>NC_057365.1:0-1262490 GCF_016861735.1 Aspergillus chevalieri
CCTAACCCTAACCCTAACCCTAACCCTAACCCTAACCCTAACCCTAACCCTAACCCTAACCCTAACCCTAACCCTAACCCTAACCCTGACCCTAACACCCGAATCACCCATCCCCAATCAATCACCATTCACCCCTAACCCCTCCGGGGGTCCATCCACTGCCCCTAACCCCTCATCCTTCATTCCCTCCTAAATCGAACACATACCACTTCACATACCACTTCCCACTGCCACCGCCACCGCCACACCCACCGCCACCCGTACCCTCCATCATCCATCCCCCTCGCCTGCTTCCCTGCTTCCCCTCCCAATCCATACTCACACTCCCAATCAACCCCCGCCCATCCACTTCGCCCCAATCCATTCACACTGCCCATCACTGCCTCCATCCCTCCATCCCTCCATCCCTCCATCCCTCCATGCCCCACCACTGCCGCTGTTGCCTCCTGCAAATCACTCCCCGCTCATCCCCATTCATTCCCATCCACAATCTCCCTAATAACCTCCTTCCACTCTATCCCTAATAACATCACATCGCTATCCATCCCTACTCATCCCAATCTCATCCTTCCACTCTAACCCTACTAACATAACATCATAACATCATATCCATCTCCTGCATAACCTCACATCATATCCATCTCCTGCATAACCTCACATCATATCCATCTCCCGAATAACAACTATCATCATCACTCTACCCTGCATAACCCCGCATAACCCCCGTATAACCCCCGCATAACACTTCTATCCCTATCCTGAATAACATCATCCCCTATCCCCAATACCATTCCCAATCCCAATCTCATCCACCCACCCATCCCTGATAACCTCCTTCCACTGTCTCCCTAATAACATATCATCATATCCATCTCCCAAATAACAATCATAACTGTCTCCCCAATAACATAACATAACATCAATATCCTGAATAATGACTATTATCATCCCTCTATCCTGCATAACCCCCGAATAACATCATCTCCCTATCCCGTATAACCTCATCATCTCCCTAATAACATAACACCGTCATCTCCCTATCCCTAATAACATCATCATCTCCCTATCCCTAATAACATCATCATCTCCCTATCCCGTATAACCTCATCATCTCCCTATCCCTAATAACCTCATCATCTCCCTAATAACATAACACCATCATCTCCCTATCCCTAATAACCTCATCATCTCCCTAATAACATAACACCATCATCTCCCCAATAATCTTTCAATCCATCCACCCATCTCACCCCCAACCACCTCCGCCTCCGCCTCCGCCTCCGCCTCCATCCACTCCCCATCATCTTTCATTCCCTCCAATCAATCCACATCCACTGCATATCATCAATACCAAATACCACCCTTCTCCCTCCCCCAACCGCTTTCCACCATCAAAATCCTCCTCGCTCCACCTCGCCCCCATTCACCCATCGCCTCCCACACACCGCCCGCCACCACTCCCCATACACCCATTGCCCACCGCTTGCCCACCGCTTTGTTCACTGCTTGCCCACCCCTTCATTCATCCATTGGTTCACTGCTGCCTCACCCGTCGCCTCATCCATCACCCCGCCCCAATATATATCATCATCCCATTCCCACCCATCGCTATCTTGTATGATATATATCTCTATCCAACCACTCTTGCATCCCAATTCTCTCCCTCAACCAACCCCGTCAATATATATCCCTGTCAACATCCATATCAATCTATATATCCATATCAAAATCTTAATCCTAACCTCCGTACACTGCTTCGGTAACCATCCGAATTCTCCTACCAATTCATTAACCACCTCCAACCCATGCTGCTGCCCCATGCTCTTCGCCCACAAATCCCACCACTCCACTATCGTCCTCGACATCCACCCCAAATCCATCCAATCCCTGCCGCCACACTTGCCCAACTGCTTCACTTCCATCCCCATCCACCATCCCCATCCACCATCCACCCATTGTGGCAATCGTCCAAATCATCCTCCTATGCTATGCACATCCACCTGCATCGCACCACCACACCATCACCACCACCTCCTCCTCCGCCAAATCACTCCCCTGTCATGCCCATTCCCACCTGCGCCAAATCCATCCTTCAACCGCTGGTCAAATGGCGGTTTGAATGGGCTCTCAAATGGGCTCTCAAATGGTCTCTCAAATGGGCTCTCAAATGGTCTCTCAAATGGTCTCTCAAATGGTCTCTCAAATGGTCTCTCAAATGGTCTCTCAAATGGATCTCAAACGGCCAGTCAAACGGGCTCTCAAATGGGTGGTCAAATGGCTGATGAAAATGTGTGCTTGAATACATGGTCAAATGGGTGATTGAACAGTTGGTCGAATGCATGATCAAATGCATGATCAAATGCATGATCAAATGCATGATCAAATGCATGATCAAATGCATGATCAAATGCATCGTTGAATGGGTCAAATCGCTGATCAAATGGGTGACCAAATGCATGATGAAATGTCTGGTCGAATGTCTGGTCGAATGTCTGGTTGAATGCATGGCCAAACATGTGGTTTGAACCGGTCAAATGGGTGATTGAATGGCTGATCGAAATGGCTGATTGAAATGGCTGATCGAATACATGGTGAAATGGGTAATCAAACGGGCTCTCAAATCGGTGGTCGAACCGTTCGTCAAATGCATGCATTGTTGAATGCATTGTTGAATGGGTAATCGAACCGGTGGTTGAATGGATGATTGAATGTATGGCTGAACGCATGGTTGAATGCGTCAAATCACTGATTGAACGCGCTCTCAAACGGGTGGTCGAACGGGGCTTTGAAACGGGTCATTGAATGGGCCACACGGCTGATGAAATGCATGCTTGAATGCATGCTTGAACCGGTCAAATGCCGGATCAAATACACGGTCGAATGGGTGATTGAACCGGTCAAATGGGTGATTGAACGGGTGGTTGAACTGGTAATTGAATGCATGCTTGAATGGCTGATCGAATGGGTGGTTCAACGGGCTGTCAAATGGCCAATGAAACGGGTGATTGAATGCATGGTCAAAACAACTGATCAAAATGGATGATTGAATATATGGTTGAACGGGTGGTCGAATGGGTGATCAAACTGGTGATCAAACTGGTGATCGAACTGGTGATCGAACTGGTGATCGAACTGGTGATCGAATGGTTGGTTGAACGGGCTGTCAAATCGGTGGTCGAATGGGTGTATTAAAACAGCTCATTGAAACGGCTGATCGAACACATGGTGAAATGGGTAATCAAATGCATGCTTGAACCGGTCAAATGCCGGATCAAATACATGGTTGAATGGGTGATTGAACCGCCTGATTGAACAGTTGGTTGAATGCATGCTTGAATGGCTGATCGAATGGGTGGTTCAATTGGTTGTCAAATGACTGATTGAACAACTGATTGAACCAGCTGATTGAATACATGCTTGAACGGGTGGTCCAACGGGTGTATCGAAATGGCTGATTGAAATGGCCGATCGAAATGGCTGATCGAAATGGGTAATTGAATACATGGTCAAATGGGTAATCGAACGGGGTAATCGAACCGGTGGTCGAATGGGTAATCGAATGCATGCTTGAATGGCTGATTGAATGTATGGCTGAATGCATGGTTGAACGGGTCAAATCACTGATTGAATGGCTGATCAAACGGGTGGTTGAACAGTTGGTTGAACAGTTGGTTGAACGGGCTGTCAAATTGGTGGTCGAATGGGTCTATTAAAAACAGCTGATTGAAATGGCTGATCGAAACTGGTAATCGAAACTGGTAATCGAATACATGGTTAAATGGGTAATCGAACACGTTAAATGGCTGATTGAATGCATTGTCAAATGGGTGATTGAACCAGTCGAATGGGTGATCAAACGGGTGGTTGAATGGGTGTATCGAAACGCCTGATATTGAATGGCTGATTGAATGGCTGATTGAATGGCTGATTGAATGGCTGATTGAATGGCTGATTGAATACATGGTCGAAACCGGTGATCGAATACATGGTTAAATGGGTAATTGAATGCATGGTTGAATGGGTGATCAAACTGGTGATCAAACGGGTGATTGAACAGTTGGTTGAACGGGCTGTCAAATGGGTGGTTGAATGCGTGTATTGAAACGCCTGATATCGAATGGCTGATCGAATGGCTGATCGAATGGCTGATCGAATGGCTGATCAAATGGCTGATCAAATGGCTGATCGAAATGGGTAATTGAATACATGGTTGAAACCAATGATCGAATACATGGTTCAATGGGTAATTGAACGGGTCGTCCAACCGGTGGTCCAACCGGTCCATGTCATGCTGCCATGTCCACTGCCTGCCCACACTGCATACCTTGCTGCACTCACACCCACTGCCACCCAATGCCATGCTCCCATACACCACCTGTCATACACATCATTCACCACCCTGGCCCATTCACAATCACACATCATCCATCATCATCCATCATCATCCATCATCATCCATCATCATCCATCATTCATAATCTTCATCATTCACTACCACCAGTCTGCCTGTGTGCTCAACGGCCAATGCGCTTGTCCATGTCCATCCCATGTCCATGAAACCCTCGGCCTTCATCCACTGCCGTACTCAAATATCTACCCTCAACGCCTTCCCATCCATGCTATATATCTCCACTGTCGGACTACATACATACATATATATATATATATACATACATATCGATATACATATCACTATACATCTCTATATACATCGCTATATACATCGCTATATACATCACTATATACATCACTGTATACGTCTTGACATACAACTCTATATACATCTCTATACATCGCTATGGTCCTGGCCAATCCTCCATCTCTCTGCCTCCTGACTCCAACCCCAACTCAACCTCCTGACTCACCCGCCGCAGCCAACAAAACTCCTCAAACAACTGGCTATGGCCCGCCCGGCTGCGCTGCCCCAGCCACCCAATCACCGCCCCAATGTCCGCGCCGTCGACCTGCAATCCCACCAGTCGCCGCTGCCATGCCCCCCGAATGCCCACCCCCCATGGCCCATGCAGCATCATCGCCACCATGGGGATCAAAACCCCCCGGTACTGACACCGGCCGCCCGGCTCCCACCCGGCGCATATCGTCTGCGGCATCCCACAGGAAAAACACCCGCTGAATCGGCTGTACTGGATCCGCCGGCGAACCTGCAGCATCCACTGCTTGGCCGCCTGGCTGCGTGCATGCCGGCATGAATATAAATCGTGCTGGTCATCCGCCTGGGCCATGGCGCAGATATAACATCGATCCCGCCACTGCTGAGCCTCCTGCTCCCCAAACTCCTCATCCAGCCATGCCTGGGACTGTTGCCGGCGGAATTGAATGTCGGCCGCGGCCCACTGGTGCTGGCGTTGGCGGTGGCTTGCGCACTGGCGCTGCTGCTGGCGGTGGCTCGGGCTCGGGTGCTGGTGCTGGCGTTGGTTCGGGCTCTGGCTCTGGCTCGGGCTATGGCTTGGGCTTAAGCTATCGCTGTGGCGCCGGTGCTGACTTGGGCTTGGGCTCTGGCTTGGGCTCTGGCTCGGGCTCGGGCTATGGCTCCGGCGTGGGCTGTGGCTCGGGCTATGGCTATGGCTCCGGCGTGGGAAATGGCTCCGGCGTGGGCAATGGCTATGGCTCTGGCTCGGGCTCGGGCTATGGCTTGAGCTTGGGCTGTGGCGCCGGTGCTGACTTGGGCTTGGGCTCTGGCTCGGGCTATGGCTCGGGCTCCGGCGTGGGCTGTGGCTCGGGCTATGGCTATGGCTCCGGCGTGGGAAATGGCTCCGGCGTGGGCAATGGCTATGGCTCTGGCTCGGGCTCGGGCTATGGCTTGAGCTTGGGCTGTGGCGCCGGTGCTGACTTGGGCTTGGGCTGTGGCTCGGCCTATGGCTCGGGCTCCGGCGTGGGCTATGGCTCCGGCTTCGGCTTGGGCTGCATGAGCCCGCTGCTCTGCTGGAATCATACTCCATTCCGCGCCTGAGCCCCCGACCATTGGAACGCCTCGTGGCACTGCGCGCCCGCCAGTCTGGGTCATCTGCCAGCCCTAACACTGGCCGAACCGCCTGCCCTGGGCCATGGTGCAAGCCCACACACCCGGCCTCATGCCCAGCCTCATGCCCGGCCTCATCACCACCCACGTGCCCTACATGCCACTGCACATTACACCCATCACATGCCTGCTCGTCCCCGTCATCCCCGCAATGCTGCCGCCGGTATCCATTCACTGTCCCATCCAGATAATCGTCCAGTACCACCCGCCGGCACCCCCGACCTGCCACCACCCCCATGTATTGCTGCACCAGCTCCACCTCCGGTGTGCCCAGCTGTCGCTCATCCTCCGCCCACCCCGCCGGCTGGATAATGATCGCCTGGCTGGCCTGCCCATCCCGCCCGGCTCGCCCGCTTTCCTGTGCATAATCCAATAACGTCCGGGGTGTCCCAAGATGAATGATCACTCGGATATTCGGAATATCAACCCCCATGCCCAATGCACTGGTCGCGCAAAGCACTGTGGAATCCCCTCCCATGAACCGCCCCAAAATCCCACCCCGGTCCACCTGCCCACTGAAATACGCCTCACATCCCAATACCGCCGCCATCGCCTGCACCTGGTGGACCCGGTTGGCATATATCACCATCTTCCCCCCCCGGGCCCGGGCCCACTGGAGCTGCGCCTGCAGGAACTGAATAATCCAGGCATCCTGCTCCCATCCATATCCATGTGGTGCAGTGTGTGGAATCGGTGGCCGCCACACCCCATATGCCACATTGCCGCGGCTCGTGCGGGCCCGATATATATCGATCTGATCCTGTGGGTGGTGAATGCGCTGGCTGAACTCCGGTTCCATCTCGGGGGCAATGTGGCCGTTAAAAACACCATCTGTGTACGGGCCCGAACGAGCTTCCCAAGCTGTGCCATGGCGGACCGGAAGTTCTTCTGCTGGTTCATAATGATGTGGCATTCATCAATCACCACCCGGTCCAGCCGCTGCATCACCACCAACCGGTTGATGAATGAATGGAAATCGGGGGTGACAGCCGATTCCGGTGTGACCAGCACAATGGCTGCTTCATCACATGGCTGCTGCCGGTCCCATGCCATACATGGGATGCCTAGCCGCCGGCACCGCTGCTGCATATCCTGCCGCAGCGAGATCAATGGCACCACCACAATGGTGGTGCCCCCGGGGACGGCCCACGCGGGCAACATGAATAACATGCTTTTCCCACCGCCGGTGGGCATGACTGCCACCACGGGGCTCTTGCCCTGCTGGATCGCCGCCATGGCGGGTGCCTGGATGCCCTGGAACTGCATGCCGGCCTGACCGGTCATCTGCTGCAGCGCAGCGGCCATGTCCATGGTCTGCAGCTGGTGGCGCCGCTCCATGTGGTGCTCCTCAGCCTCCACCTGCCATGGGGCCCGCTTGCGTTTCCCAAGCACGGGGCGAGCCCTAACCCGTTCCTGACCGGGATCATTCACCAAGCAAGCCCTAACCCGTTCCTGACCGGGATGGTGAATTGGACAGCTACCTTCATCCACCAAGCGAGCCCTAACCCGTTCCTGACCGGGATGGTGAATTGGACGGTTGCCTTCATCCACCAAGCGAGCCCTAACCCCTTCCTGACTGGGATCACTCACCAAGCGAGCCCTAACCCGTTCCTGACCGGGATCATTCACCAAGCAAGCCCTAACCCATTCCTGACCGGGATCATCCACCAAGCAAGCCCTAACCCATTCCTGACCGGGATCATCCACCAAGCGAGCCCTAACCTGTTCCTGACCGGGACGGCGGCTTGGACAGCTGCCTTCATCCACCAAGCCAGCCCGAAGCCCACCGGCATCAATGTCGGCATGGACATCTCCTGGAACCCCCGTGCCGCAGCCGAACCCCAGAAACTGGTGCCAATCCACACTGGACTGCCGGAACATTGCCCGCCGGTGGCTTGTTGTGCCCGCCTGCTCCATCAGCTGCCGCCCATATACCATCCCCGCCACGTGCGATGAATGGCCCGCCTGTAAATCCGTCATATGCGCCATCCACTGGTCCGCATCCATGCCGTCCTCACAGTCAGCATCCAATGCCGCCGCCTGCTCCGTTTCATCCTGGCGGTCACTGGTGAATGTGCTGGATGCCCGCAGGAACCGCCGGCTGATGCCAATGGCAATGTCCCGGTACGCCGGAATATTCAATGCCTGGCCGAGCCGGGCCTGGGTCTCCCGCTTCAACACCTCCCGGAATCGCTCGGGGGTCCATGGCCGCTGCATGCCCGGGTCGGGGCCCCATAAATATGGGCTGGGGGCTGCCATGCCGGTGTGCCGTTCGACGTGCCAATCAATGTGCCATTCAGTGTGCCGTTCGCCGTGCCATTCAGTGTGCCATTCAATGTGCCGGCTTGTGTGCCATTCCATGTGCCGTTCAATGTGCTGTTCAATGTGCCATTCAATGTGCTGTTTGATGTGCCGGCCTGTGTGCCAATCGGTGTGCCAATCGGTGTGCTGTTCGATGTGCTGTTTGATGTGCCGTTCAGTCTACCATTCAACATGCCATTCACCGTACCATTTGGTGTGCCATTCCATGTGCCGTTCAATGTGCTGTTCGATGTGCCATTCACTGTGCCAGCTCGTGTGCCATTCCATGTGCCATTCGATGTGCCGTTCAATGTGCCAATCGGTATGCTGTTTGTTGTGCCGTTCAACATGCTGTTCGATGTGCCGTTCAATGTGCTGTTCGATGTGCCATTCAGTGTGTCGTTTGATATGCCATTTGCTGTGCCGTTTGATGTGCCATTCAGTGTGCCGTTCGCCCTGCCATTCAGTGTGCCATTGACCGTGCCGGCTCGTGTGCCATTCCATGTGCCGTTCAATGTGCTGTTTGATGTGCCATTCACCGTGCTGGCTCGTGTGCCATTCGCCGTGCCGGCTTGTGTGCCAATCAGTGTGCCATTCAGTATGCCGTTCGCCGTGCCATTCAGTGTGCCATTCAATGTGCCGGCTTGTGTGCCATTCCATGTGCTGTTCAATGTGCTGTTCAATGTGCCGTTCGATGTGCCGTTCGACATGCCATTCACTGTACCATTCACCGTGCCATTCACCGTGCCGGCTCGTGTGCCATTCAATGTGCCGTTCGATGTGCCATTCGACATACCATTCGATGTGCCATTCGACATACCATTCCATGTGCCGTTCGATGTGCCATTTGACATACCATTCGATGTGCCATTCACCGTGCCATGCGCAGTGCCGGCCTGCCACGCTGTCAACTGGCCAATGAATGGCATCGCCAGCCACATATACCACACCACCAACTCCCCGACCGCCCGTGGCACATACCGGTGGATCAGCTTGCTGTCGTTGCTCGCATGGAAGCCCTTGTGGTATGCAGTCACCAGTGTCACCATCCCATCCTCAATGAACACATTGCGGAATTGGTTGTTCGGCGTGTTGACATACTGCACACTGAGCAGCTCGGGGGCCCGTGCCGGCTGCCCCGCCGTCATATGGATGGCCACGGCCAGTTTCTCCTTGAACCGGGCCACCCGGGCCAGATACTGTGCCACCAATGGGCCGTGGATCGCCCCCGGCGCATGAATTGCTGCTGCACGGGGCGCTCTGTGCGCAGCCGCTGGATCATCCACCACCGGCCATCCACGGGCCACCGGGTTCGGCGATCGTGCAAAAGTTCCAGCCCGGGTGCCCCTGGGTGGGATCATCATACAAGCCCTGCCACGGGATGGCGGGCAGCGGCATGGTGCTTGGGGTGTGGGCGCTGCTGGAACCATCGGCAATACATAATAGTTCACACAGCAGCTCCCGTGTGGCCCCAACCAACCCGTGGATGAACCCACGGAATTCACCCATCGTGAAATGCAGATCCTTGTACAACAGCTCATCGGCTCCCATCCACGCCACATGGCCCGGCGCCGTGCTATTGTAATGGATCTTCAACCCATATGTGCGCCAGTCGAGCAATGTCTGCATGGGCCCATGGGTGCCACGGATCATGAAGCGGCTGACCATCTGCTGCACATGGTCATGAAATGACGGGCGATCGTGCACCGTGGTGGGGGTGTGGCGTGTGGGACTGGCACTATCACAGCCCTCATCGATATCGGCCAGTTGGGCATCTGCACTGGCCAACGGCCATGCTATTGGGCTAGCCGGTGTGCCATTCACTGTGCCATTCACTGTGCCATTCACTGTGCCATTCGCCGTGCTAGCCTGTGCCTGCCACATCTGAATAATGTCCCCCACATGGGGATCCAACCACAGTGCCTTCTGCACCACCATGAACCGCGCAAGCTTGATCATCCGCGATAAAATGGGGGGTAACTGTCGGGATCACGCCACCCAGTCTCCCCCAGCCGAGCACCGCCATGGCACACACAAGGGGGCTTTCATATTCATGGGCACGGTGGCGCTGGTTGAGCAGCTCAATGCAAAACTCCAAGCAGGCACGCTCCATTGGGCTCATCATCCATGCCGGCTCGGTGCTGCCTGCATTGCCAGTCTCCTCTGCTTCTTCCACATGCTCGGGGCTCACCCCATGCCCGGCTGTGGGCTGATCTCCGGGGCTCACCCCACGCCCCTCTGTGGCCCGATAACTGCCGGGGTTCCCACCCTGTTCTAGGATCCGACCGGCCCCGGGGAACATATGGACCGCCCGAGCCCGGGCTCGATGGGGCGCCTGTTGGGGCCTCGCCATGGTGGGCATGGCAAGCTGCCACAAGATCTGCCACTTCCGCTGCTGCCGCGCGGTCATCCCATACACGGGCAGTGGGCCACACCACTCCTGCATGCCCTGTCCGGCCTGGGTGGCCTGTGTGCGTGCAATGAAGCCCAACACTTGCTGTCGGCCATGGACGGGTAACCCTAATCCAACAATAGTGTTCGTCAAGCTAATGGTGCCAAGCTTACGGGAAGGAATCGATGAAGAAGAAAGGAAACAAAGTGGAATCGAACAATATATATATATATCTCTCTCTCTCTATCTATCTCTCCATCGAGCTATATATCTCGCTATATATCTACATCTACATCTATATATATATATACACACCCCCACATACCAAACAGTGTATCCCTTAAGATGAATGGGTGTATAGTGTCTAGTTCTCTTTCATCTCAACAGTCACATACGGCTGCTGCTGCCGCTGCCGCTTTGCTGCTGGCTCCTCCCCTTTTCCCTCCCCCCAGCCCCGCTTCCGCGGGCCTAGTGATACCTGAAACCCTAGGAAGGCATGCCACTCCCGACTGATGGCCCGGTATTGCACCCGCCGTGCCTGGATATGGCCAGGTGCCTCCTGCAGCCCCCGGGCATACACCGTCCCAGCAGCCCAGGACCCATGGCCGGCTTGCTGGTCGATCAGCCCATCATCGGCACTGTAGTCACGCTTGAACCCACCACACTGCAGGTGTGCCCGGGAGATGGCAATTGCTGCATGCCGCCAGGAAATCACATTGAGCTTGGTCTGCAGATTGTTACAGATCTCACTGCATCAGCCTCACGTGACAATGCGGGGAGTCAAGGCAGAATCATTGGGCAAAAAGACCATGCAGAAAGAACAAGGATTATGATGAGGAAGATATACACCCAAGCATCACGTGACCACGGTAGAAAGGACGACGGAGGAATTCTACCAATATACCAATATGGTAGATAGGACAAAGAGGGAATGCTACCAATCTATCAGGGAATGGATATTACAGGACAGAAGGAGGTAGCATGGTAGGAACGGAGAATCTACCATTGGACTAGGAAAGGTATATAAGGACATTCATTCATGTACCTAGCTTAGTTCTTCGCGATCAATTCAAGTCTTACAGCATTGGTTACCTTCTAGTTTCTGACTCGTCCGCACTTAACCAACAACCCAGTATACGTACTCGGTTGGCCTTGTTTCTCTACTCGTTACCTTTACCGTTCCTACTTGTTGATTATCTTACGGAGCCTGGAGGGGGCGATATACCCATCAACGACTATTGAACTACGGAGCCTGGAGGGGGCGACATACCCATCAACGCATACGACATACCGAATCGGACCCGAAGGGGCATTGAGCATACGACTACTTGGGAACACTTAAGGTAAGTGTTCAGTCTCGAAATACAACTAACTAGAACCCTAGGTACGACACGAGAGAAGCCAGGTTGTGACACATTGATCGCCAGTCAGTACGAGTCAGGTTTCGAGACTATATTGACTTAAAACACGAACTGCAACCATGTCTAACAACAGTAACAGCAACACTACTCCTAGATCCTCTCGTGGATCTGAGGGACGAACTCCGACTTATGAAGAACTCTTTGGAATGGTTAGCCAGCTGCAGGAAAGCATCACTACTTTGGAAGAACGACAGTCAGCCAAAGCTATCAAAGTTCGACCACCGGAACCCTTTGATGGTACTCGATACAAGTTGCGACCCTTCATCACTCAATTGGACTTGTATGTCCGCATGAACCGGAGCAAGCTCATATTTGAATCCGACAAAGTCCTACTTGCAGCAACTTACTTGACTGGACCAGCATTTGATTGGTTTGAACCTACCTTGCGTGACTTCCAGGAGAAAGATGAACAATACCATAACGACAATACCACCGAGGTTTTCAGCAGCTTCACTGAATTCAAGAAACGACTCCAGGGAACATTCGGAGATATTGACGCCACACGGAACGCTGAACGAAAGCTATGGCGACTCAAACAGACAGGATCAGTAGCCAAGTTGGTATCTGATTTCCAGCAGATCATCACCCATCTGAATTGGGACGAGACGATGTACATTGCGAAATTCGAGGAAATGTTGAAACCAGAGATTCAGGAGAAACTGGTTTGGATGGAACGACCGACTTCATTGAACGAACTCTTTGAACGAGCCGTCAAGATTGACAACACCCTGTATGACCTTAGAGTCAGACAGAAGGAGTCACGATATGGGAACACCTTTAGAGGAAACCCACGAACGAGCCACTATCGATCGAACGATAAACGACCAGCTCAACCACGAAGCCAAGGGTATGAAGATCCCTATGGACCACGACCGATGGAGCTGGATGCCACACAGCATAGGCCCTTCGTATCCGACAAGGAAAGAGAACGAAGAAGGAAAGAGAAACTTTGCTTCACATGTGGAAAGCCGGGCCACATGACGAAGGCATGCAGGCAACGACAGAACGTTAGGCCTCAGCAACAACGAGACGATAACAAGCAACTGCACGCTACCCAGGAGAGAGGAGCGTATGACACCACAGGAATTGTGAACCCTGAACTCAGAGCAACGAATGATTCTGGATGGCACACGCAAGAGGCTTCGGATGAGCATGGAGGACCATGGAGACCCAGAACTATGATTGTACCCAACCTGAGCCCATTGAGGAGGTTGATGGAAGAACAGACGACCCTCACGACAGAGGAAATTGATGAGATCATGAGTTCAAGCGAAGAAGAATATTGGCCCAATGAACGGACGGTGGGATCCGACAGCGGAAGCGACAAAGCCCATATAAGGACGGATGGGTCCGAAAAAGCCATCAATGAGCCAGTTCATGAGAAATCACTCGGCGAACTGCCCAACCAAGATTGGCCAGTTAATGATTTCCTTGACGAAGAGTACGGTGCTCAGTGGAATGGCCACGATCCCAACGTGGAGGAACTCCATGAGATACCGGAGACACCTCAGAACGCAACTCCCGAAAATGATGAACAAGAAGAACAGAGTCTGGCAGAAGATAATGAGGGATACACGAAGTCCAGTGTGTATAGCCCTATTTTGAAGCAACAGCTATGGTCCAAACGGTATACGGAACAACGAAAAGCCGACGAAGAAACGAATACCGACGTTGCCGCGTACTTCATTGATGATGTTGTTATCTCACTTCAGGAGAACCCCAAGAGGCTCTCTAAAGGATTGAAGGAACTATTCAATGAATTGATTACATACTGCCCACATCAGAACTTGAAATGTTGGGAACGAACGAACGAAACTTGGGAAGAACACCTACAGCAATGCGACCAGCACCCATACACATGCCACCACTGTGGACAGAACAACGGAGAACTATGGGGATACCTACGGGACATCACGACCAAACGACTACGAGGCCCCATCCACAGCTCATGCAAGTATGATTGGTGTGATTGCGTGCACTATCGAGAGCACCCAAAGCACAACCAATTACCTTGGATTGTGTGTTATAGTCACGCCTGTGGAGAACATTACGATCGAAAGAAAATGGCGCATTATTTCCCAGAACGACCTAGGAAATACAATGACAGTTGTCCTTGTTGGGATTGGAACTGTGCATGCAGGGGATATCTATTGCACCCAGAGCATTCAAGTATGCACTGGACTGCATGTTATGAAGATGACTGCATAGTTCACTTCGAACCCAAGGATTACTACCCAAGTCCACGACGTCTACGGCAACCAAGATGGCAAGCAAGCCTATCAGCGACACAGCGAGGATACCACTTGAAGTTTACGACACCAGTTCTCAATCAACTAGCCAGAGTGATGGTTGACTCAGGAGCTACTGGAAATTACATGGATCCTAGATTCCAGCGACAATTGGGGATCTTAGGAATTGAGAAGGCGCAGCCAGAGCCTATCTCAGGACTGAATGGTGAGAATTTGGGAAGCCACCTGACGGTCGAATCGGGATTTGTCCCTATGGCTGTAGCGGATCATGAAGAAAGGATCAATTTCGACGTGACACCGCTGGGACAATACGATATAGTGTTGGGGATTCCATGGCTCAGGAATCACAACCCGGAAATCAACTGGAAAACTGGACAAATGAACTTTGCAAATTGCGATTGCCCAAGAACAATGAAAGGACCGAGTCAACGGGAGGCCGGGACCTCACCACGATCTACAGGCAGGAGACCTGGTAGATACGTGAAGCAACCGAGAGGTGGGTTGAGAATGAATAACAGAGAAACGAATGACACAGCGACGAATATTGTTTTAGCAGCCACCAGGGCCTCAGAACGACATTGGCTGATGAATTTACCCGGATGGGCACCGGACACGACCCAGAAGTATTGCGAATATTTGATGGATGAGGATATATCCAAGAGATCAGCGCCGATTGAGGAATATCGCTCAGAAAGAGTTGATAGCAACCAAGAAGCATCAGACTCAGAGCTAGGCTCATGGGAATGGATTGACCATAAGGAGCTAGCAGCAACGACTCAGGAACCACAGATTCCACAGGAGTATATTGAGTTTCAGCACTTGTTCAAGCAGCCTGAACGACCTGAACTACCAGACCATGGACCACACGATCATCGCATACCCCTTATGGAAGGGAAGACACCGACATGCAAGAAGATTTACCCGATGTCAGAACGAGAATCAAGAATACTACGGGAATATATTGAAGAACAATTGGCGAAAGGATTCATCAGACCATCAACATCACCAGCAGGGCACGGAGTCCTATTTGTACCGAAAAAGGATGGAAGCCTACGACTATGTGCAGATTATCGACCACTCAACGCCATCACCATCAAGGATCGACATCCATTACCACGAGTTGATGAAATGCAAGACCGAATCAGAGGAGCAAAATGGTTTACAAAATTCGACATTGTAGACGCCTACAATCGACTACGGATCGCCAGAGGAGAAGAATGGAAAACGACCATCAGAACGAAATATGGACATTATGAATATTTGGTCATGCCATTTGGGCTTACCAACGCACCAGCATCATTTCAACGATTCATTTATGATGTACTTGGAGTATATCTTGACATCTTCGTGATAGTCTACCTTGACGACATCTTGGTCTTCTCCAGCACCTTTGAAGAACATGTGCAGCATGTCAAGAAAGTACTGCAAAAACTTGAGGAAGCGAAGCTACGATTGAAGTTGAAGAAGTGCGAATTCCATGTTCAGGAGACTGAGTTCTTAGGACACTGGATCACTACAGAGGGAATCCAGATGGATAAGAACAAAGTTCAAGCAATCTTGGATTGGCCAGAACTGAAGAACACCAAGGAAGTTCAGCAGTTTACAGGACTTGTGAACTACTACCGACGATTCTTGAAGGACTACTCACAATTCATGACGCCACTGTTCAAATTGTTGAAAAAGGGACAAGAATTTCAATGGGGACCAGAACAACAACAAGCGTTTCAACAAGCCAAGGAAAGAATTGTATCTGCACCAGCACTTGTGCAGTTCGACCCAGAGAAGGAAACCACGATTGAAACAGATGCATCAGACTACGCCATTGGTATGAGAATGACTCAACCAGGACCAGATGGAAAACCACGAGCTGTTGCATTCCACTCACGAAAACTAGTTCAAGCGGAATTGAACTATGACATCCATGATAAAGAATTGCTAGCTATAGTGGTAGCATTCAAGACTTGGAGAGTTTATTTGGAAGGAGCACAACACACTGTACTTGTGAAGACAGATCACAAGAACCTGACCTTCTTCACAACAACCAAAGAGTTGACCCGAAGACAGGCCAGATGGGCTGAAGTACTATCGCAATATGACTTCAAAATCATCCACTGCAAAGGAAATGAGAATGGACAAGCAGACGCACTCAGTCGACGACCAGACTATGAGATCAAGGACAGAACGATCAACCCAGCGATATTGAAAACCAACGAAGATGGAACCATCAGCTACAACCACCAGGTGTTAGCAGCAACGATGCATATCTCAAACGAACCTTTGGAAAAGAAAATCATTGAAGAAACACAAAAAGACAAAATGATCCAGGATATGATTGAAAACTCAGCAGAAAATGACAAATTGACCACAGATAACAATGGATTAGTGTACTTGCACAATCTCATCTATGTGCCAAAAAGCATGAGAAATGAGATCATCAGCATGCACCATGACACTCCACTCCACGGACATTTGGGAACAGAGAAAACAGCTGAACAAATTATGAGAAACTACTACTTCCCAAACACGCGAAAAGTTGTTCAAGAATATGTGAAGAACTGTGAAACTTGCATTCGAGATAAGGCAGCAAGACATCAACCCTACGGAAAAATGCAATCCCCGGATGCTCCAACACATCCATGGGAATGGGTTACCATCGACTTCATCACACAGTTACCGACATCACAAGGATATGACTCGATTACAGTCATCACAGACCGAATGACCAAATATATCCATTTGGTACCAGCCAAAGGAACCATGACCGCAGCAGATATGGCACAAATATTCCTGAAGCATGTTATTACCAACCACGGAATGCCTCAAAAGATCACATCAGACAGAGACAAGCTGTTCACTTCAAAATTCTGGACAACACTCACAAACTTGATGGGTATAGAACACCGCCTCACCACAGCCTACCACCCACAAGCAAATGGTCAAACTGAACGAACCAACCAAACGATTGAGCAATACCTACGGCATTACATCAATTATGAACAAGATGATTGGGTTAAATTCCTACCCATGGCACAGTTTGCATACAACAATGCAGAGCACTCAACGCTCAAAGTAACGCCATTTTACGCCAATTATGGATACCACCCAGTGCTATATGAGAAACCACGACCACAAGAGTCCACATCAGAAGCAGCAAATGAGACAGTCCAAAAGCTGAAGAACTTACACCACCAACTGTCAAGAGACATTGACTTCATGAACCTACGAGCGGCTATATATTACGACAAGCACCATGGAGAGGGACCTACCTTGAAGAGGGGGAGAAAGTATTCCTGCTCCGCAGAAATATCAAAACGAAACGACCAAGTCAAAAGCTCGATCACCAGAAGATTGGACCTTTCACCATTGAAGGAAAAACAGGACCAGTGAATTACCGCTTGAAACTACCGAAATCAATGAAGCGCATACATCCAGTATTTCACATCTCGCTATTGGAACCAGCACCGAAAAACGCCATGCCAACAGAAAATATCGAAATCGAAAGCGATGATGATGAATATGAAGTTGAACGAATTCTGGATTACCGACAAGTCAATGGACGACCATGTTACCTGATCAAATGGAAAGGGTACGATACCTCTGAGAACACATGGGAACCTATTGCGAACTTGACTGGTTGCCACCAGTTGGTGAAGGAATACCACCAGCGACAGCAGAGTCGAAGTTCTCCCAAAAGGAAGGAGAATTCATCATCTGAGACAGACTAGGATCATCTGTCACCGCAGCAAGCTGAGCATCCAGAGAAGCGGTCTCAGCAACAGGCCAGGAAACTTGAGAATCCAACTCCTCAAGAAGAGCCACGTCATTCTCTAACATAGCCTTATTTCGAGCCTCAAGAAACCGTTTATGTTTCCGCAACCGGGCCAATTTGGCAGACGTCTCGGAAAGACGCGCCAGTGCCTCATCATTTGAACGCTCCGCATCTTCGAGGTCGGCGGCTAATCTCATTCGATCACGCTCCAAATTTTGCCATTTTCGTTCATTATGAAAATCACGTTCACACTTGACGCCAGAACGCACACAATTATTGCATTTTCGATTTGACGAGATTCGTTTACATTCACAAGACATATTGGAAGCACTCATTTCGGAACAACGGAGACAAGGAGGAGAAAAGAAACCTTCCTTATCTATTTTATCAGCCAGACGATCACGACGAGGGTTTGATTTGGGCATGATAAACGAAGCATGAGGAAAAGAAAAACAGAAAAACAAAACACTCACCGACGGGAATGCCGCAGTTCTTATGGCTCTCGAGGACGAAAGCCTGAAAGAGGGGGAGGTAATGTTACAGATCTCACTGCATCAGCCTCACGTGACAATGCGGGGAGTCAAGGCAGAATCATTGGGCAAAAAGACCATGCAGAAAGAACAAGGATTATGATGAGGAAGATATACACCCAAGCATCACGTGACCACGGTAGAAAGGACGACGGAGGAATTCTACCAATATACCAATATGGTAGATAGGACAAAGAGGGAATGCTACCAATCTATCAGGGAATGGATATTACAGGACAGAAGGAGGTAGCATGGTAGGAACGGAGAATCTACCATTGGACTAGGAAAGGTATATAAGGACATTCATTCATGTACCTAGCTTAGTTCTTCGCGATCAATTCAAGTCTTACAGCATTGGTTACCTTCTAGTTTCTGACTCGTCCGCACTTAACCAACAACCCAGTATACGTACTCGGTTGGCCTTGTTTCTCTACTCGTTACCTTTACCGTTCCTACTTGTTGATTATCTTACGGAGCCTGGAGGGGGCGATATACCCATCAACGACTATTGAACTACGGAGCCTGGAGGGGGCGACATACCCATCAACGCATACGACATACCGAATCGGACCCGAAGGGGCATTGAGCATACGACTACTTGGGAACACTTAAGGTAAGTGTTCAGTCTCGAAATACAACTAACTAGAACCCTAGGTACGACACGAGAGAAGCCAGGTTGTGACAGTAGGTCTCAAAAGAGACCAAAGAGATTCGACGACTTTGAATTGATATAGTACTGCTTTATTTATGACATTTTTCCAGTAATGAATATGAACTTTCTTCAGAAATCAGTCTATCGAAGGAAATATTTATCATGAACTTATGAATATGAATTCACCTGAGCATTGGTAATATTCAGGACTACTGGTTATTAGATTACTAGTTTAGTTACTTAAAAAACCACTACCATTGCATAAATTATGCAAGTCACGGGATTACTATAATTAGTAAAAAGTTGGGTATTTGGGTAAATTCTTGGGTATACCCAGATGGGTCTTGGGTACAGACCTTATACCCATACCCAACACTTGGGTAAGAGATTCATACCCAAGAACCACTTGGGTCTACCCAAGGGTATACCCAAGGACAATGTCCAGGCCTATACAAATCTATGTACAGATGGAGAGATATAGATCGATATACATAGTATACACACATACATGCACACGCACATATATATATATATATCTCTCTACATGCATATGGCATATGGGTGTGCACGTGCGTGCATGTGGTGTGGGAGTGCATGTGGGAGTGCCAATATATATATTTCTCGCTTGCTTGCCGACTCACCTGGTCAAACTCGTTGATCCGCCGCTGTGACGGCTCACATATGATAGCTCATATGGCGGTTCAACACTACGGCACTGGATGATACATCCCAAACACCATCCAGTCATGTCGCCAACAATCCTCTTTAAACCTCTTCATTACCTAGATAGATTTCCTCTTCTTCTTTCTTCTCCAGATTCGATATTC
Source organism: Aspergillus chevalieri (assembly GCF_016861735.1). Taxonomy (NCBI): domain Eukaryota; kingdom Fungi; phylum Ascomycota; class Eurotiomycetes; order Eurotiales; family Aspergillaceae; genus Aspergillus; species Aspergillus chevalieri. The sequence goes on from NC_057365.1 coordinate 20,182, forward strand.
TCGTCGATGGCTACAATAGTCTAGATAGGAATTCAGTTCGTTATTATCTACTATTCCGAGCTCGTGACAGCCGCGTCTTGATGGACTGGTAGGCCGCCTCGATCAGCCGCTCGACGCTGGCGCTGAACACTGTCAGAAGGGGCTCAGCCATGGGATCCGGTGGCGCAGCCAGCGGGGCTACTGCTGGGAAGGCATGCCCACGCAGGAACTCGGGCCACCGGGTGAGCTCCAGCCAGGGGGATATCTCGGTGGGTGTCGTTGCAGAGGAAGAGGTCCATCCTCTTTCGTTCTCTTTCCTTCCTTCTTTCATTTCAGGTTGTTGCCGGTGTTCGATTGGGTTCGATGAGCACTCACCGTTTATGGGTATGGGTATGGGTATGGGTTTGTGGATGTGGATGTGTATAATATATAGATATATATATACACATGCAGAGAGAGAGATATATATATATACGCATACAGAGAGAGATATATATATATATATATATAAATATATCGGGGAAAGGAAGGAAAAGGGAACGAAGGGAAACGCGGGCTCGCAGCGTCTTAATAACCGGACAGCCCGAATAGCTCGACAAACAGATCGACGGACGGGACGGGACGGGACGGGGTGGGGCCCGGACGGGAACGGCGACGGACCAATGAAGGTGGGAGAAAAGCGATCGGGCCCTGGATGGGGTTGCTACTAGGGTAGAGAAGAAGAAAAGAAGCCCCTCGAAACCACCGATCACCAGAAACTGCACCACCCGATCCAGTGCTGGCAGATATTCTCTACATTCGTCGACTGCGCCAGCAATTTGTCCACCTGGTCGCTCACGTTGAGTTCCTCGTACAGCCTAAAATCACGGCCGGTCAACTTCTCCTTGACGCGGGCGAGAACCTGCAATGCGCGTGCGTTCTGGAGTTCCCGGGCTTCGTTGGGGATGCCTTCTTGGGCATCTAGGATTCCGCCCTCGAGAATCGATGGCCGGCGATGACGCGAGTAGTTGCTGGGCTGGACGCCGTGTTCCGTGTTGAGATTGCCAACCATGGACTGTCGTCGTTCGGCGGCAAATGGTATTCGGTCTGGTTCTTCGCGGACTCCCAGACGCCAGTTGATCAGGGGGTCGTGGATGAACTATAGCGCATTAGCTCCAGAACACCTGGGAAAATAAAAGAAAAAAGAACCTACAGCTTCCAAAACAGCCATCAACGAATCCTTGTTCTCCCTCAGAACACGCATCACTGCCTCACATGTAATCCGATAACTACCCTCAATATTACTGACCTCCATGGCGAACGTCAACATCCGAGTCAACCGGAACGGCACCCGCTCAGGATACTTCTCCCGATGCATCGCAACCTCGAAGCAATCACCAAAATCAATGTGAACCACCTTGCCCGTAATCCGGTCAAGAAGCAAGTTAGACGGGTGACGATCACCCAGTCCGAGAATATAACCGACCATGGACATGACACCAAGCGAGCGTGTGTAGTTTGTCCGCCGCTCAAGCCAGGCTTCTGAGCTTCTACTCTTGAGCCATAGTATGCGATACAGATCCTTTCCGGTCGTATTGTCCATGGCATATCCAAAGACCTCGACCTTTTGCATAAGTGTGAGATTGTCGTAGTCAGGCGCCATCTGGAGCATGATCCGGTGCTCAATGTTAAGCAGGATGCGGCGACTTTCTCGGTATTCCTTGATGAGTGCATGTAACGTGTCACTGTTGGACACCCATCCCAGGAGACCAGAACTCTGCGAGAGCGGAATGGCTGGGAATCGCTGCACGGAGAGATGACGCTTGAAACTCTCACTGTCATTATCAAGCAACGTGTTGACAAGGCCAAACAATTGCATAACTCGCTCGTCCTGTCTGATATCTTCATGTCCCTTAAGGAGATACATGTAAGAACTTCCGTCACTGCCATTCAGCGTCATCCGTCTTGGCCGCTTCTTGGTCTGAAGGACATGTAGAATGGGGTCGAAGCTGATGATCCGGATAATGGGCCTACCGCTCTGGTAGGTTCCCGGAACAGCCAGATCAAGATCTGAGCAATCCTTAAGCTTGGGCGAAACATATTTCAAATCGAGTGTGGACAACTGCGGCAGCTGTCGGCTGATCTTCCGGAACACGGTGTAATACAGATCCCAAGCCTGGTTCAGATCACCAATCTCCTCAGTCTCGCGATAAAGCATACAGTATTGTTTGGCCTCGGCAAGATCACGTCCAAAGGCCTGCGTGAAAGATACCTCCCGCAGAGTCTCAGCACCCTGATCCAGCATGTCATGCAGCGGCGCCAGGGTCGCAAACATTCCCTCCACATTGTGGTCGCCAAAGTAAAGACGGGAAGCTTCTTCCAAGCCTTCGTGCCAAAGATCGTGCCACAAACCGGCAACCCGGATCAGTTCGTGGCTTACAAGATCGGCTTGCTCGACCAATCTTGCGCTATGCTGCCGCATATTGTCCATGATATTGCTGGCGGATTGAGACCGTCTGGTAACATTTGATTTCATGGCAACCGTCAATGGATACACAAGCGCCTGTGGGTGTGTCTTGCCCACTTCGGCCAGCAGTCGATGGACGGCACTTCGGACTCGGAAATTAGGCTGGTTGATCCGCGCAATGAGTTGCGGAGTAACCGCGAGCCAAGTGTCAATGTTCACAGCCGTGAACCCTTCTGTCACGACGCCGTTGACATCCTGGTCGCCGCCGTGGGTAAACCAAAGAGTAAGCAATCGCAAGGTGTCCTGCAGCGAGGACGTCGATGACAACGCAATGGACCGTAGGAAGCCATGGATAGCAGGGATCACATGCTCTGTCACAATATGCTGGGGAACCATGACGGGTGGCTGTCCCTCCCGGTTGGCCTGGCTAGCAATGGTAGTAACAACCTCAAAGTTCGCCAGTGCCCAGGAATGCCACGCCTTGTACGAATCACAGTTGTATTTGGTTGCGGCAGAGTAGGCATTCAACACCTCACGAACGAGTTCTGGCCTCCACTCACCGCGTTGCAAGGCCGTCTGCCATTCTCCTTGTCTGAGATAGCTCTTTGCAAGCAGTCGCCTGAGTTTGTTCACATCACCAACTCGTTCACGGAGACCAACAATATCCGCATGATTCGCGTCTATGATGCCATTCACACCGTTAACTGCATGATCTATTTGCGATACCAGGAAAGCATTGAAACGCGTAAAGTCTTCCGTCAAGTTCGCATTGAACTCTCTCAACATTGTTAGAGAGTCGCGCTGGCGGCCCATCGCCCAGCTGAACTTCAATCGAGCGTAAGTGACTTCAGGAGGAGCAATAGCGCGGGTGCCGTTGCCGTCAGAAACAACCGTCTCCAGTGATTGAAGAGAGCGTTCTGCAAGACCCATACGGTTGGATTTGCGGCAAAGGTTGGCGAATTTGATCCACATATCAAGATTCTCACAGGGCGAAGTGACAAGCGCCCTAACTTTAAGCATGCGTTGCCACACTTCGACATTCTGCTGACACCCAAGCAACCGTTTGTTCCAGGTGTGGCGCATGGCATCCTGCTTCTCAGGATCGCCGATGTTCTGCTTGTACATTATGATTTCCTCAAGTTCGGCCAGCATCTGGACGCGAACCACAACGTTATAGGCACGGTTATACGACTCTCCAAGCAAGGCCGAAAGTTCCATGTCCAGGCCGTTCTGTGCCTTCTCGATGTACATGGTCGCTTCGTCGAACTGGTTCCGATGAATCGCAAGGATAGCGCCAAAGAATGATCGATCTGGAGACTGCTCCTTCATGACACCCAGATACGAGTCCATCAGTTCCCATTGTCCCCGACCCCAAGCGGCGGCAGCAGCCAGAGGAGCAATGGCTCTCCGATTTTCAAGGGACGCTTGGTTCCACTTTTCTTGGGCAAGGTCTGACAACACCTTCCACTCTCCAAGAGCATGCAAACACCGCATCTTGCCCATCGTAACCCCAAATGAATCAGGGTCAATCCTTTCCCGTCGTTTGTAGGCAGCAAGAGCTTCCTCCCATCGCTGGAGTTTTTCGAACCAGGTCTCCTTGAGCTCCACATCACGGTAAGCTTGGGCTTTGCGGAGGATACCGATGGCAGCGTCAGACTGCTGCAATTGGTTGTTGATGGTGATCAGTGCCTCCACTGCTGCTGAATTCTGATCTTGTTCAAATTCAAGTTCCTTGTAATGGAGAGCCTTTGCGAATGCATGGCATTTCGCAGCATACTTACCTAATGTACGAATATCAATCGGCAGCGCCTTGTCATCATGTTCCATGAACTCGGCGAGATTGAGAAGAATTTGAAGGATCTCAGGTGGAATGTTCGGAGAGGTGAGTGCCTTCTCAATCGACCAGACCAACTCTTCTTGGTATTGGTCATACAACTCGGTCCAACACGACATGAAGGCAGCGTTGAACAGATCTCTTGCGAGTGGCTGGTATATACCGGCCAAACTGGCGCACGCGCGGAGTGCAGAGGAAGGCGACTCCTTTAGAAGTTCAACACTGAAACGACGGATCCATTCCTGCCAGTCCTCGCGTGTCGACTTCTGAGATGCATCCCAGGCATTCTTGAGATGCTGCTGGTTAACCACCATTTTCTTTTGGTCGATTTCAGCGAAACTTGTGTCATCTTCTAGGGTCGCGTAGTTCTCATCAGGGTTCAGATCTTGCGGGAGAGGGTCTCCCTTTTGCAATTTTGTCACCAGGATCTGGTAGTTGACATGGGTGATCTGGTTAGTCTTCAAAACCTTATTGAGAAGATGGATATAATGAGTAAAGTCCTGTCCGAGCTGGAATATGAGAGCGCAAATACAGTCCATTGCAGGTTGGCGCAAGGAACGTTCACTGCCACCAACAACTCGGGACAACGAATGAAATATCAGAGAGGCGAAGTCAGAAACATTGACCTGATGCGAGAGTTTTGTAAGGCTTTCAATAGCAGACTTTCGGATACTTGGTGGATTCTGAGTCCCGTCAAACAGGCGGACAATGGACGGAACAATCAAATGCATATACTCTTCCCCGCTCGATCCAAAGATCAAGAAGGAATGGAGAATTCTCTCTGACGGCTGACGACGCGGCGTGCTGTCATTATCGAGGGTATCCAACATGGGTGGGACAAGGCTAGCGAGATATTTTTTGAACTCGCCTTCCAAGGAAAATGCAATGGCCTCCATGAGAGACAGAATCGTAGCCTGTACTGGGTAGGATGTTTCCCAGAAATCATGAATAACATCAATGATTCCTGGTAGGAAGGCACGGATATGTTGCCGTACAATGTTAACCAAAATGGCCATTTGGTTGAAATATGATTCCAGACGGCTATGGGGGGATCCTCTGATGACTGCTATGAAGCCAGGGATAATCTGCCCCAGGAAGGGAACACATTTCAATCCCAGGGTCTTGAAGATGGTAACAATTGCATCAATGACCGCAGAATGATACTGAGACAGAGAATTCTCCTGCAGGATGTTCTGCATGAGGGTATTGATAGCAACCGTGGGATAGTACTCTTCATTAGACGGCGTGAGTCCTTGCATGATCAGGGCAACATCGGAAACCTGCTGCACCTCGTTGATGTGATGGATGCCTGGCGCATCTTCGCTGATTTGCTGATACTTGTATGGATCAAGGGCACCAAGGATTCCCAGGAGTTTGATAGTCTCCTTACGGAGAGACCCAGTCTGTTCCGTCTTGATGATATTGATGAGTACAGCGAGGAGATGAGGATACTCGATATATGGGTCTATCACGTAGCCAGAGTTCCTGGCTAATTGACCAAGCATTCGCAACGCCGATTCCCGCTTTGCATGTGAAGATAGATCTTGGAGTGAATCCAAGATAATCGGCATCAGCTGTGGCAGGTAATGGTTCATTTCACCTCCTCCGACGTTCGCAAGTTCACCTACTGCTTTCAACGTTGTCGAGGCAACTCCCGGGTTGGCATCCGTCGCCTTGGGAAGCAGAGTAGTCACCATAGGGTCGACATACGACCTAATCAGTTTCGTTGCATTTGAGACAAACAGGCTGATTAGCTGGGCACTCTCTTCCTTTTGGCGAGCTGTACTGGCAAACCCAAGGCCGGTTAAGAGGTCGACAAGCAGCTTCCGCAATGGTGGGAAAACATAAGCCGGATTGACGCTGGAAAGCCGTCCGATGATACAAATCGCAGCTTCTCTAACAGAGAATGTCTCATCGTTGACGGCCAAGAATAAACACCGGATGTTCTCAGGCCTCGCCAGATGACGGTCAAATTTCCGGTCCAACGACCATAACACGGTACGCCGGATTTCTGGGTCAGGATCCCCAATGCCAACAGTTAGGAGCTTGTCAATCACCTCACTAACGACCTGGATTGAATGACTGCTGGTTTGGTTGATGATGGGGTCGTGGACAAATAGTTGGTAGCAAGTGAGCGCAGAGGCTTTCCGGATTTCCGGGTTGTCATTCTCCACGTAGTTAATGGCGACATCCCGCACGAATTCATTCAGGATGTGGCCAGAGAAATCAAAGCTTCCCAAGGTATGGAGAGCCAGAGCAATGTCTGAGTCGGAGTGCAGCTCTTGGGGAGCAAAGTCCTTTGCAAATGAGGGCATAGGTGGAAGTCTATTTTCCGGGCATCCAAGAGGCCTAAACGGCGTTCCATAGAGGATGATACTCAGCATGTCCAGCAGCTTCTCTTGGATTGTGGGCTTAATGGGTGGGATATAATGGGCCATGTCCACAAGGGCTTGTGTCAGTGACTCGCTCAACCCACATGCAAAGATTGGGTCAAGCAATGCTTCCATGTATTTGCTAAGCGCTTGTCCGACACCGAGTGACAGCATGCTGATACATTCAAACATCGGTGCTTCATTGACCGCAGATCGGTTACGTCTGTGATTGTTAGCGGACTTGAGACAATACTTTGGGTGGAGGATCTGAGCCTACGCTTTCATGGCCAGTCCCTCTCGAATGTATATGATGATTCCATCGAGGTACTGCGCGATTGCCACCCCGACCGCATTGGCAATCTTTCCAATAGCAATGAACGCTGAATTCCGTTCCTTATCCCGTTTGAGCTGTGCTTGTAGGTAAATCATGAATCGATGGAGGTAAATTTCGGTAAAGTCAACGGGGGCGTAGGATGCAAGGATGGGGATCGTCAAGACGACTTGGGTGCGGATTTTAGGATCACGATGATCCTTGAGACGGAGAACGATTTCGCACGCATTTCGGTAGTGATCATTCATGAACATGGCACCCTTCAGCAGAAGCTCTTTGAGGACCAAAAGCGACCCATGAATCCAGTCCACATGGTTCGACTTCAGCCCCAGCAACGCCTCTTCGTAGATTCGTGCAAACCACAACTGTCGGACCTGTATGTCTCGCGCCGCGATAATCTCGAAGCACTCACTGACTGCTTCCGCCGCCGTCTCCCGGGTAAGCACCTTGGGGTCCCGCAGGGGGACCCAGATGAGCTCGAAAATCTGCGGAACAAAGCCATAGAGAAGAGTCGGCGAGCCTTTCGCCAGTTCCCGCATCACAAGTATTGCCGCGAAACGTCTGCTTTCCTGTCGTTCAGACTGAAGCCACTCCAGAGCCGACTGGATTTCACTCTCGACCAACTCCGCGGTGAGAGCTCCGCCTGGCTTGGCTAAACGGCCCAACGCCCTGGCCGCATACGCCAGCACCAGGGTATCGTTGCTTCTAAGCGCGCTGCGCAGATAGCTGGCGAATCGAACCGTTTTCTGAGCGGCGTCGACGCCATCGAAATCGATTAGACGGTCGAGAGCGAGCAAACCGCCGATTCTTTCGTTGGTGTCGCTGCCCGTGACGACGAGCTGCGCAATACGTTGACTGACAGCATTGTAGAACTCGAGGAACTTTTCGGGGGACCAGTCTGCAAAACAAGGAAAATCCAAGTGTCAGCAGGGGATACAGCAATCAAAAACAGAGAAGATCAAAAGAGTAAGCACCTCTTGAGATGGCAAGGACGTTATCATAGAGATCGTATGCAGCTCTCACTCGTGCCTCCTCATTCTTCGACTTCAGTTCGACGAAGAGCCGTGAAGTGACGTCCCTGATAGGACCTGCTTGCGCCATGATTGCGGACCACCCGCCAGGATGGACATTTGAAGCTTCAACCTCTTGGGCAAGCTGAGCATAAGAAGAGGAAAAAGCAGATGGTGGGTTGAACTGGTCACTTGGAGGTGGTGAGGTTGGAAGTCAGTCCGGAAGAGAGTGCACGGGCCAGGTCAGATGGTCGGTCGTTGGCTTGGGGCATTCACTGCCAAGGGAAAATATAGAAAATTATAATAAGATAAACATAAATATAAATAAATTATACCATTCTTGATACTATTTGCATTATTATTATGCTTGGGCAATATATCCCTACCAGTCCTTCTAACGTATTCGGTAAGCGAGCGGGCCACCTCCCGCGATTTTACGCGCCGATAATAAATCAAGCAGTTCAAACCACAACCATACCATCAAAAATGCCTCCTAAATCAAGAAACTCAATTGAGCAAGAAGGAAGGATCTTATTAGCTATCTCAGCTATCAGGTAAGAAGAAATTCACAATATTTGTGAAGCAGCCCGTCTTTATAATGTGCCCCGTACAACACTCCAACCGGCGATTGAATGGACACACTTTGTTATGGGCTAAGCCCGCAGCGCTAAGTAACTAGCTATCATACAAGAGGTTTCGTTGAAGAAGAGAAGAACAGATGTCCGATCGGACAACCTTTTATATACAAAAGTACGTTATGCGGGGTAGGTAGTCAGATAACCACTCCGATCATTCCTCTGGATAACATATTATTTATTCTACAGGCGCAGCCTGTGACACACTTTTCGAGCCGAGCAACGCGCCAACTCCCATAAATTGACACAAAATGAAGAGGAATCGCTTGTATGATGGATACTATCTCTAGATCAGCGTGGAGCAGCTCCCCGACCAGCTCATGTTCAAGAGATGGCTGATATTTTACTCTCCAAGCGCGGTCATACAACCACTACAACTGTTGGAGATAAATGGGTCTATAACTTCATCAAACGCCATGACCAGCTTAAAAGCCGATTCTCTCGAAGATATAATCATCAGCGTGCAAAATGCGAGGATCCAAAGATTATCAAAGATTGATTCAACTGCATACAGATCACTCTTGTCAGTGCGGGGTCAGGTGTAGACCTGGCTTTGGGCCGGGTTTGGGCCGGATTTCAGGCCCATGGGCGGTTCACGAAATGCCCATTTGGCTGCCAAGACTAGAGTGTCACTCGGGGCGGGGCGGGGCGGGCTTTGGCAGGCAATGTCCCGCCCCAGCGGGCTTTGGGGCGGGGTGAGCCATGATGCTGCCCGCCCCAAAACCCCGGTGGGTTGGGGTGGGTTCTGCCCCAAAACCCCGAGATTCTCCGTGCTATACCCAATACGTCTATCAAATATCGCACTATTCCAACCATGGTTAGTTTGGGCAGCTGATGGGGCGGGGCCCCCAGCCCGCCCCGACGGGGCGCCCCAAAAATCAGCGGGGCGGGGTCACGGGGCCATCCGTGACACTCTATGCCAAGTTGCATAAAACTAATACATAACTTGCTGACTTAGCTCGATAAAATACCATCGTTTTGAATACCATCTCTTAACTATGGGTTATTACCAAATTTACAAATGCCCTTTGATTGCAGAGATATATATTCATTGTATACAGCACTCATGTACTTCACCTAGCAAGACAGTATCTTAAATATTTCTATCATATCACTATTTTCGTATATAAATCTAAGAGTTTAATAAAGTCTGATTATACTAAACTGTTATAACTACTTTATATAAGCGTACGATATAAAGAAAGTGGCTTGATTAATATATAGGAGCTGATCGTAGATATGAAAAGTGTCACGGGCTCGGAATAGTAGATAATAACGAACTGAATTCCTATCTAGACTATTGTAGCCATCGACGAGAATATCGAATCTGAAGAAGAAAAGAAAAGAAAAGAAGAAGGATATATTTACACAAAGAAGCCTTATATATGGTTGTGTGTGGCCTCGCTAAGCAGCTGTTTGTCTCGATTGCTTTCATGGCATTGTTTGCCATGTTGACAATGAATGTTCATGAAAGCACTGAGCTGAGCCGTCACATGAACCGCCATGTGAGCTATCATATGTGAGCCGTCACAGATGGCTACAATAGTTTAGATAGGAATATCATTTCGTTATTATCTAGTATTCTGAGCTCGTGACAAGCTGGCCCGCCGCCTGCCGCCGAATCGTACTATACACTGATTTTGAAGCCTTTCTCCCCACAAAATTGATATATATTATCCATGGAAACAATAGACTATTTCTCAGGACATTTTAGCCGATTGTGGCCTATTTTACCACATGTGCTGCAGGTTGGTGGCTTACGCCGCCTGGAAACTGGGTGGTATGCTTCCTCTACTATAGCCTCCTGTTCTTGGACTTTTTGTAGTCCTTTAGCACCTGTCAGGCTCCCTCCAGTCTGTATAAAGGCCCTAGGAGCTGCTCTTCTCTGTTTTTGATGCCGGTTTTCCACGCGAAGCTGGTGGACTTCGTGCCGTAGTAGGATGGCATTCTGCATTGTCATCTCCGCCCCTCTCATGACCTTTCCCATTGCCTCCTGCATAGTTGATGGGGACACGTGATGACTTTGGAGGTGATTTATTCGCTTCTTTTGGGCCTCAAGCTGGTTTATATCCGCTGGAGTGATGGTGTCTTTCCTGCACCAAAGGATTGATTGCTATGTGATGAAGGCGGCGTCGGTGTTTTATATGGTATATGAAGCTTTGAAAGGACTCGCTCAGGTGAAAATGGGACCAGGCCAGTTGCTGCAAAGCTGCTTCGAATATTTGATGATGATAGAGCTTGGTAATGGATGGTAGGGTATATATAGAGGAATTCTGTTTTATCCACAACGTTGATTCCCTTCTGCATCTTCTTGGTGATTCTTTCGCCATATAAGCGTTTCAATGGCGAAAAGCAGCCAACATCCAATGGCTGAAGAAGATGAGATGGATGCGGAGGCATATATAAAGGAATAATATTCCTTTCTGTACAAAATCTGTCGAATTCTGCAGTGGCATGGCTGCTATGGCCATCCAAAATCAACATGCGATATCTCCCTAATGTACGGGAGGCTGTATGTGGCTCAAAGACAATTTGAAGCCACTCCAGGCCTAATCCATCATCGTCCAGCCATTCCTGCTGACACTGATCGTATAGTCCTTTGGAACAGCATGATACCATTGAGATTGATGGTTTTCTGCAGCCAGGATAATCTGGGGAGGCAAGGCCCATCCAGCTGCATTTACGGCAATGATGGCAGTTACCCATTCGCGATTCCCAGGCTGTATGGCTTTGGCATTACTTGCCCGAGTCTCTGAGCCACATATAACTTTGGCCGTGGATGTCATGCCCATCTGAAATCCAGTTTCATCCATATTGTAGATATGTTGCTCGAGAATTCCGTATTTTTCAATAGCATTGTAAAAGCACTTATACGACCCCATAACAAGCTCTGGATCTTCACATTTGGCACGCTGATAGTCGTATTTTCGGCTATATTTGGAAGAGAGTTCCTTACGGCGTTGAATATACCGAGTCATCCAATGCTCGCCAACATAGGCAGTCTGAGAGGATAGCCGTGCGGACAGTAACAACTGTGCCAAATAGCGTACAGTAGAGATTTGTAGTGGTAGGCCACGCTGGCCCATATCAATGATCCATGATGAAAGTGTTTTTTCTTCAGTAGGCGTCAATTTTCGGCCATTGGCAATAGATTCCTTGCGGCATGTGGTTCCATTGACTCGGGTCTTGAAGGTAGAGAGAGGTACATCATATGCCTTGGCTGCTGCATTTCTTGATGAAAAAAGGCCTTTTTTATAAGCTTTTACAGCTAGTTTGATGCGCTCTTCTTTTGAATTATCGGCCATAATCGTGGTTGTGGATAAAATAGCAAAATACAAATGGTGGGTAGTTGCGGATGTGGCCAGCTGGCCAGCTCGGTGGTCAGTTACGTTAGTAGTTACCAGCCATGTGACCATGATGAAGACCCTTCACGATGCTGGTGGGCGAACTTCCGCATACCAGCGATTAGTCTGTGCTCTCTTATGGAATGCCACATATTAGTCCGCAGTGCGCTCATCACGCTGTCTCAACCCTACATCTCTTAACACAATTACGCCGAAACCAGAGCCTGGCGCGGTTTCGGGTTCCTGGCGAGAACTTGCGGTTCGGGTACGGGCTTAACTCCGGGGTTCTAGTATTGGGTCCAGAAGTTCAGAACCTAGGATCCATGTGCGGGTCTGCTAGGGCCTACAAGTGACGTACACCACTTTGTTATAAGCTATGACATCAGAATACAGTTTGTGAAAAGGTAATGAATAAAGCTTCATCTCTTGCGACTCTATGCGCATTGCAATAGTTACCTTGGTGTCAAGGAACAGGTTTAACCTATTGAATTCTGCAGTAGGGAGGGCTCAAAATCTACCATATGATTGAGACAATTCGCGACTCGGCTTTCGGCAAGCTACTCCGCCTCTTGAGCGGTGGAAGCCTCTTACAGTACCCGGAAGAAATGGATGATTCTGCTTGGTATACATACCTCCAAACCTCGGAGACTGGACAACCCGAAGAATCTACAGAGAGTAATGATGAGGGACTCCTCCAGACGTATGGATTATACGCGGTCATGTCGCAAGCTTCGTCCCGGAGCCGCCGTGGGCCGCGAGGTAAAATACCGGAGATAATCAGTTGGGGAGGGCCGAATGATAGTGAGGTAAGACACCGATCCCCAATATGTGTATCCTTTCTAGGACTGTATGGTGAGGATTCCGGCTGATGGTCCTAGAATCCTCAAAATTGGAGTACTGACAAAAAGATCTTTGTCAGTTTACTCATCTGGCTTCTCACATTCTCTATCTATATTGGCTCTGCTATCTACACGCCAGGGATTCCAGGTGTGTCGGAGCAATTTCATGTGAGTAGAGAAGTTGCTGTACTTGGACTGACATTATTCGTGCTCGGATACGGGCTGGGTGAGTCGTATGCTTCTTATTAGACTCACTGATCCTAGCCACCGCTGACGGAATACTCGAGGACCCATGATTTGGGCACCCCTCTCAGAACTTCCTGCCGTGGGCCGAAGCCCTGTGTATGTTGTCACACTGGTGATCTTCGTTTTCTTTCAATTCGCAGTGATCTACGCGAAGAACATCGGCATGCTCTTAGCATTTCGATTCTTGACCGGCTTCCTTGGCTCACCTGTCCTTGCGACCGGAGGCGCATCTATGGGGGATATCTGGGACCCTCGAGTCCGCGACTATATGATTGCAATTTGGGGATGCTTTGCCATTTCCGCTCCCGTGCTAGGCCCTCTGGTGGGGGGGTTTGCATTTTCCGCCGAAGGTTGGACATGGACTATCTGGGAGTTGCTTTGGATATCTGGCCTTGCGCTTTTCGTTCTCTTCTTCTTCTTGCCCGAGACATTTGCCCCAAGCATCATCAGTCGCCGTGCACGGCGGGTTCGCCGGATCACGGGTGATCAGAAGTATGCGTCTAGGGCGGAGATTGAGATTGCTGGTGTGTCTTCCAAGGTAAGCCTGTCGGGCAGAATCGACTTGTTACCTCCAGTAGAGGAAGACGGAGACTAATAGACTATATAGGACGTTCTCATCGAAGCACTCATCCGTCCAATTGAACTCTGCTTTCTCGAACCGTCGTCTTTCTGATGAACCTATATATCGCCCTCATCTACGGCATCCTGTATATTTTTTTTTGAGGCCTTTCCGATCGTCTTTGAAGAAAAAAATAGCTTCAATCCCGGACAAAACGGGCTGACGTTCCTGGGAATTCTGGTGGCGGCTATTTGCATCGCTATTCCGGGGTACTTTTATTGGAAATATCGGTGGCAATCCAAGCATATTGACCAGAACGGCTATCTTTCCCCAGAAGAACATCTTCCACCAGCGTGTTTTGGAGCGCTGTGTCTGCCGATATCACTGTTCTGGTTTGGGTGGACTGGAAACTTCGTGAGCATCCATTGGATCGTGCCTATCATCGCTTCAATGCCCTTTTCTATTGGGGGTTGTCTCATCTTTAACAGCATCTTCTGCTACGAAGCAGACGCGTACCCGAGGTATGCAGCCTCAGTTCTTGCGGGAAATGATTTCTTACGATCCTCCTTTGGCGGTGCTTTTCCGCTATTTGCAAGTGCAATGTTTCATAACCTGGAAGTGGGTTGGGCCTGCACATTGCTCGGGTGTTTGACTGTGCTCTTCTTACCATATCCGTTTTTCCTCTACAAGTTTGGGAAGCGGATCCGGAGGGGAAGCAGATATGCGCAACACGGCAACTAGTGTGGCGAAGTCATAGAATCTTTTCCAGAGAAAATATCTGGGAGTTAAGGACAAACAAACTATCAGCACCTACAGCCATTGAGGCAGGTTGATTAGAAGCAAAACCTCCTTACAAATTCGCAATAGCTGTTGGTCTTCTCCGATAGCTCAACCTGTAGGCCGTCATAAATTTCTCGTCTGCAATTTGCCAGCTCTACACACGTCTCAAAAAAGAGAAAAAGGAGAGTGGTTCCTCTCTCACCGCAGGTCAGCTGATGCGTGAAACTATTGAATCTAGCTCAAACACGACAACCACCGTTCAGCCTTCTGGGCAAGCTGTATGCTCTGCTCTACAGCCTTTCGATGCCACTTCACTCCCGCCGGGCTCCTCTCTTGTAGAGTAGCCAAAAAGAGATGGATTGGAGACTCAAGAGGTTGGAATAACCCCTGCATGGTAGAGCACTTTATGACCTTCAAGAATACGACTATCAGTCATAAAAGGCGCAATATAAAACAACCCTAAACTGAGATGCATGGAGGTACTGTGTTATAGAGCTGGTCCCTCGGCAAAATTTTCCTCTAATTACAATGCTGGCTATCCTGAAGACTCGCCGTTCAGCTTTGGTACGTTTTGAACATAAGTAGGTCTTTCTTTGTGGGAATGAGCCCGGTATTGTTGGGCAGTGATCCTTTATCGTAACATCGCTTGGCTATCACTATCATCTAACCGAGGAGTAGAACCCTCCAAATCAACTTCACAACCTGAATTTGACAACCCCGTTCTGTCACGAGCTCGGAATAGTAGATAATAACGAAATGATATTCCTATCTGAACTATTGTAGCCATCGACGAGAATATCGAATCTGAAGAAGAAAAGAAAAGAAGAGGAGTCTATTTACCCAAAGAAGTCTTATATAGTTTTGTGTGGCCTTGATTGTTTGCCATGTTGACGGTGAATGTCAATAAAGGCACTGAGCTGAGCTGAGCCGTCACATAACCCCCCTTCTTAGGCGGAGTCTGTCCTCAGACTCTATGTGGGCATGTTATCATCAGGGTGGTCCTCAATCTCATCAACTCCTTCTTCCCAGGCCTTAAGCCATTCCTGTAGTCGGCGAGGTGGTCCTGGCCGATCTGGGTACCGTTGGTGGTAGTCACATATACGATGTGGAGAACCTTTGAAATTGGTTGCTGGGCACCACGTCCGATCCTCATCAAATTCTATCCACTTCACCTGATACTGCAACCAACGCCGAGATATGCGTGAAGCAAGCACTTCTTCCACGTCCCACTCCTGCTTCTCAAACGCTCAAACGAATTTGTCCCGTAATCAGGCCACCCTGTGGTATCACTGGGAGTAGAGCCACCTTTCTGGTAACTAAGCGAAACTGAACACCTGCAATGGCAACGATGGCCATTGGCGATTTTCTGCATGTTGTGGACGAGGGATGTCGTATGTGTTGGGTTTCACGTGTGTAAGCCGGTGATGCCACGGTTGCTTCACGGCCACTTTGATTGCGGACCTCGGGAAACAGGTTTCTTAATTTCGATATTATTAACCATGTCGTCCCTCACACTTTGTTCTCTGGCCGGAGAATACGGTTTCACAATCATCATTCTACTCACCCTTCCTATTTGTGTGGCGTGTTTGCTATACGCATTTCTTCCATGTATATACATCTAATAGTGCCAAACATCAGTCAATGATAAAGAACAGTCCATTCCACATAATTTGATCGTCCATCAATACCTGCTAAATATAAGAAAAGATTGTTGTATTAGAATTTCCCCGGATATTCGTCTACTTACCTTAGGCCCCGGGACACACGGGTTGTTTCAGGAATGTGTGCGTGGCGCCGTCATCGAGCGTGCGTTTCGTTTTTACTGTGGACTCCTCCCTCATAAACGCTCCATTTCTCCAACACGGCTGCCCTCTCCTTCGGCGAAGCAACATTCGATTCCGCCAGCCCCTGTTGGATCCGCGACTTCACGACGTAGTCCTCTCTGTCTGCACCATATGAGCGCTCTATCTCTCGATGAATTCCACACAATGGGTAACCGAGTAATCCCCACATCCCTGCAATTCCAGAGCTCTGTCAGTCAGTCTTCCAGCGGAAAGATCAGGTGCAGCACCTACCAGCTTGAGGTTTGAGGATTAAGCCTCCCAATCCTCTAGCCACTCCGCTAAATCCCCCATCTTTCCAACCCTGGCTGGGTTGAGTCACTACGCCGGTGATTCCATCATATGAGCTATATCCAAATTCCTGGGGTGGTCAGCACTTATCAAGTTCCAAAGAATACAGATATCGCCCACCTTCCCAGCTGCAACAAACCCAGACTTAAACCCAGTGACCTCGGGTGTATCCCGCACAGTCCGGTCGTGGTATAAACGCGGTGTATTGTGGAGGCCTTGTGAAAACATCAAGGCAAGGCCCATGGGTACTTCTATACCCCAATTTAGGACCCGACGAGCCATATAGCTTGCATTCGCCGCTGCCTTCTGCAACGGATTCCTTTTCAGTACCATCGACGGCGTGCCCACCTGGGACTGGGTCGTCGCCCCAGACGAAAGAGTAGATGTGGACATCCAATTGTCGTTTTGTGTACCTACCGACCGAGAAGATCCCGCCGGCAAGTCCACGTCTAAGTCTAAGATGGCCGGTGTCTGAATACGCGAAGGCAGGTTGTAGTTAAAGGCGAAGCGGTCCGAGGCCGGCTGGGATAAATTCTGCACTGCATTTACGGGCATATCGACAAGCCCTGTGAGAAAATTGCTCATGGCACCCGTGAAAGCCTCGGTTCCTAGACAGCCATAGTTCGTGTCATAGTGTTGTGAGCGGTATCTGTTATCGTTACTTCAGCTACCACTTGTCAACGTCCAAGGCATGCCGCTTACAATTTCACATTTTTGGGGTTAAGCTTCTTTTCCTCGACGAGAACAGTAGCCGCAAAGGCACTGAGTAGTACCTTCGTTCTCCTGATCCGCCAAACAGCTGGACGGTTGGGACACAACGCACATTGAAGACGATGGACATCCAACCGCTGGTGGAAACTTTCCAGCGCAGTGCGGACACCATCCTCCGCTCGAATATTCTCACCAAGCTTCTGTGCTTTCTTGACGGTTTCCTGCTTCAAACAGAAATGAATGGCACTAGCCAATCGATTGGAGGTCAGGTCCCGGTTGGGTATTGGCGATGGACCCGCGCCATTCTGCGCCACTAAACCGCCCCAGAAAAGCTGGTCACCAAAGAAGGGGACAACGATAGTCGGTCGACCCGAGGCTAATCCGGTAGCTGTTGTTCCGGCCCCGCCGTGGTGAACCACGAGCGAGACTCGTGGGAATAGCCAGTCATGTGGGCAGTTACCCACGAAGAACACATCGCGCCGATTTATTTTGTCGGCTCCGAGACCACCCCATCCTTTTGAGATAAGGGCCCGCTGGCCTGTCATTTCGACCGCGTCCAGGATAGTCCGCGTAAGGGCGTCCGGATCATCCACTACGATGGAGCCAAATCCGATATACAGAGGCGGGGGACCTGCATCAAGGAACTCGGCTAGATCCCGTGCAGGGGTGTAGCCGGGGTCTGCAGCGAGAAAGTTGAAGCCTGTTACATTAATGTGTTCATGCCAGTCGTCTGGCTTCGGGAGCAACGAAGGGGACCTAATGATACCCGGTTAGAAGTTCCTTTCCTCCGCCGAGATGGCAACGTACCCACCAGAAATACGTAAAGGGAACATGGAGCCGGTGAAGCAAACTCGGCGCGCTCATGGCATCCAGCTGCTCCAAGCCCAGCTCAAAGCGGCGAAACCGATTAACCAAGTCACCTACCCCCTGCCAGACGAGTATCTCAGTAAGACCATAGGAGGCGAAATTGGCGATAGAACGTTTCATATCGCGAAGGTGAATATTCGACAATGGATGCGGAAATGCCTGGGTAGGAGAACATGGCATCCTAGCACTATCAATGCCTGTTTAAGAAGACTCATCAGGGAGCGACCAACGTAAACATCAAATGCAGAGGAACTCCCATCTTCTGCGCACAATGGAAATGTGCAAAACTCGGAGGATTTGCAATGATCGTGTCAGCCACAAACGGCGGCGTAGTTATGCCCTCATCGCTGGTTATGTCAACGCCCTCACCAACCTCAAAGCAAGACCGCCAACATCCGCTTATCATCGTCCGGAGCTCTTTTCGGCGTCTTCCGATGGTCCCTTGAAGAAGGGTTTTCATCCTTGGGAACAACTTCGGATTATTGACCATGAAGGACATCAGCTCGGCTGGGTCGCCGCCGATATTGAAAAACTCCAATCCGTTCTCCTTGACAAAGTCTCGGAACACGAGGTGTGTCGCCAGCCTCACACGATGTCCATGTTCCCGCATTGCTCGGCCTAGTGCTATGAACGGTTGGACGTCACCGCGCGAACCGACGACATGGATAACCACGTTAAGGCGGAGCGGAAATTGAGTCCCTCCTTTCTTCTTCTCCGAGGAACGACGGTTTGGCTGACGCTGGAGAGCACTTAGTAGGCTGCCTACCTGCGCATCGTCTGCGTTGAGCGCAATTTCTACACGACCATTATCTGCGGGAAAGGGGAGTATTTAGCGGCATTCAATCTTGCAGGTTTAGCCAAGACAGAGCGTATGTCATACCAGTCACATGTGCCATTGAATTAAGGCCATCAGCATAGTGGCCATGTGGCTGCCAATATTCTGGTGGTGAATGAAGAGCCAGTGGAATATTAGATGCAGCAACGTCTCCCATGTTTGCGACGTGATCTTCCCAATCTGTGCCTTCTGTAGATTACATCCCGGGCGTAAAGAGCTGGTTTGAAAATGCAATACTTATCATAATAACGCTAATGGTGCTGCCCTGTCATGGATCGGCTGAGGCATGACGCAAGATGTCACCACACCGCGGGTTTGGGCTATGTCGAACGAGGATTACCGCTAAACTACATTCAGTCGTCAAACTACAGTCATAGTATCCACATCATTCCATCTTTTCATTTTTTGACTTAGGTAATCTATCCCGGATCCCCATGATTTTGCTGAATCTTTAACCAATATTGTGGCGGTACTGTAGTGCCGAAGAATCCGGGGCCCCGATCACTAATCGCTTGCCTAGATCGTTCGGACTTTGATGATGAGTTCAGTGGCCCAGCCTTCTCGAATCGAATATCCCGACTATTAATAAGTGGTTACTGATTTTGAATGTTCTCCGGTGCCTCAGACTTTCTAGTTTCAGCCGTGGCTCACTTGCCAGCCTTTTCCAAAAGAAGCCGGGCTCGGCACACATGCCTACCTCCGAATAGATCCGGCAGGTGGGTCTGTGGAGGCAATACTTTATCCAATGACTTGGAATAATATCTACCCACTTGGCGGGCCCACCAACGACTTAGGCATTAGGGTTCTAGTTAGTTATATTTCGAGACAGGACACTTACCCTAAGTGTCTTCCAGATAATCGTATGCTCAATGCCCCTCCGGGTCCGGTTCAGTAAGTCGTATGCGTCGATGGGTATATCGCCCCTTCCAGGCTCCGTAAGATAATCAACAAGTAGAAACGGTAAAGGTAACGAATAGAGAAACAAGGCCAACCGAGTACGTCTACTGGGTTGTTGGTTAAGTGCGGACGAGTCAGAAACTAGAAGTTAACCAATGCTGAAGGATTGAATTGATCGCGAAGAACTAAGCTAAGTTCATGAATGAGCACCCTTATATACCCTTTGGTCTGTACACCATTTAATGTGCCATGGTATATACCGTATACCGTATACCGTATACGATATACCATCCTGTATACCATGCCGTATACCATATACCATATCGAGTGACCTGTTCGGATATCAACTTGATCCCTGTCGCTTCCTGCATATCCATCATCAACCATTATCCAATCATTCTGCCTTGACTTCCCGCATCATCACGTCTGACACGACGAGGTCTGTAATACTCTACTGGTATCAGCCGATTCTTCCTCGACCATGGCTATCACGTCGAATCCTTCCAATTAGAAGAGGATGTTGAAATCAACCTTTCAGCACCAGATCCGGGTACCATGCAGGAATGAGGCGAACGAATTGCAGCCAAGCTAAAAGGAGTTCTTGACATTGCCACAACAGAGCTTTCTGTCGCCCAACAAAGACAAGAAGATTATGCCAATCGCCAAAGGAATGCTGCGCCTGAATACAAGGTCGGACAGAAAGTCTGGCTTGACCTGCGCAATATACGTGAATCTGTTAATCCCCCACATGACACCTGCCAGGCATCCCTGGAAGATAGTGTTCCAAGTATTACACCACACGACGGAATCAACTTTCCATGATGGTGTCGCCGGTGCCGGCAAACCAGTCAGTGAGTCGTTAAGTGTCTTTGTCGAAGCAGATTTTGCCCGTTGGCACTCACAGATATCGCCACGGCAACCACAGGTTGTAGTTAATAGGTAAACAATACCACGCTTCATAGACGCCGGCCAAGCGTTTGATACCGGGGAGGCTCTTCTGGTGATTCCCCAACCGCTAGCAGCACCACCAGTATAGATTCCTAAACCTCCACGGGATGAGTCCAAACCCCGGCACACAGAATACCCCGTTGAGAATTTGTGATGTGATTTCAATCCAGATACGGCGTGAAGAATATAAGCTGTCGCAGGTAGGGTGGCACATCGCAGGGGCTGCATTGCACATCAGCAGAAACAGCATCCCGCCCCAAGCGACAACGTTAAGGCCGTAGATGGTAATGCAATAGCCTTTCGGAGTTGCTACCCAGAGCCATCCATGAACAACCCACACTCTTGATTTCATTGTCATTGAAGCCTGTTGAGAACACGCATTACTCATGTGAGTCTATATCATTGATCAGTGCCCGTCCATTTCATGTAATGGTTTCAGTAGATCTTGATATCAATTCAATATGATGTATTTACTTCCACCTGTGAATCGATCCATTCATTTTCTAGAGATAGATGTAGATGAGGACCTTGATCAACGCCAGGCCAGGGGTCGGGTTGGGTCATGATTATTTTGTAGCTTGGAGATGGATACACCAGACGAGATAGCGGACGGAAACAACGTTCACGATGCAAGCAGTGTAAACCAGCTAGGTTGAGAGCAGTAAATTGTAAAGCATGAAGATGGACGATTCATGACATTGTTGAATGCTTTTCTTGCAGTACATATTCAGAACTACGAATCTTTCCCGAGCAAGGCGAGCTGCCGCCGTCACTCTATGATATACGAACACGGTAATGTACCATTTATTCCATTGATTGCGCTTCCTGAGAGGGCTGTGTTCTTCCGCTTCGACTTGTTTCGTATTAGCAAAAGTTCAATTGCAAGTGAACCGCGGAGTGCTCAGATCCGGAAAGCCTTGGGCGCGACAGGGGCAGTGCGGATTTATGGGCTGTGTCTCATGCATAGTTAACTAACGTAATCGGTAAACGAGCTGGACATGTAAGCGAGCTGGACACCCCACCCAAATCGCGTCCATGAATTAGAACCTTCTACTTTAAACACCCACCATGCCACCAAATCACGCTCGAAGCTCTAGAAATTTAGTAGAGCAAGAGGGTAGGATCTTGTTAGCTATTCAGGCTATTAGGAGGCAAGAAATTCCCTCAATTCGTGAAGCAGCACGCCGATTCAATGTACCGAAGTCAACTCTCTCCACGCGCCTTCGTGGAACGATAAATCGCTCCGAATTACGCGCCAATAACCATAAATTGACAGAAATTGAAGAGGAATCGCTTCAAAGATGGATTCTCTCACTTGATGATCGTGGAGCAGCACCCCGACCTACTACTGTACAATAAATCGCGAATATTCTTCTGGCAGCACGTGGAACTACCCCGGTTCAAACAGTTGGGGAAAAATGGGTCTATAACTTTGTGAAAAGGCATCCTGAGCTTTCAACCCGATTTTCGAGACGCTACAATTATGAGCGCGCAAAATGTGAAGACCCAAAGATTATCAGAGTGGTTTAATCTTGTGCAAAAAACAATACTTCAATATGGCATCAGCCTGGATGATATTTACAACTTTGATGAGACTGGTTTTGCAATGGGTTTAGCAACCACTGCAAAAGTCATTACAAGGGCTGAATACTATGGTCAACGATCACTCTTACAACCTGGGAATCACGAGTGGGTGACTGTTATTGAATGTATAAATGTCTCAGGTTGGGCCTTGCCGCTGTGTGTGATTTTCAAAGGTAAGGTTTTCATTGAGGCTTGGTCTGATGGTCTTCTGGATGATTGGCGATTTGAAGTAAGCCCAAATGGCTGGACTTCTGATGAAATTGGACTTCAATGGCTTCAAAAGCTCTTTATCCCATCAACGATTACTCATATGAAAGGGAAATATCAGCTTTTGATACTTGACGGTCATGGTAGTCATTTGACACCAAAATTTGATGAATTATGCAGCCAAAATGATATTATTCCAATCTGTATGCCTGCACATTCATCACATCTTTTACAACCTCTTGATATCGGCTGTTTTTCAGTGTTAAAGCGATCATATGGCCGGCTTGTTGAAACCAAAATGCGTCTTAGGATCAACCATATTGACAAGTTCGACTTCCTTGAGGCTTACCCACACGCACGATTTGAAACATTCAAGCCTGAAACCATTAGAAATAGCTTTGCAGCTGCTGGCTTAGTACCATTCAATCCTGACAGAGTGCTTTCAAAGCTAAATATTCGTCTTCGCACACCAACCCCCCCAGTGAGCTGGGGTAGCGAATCAAGCCGCAATTTCACACCAAAAACTCCTCAAATGCTTAAGCAACTACGTCGACAAGCTTCATCAATTAAAAGGCTACTTAGACAGCGCTCACAAAGCCCACCAAGCCCAACACATCGTGCACTTAATCAGCTAGTAAAAGGCTGCCAACTCGCAATACAAAGTGCTACAATTTTAGCAAAGGAAAACACTGAATTACGTGCTGCCAATGAGAAGCAGAAGCAAAAGCGCACTCAGTCTAAAAGGCAGATACCTCATGAAGAAGGCTTGTCAGTTTTGGAGCTTCGTGAGCTAGTCACACAGCCAGAAGAAGCAATTGAAGCACCTCCCCCCCCTCAGCCAAGAAGGCCTTCACCACCTTTACAGCTGCGAACAAGGGCTTTACCAAGGTGCGGAGCCTGTGGAAATGAGGGACATAAGAGAAATGCATGTCCAGTTAGACCTAATTAGCTAATTTCCTTAATTTAATGCCGTTTTGGTTGATACAAATGCATTTACAATTTATAGGCGGGGGTTGGTGTCCAGCTCGCTTACATGTCCAGCTCGTTTACCGATTACGTTAACTAACTACAGCGAATTACTGCCTCAGCAGTCAGGCGCTCAGCGGGCAGAGTTTGGGGCCTCAGGCTGCCAGTCTACCAAAATGGGCATAGGCTACCCGCAGTCGGCGGTCTTGGCGCCACACCAACACAAAAACCGCCCCAAACTTCATCCATTAATTGGACCCCCTATATGCCAGATATTCATATCAGATTTTATACCGTTTTATAGCGTGGAGAATTAGATTCCATATGATACCAAAATGATGTTTATACCCCCTCATTTGGAGGGCATACAGCGGTCTACAAACTAGGCACTGCAGTTGACAATACCTGACTCGGGACATGAGCAACTGTCGTTGACATTCCTTTTCATTTTCAAATCCCGGTGTAGCAAATCCTGGTTTCTTCAACGGCACCTGTTTTCAAGCGACTATCCTGGTTCTCATCGAGGCAAACACCGTGTAGATGGACCCTGGTCAAAGTCCTCGGTCCTCAGCGCCAGGATCGCGGTGGAAAAAGGGAAATGCTGGTATACATCGGGTCTCGACTGCCTGTTCCCTGTGTCGGGTTAGAAGGCTAAAGGTTTGTGCTTGGTCCCACTAACTGGAAATATCTTGAGGCAACGGTATTAAAACGTCTCTTCTAGTGCGATGGAGTAATGCCGTGTGGTAATTGCTGTAGAACACAGGCCGATTGTGTCATCGACGAACATAGTGATAACCGGCGCCGTTCTACACTGAAGCGCAAACTAGATAGCCTCGAGGATGACCGGGAGCTCCTAATACGGCTGGTGGAGACCCTACGCGATAGTGGCGACACTCGCATCTCCGCGCTTCTGAACCTGATCCGTAGTAACGCCTCTCTAACCGAGCTCAAGTCCTATATCAACGAGCAACTATGCAGACCACAGTCGCCTGAACTCGCCAAGGCCCATGATGAAATTAGTCGGCTACATGAGGCCACTTCCCAGACTTGTCGGAGTGTTCTCGATGTCAAGCGACTCTGCGATCAGCCTGTTTTCCGAGTCCCGGCAAAACCGTGGACGACCGTCACAGATGACGATGGTTTGGTATCGCATCTCATATCGTTGTATTTCACATGGTATCATCCATGCTTTCCTTGGATGGACCGAGACATCTTCATTAGGGACATGAAGGGTGGGAACGTGAAATCTCAATTTTGCTCGCCATTTCTCGTTAATGCTATTTTGGCCGCTGGATGCGTAAGTTGGTAGATGCAAGAAGAGTCACATAAAAAGATTACCGTTGTTTCTGACCAGATCCATCAAGGTAGCCTTACTCTGATTATGCGGAAGCATACACCGATCCGGACGACTCGGGCACGGCAGGAGTTCACTTCTACAACGAAGCGAAGAAATGCCTCGAGATGGAAGAGGGACATATGAGCATCGCTACAGTACAAGGGCTAGAAGTGCTTTCAATGTGGTGAATATCAACTCTCCTACTCTTATGCCATTTCGGTATTCGTCCACCGGCGCTAACAGCAAAACCTCACAGCGCGTTTACTATGGGGAAAGACCGACGTGGCTGGCTATATCAAGGGCAGTTGGTATTCTCTGCCAAGGACTTAGACCGCAATACCCCCAAAGCTCGACCGAACGCCACCAGCCGAGATCTTGATTTGGGGCGAGTCACCGACATCACCCTTTGGGGATTGTATATCATCACAACGTATAGAAAACACTGAATACTTGAGCGAGGGATAAATGCTAACGAATGCTAGAACAACTGCCATGGCTTATCATAAACCACCACTGATCGATACTCCGAATCGACCTTGTCCACAAGGAAGGCACGATGAAATTGATTCGTGGTGTCCTTATCCATCACAGCGAGACAGCCTCCCGGCACACTTCCTATGTCATTTCAACAGCCTGTGTGACTTGTCGATTCTTGTTAGCGACTGGTGCCAAGCAGTCTTTGGTAATCCAGAGAAGCCCCATTTTGACGCAATCAAAGCCATTGTGGAAGACATTCATCGGCGCCTATTGGACTGGGAGCGGAGGATACCGTTGTGTATTAAAGTCGTTCCCGACAGTTGTGTTCTTCCTCAAGCATTGTGCTTACAGTATGTTTCGAATAACCTGGCTAGTGAACCATGGGTTAATGTCAATATCGCAGCATGTATTACTACACCATTACGATCATGGTCTTCGGGTTTGCCAAAAATATAGCGGACGACAAAGATTCTCTGAATTCGGAATTCCATAGGTTCGCGGCAGATACGTGCTTACAGTCCGCACGGCAAATTGCCAAACTGGTAGATATTCATCGGTCATCCTGGGGTTTAGATCTTTTCGTGGTGACGTATATTCAGTGGATCACTGTCTCACTGTTTACATTGCTGGAGGATTTAAACGACCCAATGAATCGGGAGGCATTCGCCAGCCTCAGTGTTGCTGCGAAGGTGGCGTCGCGACGTTGGGTTTTAGGAAAAGGTATGCTACGGGCTGTTCAGGTCACGGCGCGAAAGATGGAAGTGTCCTTGCCTTCCGAGACTGATGTGCTCTTCTCGGACTTTGAAAAACAAAGTTGGGGCCCGAAAGATCGACGAGAACTTAGCAGCTCGTATCCAAACTTTGCTGTTTCAATCGGATCATTCCAGACTGATGAAGTCGAACTCGACAAGTTCCTGGAAAAATGGGACACTCTGGACATTTCCGATTCCGGTGAGGTGGACAAGTCACGGTCTCCTGCTGAATAGTAAATAATGAACCTGTTGGTGATGGCATCTCTCATGCACCTGTCGAATGTCATCGGCTTACTTTGTGCGGTCCTGGATGAGGAAGCTCAGGATTCCGTACTATCTTCTTATGTCTGTCTTTGCGGAGATCGATACATGTACATTCCTCTCGATGTTTTGCTACATTGGCCGGGTTAATACACTGTCCTTCGCATATCACATTTTAGGCTTGGTCTTATTGAATACACCACAAAACAGCTGGGCTCCATGTGCCTTATAAAAATATACAAATTAATATATACAAGAGAAGGCTTGTACATCGTGTTTCACGTTAGGCGTAGGTTTCTTGGAAAGAAAGGAAAAGAAAAGTGCCTTGGAAAGAAAGGAAAAGAAAGGAAAAGAAAGGAAAAGAAAAGTGCCATAATGCGTAATAGAGCGAGTTTCCCATACCACTATCAAGACACCCCTGTGTAACTGTGAGCCATTATTCTGGAACAAGCAAACCATCCAGATCACCTTGAGCTAAACAGTCATCCAGCGATTCGGTTGACTCGAGTTCGGAGGAACCACCAATGCTAGACGTCCTGTCTTGCTGTCCGTACTCGTGTACCTGAACCAGTTAGCCTTTGTTCGCGTCACCTGTAGCCATTCAGAAACTCACCGTTTCCAGCATTTGCGCGAGATACTCGGAAATATGGTTATCTGTACAGTGCGCGTGCTTCAACACTTCGTTTTTCAGACCAAGGATCTCCATGCGGAGGCAGCGGAATTCAGACTGGAGCTGCTGATGCTTGGTTGACTGTTCCTTGAACCGTTCCTCGAGCACTTGCGTGTGCTCTTTCCTCTTCTGTCGACATCGACTGGCTGCTTGCCGGTTTCGTTCCAAAAATCTCTCCCGTGATGAAGTCTTCTGAATACCTGTTTTTGCGGGCTTTGCACCACGGCTTTTTCGATTCTTAAGTTGACCATTACTCGGGACAGGCTGTGTGCTTAGGCTTTCGGACAATTGTTGACCTATCCAATTTCGTTAATACCGAAGACTAGCATTCCGTACAAAGAGACATTACCGATGTCATTTTTAGGTGATCTTTCAGGACCATGAAATGTGTTCAATGGCAAACCAGGATTGTACAAGTCCTGGCCGAGTGGAAAATCCCATGTCGAAAAAGTCGGTGGTATCGACTCGAGACCTTCTATTTGGCCATCGGCATGCCAAAGGCTGAGGCTGGCGCCCCAGGGGTCATAGATTGATGTTGAGGTTGGTTGAACGCCAATGGAGCAGGACATGGCAGTCAATAGCGGCGGAGGACGATGCGTAGGGTGGGGGGTAATCAGACCGAATAGACCAAAGAGCTCAAGATGTAGCATAACAAGAATGGATATAAAGGATGGAGAGGAAACAACCAAACGAAAATTTGACGGGACGAACACATCTTAAATGACTTCTCGACCAAAATTCCCCGCCAATGATATGTACAAACAGCTGACGACCGATAAACCGGGTAGGAATACCATGCACCCTATTATCCTGCGAACCTGTTACTACATTGCAAGCCATTGGGCTCCATCATTTGCCAACCAGTGGTTCAGCTCCGTCGCCATCATGAAGTCTTAGGATGTATACGGACAGCAAGCCGGTCCCTCATTCTAGATCCAGAGAATCCACACGTCAGCCTTGAGAGGCATCTTTTGCATTTTTTTATTATTATCGGGGAGGCCAGTTAGCGCACGCATGACGAACGTTGACATTGTCCGACATTCCGTGATGTCCAGAGCTGTCGACTGCAAAAGACCAATGAATGACGGACCCTGTGAGTCAATTCAACGGGTCTGTGGGGACACGTCCGTATATCGAACCTTGAGTGGTTCTGGGAAAGATTTCCAGGAGGTTTTCATCCTGTGGATAGCCACGAGCCGGAAGAGGAAACCGGAAGTCATCTCTGACGCAGATGTCACACTATGAGTGCACGGTGACATCCCACAGTTCCTTCCTTTCCCGGACGACCGCCCAGCGTTCTCTTCAGCCAACCAGCGGGAAAGTCTTTGCCAGATCCAAGTGTGTTCTTGAAAGCCTGGTTCATCTTTCAACTGACAGGATCTCGTTCTTACTTGATTATGCAGAGAGTCCGATCTCTATAATACCTGATTTGCGTATGAGATATGGGATACGGAATAGGGTGTACCTGTTGAACGTGCGCTAATTACTCGAAAGACCTTCTACTCGACGTCTTGTATCTGGAGTTGTCGCCATTGACGGTGTTCTTTCCTTCGGTATCAGCGGGACTTACAAGTCAAAATGGGCTTCACAGCGAACGATCGATGCAAAATCTGTCTACCCATTGGGTCTCTTTCTGCCTCGTTACTAAGGCATGTACGCGGTCCTACTTGCCGTTTTGGTTTACTCCGGGACTCTGCGGAGTAGGCGGAACAACTCTTACGCGCCGAATCTATTTAACCAAATCCGTCATCCCACTTGTATACTGAACCTCAGCCTACCCTCAAGTCGAATCGATCGCTGCGTTGCAATCGGTTGCTGCCGTCTCACCACCCGTAACGGATATGTCGATCACTGGACCACCAGTCATGTGGTTGCCGGAGGGAGGTCGAACGCTTGTTTATTCTACCGTTCATGACCATGATATCAAACTGGATTACTATTTACCACCTGTAGCCAGCGGAAATTTGCCGGCCCTGATTCACTTCCATGGCGGTGGAATGACTTCGGGTTCACGACGCGACAAAGCGTTCCCGCAATGGTTATACGGTATGTTCTGAGCATCATGGGCTCGGGATTCGTTGTAAAACTCATCTTCGTGATAAGATCACTGCCAACGGAATGGATACATCTTCATCTCGGCAGACTATAGGCTGTGTCATCCAAGCACCGCCCTCGACCAGATTGATGATGCGAAGTCTCCTTTCAACTTCTTCGCAGGAGGCTTCCAAAAGGAGCTGCCAGAGAACATATCCCTCGACACCAGGTGCATCGCTGTCACGGGATTCTCGGCGGGCGCGTATCCTGCTCGTACAGCATGCGTATACGCGAATCAAGACCAGCTGTCCTGATGACCGTCTATGGCACTGGCGGCAACCTCCTTCTTGACCATTGGGTGACTGGTTGACCCCCGACGTCTATAGCGAAGTTTGTCGGATCTCGAAAGCGTCGCCAAATTACTTGCGGACAAGACCGTCGTGAGTGATGACATGCCAACCAGTGGCTTTCTCTCGGATCGTTTCGCACTTACAGCTCGTTGGGAACTCGATAGCACCTTCCTAGACGGGTGTTTCGGAAAGCCCGGCCTTGGTAAGATGCTCAATGAAGTGGAATATGCGAAACGAGCTGCAGCTGTACCTGAAGATATCAAGCCAGGATTCCTGCAATTATTCGTGACGGAAAACTATCCGCCCTCTGTCTTGGTGCACGGCACAGCAGACGAAGTCGTTCCCGATAAAGAAAGCGTGAAACAATACGAACAGCTGAGGAAATTAGACATCAAAACAGAGCTGCTGTTAGTACAAGACGGCAGACACGGTCTCGCCGACTTCGGTTCCGGATTCCCACCGCAGCCGGCGACAGGGTCTACAGAGGCTTACGGCAGAGCTCTGAAATTTATCGCGGAAGTCTTCGTATCTAAGTAAGCCAATGCCGACATGTGCAGACTGAAGATACTGTAAGTAGCGGAGCCCGCAGACTATTGACTAGCTAGTTCTACAAAGAATAACGTGTCATACCTTGAGCCGTTCTGGAAATCTCTCAGTGCCCTTCTGGACGCGCACTCCTGAGGTTTTGCAATGGTAACTGTAATGACGGAGAAGTATAGACGCGAATGACACTGCATATCTGTGCCTCACACTCAGGCATTTGACTCAAGGATCGAGATCAATGAGGCAGAACGACGTCATGAGTCAAACTCGCCCTCCACCATGTCATCCGACCATTACAACAATCAACCATTCCCGTATACACTCTTAACAAAATGCCCGAAATCCTCGGAAAGGAAATTGGTCCTATTGGCTTCGGCCTCATGGGCTTTACCTGGCGAGCTACCCCACCCTCCCAAGAGCAGGCCTTTGCGACCATGCGCGCTGCCTTGAGCCATGGATGTATGTTCTCTTTCTCCTCACCAAGAATGCGTGTCGCTGATATTCTCAGGCAACTTTTGGAATGGCGGTGAGTTCTACGGCCCACCTAACTACAACAGCCTTGTGCTCCTGAAACACTACTTGGAAAAGTACCCCGAAGACGCTGGAAAGATTATGCTCAGCATCAAGGGTGGCGTAAACCCTCACACCCATGCCAGCGATGGCTCCGCTGAGAACACCCGCCGCACCATTGACGACAGTACCGCCCAGCTAAATGGACGCAAAAAGATCGATCTCTTTGAGTTCGCCCGCCGTGACCAGGGAGTCTCCATGTCTGAGACCTTCGGCGTCATGGACAAGGAGTACGTGCAGACTGGAAAGATCGGAGGCGTATCGTTGTCCGAGGTTCGCGCTGAGACAATTCATGAAGCGGTTAAGCACGTCAAGATTCATGCCGTTGAGGTCGAACTCTCTCTGTATGTCACTCACCCCGTCTCAGGCACGACAAATCCATGTAGTATGGACAGCTTGTGTTTGCTAACCAACGAATCGATAGCTTCTCAACCGAGGTCCTTGAGAACGGCGTCGCAGCTGCCTGTGCTCAATATGGCATCCCCCTCATCGCTTACTCCCCCATCGGCCATGGAATGCTCAGCGGCAAAATCCGCAGATTCGAAGATATTCCTGAAGACTCGATAATGCGGATGTTTCCCCGCTTCCAACCAGGCAATTTTGAGATTAACATGCAATTGGTGCAGCAGGTGGAAGCAATGGCCGTCAAGAAGGGTTGCACTCCAGCCCAACTTGCCATCAACTGGACGCGTGGACTTTCACGTCGCCCAGGTATGCCCCTGATTATCCCGATTCCAGGTGCTACAACGATTGCCCGCGTGGAGGAGAACAGTAAACTGGTTGATCTTACGGACGATGAGATGGCACAGATTGATGTGACTTTAGCGAAGTTCACACCGGCTGGTAGCCGCTACCCGGATAGTATTCCTGTAGACACCTAGCCATTGAGTTGCTCGGTGTAGGTTCGTTGTTCTGGATGTCTAGCTAGATCTGGTCCAATCGGACTAAATCAGCACTCTCTTCAGGATCCGGGACACGTTCGGGAGAGAAAAGAAGATATGCATTCACAATGCTTAGGTAGCCATTATGCTCCGTACAAGTATGCTTGCTCCGGAAGATACTCGGTCAGTTTGTCTGGGTCGATCAGTTGCCCCAGCCTACCTCCCAATCGATCAGAGATCGTAATTGGACTACCTAAATAAGCTTTTGCTACATCGAATTACAGAGTATGCACTTTAGAAATAGCCATTCTTTATCATAAAGGATTCGGAGAAGAACAATATCCGCTAGTATAATAAGGAAACAAAAATCCCATCTCTCCCGTCTACTACAGAGTACCGGTAAAATAGGCATTATTCTCTGCCTTGCTTGCAAAAGCACGGACGTTGGATTTCTTCGGTTTGTCTCCCAGTCATATTGCACCCCATGTTCTTTTCAGTATTAGCCTTCGCTTCTGATGTGTCTGCAGGAATCGAGAGAAAAATAGGTGAATGATAGTGATTCCAGGCAGCTCTTTTGATATGACTCGTAAAATCTCGGAAGAGCGACACCATGTTTATTCTCGATGCATCAATTAGTATTTGTCGGACAGACTTCCAGACACCAGTCAAGCTTATATACTCCGGATCATCGTGTCATGCACACGTCGGACTGGTCGCCGGCTTTGACACCGCACTTGAGGGGTTTGTCTGCGAACATCCTGCCACTGCCCCCCCGACTGTATCATCCACCGCAGCATCATAGGCATCTCCGCAGTTCGGGTCACTAAATATCTATTAGCGTGCCAGCATCAACCAAGAGAGACTCATTCCCACCTGGAACCGCCGGTGGCATTGTTGAAGTACGAACAGATATCATGCGAGAAACAGTCCTGCGTGTATACATCGCCAATCGCGGTTCCAGTACATCCGGCACCGCATCGGCCATTACACGAGTAACTTCAGGGGTTTGTTAGCGCTGGTTTAGTTGATGACAGAGCTGAACATACTCTCCGGAGCCATTGCTGTTGGTTCCATAGTCACTTCCAACCACACCGACAAACGAACATGTCTGCCCGTCACGGTTCGTCCATGTCGCGGTGGCCGTGGCGCCGACTTCAAGACAGATGATGGAGCGCTGGCTAAGTGTCGCACTCATAGCCAGTGGAAGGGCCGCAACGAGGCTATAAAATACCTTCATGTTGTTTTCGACTAAAGAGTGGGCTGGCTATCTCGAAGAATCGACATTGCCCAAGGATGGTTCAACTCCTTTTTAAGGTGGACCCCTCGGTGGGTTTCTCGGAGTTTTGTTTCTCGGCCCGGGGCCGTAAATTAATGTTGATTAAGTAGTTATATTGCATCAAAGCGGCTATGATGACGATGTTCTACAGGAACAGGGAAAAGGTTGGTAAGGTTGGTTTATCTCATTGCCGAGGTTCAGTCCATACCCTTTGGGTACAGTCTTACATTCACTATGTCTGATTCCTCGGTCTATCCCGATGTGGTAGGAGTCTTTATTCGCTCATATAACTATAAGCAAGTGATCCGTCCGTGTGCAATTTCAATTTTCATCTTGGCGAGGCTCCGAGCATGGAGCAGAGCACAAAAACCTGGATTAAGTATTTCGTCCTCCAATTAGCTGCGTTAGGGATATCACGGCAGCAATGTCTCAGCCCACGGTCCGATTCGAAAAAATCAATATCCCATTCCTGAAGTGCATAAATATAAGCTCGCCCCTGACTAATTACATGATAGGCGCTGCATATACGTCTCATGTCCGTTCCACCATCATCTCCATTGGCATATACAAATCATGGCGTTTCGGTTCTGAAAGTTTTGTGTAGAAAGGACCAAATCGGTATCAAGATCCTGCCAACATAGTATACGACCGTTCCGAGGAAGCCATCCATGTCAAGATTCTGCGCAATGAATGAGTTTCATTGTTGCAGGGGAAATATCCATACGCGATGTACTTACGACTATCGATGTGCCTCCGCTTTTCTTTACCCAAGCAAAAGACCGCTCAGCCATCTGGTTTTCATAACGAGAACAAGCCTCGCGAATCTGCTCTGTCGAAAGCGGTATACCGGTCTTTGCTGCTTCATGTAATGACAGTAGTTCGGGGAGAACTTCGGCGCAGTCGTGCAGAGCCTGATTTGCTCCTTGGCCGCTATCGAACTGTTAATGATGATCTTCACTGCTCAAGCATCGTGGTTCCTACCGATTTGCCTGCATAGCGTGGATTGCGTCCCCAATCAGCCAAACTCTTGGATGCCCTCGAAATGGTTCCGCTGTCCTCTCTACTATGCTACGCCAGCGCGGTGAGGGCTTGGTGCTGGCTCGTAGCGGTGATACATATATATCCGCGGTACCATCGTCCTTTGCCGCTGTCAGCAGCAACCGTTTACTAGGAAGCTTTTTAGTCCAGGCTATTGCGGCGTGTACATGCAAAGTACCAATACTCACAATCTTGGGTCCCAGTCCTGGATGAAATCCAGACAAAACCTAAATTTGTCGGGGATCTCAGCCACATTTCTGTAGTGGGAGTAGCCCCTTGGAATGCTCAAAACCCAGAAGAAGAACGCTTCCTTCAGATCACTGCCTGAATGGCCCCCATCTTCAGTCTGCAGAGATGGAAGATAAACTGTCCAGTTGTCAGAAATATCCATAACCAACCAAAATGGTAGACTGACGAGAATAATATAGCGTGGCTCCCTTTGCAAAAACGATGATCGGTCCCCGGCGCAACTGACTGGGAAGTTCGTACACCTGGTTGAGAGTAAGGCTCCCCTTTGCAAGAAACGCCCAATGAGTGTTGATCGAGACAAGGTTCTGCAACCCGACTTCTTTGTTCACCTTTATGCCGGTCAGCAACCCTCACACGATTGGGTTCGCTCCACTTACTTGAGAACGACTTCCATCGGCACCAATCAGAATATCGCAGTCATCGAAGGAAGAATCCGAAAAATAAGCGCGTACTCTTTCATCTCCATCCGCCTCGTGGATGATTTCGTACCGCAAGAAAGCATTGCCGTACTTCACGAGTCCATTCTGCTTAAGTGGCTCAGTTAGGATGTCATGAAGTACAGCTCGACTGATGGCAAACGACTTGGCGTAGGAAGGTATAGCTGTCAAATCAAGAATCTCTTCGCAGCGAGAATTCATGATTGTCGGTGCTGTCGAGCCGGAGACCGAAGACTGACCGAAGCTCTTCGAAATAGCAGCAATATCCTGACCTCTGAGACACGCGCGAAATCCAAGCATAGCAGACTCACCCAACCGAATCTGATATCCCTCTCTTTCCATGTCGCTCTCATCTCGTTCATACACTGTCACGTCCACATTGTTGTTCCGCAGTCCGTTTGCCAAAAGGGCTCCAGCCAGTCCGCCTCCCACGATAATGACCTTGAATGGTGCCATGGTCAGTCAACACGTCGCTAAGATAAGCACCGCGGCATCCACTCTGCTTCTTCACATTGATAAAGGAAGGACTCGATCAATGGCTCTGTTCACTCAATACAATTATTGCGGAGACTTGTGGGGGACCGATATATCGGATCCCCGCCGGCTCACCACCACCGAGTGGGGTTCCGACGCGTGTCTTCTGGTCTATCGGTGCAAAACACATCGTGAAACTCGTTACGATTGTCGTTTGTGATGACAGGCCTAAGTAATTACCAGATTCGTTCTTCTTGTGGTGCTTCATTGGGAATGGGAACTACTTGACGCCGTTGCCTTACCGGTGGTGTTACTAAAAATATTCTGTAGAACAGATATATAAACCCACTGCCACAGACGATAAAAAATGTCTTCTTTACTCGTTTTTTAATCTGCATCGATATGGCCCTCCTTCATCTCTTTTGGCAAGAACGAGGGCTTCCCGCTCTCGGTCAGAGAGAGCTAGTTTCTGCCCTTCTTGCGACAACGCTCCTGCTTATCTTCTACCGTGTCTTGAGTTCTGTTTATTATCGAGCTTTCCATCCGTTGTCCCGGTTTCCAGGTCCTCCAGGAGCTGCCACGTCGAGACACTGGGTATATCGAGTGATTGATCGTGGCTTTCCCGAAGAGGACTTCGAGAGACTACATAAGCAATATCGTGAGCACAACCACCATTGATAATTCCACAGCGTGTTGATTTGAATCCATTGCAGGAACGCATGCGTTACGGATCGGTCCCAATGAGCTACATATTAGCGATGTTCAGCAGTATAAGGTCATTTACAGCCAGAGCAGGCCGTTTCCCAAGCATGGTCCATTTTACGAAGCGTTCAATACTCCCCATACGGTCTTCACGGAAAACCAATGTAGACATGCATAAAGAACGGCGTCGATTACTGAACCCCTTGTTCTCAAGAGCTGGCGTATTCAAACTCGAGCCGGTGATTCACGAGAAGGTTGGCATAATGTTGAAGAAGATCAACCGTCTAAAGGAGTCTCACTCTATAAATGTCTATGATGCTTTCAGGTTAGTCTATTGCACAGGACAATGACCCGGAAAATCTCACACTGTACAGATGCCTCACGACTGAAGTCATCATGGAGTTTGCCTTTGCAAAATCGGCCAACATGTTAGAGGAGAATGAAACTACGTTCGAGTCCTGGTTTCTCACGGCATTTGACTCCGTTGCCGGAAGTCTCTGGAAATTGCAGGAGTGGCCCCTTGTACGGAAATCTTTGAGCTTCGTACCGATCAATCTGGTTAGTCTGGTCGATCCACAAATTGCACATGTGGCTCGAATGCTGAAGGTACATGTCTCTGGTTTCTCGTGTCCCGGTTAGTTTGGGGAATGTCACTGACAAATGTATTGATTTTGCAGTTTGCTGAAAGTTGTCTCCAGCATTACACTATTCATGGCAATAAAACACCACATCCGGTCGTTTTTGACCATCTTACTTCCGTGTCGTACGACCTCAAAGTTACGGAGGCATTGGATGTGTTGATCGCTGGCGCTGACACAACTGCGTCGACTCTCATGGCTGGTATACTTCATATACTTTCAGACCCCGGCATTGATGCCAAGCTACGGCAAGCCCTCAATGAGACAGATCCTGCCGGGGTCAAGCTTTTGGAATTAGAAAAGATTGGCTACCTAGTAAGTGAATTTGAACTTATTTGTACTCGAGGAATTCTGTCTAACATTGATCGCCAGACGGCTTGTGTCAAGGAATCTTTGAGAATCGGGATGGCAGTACCCGGGCGTCTACCACGAGTGGTCCCTCATGATCTTCCACAGCCTTTCGTTGTTGACAACAGAATAATTCCGCCAGGAGTAAGTGCCATTGATATCTATCTCTGGCGAGACGCAGTAGCCTAACTCTACATTAGACTGTCGTGTCAATGTCAGCTTATACGATGCACACAAACGAAGACGTTTGGGGACCTGATGCCAGAAGGTTCAATCCTGATCGCTGGTTACAACCAGAGTCCAAGGGTCTCGATCAGTACCTCTGCACGTTCTCGAAGGGGGCTCGGATGTGTATTGGTCAGAAGTATGTATTTGGTCCTGACATCATCGGTTAATGAGAAACTGATCTATCCCCAGTGTGGCATATGCTGAGATTACAATCGTGATGGCATACCTATTTCGAAACTTCAAACTCACCCTACCGCAGAACTTTGTTCCTCCACACCGGAGAGATATGTTCACTATGGAGTATTCCGAGCCGGGGTTGCCGATCCATTTCTCAGGACTGGGAAAAGAATGAAGCCCTCCGGGATGGACTAGTCGGTAACGCAGTATTCTCAGTCAACGCATACATGAAGTGAATATTTACTTTCCAAAGGACTTCGATTTACAAATTGCAAGCAGGCAAAGCAGTTGTTCATAGGCGGACCGACATCTATGCCGATATATATTTTGACAACCGCGGAATAGATTATACCACCAAAAGAAGAAAAAACCACATTTCGGCAGGAATGAATCGTCAACGATATTCAAACTTCCTCTACTGCCCATATAGAGCACTTCAACGCATTAAATTTGTACATACCATGTGCTGTAGGAGTATGCGGGGACCAGTGGGTCTCGGCACGCGACAATCAGCCAGCCACAAAGTTGTCCGCTGAACATGTTAATTCTTTCGGAACCACGGTTCGCTTCTTGAACAGAGAGTAGACTATTTGCAAACACGTCGAGCAGAATGACCCAAGCAAAATCACTCACAATTCTCGTCACCGGAGTAAGCAACGCCCCACGATGGCTACCAGTGCTACGCTCACTCTTTTCAGGCCGCGGGATTCCTAGGCTCAAACCTGGTCGATTTTCTCCTGGCAGAAGGTCATCAAGTTATTGGCGTGGATAGCTTCCAAACTGGCTCGCCAAAGAACCTGAAACATCTCGAGGGCCATGAAAAATTCACGCTACTCAAGTACGTATTCATTGACGGAATTGGTGCCCAACGAGGCTAACGCGATGATAACAAGTCAAAACATTCAATCCCCAATCGAAGGTTTAGGACACATTGACCAAATATACAACCTGGCGTGTCCAGCCAGTCCAATCCAATATCAGAAAGACCCTGTTTCAACCTTGAGGACCTGTTTCCGCGGCACGGAAAACTTGCTGGAGTTGGCCAAAGAACGGAATGTTCGGCTCTTGCATACCAGCACCTCCGGTCAGTGACAATGCCATTCAAGATGCTCAAATGGTGATTATTAACCAGAAACAGAGGTATACGGTGATCCGCATCTTCACCCACAGCCCGAGTCCTATTGGGGCAATGTCAACCCTTTTGGACCCCGCTCTTGCTACGATGAGGGCAAGCGAGTTGCAGAAGCCCTCTGCTATGCGTATCGTGAGAAAGGAGTCGAGGTCCGCATTTCTCGTATCTTCAACACATATGGACCGCGGATGAACGCGGCTGATGGTCGGGTTGTCTCCAACTTCATCGCAGCTGCGCTAGACGGCGAGGAGTTGAGAATCACCGGCGATGGCAAAGCAACCAGATCGTTCCAATATGTCACAGACTGTATCAAGGGACTCTATACCCTGATGAACAGCGACTATGGCGATGGCCCGGTGAACATCGGAAACGATGGGGAGTTTACCATCCAGGAACTAGCCGACATAGTAACTGAGCTGGTTTCCAAAGTGACTGGAAAACCCGCAGTGCCTGTAACCTACCATTCACGTCCGGTAGATGATCCTTTGGTTCGCCGTCCTCAGATCACTTTGGCCAAGGAGAAGTTGGGCTGGGCTCCCATGGTCCCGTTGCGGGAGGGCTTACAGAAGACAATCGAGTGGCATATTAACGAGAGTTGAAACGACCAAGAGCGCGATGTTCAGTACATTCCCTTAAACAGAAAATAGACGTGCCATGATAGCCTAAATTATAGAAATGCAGAGAAGGATATTCTTATTAATTGACATCCAGCTTGTAATTCTCGGCAAAAGAATGGATGCCGAGGACCCCACCATAACAATCTCCGACTCTCCAACTTCCCGACTTCTTCCCTCTCCATCAACACAATCAATTATCCATAATGGCTCCGTCTTTCGATTCTACGGCTCTTCAGTCCCTCAAGGATGCGCTGAGATTTTCTCTGATCTTCACGCCCGAATCAGAGGGCTATCAGGATAGTTTGCGACGATGGTCCGATACGGGCGTCAAGCCCGCGGTACACCCCTCACTACTCCAGTGGAATCTAGTTCGCTCACTAACCTACCAAAGGGCGTTGTTGTTATGCCATCAGACGTCGCAGATGTTCAGACAGCCCTGCTCTGGGCCCAGCAACACCACGTCGATCTCGCGATTAAAGGCGGAGGGCATTCAGTTGCCGGTACCAGCTCGAGCGAAAACGGCCTCGTCATCGATCTTTCTCAGCTGAAGGGTGTTTCCGTTGATACCGCCGCGAAAACAGTCACAGTACAGGGAGGCGCTACGTGGAAGGAAGTCGACGAAGCTGCATGGGAACACGGTCTCGCTGCAGTCGGAGGCACGGTGAATCATACAGGCGTGGGTGGGCTTACACTGGGCGGCGGATACGGTTGGCTGAGCGGGTTATACGGTCTCACAATTGACAATCTATTGTCTGCGCGCGTGGTGCTTGCTGATGGTCGCTTGGTTACCGCGTCTGAATCCGAGAATCCGGACCTGCTGTGGGGATTGAAAGGTGCGGGGTACAATTTCGGCATTGTCGTCGAGTTCACATACCGGGCACACGAACAGAAGAATCCTGTTTTCGCGGGTATCATTTCCTTCCCGCCGGACAAGCTGGAGGCAGTCGTCGAGCAGCTCAACGAAACACTGCTAAATCCTGATCCCCGGGGTGGTGTTATGTGCTTCTTGGCGCAACCCCCCGGGGCCCCGGTGCCGATGATCAATGTCCTTTGCTACTATAACGGCACCAAAGAAGAGGGAGAGAAGCGATATGGTGGATTACTGGAGTTGGAGCCGGTGGTCAACACGCTGGACATGGTCCCGTACTCTCTGTTGAACAGTCTTCAAAATCCTATGGCGACATATGGCGGACGGAAATCGTTCAAGGGAATTTTTTACCAGCCACCAATGGATCCCCAGTTCGTGCGCACCATCTTGACTGACCTGACTGCTAAGATCCAAGAAGACGAGGATCTGAAGGCATCCGCGTTGATCCTGGAGTTCTTTGACATGCGCAAAGTCTGCGAAGTCCCTTCGGCGGCGACGGCATTTGCTAGTCGGAACAGTACTCAGAATGGAATCATCTGCCTGCGCTGGTCTGATTCCAGCAAGGACTCCCAAAATCGCGCCTGGGCACGCGAGATGCAGGCCCGATGGAAAGAGCAACTCAAGACTCCCGATACGGATGTGCCGCAGTACATCAATTATGCTGAGCGTAAGTTCGCCACTGATTTCTTGTATATGCAGGACTAACTGATATAGCTGGTGACTCCGCCGTTTCCAACATTTACGGCGCCAACCTGGGCAAGCTGCAAGAGATCAAGGCGAAATATGATCCCACGAATGTGTTCCACAAGATGCATCCGATCGAAATGAATGCTCCAACCGCATAGTTTGTCGATAATTAAGAGTTGTATATATGATTAGAACTTGGACATATCAAATTGATCCTGATCATAACAGGCGGTATCATATTCGTCTCGAATTCCGGATATCAATGGGGAATTTTGCCCTGCAAGGAGCTTACCTGGAATACAAATAGCAGGCCTTTTGTACCGACGTAAGTACTGGAATGTCGATATCACATTCCATCAAGCATCAGCACCAGGTATAAATACAGGTCGCCACAGCATTGGTCGCTGAGCACCGCACCGCCATTGGCCGTGACAATGTATACAACCCGATTATCATGGGCGCTGCTTGCCTGCGGCAGTCTGTGTACCACCGGCGCAGCACAGGCTACATCGCCTGACAAATACACCTTTAGTGAGCTCTGGGATTTGCAGAACGTTCTCTGGAAAAACTTTGTGTATCCAAACAATTTGAAACAGATAAATGCCACCGATGAATCTGTTTTCACGCCCGAAGTAAGGAAGTATGCCTCTCAATTTGTCCACATATTGACATCCCCAGGTCGAAGGTCGTGTGGACGTGACCCGTACATTCGACGGCCGCGAGCTCAACGCTGAGTACATCTTCGGACTCTTCTCAGAGCCCGATCATGTCAGTCTTGTCGGGGTACCGATTGAATACAACATCACGCAGTTCGTCGCGAACGACGATATCGCTTCCGCCACGACCGTGTTCAACTTCAATGCGACGACATTTGGTCTAGTTGTCCCTGTCACCATAGACACGTGGATCCAGTGGAATGACGATGGCAAGATCGTGCGCTACGATGCTACCTTCCGCTGGTTCGATCATCTCATCGAAACCCTCTTCGGTGCCATGGGGAAGAAACTGAACACAACGTCCGAGGAACAGATTGCAGAGCATATCAGCCAGGTCCTAGCGCAGACAATCTGCAAGACACACGAGGAAAATTGTCACGGCGAGAATCAGCAGTATGAGAGTACGGACCAGTGCCTCGACTTCTTGCTCAATCAGACGCGTTTCGGGAAGCCGTTTGAGTTGGGTCGCGATACGTTGCTTTGCCGTGAAGTGCATGAGCTGATGGTCAAGTATCGACCAGAAATCCACTGCTCGCACATTGGTCCGACTGGAGGGGATTACTGCGTTGACGATAGGCCGTATATGAAGGTGGTAACGGAGCAGTATTTTAGCGAGTCATGGATTCCGTTTGGATATGGGAAGGGGCAGAATATCTGGCTTCCTTGACGAGTATCATATCGAATTGGAGAATGATTTGAAGTTTGAAGTTCCAGTGTTTTGCGCTCCAGCTTCTTCTTTTTTTTTTTTCCGCCATTTGCGACCATATGTAGTAGGAGTTCCTTCATTGTTCATCTTATCGAGGTTAGATGTGAAGAAATTATAATCTTGCTGGCTTTCATTACTGATGACCGCTGACTATGCTATCATATCTACCAGTAAGATGCCCATTTGCTTTCTCCCTTGACCACCTGGATAAATTGTTCAGCAATAATCTTGTCGGCCTGCTCTGATGGGTGTAGCTCGTCAAACCAGAGGAACGTTTCTGGATGTGGTAGACGCGTGCACTTGTTCGTTTTCTGGTCGCAGTGGTTGTTGTGGCCAGTCACGTTGGTGATATTCGGGTATTTCGTGTTGTTGTAGTAGATGTCGGATATCTAGCGCCATGTCAGATCAAGTTCTGCTCGATTCTCAGAAAGCAACTCACCAAACTATACGTATCCATCACAGCGAACCTTGCACCGGGGTACCTCTTCGCAATGAGCAGTTCATACGGCGTGCGATAGTCAAAGACCTGGTTCAACGCAATCACCTGTTCCCTCATCCTATGGCTAATCTCCGTAATGTTTCCCGACTTCCATGGCCAATACAACGACTCTTTGCCAGTGATCCCGCCCTTCTCCGGCACTGCATACAATGGCGCCAGATGGAGGGGTGCCAAGTTCATGAGCACAAAATACTTCCCGCCTGAGCGATACACATCATCGAGCGCTCTGTACACGCAGTTGACATAGGCCGCAAGAGTATAGTTTGTGTTCTGTGAGTCCGTCAAAAAACCCTCATAACCGATGTCGTTGGTGCCGATCCAGATAGCGTATACGGTGGACTCGGGTGGAGGTCTCTGGGATGCGCTATCCGCGAGATAGGCCGGAACTTCGTACTCCAGTACAGACGGGTATGGAATTTTAGTTGAGGGTTCTATACGTGGAGTGATTTCCTTGGAACAGTCGGCACCGCTTACGGCGTAATCGGATAGCTTCGTCCCGGTTTGGTTGGCGGCAAATCGAGGCCAAGAAAAGCCGCCCGAATTGGTATCATTGCTCTACTTGGTCAGTTTCCATTTCATTCGAATAGCCGGAAGAACATACCACTGGCTCATCCCAGCCCACTGGCGGCGCGGAGCCATTGTGACTAGCAAAGTAGTCCCATCGCGACTCGTCCGTGTAGCTGTTCCCGAACACGACAAGGTTGGTGAACTTTTCCAAGTTCCAAGCCGCAGCGAGAGCCGGAAAGGCCAGCAGTGAGAAGCGCATCTTTGGTGGTTGCGGGATGGTAAGAGGGAAAGAGGGACAAACTGTACTCTGCAGTGTTGGAAGAAAGGGCGCTATATGTAAGTCACGTGTTGGAGGTGTCCGAAAAAGGAGGAACTGTTCAGCTTCCTCTGCTGAGAAGTTTGCATTCTGGTTGCTTCTGCAGGACTTCTGGGCCCATTGGACCGCGTAGATTGCGATTGACATTTACTACTGGAGCGATGTGCAGTTCTCCGAGATCCATTGGTTAAAGCTCGA
Source organism: Aspergillus chevalieri (assembly GCF_016861735.1). Taxonomy (NCBI): domain Eukaryota; kingdom Fungi; phylum Ascomycota; class Eurotiomycetes; order Eurotiales; family Aspergillaceae; genus Aspergillus; species Aspergillus chevalieri. Next base: position 63,391 of record NC_057365.1, read on the forward strand.
CGAACTCCCTTACACTATTTGAGAGCTATAACCATTGTGCAAAGCGACGTTGAGATCCGACGCATTATCATATAAGCCTATTATGGTTGCGAAGACTTTTGCAGGGAGTTTTATCATTACTCGGCGCGACGTATACAAATGCACCCCCAACGAAGCATGGGCGATCATGGCTGATTTCCAGGATGCAAGATGTTATCGACAGCCTTGTCGATCGTACTTTTTCATGAGCCTCATTATTTCCTCTCTTTGTTCGAAGCTTGTAGTTGTGTGATTGAAGATCGATAACAAAGAAACACTCGATATTGTTCCCGACCACAATACATAACCATGAACGCCTCGACAAACAACCACATACATTCTCAACTCTGCCAGGCAGACATCATGGAGCAAAAGCAAACCCAGCGCTCGCATATCCTCATAGTCGGATCGTTATTGATCCTTCTCGCCGACTTTGGCTGCTTCCTCTCGATCCCGCCGCAAACAAGATCTTCGAGGACATCCTGTGCAGACAATACTATGCTGCGCATCCGATACATCCATCGGAACAGAACTGCAAGATTGCTCCGGTCCAGAACGAGTTGGCCCGGATCAATGGCTGGAAGGATACATTTGACGCACTGCCGAGTATACTCGTGGCAATCCCTTATGGCGCGCTGGCCGATCCCACCGGTCGCAAACCTTGTCTTCTCTTGCCGATACCCGGTGTGTTGCTAATCGATATTTGGACGAGACTCATTTGTGGGTTCTCATGACTTCTGTGCCGTATCCTTAGTGTTAATGGTTAGGCTGGCCTGGCTGCCCGGCTTGTTTCGCTTACAGGGCGGCGGCGACCTCGTCGTTTCCTCGGTTGTCTGCGTGATGGTCGCAGATGTGTTCCCTAAAGATGATCGATAGGTCTCGGCCTCTAATGCTGTTGGAGATGCGACTGGCAAATCAGCGCGACAGCACTGTATCAATTGAACTCGTTTTTCATCCTGGGAGAGATTCTGGCAACACCTGTCAGTGCTGCCATGATGACATGGTCATCCTGGACACCATATCTTCTGAGTCAGCTATTGTTGTCTTGGGACTGCTATAGCCTGTTCCTCCGGGAGACGCTAGATAGGCGAAACTTGCTTTCCTGATGCTGACCATAATAACTATTGGCTAGAGCCTTGCGCATGTCCCCGACCGTGAAGGACCGACGGATGTCACGAGTCAGCGGTGGCCTCTCGATCATGGGGATTCGTCTTGGTCGCGATTGCCGCTGCGCCTAGTTTGTATGTCGCAGGTTTGGTGCTGCTTTTCCCTTGGGTCGGCGTTTGTCGTTACAACGCGCAGTCTGGTGACAGCGCTCGTCCCGACCGGACCAAACCGGACGATTGCATTCCGCTGCTGCCGTGGTACAGTCCATCGGGACATTGGTTGCCGCACCATGGTTTGCTCAGCTGTTCGATGCAGGCTTGCAATTTGGGTGGCTGGGGTTGCCCTTTCTGCTAGCTGGGGTGCTGTTCGGTCTCGCGACGCTAGCAGTGTCACTAGTGAGGACGCATGAACCAGCGAACGAGTCGGAGCAAGAACCTCTTCTAAGTGAAGTTGCATAAACGCGTCAATAGAAATTGGTATATGCTAACCTCCATCCTGGATTTCGGTACCGATACCAGCAACAATCGCACTCAAAGGGAACATATCCTCCTGGAGCCTCTTCCATCATGGACAAGTCTACTCCAGCAGCGGCAAAGGCCCGCCCAACAGTCTGACCGCCACGGAACATTGCTTTCGGTACATTTGGAATCGGGCTTGTTGTCTCAAGAACAATCTTCTTCAGTTCAGGAAGAGCCCCCTCCTGCAGCCACCGGTATATCGGCTCGAGGTAGTATGACTCGAGATCAACGTGTTGGATAGCGCACTTTAGCGTCAACTCTTCTATGCTCCGTGGGAGAAGTGCCTTCTGTGGCAAGATTCCTTGCTCAATATGCCCACGTATGATCCACAATTCAATTGCCAGCCGCCGCAGGGCCACAAAGTCGATAAATGCCAGTGGCTGTATCGGCGGTCTGTCGTCGTCAAGGAACAAATCCAGATCCAAGGTGACAAGCGACGAAGCGTGCATACGTAGGGCGTCCAAATTCGAAGCGCGGTCGTCTCCCGATACGCTGCGGGCCCGCCAGGCCGATCCCTTGGTGGTAAAGTGTTCAAGGGCCCTGGGCATTGAGAGGATATCACGGAGGTGGGAAGGTCGAATGTCACAAGTGATCAGTATCAGTTCCCGAAGATCCGTCGAGCGTGGTTCTGCAGAACTGAACGAGGTGAAGCAGGCCATGCGAGCATTGGCAATGGTGAGACGTCGTAAGGTTGGAAGTAAAAAAAGGGCGTCAAGCTGGGCAAGCTCCCAACTTCCCTGTTCGCTCAGATTGATGGTACCTTTTATTTTAGTGGATAAATACAGTGCACAGTGTGTTGAAGAAACATACATGTTCGCAACGACCGAAGAACTTGGGAATCTGGCATTGTAGCCTCCAGCAACAGATCCTCAAACTTTTTCGACTGCTCCATGTAGCGATATAAGCCCAGAGACATTGGACCTCCGTCATTGACTCCTTTGATAAGTAGCGACTCTAAATTGTACAATTGAGCGATGGTTGGCGACAACGCTTCGAGCTGCATCGGAGCATCCGTTTCATCGGCGACATCGTGATAATGTATCCACAGTTCCCGCACAAACTCCGCTCGAGCAGGAATGCGTTCAATGGCATTGCTGATGGTGTCCCTGTGGTTATTTCGTAGCGAGACGGTGTGGTACAGATGCGGTTCGACGAGCAGCTGCAGTGTCCTGCAGACGCGACTCAGACAGGCCAGCGAAGACGCGTCGACGAACGGCAGAATGATATCGAGCAATTCATTTGGTAGGTCAAGCAGCCGATTTGTCAAAGAGGAGCGCATGATATGGAGAGAGATGAAGAGAAAAAAGTCGAAGGATAGAGTGACGTCGAGAGGTAAAAAAGCACTCCACCGCGGAGAGGGTGATTCTTTCCCCATCCGGAAATCTCACGGCTTCACGGACGCCGGATAGAGAAACTGACGTGAACTCTTTACAGACAAGCAATTATTTTCTGGGATTTTATATACATTGAGTGTTGCTGTATACAGTGACTTTCCTAATCAAGGAAACTCCGGAGCGGCTCCCTTGACCTTTGTATAGGCCTGCCTGACTTCCTCGCTTGCAGTGATCTCCCGCAACCACCGAGCAATGTTAGGATACTTGTCCAGCGACAATCCTGCAAATTCGTATTGCCGCACCCACGGTTCAAAATGGTAGTCCACGGCCGTGATACGCCCGGGCAGGATACTGCGTCCGCCGGATTTCTTGAGCTGGCCTTCAAGCACATCGTAACACCGGTATGTCTGTGCGGCGTATCGTTCCAAAGCGTTGTCATTTGGGGTCCCGTTATAGTGTCTGTCGCTGTCAGTCTTCCCTTCACATGGTATAAATAATGTAGACGATCAAACATACCGGAACCAGTTGGTCTGTCCCGTCATGGGTCCCAGAGTAGTAAGCAGGAAGTACTCCCACTTGTCAAAATCCACCCTGTCCTGCTCCGTGTCGCCTACAGGTCCCAGAATATTCTGCTTGTCGTACACGCGCCGGACGTAGTTTAAGCAAGCGCCGGATTCCCACGACGTCACGCCGGTGTTGGGATCCTCCAACGCCGGAACACGGCCGTTCTCATTGATATGCAGGAAAGTCTCACCCTTGACACCGTTCTTAGGGTCGTCGCCAAACTGCCATTGTTGCACGTTGTAGGGAAGATGCAAGGCTTCGAGCGCGAGAGCGACCTTGATGGGGTTGGGGCCAGTGGCGTGGGCATGAAGCACAAGTGGCTGCATGTTGGCGGATGATACAAACATATATGGTCAGAGTGAATTAATTGCCGCTTCAGTTTTGATTGTTGAGTGGAGGACAACAATGGAGCCTCTTATATTCGGCAATGAGATCAGTTGGAGAAGGCATCGGCCGACAGTTGGAGCATCCCTTCGGCTATTCACACACTTGGCACTTGCACAATCCTAAAACCAGACGTGCTCCACAACGCTCTCGAGAATCGGTATAACGGACACATCCAAGCCTCAACTGACCCCTCGCAACTGCAATATAACGCTGCCAAATGCCGCTGTACAGACGTGTAGTTGGAGACATGACATCACCATATGACCCCAATTGGAGTACCTTCCACATTGGGACAGCAGCTTATCTCGAGAGATCGAAAGAGCACTCCGTAGAGGGGTGATACAGCACAGACCTTCGATTCTTTTCTGTTCAGCGGCATTATTAATATATGTGGGGTTCTCCAACGTTGTTTGTTTATCTCTTTATCTCAACGGACAGCCGTTTCGTAGAATTGTCTCCATCAAAGTTGACCATAGCAATAGGGATTTCAACATTGACATCCGGAACCATGTGGGCAGCTCAACTGGTGAAGGTCAGTATCGACTGGTAACTCCAACAAGCCTCAACTCATAGTAGCAGTATAACGCTCCCTACACTCTCTTGGCCGTCCCCATCCCCGCCATCCGGCCAAATGAACTGCTCGTCCGTGTCCATGCCGCAGGCTTCTGCCACTCCGACCTCCAAGTCCTCCAGGGCGAATTCAACAGTCCATTGCCTATGATTCCGTCCCATGAGCCCGCTGGAGTGGTCGTCGAGGCCGGCGACGAAGCTGCCCAATCGTGGAAGATCGGGGATCGCGTCGGAATATTAAACTTCAAAAATGCTTGCTCGAAGTGTCCAGACTGCATCTCCACGCAGAAGCGATATGGTACCTTAGATGCCCGTTTTTGTCGTCGTCGCGAAACGGCTGGATTTCAGCATGACGGGGCTTTCGCAGAGTACATCGTTGCTGATGCGGCGACGACAATCGCGTTGCCAGACTCAGTATCATTCGAACAGGCCGCGCCGCTGCTATGTGCAGGAGTATGTTCTTAAGACTGATTCATCAAGTTAATGCTAATGAAACAGGCCACGGTATACGGGGCCATCCAAAAGGTCGCTCCCTTCCTGCAACGCGGGGATAGTATCGGCATCATCGGGATCGGTGGCTTAGGTCAACTGGGCGTGCAATTCGCAACAGCCCTAGGTTATCGCACTGTTGCCATTGACAATCACGATTCTAGTCTGCAACTGATTGATGGTATGCCACCAATGTTGCGGCCGGAAGCCCGCATCAATTCGACTTGTACCGATGCCAAGGAGCAAATTATGCAGTTCACAAACGATCAAGGCTTAGCTGCGGCTGTCGTCTGTACGGATCCCGTCTCGGTAACAGGATGGAGTCTGGAGCTGCTGCGAATCGGAGGAGTGTTGGTTCCACTGGGATTGCCTCCGGATAAATGGCAGTTTGATTCGCAGACACTGCTGTTTCGAGAGTTGGTTATCCGCGGAAACTATGTGGCCGGGAAACAAGAGGTCGAGGATATGATGCAGCTCGTTGCTAAGCAGGATATCAAGTCACAGTTGACCGTCGTACGGCGAGACGATATTCCTAGCATTCCGGATATTTACAAGAAGCGAGCTTTCCGGGGGCGTCTAGTTGTCCAGTGTCAATAGTTAGCATCTTCATGGAGTCGAGATCCCAGCCCTTGCTTTCCAGACCGTAGAACAACACCGTGTTACTGTGACCGCAATTTAGCCAGATGAAACGTGAAACCCATTCTCCCCCGTTCATACTCCGGTTAATCTTCGGCAGCGCTGTTTCGGGGAAACATCCTCTGCAGCATGGGGTAAATGTCCGAGATATCCCCGGGCATCTCCAGTCTTACCACATCACCGGGGAACCTTTAGCCAGCCAACGAGAACAATCCGGGGAATGACAACTGTCCCCATCCGAAACTTATATACCTTCGAGTATCCCTTTTTTCCACCCTTGCAATTGATCCAATTCACTGCACACCGAGAAACATCATGGCTACCACAGAGAAACGTCCCGAGATCATCGAGCTCGCCCGCGGACTCACCGGAATTCCATGGTGCGAGGAGTATGAGAAGATGATTTCCGGAATGATGTAAGTTTCACTCCATTTCCTGCATATTGTAGGTGCATACCAACAACGTGCAGGTACAATCCCACAGTGCCCCAGCTGCTGGAAGCCCGTCATCGCTGCCGGGGTCTCGCGGCAGACTTCAATCAAGTCGATGCCAAGAAGTACACATATGACAAAATTGGTGATGTCCGGATGGAAATCTTGAAGAAACTTATCGGTCGCGTGGGCGAGGGCACCTTTATTGAACCGCCTTTCATGCCGGATTATGGGTGCAACATGATCATCGGCAAAGACTGCTTCTTCAACTGGAAGTCCGTCTTCCGTTCTCTACTCAAAACATGTATTGCGCTGACAAGTTTGTAGCATGACGGTTTTGGACACCAGCCTAGTTGTCATCGGTGATCGAGTCCAGTTTGGCCCCAACGTGAGCATCTTCAGTGCTGGCCATGACACCAGTGTGCTCTCCCGGATCAAGTTTGTGGAGTTCGGCCATCCAGTCTTCATTGAGGATGACTGCTGGATTGGCGGGAGTGTCATTATTCTTCCTGGCGTGAGAATTGGCAAGGGGTCCACGGTTGGAGCTGGCTCTGTCGTGACCAAGGATATTCCTCCGTACTCGGTTGCCGTGGGTAATCCGTGTAAGGTGAGGAAGACTATTCCTTCTGTTGAAGAGGAGGTGAATGATCCGAACAATCCGTATAGAGATCTTGTTCGTTAGACCAGAAATTATATTGATGGTATACCATGATTACTTCCAAAATAAATGCAGTCCAATATGGATCAAGAGTTACTCGCGTTCAACATATCCCAGTCAATCACCGGACCCGAAAATTTCTTGCGTCGCTCTATCCAGAGAAGTCGGACGAGCACAAAGATTCCAACCAGCACCACCGAGCTACTGTTGATTGTTAGTGTTACCTATAGTGTTACCTATAAGAATATGAACAGGTGAACTTACTAATTCATTGAACCCACTGTAGTCGGCAATGCAACAGGGAAGCAGAAGAATGTTCCACTGACTATAAGCCACAGAACTGAGAACACATTCACCGCATATCCCCAGGCGCCTAGATCAAACGGGCGACGTGGTAGCCGATGCCGACCCCAAGTTGCCAAAATACCCTGAGGCACGGTGTACGTGAGGTTCAACATGATAACAGCGGTATTTATGATGGTATTAAATGCTCTCGAACTGGCAACGTACAGCAAGCCATAGAGCAGACAGAATCCGGCTGATAGGAGTGTCGTGCGAACAGGTATATCGTAGCGTGGGTGTATATGGTTCCAGTATCTCGAGAATGGCAGCCCATTCTATATGGCCACCTTAGTATGAGCTTTTTAAATTTATGGATGACACTTACATCGCGCGAAAAGGCCCAGGCGATGCGACTCGACGTGATCCACTGACTAGGGATGCAGGCTACGGAATTAGCAGCGGAAGCAACAAAAGGGTCTCCACCTTACAATAGTACAGCAGCGTCATATACGCCTGCATAAAGGTCGCAGCGGACTTGCTTTTGGTGGCCTGGTAGAACAGCTCAAGGCTCGGGAGAAACGAGTTCTGTACAGACTCCATGTCTTGAATCAACGTGGCGGCGGCCAGAATCCATGGGACAGCCGTCACCATACCCACGACCATAGTTAGGTTTCTTAGAAGGTCAGCATCGATCTCTATAAAAAGGCTGGTACTTACATGACCAATGGCACACGACGGCTCGGACGAGGGATCTCCTCCGCTATGTGTGTGCAAGCTCCAGCAGCGCCAAAGGCATATTCCCCAATCCCAATGCTCATCATCAATGCCGGACCAGCACCCCAGCCACTGCTTCCGTGATACTCGACAAGATTGCTGGGATGATATGTGCCGTTACCCATAACGAGTGTGATAGCCAACACCATCAGGAAGCCAACAACAGAGAGGTACATGCATGTCTTCGTCAGGTAGTCGATGTGACGATGGGGAATGGTGAATATAGGAATCACTGGATCTATTAGTCTGTGGCGCTTGCACCAGTACTCGGATACTCACAGCTAATAATTATTACGAGCACATAGCACAGGTATATCTGCCATTGCTCACTGGCAAATCCAGGGTGCCAGAATCTAGCTATTCCAAAGGCCGAGATAGCCGTCAGGAAAGTCCCTGATGCGGTTGTCACCCACCATGCGATGACGTTGATAATGCCCACCGTATATGCTGCAAAGTCCTTGAATGGCTGGGGCGCAAGTATGTAGGTGAAGTGGTATTGTCCCTGAACAGTCAAACACGGTCACTGATATCGAAAGTGGTAGACCTTACTCCGGAAGAGGTTAATGCAGAGCTCAACTCCGCAAGTCCCAGCAACACAATCCACTGCACAACCCCAGCGGTGATGAGTCCAAACACAGCAGTCTGTCCTCCGCCATAGGAGAGGGCCAGACCAAAGCAGGAGGCGTATCCCAACCACGAGTTTGTGATACTGCTATGGTCAGCTTTTGACGCTGGTCTTAAGGAGACGCACCTACCCGAATGCCAATCCTAAAGCCCCGACCCAGGAAAATGACCGCTTAAGCTCTGCCTCCCTGCCCTGAGCGCGTAGAGCAGCGTCATCTATGTCCAGTGCCTCTCCCACGATCTTTTTGTCGTGTGTTGTAGTCGTTCCAACCTTTGCTTTGATGTCCGGCATATTTGCATTCTTGGATACTGCAGATGACGAGAAGCGTGCGCCGTAACTGTCGAAGGAAACCTAGAGCGGGGTGTGATATAAGTAACCGACACACAATGTATTCCACATGCTACACGTGAAGTACTTGAGACGCAGCCCCCGAGCGTTAATAAGCCCTTTATCCCATCAAGATTGTTCGTCGCACAGCATAATAACCCGAAGTTCTTCCTGTCCCTTGCTGCATTGCGAATTGTATTGCGCATTTTGTTGAGGCTAGCCCTTGCGCGTGTCTCTAGGAGGTTTGATATACGCAAGCCTTGGCTTTTTCGGACGACTGTGTTATCTGCTCTGTAGTCGGTCGCATAGTCGCCTGGGGAATTCCACTCCAGAAACGTGTCAGGATGTGGACATCAAAGACCTCATAGTAGTGGTCCTGCGTGCACCGTACCGTGAGCCCATCCAAGTCCAGTTCTATTACCCTCGAACGTTGTCAGCATGTGTTGTCTCCACCAGCTGGTCCATCATACTCCAATGGTATGCTGAAGGCGGTTGAAGCCTCGTTCGCCTGTGCAGAAGAGCAGCCAGGACACGCTCCTTCCAAGGATAGATTTCTATCCTGCTGTTGTGAGAGCTGGGAAAACGAGTACGGTCGTGACGTGAAGGATCCCTGTGTCGATAGCGTTGTATGTCAGTCATAAACGCGTAGAATATGTTCTGAATGAGGGGAGACGCATTGTTTCCATTCTCGAAAAGCTCGAGTCTTGTCGAAAATTGGGACAGATAAAACCCATAGGTCTAAACGTGTGATTGAGACTCATAATTTCCTTTTAAGTCGAGATTCAAAATGATGGAATGCTTTGTCGACGTGGAGTTGGCAAGGACGAAAAGGATACAGGAAAGGAAATCGTGAGTCAGGTGATCCCACCATCATCTCTCGTTACTTAATCTAATAAATACACGTCCAATCTTCAGCCTGCGCTCTTTATGCCTGTCTTGTATCTCGTCATGTATTATACGGAAATCTCCTTTAACGGCAGTCGATTCGAGGAGCCCTAGGGCTAAACCATCGCTTAGCAGAGAGGTTAAAAGTGCACAAAAATGAGTGTAGACTCGGTAGAATAAACAGATAGTGAGAAATTTCCATGTCTTTCTTGTATGTATCTTGTTTTCCTTATATATCACGCAGCTCAATCGAGAATAGTGCGGAAACTCGAGTCCTCGTTGAACTTAGGGCATCTAAACAAGCTCTCTTGTTACAGGAATAACCGTCTTCCAAAAAAATCTTTATCGCAGCACAGTATCCAATCAGATTAGCAATTTTGACAAACAATAAGCTTATCAATCGATCCCTGGAACCATTCACTGCACGGGAGGACCCGGCTGGGTTTACCGGTATTCCCGAAATGGATATCGCGAGTATGGCGTCATGCATGGGCAGACGAATTGCAAGGATTGCGTCTTTCAGAAACAAAGAAAACCCACGTGGGGTTCTTGATTGCCAGTGGTTGTTTGGCAGGTGGTTTGCCAATGACGGTGCGTATAGTAGGGCACAAACCCTCGAGAAGGCTGTCGAACCATCGGAGCAGAATGATGAGGCGACCCGACAACTAGAATAGCTGAAGATCCTGTCGGCTCGGATCTGATATGCATAAAACTCGCGAATCAACATATTGAGGTCTTTCATGTGGGTCAGAGATATGCACGTCAAACGGACCTAGTATATGCCCGAAAGAAGTGAATCACTGAAGCATCTGGCCCGGAGCAAACGACCCCGCGCACACTGTTTGGATATTTTGTATGGGGGTATAAAAGACTTTATCTTTGCCATCATCCTGCAGACAACGTTCTTCTTCTCCCCATCTCCTCATCATATCTTTATCCCACCGTACCTCGAACAAGCAACTGCACGAATAGGACCTTGCGAGTCGGACACCACAATGCCTGAAGAGAAGATGATGGACAAGATCGAAGACGATAGCTCTAGAGAGATAGGCGTCCTCGAATACGACAGCTCTCCAGACAGCATCGCCCCTCATGAACGACGTCCATCTAACTGCGACAGCATCGAGCTCCAGCGCATCAGCACTTACCGTCTTCAGCAGCAGCAGACCGTGGGTAGTTGCCACAATCGTCCTCCCAAAGATGAGTGGTTGCCAATGGGAGCTACCAAGCCGTATCCTCCTTCTTTGCCCGACCCTGAGAACTATGTTGTCGAGTTCGAGGGAGCAGAGGATCCTATGCATCCGCAGAACTGGCCCATGCACAACAGGTATGTCCTGACCACTTCAATAATCATGTCAATTGTTGATTACACTGACATGCATGACAGAATTTTCCTGGCTGCACTCTTGACTTTCAGCGCGTACGTCTGTGCATATACCAGTGCCATGTTTCCAACCGCTGCTCAGGGTGTGCAGAACGAATTTGGATTTGGTCAGGAAGTCGCTGCCCTAGGAACCACTGTGTATGTTTTGGGCTTCGCCGCTGGACCAACCATTTGGGCGCCTGGCTCCGAGTTGCTGGGTCGTCGAGGACCGTTGTTGGTTGGTATCTTTGGCTTCAGTATCTTCACGATCGCTTGCGCCGCCGCCAAAGATACGCAGACGATTATGTTGGCACGTTTCTTCTCTGGATTCTTTGCTGCGAGCCCGATTGCCTTGGTCCCTGCGAGTCTGTCGGATCTGTTTAACAGCGTTCATCGCGGAGTGGCTGTTGGCATGTACACCATGGCAGTCTTTATTGGACCCTTTACGGCGCCGATCATCGGCGGGTTTACCGCATCGAACCTGGGCTGGCGATGGACCCTTTACATTCCCTCGTTCTTCGGCTTCTTCGTTCTCACGTTACTCGTGCTCCTCGGACGTGAAACATACGCTCCAACCATCCTCGTCGAGAAAGCCACCATTCTCCGCCGCCAAACCCGCAACTGGGGCATCCATGCACGCCAGGATGAGCTGGAAATCGACTTCCGCGAACTGATTACCAAGAATTTGGCTCGTCCTGTGCGACTGCTCTTCACTGAGCCCATTGTGTTTCTCCTGACGCTGTACATGTCCTTCATCTATGGTCTCGCCTATGCCCTGTTGCAGGCGTATCCCGTTGTCTTTGGCGAAGTGTATGGTATGCCGGCCGGAGTCAACGGATTACCTTTTATCGCTTTGATCCTCGGCTTGATTCTCGGTACTTTATTCGTGCTTTCTCTGCAAAAGTCTTACATTGAGAAGCTCAAAGACAACAACAACGTTCCTGTGCCCGAGTGGCGTTTGCTCCCCTGTATCGTTGGAGGCGCGGCATTTGCCGGTGGAATTTTCTGGCAAGTCTTTGTTTGAACTCTCTTTAAAAATCGTTGCTAATTGCAACAAAGGTTCGGATGGACGGGATTTACCACTTCGATCCATTGGATGGCACCTACCGCAGCTGGTCTCCTCGTGGGCTTCGGTATGGTCACGATCTTCATGCAGGGATGGAACTACCTTCTGGATTCATACCTCAACTTGTAAGACCCTTGTGTTCTATTTTTCTTCTCTGCTTACTAACTCGTCCAGCGCGGCATCCGCCTTCGCTGCCAACACGATGCTCCGATCCCTCGTCGGCGCGTGCTTCCCACTCTTCGCCAAACAAATGTTCGAAAACCTGGGCGTGCAGTGGGCCGGGACATTGATCGGGTGCATCGCGACCTTGATGATCCCGATTCCTATCGCCTTCCGTCTCTACGGACCGAAGCTTCGCCAGAAGAGTCGCCTTTCGCCTACTAGAGTGTGATAGATATCGATGGAGTGCGAAACGGAGGATGAATAAAAGTGTCGGCAATGCTGTTGATGATAATGTTGGAGGATTTCGAATTGGAAAGGGACCACGATGGTTCAATAATGGTCATTGGGATTTTTTTTTTGAATGTGTTACGAAAAGCTATTCTTACTCTTAGAGTTGGGTTTCATCACGGATACAAATGAGCCACGACGGTTTACGATTATTCATGCGAAGCACACGTGGGACCACGTGTGTTAGTTTTGCTTTTAGTAAAGTCTGTAATGGAAAATTAGAGTAATAAAACTCATCCCGGAGTCGTTGGCTTTGACTCTTCCCGATATATATAAGCGGCCGTAGGTACGCGTGGACGATGCCAACACACAGACTACAGGTAGAATCATACAACGTTTTATGCATATCTTCTCTATTTGCACCCCTACTTGATAGCTTATTTCAACACTTGCTTCGAATACTTCTCGTACAACTCCGGATACCACTTCTGACCGACGTCGGGATGGCTCAGAATGCGATTCCTCAAATACGCCTCACCAAACTGACTCGTTAGCAGTATCCACGTATACTGGAAGGTGCTACGTACGCATTGATATAACGGAGAGAGGAACTCGCTGGGCACATCGACAGCGCGCTTCTTCCGATCATCTGACACCGGGATTTTCTGGACAATGTGCGCTGCGGATGATCGTAGTCCTTCAAGTGTGAGATCCAAGCGCACGGCGGAGAAGAACGGAATGCTGTATCTAGTTTTGCTCGTGGGGGCCTATGACAATTGAGTGATCTCCCATTTCTACCGAAGATTTTGGGGCTTACCTTGACTCGATGCGTGGTGGCGGCGCAAACACCCCCGGTTATCGCCTCGAGGCCTTGCTGGATATTCACTACAAGACTATTTTCGATTGGCGGTACATCAATCCATGCTCCATTTTTGTTCAGCACCTGCAAGCCTCCTGTGTCATCCTGAGACAGAAAAGTGAACAGTCCAGTAGAATCCTTATGAGGCCCCACGCCCTGCGAGTCGTGCGGTGCCTGCGGATATTTGATAAACTTGAGTCGATCCATATTACCTTTGAACTCCTCGAGTGTAGTGGGGGGTAGCGAGAGACACTCGGAGACATGGCGCAGGAATGTCGTATTGAGAGCAGCAGATCGGGTGATATATTCATTGACCAGTTCTTTGGCACCGGAATAGTCGGGGTACTGATCAATTAATGCAAGTCCAGAGCCTACGACAATAGTAGTTCATACCTGACTGTCTCCTTCAAGTCGATACCAGATTGGATCTTGCTCCGTCCACGGCTTCATTTCCGGTGTCCCAAAATCAAATTGCTGGCCGAGTTAGAAAAAATTTCCATTTCAATTGCCCAACGGCACGCACCTCCCGCCAGTCCGTCTTCGCTGCAGTTGTCTCGGCTCCTAGCTTGGTATACCCCACAAAAGACGGAGAATTGATCATATTGCACTTGTTCTTTGTTTCATCGGACAAAGCAAACAGATCCGGCAGAGCAGCATGGGCGCGTTTGGTCAATTCCTAATTCGTGAGTCTCTGCCACAATCAACGGATCGTCCTGTCGTACCTCGAGGCCATGATTGGTCAGATAGAGAAATCCCACCCGGAAGATGGCATCGCGCAGTTGGGCCAGCGTCTGCTCCTTAGTGGATCGATCCTGCAGTCTGGAGAAGTCGATTATAGGGATTGAGGAGAATGTTTCGGTCATTGTGCTGTTCAATGTACTATGAGTGTTGTTGAAGTTCAACGCCGATGCGGGGAAGAGAAATCGTGTCGGAGGTGGACTATGTGGTATATGTGGTTGCAGATGACGAGGCCTCGTTTTTTGGGTCGCGTGTCACGTTCCTGCTGATTAATGGCCTTGGCGGTCATGTGACTAAAATACAGACGGAAACGGCCTGTGTAAAGTTTCAGTCCGCGTCACTAATTTCAACTACCTTACATGACTTCCCTATCCATCGAAACGTCTATGGATTTAATAAAAACCAATGTACATGCGATTGGAATATAGATTCTAATCAATTGATTCAGAGGTGCTATATTTGGTACCTGTATGAGACAGCCAATAGCTACCTGAAGTTGTTTGCCGGCAAAAATATATATATTTGTTGCGGAATAAATTAGGGTCACAAATCTCACATATAGATTGTTCTTCAGCACTTGCTGGCTACTGATAAAAAGATACAATGGAAAAATAAAAGGCAGTGAGATGATGAAGGCTCAACATTACTATATAAACAGTTTCTGGATGCTTGTTGAGTACTTGCTAATCAGTTTGCTGCTGTTCCTGAATTTGAATCCGCTGCCTCATAAGTGTAACGGGCTAGGCCCGAAAGGCACCTCGAACCATAAATGGTTCTCGATTGAAGCTATTCACAAGAGCGTGCCGAAGTCAGGTGATCGTAGATCACCTGATCACGAGTATATAAATCCACCGCCAGCGTGTCTTTCTTTCTTTCTTTCTTTCCTTTCCCCAACGAGTTCTTTTGTACATATCTATATATTAGATAGCAAGGCTTCGGCCCATTACATTAGAACTCGTTCGCCCTCATCTATCTACTTATTTATTGAACAACGGATTACGCATCGGATTGAACGCGCAACGGATCGTACATCGCACACTGGACACACTGGACACACTGGACACACTGGAAACACTGGACACACTGGACACATTGAACGATTGGACATACCGGATAACTGGATACATTGGACATCGGATATCAGACATCGAAATTCACGGATAGTTGAGCTATTTACAAACAAATCAATAGTCAAGTCAGTCATATGACCACATTTTCAGCGGAAATCAGCGACCACGAGTCAAACGACCAAACCGACGGCAACATGGGAGACAATATACACTCAGGAGGGACCACCACTCCTGTCCCACAAGATCTTGTCGCAGTTATTGCAGGACTTCAACGACAACTGCAACAAATGGAAGAACGGCGGATTGAAGATCTTCGTCGTCTCAAAGAAGAGTTGACGAGCCCACCCAGAGAGCCCTTGCCACAACCGACTATTGAAGAGATAGCCCCCCAACCAATGGCGGACCCTGTTAGGAGACCTCGACCCAAGCTGACAGACCCAGAAGTCTTTGATGGTCGAAACCGAAGTCTCTACCGTCCGTTTCGAAGCAAGCTGCGCGCTAAACTTGAGGTCGATAAAGAAGCCTTGGGCAATGCCTATGATCGTATGTGGTATGCTTTTGGCCGTCTAACAGATGGGGCTGCTATGCAGGTGCTGCCCTGGATGGAGCGGTTTGCTAAGAAAGGAGCTACTGAGAGCCAGCTGGACGGAATGCTTGATCAAATGGACTTCATCTTTCTGGACCGGAATCTGGAGGAGAAGGCTGTACGAGACCTTGCAAGCTTGAAACAGAACAACAAGCCCTTCACAGTCTTTCTCACTGAGTTCAACCGACTACTCATGGAAGCTGATGGCCATAACTGGCCTGAAAACACAAAAAGGTCCTACCTAGACAATGCATTAAACCGTGAGATGAACACACGCCTTGAAACTGTTGAAAAGAAAAATGGATTTGAAGACTATTGCCGCCAGCTACAGCAGATTGCGGACCGGATGGAGAAGAACCAATTGCGGTACTCACGGAACAATAAGCATACCACCTCAACTTCTCCAGCTCACCCTGTGAATACCACCCGTGCTTCCTCTCCACCCCAAGATATGGACTGGGAACCCACAACAACAACTTCTGCACGCAGCCAACCTCGACGCGTGGCTAAGCATGTATCACGAGAAGAAATGGAACGCCGCAGACAAGAACGACGTTGCCTTCGTTGTGGTGACTCCACGCATTTTATCTCCCATTGCCCCTACGACAGTCCTAGGAACAGTACCCGCATGGCTCGCTCACACATTCATGGGCCGGAACTCGAAGATGAAGAAGAGCAGTTGAGGGAACAACCCAAGCTGGGAAAAGAATAGCTCCTGCAAAAAGTCTCTTGCAGGAGCACCACCAGCAGTTGATGGATCTACCTACATGGCGACCGGCCCCAGCAGCTCAGATAGACCTTCAGAAGGAGTGGAACGACTTCCGAAAAAGAGTCAAGTTTGACAGACCTGAATTCAGAGTATCCGCATTAGTCAATGGAGAACAGGTCAGCAGAACGTTAGTGGACACCGGTTGTACTACATATGGTATGGTTTCTGAGAATTTTACCCGAAAACATCAACTGGAGCGTGTAACCATCAAACCACGAACTATCGACGACTACAAGGGCCCAACGGATGATTGTATAAGGGAGGTAGCGAAAATCTCATTGAACGTGGGGGAAACCACCAAAACACTGCATGGCTGTATGTTGTTCCTAAACTGGGTAGGGGACTCGACATGATTTTAGGCCTTGCATGGATAGACGACCAACAAGTGTTTATCGACCCGAATGGTCCGAAATTGCGCTTCACAAATGGCATTGTTGTTAGTAGCATGGAAGATCAACCACAAATGGATATCCAGCCCATCGGGGCGAACGCTTTTGCACTATGGAACCGACAAAAGAAAAAGGACAGCAGCGTACAGATTTTCGCCGCAAGTTTAAAGGACATTGAGAAAGCATTACGACCCAAATTGCTGACAGACCCCCGCACCAAACTACCACCTCATTACCATAAATTCCTATCAGTATTTGACCGGAAGGAAGCTGACAAGCAACCACCATATCGAGGACCAAATATCGACCATAAGATTGAACTCAATAAGAACGCTGATGGAACGACCCCTGAACCTCCATGGGGCCCCCTTTATAATATGTCAAGGGATGAACTGCTTGTGCTACGGAAGACATTGACAGAGTTGTTGGAAAAGAACTTCATACGTGTTAGCAATTCGCCTGCTGCAGCACCTGTATTGCTTGTCAAGAAACCTGGTGGAGGCTTGCGATTTTGTGTTGACTACCGAGCACTGAACGCCATTACAAAGAAGGACCGCTACCCCCTACCACTAATTAATGAAACATTGGAAAGAATTGGGAAAGCAAAATGGTTCACCAAGTTGGATGTTATTGCTGCTTTTCACAAGATTCGTGTCGCTGCCGGCGATGAATGGTTGACCGCATTCCGAACTCGATTTGGGCTGTTTGAATGGCTTGTAACACCATTTGGACTAGCCAATGCACCGAGCACCTTCCAACGCTATGTTAATTGGGTCCTACGAGATTTCCTAGATGAATTTGCTTCTGCTTACCTTGACGACATCTTGATATTTACGGATGGAACATTGTCAGAGCATCAAGAGCATGTCTGCAAAGTATTAGGCCGTCTCCAAGAGGCTGGCTTACAGATTGATATTGATAAATGCGAATTTGAAGTGAAGTCAACAAAATATTTAGGATTCATTATTGAGGCAGGAAAAGGTGTCAGCATGGATCCAGCAAAGGTTGAAGCAATCATGAACTGGGCTGCCCCTACCACTGTGAAAGGTGTCAGGTCATTTTTGGGATTCGCGAACTTCTACAGACGTTTCATCCGAAACTATTCTGAACTTACAACTCCACTAACAGCGTTGACTCAAAAAGATAAACCCTTTGTGTGGGATGATAAATGCAAGGAAAGCTTCCAACAGTTAAAAAGGATGTTTACAACGGCACCAATCCTCATGCAATTTGATCCAGACCGCGAGACTGTCGTCGAGACTGACTCATCAGGGTGGGCCACTGGTGGCGTACTTTCACAGTATGATGATGATGGTGTATTACGACCTTGCGCGTACTTTTCCAAGAAAAACACTCCTGCAGAGTGCAACTACCAGATTCATGACAAGGAACTTTTGGCGATCATCAATGCATTGAAAGAGTGGGAATCAGAGCTCATATCAGTGGTAAATTTCCAGATACTGACAGACCATCGCAATCTCCGTTATTTTACTACCATGAGACGACTGAATGAGAGACAGATGAGATGGGCAGATCTATTGAGCCGATACAACTTCACACTTCATTACCGACCAGGGAAGCTTGCAGGGCGCCCTGATGCACTGTCTCGACGAGAGCAGGATGTTCCTGTATTGGGTGATGAACGGCTAAAGCATCGCGAACAACGACTATTCGATCCTGAGATCCTCAAGGACGGACCAGTGGAAGGAAGCAGCAAAAGAGGACTAGTTGAAGAACCCCATCCTATTAATGTGTCCCGGATCCTTCTAGCACCAGTCGGCATGGAGCCCTATAACAGTGAGCCAAGCGCACCTCAAGGATATGAACAGGCGAACGAACCTACCAATCTCAATAGTGAGCGACCATCGTTGGAAGAGCTACTGGATATGACTCTTGATGAACATTGGGCTCGGGTAGAGCCACTAGATGAAAAGTATGGTCGTATACGAGAAGCAGTGCAAGTAGGAGCACATCAATTCCCACGTGAACTGGGGATCAAAGCCTCAATCTCAGAATGCTCTATTGAACCGAACAACCGCTTGTGCTACCGAGGCCGGCGATGGGTCCCTGACATTGAATCTCTGAGGACAAGGTTGCTACAAGAAACACATGACTCAGTACTTACAGGCCATCCAGGGAGGAGCGCAATGTATGCTATCCTGGCACGAAGGGTCTACTGGCCTGCAATCTCTGAGGATGTCAGACGATTTGTACGGAACTGTGACAAATGCAGTGCCAACAATGTATGGAGAGACCGCCGACAAGGCCTACTGAAGCCTCTACCAATTCCAGACCGAAAATGGAGATATATTGCAATTGACTTCATCGAGAAGTTACCAATCTCAAATGGTTATGAAAACATCATGGTTATTGTCGATCGCCTTGGAAAAGGTGTCATCCCCATACCCTGTGAGAAGATCGACACCTACACAGTAGCACAGAAGCTTATTCAGAGTTTCATTGGCTATCATGGCATTCCAGCCAGTATTGTATCAGACAGAGGAAGACAATTCACCAATGAGATGTGGAAGCGTTTTTGTGAGCTACTGGGGATCAAACGACAATTATCAACTGCCTACCACGCTGAAACCGATGGCCAAACTGAGCGAATGAATGCTACTATTGAACTATTCTTGCGCTCATTCTGTGATCACACACAATCGAACTGGGCGTCATTGCTACCAATGGCACAGCTTGCAATATGCAGCCGGGATGCTGCCTCCACAGGTGTCAGTCCATTCTTCCTTGACCACGGCTACCACGTCGATCCCTTTCAGTTAGAAGAGGATGTTGAAATCAACCTTTCAGCACCAGACCTGGGCACCATGCGTGAACGAGGTGAACGAATTGCAGCCAAGCTAAGGGGAGCTCTTGACATCGCCACAACAGAACTGGCTGTCGCCCAACAGAAACAAGAAGACTATGCCAATCGTCAAAGAGATGTCGCCCCTGAATACCAGGTTGGGCAGAAAGTCTGGCTTGACCTGCGCAATATACAAACAGAACGCCCTAGCAAGAAACTGGGAAGCAGGCAGGCAAAATTTACTGTGTTGGAAAAGATTGGATCCCACACCTACCGCCTCAACACACCAGGCACAATCCACAACGTGTTTCATACAGCGCTCCTCCGCCCAGCGGCAATGGATCCCTTCCCTAGCCAACGGAAAGATGACTACCAACCTCCTGCAGAAATGATCAATGGGAATGAAGAATATATGGTCGAACGAATACTAGATGAGCGTTTTCGACGGTGGGGACGAGGCGAAAGACATGAGTTTTTAGTCAAATACATTGGCTGGCAGGAACCGGAATGGAACGATGCGAGGAACATGGAGGATACCATAGCATTGGATGACTGGGAAACCTACAAAACGATGAATGGGATTGTTGTCCAATCGGCCTTGAGTATACCAAATGAGCCACCCCACGCCGGGGGGCGATCGCGGAGGCGACGAGGAAGGGGGTAATGTAACGGGCTAGGCCCGAAAGGCACCTCGAACCATAAATGGTTCTCGATTGAAGCTATTCACAAGAGCGTGCCGAAGTCAGGTGATCGTAGATCACCTGATCACGAGTATATAAATCCACCGCCAGCGTGTCTTTCTTTCTTTCTTTCTTTCCTTTCCCCAACGAGTTCTTTTGTACATATCTATATATTAGATAGCAAGGCTTCGGCCCATTACAATAAGTTCCAGCTCTAATTGCTCATTTTGAAGCTGTTTCAAGCGAACTTCTTCTTCTTTCCTTTTGACTTCTGCCTCCAGGTCTCGTAATTCTAATTCTTGACGGCGTTGTTCAATTGTCAGTATGTTTGTTGAAGCCACTCGGCGAAGATTCCGTGATGAGGTTGTAGATCTAAGTAGTTATCAACTAGTCAGTAACTGCTCAAGAAGCACTTGACATGAAAGTATACTTACTCATTATCAGCAACCTGAGAAGAAGAACCTCTTGAATTTTCATGTGAGATTTCAAAATTTTGACTGCTTGCTTGCCTCTCTGATTCAGCTGTTGAAGATAATCGCTGACGTTTATGGCCTCTTCCTATATTAAATTAAGTACTTGTCAATTACTTAAGAAGTACTTATATAACTTACTTTCCCGACTCATGTGTCGCAGATAGTTTGCCTCCATTGTAGAAGCTCGATATGAATGATGAATATTGAACTGCTGAAAATTATGATATTGAAGAATATCATCTTTGTCAAGTTTTGCAGAACTAAGATAGTTAGTGTTGTATCAAGCAGTTGATGAGTAGTTGGTAAGTACTTCCGAGCTGCTTCAGCCAAAGTCAAATATTTCCCTGAAGCATATGATTTTTGGTGTGATTGCTCAACAGCATTTGTATGGTTTCGTAGAATATTAAAATAATGTGGCTGAATTTTTGAGCATGATTCATTTAGACCTGCCTTAATAACTGCACTCTTTTTTTTGTATGGCCCAGGTCTGGACTGCTGGCGATTCATATTCTATTCGATAGTTAGCAAGTACTTATTGAGTGGTTTATTACCACTTCAATACTAACGTATCAGTAGTTTAATCAACTCATCATACTCAGCCTCTGACTGGCAATCTAGGAGACTCATCATGCGACTCCAAAGGCCTGATCCTTTATTTTTAGTCCCAATTGCCTTTAAAATTGAGCGTTGAAAATGAACACGACAGAATATGATAATATGCTGTAACTGCCATGTAGGATCTTGGTGTTGAGGATCAATTTCAGAAAGATATTGCCCAAGCCCTGATTACTTAGTAACTGCATCAAAAGTACTTCAGGAGTGCTTACCTGTGTACTGTTTTGTGTCCATATCAACAATAATACCATGAATCCCAGATCCATGAATTGGATCAAATAGAACTGGTCGTCCAGAAACCTTCTCAATAAGATGGAATGCTCGCTTGAAAAGTAAATAGTAACCTTCAGTAGAATCCTCACTGGTAAAGACTCGAAGTAAAGTTATGACTAGTTGCCAAGTGGTTAGCAAGTAGCTCTCAAGCAGTTATGCAGATACTAACTTTTGCATTGATCTGGCATGAATGTTGCAAAAAGAACCTCATTCATCTCTTTGGATCGAATTCGCTTGAAAGACATATCAATTTCAAATGAAGATAAAGTTGATAATAAGTCAATCTGATCCTTGAAGGCACAAAATACCATTGTACCTTGAGAATCATGATATTTCTCTTGAATGTATTCCTAGGCACTTCATTAGCATTCTAATAGTCATTCAATGAGGCAATGGATGATTAGAACCACTTACATTGATTAGCGAATCCCGGTTCTGTAGGAATAGCAACCCATTAATATCCTGTCCATTAGGGTATGAAAGAAGTCGTTGTTTCTGGATAATTGTTGCAATTCGGTCTTTATTACAGAAGCTAGAGTGGATCTCTGCTAATGTAGAAGCACCATACTGCTGACAAAATGCCTCTAGTTGTGGACTTCGAAGAAATTGTGCTAACACTAGTTAGTATGTATTATTCAATCACTTGAGAACCAACCACTTACCTGTGGTCAAACTCGGGTCTTGTATTTGTTGGATAATCCTTTTAACCCCTTGTAAAATTCGTTCTGGTGCCTTGCTTGGTGGTGGAGGTGGATGCTGGTGAATTCCATGGGATGTAAAGAGGATATATGGACATTCATTGATATCAACTGGCACTAAAGCAGTAAAAATAACACCACAGGAAGTATGCTGTAGTCTGCCTGGCCCCTGAAGGTGATCTCGATCTTTAACCAGTTAATAGGTGATTGACAATCACTTAAAAAACACTTACCGCAATACTTTCGTCGGGATGCTAATGATTCAAAAACACCACATTCTTCAGTTGGTGGCATAATATCATGATTAAAAAGGTCCTCAAGGAACTGTAGATCAATTGATGTATGGCCTTGAATAGATCCTCGATGATGTTTTGTTAAAAACTCATTGGATCCATTACTACAGCCAATATATGGTGGAAATTCACCATGGACATTCTATGACTAGTTAGAAATCACTTGGAGCATTGTAAAAAGATTTAACCAACCATTTGGGTATGCCGCTTAAAAACTGGCTTGCAAGTTGGAAGCTGGTCAATGCATGCATAACCCTTATTGAAAAATTCATTTTTTGACCGATAATAGCTAGAAGTACTTAGTAATTGCTTCAAAGCTGTTTAGGAGATGTTTAAATACCTGTATGCATTTCGTTTTCCAATATTTGCCTCCAGGATTTGGATATTCCTCTGAGTATTTCGAATCACATCCCAACAATCCTCATCAACAAATGTATGATGATAGGATTGAAGAAATGGATTCAAAAATTCACATGCGTAGATACCAGAGCATTTCCAAGTCCATCTTTTAACTAAACAGTTGAAAAATGGGCATTTGACTGGTCTCCTTGGTCCATGTTGTTGACGCCGTGAGTATTGAATCTGTAACTGATTAGCAAGCACTTTAAAAGCAATTAGAAAGTACTCAACAGTACCTCATGAACAAGCTGCTCCATTTCATTCTGTGATCGCCCTCTAGATGCAACAACATATGAATATCCATGAATATGACTTGTCGGATACTCTGGTAAGTCATCAATATATTCAATTTTTGATGTCTGGAGAGAATGGCTTTTTGAATTTGTGAGTTGTACAGGAATGCCCTATTTCCGCATTGAGCCGTTAGCAATCAGTTAACAAATACTCAATTAAAATAAATACCTCGACATTGGGATCAGTCTCTGGACTTGATGAAGTAAAATCTTCTAAATTGAAGATTTCAGGCTGAGGATCCATAGTAATGAGAAGATCAACGTATACTTTGAAATCACATACAACTGTAACATAAGAAGAAAATTGAAATTGAAATTCAGAGTAATGGGTATTGTATTTGAATAAATCGCGTGTCACGTCCTCGCTGATTAATGGTCTTGGCGGTCATAAGTGTCACGCGTCCACGTTTTTGAGGTGGCGTGATCTGTGGACACGTGGTATATCTAAATTGCTGATTGTTTTGCATTAGTCAGCTTGCCCCTCACAAATTGCCAGATAGGAGCTATACAGTAATTCAGACCTCTTTTGCGATTCCATTGGTTGAGCCATATGTCCACTACTCCCTGGGTTCTAACAAATTGTATCACCTAATCGGGATTTACATGACGCCATTGGAAATGCCCAACATGTCACTGGTTGAAGGTATACCATTAGATCTATCAAATAAAAAACTTCGAAATCACACTTCGCGGTCAGGATGATTGTAATCAGGCTGCAAACAGTCCACCAGACCGACTCCATATAAGGCGTGATGGCTTTGATATCATCTCTGTTCACTTCCTGAAGCCAGTTATTCCAATCCTAGTCAATCTATTTCTCGGAAGGCTCCGTGAGCGGGTTGATGTCTTCGCTGTGCCATCGTAGGATAGGACTGATATATGTACCCGCGAGGATCTCCATTTCGGCCTCAAGATCGTCTTTATAGCACGAGTAACCTACATCCGCACTCCCGAAATCAATGATAACAACCTGGAGCTTGGACAAATCCTTGTCTTCAAGTCCTTGGATGATAATATTCCGCGGATGTATATCCCTGTGCTTCAAGGCAACCATGAAACATTATGATTGCCTTCCGGTGAGTTTGACTGAAGCTGGGGGGTTGTAGGGTCTTCTCCGTGGATATGCTTCAGTAACATCAGACGTACCGATCGAGATACAACAGGCGAAACGTTGAGCTCCAAGGGATACGTCCCATAGAATTTGGGAATGTTCTGTTGTCTTAGGGCCAAGAGATATCTGTAAGCAGTCGATTCGCATGAATAACTTACTCCGTCTCCACACCAAGCAGGGACCCACATCGTCTTGTTCGTCGTCATAATAAAGCAAATCATAGAATTTTGCAACCATACTCTTGCCGGAGTATTGGCCAGAGACAACCTCCACTAGAACGACCTGAGAAGTCTTACTGTCACCAACTCGAATTTCCTCAATTTGCTCAATGATTCTAAGGCTGGTATTTTGCTTGCCGTAACTTCCTGATGTAGGCGGGGTGTCGGACACAGCGTGTAGGGAATCAATACTCCAAGCCTCCTTGTGAGCTTCTGGTTCGAAGCCGCAACACCTATCGATTGGCAGCTCAAGTGGAAAGTGCTCAGTTACTGTCTAATGCTGCCCTATGATAAACGGTGTTCCTGGTTTTGAAGATGCGGTTAGCACTGTCATAATTCATGTAAAAATAATCAATCGTCGTAGCTGGTAGAAAGACGTTCCCATGACATCGACAGCGGTGTGGCAGTGGTGGCTTGCCTTCCTATCTAGGACTGGGCTTGAACAGTGGCTTTATTTTCTTGATAAGACTTATCAGGCCATTGACATGGCACTGCCTCGATGGTCGAATCATACAAGGATCATAGAACTGCTAGGCAAGATTCTTCCGCGCATTCACTACACCACTCTTACAACAATCGCGATGGCCCAGCAGGAATCCCTAGACCGCGCAGCGATGCACCCTGGTAGCCAGCCTTACTCGAAAGATGAACTCGTTAATATCATCATGGAAAGTCTTGATAAAAGCACGGAAGAAGAGACCCTAGAATTTCACGAGGTCGACATTTCGACTGCATGGCAGACAATTGACGAACTAGAACGTCGCGAAGGACCAAGATTACACAGGTATGGACTCCCATCAAGGATCCAAATCCGAGCTCACACAGATGAACAGGACCACCTACGACTCACATCAAAAGATCCTCAAGCTTGTCATACGGCCGTGCATAATACACGACATCCACTTCACTTGGTTCATTCACCAAATCACGCTGAATCCATCTTTGATTGTCAAGGAGAAGATGGATCTACACATTTTTGCGTCACCCAGTAAGGACCCCTACCACCATCGGCCAGCACATGCTAACCTAGTCTGTGATAATAGGATTCGAGAATTTCCAGGCACCATATACGGCCTCCCATAAAGAACCGGACCAGTGCATCTTGCCACCTGGGAAGAGCCTTCCGACAGTGGTGATAGAGAGTGGATGGTCCGAGACGAAACAGCAATTGTACAGGGACCGCGATCTCTGGCTGAAAGGTGGTGTTGGAAACATACAGGTCGTGATTATACTGAAATGGGGCGCGGATCCTGAACGGAAAGTGAGGGGTGACATTGAAGTATATGACCTGGATACGTTGGGAAATATTCGTTGCATTTCATGCGAGGTGAGTGGCAACGACCTCGACCAACCTATGGTATACTTACCCAACACACGAAAGGCTATACTCCCTTGTCCACCGGCCGAAATTGCTGCCACGCAAAGGATTAGCCTGACAAAAGGTCAACTGTTTGGCCCAAGCTTATTCCCTGCTCGGAACGATGATGCAGTCGTCGATCTCGATATGAAGGAGCTTCGAGAAATCGCTGCTATGTATATTCTCCAGCAAGGCTATACTCCCATGTAGCCATCTCTATGCTCTTCACCTTTCCAAGCACCACATCGGCTGACAATCGCATTGACGTCCATATCCCGAATTAGCTATGGAGTACAGACATGTATCAACTCCAGGGCTGTCTTCTACATGGTTTTCGCTGTGTTATCATCCGAGCAATGGGTTATTATATCGGGATTGGTGGGTAAGCTTCCGGCAGCTTCCCTCCTGTCTTTCTTGTACTGTTTTTTTCTTCTTTTTCTTTTTTTTTCCTTCTTTTCAAATTGTAGTTCTCTTTCTCACCTCGCGCTTCGTAGAACATGCTTCTGCTTTGAGGTACTAAAGTCCGTCTCAATACTCAACCAGCGACTTGCAGCGCATCGATCTCCCAATGAACTGGTAAACATTATTACAAATAAGCCGAGTATATTCTGTGGACGCCTTCACCGTTTGGCAAATTATCACCTCGAACATATCCAAAAGGGTTGAATATCTCATTTGCCTCTAGACTTGAATGAGTTAATATGTCACCAACGTTTCACTTCAAATGGCCTTTAATCCTAGCTCAACATGCAAAATACAGCGCCAGTAATCCTTAGCATGTAATTTTGAATTCTTTCTTTACTGTATAACTATGTCGTGGCCTGGCCCTAGAGCCACATCAAACGCCTTCAAGAGCGTATAGAGTCCAAGGTCCCCATACAGAGAGTTCATTAATATGAGCTTAATCTTCTCAACGCAAGCACCGCTTCCTTGTCATCATTGTTTGACAAAAGTATCATTTACCCGATTATCCTAGCTGAAGAGCAAATAAGCACCCAAAAACATTCCAGGCGCGAATGGGAATCCTTTATACAGACTATTTAAAATGGCCAACAATGAAGAACTGTTACCGAAAGCGGACGATAGATCGATTGTCAACGCATTTATAATACAACTTTGAGACAACGCGAGAAAGGTCCTCAAATGCAGCCTCTCCGAATGTACATTGGACGAGGTGCGACTCAAGTCGGAATATCAGAGAACACGCCATACATGGCGTATACATATGGCACCCTCAATCCTTAAATTAAAAAAAAAAAAAAAAAACAGGCAGCAATTGACACCAAGGGCATAAGAATCAACGCGGAACCAGACATAACCAAATAGAAGATTTCAAAAATCGTCAGGATGACCAGGAATGAGCACCCTGCCGTCCTCAGCAGATAGTAGGTTTCATCATCGCCTTCAAACTACTTCAACTGACCCCAGTCATAGTTGGTCATTGATCGCAATGGACCATCATGAGACCTACCTGGAACTTTTCCAGTGTAGCCCTAAATGTACCTGCATATATATGGCATCTCTCTACTCATAATGCAGGCATTATCAATGAAAACAACACCATACTTAGCATGCAAACCATATGGGCCTTGGTCTATTGAATGCGAGGATTGATGAGGGTCCTAATCGCGACTACAGTGATTGCAAACTTGTGGATTGTGCCCTAGGCAATTGCGAGGAGCAGTGTATATAATGTACGGGTACGTTTAATTAACCAAGGGCCCTTTGTTCTAATGTTGTGTCTTAGAATACCAGGAAAGAAAGAAAGATGGATCGAGAAGCATGTTGAAAGGAGTGTCCAACACCAACTGGTTGAATGAACTATGAAAGAGATCCAGTTGCCGGGCCTGCTTACTCGAAAGCAATACACAGCAACCACAGAGAACCCTTTCAATTCGACTACAAGACAAGAATCCATGCCTCTGGAGGTAAAAGGGGCGTTTCGCCATTCCAGCAGCGCAGAGACGACCAACCAGGGTTATGGTCCTTGGTTACCGCTATGTGGTTTTTCGTTGGACAGTGAGTGTTGGAGCTGTCTGATTATACTGGGGGATTCTAGCCGATGTCACTAGTTGGTTGTTGTCCGCCTTGATAGACAAGAAATTTACTTGAGCCGGCGGAATTTTACCATTACATAAAAATAGGGATCCATGCACTTTTGATTTCAAGCCTTGCCATGCAGCCTATGAAGCATTTCCAATGCTATAGACTGAAAAAAGTTATTCAGACCTTTATGGCGCTTAGTGTTGCCAATTGCCAATTTGACGGTAGCGTCAGAGTTGTACCAGGAGCAGGAACCGATAAGTGTCGGTTCCTACATTAGTGGAAGGAAAGGAATACAATAATAGGAGTAAGCCGTCGAAACCTTTCTCGTTCCTCTTGGAAAGCCACGGTTCGCGTTTCCCGGATCTGAACATTCGTATGACATGCTCATGACATCGTGCAACAACGCCATATATATTCCAAGAAATATTCATTTCCTGATCGTACCATCTACACCGTCCCATCGAGCATCAGTATTTTTTCATTCTCCCAGCTATGGCGGTTTGTTACACCTTTGGATGAGAGCAAGCAAGAATCGGGCTAACATCCATCCATATGCACCCAGAACCATAGGTATATGGTATGCTTTCTGACTGGCTCAGGCATGTCAAGGACTCGCACGTACGTCAATTTATGCTGGTTTTTGCATATATTTATCTCTGATCCTTTCAGGCAAATCAATCACAGCGGTGGCAAAGAACTGCCTCAACGTCGGCTTTCTGCTCCGGCACTCACGTTCGAGTATGCACTGATTCACAATTCTAAGCGTGAGAACTGGCTAATAACAATAATACATAAGGGGACCTGAGGATCTTGCTGGCCAGCTTGAGGGAAATGACGACGTGGTGGAGGTCCGGGACGAAGGGTTGGTTTAGAAGACTACGAACGTGAATTTTTGTACTTCATACTCACATCAATGTGAGCCAAATATATACTACTATAGACCATTGTTTCCGCATAGTATTTCTATTGAAGCGTATAGGCTTTGTAGGGTGATGTAGCAATTCGGTTGTACTTCATTGTGTCGTCAGCCCTCCCTCTTTCCATTTTCGGTTAGTTGTTGACCTTCTCTGTCCGCCATCGCGTTCCTCTTCAATTCTTCAACCCACTATCTACAGATACCATATTCGTGAACTCTGCTTACTTTTCATCCATATTCATATCTATGGTGTCCCGAGAAGCAGAAGAATTATGATTACGCTAATACATGCTAATTAAACCTATAAGACAACAGGTTACACCAACTCACACTCGATCAAACTCTCCACTCCCTTCTGTGCAGGTGCCGTCCAAATATTTACAATCTTCAATCCTGCCGATTCCAACAATGCGTGCCAATGCCGTCTTGTTCGCTCTCCCGATCCGATTGCCATCATAATCAGGTCCAGGCTGGTCGTTTCCCAGTAGGCACCCGTGTCTGGGATCACATTCTCGTTGATCAATACCTTGCTGTATCCGGGGCGGAGGGATGGAATCAGATTGGCCAGGATCTTGCGGCACATGTCGTCCGGCCAGTCGTGGAGGATAGAGTGCATGTAGTATGCTCGTGCGCCTGAATTGAATATTAGTGAAGGGACAAAAAAAGGCGTGGAACAGAAGATGTACCTTTGACCGGTTGAGGAGTGAAGAAGTCATGAGGTGTCACTTGAATTGCGGGATCCAGACCTTGTGCGTGGCAGACTACTGTCGGGAGATCCTGCAGAATCAAGCGTCCCGGGGCATCAGGCCACTTCCGCTTGAATTCAGACAGGTCGTGACCGATACTCCCGCCCATGTCGACAAGTAAGACGTCATCATTGGTGATTTTGCTGTCTTCGATAAGCCGCTCCTGTACGGGGAAGAAGCCAACATCCATCCAGCTCGGTCGTCCAAGACTGTAGACAGACATATGGTTGTTGAACTGCCTGGCTGTGACTGGATCCTGCTCGGTGATATCGAAGAAGTGGAGGTTTGTATTGAATCCGAGCTGGAGCGCAGTGTCTTTAGGATTGGTGGGATTGCGGTAGCCGTTCTTCTTTAGGTAGGCAGGGAGAGCGTGGATACCGGCTGTAAATCGACGTGTCCTGTGTCAGGTGAGTTAGCATCCGCATCCGAATGGGAATGTACCACGATTTGCATATACATACATAAGGGGGAAACCATCGCTGTATTTCTCCGAGCACAGGGCTATCGTGAAGCCGGTACGACGGTACAGATCCTGACCAGCTTCCGCAATTACACCCATTGCGGCAAGATGTTTGAGTAGCCGGGCTGGCACAGTCAGTAAACTACTAATTTCAGGAAGCAAGTTGAAAATCCGTGTGCCTACACAGCATAACTGGATCACACCCTGTGTTTTCTGCTAACTCCGCAGCAGACTTAGGTCTGTCACTGCGCGACAGCTTGTGGAAGAGATTAATATCGACACCGGTCTCGATAGCCGCATAGATCGTTGACTGTTTCAAAGTGATCTATTAGCAACTGTTTTACTTCTATTCCTAGTATAAGGGAGGTCACAAACCTGCGCCCAACAATATCTAATCATCGACTCACGAGGAGTCTCAAGAGCGTTGACCAATGCCCGAGCATCTTCCAACAATTTCAACCGCGCATCAGGGTCGGCACTGAGGAAAGCATCTCCATGTGAAACTATTCGACTGAGAAGCCCAGGAACTTCTTGAGGAGCGTTCGGAGAGATTGGGATTTGGTCTTTCACGAAAGGTGATGTTCCTTTACTGTGATCATTGGCTGTTCCGTTGGCGTTATCATCCACGTGGCTACTAGCATCGCCATTTCCGTTCTGTGTCGCGTTTAACCCGGTCATTGTGAAGTACCTGAAAGGTAGGAGAACACTGGGAAGGGTAAAGAAAGAGTGAGTCGAAATGTCAGTGGAATAAAGCCTCCGACTGACACCGGGAAACACTCAGCCGAATACGAATAGAAATGACATCTTCACAACCCTTGATTACGGAGAATCCTCCATCTTCAAATGCAGACGCCGTACGAGGTAGGAAAATTCTGGGCCATTGACCGGCATGTCCATCAATAGACGGTGGAAGTAAGCTTTACGAGGTCAGGGAGGGAGGATGCCGTGGAGAACGAATCGCGGCAGGCTGTTTCCAGTTCGAAAGTATTCTCTTTGTCATGTTATTCAGGTTGTAGGCGTAATTTCCACTTCGGACATGCAGGATGCTGCGGCAAGAGATTCATCGGAGACGATCCGGTCCGGGAACAACCAACACACGAGTCATGAAAAGGATGAATAGGATATCTGATATATCAGAGCCTTCTTTCTTTGTTCATTTTTATCTTCATTTCTGCGTTTTGCATATGTTCTAATATCTGAGTCGCGAATACTGTCATGACAAAAGTACGGATCCCTATTCCATACGTTGACAGCACTTCGGATACAGCCGGTCCAACCCTAAGCCACTTCACAGAGCGTAAATGCCTCAATTGCCTGCCTGGCGGGGGCAGAATCCCTGTCAGGAGCATCAAGCAACACCCGAGATAAACCCGTTGAACAACAACAAAAGCATAATGACAGCGCAGATGAAAGAAAAGAGGCTGAATGAGATTATGCAAGCCGTCATCACGGCGGATTGACGATCGTCGAACGGACCACAATCCAAGGAAGAGCGGGGTCTCGTTTAACTGCCAGTGCTTGTTTTTCCCCCTCTTCCCTTTTTCATTTTCTCGTGGTGGAAGCGAAGGATTCGACTGTTACCAATTCTAGTCACAACTTACAGAAATCATCCCAATGATGTCTCATAATTCGGACACATTTTCCGCATACTAAAGTGCACGGAACATATATGCGAGGTGTGGCACAATATCATCCATTGAGTACGAGCGCACAGTATCTATAAGCACTGCACACCGGATGCTCCGGAGTAAAGGTCACACTCCCCCATTTATCTCGGCTCGCCTAATAATGAAGGAAGATCGCCAACGGTAGTGCTTAATCGGGTTGTAAAACACCAACCAGCGAATATCATTGAACGTGACTGGGAGCGAACGGTCTGATATGACCCCCCAGATGTGGCCGCCACTAATATCACTGGTTATTGTATGGTGTGGTCGGATACATTCCGCCGATGTAGCGATTGCCCATGCCTCACACAGAGCCTCGTATGGATGGAAGATGGTGGAGAGGTACCAATGCTAAGACGGCGTAATACTCTGGGTACTTTCTTTTCCGTTCAATGTATAATTCAGGCAGGTGTACTTCGTATTTGTAGTACCATGGTCCGTCAAACTCCATGCTGCATAACATGACAGGTAAAATGACTGATCCGACGTCATGCACCGGGAAAAGTTGACTCGGACGTATTTGCATATCAGACTTATATGGCTTCAAATTGGGATCATGTTGAGCCACGGCACTTTGATCGATTGGTCTAACAGCAATCAAACCACTATCAATCTAGAATGTCCCTGATATAGGGATTGACATTGTTGGCGCCGTCGAGTCCATGGGTCAGCCAAGTATTCAATTGCAATGTCTATTCCCCTGCAGCTAAGGGTATAGGACAAAGGATCAACCGTTCTTTCCAACCTTGGTCTCTAATAGCGTTGCAGGTTAAATGTTGTTGGATGGCCTGCATGTTTAGTTCCTTTCAGCCGCCCCTGCTGTTGAGGTGCTCTGCGTGTGTTGCAACTCATATCGACCTTTGTTCGGATTGTGGTAGTGTGGTCCCTTAAATAGAAACTCTTCATTACCCAGCGGACATGTTAATTTAGAGGATTCTGGTTCCATTGCCGGGAATCGCGTTCACTGCTCTGTCCCCGGGTCCTTCTCTTTTCTCATCAAGATGTCGATGCCTCGTCTTCCATAGTCCTGCACAATGACTTCTCATCCTGCCGAATACCTCAGTCGGACGAAAGATCATCGGTGTCTTCTGGGTGATGACCGGTCTTACTCTGGTGACGGTGGCTTCGAGACAGTACATTCGAGCCGGTGTATTGCAGAATATGGGCTCGGATGATTGGTTGATTGCTGCGTTGATGCCAAGCCAATTCATCCCAAGATAATCTATTTGCGAGAAAGCCAACGTTAACCAGTTCCTAAATAGGTAATGAGTCTAGCATACGCCTCCGTCACAACAGCAAACGTAGCATTTGGATACGGCCAACACGCAGATACTCTACCCCCCCCCCCGAGCGTCTCGTCAAAGTATCCTACGTCAACTATATCGACTTCACTCTGGGCATCGTCTCCTTCTCGCTCCCCAAACTCGCAGTCGCAGCCTTGTTAAACCGTATCGTGAACCCGAATTGGTGGCAGAAGGCGGCGTCATGGATTTTGACAGGCTTGGTAGCGCTGACATCGGGCATTTGCATTATCATTCTGTTCACGATGTGTGATCCGCCAAAGGCGCTATGGGATACGTCATTGGTCATGCAGGCTGCAACTTGTCGGGATATTTGGATTTTGATTGATTATGCTATTTTTACCGGTGGTAAGTGTTCAAAGTAAAAAAGATCTGTATCTTGCGATTTATCCGAGTGTTGTTCTATTGCGACTTAACATGTGTGCGCGGAAGATTGCCTTGTGTTTCGTTTTGGGGCTGGGTTCAGTGTAAGTAGACAATTGGTGGTTCCAATGACCTTTGTGCTTAATCCATCGATTCCATCCAGGGCATGTGCCATGGCCATTTTTAAGTGCTTGCAATTGCCTGGTCTCTCCAACAAGACGGACCCTACATGTGAGTACATCCTTGATTGTAAGAGATAGATGCCTTGCTGACTCTCATAGACGCAACTGCAGAGCTCGTCATTTGGACATGGTATGTGTCTAGCTGCACCAGATCAAGATCGATTCTCGCCTAACCATGTGGAACGTGTAGTATTGAATCTAATGTCGTCATCATGGCCTCCTGCATACCCACCCTACACCCTCTACTCGGAATTATCCTCGGAAGACGATCCCTACGCTCCTGGAGCGCCAGTCGAGACAATTACAAAAACAGCGGCAGCCACAGCATGCCCGGAGCCTCGTACAACCGAAGTAAACGGTCGAATGCACGAAACCAGATCTCACCATCACCAACATGGAAAGCCACGAGAGCATCCTCCGCCCGGAGGAACATTTGCTAAGCCAGATTCACCGGACGGACAATAGCACGGGTGCAATACGAATCACGGTCGGGAACCACTGAGGCGGGACGGACGTCTTGGTGATGGTTGAGCAGTGAGACACTGTGCTGATCTCGCGCTGATCGAGTTAAAAAATAAATCACTGTGCGATAGGTTTTGGCAATATATGAATACAGCAGTATCCCTGTCGCGGTTGTTCCTGGCGTCAATTGCGGCAGCAGTCGGCCCTCCAACAGCTTTTGTCGAGTAAGCTGGGACCTTGATGAAAGGCACGCAATGCTATCTTAAGCTTTCCCCAAAACACCAATGCCAAAGTAAACTCAAGTTAACTACCGCGTTCCGTATCTTTCCCTTTCCTCCCCTTTCCTGACGGTTGCCTCAAAAACAAGGCGACGGCGGAAGCGCAAGTTAGTTAAATTAAATACGCCGGACATGAAGTTTCAGATTACCGCCGGCGTGCCAGTCAGTGGCCAGGGAGTAGGCGTTGCAACTGCCGATCGGGTCGGTATATGGCCAGTCTCACGATCGGATATGTAATTGAGTCGTGCTGTGTGTTCCATAGGTCAGATTGCTACCGGAACAGGAAAATGGCCAGAAATGAGATTCCGGGGAGGAGAGGACTGGCAGAGTACGGAACGGATACGTGGGTTCTAACCGAGAGGGGGGAGAATGAAATGATTCTGGTACGGTCTCCGAGATGGATCCAATGTACCGAGTTATGGGTCCGATGCAGCTGTGCCTGATCTGTCAGACTACTGTGCTCCGTAGAGGGTGCAGTCTGCAGGATACTTGGAGAATGTGAAGAATCCAGGAGAAAACATGCACATATGCCTGTGGCCAGAGCAGAATACTTAACTTCCCATATCAATGTACAAGCACAAGTACTCTCAGCAGAATGCTCACAGAATACTCCGTACACGCAGGATTCGACCTGAAACGCTCACCAACAGTTAAAACACCCGTTCGGCCACTTGGCGGACGGTGCGGATCTGTCTCCATCCTGACACTCTCCAGGACTCTCTCTTCCTCTGCCATGGCCAGCCATTCTGCTCCTGTTTACCCCGAGTGTCTCCATTGGTGTGTTGTCTTTCATTTTTCATTTCGCATTGAATTTTCTGAGCTGCTTTGACTGACTCTGACTCTCTGCAGTACCCCATAGCCTCCCCGTTCCTTCTCCCCTGAACGAATCGGTCATGCTGCCCGAATCAATGCGGTTCTTTGACGTTGTGGATTGAGATCTCTCGGGGGATTCAGCCCTTCTAGACATTGCCAGCTTTTACCGGGCCCTGTTTGAAGTCCAGATTTGGTCCTTCTGCTGTTGTGGAGGCCGACGATTCTCTTTCACCACCTGCTGCGATCATCCTGGTCGGCTTTATATGACAAGCGCGTCCATTTCTTTCTTTCTTTCTTTTTTTTTTTGAAGACCACTCGTTTCTGCTCTTTCTACTTCGCTACTCTCGCTTTTTACTGCCTTTCGGAGAATTATTACAGGGGTGTTTCTATTATTATAGTGTCTGCCATACTATCATCCCCACTACCTCTTAGGCTGGCCTCGACCTCGACAACGTTGGCGTTCCCTGCTGGTGTCGGGATGGATCTGCTTTGAGCATCTCTACGTTTTTTTTTTTTTTTTTTTTTTTTGGCTTTATTGATGCCGCTCGTTTTTACCGTGTTAGTTGGTGAGTGGGTGTTACACTTGTTCGCGGCCTCTACTGACGCTTTTCCGTCTTGAGACTTCGTTGCAGCAGAACTGACGACAAACACCCAGACCACTTGACAAGTCATAGACCCCTTTATCTGTTTATTCCGACGCTCGTTACATACCCACTCTCGTTATCATATACAACACGCTCACTGAACTACCTACACCGATTCCGAACACGATTCATGCACATCGATTGATACCCGAACAATAGAATGTCAGCAACCTGGAGTAATGGCAGCGGCCCTGCTCAAACAATGGAACCCTCATCAGACTCTTGCGACACCGCCCTACCCCCCATTCAGTCGCATAACATGTCCCTCAGCCGTCGTCGGCCTGGATACCGACCCGACTCAACAGCGATCATTGGAAACTTCCGTGGGATGCAACGACCAGGGGCACCTTTTCATACCACGCACGATCCGGTATCGAATATGATTTCCAGAGGTCCTGGCATGCATCGTCGCAGTGAGAGTACATTGAGGACGGTCATGCGAAAGATATTCCATCGCAAGAGGCGCAGCCAGACGGATGGATTGGAGGAGGATCCTGTGATGGAATCCTACGGTCCTCGTCCTAGTAACTCGTTACCGCGGAAATCTGAGAGCCGCAGTCGCAAAGACGCGCAGGCTATCTCTCTTGGAACCAAAAATAGTCCGCTGCAAAAGGACCTTCGTCCTACATTGATGGATCTGAACAAGTTAGATCCCTTGCCGGTACACCGACGACGAAACACCCTTCCCAGTCTAGTGTTTTCCGAAGAGGAGTGTCATGGTATTACCCACGAAGAAGACAATGGCCCCGAGGCAGGAAAGGAACCAGAGAACCTTCGCGTGCGCCGTGCTCTGCGCAATAAACGACGCTCGCGGAGTACCAATTCCCTTCGCAGAAAGGCTAACGAACACCGCATGTCTCCGATCCAATGGACACGGCGCAGTACGGAAATCACATACTTGGGCTCGCCTGCCTTTGGAGCAGTCTCTGACAGCGAGCTCTCCTTCAGACCTCCTACGCGGAACACGGTTGCCAGTCTGTCCAAGCCGGATGAGCCTTGTGATGCACCCGAAGCTAATGACGCAGAGCAACAAACGGAGGTCGAAAGTGTCCCACCAAGTGTTGGCAATCTGGTACACACGATGCAAAACCATGACAACCTGACCATCGAACAGCGCGTGACAACCCTGGAGGTTAAACTCATGGACTTGGAATTCGCCATTGCACGCCTACAAGACAAACGAGGCGACTTCTCGCCAACAGCCAAATCCGCGTCCAAAAAGTCATCAACACCAGACGGACGACAGCCGGCACCATTATTCTCCCCCGCTACTGGCTCGGGCAACTCGCCTAGAATCTCAGAAGACCGGCCCGTCAGCACCGGCACCGTCCGCCCTAATCTCCACCGATCCCGCACATACCGACCACCATCCTCCCCACCACACATCGACGGCGCATCCAGCATCTCCATCGAGCAATACAGCGCCCTCGTCACCCTCCTTCGTAGAGAACAATCCGCCCGCAGAAACCTCGAAGGCCAAGTTTCCAGTCTCCGCGACGACGTCCAACAACTCCAGAAGATGGCCCGCGGCTCCATGTCCATGAGCATGGGAACCATGTACCCGATCCAGAGCACGGACTCGGTAGAGCCCTATCACCTTCGTCCGGTGGATTCTCATTCATCCCCGCAGTCAAGCTACATCCCACGAACGGAGAGGATCATCCCACATCCGCATTATGACAGTGGCACCGGCACGGACCTGGAGCGGGACTCAAAGAACGATCTTGCGCTGCGCAAGCTGGAACGTCGGATTGAGATTGCCGGCATGATATGACTACATACCCTTGCAACTGATTGAGTCTGTTCCTTAACGCCTTGCCGTATACCCTCTTCGCTTTAATGTCCTCATACCTATACCCCAGTTGTCTTCCTTCCTTTTCTTCCCCCGGGGGGACTGCTTTTCATATTCAGCCATGGCTTCTTTTCTTTTCCCTTCAAAGGCTATCTCCTTCTCTTCCCTTCTCTTGTCTTCTCTTCTATTCATACTTCGATTCTGTTTACATTCTCAGCGGGCTTTTTACATTCATTGACCACTGATATATTGAATATATTGATTTTTATTGTCTATAGATACGCGATATATATTGCTTTTTTGTAATTGAATAGATCTCAATGCACTTAAATAGATGATTATCGTATTTACTACTAATCTACAATACAGTACACAATGCTAAGTTCCCAACCCAAGACACCCTACTCAGTCTTCTTATCCATATCTTCCTCAACCTCAGGCGTAAACTGAATCCTCTTCCCAAACAACCACGACGACCGACTAATCAACGACCCAACCGCGTACCCGATATACGCACCTGTCAGGATAGTAATAGGATAAGCCTGCCACGGACGATCCCTACACTTCATCAGCTTCACTCATTTCCAATCCCAGGATAAAAGGAAACATACCAATCCAACGGAATAGGCACGGCGCCAAACCAAGCACCCACGCCCGTCCCCAGCGCTCCGCCCCAAACCGCATCCGCGGGTCTTGCCACGCCCCAGACTTCCCGCCAGGTACTCCCGTCGACGCCGTGGACGTAGACTAGTGCTGTCGCGGAGAGGACAGCCATGTGCGCTGCGCAGAGGATGGTCTCGAGGTTGTGCGTTGTGAGCGGGGCGCCGAAGAGGACGAGGAGGATTGAGAGGATGGGGGTTGCGAGGAGAGTTGTCAACGTCAATGCGATCAATGCAGGCTGCCCTTGTTAGTAAAGGACGTTACAGGCTGGTCAGGGGAGGAGGGGAGACGTACAACCACCTTCACAGAAATCCCAACCTCTTTCGCATGCTTCCGTCGCAGTCCAACCCTCCCCGGTCTAAGAAACGTACCCTCCCCGCTCGAACTCGCCTCGCCTCCTCCGGCCTTCAATGACGGCGCACCAGCAGGCGGCAAGCAAAGCACCGCATACAGCACCTGCAAACCCGCCAACACGGGCAAATCACCCAACAGCTCACCGACGGGGTCTTCCACGAACTTGCCGAAGCGTACCGTCAACAGAGCTAGTAGCAGCACAGGATGTGCAAAGGAGTATACCCGGGCGAGCTGGCCGGGAAGAATACTCACAGCCGGCGCTGGGGGTTTCGGGGGTGGTGCTTGGGCGGATGCGTTTGCTTGTGAGTACTGTATTGGGTTGGAGGAGGAGGAGGAGGATGTGCCGGTGCGGTGCGGCGGTGAGGGGGGTGTTGAGGTCATGGTTCAAGGCACTTGGGCGTGCGCCCTGTCAATTGCTGTAGAGAATGAATGGTGTCGTGGTGATTTGGAGCGGAGGACGCGGATGACAGAAGTCGGAGAATCTACGGGATGTATTTCCGTATTAAGCCAATTGTTCCGGCCTGCCTTGGGATTCTGGCAACCATGTGCTCCAAGTAAAACGGTCAATAGGCTCATGGCTAGTCGAGAGAAATGGGTTATAATTGTACATATAGAGTGGGTGACTGAGAATTTGACAGCTCGAATCTCTTGTAGACCCCATCGTTGAAGATATCAAGGTCTTTGATGCTACATCTTAACAGACCACAAGGTAGATATATAACCAACACTCAATTGACTAACCCTACCTACCCAATAACCCAAGACAACATTCAAAAGATTACACCCGGCAGGACTCCTATCTAACTCCTTTTTTTTTTTTTCTCTTTTTACGTTTTTGTCCGTCTAAACCAGTCAACCAACCAATCCGTGTAGATTACCGCAACAGGAAACAGAAGAAGCATAAGCATACATTCGTGACGCATGGCAAAGCGTAAGGATAAGAATAAAGGGCAGGAGGGGTATGACGTGGGTACAAGAATCGCGAAGGGAATAGAGGAAACATGAAACAGATTATACCCCTAGGGAAACGGAACAGAACGTGAAAGGCAGAGAACAAGAATCGACAACCAAAAGTACCACCCGCGTGTCCAAGCAGAAACATTGAGGGAAACTAATGTGACATAAGACATGAACATACTGACACCGAAAGTCTGCTTAGTTGAGCGCCTTGGGTGGTTCAGTGGCGGGCTCGGTTTGAGCAGGCACCGGCTCAGGAGCACTCGTTACTGCTTCTTTGTTCTGCTCGACAAAAGCCGGCGCGACGGGAGACTCAGGCGAGCCTGGCTCTTCCGGAATGGCAGGCGGCATACCCGAGCCTGGCAACGGGGACACAGGTGTTTGCGTAGACTCGTCAGGACCATTTGCTTCAGCCGGTGCCGACTTGCTGCCATTGCTTTGGACCTTGCTTGGTGGCGGCGACAGCGCCAGATTGGACACGGAGTTTTCGGTGTCCGAGTTTACCGGACTCCGCGTTCGGTCTCTGAGCGAGTCCGTATCTTTTCCGTCGCGACTTAATCCGACCTTGGCCTTGAACTTTCCAAACAGACTCCGCCTCTCTGGTTCAATTTCCTTGGGAGAGCCGTTGTTGTTGAGTTCGGCGTCAAGACTGAGCGGCTGGTTCGCTGGGTCATTGACAAACTGTTGGAGGTCCGATGGTGAGCTCCGGCTGGCCTGGTGCCAGCTACCGATTGAACTAGCGCTGCGAGTGGCATTTGGGTTGGTCGCTCCCAATGGTGGTGACACGAGTCCAATCTGTTCACTGCTTCGTTTGGACGAACGAGGGAATCTCCAGCTCTGTCGATATTCTTTGCGGTCCACTCGCGCGGTCTCATCGAGTTGTTCGAGATCTGACTGGTCCGTGAAGGACGAACGCGACCGCATCGACGGTGTTCGCGAGCGTGGCTTCAGCGAAGTGTCCGTTGTCTGCGTCTGACCATTTTCACTCTGGGAAGTACCGTTTTCCTGGTTGTTGGGTTGAGATTCATCCTGAGCACCGTTTGCCGCAACTCCATTCTCTGAAGGCACGGTGCGGGGAATATTGTCAGCAGTGACGCCCTGAAGGGACTGAGATGAGCTCTGGGCGCTCTCACAGACACTACCCGGACTCCGCTTTTTCCTCAACCGGTTCGGTTGCCGCTGCTCACCACTGGGAGGCGGAGACTTGGAAAAGAAGTTGGACAGTTTACGTTCCTTGGTCGGAGTGACCACCGTAGGAGGGGGAGGGGAGACGGATGCTTCCCGGGGAGGTTGGGGCTCCGGGACGGTGACATGCCCTGCAAAACGCTTGGGGATGGGTCCATGAGTGGCCGAATGGACATATGCCATCCCCGATGTACCAATTACCGCTGATCCATCAGGGCCGGAAGGAGCCTGAATACGAATGTGGTTGTTGCTCTCCGTGGAGGGAGGCGTCCGACTGGGTGACGGGCTCGGCTTGGCGGACGGTGCGGGTGCTGTGGCATTGCCAGTGGTGGGCTCCTGGACGGCTCTGCGTTGCATAGGAGGAGCCATCTTAGACGGAAGGGTATTGCTGCGGTGCACTCCGCTCAACGACGACGGCGTGCTAGGGCTGGCGGTGGCATTCGAGTTTCGCGAATTCTTGGAGGACACCGACACGTTCCGTCGAAGGCTGCCGTACTTGCGGAAACTGTCTGCGCCGCCGCTGGCGCTGGAGACAGAGCGACGGATGCTGGTCTGGGTGGTCGTTGGTGCTCGAGGGGCGAGGCCGCCCGATTCAACCGCCTTGACCGTCTCCTCATCCGCTGCGGTGCCGTTCATGCCAAACAGAAAGTGGTCCTGGTTCTCGATGAGGAATATCAAGACATCCTGGCTCAGCTTGTATTCATCGGGGGACATGTCATGCTGGGGGTGGGAGAGCAATCCAGGTTGGAAGATGGCGGACAAGTTGGCGGAGGTCATCCGGTTCTGCTCCGATTTGGAAGCGAAGACAGCTAGGAGATCGAGAATGTAGAGCAGCAACTGCTTGTTGAGCGGCGGAAGTTCCCTGATGAGCTGTTGATAGGCCGCGACGGCTTTGGCGTGGTCAAAAATCTCCGCCTCGTTGGATGGCGCAAGACCTTGGACCTGGCGCTGATAGGTGCGCAACGGCTGACGGAACTGTTCGTAGAAATCCAACGGCACGATCGGCTCGGGAAGTTGGTTGAGATAGCGACGGAGGACGTTGGCGGCATCGTGCACAGTATAACCGGTCCAATCCAAACCTTTTCCGTATCGCTCGGGGGAGTCGAAGATCTCTTGAAGGTCTTTGATGCGCTTCGCGGAACCGTTAAGGCGAAAGATGCCTTCCACATCGGTTGCTGTCAGAGGATCAAGATTAGCGAGGTCCCTTGCCAACGGGGAAAGGCAGAGTAGACGCACCCTTTTCTTTCAAAAACACCCCGCATTTCGCAACGACGATCGGGACGTAACCGTAGATGAAGCTTTCACCATTGTCATTTGTGAGGGAAATCGCGACGTTGGCGTACTTGATGCTGACGTTGAGAGGGATACCGAAGATTCCTCGAGGTACATCTATTTTTCACGCAGGAACGGTTAGCGGCAGTCATGACGAGATGGATCGTGTGAAATTGAAGGGAGTCGATAGGAGGATGTAGTATTGATCGACGCGATACCTCTCACAAAGGATAGCGATCGCATCGATAATAGCACAAGCCGGGGGGTCACTTGGTCGCATTGCGGAAGCACCTCCTTTCGAACCTCCAAGCGGACGAGTTGTAGAATGGACCGAGAAACACATGGAGGCCATGCTGGTGAACGGATGAAATCAACGTACCTTTGGCATCTTCTTTGCGGGTATTCCTCTTGAACTGCCTCCACCAGGAAGTAAGATCTCGTTTGGAGGGAGGCGAGAACGCGACGGGTTGAGAGGGGGTGGGCGCGAAGGCCTGGAAGGGCTCCGGTTTTCCCGTCACCATGTTTAACGGTAGACGGGCGTTCTTGACGATGTAGACAGTGTAGGCGATAAGGAAGATATAGACGACGAGGACGTTGTGAATGGTATAGACGATGAACGACGACGGCGATGAAGGACGGTGGTCGAGAATGAGGGACGAAGAGGAAGCGATCTGGATTAATTGGGTCAGAGGGACCGACGACCCCCGGAAGTCGATTGGACGGATGAACGAACGAATGAAGGGAGTGGAAGCTCAATGAATGAATCAGTCTCAGTGAGGCAGACAGTCACAAGTCAGACCGCCCTCGTGTGTCTTGATTGACTGACTGGACTGACTGACTGATAATACAGATGTTGATGGATTAATGGCGGCGAAACAGCCGGGGCTGGGACGTTCCCAAAATAGCAGCAATTGATATCTGACTAGCTGACTGATCCGTGCAGTGTACTATAAGTGGAGGGATAAAAGAGTATAGGTATATAAAGCAGGGTTAGAGGAGGATTGAAGGAGAACTGAAGGGAATCGAAGGGGAATTGAAGGAGAGTTGAAAGAAGAGGGCAGAGGAGAAGAGGAGATCGATGATGCGGTTGATCCTTCATGATGACTGCCAGAAGGGGTCTCAGGAACCATGGTATGGCTGCCAATGTACTATTCTAGGTGCATTAGAGTACTGAGATGAATAACTAAGACTAAGAATAGACATACAGTAGACAAGTCTATGAGTACTCATACAATTCGAGACTCTACTCATATAGACTCTAGATTGGCCTACTCCAAGTCCCTACGGAGGAAGTACAGGTACAAGTATATACAGGGTCCAGGGACTTGACTCGACCCAACCCGGTCAATCCCGGCCGACCAAAAAGTCGAGACTCGGTCGACCGTTGGACGCTTTCACTGCCACTGTGTGACTGTAGGAGTGGGATCACGTGAATGAGGTCACCTGATACCTGGCGCCGGTCGGAGATGAAGAATCGTAGCAGTTCACTTGAACCATTATCATTGCTATCCACGATACATACAAAATGGACGGGTGTGTTGCATCAATTACTCCTTTTCTAATTGAAACCATGCTAACATGCTAACTGTCAGTCTCAACGCCTCGGAACAGCGCGAGCTTGCCTCTCGCATGGAGAGAAAGCAGCTGAAGGAATTCATGGGCGTGCGTTCCTTCTTACGACATCCAACATCTGAACAATCCAAACTGACTACACCAGATGTACTCCAAACTCGTCCAACGCTGCTTCGATGACTGCGTCAACGACTTCACCACCCGTTCGCTTGCCTCTCGTGAGGAGGGTTGCGTGCTGCGCTGTGTCGACAAGTACCTCAAGGGT
This sequence comes from Aspergillus chevalieri, assembly GCF_016861735.1. Classification (NCBI taxonomy): domain Eukaryota; kingdom Fungi; phylum Ascomycota; class Eurotiomycetes; order Eurotiales; family Aspergillaceae; genus Aspergillus; species Aspergillus chevalieri. The sequence goes on from NC_057365.1 coordinate 107,374, forward strand.
TCGGCTCGCTTGAACGAGCGATTCCAGGAACAGAACGCGGCTATGATGCAGAACGCCCAGGGTGGACGGTAATCTCAGCTTGAACACCTCATCTCTTTTGTTTCGCCTACTCTCCTTGCCCTTCTTCCTTTGTGTTGGCCGCCGGTTCGCATGTTCGTCAGGATACAGTTGGCTTGGGATTGTCTGGTTAAAATTGTCCGACAGCGCGGGACTGAAAGAACAAAAAATAAGATAATGATGGCAAAAGTTACGCTGTCTGTGTATTATATGAGATTGAGCCCTTGATGGGCCGTCAATGGATTACGACGGATAGTATTGCTCTTTACCGTGTACGGAGTATTCTGGAGTAGCTGTGATGGAAAAACTCACGGGGTTGTGGATTGCCGCCGGAAAACATTGCCTTTTTGAACCTAGTCAACTACTTCATTACTCTACGGAGTATTTAGATGCATCTTGACAGTAGTTAGTATTGCCGATGCGATTCCGTCATTGTCCGTTGTTCCGAGTCTCGACACTGTATCTGCATCTGTATTCTACCACAATGTAGAGACAAGATATGCGGAGTCAATGCTCGGATTGTGAGGGGATCGCGTTCTTCTTTTTATCTCCAATTTGTAGTCATCAAAAATTTTCGATAGAGATAGTGAACAATAGGTGTGGATAGTGGTACTGCCCCTCACCCCTCCCCCTCCTCCACTTCCCGCACGCGCTTTTAAATCCGCGGGTCTCGCTCGTCATCCAATATTCAACATTTTCTGTATTTATCCTCTTCTCTTCCTATACCCTTTCTTGTTTTCAATTTTATCATAATGGCCTCCACCGTGGGACAGGTAAGACACCCAATTGCAGCAATTGTCACGGAATCAGTTGCTAATTTATCCTTCTGTTGACAGACCATCACCTGCAAAGTAAGCTCAAGATCGCATACCTTCCAGATAAATACTCATAGTACAGGCCGCCATCGCCTGGGGCGCTGGTGAACCCCTTTCCATCGAGGACGTCGAGGTCGCTCCTCCCAAGGCCCATGAGGTCCGCATTCAGATTCACCACACCGGTGTCTGCCACACAGGTATGACCGACAACGGAGACAGGGAGAGGACACAGGAAAGACAGCACTGACAAACCAGACGCCTACACTCTCTCCGGCAAGGACCCCGAAGGTGCCTTTCCCATCGTCCTCGGTCACGAAGGTGCCGGTGTCGTCGAATCCGTCGGTGAGGGCGTCACCTCCGTCAAGCCCGGTGACTATGTCGTCGCCCTGTACACCCCCGAATGCCGTGAATGCAAGTTCTGCAAGTCCGGCAAGACCAACCTCTGCGGCAAGATCCGCGCTACCCAGGGTAAGGGTGTGATGCCTGATGGTACCTCGCGCTTCAAGGCCCGTGGCCAGGACATCCTGCACTTCATGGGTACCTCTACCTTCTCCCAGTACACTGTTGTCGCCGATATCTCGGTTGTGGCTGTTACCCCGAAGATTTCGACCGACCGCTCGTGTCTGCTGGGATGCGGTATCACCACCGGTTACGGTGCTGCCGTCGTGACTGCCGGTGTTGAGGAGGGCTCGAACATCGCCGTTTTCGGTGCTGGATGTGTCGGTCTGTCGGTCATCCAGGGTGCCGTCAAGAACAAGGCTGGCAAGATCATCGTCGTCGATGTCAACGACGGCAAGGAGGCCTGGGCTCGCAAGTTCGGTGCCACCGACTTTGTCAACCCCACCAAGCTCAACGGCAAGACCATCCAGGAACAGCTGATCGACATGACCGACGGTGGCTGTGATTACACCTTTGACTGCACTGGTAACGTGGGTGTGATGCGTGCTGCTCTCGAAGCCTGCCACAAGGGCTGGGGTGAGAGCATTATCATTGGTGTTGCTGCTGCTGGTCAAGAGATTTCCACGAGACGTAGGTCCCCTTTGAATGTCCTCATAAGTTCCATGCTAACGATTTTAGCCTTCCAACTCGTCACCGGCCGTGTGTGGAAGGGATGCGCATTCGGAGGTATTAAGGGACGTAGCCAGCTGCCCGGATTGGTTGACGACTACCTGAACGGCCAGCTGATGGTTGACGAATTCATCACTCACCGCCAGCCTCTGTCCAACATCAACGGGGCATTCGAACAAATGAAGGAGGGTGACTGTGTTCGTTGTGTTGTTGACATGTCGTAAAGATATTTACCTTGTGAAAAGTTATGATGAATGAATTAAGACTACCCCGTACGGAATCGAGCTTATATCTACTATAAGAAGAGACACAAGGTCCTCACGGGGACCTTGTACTCGACAATCCACCTTATCGTACTTTCCCCACGTACTTCCCTGTACAGGTGCTCCCTGTACTCGGGGCAATCCACATACTCCGGACCGGAGTCCAGAACTGACTCCGGTTGATATCTGACCGTACCCATGACAAATGAGCAGATAGACAGATACAGATACAGATATGATATGACATCCCCTCATCTCTCACGGACAATGTCCGAATGCCCTACTATACAAACGTATATAAACAGCGTAACTCGGTAAACCAAATCTAATCAATCAATCAATCGAACCCCAATCTCACTCCACTACAGCGTTAACTTCAACATGTCAACCCTCACCCTCCCCGAACCCCTCTCCTCAATCCCCCGAACCCCCCTCCTCCTGGGTCCCTCCCCAATCCACCCTCTCCCCCGCATCTCAGCAGACCTAGGCGGCAACGCAACCATCTACGCCAAACGCGACGACCTCAACTCCGCCTACGCCTACGGCGGCAACAAAACCCGCAAACTCGAGTATCTGCTTGCAGACGCCTTGTCGCAATCCGCCGACACCCTGGTGTCCATCGGCGGCGTGCAGAGCAACCACACGAGACAAGTAGCTGCCGTCGCTGCTAGATCTGGGCTGAAGGCCGCGCTTGTGCAGGAGAAGTGGGTTGATTGGGAGGACGGGGGTTATGAATCCGTGGGGAATATCCAGTTGAGTCGGTTGATGGGGGCGGATGTGAGGCTGGAGCGCGAGGAGGGGTTTGGCATTCAGCATAAAGGGACTGTGAAGGGAGTGATCGAGGACATTCAGAAGAACGGGGGGAAGCCGTATTATATCCCCGCCGGGGCGTCGGACCATCCGCTTGGTGGACTTGGGTTTGCGCGGTGGGCGTTTGAGGTAAGGCAGCAGGAGAAGGAGATGGGTGTTGAGTTTGGGACGGTCATCGTGTGCGCGGTGACGGGGTCGACGTTTGCGGGGATGATTGCCGGGTTCAAGTTGATTGAGAAGCTTGAGCCTGAGCTGCCGAAGAAGAAGGTTATTGGGATTGATGGGTCTGCCACGCCCGCGCAGACCAAGGAGCAGGTGTTGAGAATTGCCAGGAATACTGCGAAGAAGATTGGGTTGGGGGAGGAAGATATCACCGAGGAGGATGTTATTCTCGATGAGCGGTATCATGCGGGGACTTATGGTATTCCTGATAAGCAGACTTGGGAGGCTATCGAGTATGCTGCTCGTATGGAGGCGTTTATCACGGATCCTGTCTACGAGGGTAAGAGTTTCGCGGGTATGGTGGATATGATTCGGAAGGGTGAAATTCAGGGCAATGTTTTGTACGCTCATCTGGGTGGACAGTTGGCTTTGAACGCTTACTCCCAGTTGGGGGCGACTAAGTAGTTACGATAGGCATAGAAGATAATCAATTTATTGCATGAATGAGCGACTAAGTGGGACATGCTAGCTATAAAGCATCAAGTGCAGAAGCAAGTACAGAATCAAAGCAGCGTAGACAGCTAAAACAGCTTGTGCTCGAGAGTCATATCCGACTCGGGCTGCAAACCAACGCAAGCACGGAAGATGTTGATCAGAGCAGAACGCTGCTTGCCCAGAGCGTTGACAACCGGAGTACCGGGAGGAGTCAAAGGTGCCTTGAGCATGTAGCTGAGAACGCTCAGAATGCTATGGAAGCCCTTGTACTCGGCCGCCTCATCAGTCTTCCAGCCAATGCGGGTCATGATCTCCGTGATCAAGACAAGGTCAATGATCAACGGAGAGGCCAGCAACGAGTCCTCGCAGATGTTGAACAAGCTGATGGTCTGGTGACCGCCCATGAAGATCTCCGCGTAGTACTCATCCAGAGCACGCTTGTTGTCGCCAACGGACGGCATGTACTTGATCACAACGGTGTGATCGGGGTGCTCATCCTCAGCGTACAACAATTTGTTGGCCGCAACCATGTCGTCGACAACGTTCGACTTGGAAATTTCCTTGGAACGGAACTGCTTCTGGGAGCTCAGGTTCTTGCCGTCGTTGTTGCCCAGGTGGTTGTAGCTGGCAATCGAGGTGAGCTTGATACCAGCATTGATCAAGAAATCCACCAGAGCCGACTTCATCTTGGTCTGGCCCGACTTGAAGTCGTCACCGCCAATGAACGCTCCACGCTTCTCCGCGAGGTCCAAGGCACCGGGGACGAATGTGTTCTGGGGAGATCCGTTGATGAACGGGACATTTTCCAAGATGGACGCAACCGCAAAGACGGTGGACGGAGCCACCTCGAGGTGTCCGGTCTTGATGGCTTCGAGCAGGTTGTCGGCCGTGTCGTTGACGCCGGGAACAATATCAGCATAACGCTCGGTGTTGGCCGTCCACATGACAATGACCTTGTCCAGACCGTTCTGGGCCTTGAAGTTGCTGTGAAGGTTAGCATAGCCCTCAAACTTGTAGAATCATTACTCACCGGATGTCACTCTGGATGCGCTCGACATGAGCCCAGCAAGCCTTGTCACCCTCAATGACGTTGTCGGCACGATCCTCCTGGTTGGAGGCAATGAAGTCAGGGTAGTAGATACTGGGCAGCGGTTTCATGGTAGACATTTCCTTGCGGACCAGCTGCTTGAGACCCGGCTCGAGAACCTGAGCACGGTCCATGGAGTCGGCCAAGTTCATGCTGCTAATGTCCCAGCCACCAACGACAAGATCATTGGGGTGGGCCATGGGCAACATGTCATGGAACGGAACGTTGACCTCCTCGCCAGTCTTGGCGTCAGTACCCAACTTGACGGTCGAGCTCATGACAACGGAGCCATAGTAGTTGGCGGCTTGACGGCCCTCGCGAGTTTCCCAGACGAGGCCATCACGGTTGGCAATGATACCAGCCGTCACAGTGGAACCATTGTTTCCACCCCAACCGACGAGCATGACACCGAGTTTGCCCACCTTACGGTCCACCTTGAAGTTGTAGTTGGTGGCCTTGGGGGTAGCGACAAGCTTGTTGTCGGCGGTGCGAGAGATGTCGGTGGTGTGGTAAGCGTACTGACTCTTGATTTCATTGTCTGTGTAGACAACATTGGGAGAGTTGACGGTAAACAGAGGAGCGTTGGAAACCGACCCGTTCACGGCGCCGTTGGCCACATCCGAGTTAGCGTGGGGAGCCATCGTGGTAGATTTGAGATAGTACGCAGTAGACTCGTTTACTGCGTGTAGAATAATTCGTCCGATGCCCCTCCACGGGTGGATGAGCGCCGGCCGTTGAACGGGTGGTGACGCCTGGGAAAGTTAGTCTGCATCTTGACCTGGAGGTATATAGAGGGACTCACGAGTTAAGAAGTGTGGAGAAAATGGTGACGGTTGATACGGACCACCTCAAGGACGAGAGTGATCGAAAGTAAGAGAGCAATTGAGCGTAGTGATGGAAGTTGGGATGAAGAGAGAGGAAGGAAAGAGAAAGAGAGAAGAGGACAGCAAGACGAAAAGCGAGGAAAGCGGCTGTTTAAGTAAGCTCTGGCAAACAGTCCCGTGATGCTCCGGTGAATACCACCAGGCAGCTGAATAGTGTCACCGAGTTGCGGTGAATTAGACACTTCATCGTTCTAATCATCTGATTCTCTCAATTGTCTAGACCACTTTATAGCCACTATTCAACCACTACGGGAATATACAGTACAAATACAGTACTCTGGACATATACTGTGCACGCTGATATGATCCCGTCTGCACCTGCCAACGGTTGGATCCCCCACGAGGGTCCGGCATATGAAACCGGGGTTCTCGATGCCGGGTCTATGCCTGAATGCCTGAATACCTCAGTCAATATAGACTTATCTCTTGCGGTGAACTGACGGAGTACATACACGGATGCCCCGGCTGGGGTTCCATGGTCCGTGCTGATTCGCTGACTATTGACTTTGTGGCTGTTCAGGGACGATGTGAAGAGCTACGACTATTGAACCTTATATCGGTTTCGGATTTTTCGCTTAAATGTGCTGTGCCTGTGATATCGTCGGAGTTGATGCAGGAACATGAAGCACCTGTACCTTGCACGATAGCTACGACGTGCTGAAAACGGCACACTGCAATCACACAATGCGCTGCCATACGCGTAGCTCATCCCCAATTGGCCCGTGGTGGCTTTCTGTGGAGTGGATTGTGGACGCGAAGGAGCATGACGACGATCCGAAAACGGGTCAATGGACGATGGTGGACGGACTGAATATACAGACACCAAGGCACCCGCAAAACATTCTATGGAGACAGTACTCCGTATAGGGGCGCCAGTCCATAGATAATGAATCGACAAAGAGTGATGTCAGTACGGGTTGGTGCCCGCCAAGGACCAGTTCCAGAAATCTGGCCGGTGTACGGAGATTACAACAGTCTGCGCGAGTTCTCCTGTCCACTCCGCTCCGGATGGAATGCAACAACGGAATGGGTCAACACTAACCTGCGTCGACATGCGCTACTGTACCCCATATGGATGCAGACGACGCTGTCTATTTGACACAGCATGACTGACAATTTGATTGGGTGGATTTCAACAACTCCGACGAAGAAATGGCATGCATTGAAATCATGTCACTGCGCCAGAAACAACAACGAACTGGGCGCATATCTTTAGAGGAAAAGAAAAAAGAAAGAAAGAAAGAAAAAACTGCCCAAGGTTCTCTCAATGGAGCCCTCATCGCCCTAATAAACCAATGAGCAGCAATCCCACGCGGAGTGGAAGGTTGGAATGGGCTCCCCCTGAACCGCATTGAAGATCTTCGGTCCGTCTCAGGGGTTTTTGCGCCTCCCGTATTCAGAGTTCAGAGGAAAAGTGCGTCAACAGTCAGCAATGGAATCATTGGAGAAACAATTCTACCCGATCAACTTTGGGAGATCCCCTGTCACCTAAAAGAGAATGGAAATTTCCCCTGTGTATCCATTGGCATTGGTGGCGGCGCATTGTCGAATGCTCCGAACTGAAAATCCTGTCTATCTATAACCACCACAGCGTCTCTCATAAGGCCCCAAATCCCACTAATAATAACGCAGAACGCGTGTTGGAGACACTGTCTTTTCCTTGATCGTCACCTGCCTATCCGCACGAGGGCCTTGACTCTATGGGTGTCTGTTGCACCATCGTCTCCACTCGCTGTTCTTATCGTCTATCCAGCAGTATTATTCTCTTTCTTCTTTCTTTCATAACTATCTTGACTGCTCCAATACTACTACTTTCTCTCTCTCTCTCTAAATTCCCACTCCCCAGATATAACGCCTTATATTAAGATCAGTCGCATAGCTACCGATTGGCTGCCAAACGCCCAGACGCGAGGAGGGCTCCGGTCTGTCGAACAGATCAAACAAGCCCCTGGCAGATGTCACTCTTCATGCATCGACCATAGCTAGCATACTTTAAGAGACGTCACATCTTCAGTACCAGTCGGCGACATGGCTGCCCTCGATGCGGGCATTCTGCCCACAATAAAATGCTCTAATTGCGGCGTTGGTGTCGATATTTCTGCCATGGGGGATCATGTCTGCGTCAATGGTAATCCCATTATTCATCTATTTTTGCCTCTGTCGTTGTATAGGTACTGATCGTATAGACCGAGGACCCTCGCCAACGCCCCCAGCACCTCCTCCGAAATCCGACCCTACTCCCCCACCAGGATATTCATGGGAAAAACCATTGCCGCGGATAGATCCTTTAGTGGCCAGTAAGTGAATCCAACATTCTCTTGCTATGACAGGCGGTTAACACTGTTCAGATCGTCCGTTCTTGCAAGCAACAGGAAACAATGACGAGGATGCTTCCAACTCGAATCAAAGCCCTCCATACGGCGGCCTGCAGCGAAGCAACACAATACCAATTTCTTCTGAACCACCATCACCTGAATGGGGTAATGGCATTCCAGCATTCCCGTTACCACGTTCAATGTCTAGCCGACGACCGGGTGCTCTGGCCAATATGCAACCTCTCGGCTCAGCGCCGCCGATTTCGATACCACACTCTCATTATGCGGATATGGATCAAGGCCCCATGAGCGCGCGACCAGGTCCCATTGAAAGAGAGCGTTCGCTGCCACCACCACCACCACTTCCAAAGGATGACGATGTTGTTGACGATGTCGCTGACAACGTTGCACCGCTCCCAGAATTCTTCCACAGACGCGGCGATTCAGTGGACAGCAGGAGCAGCTATGGAACGGCAAGCATTAAGTACGACACTGGATCGAAGCGGTCGACGATGATGTCCAGTCGACGACCATCGTTTGGAAGCATGGCTCGGGATCCGCAGGCATTCTTGGATGATGGGCCGCTATCGAGATCCGCGCCTCTCGAGACATTAACCGAGAACCCAACGCATCAAGAGTACGGGGAGGAAGATACAGTATACCATAATGAGCAGCATGATTCGTCATACAGTGGGTTCGACTTTGGGATTTCAGAGAAGAGCAATCGCGAGGCCGCAATCCATCGTCCCAGCGATAGTGAACAGTTGGATCTCTCTTCTTTCCACTCCCGCTCCGATAGCCGGTCTGCACAGCTCTATTCGCAGCGATCACCATCTCAAAGCTCACACTCCCCTGCACCGTCTGTCGACAGATTCCGCGATTCCAGGGAACCATTCACCGGCCAGTATCATGGCGTGCATCAACCGTCGGGTTCCAACCACTACTTGCACCCAAATAACCTTTCGATTGACGAAGGTAATCGGAGGAAAAACTCCGACGCCAGTGAAGGGGGAAGTTCCGTGTCGAACTTTGCCCGTGCGCTAGGATTGGATGATGCAGGCCATTCTACAGAGAGCTCTACGGTCTCTTCAGAGTTCTCTCCCTCTGAATCACGGAGCGGCACTTCTCTGTCCAGCCTTCCATCAGAAGCAAGCTTATCGCGACGCAAGGCATCGGAAGCTAGCAGGCTCGGGCCTGTTGTCGAGGAAAACCAGCACCACTACGACCAGCCATCATCGGTACCTCGCAGCCTGATGCTGGAAGAGGCCTCCCAGGCAGGTAGCCCTCTCGAACCGCCTAAGATTCCTCATTTCCTTCAACCCCCAGATTCACCGACGGACCCCGCTCTCTCTCAAGGAAGCTTGTCTCTTGTTTCTGATCAACAGTCTCCGCGTTCTGAGAATTCCGTCGATTCTCCTTCAGACGAACAATCACCCGTATCACCAGCGAAGGAACGACCAGAGGCCATTGCACTCGCACCACCTCGTGCCCCACGCTCCAAGGGCCGCTGTCGTGGATGCGGCGAGGCCATCTTTGGCAAGTCGGTGTCATCGGCGGATGGTAGACTGACAGGCCGTTATCACCGCGATTGCTTCGCATGCTGCTACTGCCGCATTCCGTTCCAGACAGCAGACTTCTACGTCCTCCAGAACAAGCCCTACTGCGCCCAGCACTACCACGAGCTGAACGGCTCGCTGTGCAGTACCTGCAACTCCGGTATTGAGGGCCAGTATCTGGAAACCGACGAACGAATGGGCCGCGGCCCCAGCGACCGCCGCAAGTTCCACCCCGATTGTCTCACCTGTCGCACCTGCAATGTCAACCTCAAGGGCGAATACTTCGAATGGAACGGACAAGTCTACTGCGAGCGCGACGCCCGCAGAGCCGCAGCATCCGTGCCTCCGCCTCGATTCCGCCGTCCCACAATGCCCTCGTCGCCGTTGTCGCGGCCGCCTGATCCGTATGGACCTCCTGGTCCAATGGGTCCGGGTCCGATGGGCCGTCCTCCATTCCCGCCTGGCCCCGGACGACGTTTACCCGCTCCTATGGGTCCTGCCATGGGCCCTGATCTCTTGGGACCTCCTGGTGCATTTGGTCCTGCGTACGGTCCTGCGTATGGACCTCCGCCTGGTGCGAAGCGATTCCCGGAGCGAAGGACAACCAGGTTGATGATGATATGATTTCACTTTCCGACCATTTGACCAATCCTTTTCTTTCTACTGTCTATGACGGCTTTCTTTTATCTTTACATTTTTAACTGATCCGGTACATCAGTTTTCGTTTCTTGGTTTGACTTATACCTTCCTAGTGGAGTTATTTTCGTGCATGTATACCCATTTCTTTATTTTTTGCGCACGTTTGGTTGGAGTGTTTCAGTCTGATGTATACCATGCCTTCTATTGTATATAATGTCGGTAATGTTTGGGTATTATGTATAGGTCCAACGGCGGCGATTAGACAAAAGGTCAGGTTGGCATGGGTAATATTTAATGGAGCAATGTCCCATATCATCTTCCTCCGTATCCATGATAATTATTATACCAATATACTTTCCTGTATTCACGATCAATGCACTGAAGGAGGCTTGGCCTTCGGTGGTACGTCAACCTTCACCTTGGGCAGGAACTTGAGTCTAAACAACCACCCAAACAAAGTAACCAGTAGCGAAATGGTCAGGATCTCAGTCTTCTGGCTAAACGTGATCGCGTCGGATGCAGCAGACGGGTCCGTTGTACCTACGAGCTGCCGACATAGCTCGGGATCATCGGTAACCACGCCATCGACGCGTTTCCTGATACACCACCGAATAGCGCTTTCGTCGTTCGGAGTCCAGACAAACACTTTCTTCTCCGCCTTATGCGCATCCTCCAAGAAGCCCCGTCCCAACGGACCCATTAGTACCTGCTGATTGACATTGTAGGCGACCAGATTGGGAAGCGGGAAAAAACGACGCGCGGCGTGAAGATCGAAGCAAACGAGCGATAACGGGAATTCAGGAAGATGGGCGATGCACTGGGGTATAAAGGCTGAAGACCAGCAGCCGAGGATGAGACGGGTGTGCCATGGTTTGTTCTCTGCGGGAGGGACGGAGGCGATGGTTTTGGCGATTTGCGGGATTATCGCGACGGGGTCGTTTGTGAGCTTTCCCGTTAGTACCACTGTATAACACTCCGTATAGATCCAGGTGATGTAGGTGGACATACCTTGACATCAAGAAAAGCCCAAATATGCGCCGCCTCCGGTTGTGCCAGATATTGGAGTAGTTCGTATAACCGTGGAACCGGCTCATGCGGTTCCTGGATCATGGTCACAGTTTTCAGGTACTCGTAATCACAGTTTGCGACTTGTTTCTTCACCCCAAAGCAACGTTTCAGCGATGCATCCTGTCCTCGTTAGTACACTGGGCACTGTCGCGAATTCGTAGATGCCTAGTCGACGAACATGGGATATCACCACAACACCGTCCTTGGACAACGCCAGATCCAACTCAATCGCATTGCTCTCTGCCTCGACGGCGCCTTTGAATGCGGATAGGGAATTCTCGGGGTATTTTCGCTTGAAGCCTCGATGGGCGATTATCTGCGGCGCATCGGTGGCTGGACGGTTAGCGGTGTGTCTGCCTCGTGGGTTTAATTGTTGTGTACATACTGGTTGAGTCTGGGGATGGCTTTTCTTGTGACGGAGGGTTCTTCTGATGCTGTTCTTCCATGTCGAAGATCATTGTAGTAGTTGATAAGATGTTGGAGAGTTGTTTATGTTGCAATGGGACGAGCCGGAGATAAGAGCGTAGATCCGTTGTCAATCACATGATTCCCCAGTAAGGCTGACTGTCACTTTGGACTTGCTACTCTACGGAGTACACTTTACAGACACAACGATAGCAGATGAAATAGTTGGTATTCAGCTGCTGAAGCTGTTATTCATTCTAGCAACCTCATCCTTGTGTTCCTGCGCAGCCAAATACATCCCCTTTGCCTAGTTGTCAACGTTCTTTCAGCTACGATATGTTCACGATATTCTTCCAATTGGAGATACCTAATAAAGCCCAGACGGAAGCGCTTTCTCGCCCCCGCAGACCTGGGTATTTCCGTTGGTTATTTAGCAAGCTCGAGCAGTGAGATACCCTGATACGCACGCTTCGTACTTTCCAGATTCCTCTGCCAGTTCCGCTGGCCGGAGGTGCCACTCCCTATTCCTTTCGGAATCATCTCGTCTGTACCTGCAGGGCTGCTAGCCTTGCTTACGCTGTCTAACCCTTGGCGTGCTGATGTAAACCGACGTGACGAATACTTTGCGCGTTTTGCCCCGTGGGAGAATGAGCAATTTGCTTTTATCCATGATTATTTGTTCGGGTTTCTCGATTTAGGTATGGTTTCCACTAGCTTCAGTTTCATGTAAATCAAACTAAAATTGAATGGTATTCGAAGAAGTTGGGATAAATGTGCCGAACTGGGTCCGCTTTCTAGCAATTGTGGGCAATGCATCCAACGAAAGCTGTCAGCAGTATCATACGTCTCTCGGGCTCAGTCACATTCGCCGTTTTGCAGAAGCAAAGACCCCTGAAGAACGCCGCAACTCCTTGCCTCAGAAAGTGATAAACAAAGCAACCCATTGTGCCTCGCTAAAGGTCTACAAGAATCTATACATTGGGGATACACTCTGTTATATATCGAGAGTGAACCGGAGCAGGAATACACCCCCAAATCATGGTATCCGGGCCCCGATAATGGGCCCGAAGTTTGGCGCTGGGCACACCACTCGCAGCCCAGTAGTGAGTTCATCTTCTTACCTTCACAAGCATCGCTACGAGCATGGGCGTATGTGATGTGAAACCGGCACCGGCTTGATAGTTGGAAAGTGATGGAGAATTCTTGGGAGTATGTCGATAGAAACACGTGCGAAGAACTGGATTATGCCCGGAAGGCTGAGAAGGAAAAGATGTATGAGACGCGGGTAGAGAACATGAAACGACAAGGGAGGCTCAAATTGGCATGGCTATGATATGTGCAACCTGACTTCTGTACTTTTTACGGAATCAAAATTATTCACTAATCGTCTTCAACCATGGCATCTTCCCGCCATGTTTCCAACTCCTATTGTCGCTATCTCAACATACGAGAGTACTCCGTACGAATTGAAGACACGACTCAGCACCATGTCCATTTGAAAAGCGGGTGACGACCCTGAAGGGTCTTGATATGCTGTACCTCATGTGCTCTTGAGAGGCTTGCTTGATCGAGCTCGGAAGGGTGATAAGCATAGGATGTATGAGATACGGGCACATGTCATGAAGCTAAAGGGAAGGCTCTTCCCATATTTTTTGAGATGACTGAGCATGACTAGACTTAACGTCCTCTCCACCATCAAGCATGATTCATGTAATTTCTGTTTTAGTGGGGCACCTCCGACATTATTAATTGTCTCCAACCATGACCAGCATGTTCCCAACTGTTATTTTCACTTCCTAAACATACCCAGAGTGCAAATTGAAGACACTATCCAACATCATGTCCGTCAGAAAGTGGGTGACAACCCTGAAAGGTCTCGATACGCTGCACCTCCAGGAGGACATCATCCCCACACCCGGCAAAGGCGAGGTCCTCGTGGAGATCCGCGCTGTCTCGCTGAACTACCGTGACACAGAAGGTAAGCAGACAGTTGCCCCGTAAGCAGGGACAGGAATGTGATCTAACTGCAGCAGTCTGCAATGGCGAATACACCCATCACAAATCCATTGGCCAGGATGACTCCATCGTCCCGTGCTCGGATTCGTGCGGAGTAGTCATACAGGTCGGTGACGGCGTGACGACTCTCAAGACCGGCGACCGCGTCCTCTCTCCCTTCCTCCCCGATCACCTGACCGGCCAGGTCACCGAGAAGGAACTCGCCTCGGGATTGGGGTTTCCGTTGGACGGCGTGTTGGCATCGCATAGGGTATTCTCCGCGTGTGGATTGGTGAAGGCGCCAGAGTATCTGAGTAATGTGGAGGCAGCGACGTTGCCGATTGCGCCGGTCACGGCTTGGATGTCGATTAATGGCATGCGGCCGATGGGGCAAGATGGTGGTGCGGGGGAGTATGTGTTGCTGCAGGGAACGGGTGGTGTTTCAATTGCAGGGTTGCAGATTGCGAAGGCTGCGGGGGCTAAGGGTGTGTCACTTCTGCTTACTACGGGTCGGGATATACTAATGCAGTGACAGTGATTATTACCTCCTCTTCCGACGAAAAACTCGCCCAAGCAAAGGCGCTGGGCGCCGACTACACGATCAACTACCGCACAAACCCCGACTGGGAAAAGATCGTTATGGAGATGACCAACAACCACGGCGCAGATATCGTCCTCGAGACTGGTGGCGCAAAGACACTCAAGAAGAGCTTCGATTGCATTGCTTTTGGCGGTCTCATTGACTGCATCGGTTATCTGTCTGGCAAGGTGGATGAGCCGGATGACCGCACAAACGTCAACGTGCTTGCATTGCGGAGAAATGTAACCCTCAAGGGCATCATCAACGGACCCAAGGACAGATTCGAGGAGATGATTGGATTCTACGAGAAGCACCAGATCCGGCCAGTGGTGAACCGGGTGTTTCCCTTCGACCAGGCCAAGGAGGCTTTCAACTTCTTGTACAGCGGAAGCCACTTTGGCAAGGTTGTCATTACTGTATAACATAACTCATGTACATAGCCTGAACGAGATCACTGACTCGGCTGGATGTTTGCGTCCGATGGGATATCCTCCCTCAACGCCTTTCCATTGATAACAACGTTCTCACTCGCCTGCAGGACAAACAGTAGTCTTGCCCATTCCGTCTGGCTCGGGTTCTTCCATGCATGCATCGTGCCCCGTTGGATAGCGACATCTCCCCGTTTCAGCAGCTTTTTCTCCCCGGAGTCTAGAATCATCTCAACCTCCCCTTCTAGCACGATGCCGTAGTCCAAACTGACCGTCTGGTGCATGACGGGCTTGTTGCCCGGCGCGAAATCCACGTACCGACACACAGTGCCGCCAGGGTTGACCAGGCCTAGCTTTCCCGAAGAGGTAACTTCCCTGTTCTGTGCGATGTCCGTCTCATTGTTCATGTCCACGGGGAATTGGGACGTGGTGTACGGGACAAAGAAGCCCATCTCGTCGCCGAGGTTGGTCCAGGTAGCGGCATCTTCGGTGTGGACGACTGATTTCGCATCAGAGTTATGACTCGTGATGAAGCGGGTTGGCTTCGGGAGTGGGGAGAGTTGCTTGGTGTCGGTGTTAGTGGCCATTGTGGTTGTTATCTGATTGAGGATCGAGATCGAGGAGAGGAGGATAGTTGGTAGAAACATGGTGACGGTGGGGTGGTGAGATGGATATATACAGGGTATAACGCGGGTTACACGGGTTTAAGTATGTGTTGTGCGACATCCCTTGATTGGCGGCATTCCTCGGGCATGTTCTGGCCTTACACCTTCAGCTCTGAGTTATTCGAGCTATGTGTGTAGTTCTGCAATAGCGTGCGGCTGAATAGTTTATCTTGCATAGACCAATTTCAGCTCACCGCTAGTGCGATGCCGACCATTCCGTACGGAGAACGGAATTGGTTTCTGATGTTTATGTTGCCAATGGCATCACAGAAGAAAGAGAAACAATGCCATAGAATAAGAACCGGAAAGGTATATATACGTAGTTGTGATTCAAGCGGAATCCAACATATCCGCACGGATATATTACACAGATGGAGATATATATACTACAAGAACCACCGAAATTCAGCCGCTGCTGGCCCATCCCTCAGCCTCTCCGTAGGCACATCAATCGCCCGAGCCTTCACTCCGTCCCTCCGATCCCTTCTCACGTTATCCATCCACATATAGCCTCCCAGGAGACCTGCGAGGATTGCGCCCGTCGCACCAAACACTCCCACCGTAATCAACGCTGGGAGATATTTGGGCTTGTCTTCGCTGCGGAAGACATTACTACTGACCAGGCCCATTAGGTTCGCAAGTGGAACGCCGATACTGGTGAGAAGGACACGGCGGCCTTCGTGCGCGATGTTGTTGTTGTACCATGTGCTTAGCAGGACGGACGGCGCGGAAGTGCCCCATGTCATCATGAAGGTGGCAAAGTAGGCGAGATGCAGCTGCGTGTGCACGTTGTCGATGGAGGCGTAAATCATAAACCCGGAGAAAGTAAGGAGGTAAGCCAGCGCGATGAACGGGGAGCGAAGACGAGTGAAGTCAGACGCAAAGGCGAGAATTACGCACATCACGGCACCGGTTACATTGGGCGCGACGGTGTACAGGTTCGTCTTGACGGTTGAAAAACCCAGTCGCTGCACGATCTGAGGCAGGAACAAGTTGACAGCTTGGATGGGAACACCTGTGCAGATTTCCAAACACAGAAAGACATAAGTGCTAGGATGGAGAAAGATGCGGATCGCATCGCGGAAGCGAAACGGCTCATTGACGACTGTACTGGAATCGACTTGGATGCGATGGAAGGCCAACGCTTTCTCCTCCTCGGAGAGAAACTTTGCCTCGGCTGCGCTGCGAGGAAGATACCAGTATGCGAAGATGGCGAGGAGAACTGTCACGCCGCCCTCGATGATGAAGAGGTATCGCCAGTTGGGAATATTGGAGTTTTTGATTTGGAAGACACCGAATGCGATGAGACCGGAAAATGCATTGGCGATGTTTGATGCTGCGTAAAATATCGCTAGTCGTCGCGCCAGCTCGCCTCGTCGGTAGAACGTGGTGAGATAGTAAATGACAAGTGGTAGGAAAGCCGATTCAGCCATTCCCAGAAACCAGCGGATAGCAAAGAGGCCGCCAAAGTTGTATGCCGCGGCAGATAACAGTGTGAACGAGCCAAAGGTGAACATGAGGATTGGCAAAACCCTCGCTGGCCCGAATTTCTTTCCCAGCATCGCCAGCGGAGGCGCGAAAATCACATACGGGACGAAAAAGATGGAAAGCAGCAAATTGTACTGATTGGGCTTGAAGTTGAGGTCTTTGCTGAGGCCGTCTGTCTCTGCATTTCCGAGATTTCCTTTGTCGAGGGCGTTAAAGAGGTCTACACCATCAGCACCATTCCTGTGTAGAATCCGAGATATACACTCAACTCACACATCAACGCCAGTATCGGAAGCAATCGCAGATCAAACCGTCGACACAGCGCACGCTCCGCTTGATGGTCAACAACCTGGACGACATCCTCGACGACTCCGGGTACAGTTTCGGCATCATGACTGTTTTGTTTGCTGGCTTCAAGGCTGGCAATTTTGCTATCGTCCGGGGTATATGGAGCCATGGTGACAATTTACTTCCAGAGTACTGGGCATAGGCCCAAGCGTCTTATAAGACATTCTGCACGGATAGCAAAACACTGCAGCTCGCTATCAGAGTTACTATCAAGATAACAACGTCGCATCATGAGTGGCCACGCGAAGAGCTTCCTGTGCGGGAGGTTACATCGGTGTGTCATGATTATAAGATGTACCCCGGATTTAGTTGCTTATCTGGGGGAACAAACATATCCTCGGTAATGCATATGCAAATAAACTCAGATATCAAGGACTTTTATTGGTGTACAGTGTGCGGAGTTATATACACGAAATCCCTTGCAGACCAGTTGACATTGGTATGTGTATGTCTGAGGCAATTACCTCCGCACGCTCCGGCTTCTCTTTGCCAGACCCATCCCACGCTTGGTCAACGCCCCAGCGTCCTCCTTCGCCTGCTCGCTTCCAGGCCCAAAGTCCGGCTTGCCACCCAGAGTACCGAAGATGTCACCGATGTAGTTGCTGGGCTTGACGCCAGCAGCGAAGGTGGTGTCCCACCCGCGCAGGATACCCTGAACAACCTGCACACCAGCGTTGTACAAATTCTGCACTGCAGGCTCGAATGCGCCCTGGTCTGCGTACAACAGGTTGTCCAGCGCAGACTGGCCTTCATATCCGCGCTCAAAGTCCGATCCCGTGCGCATGACGATGATACGCGAGAAATCGGTGAGGTTGTGCTTGGCCGCGCGCAGCAAAGCCTCCAGAGTCGCGTTGTCTTCCTGAGCCGTCGAGCAGTACACACCAGTGCCGTTTGTAAGCACGCTGGTGGTCTTGTCAAAGGCGTCGCTCAGCAGACTGCCGCTGAAGTACACATCGGTGGTGGTGACGTCGCATTCCACTACGGACGGCGCCTTAGTGCCCGCGGCATAGACTTCATCGTCGGTAGTGTACTTGGCGCGGTATTCCTGAGCAGCGGTCGAGTCGGAGAGGTTCGCGCGACGAGCAAACGAAGCCGCAATCGAGCGGAGGTCAGCGTTCAGCTCAAACACCTCGGTTCCGTAGATCGAGGTCGGGTACTCGAATGGCTTCTGGGCGCCCTGCGGGAAGTAGCTGGTCGTCCAGTTGTCGGGCAGCTCACGCAGGTCGATCTCATACTGCAGCGCAACCTGCACGGCGTACCGCGCAAAAGTCGCCGAGTTGATCGTCGTCACCTTCGGGTTGACACCGGCAATGCCTGCCACGAAGAAGTAGGTGTGCGTGAGGTCGAAGATGGGAGAGAACAGAAGCGAGGATAGGGTCACGGCGGCGTTGATCTCGCCTTCACCGGTGACGAGCTGGCAGACGCTGTAGTCGGCCGTGCAGTGGACATCCGGGAAGAGAGGCGACAGACCTGGGACCGTGATATTGTGCGCCAACAGGTTGAATTCAGGAATATCCCACCAAGCCTCAGCTTCTGGAGCAAACATGGACACGATAAAGACCTTGGGAGTAATTTTATGCTTGCCAGTCAGCTGGACGCCATGACCCGGGGTAGCTGAGACGGCAGTCCACAGCGAGCTGACAGCCAAGAGCCCGGCGCTAAGGGAGGGGAGACGCATTGTGCCGATGAGGAGGGGTACAGGGAATCGCGCTGAAAAACCTCATTTCAAGGGAGTTATTGCGATTTATATTAGCTCTAGCTAGAGCCATTGAGCGGCGGGTTCCGCCGGTCATCTTGCTAGCTAATATGCTAGAATCGTCTAATCGCACATGGTCCGAGTACCGAAAGTGGTTCCTGAATTTGCTTATCGCGGTGTTTTTGACGGTAAGGCCAATAAGAGGCTAATATGAGCTCCATTTTATTACTCCGAATATCCACCGGTAGAATTTTCACGGATTCGTAGAAATTTCCTTCCATTTAGCAGATAAGAGTTCTGCGGAGTACATAGTTTGGCTGGTGTATCTCGGCTATGTTTCGGGGATATGTATTTGATGTAGTACATATCGAGAGATAAGTAGATTCCCTACTCTGTAGTCTTTCATGCCTGTTTCTCATTCTTTGTCTTCTCCCATGGTAGATAAGATCGGAGTCAACCTGACTGCCATCAGAGCAACCATTCTTATCTTCACTGCGTTTAAAAAGATCTGTGGACTCATTGGGTTCCCAAAGCCGTAACTTGTCTCTACCTCAATTGAAGATACAGGACTGAAGTTTTGTCAGCAAACGACCGTAGAGACTCAATTGCGTTTGGTGCAGAATTGACTTGAAACCCGTGCACGCGTCCAGCAGGGCGATAAAAACCCGGAGATAGCTGAAGTCATGGCTAAGATCTAGCAGTCCCTCTGCTGAGAACTGAGACCCGATTGAATCCAGGACGCGGGGAGCTGGGTCGAGATCTTTCCCCAAGCGAAAAGCCTCTGCATATGACTGGCATTTTCTTCGAAGGTGACAGATTCATCTACATGCGCATAGCTGGGCCTTCGGGTGTGACTTTAATCTGTAAGAACCATTCATTCGTCTGATACAAACCATCGCGGCCTACGTGTTTCCTAGGCTCGAGACAAATGGCGACAACCAGCCCCGCGCGACGTTTAGAAACACATTTGACAGTAGCCGGTTGGCCTACAACGGGTGAAGAACATGTCCATGTTTCCAGTGCATCATTCAGCAGAAGAGTATGCGTGCAGATGTTGCAGTATTTGAAGCGTTGAGTACAAAATAATCATGGCAGAAATTTTGGCAACTGTAAAATATCATTCTGCATGCTTATTAAGTAGAGGTACGCACAGCACAGGGCTCCGATAAACCAACAATCAACAGTCTCCAGGTCTGTGATAAAAAGACGCCGGACAGAGGCGATGAAGACTTTGACAACGAGCTCCTTTTCGATTCCAGATGGAACGAGTGTGTTTCTTCGCACTGGGATGCAGAGCGTGTCAACTCGACGGTTTTCCCGAAGGTCTACAGTGCTCCGGGGGTTAGCTTAACATAACATGCTGGACCCGGGGCTGTATTGGCTCTGCTCCGTCGATCCAGTGGATAATAATTGGATGGCAGTTATGCCGAAGCACAGAATTTGGATATGATATAAGCCCTGACATCAGTCTCGGTAGAAATCGTGGAGAATCATGTACCATACCGAGTCTGTCTTCTCCACAGGGCAATGGCCATTGTTAGTTGCATACAATGGCACTAAATCTCGATACCCGAGTCGCGTACTCGCTCTATGGACGGATAATAAATCTGCGGCCATCCTGGCCCCTATGATGCAGCCCTCTATTCTTAGAAGGGTGAGCCGTGGACGGAATTGGTTCCAACAACCGCGGATAGCCTGATGCAATGCCTGCCGAGCCCATGACGTCAGCCCGCAAGATCCAGGTACGGGGTATATAAACTAGACGGTCTGATATGGTTAGCTGTATTGTTTGCTTTGGTGATCATATGAGACACGTGAAGACAATAGTTGAGACAGACACACCTATCTGTAAGAGTGCATCGTCCCAAAGGAGGCAAAGCTGACTGTACTAGACCATCATGCCCAGCATCCACGAACGAATTCGCGATGACCTTCTCGTCCGTGAGCGTGCCCTCTGGACAGCCCTCACCTCTGCCGACCCTGCTCCAGCCATAGAAAAACTCAGCAGCCCCGAAGCCAACCTCATCTTCCCACAGATGCCCATCGTCACCCTTGACGGGTCAGACCCGTCGCTCCAGGATCTTGTACAGCCGCCGTTTCACCGATTCGACTCGTTTTCGTTAGGGGATGCACGGACGATCATTCTGGACTTGATGGCGGGTGTCATCACCTATAAAATTACGGCCACCAAGGGGAATGAGGTGTATAACGCAACGGGGTCATCGACGTGGAGTCAAGGGTCGGACGGAGAGTGGAAGCTGGCTTGTCATCAAGAGACTTTGCTGTGATTGTTCTTCCTTCCTTTCTTCCTCGCCTCTTTTGTATCTTGATTGATATCCGAGTTCACGTTGCGTTACGATAACATTCAAGTCATGTACATATTCAACGAGTTTCGCGTCTATTTTGTTGGACAAACATCTGTACAGGTCTGTGTCAGCATCGATTGGTTAATTGCATGATTGCGGTAGTAGTACATATGGTCCTATACGAACTTGACTTTCTATAGCCACTGGGACTTTTTCCTTCTTGATGCCGCCGCTTTTATGGGGGTGCTCAGGGGCTTGCTCAATGAGTAATTCCTATCACCGGCCAGAAGTCAGTGATCACTCAGGGCTTGCTCAGTGAAGCGGGTCTCTCGGATCATGCTCAGAGGAGAATTTTGGAGTCTATTATTCCTGGCTAACGAGATCTGTATGGAGAGGACTAGTTGAAACGAAGAGGAATGCGATCATCACGAACATTTCTGCAAATCAATCTGGAATTGTCTTGTGGTAGTTTATTGCTAAAAGGAAATAGATTACTCGTCCCTGATAACGACTCTGAGTTGTGTACATGACTTCTTGATGAAGTACATGGACGTATATCAACTGCTACAGACCTCCTTGATCACCCATACTTCATGGTGATGGATGTATGGGAGCTGAATCGGGCCCGAGAAAGAGTACGAAGAACCCGAATTGCCAACTGCTATGACAAATGGCTGGGAATTGGCCATTGCTGGTACGGGGAGAGTAAGAGTCAGAGGAGAGCGCTAGAGGATGTGCAGTGGGACCAGATTGTTGAGGGAAGATGTCTGTTCATTGGAGATTTCAAAGCCCACAGCTCGCTATGGAACCCTCTTGCAAGAGCCCGAGTGAACGCGGGACCATTAGAGAACTTGATAGATGAATCAGGTCTCTACATCAACAATGAGATGGGAATTTCCACTCGACCAAAAAGAACGCCAGGGATTTCAATTATCGACTTAGCCATGACTACGGTCAGTATGGGGCCTCTGGAGATGTGGATTGTCGACCAAGAGCATCCAAATGGCTCAGACCATGAAACGATTGTTATGGAATGGACCTCACTGGAGCAAGGAATCGCGGCAACTTCACAAACTGTAACAAGATGGCAGATCCAGACACTTCAAGCTAACTCACAGGTCCTGGAAGAAGCCAAATTAGACTGGCAAATGAGAGCACAATCTCAGCCCTACCTGGGAGACATATGCTCAGCAGAAGCCGTAGCTGGGGAGGCTATATGGATCCATACAAAGCCCAGGGCAATCGCAACAACCCCAACACTGCACGGAAAACAGGGACAACTTGCCAGCTCCATTGATGGAAAGGAGGCCCTGATTCGGGGGACAACCTTCCCCCAGGCACCAGATGTCATCAACCAAGAGGTCGAGATCCTACAAGGGTCCTGGGATGGCCAAGTAGGTGAAGGAATCGTTAAACCGACACTATTTTACCAGGCGGTCTAGAAGGTTCCAGGAATTGATCGGCTGAACTTCCGGGCTCTCCGGCTATTATAGGAGTGGGACAGCCCAGAATCGTTGCTCTAGCCCAACAATGCTTCCGACTGGGTCTACATATCCACCGGTGTGGAAGGTGGCAAAGGGCATCCTGTTAAGGAAATCCAATAAGCCAGACTACACAGCTGTGAAGGCCTACCCGGTGATTAGCTTACTAAACTGCTTAGGGAAGGTGGTTGAGAAGATAGCGGCAGATGCAATTGTGCACCACTGTGAGACTATGGGAGTATTACACCCGGGACAGATGGGCAGTCGCAAGCAACGGATTGCAATCGATGCAGTAGCATGTCTAATACAGAATACCCATGAGGCCTGGAAGCACCGGCAGCTTGTGGGAGCATTGTTCCTGGATGTAAAGGGAGCATTCGACCATGTTAACCCAAGACGACTGATAAATCGATTGATCGAGTTCAACCTGGATGGGGGCCTGATCCGATGTTGCAGTCTTTCTTGACTGACAGATGGGTCCAGCTGCAGATTGACAAACACAGTGCCCAGCACACCCAATTAACTCGGGGGTGCCACAGGGCTCACCAGTGTCACCTATTCGTTCATCATCTACCTCAGTGATGTGTTTGATGTGATCGAGAGGAGCATGACTGGCGTCCAGTCTCTTTCTTTTGCAGATTATATAGCTCTGCTTGCCTCAGGACACTCTGACAAGGAAGTCTGATGAACTAGAAAAAGCGGCCAAGGTGGCTATTGAGTGGGGGCATGATAACATAGTCCAGTTTGATGTGGGAAAGACAGAAGCAATCCTGCTTACTCGTAAACGGAGCCGGAAGCTGAAAGACCAGATCCAACAAGCATGAGTAGAAGTAGATGGTCACCAAGTGTTTTTCAATTCGGACGTTACCCGATGGCTTCGTATCTGGCTTGACTCCGGCCTAAATCTGAAGGCACACTATCAAACCTACATCCACAAGGCGCGGGCAGCAGAAGCCCAGGTGCAACGCCTATGCTAAAGTCATGGACTTGCCCTAGGACTGGCTCGTCAGGTTCAAGTTGCAGCGGTGCAGTCAGTGGTCCTATATGGAGCAGAGCTCTGGTGGCAGGGCCAAAAGCATCGGCTAGCGGGTATACAGCTGATGATCAATTGAAAGGCCCGAGCTATTACTGGCATGCTGAAATCCGCTCCGGTAGGGCCACTGGTCCGAGAGGCGGGTCTGACACCAGCAGAGGGTAGCCTGAGCTCAGACACAGCTTAAGCGACACCCACCCTGCTCTGAAAACACAAGGAGAGCACTCCGCTCGAAAGTCCTGCACGTACAGGCGGTTTGGGGCGAAGAAAAGGACTAGAAAGATAACAGAAGGGGCCCAGTTATGTCCCTGGGAGCTTGGAGCATGCTCCTTGGACACAGATCGATCCCAGAAGCGGACTGGAACTTCACCCGAGCTTATTCTAGATAATTTGACGGGAGACAAAAGACATGGCCACAATTGACCCTCAGATTGATGATGCCAGCGCTCTGACGAAGAGAGGGGGGTTTAAGAAGCAATAGCGGTCAGGAGCAATACGAAAGAAAACAGACATGAGTTGAAATCTAGCGTGGTGCATTTTATTGAGACTGCTTTACTCAGGCTGCTCAGGTTTACTCAGTGAGCAAAAAGCGGCGAGGGGTGAGCACTCAAACGGAAAGGCAAAGCCTTCAAAGCGTCAAGAAAATCAAGTACATATGCAGACCCAATCAAATACGGTATGTGGTATGCAAGGATCCACGCGTTTGCATGAGCTGAATTGGTCTGAGTGGCTTTCAGGGAGAGGTCTTGAAGACTTGGGGCAGAGAGAAGGAGTGAGAGTGGGTGTAGAGACATCGAGTTGATTTCCTGATCTGTACATCACGTGTCGCAGTGTACTTCACCTCTTCTTAGCGTACTTGTACTTCTACTCCAGACAACCTCCACACTGTTAGCAGTACAGATACAGCTGTGCAGATCCAGTTCGACACTTGTTGAGCTGAACCCCGTCTCTCCGAATCACATCAATAAATCCTGCGTCTTTCCCCACCGATCGGATCCGCCTCGGTTGGTTTCTGTCAGCCGCAGCTCAGCTCATCAATCACGAAAAAAATGGCGCTCCAAAAAGAACAAAAGGACTCTGCTCGTCTTTCTTCTTTTCCCTCCATGCTGTGTCGCTGTCTCGCTCCAGTTGCGCCATGACATCCGCTTCGTTGTCGCAAGGACCGGCCTGGGGGCAGCGATGGCGCTCCTCCACGGCCTTTATCGTCGCTACTATGGCCATGGCTCTTTTTACCGGTGCGTTCTATTCTGACTGCAGGCCAAAAGTGACGGTTGCTGATGTCGCTGCGCCTCATAGATTCCTTCCTTTATACCTTCGTCGTCCCGATCCTGCCTTATATGATCGAAACCCGCATCGGCTTGGACCCTGAATACACTCAGCGCGTGAGTTTTGCGCTGCTGTCCCAGAGCGCTTTTGTTTCCGTCATCGCCAGCCCCATTATCGGCCATTACGCGGATAAATCAAGCACCAAGCGAGTATGGCTGTTGTCCTCGTTGGTCGTCTGCTTGGTTGGGACTTTCGCTTTGGCCGTTGCAACGTCTGGTGGGTTCTGGAAGAAAACCAAATTAGGGACAATCACTGACGATACTAGCGGTGGTCGTCTTCATCGGTCGGTTGGTTCAGGCGCTGGCTAGCTCCGTTATGTGGGTGATAGGATTCTCGACGATCGCGGATTTTGTCAAGCAGGAGCATCTGGGCAAAGTTTACGGTATTATTTCTGTCGCGGTAGCGGTGGGCACATCGGTCGGTCCAATGCTGTCTGGTATCCTTTTTGACTTTGGAGGATACTGGGTTGCTTGGTCGAGCGCGTTTATCGTTATCGTGCTGGACATCCTCCTCCGATTGTTGATGCTGGAGCGACCTAAAGACAAGGGCAAGAAACCTGGTAAGTACTTGTATATCCACTGGCGGACACAAGTTCTAACAATATATAGCAACCACAGATGTGGATCACCTTCCGGACCCCGAAAATGCGCCTCTTCTCCAACCGCAACCGCCTGAGGTGATACCCATTCAGCTCAGGATGCGCGAAAGAACTGGCCTGCGGTTTTATATTACCCTTTTCCAGCATCGCAAATTCGTTGCCGGGGCAGTCAGCTACCTCGTTTTCGCGATTCTGACCGCCAGCTTCGACACTACACTCCCTCTCCACGTTCGTGATGTATTTGGCTGGGGCAGTACGCAAACCGGGTTGCTTTTCGTGGCCCTCCAGAGTCCGGGTATTCCCCTGAGTCCGATAGTGGGCTGGATCAAAGACCGTCTGGGAACGCGTCACCCAATCACGGTTGGCTTTTTGGTGCTAGCACCTTTGACTTGGCTGCTTGGTGTTCCGGGTGATGAGCGATTTCCCTGGGCTAACGAAGGTGACCGAGGACATATTATTTATTCAGTCACCGTGGCTTTGATTGGTGTAACGATCTGTGCTCTGAATGGAGCGGGGACCATGGAAGCTACCAGTATGTCATCTGCTCTATTTTCATGTTCCGTCTAATATTTTTAGTGGCCGTCGACGAAATCGAATCGAAACAACCCGGTATATTCGGTCCCAATGGCGGATACTCGCGTGCCTTGTCGATTTCTAGTATGGGCTGGACGCTCGGATCGTTCATTGGGCCTCTACTATCTGGAGTTTTGGTGGAAGAGGGTGGCTATTACGCGATGTGCTGCGTTCTCGGTACGCTTCCCATTTTTCACCATACTATGACTGTCACTAACATACCTAGCGCTTATCTGCTTGGCATCATCGATCAACGCCTATGTGAATCTGAGTGCTACCTGGGATCCTGGTGATGAAGTGCAAGAACAGTCCTAAGCGTTCCATATTTTACAATGGGAGGAGGGGAGGAAAGTTCATGCCAATGAATTTAACTGTCCTGCAGATTTACCGACAAATTCCATACAAAGAATGTAACCTCGCAGCCGTCGCTTAGAAGGAAAGGGTCTGGCCGGCGGTACCATAGACCGCATCGCGAACCTTCCCAGGTCCAACAAGGTCATAGTCATAGGGCACACTGGTCAGGGTGCCCTCCTCAGCAGCGTTCTCGCCATCGCCAAAGTCATTGTCCTTGGCAACCGCGTATCCGTCATCGGTCGAGTACAAAGGCTTTTTGGGATTAACCCACTGGTTGCTCTCGACGAGCAGTTGCGCACCTTGGCGGGTGTTGATGCCGTCGCTAACGTCCTCGAAGTAGTTGTTGTATAGGTGACCGGTACCGAAGCGGAAGGACGGGCCGCGCGAGTTCAGGTTGTACCAGTAGTTGTTGTTGAAGGTGATGCGGAGGTGGCCCTTGTCTTCGTCGCCGTTGCTGTCCGAGTGGCCGACCAGAGAGGCCTTCCAGTGGTCGTGGATGAAGGTGTTGGAGACGGTTACGTAGTCGGCGGCGTGGGTGAGCTGGTCGTGTTAGTCCATAATATTTGGATTGGTATACGGGGGTGCATACATCAACGAGGCCATCGTAGTAGTCCTTGTCGTGGTCACGGTCAGAAGAGACGTCGCAGTGGTCGATCCAGACGTTGGTGGATTTTTCTATTTCATTAGCCCCTCTTCTCCTGCTTTCCTAGGGGGGTATACTTACGGACAGCAAGGGCATCACCATTGTCAGCCAGAACCTTCTTAACACCCAGGTTCCGGATGATCACGTTGGAAGCTTCCTTGACCATACTACTCCCATCAGCACATCCTCACTACATCCGGCGAGGAGAGAAACCTACATGCCAAAACCCTCAAGCATAGCACTCGAGTCCTTACCAATAATACTCGTGTTACTTCCAACCTTGACCTGATCAGCCGTCTCCTTGATAGTCCCATCCACATAAATGATCTTGGCATCGTCACCAGACACAGCAGATGAGAACTCCGCGTACGACGAAACGGTGGTCGTAGTACCGCCGACACCACCAGTAGTGCCGCCGTTCAAGCTGGCGTAGCCGTGAGCAACGTCGCTGACGCTGGCACGCTTAACATGGTTAACCGTTGGCGTGGGAGCGGCCAGCGCGAGAGAAGCGAGGTAGCCCGTAGCGAGGGCCGCGAGAAATCTGAAGTTTGCCATTGCAACAAAGGGAAGGTCAAAGTGCCAGACTTTGAATTCAAACAAGAAACGAATTAAAAGGGAATGAACGGAGGCTGTTGGATAGCCAGAAACCCGGCCGGGCGAGCAGAGGGCTTTATACTCCCACCGGCGCCAAAGCGTTGAGACATGTCGTTCTTGGCAGATGCAAATGTGAGAAGGAATTGATCTGCATGAAACGTCCAACAAGACCGTAAATCACCGACGTCCTCGATATAAATGCGGTGATATTAAGACTTGCTCGATGTGGTTGTTCTGTCGGCGCTGTTCGTTTCGGGGTTCGTCCGCCAAGCGTGTCGGGGTTTCAGGTGTAGGGCTTAACTTGGCGCTTGAGTCAGGAGATTTCTGCTTTGGAATAAAGTGATGGCATGATTCATGGCGTATTTTGTAAAGGCAGATTAATAAACATGTTCCGGGTAGAGTCTGGACTGGTTGACTGGACACGGAGTACGGAGTAGAGCTCTTTCAACGCCACGAAAGAGTACATTAGTTGTATGTATCAAAGCTTCACAATTAGTACACAGGAGGGTCAATAGATTGGCTCTGACTGATCCCAAAAATTACGCTGCTATACCAACAGCAACTCCGTAGCCTTATCCTCAACATCCTCGGCGATGAGTCTTCGAGGGTACAACGAGATCATAACGACAGGGCATTGTCCCTAACTAGCTCTTCTGGTTTTTGTAATTCCAAAACCGACTCATAAAAATCGAGTCTGGGAAACACGATATATGATTGAAATGATCCAAGGCGTGTTGAGTAGCCTTAAGTCGCTTACCTCTTGTTGGAGCAAACACAGGTACAGCTCCCAGGCTTTTATACCCCATCACTCGGTCTCCATCATGAAGAGGCACGCCCCCCTTTTGACCATCGTATCATATGGTGTAATCCGCTCTACCATTCAGAAGCCCCGCTCGGTCATTGCTGTTGGCGGCCAGCTCTAGGCGGAGCTGGCCCATTGCAAAGCCGGGATTGATTTGCCGGTTCATCTTGCTCTTGAGCCACATATCTTGGTTTCTGTAGATCTGTCGAAATTCTGACCATCCTGTTTCGAGGACTATGGTGGGATGTGCATTCCCATTGGGTCTCATCTCGATGTGACTCTTGATATGGTCGGCAATGCAAGAGTGGCGCCTCGAGTTCTTTCAGCTTTCGTTTCTGGGCACTTGTGCTGCGGTCGTCAGCACCAGGTCTTTGGTCCTCGTTACTCTTCAGACACCGACATACGCAAGTACATTCGACTGTATGCGCTCAAAGAACTCAAGGTAAACTCCGTGATGATCAATGGCGATTGGAGGCTAGCTATGAAGAGTATCAGATAAGGGAGCTTTGAATCACAAGACAGATATGGAACCCACTAGTTGTTGAATACAGCAGGGTGTTCATTCCTGACCATCCCGACGATCCCCGATAATTGTGTTGACTCTTATGCCTCTTTTGGCTTCAACTACCGCGTGGATTGTCTTCCCCACTTGTGGCTTGAGGGTTGCCATCCGTGTAGGCCATGAATCGCCTTTCACCTGATATCCAATTTATAACGGCACCCTGTTGAGTGTCCATTCGGACAGGTTGCATTTGAGGTTTCGCTGCCTGATCCAGAAGTCCGATAATAAAGGCGTTAACGATTGATCCGTCATCCGCATTCGGGAACTCGTCCTTCCTCTTGTTCAAACCGTGCCAACAGAGTAGCTGCCGCTGTTCTCAAAGCATTGCTATCGTGTGTTCTTTGCTTGATCTCAAGTGAATCAGCCATTATTCCCTCTTGTAAACGCATGAAGCTGTAAAGAACCGGGCCAGCGGCGGTCTCCCAGTGATTCCATCACTGGCTACCAGGAAGCAAATCATTGATCGCTATCTCAGTAACCTGAATGTAATCTACGAACGAATCAAGATTCAGCCTCCCGTTTTGAATTTTTTCACTTCCAACTTGGGAATTATTCCAGAGTTGAAGTTGCAGGACAATGGGCTCTATGACAGAGTGCCAAACCCGTGTTTCTTCGACCCCAGAGCCCCAGATATCCATGACCATCCCCTCAGTTTTCCACCTGGTAGTGACAGTTATAACCACCAACAATCTGTTCACAACCTGATTGGGAGTATATACGCGCCAACCGTCCCCCCGTCGAAGCGCCTTTATGCTTTCCCAGGAGACGGTCTGGGGGTTCACCTCATATTGAAAGAAGCGAACATCGCATGGTAGGAACACGCTTCGATCTCTCGCCAAATGGTTAAGGCATGGTATGTTTGCCCCTTACCTTGCGCAAGAGAAAATGAAATAGGAAAGATGGGAAAACATGACTAATGTTTACTCTATCAATAGGGGATCTGAAGGGGATGCTACCTTCGCGGAACTTTAGCATTCAAGAAAGTAGGGTCCAACTGCATCCTTTGTTGATATTCAAGATCAGCCTCGTATTATGCTTGTAATGAGGCAAGACATGGCTCTGCCAGAGGAAGAGCTCTGGTGCGGAGAGACCTTGGCTATTTTGGCCGCCATGATAACCAGGATGGAAAACTTGTCCTCGGCAGGACATGTATATATCCCGGTAAGAACCAGTTCTCTCATTTCCTTCCACGTATCTCCTTTTCATTGAGTGCTTACTGAAAGATATGCAATTTCAGGTCCTCACCCTTCTCTTTTATAGGAAACCTGAAGGGAAGAATTCTCCAGGCGTACTTCGATGGCTCCGCTCTTAGGGTTTGGACATCACAAATCTACGATTTTGAACATAATGCCATTCAGCGACTCAATGCTTTTGTACAGCACATGGCAAATGCTCCTGTTAGTAATACCTTTGGTGGGGAAGAGGTTGTCCCGGATTGCAGCAGAGGAGGATCGATTGATTGACGCTGCTATGACAGAGTTGATAGACCGGTGAGTTGACAGAAAAGCTATAGTATATCTAATAGGGCAGAACTCCATGAATATGCCAGTCATTATTTACAAGAGATACAGACCAGCCCCCGACGGAAGTTCTTTTTTTCCAACCGTAGGCCAAGCAGCTCGAATGCTCGATGATATGCGTAAGCCACAGACCAACGCTAGCATGCGCTGATAGCCCGACAAGCTGCATACGGATCCTCAATTCTATACGCAAATCGCGTTTTATTCCTGAGAAATCCTCTGCGATATTCCAGACAGCGGCCACCATCCAGCAACCGGCCCGCACAGGCCTTATCCACTGCATATCGAAAGAACTGCGTATTTCCGCGGACATTATCCCCGGCATCACTGATCATGCTGTTCACTTTGAGGGCATAACCGATGCAACTTGCACAGTGTGATTCATCGTGGTCGGCTCGGCGGTAGAAGAATAGGCCGGCTAGATAAGTTAACCGTGGATGATCTCCGGCGGAAAAGGGGATAGCTTACCAATGGCGAGTGCAAATATGGCTAAAATAGCGAGAGATAGAATTGGCAACGGCCGTAGGAGCAACATGATACTATGTCGATGTGTAATGTGGTCTGTATCAACATTCGAAGGATTCTTCAAGAACGCTGTCAGATTCAGATTGGCACGTGGGGACTGCAAATCCGGGGGGAACCGGTTTCGCGCTAGTCCGATTTAGTAACTGTCATATCAACAAAAAAAGATTGTGAAATTTTCCAACTGTGAGATCCATATTTGCAATAGGAGGAAACAACCGGCATCCGACGGCATTGAATCTTGGTCCAAATAGTCGAGGATGAGATGGTGTCGTAAATATGGATGGATGCAAAAAGTTGACACATGCTCTAGGCAGGGTTCTGCCTATGAAGAACCATACTTGATGATCATGATCTTTCTCAGTCTTGTATCTTCACTTCACCATATCTCAACTTCTTCACATCCATCTCCATCTATAAGCTTTCTTATTTCTGCCTGCACCATGTCTGAAAACGAGAATCCAAATCCCCTATGGTCACCAAGTGCCCCACCCCACTTCTAGACTGACCAAGATCCTGGGAGGACCTCTACCATTCGCTGATAGACAGCAACAGGCTCAAAATTACATAAGAGACCTGAAAGCCATTTACACCTCGATCAACGATTTCCCATATCCCGCTTTGATCGCCCATTCGCTACCCATAAAGTGCAGAGAGTTGCATTTGGAATAACGGGTGCTATCATGTCAACCGAAGCCATGTTTCTTTACAGCTGGTTCCAGGACTATCAATCATTTTCCTCTTTACTTCCCTGACCGAAGGTATCTACAGTCTATGCAAGTACTAATGAATATCTGGACAACCAGGCGCAGAAGCCGCTTAGTCTCCGCGAAAGCGCCTAAGAGCTTTGCTACCAGATGATGTGGGATTTCAATTCATAGCCGAGAAAATTTCCCAATCAGGTCTCTCCCCCTTCCGGGCTCACTTCATGGTAGAATCAGGGTATGTGAACCCTAATGCAAAAATTACCTATTGGAGACCACGCTAATTTCCGCCCATAGAGATCTCGACAGAGATTCTTTTCTCAAGGAGGACTTGCTTTTGCTGCAAACACTCTTGTCGTTGTTGTTAAACGCCTTGTAGTGTGATCTACCCAATCAGTAGCGACAAAAAGTTTCATGAATAGATCTTAATAAGAACCTTTACCAAGGTTGCCAGTGAACCCTGTGATTACCAGGTATCATCTTTATTGCTGCAATTCGGGTCATATAGGTTGATATTGTACTCCTTGTACAGGTTCATCATGGAAGCTCCCTGAGAGTTCTGGAATAGGTGAGTAGCAAGGAAGATATGCTCTTTTCATGAATAGTCAGCATATCATTCTTCAAAGAGTGTCGGAAGAAGACAAGATATTTCAACGTACCCTCTTCTACCTTGAAGACTCGACGCAAACAGGAATTCTTCTGGCGGTGTGTAGGACTGGTTATCACTCCATTGGTGTGCCGCTGGAGACTGCTTGACACCCTGTTTTACTGGCTTGGAGGGATCCTTGTTCGCGCCACTGCCTTGCTCTTGATGGTTGCTGGCTTTCACTATTTGAACCACACGCTGTCTCTGGGTTGAGACAAGAAATGTTAGTAATATTCTCAATACTTTTAAGAATATTTCTGGCTGGAAGGTAGACCATACAGAACTTTGGACTGTCCTTTGCACAGCATGACCCAGCAGTCAGCGTCAAACGTTAGGGCTTAGATATCTTTGGCTGAAATCTTGTCTTTCTGGGGTTTGATGGTGATGGTGATGGGGACGGGACGATCAAGGCAGATTCGGGCTGTGGGCACCTTTCGCGGTGCGCCTCGCTGAGCCTAACTACGAGTCAGGCCCCACACAGAACGTGACATCTAACTATAGCTCGTTTTATAGTTAGTCGCATATTCTCTTCAACTGAACAACCGATATTAACATACCACTATCAGAATCCTTTCACGCTTTATATTAACCATGTCGGGCATACTTCTCTTCTGCACGGCCCAAATGCCGGCCTCGGTACACCCCGCGACACCCCCCATCTGCACCATTGACATGCCAGACTAAACCCGATCACAGGTAATCCATCGTCTAATGACCGACTGCACCACTCCACCTCTGGCATCCAACATCTTCAGCCTAGTTCGCAATCCTGACCAGCCCACTCTCGACAACCCAAACTCCAACCCACCTATTGAAGATTTCCAAACGGGCTTTGAAGGATACTCCGACACGGACCTCAGACAATATGCCAAACAGCGCACTACTGATCTCAGATGTCAGAGAAACCACAGTCTAGTTGCTGAATGGATTGCAGTTCTGGATCAGAGATCTGTGGCAGAGGGAAATGTGGTCATGCATCATTACATGGAGAAGTCAGCATGGGAAGGCATGTTACAGGACGCAGAGGAGGAGGTGTTCATTCCAGGACAGGCAGATGTTAATGAGGCAAAGGACTCAATATGGTGGATGTGGAGGGTGCCATTTTCGTCGGCATTCAATCTCTGGAATAGTGTGGAGAGTTTGGAATGGGAGGGGCTTGAGTTGTACTCCAGGTTTGAGTATTTGGGTGAGGATGGGGTCGTGCAGACGCATATTCCGGACCAGATTGTATCGGGGGGTATAGTTGATCCTAAGAATATGATATAGAGCGAATATGGTAGTTTTGCATTATGAAACTAGCACTAAGGCTCAAGAAATTGAAGACATGCTACCAGGAGGACGCCGGTCTCATCCACATGCGAGTTGTCTGCTTGAACATCATTGATCATCCAGGAACAGTCTATCATGCCGGAGTTAGCCCCATGCTTGTCATAGCCTTAGATGAAAGCTGGTAAAATCTGTTGACATTTAAAAGCAATTATTACACCGGCAATGCAGAGGTGCTAATGCTATCAAAAACATGGGATGAAGTTTGTCATCATCATGACAAAAGAATCAATCTCTATCGGGGTTTACCTCGAAACATGCTCTCCTTGAGTCGGACACCAATACCTTCTATAGAATCGAACTGATCTGTTTAGAATGAAGGGGGTTTAACAATTACTAAAGTCAGAGAACAAGATCAAGAGCAGAGAGAAGAAGAAGAACCAAGAGCAACATAGACCACGCAGGCCGCCAAGAATGCAGTAATTGTGGTGTTTTTGGGCGTAATAGGCTTAAATCTCCTATCTGATAGTTACAGTCAACTTGTATCACTATATAACTACATATAAAACTTCCTCATACAAAATGCAAAATTACTGCCTTCCTGTCAGGTGATTCTGCCACTCACTGTCTGTCTTCATTAAAATGTACACCACTTTTGCTCCTTCATTTCTCTACAATTATCAACTATACATGTTTGCGCTTATGTGGATTTTATATTTCCCTCTATCTACTAATATATATATATTACTCTGCTTGTTAGCTACTTTAATGCTTTAACATAAAGACATGGGAATAGAAATTTCGATGACAAAGGTTCACGCCATGCCATGGAAAATTTCCCATGGGCATTAGAAGACCCTTAGCGGCCAGAGACTCATGTCAAAATATTTCCTCCTGATAGCAAAGCCTTGTAGTATTTCCTTGCTGTCCATAATAATAATAGGGTGCTTTTTGGTCCTTGAACTTTATGTTTATTGCGTTGATACTGCTACCAGTAATGTACACACCCAGCCTGAAACACAGCCCAATGAATATTCAACCACCGCTTTTGGTCACTGCAGCATTTGTGTTTGTCTTGCTTTGGCTTCCTGCAGCAGCGAGCAGTAACGCCATCTCCACGGGGTTGATCTTTTAAGCCTTCTCACTGTCAAAGCAGCCCAACACTCCATCACCATTGTAGACCATGTCATCTACAAACACATGATGTTAGCTTAATGGACATGTGTTGGATGTGAGGTGGACATACCCAAGTAAGCCGCCTGGTATTCACACCGCCGCCCCAAGGGCAAGCGCTCAACATCACCAATGGTGAAACTGATGAATTCATCTAGGAAATACATCCACCGCACTTAAAGAATGCCTGGCCTTTCCGCTAACCTGTTGGGTCAGTAAATCTCATCATTCAGACTAGACTAGCACTTACCCCTTGACTGGACTCAACTTGCCCTGTATCACGGGCTCGAACTAGTAGGTGATAACGAAATGAGATTCCTATCTAAACTAGTGTAGCCATCGACGAGAATATCGAATCTGGAAAGA
Source organism: Aspergillus chevalieri (assembly GCF_016861735.1). NCBI lineage: Eukaryota > Fungi > Ascomycota > Eurotiomycetes > Eurotiales > Aspergillaceae > Aspergillus > Aspergillus chevalieri. The sequence continues at coordinate 142,667 of NC_057365.1, forward strand.
AGAAAAAGAAGGGAAAATCTATCTAACTGATGAAGGGGTTTTGTAGGCATTGTGCAACAGGACTCATACCCCCGTTTGTCTTGGTTGCTCATATAGCATCGTTTGGCGTGTTAGCGCCGTTTGTCTATTCGAATCATGCCCTATGATCCGACACCTGTCCTACATCCAGGGGCTTGAATGTTCGCATTGTCCAGTTTATATCTCTCGACAGATGAAGAAAGTTTTGACAGATTGAATTTGACAGTCTGACTTAAAGCTCTGGATAAATTTAATGAATCCTCCTTTATACACTAGCTACAACTTATCGCCCTAAACCATTACTTATGTGAGCAACAGACTTCCATAGGGAACAGTCAGGTCTTCATGTTTTGGTCTCCTCCTTTTGCGAATTCTCAGGGCAAAAACCATCAAAGTATGCTTGAAGAATCCTTCCTTTGAGATTTCCCATGAAAGAAAAGACAAGGACCTAAATTGTTTTGTAAAAGTCAGATAAAAAGGAAATAATTTGAAGGGACTGAGCTCTTACTGGAATGTATACATGTCCCTCTGAGTGAAGCCTGCATCCTGATCATGGTGGCAGCCAAAATTGCTAGAATCTCTCCCCAGTGGAGGATCGATGTCATTTCTCAATATAAGCATGACATGAGGTCGGCCTTCAGTATCGACGTAAGATTCAGCAGGACTCTAATTGGGGGTATCTGGCTGCTCTGCAAAGATGATGTTCCTCTCAGAGTCCCTATCAAGAGATATGGACATTAGCTATGACCTTAAGTATCTGGAAGGGGGACACAATCTGACAGAATCCATTAAGTGAGAGACCGAAGATTGTGCCTCTCGCGTCTTGTCCCTAATCTTAGGTATGAGCCAAATCCCCAGGACATCTCATTTGCAAGTATTGAGAACTCATACGGCCCGATAGGTTGTATGTATATTCCTCAATCCGGGTGTGAACGGCTTTTGGGTGATTATAAACTCCGTCATGTGAAAAGTTAGTATGGTATTTATCGATGTTTGGAATGGGGTTGAAACACGGGCTTGGTATCTCGTCATAGATCTCATTGTCTTGCAACTTCAACTCCTCTTCTCTGACTCCTAAAAAGTTGGCTGTAACCAATTCTAAGGCAACAGGCGCAAGTTCAAATCGATCAAACATATCATTCAGGTCATTGAGATAGCATTCAATGGTTTGCTGCCTGTTAGCCAGTGATGGAATAACTGTCCGAGGCCGAGGTGAATCCACGCTTTTAGATATAGTGTAGACCCGGCTGGCAAGAATTCAGAAGATAGAGTCGATTGGAAATTAGGCGATGAATACGGTGAGAATAGGTAAACAGATGGAGAGATTGGACACAGGTGTGGCAAAATAAAAGGCAAATTAGGACCGATGCTTATGCCACCAAGCTTGAACTGTTCTGTCTACGTGATGGCCACCTTTATTGCTCTACTTAGAAAAATCGTTGAGCGACGGAACGACGTGCTACTTATTACTCCGTACTAGGGTAAACAATTCAATTCAATATCGGACACTACCACACGCGCCTGTAAATATATCATCAAATCATGCTATATGGTCATCATTATGCTAAAATCAAGTTATAGAGCTCCCATAAGACGCCTCAACGAGGCGTATCAATGCTGCAACACGTTAGCCGATTCTCCAAATATGAGATTAGATGCAAATCTTACAGTAACATCCTCCCACTTCTCCCAACCACGTCCGCGCACGTTCGCCAGATCCTCCATCGTGTACTGCTTGCCTGTCGTGAAGTAGCCCGCATTGATCTTTGCGTCGATTTCTACCCGCGAGTCACTGGGGATCATGTCCTCGGGGATGGGGATGCGCTCGAGGATCTTGATTCCTGTCTGCACGATGGCGTCGTGTTTCATGTTCGACATGGAGAGCATGCGGTCGATCTTTTTGATTCCGAGCCAGTGCAGGATGTCTGGCATGAGGGCTTGGAAGCGCATCTATTGTTCAATCGTTAGAATGCTTCAATCGAGAAGATGGATAGGTACGCACATCTCTCACGCCAGCAATGTTCTCCGTTCGAGTAAAGTACTTGTCGGCCGTGTCACCGCCCCGCTTGCGAGCATTGTAAACCAAGTACTTGATGACCTCGCCTAGGGCTCGTCCCTCCTTCCGGAAGTAGATCACGACACCGCTACCTCCATTCTGTGCTTCGCGGATCGCCTCACGGATTCCAAAAGCGAGGTATGGCCGACAGGTACAGATATCCGACTGGAAGACATCACTACCGTTGCACTCGTCGTGAATCCGCAGTGCCAATTTCACGTTCTCATCCGACACTCTCTCCGGAGGTCCAAAAATATAAACCGTCTGTCCACCAATAGGCGGGAGAAAGATCTTCAAATCCGGCCTAGTGATCAACTCCGGGTAACTGCCGCCAGTATGCTCAAATAACGTCCGACGCAGCGTGCCCTCATCAACCCCAAACCGCTCCGCAACACCAGGCAAATACCAAACCGGCTCAACAGCAACCTTAGTAACACGAACCTCACCACTCTCATCAACAACAATATTCCCATCAACCTCAAGATCCCCCTTCCTCACCGCCTCCTCAATCTCCGCCAACTTCATATTTGCCCGCGTAATCGCCATAGTAGGCCTAATATCCCAACCAGCATCCAACTCCTCCCGGAACTGGTTAACAATATCATGGCCATACGGATCCATCGAGACAATCTTCGTCTTATCCGCCCACGCCGGCTGCCAGGGGAAGTTGAACGTGGGCTCGCTGTTGCGGAAGTCCGGGCGGAAATCAGGGGGCAGGTCTCCGGCGGCGATGGCTAGGGCGTTGTAAATGCTGTAGCTGCCTCCGTGGGCGCCCATTGCGTTGCGTCGCTTGAGCAATGGGCCGCTGCGGGAGACGACGACGGGGCCGCGGGATTTGGCATCAGCGGCGCCCCAGGTGAGAGGGACGGGGTCGATTCCGCTTTGGCCGGGGTAGGTGGTGAGCTGGGGAGTTAGCTTCGCTCGCTTCCAAGGATATAGTAGAGAGACGTACGACAATGTGCTTGCTATAGCTGGTGGAGTTTGGTGCCTGAACAGGCGAAATTGGGGTATCCTCTGCCGTCATGATGGAGGTGAGGATGAATGGTGATGAGTGAGAGAATCAAGACAGTAACTGAGAAAGGAGAATGAGAGGGGAAGGAGAGAGGAAGGAGAGAGGAAGGAGAGAGGAAGGAGAGAGGAAGGAGAGAGGAAGGAGAGAGGAAGGAGAGAGGAAGGAGAGAGGAAGGAGAGAGGAAGGAGAGAGGAAGAAGAAGAAGAGGTGAAAAAGAGCAGCTGACGACGTGGTCATCTTGTGTCTCCCTTGGATGCAGCAAGCATGTGACCCCGCATCTTATCAGTATTGGTCAACCAGATAACTACGGTGCTTATTCTATATCATGTTCCTACTATTCCCGGTTATAGCTTGTCTGTCCCTTGTCTTCTGCTTATGGCTCTCCCAGTTATGAGTAGCCCTCAGCAGCTCTTCAGCTCCCCAGCTCTATCAGCTATACCAGCTCCATCAGCCCGGTGGATCACCTTTGCAGATCTCCGTCCCCAGGTTGGGCGTCAATACAGATACCAGGCAGTACATACAAGTAAGGAGGCTCTGTTGCCATCCCTCTACAGTGATATAGAACCGATACCAAATGCTACTAGTGTCATCAAGAAGAGAACCATGGTCCCCTCTAGCGCGCCTTTATCTTATCGTTATCTCAGATCGGGAGTCTCCGTCTCCCCACCTGATGGAAGTCCCCGCTGATATCATGAGGAACGACTCCCAAGGCACGCAAATGCAATCTTACTCATTGGTATCTGATAAATATAAACATTTCATAATTCTTCACGCATTAGCCATATAGCAGAATTTGCTAATCAAATCTATTTGAAATCGCAGTCGTCCCAGCGCTCAATATCTCCTCACTTTCCAAAAGTCGCGTTGGACCGCGGGTTCCGAATCGTCTTCTTAATAGTCTCTTCCACTTCATCCCAATCGGTCGTATCGAGTCGTTGAATGTCCACGTTGAAATATTTCCCAATCTGCATAAGCATGTTCCACTCATCCCGGTTGGACACAAACGAGATCGACACACCGACACGGCCGAAACGTCCCGTACGACCGATACGGTGCAAGTATGTCTGGTAATCCGCCTGCTTCTCCTGCTTTCCGGGCTGGTGGATTTCAGGGATATCCTGGGATGGTCAGCTCGCTACAACGGTATTCAGAGTTGCGAGGACGACTTACGTAGTTGATAACCATGGAGACGGTGGAAACATCAATACCTCTGGCAAGAACGTTGGTCGTAATCAGGACCTTAGCCTTTCCGGAACGGAATTCGTCGATGACAGCGTCACGCTGCGAACCCTCGATACCACCGGTCAGAGATGCAACACTGTGACCTTCCTGGATCATGCGCTTCTCGATTTCGGAAGCATAGACACGGGTCTAGACATTGTTAGATGAGCGATACAGAATCAGGCGGAGATCTACTAACCTTGACGAAAATAATAGAAGAACCCACGGTGAGAAGACCATACAGGTTAACAAGGGTCTGGTATTTGTCCTCGTCATTCGAGCAGTCAATGTAAAGTTGCTTAATACCCTCGACGGTCAATTCTTCGTGCTGCAGTGTAATCTCGTTCGCCGAGGGCGCAAATTTAGATGCATATCGGTGAACGTGGGCAGGGAATGTTGCGGAGAAAAGAACGACCTGGACGTCTCGGGGCAGCAGACTATAGGAATTAGTAACCACACATTTGTAGTGAAAAGGGGGTGAACGCACCCCTTGACACGAATACACTGGTCACCCAAACCCTGCTGGTCGAGCATGTTATCGGCCTCATCAAGAACAAGAACCTTGAGTCGAGCGGCGACCATAGTACGTCTCTTGATCATATCCATAACGGTACCCGGTGTGCCAACGACCACAGAGGCTTCCAATTTCGTAGGACGGCTGTTGGAGTCTGCAGGAACGGCCGTACCAATGAGAAGCCCCGTAAGGAACTGTCCCATAACCTGAACGACACCGACGATCTGACGAGCCAATTCACGAGTTGGGGCCAGGATCAAGGCCTGCGGTGTCTTTTGCATTTGCTCCGACGAGAGGTCGAGACGGCTAAGGATATTCAACACGAAGGCGGCGGTCTTTCCGGTACCCGACTGCGACTGTCCGACCAAGTTCTTCGGGGGGTTGCTCAAAAGCAGCGGGAGGGCTCTTTCTTGGATCTTCGATGGTTTGCGGAAGTTCATCGCGGACAGTCCCTTGAGGATGTTCTCATCTCTATGAAGTCGTCAGTCCAGCTCAGTTCTTGTAAAGAAATACAATCACCCACAATCCAAGGTCGGAAAAGTTCTTCACGGAGTATAAGGGGTTATTAGGGTCGTCTTGGAGGTCGCTAAGCTTGACTTCAACGTTGTATTCGGGCTCCTGGAGGTTGGAACCGTTCTGCAATTCCGAAGCTCCATCGTTCGGAGATACGGATTCGCTCCAGTCTATCTTCTCAGCAGGAGCTGTAGGATTCGTTAGATTCACGCTTCTGTTGGTGTTTCAACAATCGGCAAACGGTGTTGTACCTGCAGGTTCCGAGCCCTCAGGCTTCGAGACGCGGTCCGCGAGGGAGCCACCCGCCGGGGGTGCTTCAGTAGGCTGCTCAGCGGACATATTGATGGTTAATTAGGAATAAGAAAGGTCGAAAGGAGCTCAGTAGTTGTTTATTGGGATGGTAGGATAGGAGGGGCAGAGGCGACAGCGGGGCAGGTCAAGTTGCGCAGACAATCGAATGCTGACAGCGGGAAAGAGTCGATTCAATCAGCGACACGCGTGTAGACACGAAAACTCGAGCTCTGACAGGTCCAGAGCGCGGAACAAGCAGTGAATGGGCGAATGAGTCCAGCAAAGTCGACTCTCCAGAATGACGAACCAAAATCCATCATCCCACGCTAGCCCGTTTAGGAATATAGCCGAGCGGCTGGCGCTTAGTAGTGGTATTGTACAGTATGGTCACACCGCTTCCAGAAACGGTGCAAATGAGGTCATTTGGCTGTCAACGTGGCCTGACAGCTGGTGTATTGTATTGTCACAGGCACGCCTCCAGCCACTTTACTTTGTTCCCCGCTTGGCCCGCATTGCGTAGCCGTTGTTCGGGTTCGCATTCTCTCAAGGCCAGACTCACTCTGATTGTGTCTACTCTATTCAGTTGAAGTCGCACTTCTGGCTTTGTCAGACTCCCAGTTGATGCGCTAATTGAGCATGGCAACCCTGGATGCTGCTCCCCAATTCGGGGCAGAGCTGAAGGTATGCTTCCGGTACGTGGTATGCAGAAGATATGGGAGCTAACTTACGTGGTATAGGACTCGTTCAAGCCCGTGAACAATTGGGTACGTCTCGCGCATCACATCGATTTCCTAGCGTGGCTGATTAGGACAGGTGACGAACGGAATATCATGGCTCGACGAAATCCAACAATTCTACCGAGAACGCAGCACGATCGAAAAAGAATACGCCGCGAAACTGAACGCACTATGCAAGAAATACTCCGACCGCAAGGCGAAGAAGATCAGCCAACTCAGTGTCGGAGATACTCCTACGATGACGCCCGGATCGCTCGAGGCCGCATCGCTGACTACATGGGGTACACAGCTGACGGCTGTTGAGTCGCATGCGGGGGAACGGGACAAATTTGCCAACGATTTGCTTATCCAGGTTGCGGAGCCCTTGAAACATGCGGCTGTTCAATACGACGAGGTACGGAAATGTCATGTCGATTTCCACGCGAAGTTGGAGAAGGAACGGGACGCTTCGTACAGTGACCTGAAGAAGGTGAAGGGAAAATATGACGGGGCGTGTCAGGAGGTCGAAAACAAGCGGAAGAAGATGGAGTCGTCGTTTGACCATGGTAAACAAAAGTCTCAGGCTGCTTACCAGCAGCAAATCCTGGAGATGAACAATGTCAAGGTAGGTTGCTGTACCAGGGGTAAGGATGTCACTAATGGCTGCAGAATACATACCTCATCCACATTAACATCACAAATAAAATGAAGGAGAAGTTCTACCACGAATACGTTCCCGAGATGATTGACGTGAGTGCACCCGTCTAAAGTGGTTCAAAATGCGCTAATCAGGAATATGTCTAGGGCCTTCAAGACCTCAACGAGACTCGAGTAGCCAAACTCAACTCCCTCTGGTCCCTCGCAGCCGAACTCGAAAACTCGTACATGGCAAAGAGTATGGACCACATGTTGAACCTTTTGAATGAGATACCCCGAAATGCCCCGCATCTTGATTCGCATATGTTTTTGCGCCACAACGTCACCCAAACACAAGAACCTCCGAACTTGACATTCGAAGCCAGTCCTATCTGGCACGACGACGAATTGATCGTCACCGATGAAGCTGCCAAGGTCTTTTTGCGGAACTTGCTGAGCAAAAGCAAGACGCAAGTCCGCGAGTTACGGGTCGAAGCGGACAAGCACAAGCGGGAAGTGGACAGTTCGAGGCGGAATAGGGAGAGAGCGCGACAAGGTCAGGAGGGGGTTAGTGAGGTGGATGTTGTGCGGACTTTGTTCCACCAGCAGGAAGCCTTCCACGAGATTGATCGCAAGCGAGTGGCGGCCGAGGTGGAAACCTCTACGATTATGGCCGTGGTGGGTGACTTGTCCGTTGGAGCTCAGAATCACAACTTCAAGTCGCAGACCTTCAAGATTCCTACCAACTGCGATCTGTGTGGGGAGCGCATCTGGGGATTATCGGCCAAGGGCTTTGACTGCAGGGACTGCGGATACACTTGCCACAGCAAGTGCGAAATGAAAGTGCCTGCCGAATGTCCAGGAGAACAAAGCAAGGAAGAGAAGAAAAGGCTCAAGGCAGAGCGTCAGGAGCAGGCTACCTCCATGCCGCCACTCGACCTTGAAGCCTCGACTACATCATCCGCCGCTCCATCACTAACACGCAAGGACACCATGAACTCACTGAGCTCGGGCTATGCAACGAACGTCAACCGATCAGTGTCGAACGTGACATCTCAGCCCGCGAGCGGAGCGGAGACGCCAATATCGCCCGTACCACCCGTAGAAAGCAAACCGGCGCCGGTACGAAGGGTTCTCGCACCGCCTCCTGCAGCGTACATCAGTCCGCCACCCGAACCCGCACCAAAACCCAGCGAACCGAGGGGTAGAATGCTATACCCATACCAAGCACAGGGCGAAGATGAAGTCAGTGTACAAGAAGGCGACAGCGTCGTCATCGTCGAACCAGATGGTAAGCCACCACCCACCCTCCTTACTAGGACGCAAGCTAACAAAACAGACGGCTCCGGATGGCTCAACGTCCGCTCCGGCACCCAAACCGGCCTCGTCCCAGCCTCCTACGTCGAAGCAGCCCCAGCACCGGCTCAGTCGCCCGTCCCCTCCGTCACCGACCGTCGCAACTCGGTCTACTCCAACTCCTCTGCAGCAGGCCACGCGCCGGGCAAGAAGATCGGCCCAGCAGTCGCCCCTCGCCGCGGCGCAAAGAAACTACAATACGTCGAGGCGATGTACGACTACACCGCGCGGAGCGAGATGGAATGGGACATGGCCGAGGGCGACCGGTTCGTGTTGGTTAACCGGGACGGAGGCGATGGGTGGGCGGATGTTGAGCGGGGCGGTGTAACGAAGAGTGTTCCTGCGAATTATATCCAGGAAGTTTGAGTACCATGTACATAGATTGTTTTCTTGTGTGTATTTTGTTGCATTGCATAAGCGTGGTTTGTTTGTTTGTACAGTCGTGTATATGAATTGACTTGTCTATTCTAGTCTAGTTTGGCGTGACTTCGTAGTCCAATGGATGTCACTCTCAGATATTTATAGTTCTCCAACCCAGAACTGCGTATTCTGTCCAGGAAAAGCAGACATATCATCCAGACCGCAGAACCCGCTCTGATCCAGCGGCCACATACCCAACCCATTATCAGTGTTCTTCCCGCCCGTATCCAGATTATCCCAATTACTCTCCAGAATGGGTAACGGCAATTCTAATTCCAAATCAAGAGGAAGGTCTAACGGTGGCATTGGCAGGAGATCCGATGATGAAGCACTCGACGAAGCACTCGATGCTATCGAAGAAGTCGACGGAAGCGATCCACTCAGGCTCGGCACCGACGCAGAGGGAATATCAACTCCAGATATCGTCGTCGGCATCGTCTGCGATCCGCTAGTTCCAATCGTAAATTTCGACTCCGGCTCGGCATGCACATCCAACGACCGTCCCTCAGGACTCCTCCCAGCAACAGAAACCGGAGCAGACTGCGTCTGCATCGCAATTGACAACCCCGACTTCACACCCATCGGCCTCGGGGCAATCGGCAAAAACCCCTGAAACGGCCTCGCATACCTCCCATTCGGTTTCTGCGGCTCTTAGCCCCGTCCTTCCCATTCCCATATATGTATCTCCCTGGGGTGAAAGAAAGCATACCTTATGATGATGCGATTTACTCTCAACCTCCCTCCTCAGTCTGGCGTGTTCATCGGGGACCGCGCAGGGGGTGCGGTGGCAGATGCCGCATGTTGAAAATGGGCGGCCTTTGCGATTTATTTTTGTCAGGGGGCGGTCTGTCGTTTACCACTCCGTTAGCAGGTCGCGCTGCGAGCGGAATTTTCTTGGATTGTATTTTGTAGAAGGGAGGGAGGACGGACCGTGGTGTTTGCAGGTTGTCACGCGGTGGCCGCGGATGCAGGCTTCGCAGGAGTATTTGTGGCCGTTTATTAACATTTTTTTGTTTTTTTTTTTTTTGTAGAAGTCAACAGAGAAGAGCAGAATAGAAGAGAGGTAAAGTGGAGGTAAAGTAGAGGTAGGTAGAGCACTGTGTACAGGAAGACGATTTATACTCCATTATTACTCTCCATATGATACACCCACAACGCACCCATATTCCATAGAAACGAAGATCAGCGACCCAAAAGATCGCCTGTCCCGGAAAATCATCCTCACACCCGGAAGGGTCCACTGTGAGTACCAGTAACAATGAGGCATTTGCCGCAAATCCCTCATAAGCAATGCGGAGTCAGGACGCCGACTTGGAGAATTCTTCTGCCTGTCCATACATAGTATTTAGGCGTAATTAAAACGCTGCTGAGCCGTGGATTTGGTTTATTGGGACTGGTTCTGGGTGTTGGACCGGTGCTTTGGTCAGGTTCGGTTGGGTGCTCGGGTATGGTGTGGCGAGTACTCTATAGGAGTCTAGTGTGAAGGAGTAGGGACTTACCCATGTGAAAGTCCAGTGAGATATGGTATCTAGTGAGAACCATTGCTAGTCAGTACGCTCGAGTATCTATGGTGTGTACTATCAGGCTCGTTGCAATAACATCGTTTTAGCTTATGTGCGGCATTTTCATACCGAGGTTACCACCCTCACTGCCCCTGTGCCGCATTCCTGAAGTATAAATATAATGAGCCATTTTCTGCATTCTGTATCTGGTACAGATTCTATTTATTCTACAATAAAGTAATTATGCTACAACCTAGTGCACTTCACAGGTACACTCCGGCTGTCCCTGAACCTGTCCCTGTCCTTGGGCATGGCCCTGGCCTGCGGTAACGGTCACGGTGCTGACGCTGCTGTGCGTGAGAGTTACGATGTTGGTGTGGGTGGCGGTAGGCGTAGCGGTCATGTAAATAGTCGAAACGATGTGGCTAGGCTGCTCGTTCTGACCTTCTGCGCTGGCGTCGCTAGGTGTGGGCGTGCGCATAGGAACTGGTACGGTGGCCGCATTGTAAGAACCGTTGTCACTAGGAGCAGCGCTGTGGCTGGGAGCAGCACCATTCTCGCTAGGGACAGTTGGCGCAGGCACGTCACTAGGGGCAGGCGCAGCATCACTAGGGGCAGACGGGGCAGGAACGCCAGTAGCAGCGACGTCACTCGGTCCCGCCGCAGACTCAGTCTTGGTCGTGGTCTGAGTTTCGTCGACAATGCTGGTGGTTACTGCGTCGACGGTGCTAGTTGCTGCCGCGATGACGGTGTGTTGTGCAGAGGCAGAAAGCACCACCGAAGATGGGGCAGCGCCCGAGATACCCTGTCCCAACTCAGAGCCACTGACGATCTTCTCAATGGCTGCCTCGGCGGCGATCATGACAATTGCTTGGGTGTTGCCGGTGGGGAGGTCGGGGTGGATACTTGCGTCGACGATGTACTGCGGTCATATTAGCATCTTGCCTGCTGTCAAGGAGGTGAGGGGTACATACCAAGTTCTCGGTGCCGTAGACCTTGGCGCTCGTGTCAACGACTGAAGAACCGTTCTTGCGTCCGTCGTCCGTGCCCATCTTTGCTGTTCCGAGATAGTGGTCACCAGCGGTCTTTTGCGCCAACAGGGTTTCGATGTCGCTGAAATCCTGAATCGAGAATCCCATTGGCGAGTTCTTGAGGTCCTTCACCAGGCCCTGCAAGAACCGTGTGGTCGCCTCCTTATCCTCTTCGGTTTGCAGATAAGGCTCCGTCTCGATGGTCGTCGAACCTTGGCCGTTGATACCCAAGACACCCGACGAGGTAGCGCCGTGCGTGAGGTACAGCTTCATCGTGACAACGCCGTTCTCGGCTGCGGAGCACGAGGCCTGGAAGTACCGAGTGATGCCGTCCGTTCCCTCGAGAGAAGTCCAGAACTGAAGTCTGTGGCCACCCTGAGTGAGAACACCAGAGGCCTGCTCATAAAGTCGCTGAACAATGGCACTCGGGCCGGGGATGACGCTGGATGTGTTGAAGGTAGTGAAGTTGGCGCGCGTGTCGACCTTGATCGTGAACATGGGATGATCCTTCAGGTTCTGGCCGACGGGGAGGTTAATCCATTCTCCGGACGGAGGGAGGGTAACACCAGTGCTACCGGACTGGACGTTCTTGAGCTGCTCGTCGGGACCAATACCAGAGTTGAAGAGGATGCGAGGAGTAGACATCGATCCAGCAGCGAGAACGACCTTTCCGCCTGCGCGGACGTGGATGATTTCAATATCACCGTTCTCCTTCTCGACTTCCACGCCAGTTACACGACCGCCGCGACGCACCAGGCGACGAACCTTGGTCAGAAGACGGAGGTTGAAGTTGTCCATCTCCTGAGCCAGAGGGAGATACGACCGCACAGGACCCGCGCGAATACCATCCGCCACAGACCACGACGGGTAACTGTACATCTGGTGTCTCTCGTCGGGATTCTCATGCTGGTTGACGTACTTCCAGCCGAGACGGTTCAAGAACGAAGACAGCACCTTGAATAGGCTCTGGTCGTACCGCTTGCCATCAGCAGAGGGGAGCATGCTACCGGCGTTGCGCTCGTACACCCGCTTGGCTGCGGCAGAAATGTCGTTCCACTTCCAGCCTTCGGGCCACTTGTCGTCAAAGTCGCGGCTGGGAGGGTGGATGAAGGACATGGCGTTAATAATTGTGCCACCACCAAGAACGCAACCGGCCATGCCAGCAGTGTCAGGGCAGAGGTAGTCGCTCACGAGACCAAGCTCAGACAGCGAGCTGCCCAGAGCGGGAACGTCGTAGGGAGTCAGGGAACTGTTCCAGGAGAGGATGTTGTCGGCGCCCATGGAGGCGATCGAGGCAGCACCACGCTCAATCAGGAGGACCTTCTTCTTTGTCTCAGCCAGACGCTCTGCGGCGACAATACCAGCCGCACCACCGCCGATAACAATGTAGTCGTAGGTAGCATTCGACACAGTCGGTGCCACGCTAGGAGTAGGAGTCTGGCTAGCAAGGGCCGACGAAGACGGAGTGGCACTGCCAGAAGGAGTAGTAGTTGACTTGGCCTTGGCAGCCCAGGTCGAGTACTTGGCCGACTTGGCCTTAGATAGGAGCACCTCAAAGGTACCGAAGCCAGCAGCGTGGTAGGAAAGAACAGAGGATGGCGAGCTAGGAGTAGTAGGGTTGGTCTTGGACAGGGCCCAGCCGAGGAAGCTGGTATCTGCGCTTGCCTTGAACGAAGTCGATGATCCAACAATGCAGCCTTTGCAAAGGAAGGTATAGGTGAGATGGGTGCTGTTGATGGACACACCGTCGGGGATCTCGGCAATGCTGGCACCCTGGTACACATCCGGGTTTGTGTACGAGGTGGCCTGGCGGAGGGTACCAACGCCAGAGTCACCATTTGGCCACGCGGCGATGAGGAGCGATTCGGTCATCGAAGGTGAAAGACTCACGCCTCCCCAGCCCTTCGAGTCGGACAGTGGCACGATCATCTGACCGATAAAGTCGGACTTGACGGTCTCAGGGAGAGCCATACCGAAGCACATGCCGGATTTCTCATCACACCAACGTTGGAAGTCGATGCCCGTAGCAGAGTCACTGTAGGCAGATGACTCGGTGGTTGAAGCGGCCACGCCAAGGGCCGTGGTTAGGGCCGTCAACCAGGTAAGAGAACGCATATCGACAATGTACCGGGCAGTGAAAAAAGAAAGTAAGAATCAAAAAGAATGAAAGGGTCAGCCGTCCCAGCAGCAACCCAAATGAACGACGGCAACAGCCGGAAAAAGAAAGAATTAAAGAAGGAAGAATACAAGAAAAGAAAAGAACGGTTTGCAGGAAAAAGTGGTCAGCCATTATGGACAGTTACCGGCTTCATATACCAAGCCAGGTCCCAAGCCAGAACGAGGGGCAACTCCCAAGAGCATATGAAGGATGACGGATAATTGCACTAATGATTTGAGCATATTAACCAGTGGACACATGCCGAGTAGTAGTATGGAGCAGAGGACCGAGACCTCTCACGATGCCGTACCCTGTGCGTAGAGTACAACAATATAACAATATCCATCAATATATCGAAGAACTCCGTAGAGCGCCCAGAATAATCAGTACTCTGTAGGTTGATCTCCGAGTGGAGTTCACGAACAGTGGCTGTTTGAGGCATATTCCAACGCCCATCAACACGAAACGACATGGTTCCATTGCTCAAATCGGAGCAGACGGCTCTCTAATCAGGGGTTGTCATTGGTTTCCATTGAAGGAGAATTGTCTCGAACAGAACATCATGAAAGACATGTTGGTTCTCTCATATTAATCCAGATTGCTGGATGTATGACTCGGTGGTAGGCATCTCGACGTGTCTGGATGGTCTGTGTGTGGTCTGTGATCCACCAGATTCGGCCCCTGACTGAATTAGATATGGTTCGGATGGCTCTCGGATATACTTACATTAATCAAGTGTAATATCGGATGATGCTGTTCGTATCTGCGAATTGTTCATTGGCACTTGGATCATCAAGGTAAAGGTGAGGACGAAGGTGAAGTCTGAAGGTAACCTGAAGATATGTGGGTCACCTGTCAGGCTGATCACGTGCATATCGGTTTCTTCCGAGTCTGCAGGAACAGTCGGGAATAACCTAATCGACAGTAAACTACGGAGTACAGACATACTTATGCTCTATAAAAGATAGTACTGGAAAACAATTCATAAACATGAATTAAAGTCTACGCTTACCGCAACTGTACATTGTCCCTTGTCCGAGGTCTCCAGTCAACGCCTGGACAGAATCGGGTATATCCCATTGAGTACCAAACAAAATGAAGAGCGAAAGAATCGAAAATAACAATTTGGAAGGTGAGAAGAAGAGAAAATTAGACCATGATCAGGCTGGCACCGAACAGGGTCGACATGATGGTCACCATACCGACAACAACAGGAGCCATAGTCAGGCTGGGAACCTTAAGACCGGCAGCAGCACCCGCGGAGCCAGAGGGAGAGGACGAAGAAGAACCACCGCTGCCGCTGCTGCTGTAGTCGCTGCCGGAGACGGAGGCGGAGCCGGGCTCAGCAGTGCCGGTGGAGGAGGTACCCTTGGACTGGCTGCCAGAGCCTGAGAAACCGTCACCCTTGCCAGCACCGTCCTTGAAGTACTTCTTGGCGGGCTCGGGAATGGCAGGAAGGTCATCGTTGTCGACGTCCCAGGCGGGCTTCTGCTGCTTGGGGCAACCGTTGGAACCACCAGTCTTGTTGAAGCCACCGTCACCCTCGGGGTTGGAGGTCTTCTCAAAGGCGGTCTTCAAAGCATCAAAGTCCTTGAGCTCATTGACGCTGTCGCCATCGACCTTTACCAGACCATAGTTGCTGGGCTCCTGGGAGTATTCGTAGACGAGACCACCAGAGTAGACACCGGTCATCTTGGTGGAGTAGAGAGCTTCGACTTCCTCGAACTTACGAGTGTTTGTGTTGCAGCCGTATTCGGAAAGGAAGAGAGGGAGACCATAGCCGTCGAACATCTTGACCTTCTGGTCCCAGCCAGAGGTGGTGAACGACGAGGGGTCACACCACGAGTAATCGTTGAAAGCGAAGAAGTCGCTACGCTCATCATCGGTACCGCAGTTCATGTACTGGGCCATCTGCAGGCGGTTGGTGTCGATATCGGCGGCAGAGTAACCAACGGGCACGGTACGAAGGTTACGCTCACGAAGGTACTGGCGAATGTCACGAGTGACAGCCTTGACGTAGGGAGCGGCCTTGGAGGAAGGACCGTCATTGATGACTTCGTTACCGGAGAAGAAAGCGAGGGTGTTCTTGTACTGAGCGAACATCTCGACGGTGGCGAAGATGTACTGCAGGTAGACGTCGTTGTAGGACTGCTTGGGGTCCTTGCGGTTGAGCGAGTACTTGGGGGTGTTGACATCAAGGACGAGGTAGATGCCCGCATCCGCCAACGCGTTCATACACTCATCGTGGTCCTTGGAGTTGTCGACCGAGTAGACCCGAATGGTGTTCAGGCCAAGAGACTTGAACTTTTCGATGTCACGCTTGCAGCCGTCAGCATCAGCGATAGGGTCGGCAAGGTCACCGGAACCACCGGGCTGGTAGTCGACACCACGGATGTAGAAACGGTCGTTGCCCTTGAAGAAGGCGTTACCCTTGGTGGTGATGGGAGTCACATCATCACGGGCCTTGATGGTATTGTGGGAGGGGGCCGCCAAGACCGACGAAGCTCCCAGGACGAGGGAGGTAGCGATGGTAGAACCCTTCATTGTTGTAATGATTGCCAGATAGAATGGAAAATGAGAGAAAGAATCGAGAGATTAATATAGTAGATAACGAGAGGCTGGATTAAGATGCAGAAGCAGAAAAAAGGAACGACTTGAAGAAGAAGGGGAAAAAACGAAGGTGTGTATCAAGGGCAGACAAGAATGGAAGGGATGGAAGAGAAAGAGAAAAGGGAAGGAAGGGAACGGCGTGATTATGTACTCCTGGTATTCTGGTTACGGGCTTCGTACTGTCACACTCTCCCTAACAAAGATCATCCAGATCGTCGGTTGGCCTGGTCTGGCATGTTGTGATTGGTTTAGTGTCAGGGTCCAGTGGAGTCTGGAGTCAGGGACAAGGGCTGGAGCGCTGCTATAAGCCAATCAGGGACCTTTAACCACTGGCAGCCAAGACCTGCTTCCTTTTTTGTGTGCCGCTGTGGGGCATTGTATCCCTATTTAGACACTGAGACCCTGGATTGATTCGTTTGCTTCCGATACAATACAATACACGTGAGCCTCTTACCGAGAGCAGAGTACTACTGTCCTTGTACAAGTACGTAGTGGTGATAAATATGGTAAATATAGTTGCACAGCTGTAACGGTGCCAACATCGTTGCGTGGCGGCATTCCAATGCAGGCCCTGCAGATTATGCACAATGCACCAGTGGATATCCTGAAACATACGGAGCCTCGGGTTATGATCTGGCCCAACCACAGCCCACCCGTTGTACTGACACAGCGCAACGGGTACGGGGTACTTTAGCGCTTACTTCCTTCTAACAAGCATCTCTGCATACCCTACAGAGTGAATATGCTGCACTCTCTTCCCTATTCACACTAAACCAGATCTCTCTCACGACGGAAACGATCACCGATCTAACCGCACGTTCCTGGCTGCGACTTGCCGTAGGGAGTTTAGTCCGAAACGAGTATTCTCCGTGTTTCAGTGTCTGTATTACTAATAAGTGTACGCCATAATTAATATCGGTCCCTGTGCAGTGGCGTCATTGCAATCACAGCTGATTGAGAACAACGGCGCTACGGAGTACAGCAAACCAGTGCAGCAAACATGTTCTCTACCAGTCCGGTTGCATATTGCAGCGCGTGAATTCAACGGCCAAGAGCCAAGGTCTCGTGTTCTTGGCGCTGAGCAGGCTATAAAACTTTGTACTCTATATTCTAGAAGCTTTGCAAAGTATAGGGGTTTGAAGGCTTGGAATAGGTTGCAGGCCGTAATTATTTCACGGAGGTATGGAGTAGACGGCGATGATAAATCAATTGATCTTGATATGTACAAT
This sequence comes from Aspergillus chevalieri, assembly GCF_016861735.1. Classification (NCBI taxonomy): domain Eukaryota; kingdom Fungi; phylum Ascomycota; class Eurotiomycetes; order Eurotiales; family Aspergillaceae; genus Aspergillus; species Aspergillus chevalieri. The sequence goes on from NC_057365.1 coordinate 159,950, forward strand.
GCGGATGCGGAGTAACCCCCGGATATATATCCTGAATGCGAACACCCACGTACTCTGTACCACAGCACTACTCCCTCTTCCTCAACCGATCCGTCCCATGCACCCAATCCAACACCCCCATCGACCCATAATTCAAATTGAACTTCTCATGATGCAAGTCATGCATCCTCGCCTGTCCTCTTAAGAAGTCATACCCACTATGCACCGTCGCCGTCCCGAACAACTCGTACCCCAGAAACGCCCAGAATGTCAATATATGGCTTTTCAGGATCTGTGGGGGGAGGACAATCGGTAGGATATTCGCGAACATCTGCTCGACGGGGTGCGCGTATTGTGCGGCGAGCGCAATTGGTGCTGTGAAGCGGTGGTGTTGTTTGTGGATGCGGACGTAGAAGTATGGTCTGTGGAGGAAGCGGTGGCTGTAGTAGAAGAGGGCTTCGCGGAGGAGGAGGCTGATGATGAAGTCCCGGGTGAGTTCGAAGAGCGTTGGGAGGGTGGTTTCGATTCGATAGGACGGGGGGAGTCCGGCGTTGGTCTTTGCTGTGATTAGGAGGAAGTGGAGGGTCGTGGAGAGGAGTTGATTCTTCGCAACTACCGCGACACAGTGCCGGATGTCTTTTCCAGTGGGTTGTTTCGGGGCCGGTTGGATTTTGTGGCGTTGCGAGAAGGAGGGGAATAAAGCGTCGAGGGAAACGTAGTAAAGCGAGGGCAGCCAGAAGGTGAGTAGTTGGACGACGAGTGTTCCGATGAATTCGATGGATTGCGGAGAGTAGGATTTCACGATGTTGGCCCAGGCTTCCATTTTGTCACTTGTACGAAGTCGCATTACTTGAGGAGGAAGAAGTGTATAGTGACAGTTGTCGACGTGACTCGCGCATTTAACGAACTATGAAAATCCTGATTAACCGTGGGGAAATCGGGGAAATCGAGATACCTCGGTCCCTCACCTGATCTTCATCCCGCATATTCACTTGACTCCGAGCGAAGTCTTCTATTCACTCAGTCAATGCCCAATATCATCTTGCCCCTCTTTCTCTCGGCTCTCTGTCTTCTTGTTCTTCTTCTTCTTCTCCATCTGTGACAGATTCCCCGGTCTTTTGAACCATAACCAGTTTCCTTCACCAGGTATATAGGGATTTCTTCAGGGAGAATCGCTCCCATTATCAAATAACCTTCATAAATTGTATTGTCCACGGGAGGTTTTACTCCTAGAATCCGGCGTCTTACAATTGCCAACACATTTACCACGGGGCGATGACGGTCCTCGTCCCCATTAGACGGAAAAAGCCCTTGAATCCAGTCACCCAGGATTCCTCCTGGAAGTATCTGCCATCTGATGTCCTTGGTACCAGACGCAAGACGAAGACGTGCTCAAAGGAAACAAAATGAAAACACATTATGAAAATCCTCCGCAGCTGACATTGAGGGCATACAGAGAGCATCGATCTACCTATGGAAGATAAAATCTCTGTTTCTTGCCGGCATCCGGGTTCCGGCGTCTACGGGGCCGTCGTCAATTGACTTCGGTTGCTTATGGGCCCTGAGTATACAGTGTTTCGCATATTGGGACCATCCCAACTGCTTTCATTAGAAAAGCGCACCGTGTGTGAATAATTGGACAAAGGGGTGAACAGGTGAGCCCAGGGTCGTCCACAATGGTACTCTTTCTTTTCTCGAATGGAGATGAGAGGATGGGGTGATTGGAAACATCACATGCGTCAAACCAAATATACGTGAATGAGAGGGAATTGCTGAAGGATGATTAAGGGATTATACGATCTATCGACTGACGGGCAATTTCTCTAACCAACAACGAGTAACATCCGAGCCTGTCGTCGAGGAAGATATCAGAAGGAACAGTATTAGACATTCCTGCCAGGTATCCTCATACCAACGCATTTGCAGCCTGGGGTTCTAATAGTGGATGGCTCTAGATCCCTGGCTTGACACTGTCCTTAATATTGCGCTAGGGATACGTACTATTTCACTTGGTCTTCTCTGGTTGCCATATGCCGAATTGATGTTATATATAATGGAATATAATAATATATTGACTGAATGCTCATGAACTATTCAACCCAGTTAAATGACGTAGGACAAATGCACTGTCAAAATGGGATTGTACAATTTATTGAACTGCAATATTATTTTCGATGCACTATAGGAAATCAAAATGCGTTAGATATCCCGTTCAACCCTTTACTCTTGTCAGTGTCACTCCCTCCTAATTTTCTCTTTTGCCGGTGCTGTTGTCTCCTTCCTATGACACCGCACCTTCCGAATCAGTACCGGGCCAGCACCTGCCATATCCGCCAGAGCTTCCATAAAAACCCACGATGCAAGGAACAATGTTTCTTCCTGTCACATCTCCTGTCATCTCCAAAGCCAAACAGCTTCGTTTATCTCTGCATCGATACACTCATCGATAAACTGTATTTAACGTCAATCCGTTATTCTGAGCATCAAAATTCGATAACATTGCCACTTCAATCCACCAGCATTCAAGTATCGCTCAAAAACAATGATTCCCCTCCTGCACGCCCTGGCCTGGGCCCTCTTGGCCATCCTCGTCCACGGTGACCGCGAGTACAGCAAACTCTTCATCAAAGGCCCGGCGTTCTCGCTCTACCCCGACCCGACCTTTACCGTGGTTAGCCCCGAACTAGGTCGGTCTGGAGCGTGGATGAGCAGCAACTACACCGCAGACGGATCCGGCCGCTTCCCGGGCCTCGAATGGAAAAGTCCCTCGCCCTACGTGAAAGAGTACCTGCTCGTCAGCGAGGATCCTGATGCTCCGCTCTCGCATCCGATCGTCCACGGTCTGTACTATGGGATTCCGCGCGTGTTTACCGGATTGGGGGATGAGGATTTCCAGTACGGGACGGAGCCGTATACGGTGTCTGGGGGTTTCAAGTATGGTGTCTGTCGCGGGGGAGGGGTTTATCTGCCGCCGAGTCCTATGGCTGGCCATGGACCGCATCGGTATTTCTTCGAGGTCATTGCGTTGAATGAGCGGATCGATACGGGGAAGCTAAAGAGTCCTGTGACGCTGGATAAGATCTCGCATGCGATTGAGGGTAAAGTCATTGGATGGGGGATGTGGATTGGGCTGGTGGAGCGGAAGTGATGGTGTTGAGGGTTGATATGGGTCTTATTGTTAATTGTATGGTCCTTTGTTTCACGCTGTCTCTGATGTATTGTTATGATACCTGATCCAGATCTTCGGATCCATGGAATGCACTCCACGTGGATGACTTCATGACTACTCGGTACTTTACTGTCCATAAATAGATCAGTAAGACAAGTTATTTTAGCACTGCCAGTCTGTGCGAGTCAATGAATCGGTTGATACGAGCGGATTGAGCCGATGTCAGTGGTACTCTGATATACAAATAAAACGGAGTCTGTATGAGACATGTTGAGCTTGGTATGTACCAATTCCTTCCACCCCGTTCTACCCAAAAGGCAGTGTTCTCCACGGGAATGGCCGTAGCTCGGCCATGGCGTCTCACCCACCAATGGAACCATTGTCAACAAACCTTGCCTAATGTAGACTAGCTGCTCGCAGGATCTGCTATTCCCGATCTGGAGAGCTTAGCCGGATGCGTCGGTCGCATTTGTCATTTTAGATCGTATATCAATTGGAAGCATAGTATTCTATGTATGCACAGAGTACGTTGAGCCAAGACGTAACCCCTGTCCAGAGTTGCTGCAACTGTAACCGCAATGATCCGTGGTAGCGACCAGCATCCTGGGATTGTATGGACCGGTGCCAACATACAAGCACAGAGTACGTATAGCGATACGTACAAGAATGGAGCCCTTAAAAATGAGCTGTCATCGCCACCGATAACTCCGCCGTGGAATGGACTATTGTGGACTATTGCGTCGTGTTATCGCTGGCTAAACCGGGAAAAATTAGTCCAGCGCCAACCAAGATTCACAAACTTTTTTTTTTCTTGCTCTTCACTCTCTCCTTATTTATTCTTCCCTTGATGCGGTAGTTTGGCTTTTTTTTTTTTTTTCTCATTTTTTATCTGACAGGCTGCACTTATTCACTGCCACTGCCACTGCCACTGCCACTGTCATCCTGCGTCCTGCATCGCATCGCATCTGTATCTCCCATCAACCTCAACCTCAATTGACCGTTCCCCGGTTTCAATTCTTCCTCTTCCTCTATCCTGGATTCAAGTACGGAGCAAAAGAGGAAAATGACCCGTTTGAGCTTTGTTCTGCTCTCCCTCCTGGCGTCCTCCATCGCGGCCTCCCCCACCGAATACCAACACCGCGATGACCTCCTGAACACCCACAATGACTACGACCACGACCACAGCCCTATCCACAACGCCCTCCATCGCCTCTCTGCTCGCTTCCGCGATGGAATTTTCCCATCTGATACCGATGCCGTGAGCGCTCTCCAGCACGAGGACGAGTCCCTGGGCAAGCGCTTGTTGGACCTCGTGAAAAGACAAGACGTCGGAGGTAATACCACCACCACTGCCACTGATGCCACTTCAACTGCCCCTGCTTCTGCTTCTGCTTCTGCGACTTCGTCCGAGGAATCTTCTTCTGAGTCCACGTCGGTGACAGCTTCTCCTTCAGACATTTCTTCCTTGCTGCCGTCGTCCGATCAGGCGTCGTCTACGGAGGCCTCTTCCGCTGATCAACCAAGCTCGACTGCGGCCAGTACTTCGGACCAGCTTAGTTCGTCCGCAGGGTCCACTGGTAGCTCCAGTGCTGAGAGCACCACCGAGAGCAGCACTGCCGAGAGTAGCACCGCCAACTCTAGCAGTGCCGGATCCAGCACTACTGATTCCAGCTCTACCGGCAGCAGCAGCGCATCGGAGACCGAGTCGTCCACGCCTGCGTCGACTTCGGCCTCGTCAACTGGAGCTTCGTCCACTGCTGGATCTAGCACGGGAGGATCCTCGACCAACCCATCGACAACCATGTCGACCTCTGCGTCGCCTTCTTCCACTTCTGCTTCCACCTCTTCTCCGTCTACCTCGACCAGCTCGAGCCCTGCCAGCACCACCAGCACCACCAGCACCACCAGCACTGCTTCTTCCTCTTCGTCTACCGAGACCACCACTCAACATACGACTCCCTACACCTCTACGTACCAGAGCACCACGACCATGGCCAATGGTGAGCGAAGCACTGTGACCATGTTCACCGTCGTGCATCCCACTGCATCGTCGACTTCCTCTGCCAAGCCAGGTCTGCAGACCGATACATCGGGTGCTGGTACTACGAACCTGAAGCGGGAGTTCCTGGCTATCGTGGGAGGTGCTGCTGTTGTTGCCATGGCTCTCTAGTTGTCATTTGCCTTTCTTTTTTATTGTTATTTGTTGTTTGCGAAAGTATTATCGCATTGCATAGGCGTTGCATTCGTTCTTTACTCTAGCATGCCCGGCGTCCGACATTGTCTTTCCTTAGATCCAGCTGCATATGAACAGTTTATTATCCTCCAAAAACAATAAGTTTGATATAACAGTCCGTCCAAACCGTAGGGTATGATATAAACAACCTCCCATATACACTCTCCCCAACCATCCTCCCCCCCCCCCAAACAAAACAAAACTAACCCTGCCCACCCCACCTCTCCTCCTCCGTCCAAAACCTCACCACACTCTCCCAACCAACCAAATCCCCATCCCTCAACAACGCCGCCACATCGACATTCAACGGACTTTCCGGCCGCGGATCCGTCAACAACTGCTGAATCGCCGTCAACGTCGTCGACAGCGTATACACTGGACTCCAATGCTCCGTCGTAAGCAGCGTGAGACAGATCTCGCCCGTCGTGAAAGAGATGTTGGGGTGGGAGATGCGCGTGCGAAAGCGGATGGTCGGTGGCGTGAGGGGATAGTTGGGGGGGATGGTTATTGTTAGGGACCAGAGGCCGCCTGCCATCCATCAACAAATTAATCGGAATGCGTCTTTTATTTGGGGAAATGGGAGGGCATACCCTCGTACGGCGTCCCCTTGACACCCTTCAGCACGGCCTCCCAGTGCAGTAGGTCATCTTCGTCGATTGGGCCGAGGTGCAGGAGTGCTTCGTTGGGGGATTTGGTGTAGTCTTTGAGTTCGCGGAGGAGGCGCTGTGTTGTTGAGGGGGAGGCCATTTTCTTCACTGTATCTGGATGAGTATGTACAAGTGGTAGTGTAGTACTCCGTATACAAGGAGTTGTTGATGTGCAGGTTGTTGTATCACTATGGGGCGGAGGCGGTGAATTCATCCCGAGGCGTGGGTCGGGTGTTCGTACGGAGTACGGAAATTGTTACGGATACGATCGCCATGTGATGGTCTTGTCCACGGTTGCTACGCTACGCTACGTTACCTGCACAGAAAGCACAATGCGCACCTCGCGAACATCACAGGAAACGAGCAAAATCCTACAAGCGCTGTCTCCCCGTCGCACGCGCGGTTCCGCGAATCTGAATCTGAATCTCCAGAGCTTCGCGTACGACAACCCGCCCGAGGTCAAAGATGAGGACGTCTCATCGCTTTCGTCGGTAAATACCGTTGACATCGAGGATATCCTCGAGCCGCCCGCGAAGAGAAGGAAAGCTGCCTCTGCATCTGCTGCACCAGTCCGCACAAAAAAGACGACCGAAACCACAGCGCCACCAACTAAACGAGCACGCCGAACCCCAGCGCGAAAAATCAAGGCTGAGAATGGATCACCAACCGTACAACCGCCCTCCGACTGGGAGACGATCTACAATACCGTGAAGAGAATGCGGGAGAGGAATCCAACCGCGCCGGTGGATACGATGGGATGCGCGGAGTTATATTGGCGGGCGTCGTCGGCGAAAGATCAGCGGTTTCATATTTTGGTTGCGTTGATGTTGTCATCGCAGACGAAGGATACTGTTACTGCTGTTGCAATGCAGAGGTTGCATACTGAGTTGGGGGACCCCGGGGTTAAGGAGGAGGATGGTGTCAAGAAAGAGGACGACGCTGTTAAGCAAGAAGGCAAGGAGGAAGAGATCAAGACAGAGGACGACGTTAAGAAGGAAAACGACATTAGGCAAGAGGATGTCAAGAAAGAAGATGAAAAGGCGCAACCCAGCGCCCTCACCCTGAAGAATATCCTAGCCGTCTCACCACAACGCCTCAACGAACTCATCCGCACCGTCGGCTTCCACAACAACAAAACCAAATACATCAAAGCCGCAGCCCAAATTCTCCACGACAAATACAACTCCGACATCCCCTCCACCGCCCCGGAACTGATGTCTCTCCCCGGCGTAGGCCCCAAAATGGCCTATCTCTGCATGAGCGCCGCATGGGGAAAACACGATGGCATAGGCGTTGACGTGCATGTCCATCGTATAACCAATTTGTGGGGATGGCATAAGACCAAGAACCCTGAGGAGACAAGGGCAGCGCTGGAGTCGTGGCTGCCGCGGGATAAATGGCATGAGATTAACAAGTTGTTAGTTGGACTGGGGCAGACGGTTTGTCTGCCTGTTGGGCGTAGATGTGGAGAGTGTGATTTGGCTGGGACGAAGCTTTGTAAGAGTGAAGTTAGAGGTAAATGATGAGATTAGCATTGATGGTGATAGTGGTGTCCGTAGGTGTATACCAGAGCCACAAGGCAGTGAATATCACGGGACCTTTGAGTGGGTTGAGAGCTTCCACTCACCTCACCCTTTATGATATCTTCATTGGCATCTAACAGCATTTAATTCTTGACAATCCCTTTGCCCACGCTGCGCTGAGCTCTAAACGAATCTATTCTACTTTATCTAACCACTGCCATGTCGCCCAAACGCGCAAAGACTGAAAAGCAGTCACCACGCGTACGTGTCCAAGTCTGTTCTTCGACTCCCCTGCTAACGCTGCAAAGGAAGACAAAATGGATCTTGACGAAGACAAATTCGAACCCCTATCACCTACGAAAGATCGAATGGACACCAGCCCTACCAACACCCCAAGCAGCAGCCGCCTCACCTTCTTCGACCTACCAGAACAGATCAGAACTCGCATCTACTTCTTATCAGGCCTGAGTCGACCCTGCACGACCCGTATTGACACAAGCTGGCCAAAGAACTACTCGAGCAGAAACAACTTCTGCGAGCTGGAACGAGAGGATCTCCGCGTCTCTCGTCAAGGTGGCTACTACACCGCAGCCACGACTAATAGATTTTGCACACATCCCAACTTTCCAATGGCGCTGCTCATGGTATCTCGGCAGGTGCGTGAAGAAGCAGCGAGGGTCTTTCTCAGGAATCGTTTCGCCATGCTTCTGGCATACAGGTCGGATTTGGATTACTTCCAGGTGTCGCTGGGGTGGGCGTTTAGCCGGTTACGGGCCTTGCACATCGAGCTGAGACCTGGGGATGGGCGGTTTCTCAAGATGCGTGGTGGAATGCATACTACAGCGTGGAACACTTGGGCGGCGTTTTGCGCGCAGGTTAAAGAGAGCATGTCTGCTCTTGACGTGTTCAGTCTGAAGTGCAAGGTGCGAATCCCCGAAGTTGCGGAGAGATTGTTCGATCATATGCAGGGCTTCCCTAAATTACTGAGTTGTGGGATTCACCTCGATCCCTCGCCCCATGATTATTTACAAGTCAAGGTCAGGCATTTCTGCTGGAAGATGACTGGGAGGCTGGATCCTCCATCGTTCCCGTTCGCCCGCCTTCCCAAGGAAATGCAGTTGCTGATCCTTGAGTTCCTTTTGACCAACCGTCCAGATCCATACTCGCCCCGCGCGGGGAACTCGTTATCAGAGGGTTTCCGATGTCTGGAGAGCGTGGTGACCTTTCAGAACCGTCGATATCTGCGAGCCCATGACGTCCGTCCTATGATGTGCTGCGGGACATGCTCGCCTTCGCAGGCGATGTGTTTCTGCTTTTCGCGCCAGTGCGCATTCTCCACGACCTGTTCCTGTTTCAGCACACCTCTTCCGTACTTCCTCGTCAGCCGCGAATTCTATAAGATGGCGCGCCACATCTTCTACTCAAAAAATGTCTTCGCTTTTGTCGAGGAAGACCCAGAAGACATGCTCCGCATCACACACAGCATCCCCACATCCACATTCATGCAAATCCGACGTCTCGCATTCAAATTCCCCTACCACCACCGCATGCCCTACCGCCTCAATGCCCAACGAATCGAAGAAACCGCCTTCCTCTCGTGGTCCGTGCTCCGCCGGTTCATCCGCGAGCATTTCGACCTCCCGAAACTATCAATATCGATCATCGACGTCGGGGGCGCAGATACGTTCTCACGGACTAGGATGATCTCATCCCGCAATCGATACCTGCGCAAGCTACTGCTCAGTTTCGCAGATTTGAAGGGTCTGCGCGATTTTTGGGTATTTCTCGCTGACGACCCTGGTTTTGAGGAGGAGGCGAAGGCGGTTGTGTTGGGGAAGAAGGAGGCTGATGATTCGGGGGTCTATGAAGAGGATACTTTTCTTTATCGCGAGGAGTTGTGAGCGGTATCGGGTTACTTGCGTTGTTTATTTATGACTTATGACAATTATGCGGCGCTTTATGCTAGAATGCATCAATACTATCAGCATGGATTTAAAGGATTATATGGTTCAATGGGAATGGAATGACTTGTCTTCATGTTGCTGAGTACGGATAGGGCTGTAAATATATATTGGCCCGTTCGCATTGAAAGTGCACCCTGGTCTTTCCCTTTACAACCCTTCTGTGTTCTATTTTCCTCATAATATCAATATTCTGCTAAATCCCCTCAAAGCAACTGTAACTATTTTCACGACATCCGGAGTAGTCCATACTTCTGATTTGCGGAGTATGCAAACGAAGCAAACAATGAAGTCACCGATCTCCATCCGACACCACCATCACTCAATTTCTGAATCCAATTGAGATTGTTTCTACCATATACTATATTCCGGCGCTTACAGATCCCCATGATATCCAGATAACCTCGAAATCGTCTAAATCGACGCGGACCAAAACCAAGAAACAAACCGATCCCCCAAAAAAGAAAGCAAAATGCCCCCCACACACATACCAATCCCCCTCTTCGCCAACACTCAACTCTCCCTCCTGCACACCGAACACCAAGCCGAAATCTCCTCCTCCTCGCTCGCCAGCACAGCAGCCTCCGTCTCTCCCTCCACGCGACGAACGCTGCAAGCAACCGGCTACGCGCTCACGGGCTTGATACTCAGCCAGACGAAGACGGGGCTCGGGGGACGAGTGGTCGGCGAGTTTGCTGCGGATCCGGCGACTGCTACGAAAGGGAAGGATAAGGATGAGGGGAAAAGTGGGGAGCCCGGGTTAGGTGCACACGGGATCCGCGTTGGGGATGTGGTGCGGGTGAATGATATCGGATCTGGGGCGAAGAAAGCCGGGAAAGAGAAGGAGAAGGAGAAGGGGAAGGATAGTGGGAAAGGGCTCGAGGGTGTGGTGACGAGGGTCGCGGAGAGGGCTGTCTGGATAGCGTTTGGGCAGAGAGGTGGGAACACGGGGTCGCGGTCGAGGGAGGATGATGAGGCGATTGAGGAGTTGTGGGGGAAGAAGTTATGGCTGTATGTGCTTTCCTTGGATTGGGCTTAAATTGGGTATGTTGCTAATGGTGTGGTGCTGTGGTGTAGGATCAAATTGGCCAACGATGTGACGTTTCGACGGATGAACCAGACAATGGAGAAAATGGCGAAGATGACGGAAAACGAGCATACGCATTTCATGCGCGTCGCATTTGGGTATACGACGCCGTTACAAGTCGACTATGAAGGTGTCGGTTCTGTGGAATTCACCGATCCGACGCTCAATGACTCGCAGAAGGAAGCCATTCGATTCGCACTCGCGTCCAAGGATGTCGTCCTCATCCATGGTCCACCGGGAACGGGAAAAACACATACACTGATTGAACTGATCCTGCAGATGGTGCAGAGGAATCAGCGGGTGCTTGTCTGCGGACCATCGAACATCTCAGTCGACAATATCGTGGAGCGATTGGCCCCGAAGAAAGTCCCAGTTGTACGGATAGGACATCCGGCCCGTCTGCTGCCGTCCGTCCTCGAGCATTCTCTCGAAGTCTTGACCCACACGTCCGAGGCAGCTGGCATCGTTAAGGATGTCCGCGCTGAAATAAACGACAAACAAGCCAGCATTCGTAAAACGCGAACCGGACGGGAAAGGAGAGCAATCTATGACGACCTGAAAGAACTACGACGCGAATTCCGAGAACGCGAGTCCAAATGCGTGGACAACTTAGTTCGCGGCAGTAGCGTGGTCCTTTCCACCCTGCACGGAGCCGGGGGCCACCAGCTGAGGAATTCAAAGTTTGATGTGGTGATTATTGACGAAGCTAGTCAGGCCCTTGAGGCTCAGTGCTGGATTCCGCTGTTGTCCGCCTCAAAAGTGGTCCTTGCGGGGGATCATCTTCAGCTGCCTCCTACGGTGAAATCGACTGTGCAGAAGTCGAAGGATTCGAAGGCACAAAAGAATGGCAATAATGACGCCAATCTCAGCCCAGAAGAGAAGGAAATTGCCAAAAGCATCTCGTTAGAGCGAACTATGTTTGATCGACTATTGTCGCTCCACGGCCCAGGCATCAAGAAGATGCTCACTACGCAGTATCGGATGCACGAGAAGATTATGCGCTTCCCGTCCGACGAACTATACGAATCAAAGCTTATGGCGGGCGAAGCCGTCAAAGCCCGACTGCTGAAAGACCTACCATATGAAATTTCAGAAACCGATGACACCAAGGAACCCGTCGTATTCTGGGACACGCAGGGCGGGGATTTCCCCGAGAAAACCGAGGACGACGACATTGGCAAGAAGGAAGCTCTACTAGGCGAAAGCAAAAGTAATGAGATGGAAGCTATGGTCGTCGCCAAGCACGTGAGCAACCTTGTGGACGCAGGCGTCCGCCCCGAAGATATCGCGGTCATCACGCCGTACAATGGCCAATTAGCGGTACTATCGCAGATGCTGCGAGAAAGGTATCCCGGTCTGGAATTGGGAAGTGTGGACGGGTTCCAGGGTCGAGAGAAAGAAGCCGTCGTTGTTAGTTTGGTACGAAGTAATGATGAGCATGAGGTGGGATTCTTGGGGGAGAGGCGGAGATTGAACGGTATGGGACCCGATATTAATTCCCACGGAGTAAGCCCGGCATGCGGAGTACACAGTGCTAACTAATTATTTCACTAGTTGCCATGACCCGTCCCAGGCGCCATCTATGCATATGCGGTGACTCGGAAACTATTAGCAGGTGAGCTGAACCCCCGACAAACACCTGTTTATTGGATATTATTGACATGGTTGTGGTAAACAGAGGAAGTAGTTTTCTGAAGCGCTGGATGGCATTCCTGGAGGAACACGCCGATCTGCGATATCCGGATGCAGGTGAACTGGTGTGATAAGCCATGCACTCCGTGCAGAGCACGTACTTCGGGGTACGTCACCTCGAAAAGAGTAGTTCTATTGGTTTGCATTGACCGTGTGGCACGAGGAAGATATTGCATGAGCTAAGCATATACCCAATCACCATTCTCCAACGCAATACAAATTCCAACACAGCAATCCTGCGGAGAACTCCGGCACCCATTGAAATTTAATCACTCAAACATGGAGAATAATAATGCCCTATCCCACAAACTCTGACTGCAGCCCGATAATATGCCGAAAGTGTGAAAAGCCAGCCCGACTGCACTAATATCAAAGCAGCAATTCAGTCGAATGCTTTCTACAGAGAAGAGCAGTTAACCTGCCGAAATCGGATGATCATCCACAGCTAAGGTTTAGCGTGGTTCTGGGCATCGACTTTTTCGGATTGAGATCGGCAGGAACTATTCCACTTGTGGAGAGTGCTGAACCCGGGATTGCGGAAAGTGTACAGGGGGTTCTGCAGGATCCCTGAAGACCCTACCCTGGTATATCTGGGGTGCATACATGATAGCATACCTCGTGGACACAGCTGTCCGGCGCTTGAACCGGACGTAGCAACCAACAACAGTATGCGATGAGTAGGCAAACGTAAACATACCGCACTAGGCTACATTGTAATGTACAAACTCATACTTTAAACCAAACTAAACTCTGACAGTTGATCACCTCATACTGGGCCATTGTTGGTGGATCTCGTTATTACCTCTGCGTATCTCGGCAGATTAACTTCCAATAGTTCTCCTTAGCATGCGGGCTTTGGTCATACCCACCAGCAATTTTGTCGAGTAAACCCAGTCTACGGAGTATAGCTCGCCCCGTCGGTGTCCCTGGCCTCCAGGGCAGTAGATGGTGATGAGCATATATGAAGGGAAGCTTTCCTCTTTCCTGGGCGATTGTCAAGACCATTGAACCTCAAAAGTCTCCTTACTTCCGATCCCGATCTCGTCTTTTTGTCCTCAAGGTCATTCACAATGAAGCTCTTCGAATCACTGAAGCTTCTCCCCCTCCTTGTGGCAGCACAAGCCACAGCCTTCCCCATAATCAAAATCGCCGCCCCCAGCTTAACAGACTCCTCCGACTCTGACTCTCACAACAACACCGAAACAACCTCCCACTCCCCCTCCTCCCAAACAACCGCCTACAGTAACAACTGGTCCGGCACCGTCCTCAGCCAGCCCCCTTCGGGCGACGAATTCACCCATGTCTCCACCATGTTCACCATCCCAAAGGTCTCCTCCGACGGGCTAGACTCGTACCAATCCGCCTCCGTCTGGGTCGGCATTGACGGCGCCACCGTCTCCGACGCCATCCTGCAGACCGGCGTCGACGTGGGCATCCGCGACGGCTCCCCGCTTTACACCGCCTGGTACCAATGGTACCCGGAGGCCTCAGTAACATGGCCCGACTTCGAGCTGCAAGCCGGCGACGTCGTGGTGACAACCGTCAACGCAACCTCCAAGACCTCTGGCATCTGCATCGTCGAGAACAAGAGCACCGGCCAGAAGGCCACAAAGACCCTCGAATCGCCCAACCCCTCGTCCACACTGTCTGGCCAGAACGCAGAATGGATCGTGGAAGACTTCCTCTCTGACGGGAAGCCCGTGCCGCTGGTGGACTTTGGAGAGATTACGTTTGAGGAGAGCAGGGCGGAGACGAAGAAGGGGAAGAGCGTTGGGGTGTCGGGTGCGACGCCGTATGTTATGGTTATTGACGGCGAGCAGGTTAGTGAGGTGGATATTGTGAATGACTCGCAGTTTAAGGTCAAGCATACCTAATGTAATATGTGTATGACTGCATGGTTTATGATATAGTTAGATACCTGTAATAGATAATGATAATAGAAAAGTTGTCAACTAGAGCAAATGTATCCAGCTAGGAGATGAGTTCTCCAGCGTAGACTCTGGTTCCGCCCACATCTTCACCACACGGATGTGGAGTGTCGCTTCATGAGTTATCAGACTCAGGATTTTATGAATTCTCCATATCGTCTCAGTCTTGCGCACATCAGCTGGGATGGTTTCTCAACAAACTGCACAAGTCAGCGCAGAGTGTGCTGGTTTTCATTGTCTGAGCTCCTTACCCGTTTGGTTGTTGATCGAGGTTGTTTTTAATGCCTTCCTTCTCTTATGCTTTCATGCGAGACTCAGAGTATCGACACTGTAATTCATGTTGGTAGGGTTCTTATTCTTCATCTTCACAAGACTTGATGTGTCTTTTTCCGACACAACGTATCTGGCGCGCTTGCAATTCGCATACGACAGGTGATTTAGCCTGAGATTGGACGTTCTTACCGTGAATTTGTTCGCCACGGCCACCGCTAGGAGTCTGGTCACCCCGCGGGTTGCCAGAAACATGTTAATCTTCGCTTAATGCTGTCCACGCATACACCTTTGCTGTTGCTTTTCATTCTAGATTTCCTCTGGAGTTGCGAGGTTTTCGATAATGTTTTTTCGCCTACATATCCGACAATGAGCGCCATTTCAATGGAATTCGGAGAGATAGGTACGGCAACGACTCGCCGCGCTTTGCTACTATTGATAAGTCGTATGCGTGCCTTCTGCCTCGGACTTGTGCTACATCACGACAACAATGCCGTGATTGGTTTTCTCTTTACTTTGTGTTCGTCAATTGACGAGTAACATATGTCTCTTGGTAAATCCTGACAGTGATGGCGTTGAATTGCAGCTGGTCTCTCGATGATTCTGGGGCCCGCTACTCGACTTGTTACCTCCATGTGCCTCTATCAAGTTAATAACTGACGGAACATAAAAAGTTCCCCTTTGTACAAATAGCGACGGCTGTAGGAATGAAGTAACGAGTAAGGCTTTCACTTCTTATTTGTAGTGCTGTCAGCCATGCTGTCGCTCATGACACGCAGAGCCCCTTGATTGAGATTCTGGCATTGCCGCCAGAGTTTTTCAATTTCCATATGTGGATAAGCTGGTGTTCTTGAGATGAGTCCTCAAATGCAACATCATCCAGTAAAGCAGCTGAACGGCGAGTGTGTATTGTAGTCAGCATAAGTGAGCACGGAGACACAGATAGCGGAGCTAATGCTCTAACCGGGCTTGGGGAAACCCTGCCACATTCCCGGCCGTTTTAAACACAGTCAGCCGTATAAGGGTATGCTCGATCGCAAGCGTGCGAGCACAGGCCATTTTTATTCGAAAATCATATCTGGTTTTATGAGGCTAGTTGTTCTTAAGCGATGTATGGCTGCCAATGCGATCTTCCAACTACGGTTCGACAATATAGGCTGCTGGAAGAACCCCTTGGTTATGTCATGACCCAGAACCGTGGTTAGGCAAGAGATGAGATTGTAAATCGTCGGAAACGTTTCGGAAAAACTTGGATCGGATTATTTGGATAGATGTACTCGCGACTACGCCCACCGCTTTCGTCTTTGGAAGCGGGCGGGCGTAGTCGCAGTACTCTGTGAAGTCTGTACGGAGTAGATGTGATCAAGGAATAGTGATTATTTTTCTCCCTTGCCTCCAAGTGAATTCGAGGAATAACATGCCTGGCCGGAGTGCTGGTATCTGTCTTCATTCACTTTGAAGAAGTTGGAGACTCAAATTACACAACTGCATAATTGTTCATCATTCATAAATTATGATCACCACTCATAATTGTGTCTACACAATGCTCCATGATTATGATTTTACATCCGACTTGGTCGCTTTCTGGTCGTTGCTTCTCTGCAAATATAGATGAACGGTGGCTGATTCTTCCGTACTGGATCTCGGCATTGAACATTTCGCTACCACAGTTGTTGAGAACGGAAGCATACGGCTCATTGTCCCAAAGAAAAATGTCTTCACTACATATTGCCGTAAAGTGCAATTAGGGTTTTTTTTTTTTTTTTGTCCTCGTGACAGACGAGGTGTTCTGGACCCTGAATGTATGGAATACGAGAATATATATCGGGAGTTACATCATGACCGGGCCGGATGTATCCAACGCCGGCTCGGCCGGTAAGTATGCTGAAAAGCGCACACGGGACTCTTTCCAATCGACTCGACTCCCGGGTTCCCGATCAGTCTGTGGATGTTGTCGGATGACAGCAGTCTGGAGATGCCATCGCGTGGTGAGTCTCGCGTGGCTAGACTACGGAGTAGCGATCGTCTCAATATCTGTTACAAGAGCGTGTCATGCCACGATTAAAGGCGCACCATTTCCTCAAAGTGAGTACTCCCGTCAGTGCCCGACATTCCGTAGGTGTTTCCATCGTTCTTCATCGTGCATAGTATACGAGTCATGATGTCAGCGTGCATTCCTGCGACGAGGAATATAACTCATCTTCCATTATTGCGGCATGATCGCTGCAGAACGTGATGTAGAATTCTACTCGTACGGACGACATACCCTGTATAAGGACTTTAACGACGACATGTAACACCCTATTCAGCCACGTACATAAGATCTGGAGAATGGGGAAGGCTCCGTATGGAGTGGACTACTCCGGACTCCGGGCGTTCAATCAACGCCGTGTATGGAGTGCATAAGCGCAGCACTCGGCCGTGTACGGTCATAACCGCAATGCAGATTTTTATGACGATGTTTCATATTATGTACTCCAGAGTACCAATAATAATTTGTTGAGAGCGAGGAGTTGGCGTGTAAATAGACTTAACCAAGCCAAGTAAGCCAAGTAGACCAAGCGAACAAGACCGCGGTAACTCGTGAAAGTAACCAATTCAACCATCGGGATACGAAAAGACACCCCACCGATTGGAGAAACCAAGTTTTTCTCCGCAGGCCGTGCCGATTATCATTGCACAAGAATTCCCGAAGTCGGCCCGAAGACTCTCCAATTGGCCCGAATGGCCCTACAACGCTCGCCGATCTCCGTGGTTTAGCCGGTCAACAAAGTCTCTTTTGGGTATCTGGATATGCTGGCCTGAACTCTATGCACTCTATGCTGGGATTATCTGGTTCCGATACCGTATATCGTATAGCGTACGGAGCAGTACCGTGACCGTAGAGGCTCCCGTTGGTGCTCGCTCTGCCCGAGTCGGGTCGGCGCCGGAAGAGCATTGCCCGATCGGGATGCCGTTCGGAATGGCCATACAAGTACACCACCCCTCTGTTCCTACTCTGGAGTATTAAATAATGGTTTCAAGTGATCTTTTGAAACGGAAAAATGAGTTCATCGCTATGCTCAGGGCCTGACCTTGCGTAAGGAACTACATTAAGATGCTCGTAGAATTATACTCGTAGCTGCCAAAAAATTCTTATACTTAACCTTCTCTATTCGAACCACGGCACAATGGATTAAAGGGGAAACTCAGTACCGGCTCGGTGTCATGCCGAATAGATCCTCCGAGATCCACCCGATGTCATGGCACTGCGCTCAGCGTTCTTGTCAAGTTCTTCACCGGATGCTGTACCAGGCAAGAAGCCCTGGTTTTTCTCGTCATTCTTGTCAATTGCGACGAACGGTCAGCGTCAACCAGCAATCAGAATTACCGCCCTCCGTCCGGGGCACTCCAGGTCAGACAGACGTTGCATGTTGTTGGGCTAAAAAAGAAAACATGGAGAACAAAACGCGGAGAACAGTCACGAGGCCCAATCACCGGCCCGACTGTCATACGGTGATTCCCCGAGGTTTACCAATCCTTTTCCAGCATGCTTCCAGACCCACGGTCCCTTCCCGATTTGGTACCTTGTACGGGCTCCGGATGTCGTGGGTGAGTTCCATGGAGCGCGAATTCCATGGCACTCTGTGACGCCACGATGCCAAAATGTCGATGGTTACTTATATCCACGATTTCCCCCGGAATTGTTGCTGCTCCAGACTGTCTCCCCATCTTTTCTCTTTACCTCTTTACTTGATACCCTTGCATTCTTTCTTTCTTTCTTTTTTTTGGTTAAGTCAAGATGGATTCGAAAGATCAGTCCAACCAGCCTTCTCATACTGAGAACGCTTCGACAAGTTCCTCGCAAGAGAAACCCCAGTTTGGACGTCTCGTCGGTGGGAAGTACGCCCAAGAGGTCAACGATGATGAGTCCTTCCCCGAATACGGCTCGCTGCAACAAGTCGACGTCGATATTCCCTTGACCTTCACCGAAACAACAAACCACAATGGCAGACAAATTATCATCCTCGATTTCCGCCATGGCGATCCCGAAAACCCCTTCAACTGGAGCGGCAAGAAGAAGGCCTTCCTGAGTTCGCTGCTCTGCCTCATGACCCTCTTCATCGGTCTCGCAACAACAGCCTACAGCTCCGGTATCTCGAGAATGTGTGAGGAATTTGGCGTCTCGGAAGAACTGGGCCAGCTGGGTCTGTTCTTCTTCAACTTCACCTGTGCCCTCGCTCCCATGTTCCTGGCCCCCTTCTGTGAGTTGGTCGGTCGTAAGATCGTCTACGTCGGTGGATACGTTTGCTTCGCTATCATGTTCATTGGCCTCTCGCTGGGCAAGAACATCGCTACCATCCTCGTCTGCCGTGCCCTGCTGGGTCTCTTCGGTTGTATCGGTACCATCCTGGTCGGTGGTACCTTCGGTGACATGTACACGCCTGAAAACCGTGCTATCCCCATGGCCTCCTTCTCCTACATTGCTATCCTGGGTACCGTGGGTGCCCCCATCTACGCTGGTTTCATCGACCAGGCCCTCGGCTGGCGCTGGGTTGAGGGTATCCAGGGTCTCGCCAACATCCCTCTCGGTATCGCCATCATCGTCTTCTTCCGTGAGACCCGTGGCTCTGTCGCCCTGAACAAGCGTGCCAAGGCCCTCCGCAAGGCCACCGGTGACGACCGCTACATCACCCGCACCGAGCTCGAGGCCCCCGGTGTCAAGGAAATGCTCCACAACTCATCTGTCAAGGCCGTCAAGATGCTCTTCACCGAGCCCGTCGTGTTCTTCTTTGGTCTCTGGATCGCCTTCGCCTGGTTCCTGACCTTCCTCTTCCTTTCTGTCATCCCCATCACTTTCCAGGAGAAGCACGGCTGGGGCGAGGGTGCCGCCGGTTTGCCCTACATCTCGCTCTGCATTGGTACCACCATCGGATTCGGCATGAACTTCTTCCAGATCCGCAAGTACAATTCGCTCCGCGTCGCCAACAACGGCCGCGTGCAGCCCGAAGCCCGCCTCTACGGTGCCCTCTTCGGCGCCATCTGGCTCCCGATCGGTCTCTTCATCTACTCCTTCACTCAGTACGCCTACCTCGTCTGGGTCGGTCCCATCATCTCCCTCGCCCTCATCACCATCGGTATCTTCTTCATCTTTGAGTCCTGCTACTCGTTTACCTCGGACTGCTACGGCGAGAACTCCTCCTCTGCCATCGCGGGCCAGGGTCTCATGCGTAACACGCTCGGCGCTGTCTCGCCGCTGTTCGCCTCGCAGTTCTTCCACAACGTCGGTAGCCAATACGCTGGGTTGATTCTGGCGCTTATCGCTACCGTCCTCACTTTCCTTCCGTTCGTCCTGTTCAAGTTCGGGCCGCAGATCCGCGCCCGGTCTAAGCTTGCTAGCTCGACGACTCGGGCTATGGGTGTGGACTAATTTGTTTTATGATTTTGTTTTTTTGTTGCATATAGATATTTTATTGTACTGTTATTGAGCACTGCATGTATGTATAGATATACCAACGCCCTTTGACAGGGTGTCTTGTTTTGCATGTGTACAGGACGGGTACGAATCAAACCGAGTCATGAACCACTTTTCTTCCTTCAGATATACTCCGTAGTACATCGTAAATTTACTAGAAAAATCTTCACATAACTCATGTTCGCCACGTGAGGCGACATGACGTCATATAGCCACCACCGAGTCGGCTATGCAGTGCCGTTTTCGTATTCACACGGCATCCCGAATCAAGTTTGATGCCGACCCCGACAAGATGCCGGTACTCCGTACGGAGTAGGGGTCGATATGTGGGTTCCGGGATGTCCCTACATACGGTGTAGTGCTCCATGTGCCTTGATTTCGCATCCACTTCGGATGTAAACGAGATGTGTAAGCGATAATGGTGGGTACAAATATGCCAATGATATTGGGCATAGAGTGTCTGATGAGGTGAATGGGTGCGAGCAATGTGCGGCGTTGGTGGAGGTTTATAGTTACTTCTATGGCGGCCTCCATGCCCTTCTATCTTGATGCCTATCGTAGAGCCCGGCGCAATAGATATACGTGGAGCTCTTGGGTATCTTGAGAATAGGATCCTCCGGGCACCGTAGTGTTATGGTTACACAAAGGTCAACCAAACCTGCAGATACAAACACCAGCTTACTCGTTTCTTCTAGGCTACTTTATTGTTTTCTCCACTGGTCTGTTCTCCAATCCGCAGTTTGGTCACACCAGCAAAGCCAGATAGTCTACGGAGTTTACTATGCCCGAAACAGCGAGCCCAGAATGGCACGGATGCGAATATTCTTCGCCATCCTAGCAGCTTTTCATCAGCAGGTTGAATAGTATCTATGACTCGATCGAATGTCTTGCATCTACATTCTTGGACACAGAAAAGAGTCATGTTTCTTCAAACCTGCAACCTCCATCAAGGACTATCCCATAAGTTTCCAACCCGGAGATGAGTATCTTAAACACCAACAAAGCGTCCACGAATAAATAAGGGAGTATGAAAACAATCCACGCAAAAGCCGCCAGGCTGCCTATACGCTTGCCTACGAAACGATTTGGGCCTTTAGTGCTCACCAAAGAACAGGCCCTGAGCGTATTGACGATGACCTCAGTGCTCTAACTGACTGGCTACCAGTAGAGGATGTCCATGGGTGACCATAGTGACATCAAAGACATTAGCTAACATTCATTTGGATAGGGATTTTGACGATGCCACTGTTCTTGCAGAGAGATTCACTACCCTTTCCTGTCCCACTATGGCGCCCCGGGATACCAAAGATTGACCGCATGCCATATTCGTGATGAGACATGATATCACAACACAGGGTGAAGATCTACTCCATAAAGAAGTGCTGACTATAGCAGTGACGAACCAGGCTAGAAGTATCTACCGAACGTAAATACATCCAGATCCTTGTTCTCTCATTTATGGGGGAACTGGAAGGAAGAATACTCCAGGCGTACTTTGATGGAAAGGATTGTCATTTGGAAGACGAAGATCTACCATTTTTGGCCTTTGGAGGATGCTCAGAAGTGGATTGATGTTTTTACCCAGCAGATGGCGAATGTTCCTGTTGATGATACCTTTGAATAATAGAGTTCTAGATAGTTAGAGAGTAGGGAATTTACTGTTTCGCTTGATGCAAAGTAGTCCGATGTCAAAGTAGTCCGATGTCAAAGTAGTCCGATGTCAAAGTGCCCTGTCCACTATATTACCTTGATATCAAATCCACTTCACCTCCAGTCTTACTACATCTAAGCGCAAGTGCTCTATCACTTTAGGAGTCCAACAATGAGTTATAAAGGCATCTACTGCTTGAAGCGATGTATTCGGAGAGGGAATTCACTATATGTCACCTCAATCTACGTCAAAACATCTGTCATCGGATCCCAGCCAGCAGGCTTTCATCAAGCTATACGATATCTATGGCTCGATCGAGAGTATACATTTCCATTCTTAACGGATTATAAAGATGCGGGAAGTTGAAACTGAAAGATAATAGACCTTATGATGTCCACCCAAAGCCATGTCGACATAGCTATAATGAACGGTTGTAAGTTTTTTATGATACATACAGTTCTGCATATTGGATTCTACATAGAGTAGACAGCAGGATTGCCGCTCACTACAGCTTTATAGTTAGGAGTATTTTAACGACATTCACTTATTACACAGCACCTCATTTCAATCAGAACATCTATCACTAGATCCCAGACAGCAACAGGCTCAGGCCTTTTCAGCAGACTAAGCGATCCTCGATTCGCTTGAAAGTCATCGACCTCCATTTCTGACAAACCACACCATACCGATAACATGCGAGGAGTTGAAATGGAAGGATTGTGGGCTCACGCTGTTTAACAGAAGCCATGTTTCTTCGAAGCTGGATCTTGGTCAATGTTAAGAGTCATCCTCATAACCTTAAGTTCTACAACGCTGCTAATGCGTATATTGAGCGCTACAGCATCCAGAAGCTTTTGGAGCACTTTAACTGATTCGAATCAGGCAGAGACGACCACGACTGGACTCTGAAAGGGGAGGGAGGTCAAGCGATTTATCTTGCTGGATTCCAGAAGATCTGTACCGGGAAACCGAATAAGTATGCATTTCTTTTCTTTCTTTATCTCTTCCAGTCTGTCCCCATCCTATCTCATTGCCCACGGTTTTTCGAGTCCAATTATAAAGTGGATCTCCCATGTTTTACACGCACTTGATTTCTCATCTTTCACCATTTACGATTCTAATTGCGGAGTCCTCGGCTAGAACGAATGATAGGAAGGCATCTGAGGTTCAGGATGCTTTGCTATGACATGGGCTGTGAATTCAGTGAATATGAAAGAAAGGGAGGTCTTGTAGGTCATGTGTCATCTCTTCATTATATCACTTCATTCATACATGCAGTGGGATACCCGAAAATAACTGTATCGCCACCGAGACGTATGGTTGGTCAGCAGTGCCGCAACGACAGATGTGCCTAATGATCAAACGGTCCCGGCTTGCTGGAAAGAGGGTCAAAGGTGACATAGAGGCTTGGAGCCACGGCTCTCATGGAAATATTCACTTGATGCAGAAAGAGAAGTCTACTGAGCCATTCTGTACTCAAACATGTCCCGGCTGACTTTTAGCGATAGATCATATTCCCAAAGCCACCATCCCGTGCCGCATCTACAGAATCAATCAAGTTAGGGGAAAAAACTTCTGTTTCACCAAAAAGTCACTCGTCTAGATGCCATCGTCGATTTGAACATCAATCAACTCTAGAAGATTGCAGCGGAGTACATTCGTGCAGAGGCTTACAAACCCGCGTAGCTGGACGATCTGGACACCTTTTATCCTAACATTTGACTGAATCATGCCTTAGAACAGCCCTAACAGGCTCTGTCCTCTTCTCCCTTTTAACTCCGTGATTCAATGCCATCATTGAGTTGGCCATAAATAGAAACTACATGCGTGCAAAGGCCTATGCTTTGACTTCCAGACAGCAATTCACCTGGATGCCTCGGCATACAAGATGAAAAAGGTTTCGACCATGTCCCAACTGACCTTCCCAATGACCTTGTTCATGTCCTATTGGGTTGGGCGTGGTATGATATAAAACTCGCAGTTGAAGACACCAGTGAATAGTGTTTAGGACAAACAACCCCATCAGTCATCCTTTGCCAATTGATGCAGTATATCCTGTATAAGACCACGGGCATGAGGATGATAGTGAATTCAACAAAGACAAAGTCCGATGATGGTGAGGAAAAGACAGTGACTACATCCTTGAATTCAGACACTGAATTCTGCATTTGACGCCCTGGATAATCCTGGGTTCCAGTATATACACACTTAATGAGTCCAAAGAGAAAACATCATTCGGAGGATATGTGTTCTGACGTTATTCGGTGCCTCCTCAGACCTGTTTGGGACTGGAGATTGTGCGATAGTAGCATAGTACTGAGCAACTATCTGTACGATAACTTCCTTGTAATATACCCTACAAATAACATCAACCCTATTAATCCGTCTTTCAGCCTTGATCGCCAGAATCTCCTCTCCCCCTAGAAAGCTTTGTGTCCGGTCTAGCATCCGTATCTATTTGGTCCGGTATAGTTTTGATCGCCTAACATTACCAACTAAACAAAAGGAAACTAAATCCAATATACAAACTTCTCTTCAGACATTAAATTATCTAATAATGCGAATCAATATCATGAATTGCAAGTATCGTGCCTTTTTCGGTACGCTCATCCGACTCGGTGTTGCTTCCGATTCGGATTCTTTTCCATTCCCCGCAGCATCGTACTTGGCTATCTTACCCCAGGGATTGTCTATATAAAAGCGCATATTATTCGCAAAATGGCTTTGAATATAATTCAGATCCTTCAGTCGCATCGTATTCGAATTCCACGCACTCCAGATACCTCACCTTCGGACTCCAACATAAAGCTACAGACAACTATCCAACACAATGGGCTCAATCTCTACAAACAAACCCCACGTCCCCAAACCCGGCGTCTGGTGTCCAGCAGTAACATTCTTCGACCCATCCACCGATGAAATAGATTTCGCCTCCCAGTCCAAATACTTCACCTACCTCTCAACTACCGGGCTAGCAGGCCTGGTCATCCTCGGGACAAACTCCGAAGCCTTCCTGTTGACCCGCGAAGAGCGTTCCCGGGTCATCTCGACAGCGCGTCAGGCTGTTGGCTCGGATTTCCCGCTCATGGCTGGCGTGGGCGCGCACTCGACGAAGCAGGTGCTAGAGCTTGTGCGGGACGCGAAGGAGGCGGGGGCGGATTATGCGCTTGTCCTGCCGCCGGCGTATTTCGGGAAGGCGACGGATATGAACGTTGTCAAGAGATTTTTCAGCGACGTGGCGAGGGAGTCTCCGTTGCCGGTTGTTGTGTATAACTTCCCCGGGGTGTGTAATGGGGTCGATCTTGATTCTGAGACGATCACGGCTATTGTGCAGGAGTCGAAGAAGAGTAGGCCGGATGGAGTGTCGAATGTCGTTGGTGTCAAGCTGACGTGTGCTTCTGTTGGGAAGATTACCCGTCTTGCTGCTACGTTCCCCAAGGAGGAGTTTGCCGTTTATGGTGGTCAGTCTGATTTCCTCATCGGTGGTCTCAGTGTAGGATCCGCGGGCTGCATCGCAGCGTTCGCAAACGCATTCCCCAAGACTGCATCGAGAGTCTATGACCTGTACACGACCGGCAAAATTGATCAAGCAATTGAACTTCAGCGAAAAGCAGCCTTGGCGGAAAGTCCGGTTAAGAGTGGGATTGCGTCGACCAAGTATGCGGCTGCGGTTTTCACGGCACCGTTGGCGGGGATTGAGGGAGCGGAAAAGAAGTTGAAACCCAGAACACCATACGGAGAGCCTGCTGAAGGAGTGAAGAAGTCAGTCAAGGAGGGAATGGGGGGTTTGCTGGAGGTTGAGCAAAGCTTATAGGTTTGAGCCGTTTATAGGGTTATGGCGAGGTTGATGCCAACTGCGTGTCATGGTATCTGTCAGTAGAGTAACACAGGGAGAAATTTTTGAATGCCCAAGTCCAGAGTAAAATGATCACTAAAGGGAGAACAACTCTGACAGCCATAAAGAACTCAATGAAACGAAGCCCTCGGCCGAGAG
Organism: Aspergillus chevalieri; assembly: GCF_016861735.1. NCBI lineage: Eukaryota > Fungi > Ascomycota > Eurotiomycetes > Eurotiales > Aspergillaceae > Aspergillus > Aspergillus chevalieri. The sequence continues at coordinate 185,539 of NC_057365.1, forward strand.
GACGGTGAATTCACTTGGTTACTCAATATCAGAATGTTCTTTTCCAACCAATTCACCACACATATTACCAAACAGAGTCTTTTGCATTGACCTGTGTTCGTAGGCCACCGCAACGCCTGTTGAAGTAGTTTCCTCGCCGTGCATGAACACGGGACAACCACCAAAAAGACGTATTTCGACGAGCAAGCCAAGACATAAATGTCATCATACGATGCGCTTATAGGCACCATATTGCAATGGAGTGTTTTGTTAGCACAAGCAAAGAGCAAGCAGTGTGAAGCTCTGCCGTCGGGAAGAGTCCGAGCTTGTTTGATATAGCATTTCCCCGAGGCTAGCCCGACAACGATCCGGGGCTGGGGTAACGGCTGCGATGATGTTTCGTAATTAGAATCAGAGAGCTCTATATGGTCGATGTGGATTATATGGATAAATGTATGACCTACATAGCACAACGCCAGCGGGCTTCTACGGAGTCGGCTGAAATGACAGGTCAGCGGGACAGCCAACAAGAACACTGTAACACAAGCCGTCCCGCGTGAAGCATCGGTATCGAGTGCATGTCGGTCACCTGCAGCCTGAGAACGGAGCTTTTGGTGTGCATGAATCTAGTCCACTCCCCGTTACGGTTACCCGATTCATAGGAGCCGAATCCGTAAGCAAGCTCCGGTATGACAAGGTCAATCCTCGGACCGGTGTGAAGACATATAAAGTTCCTCTTCGTCCGATCCGTGTAAACCCGAGGATATGGAATATAATGCCGCATCGTGGGTGGGACTTGACTTAGAGCTGTGTCTATGGCTTCCTGTGCATGTAGGAAATAGTGACCTCCACCAATAAGACTTGTTTAATCTGGCTCAATGGAATAAGCATGCTAAGAGCCGAGCGCGTCTATGTGAAGGACAATTTCCGATTATATTCGGTGCACTTGTATTGTCCGTAGGTGCAGTAAGCCAGACGGCATTCCCGAGATAACAACAAGTGGTTGGCCAAGCAATCATATTTGTGCCGTTCTAACATTAAAACCATATCGGGGTCGGCACGAATACATATTCGTAACATTTTGAGATATTCGCATTCGCATTCGTAGTGCGAAATGTCTACGAATACGAATGCGAATTACAAATATTCGTAACGAATACGAATATATTTGTTATTCGTGCCGACCCCTAAAACCATAGAAGAAATAAACGTGTCTCTGAGTGCAGTTGTAGATTGGACGGGAGAGTGTGTGGAGGCTGAAGTTGGACGGCAGTCTGAGGCAGTGTCATGCTCTCCGCGGGGTTCCCTTTTGGGAATAGCACCTTCTCCACGTGTTTCCCCATTGTATAACGTACTCCACATGCGAATGTAACACACGGGCGAATGTAACACGAAATCGCTCCGCCGCGATGTTAACTCCAACATTTCCACCAATGCACTAAAATTCCATTAATACTATTCAGAATCATCTTCCTCAGACATCTCTACTACTATCTGACAGGAACGCGCATTGTGTCCGGCCTTTCCGCAATTGCCACAGCGCCGCGCGCGTGTCTCAGTCCGTGGTCGCCGACCAGCCCTAATGCGTGTTTCCTCCTTTAGTTGCACCTCAACCTCCATTTGATCCCCTAATTCCTGAGCTTCCAGTATAGAAAGCGACCCTCCTTTCCTTAGACGTGTTTTTTTAGCCCTCCGGCGTTTGCTAAGGGCCTCGTTTGCCGCCCGAAGATCATGAATCTCTGCTTCCATCAAATCCATCTTATGCATTATTCTCGTCGTGCCTTTCGCAAGGATGTCAACAGCATTCAATATTGATGTTGGAGAGCTATCTTGGTGATGAGAGATTCGGCGTTTTATAAGGTTTGTCTGGGATGATGCTTCAATTGGGTTATTTGGCGTTTTAGAGACCCAGCTATGGGAGGTACTCGGTCGTGAATTTGATGGTGTTGGCGTTTTGAATCGGACATCAAGCTTAGATATTACCCTCTCAGGGTCAAAGGGGATAAGTCCAGCCCCTCGAAAACCACCTTCAATATTTTTTCCTGTCATGGTGGCTTGGTACGCGGCGTAAAATGCAGGAAAGAAATCTTCTTTGGTGACATGGGTAATATGCGCCCGCATCAGCCCTTCAATATGCTTACCATAAGCAATCTTCAAAGGGCTAAAGTATCCGACATCAAGAGGTTGAAGGATATGGGACGAATGTGCAGGCATACAGAGTGTAATAATGTTGTTATTCTTGCAATAAAGCTCGAAGTCGGTTGAGTGGTGACTCTCATGGCCATCAAGGATCAGGAGACGATAACGACCGATTGTTCGGGCCTTTGTGTATTTGTCAAAGTGCTTGATCCATTCCAAGCCGAGTTCATTTGTTATCCAACCGCTTTCTGATGTAGCGATAACCCAATCCATTGGTAGTTGATTATTCTGATACCAAGAAAGAAGGTGATATTGACCTTTGACAATGATGTATGGCGGGATCGCCCAGCCACGAGCATTAACTCCCTGGATCACTGTGACCCATTCGCGATTGCCAGGCTGTTTTGCTTTTGCCTTGCCATGTCGTTCAGAGCTTGTGACAACCATTGTAGTCGAGATCACTCCCATCTGAAACCCAGTTTCATCAAAGTTATAGATATCTGCTTCCTGGATGCCATACTTCGCAATTGTGTTTTGAACAAGTGTAAACCAACGACCAATAACTTCTGGGTCTTCGCATAGAGCCCTCTGATAGTCATATTTCCGATTGAAACGAGTTGTGAGCTCTGGGTGCCGTTTGACAAAGGTGCTAGCCCAGTTTACCCCAACGCGTCCCGCGTCGCGCGTTGTGAGTAGTCTGTTGGCCATATCTTCCACACCAGACAACCGAGGAGGAAACCCTTTGGAATCTAGATCAAGTATGTGTTCGACAATTGTTGATTCCTCTAGATCAGTGAGCTTCCGTGAATTGGCTGATATATTGCATCGTGATCGCATGCCACCCCGGCGGCGACTAAGCTTCACATGATCCACGTGATAGATCCTGCCAGCGGCTCGAGCGCTTAGATTTTTATCATTTTGCATAGCTTGAAGGGCCAATATTACTTGGCTTTCATCATGTTTCTGAGGCATCGTTGGGTGTGGTGAAATTTGTAGTAGAAATCGGAAGTCGCGGCGGAGTGATTTCGTGTTACATTCGCCCGTGTGTTACATTCGCATGTGGAGTACGTTAGTCTTTTGCACTTCTTCAAATTTATGCGCGGTTGCTTCCAAAGTATTCAATAATGTCTACGATATAGGCATTGTATTATAATCTATATTTGTTGGTACACTGTACTCTGGACTGAATGTGCCTGTTGTCAACACCCCGCATTTTTACTCCGTCCCGCGGGAAGCCTTCTTCATTACCCCAGCCTACACAGACTCTTGTCCGGACAGGAGGCACTCTTTCGCCAAAGTTACCTTTCTTGAGGTTAGTGCTCCCCACAAATATGACCCTATGGAGACTAATCCATAGGCTTGCAGAGAGAACAGAAACAACGTGCGATTTCTCGCGAATTAGCTGTGGGGACCCGGCGAAACTCCGGGGCTTTTACTGCATCTCACTTCCCCAAGAAAGACCATTGCTTTGTCGGGATCTCGAGAAAATCTGGCAGTAATCCCTGTAAACATGGACCAAATGATCTCGTATTCGAGGCGGGGAATGATATTGGCTTTGGGTTTTGCCCGGGAATGAGGTTCCGACTACAATTCACGAAGGTGAAGATTCGCACGGGTGGTGAAGAGACATCTGGGGTATGGAGAAAGCCCGGAGAATTCGGAGAATTGCACGCTTGATTTGTCGCATCGGGCCGACTGACGCTTGGGCCTGTCCCTGGCTATCTGCCAGAATTGTGGAGGTGGGACATTTGCTGCTGATCTCAATAGGGTTCAATGTGCGGGATACGCTGTACAGGCGGGAGAATGGTCTAGCCAAGAAGCTTTTGCATTGATGCTCTTGTCCCTCCACCGCCGAGTAATACTGTATACAGGGTCATTCCACGATGAGGTAACTCTGACGCTGAGTGTTGCTGTTATGGAGCCTTCCACTTTGCCATGGTATGCCGGTAGTGCTGTTGGGCAAGGTATTGACAAAGACTGGATGCCAAAATGCCGCATATGGAGAGCCGATAGCATATAAATACCCCTTGTTGTGACCCCCGAACTACTCAGCAAACCAGATTATTCCCATTCTTCGAAGTACAATGCGTCTCGGACTCCTTGCCCTACCTTTCCTGGCGGCCACTGTCCAGGCCGCAGACTATTCCGGGCCTCTTCGGCCTCAGGTCCAATTCTCGCCGCCCAAGGGATTCATGAACGATCCAAACGGATTGTTCTATGATGCAAAGCGGAGTATTTACCACTATTACTACCAATGTAGGCATTTCTTGAACCCATTCACAAAGATCACAGCTAACAAGACCAGATAACCCCTCTGAACCAGTAGTCGGTAACCAGCATTGGGGCCATGCTACCAGCCCGGACTTGTACCACTGGACCAACCATCCACCGGCCCTCGAGCCCGACAATGAAGACACCTTTATCTTTTCGGGATCGGCTATCATCGACAGTGAGAACACATCGGGATTTTTTCCTGACCAGGATGATGGTGTAGTTGCCATCTACACTGCTCACTCGCCCACCAAAGAAACGCAGCACATTGCTTATTCCACTGATGGCGGATATACCTTCACCAAGTACGCCAACAACCCCGTTATTGACAGCCATACCGACGACTTCCGGGACCCCAAGGTTATCTGGCACGCTGAAAGCCAAAAATGGGTCATGGTTATCGCTTGGGCCCATGCCCGTAAAATTGGGATTTTCACATCTCCCAACCTCAAGGACTGGACGCCAACATCCAACTACACCCAGGAAGGACTCCCTGGCGTTGAGTTTGAATGCCCCAACCTGGTGACATTCCCCATTGATGACGCGGATTCTGGTGAGACCACAAAGGACGTTCTGGCTATCTCTGTCAACCCTGGTGCTCCGCTTGGAGGTTCCGGTACCTTCTATATTGTTGGACAATTCAACGGAACCCACTTCAACTCCGAAGTTAAGGAAGAGACTCTCTTCGACTTCGCCCGGGACAACTACGCAGCTCAATGGTTCTATGGTCTCCCTGAAGGCAGCAAGCCGGTCTCAATTGGCTGGGCCAGTAACTGGGACTACACAAATGAAGTGCCCTCGGGTGATCGCGAGGGCTGGCGAAGCTCCACCACTCTGCCCCGGGAGCAGACCCTCATCAAGGTCGACGGTGCCTGGAGAGTCGCTCAGGCTCCATTCCAGGGTCTCTCGCCCGTCAAAGGCGACGAGCTCGAAAAGAAGACATTCAGCGAGGGTGACGTCTCTGTCGACTTCTCCAGCGTCGAGTCCAACGCCGTCTACTTCGACGTGGCCATCAAGCACCTCCCGTCTGCCAATGTCACTGGCGAGCTCAGCTTCAACTTCACCTCCTCCGCCTCCGGCGAGTACCTCGACGGCGCCGTCGAACTGAACTCGGGCTCCTTCTGGATAAACAGAGCCGGCACACACCTCTTCACAACAGCAGACAACGGCAACTTCGCTGGTCAATTCGGCACTTCCATTTCCGTGCCTGAATCCGGCCAGTTCACTTTCTCGGGTGTTATTGACCGTTCTGTGTTCGAGGTCTTCCTTGAGGAGGGGAAGCAGAGTGGAACGATGAGTTTCTTCCCTACTAAGCCCTTGGATAAGGTTACCTTCGCGGCTACTGGACTTGGTGAGCATGTTACTGTTGATGTTGGTGTTTGGGGTTTGAAGAGCGGGTGGAGTTCGTGAGGTATGGCTGAAGGATTATGGTTATGATTTACGAATATGTTAAATATATGGCAATTGATACTATTTTGCTGTACCTGTTTGGCCTAGCTTTGATGTATCCATAAAACAATATGGCTTCTGCAAACTTTATATCTCATTCAAGTAGCAACTTATCTCTAGCAGCCTGCACGACGCAAGCCCAGTAACCAATAAAAGACGCGCAAAGACTGCTCTATCATCAGTCATCTCTATGCTCGTACATGATCTCAGAGACCAGTGTCCCACGGCCAGTGGTCTCAATACTTGCTATTGCGGCATGTGTTTCCAGGAGAACCGGATTAAGTAGCGGATATCGATCATCGTAAGAGATAAATGTTCTTATTCTAGACTGGGGTAAATCCTTATTGAAAACAGTCGGGAAGTCATGTTGTCTTGGATCGGTACTGATGAAGAATGTCTGTTCGTTTAAGGGCAACGCAGAACGAGGAGAATTCTTTGCCAAGGTAACGGCCGAGGATCAGCGTTTTGTATACTCTTGATATATTATTGATGATGAAAATGCAAGTTAGATTGGGAAGTAGTGGTAGACAATCTTCAACATAACAATCACTTGAAACAAGAGTAATAACACGCTGGCTATTTCGTAAAACACTGTAGCAAAACACATGTGGCCGTCTCTTTGGAGACATTGCGCTCGTAGCATATTTAGTATTGATCTTGGTCGTCTGGGGCGCTTTTATATCGCTCGCTGAGATAGAAATTTGATAGGCGATAAGATAAGATCACATGATTTGATCCACATTCTTTCGTTGACCTTGCAGGCTGTGCATGTTTATGTCACAGGCTGCTTCATTCTAGGCGTGCTCCAGGCCACAATATTGGAAAGAATCCCCCGTACAAGGCTATCCTTAAAGAGAAAATAGCACGAGTTCTATTCTTGAGGGGTGATGTCACCGCGGAATGGAACTGAATCTCCATCATGATTGGCCAATCGCACCCACTCGGCGCGGAAGGTTGTTGAATACGGTATTGTATTGAATACATATGCAAACCATGCAAACCACGGGCAAAACCCCGTCACCCATGGTAATACCAAAACGAGCGGTGTCGGGAACGCCCTGAGCCGCGATCATACGACTGGAGAAATCACGGGAGAGCGAGACTTCGCTCAGTCAGCACTCGAGCTGGACTCTCTCTTTGGCAACACGTTGAGATGTTGGATGACCGACTGATACGTTGTCAGGCACGCCACAGATATTAACAAAGTGTTACCAGAAGTTCCAACAGAAAACCACCAGGACAGTGCTCCCGCAGTTCCGGCGTTAGTGGACGGGACAGAAGTGTGTTGTGATAAGATCTAATTGACTCCCGGCGTCCCACGGAGCCTCATTCTGCAATTGGTGAGTCTCCCTGCAATCCTCGAGTCAGTAGTCTCTACTCTCAGTACTCCGGAGACGATTGCCACAGACATGCCAATTTAGAAAGGAACAGGAGTATCGTTCTGACAACCTGCAGCTCTTTGTTCTACGGAGTACTCGGGCAGATTCGCCATCCCCCCCCCCCAATCGCTACCGATTGATAACCCAATCAGCCCTGAATCCGACTCCACAGTCCTTATCCTAGACTCATATTAGCGCCTCCCCATTGCTGCTGATCAGCATCCACGCTTGCGAATTTGAGATTTTAAGCCCGCAGCTCGCCCGTTCTGGCTGTTCCACACGCCAGTGCCAGGTACTTTACTGTGACATTTCCCAACAGCCCGGACGTGAGTCAACTCACCTATGTCGAGTCTCTAATTCAACCTAGAGCAAGCCCATTGACGACTGCAGGGCATTCATCATTCTCAGTTGACATCGATAGTAGTCAGATCACCGCGCTGTGCCTCCATGGTTCAGTCGCGGCCTCCTTCTAGAAACTAACAATGTCCTTCGCAGGCATGGAAAACGACTTCCAGCTCTTCTCTCCTGTTCAATCCTCCGATAGGAAAAGCTCGCATACGGACGCCATTCCGCCCTCAACCGATGATTCGCAGGACTGGACGCAGTGGATGAGATGGGACGACCAGGTTTTTTCAGATCCCAAGGAAAATGCTCCTTTCGACGCTTCATTAACATCGCCAAACACTTCGCTTGGAGCCAACTTCTCCCAGCATGAGTTCTCCCCCGACATCGCACAAGGCCTGCCAAGTCTGCCCTTTGACGCCTCGGGCCGAGATCGGAGTGGTATGCTCCCAAGTGACGGCATCCAACAGCAGTCCCAGCCTTCCCTTACCGGTTCCCCCGACTCCCTTGGCACAACTCGTAAGCGAAAGACGAGCAGTGACGACGATGGATCGACAGTCAGCGGAGTCCCTCAGAATGGTGGAAAGAAGATGCCGACTAAGAAGCGGGCCCACAACGTCATTGAGAAGAGATACCGTGCGAACCTTAACGACAAGATTGCCGAATTGCGAGACAGCGTGCCAAGTCTACGGGCTTCCTCCAAGGGTACCAACGGAACCCTCCTTGACGACGAAGATGCAGACGGCGTCACACCAGCCAGCAAATTGAACAAGGCGTCCATCTTGTCGAAAGCAACAGAGTACATCAAGCATTTGGAGATTCGCAACAGACGACTCGAGGACGAGAACACCGCGTTAAAGAACCGACTACGCCAGGTAGACAAGGCAGCTGAACAAACCGTCACATCCGCCGCTTCGGTTTCGTCCCCAAGCAACTACACGGAGTCAGGGGCGAGCTCCTCGCCGAGTGTGTTCTCACATACTGAAGACGCACCTAGCGATCATTCTCCGAGTTCCTTGTATCCACCAGAAGGATTGCTCCAGGTACCTGACTCTTTCAAGAAGATGCAGGCTTCGTCAAAAGACAACGCCTGGTCGCAATCATACATCCAATATCCTTCCAATGGAAATAGGACAACGCAAACAGGTGGCGGCGGCCGTAGGCGGTCAAACTTCCCTAACAAGTACATGCTGGGTGCTCTTGCTGGATTGATGGTTCTGGAAGGCCTGGGCACTGAAGAGGACACCGAATCCAACGAAAAGGGACTGCTGGCGGTTCCCGTCCACCTGCTCAAATACTTACCTCAGATCAACTCGCCATCACTAGCATACTGGAATGCTGTGGTTCGAAGCTACTGGGCTTCATGGCATGCTAGGGCCATCATCCACTTCGGCATCTTGGCCTCTCTCGTCGTCGGAAGCGCATTCGTGGTGTTTGTTTACCTTTTCAATGCGGAACCTAAGCACTCCGACACCTCGTCGAAAGTACCGGTCTCATCCGGATCGTCCTTGTCCCCGTACAACTTCAGACGACAAGCCTGGTTAACGAGCATCCAGCAAGTTGGTGTCCCGCGTCATCGGTTCTTCCGGGAGTGGTATGTCGTAACATCGCGATGTACTGAATACGTTTTGCGATGCCTCATGGGATGGAAGCTCTACTCTCGAATCACGGGTATTACCGAGGAAGATGAAAAGGGACGTGTGAAGACATGGGATATTGCAATCGATGCTCAATTGGCAGGTGGTGATGCCGAGATCAGCAAGAGTCGACTCGTCCTGACCATCTTTGCTGCTGGCACCCTGCCCCGCAGCCCCATGAGGATGATGCTGAAGGCACTGCACTGCCGCATTTTACTCTGGAGAGTTGGAGACCCTGGCTCCTGGAGCTTCTACATTTCGAACGATGTGGCGCGTGCACTTGCAAGATACCAGTGGGATTTGGCTCGACAGATGCATCGCGCGCTGCCAAAGGATCATCCGGATGCCCTTCCGAGTCATCTGGCTGCGCTCCTTACTATTGACAGCGAGGATGTCATGATCGACGGTATCGTACAGCGGGCGGCGAATCTTACGTGGAACCGCCCAACGCAGGAGGCAAGTGATGATCATGAAGCGCTTCTGGATATCGTGGAAGAGGATCCTGCTATTCAGTCTTCGCTGGACGCCCTTGCTGCTTGGTGGTCCTGCCACCTTTTGCAACGCGCCCTCTTGAAGTATTTCGAAGCTAGCTCTGGTGGGCCCGATTCGAAGCAGAGCCGCGACCTTTTCAAATCCAAGATCAATCTCGCTCTTAACGTGGCTCCTCAGCCTTCAGCTGCACACACGCGTGCCCTCGTCATGAAGGCCGTCTTCTTCGAACAGGATCGCGTTAAGAACATTGGCGCCGTTCTTGCTGCGTTGCCCAGTGACAACGGAAAGAACAAGAAGAGCCACAATTTCAATTTCCTGGATTCGTCGCTCCCTGTTCCCGTTCGCGAGGAGATCTGTATTGCAGTCCGTTGTGCCATGATCGCCGCCATCTTTTCGGCTAGGACGACCGGCGACACTTCTCTTCCTGCTTCGTTCACGATGCAGAAGGCGATCAACTGGTTCAACCAGCTGCCTCTCGATCCGGTTGAGTTGACTCTTTTGGGATTTGCGTCTGTGTACCATCTGCTCCATGTTCTTGTGTCCGATACGGATTATCTCTCATCCTCGGACTCCTCGGCAAGCTCGTCCCCTGTACCTAATGCATCTGCTGCCTCATCTGCCGATGATGAAGCGGACGAAGAGGCACCGCAGCCTGTGCGCGATCGTGAACGTATGGCTCCTTCCACATCCTTCCCGAACCTTGGCCGTGTCGCTGCGGAGTTAATGTACTGGGCCCGCAACGCCTACAATCCCGCTTTCTACGGCTTCACGTCCGATCTCGTAGATATTGTTGAGAAGGAGTGCACGTCTCTATGTCAAAGCGCCGGTGTCGACATCGCAGATTACTCTCGACTCCGTGAGCACAAGCTCAAGACCAAGCGACGCAAGAACAAGAAGAGAAGAAAGTCAGTCAAGTACTCGACTGAAGACGGTGTCGGCAATGAGAAGCAGGAGGCGCCTGCCGCCGTCCCGTCTCGGGCTGAAGGGTCTAAGCCTTCGTCTAGTGACGGTACTAAGGGCCACGACCAGAAAGGACTTGGAAAGGCTTGCGCTGAAGCCCCTATCCTTTCGGCATCGTGATTTCAATTTTATCTTTACTCATGTGTATGAAATGATCATTTTGCTGTCTTATGGGCTTATGGATTGTTTTTCAAGGAGTGTTCCCTCGCCAAAAAGGTAGAGGTTCATCTACATTAAAGGCGCTGGTGGATTGTGATCGGTTTCTGGGATCTCTCCTCTCGTTTATGGTATAAACCAGATAATGGGGGATATTTTCTACATAATGTCGGGTGCATTTGGTGCAAGATATGGTGTCTGTTCTTTTTAATATTTTCTACCAATGCTACCTTGTGTCTTTTCTGGATATTGGTGTTGCATCTGTCTACGGTCATAGATTTGTTCCTCGGGGCGTGTTCTGCCGTCACCTACGCAGGCACGATTTTGGACTGTTCGAACATGGAATGAACTCTTTACTTCCCATACCTTGTTTTGTAGCTGCTCCGCGGCAAGTTTTGGGCAGGTTTATGCAGTCCCTTCCGCTCTTACCGTCAGCGATTGAGGCATGAATCCTTCAAGATGCGAGTGTATCATCCGCTTGCGGCCGGACAATCTGCTTTGGCCCCGAACCCTCCATGCTCTTTCCATTTGATCCGCGGTTTGGAAACCACGGGTCAGGGCCATACGAATCGAATTGCCGATTGCTTTTCGGCCTCACCGATTCCTTTAACCCGGTGCTTCGGTATCGACACATGGCCCAGTCCATTTTATGCTGTAGAGTGCTGGTTCTGCACTAGAAGGAGCAAAGGTTCGAAGCTTCTCGGGTTACCACTGTTACAACCCGGCCTCGGGCCGCCGGATCCAGAACCAAGGTTGATCCCTGGAGTTCTCGACATCTATGATATCGACATGTTAGTCTTTTGTCGATCAATAGTGCAGAGCGTGCGCCAATTTTAGCAATGTAGCATACAGTCGCAGACGTGCCTATTATGGCCTTACTATACTGTCTCTGGCAATGACCGGCTCGATAACACCACGCGATCACTCCAAAATGACAAATCAACAAACAAAGGCTGACGTACTTCTATGTCTCTTTCCAATTGCAGTACCACGTTCTATTAAAATGGGGCTTGAACCCGCGCATCCCTGCGTTTCGCCCGGTTTCCGCTTCCGGAAGCGCGGTTTCGTCGCAGTCAACATTGCCTTATGCGGCACTTTCTGCAAGTCTGAACTGGCCTACACTGCTTGATTTGTCTCACTCTTTTTATATACTCTGCACTTTAGTCGATTACTCATAGCACTTCAGGTCCGGCCACACGATGACCTCTTGACTATGTGTACACATTCCAACAATGACAGACACGTTGGCCGTCCCCCACATTCCTGGGGTTGCATCCTGCCAATGGATACTTTCTGCAGTTTCCGCTATTCCCATACATGGAAGAAAGCCGTATGTGACAGCTCCATCCGTCATCCAGCTCGGTGATGGAAACGGAGTGATTGGATAGTCACCTGAGCCTGTTGATATAGAAATCGCATGGCACCCATGACAAACATACTCTTTTATAGGGTCTTACCCCAACACAGCAGACTTCTTGGTTAGTAGTGGCAGTTCTTGTCCCCCGTTTCTTGCCAGTCGCTCGAATGTCCAAGTTAGTCCCGCTTGCTGACCTAGAGCGGTTGCGTTCGCAGCTGCTGGCCTGCCTTGGTTTCTCCCCTAACCTTCTCCTTCTTCAGAGTACGAGTGCATTCGATCAGGATTATATGAAATGGGGGTAGAATTGGCAGGATCAGGGAATGGGGAACCCCCAATGAACCCGGCATTGGCGACGCCTCTTTATGTTCTGGCCGGTGTGGTGGGTGTGTTTTTCGTTTGTCGCATGGAGATTCTCATACGACATCGCCGACGTCTGCGTGGGATACTTCGAAACGAGGACCAGTCAAAGTATACGAAGATCAGCGAGTTTCAGGCCAAATTCAAGAGACATGTTCTGTACGCGCCGTTGTTTTCGACTCGCCATAACCGCGAACTCCAACTCATGGGCCGGCTGCACATGGGTACAATACCGTTACGATTCGAGGCTGGCGTGTTGCTTGGATATATCGTGCTGAATCTAGTATTCTTCTTCTGCCTGATTGACTGGCCGGCCGACTTTCAAGAAAAGATGTTCCAATTCAAATACGCTGCTGGACATTTGGCTGTCATGAACTCGCCTGCTCTGGTATTAACGGCAGGTCGGAATAATCCCTTGATTCCGCTGTTGGGTATCTCGTTCGACGCGTTTAATCTTCTTCATCGGTGGATTGGGCGGATTATGGCTGTGGAAGCGGTGGTTCATATGGCTTGTGTGGTTGCTGGCAAGGCTCGTTTGAGTGAGTAATACTTCTGTTTACGCGAAGGGTCAGTGACTGAGAGGTGTAGTGAGCATGGATGAGATTACGCATATGATGTGGAATGAACCTTTCTTTATATACGGGTTGGTGGTGAGTTATCCTGTCAGTTGATGCGGGGTTATGTTTCTAACTTTTCAATATTAATAGGCATTGATCGGATTCGTGTTGATATTCTTCCAAGCTATGTCGGCGCTACGTCATGCATGGTACGAAACGTTTCTTCATCTGCATATACTCCTGGCTGTCATGTCCTTTGTGGCATTGTGGTACCATCTTAAGAATCTCCTTCAGCAGCGGGTTCTTTTGGGAACTGTGATTCTGTGGGGTCTCGAGGTACGCCTGTCCTTCTATGATAACAACTACAGTGCTGAATTCAACAGCGAGCTGCCCGAGCAGCATGTCTTCTCTGGCGAAACTGCGGAAAGCAATTTACGACAGCCACCGTCGAAGTCCTACCAGCGAATGTGGCTCGCGTCGATGTCGCCATGGCCCGAACATGGAAATTCAAGGCAGGTCAATATCTATATCTCTACATCCCGAGTTTAGGCCTATGGACATCACACCCATTTTCCGTCGCATGGACATCAACAGACCGCGCCGATGTGAACGAGAAACGCAGCTCTGGCGATTCACTGAATACGCTCATTGGCGGACCGCAGCGGCATAAGATGTCGTTTCTGATAAAGGGGAGAGACGGGTTTACGAAGAAACTGCTGAAGAAGGCTCGAAGGACTACTGGTGGGTCGTTGAAGGTTACTGCGCTTGCGGAGGGGCCGTTTGGTAGGTTTACCTTAGTTAGTTCGAGTTAGTGTGCTAATGTGCTTAGGTGGACTTCATCCTTTGTCCTCGTATGGAACCGTTCTTCTCATTGCAGGCGGAATTGGCATCACGCATCCAGTATCGTACCTGCACGAGTTCGTCAATGTTTTTTTCACACCCAAGCACTCAGCAATCCGACAAGTGAGCTTGATATGGGTTGTCCGGAGTATCGGTACGCCCCTTCCCCTCCCTCACACAACCACTGCACGTCCACTAACAAAGCAGACCACCTAACCTGGATCCAATCCTGGATGCCCACACTCATGTCCCACCCATCCCTCCAAACCTCCACCATCGCCCTCTCAATCCACATCTACATAACAGCCCCCCAATCCACAACCGACGAATACGTGACAAGCTCCAACCCCTGGGCCCACCACGCGCCTCCCAACGTCCCCGTCACGATTAACTGGGGAAAGCCGGACTTTGTGTATATTCTGGAGAACGCGAAGATATGTCAGGTAGGTGCTATGGCTGTTAGTGTTTGTGGGCCGGGGGCTATGGGGGATGATGTTAGGAGGGCGGTTAGGGAGAGGCAGGGGGGGACGGTGGTGGATCTGTACGAGGAGTCGTTTTCGTGGTAGTCCCCTTTTGCTTTCTTGCTGTGTCTGTGTTGGTTTGGTTTGTTGTAAGTTGCTTGTTTAATACCACCCACTCGTGTTATTTCTTTTTGCGTTCTCTTCTCTGGATATCTTGTTGATATTGTGTTATGTACCGCGAATTGTTAAGTAATACCCTCTGATTTGAGTAGACAATGCGAGTCGTTCAAGTACTCCACGATAAACAAAACAGGCCCAACAATAGTTCAGACAAGCTACATCATGGTGAAAATGGTTCAAGCCAACCAAAAATCCTCGTCAACTGGCAGGGAACCGATGATCCGCTGAGCCCGCACAACTTCAACTTCGTGAAACGCGTGGGAGCAACGACGATTGATGCGGCAGAGATACATTTCTGTCCACAAGACAGCTGAGGGTGCTTTCTGTTCCAAACTTTATAGGCCCATACTCGGAATCGGAACTCTGGAATACACCCGCTTCCGATAGGGTTTCGTTTCGACCACAACATCTGACACAATTAATGGCACAAATTGAGCCACGCGTTATATGCCCCAGAATAATTAAGCTAAGCTTCGGCCATGTTCAACCGGGGGCGAGTCTATAAGGGGTACCCCGTACAGAAATCTCGGGTTATCCGAGGCGAACTTTCGGGTCTTCGGGTTAGCCGGATTGTGCTGTACTGTATGCAGGTACATATATGTAGCTACCAGCAGGGATCGCAGATGTTATTCCGCGCAGAGCTTGATTATACTTGCTCGCCTTATAGACAACATGTGGCTTACCCCATTCCTCCTCCCACTAGCGGCAGTGGCCTCGGCCCTCCCATCCGCATCGAAGTCCTCACAACCAACACCGTCTATCACTCTCGGTTACACAACCGTCATCCCGACAGCCGGAAGCTATTCCCTAGGCTACTACAAATACCAAAACATCCGCTTCGCCGCCGTCCCAACCGGGGACCTCCGCTTTGCGAAACCGCAATGGCCTCCTGTCGAAGAAGCTATCAACGATGGCACCCTAGCCGATGCAGACGTCGACTGCGCGTCTACCGAGGACTGTTTATACCTTGACATCTGGGCACCAGCAAATGCCCACGGAAAGAAGCTGCCGGTTATGGTATGGTCGTATGGCGGAGGCTTCACCAGCGGCAGCAAATCGGATAACACACCTGAGGGCCTATTCGCACTGAACAAGGAGTTTATCTTCGTCGCGTATAACTATCGTCTCGGAATTACAGGGAATGCCAACGGTCCTCGCCTTCCTCACGAAGGCGGTACATCAAACGTCGCTCTCTATGACGCACAGCATGCTTTCCAATGGGTGCGGAAGTACATCGGCGCGTTTGGCGGCGATCCCAATCGGATTACCGCAGTGGGATTCTCAGCCGGTGCATCGCAGACGATCTTCCAAATGACCCGGTTCGCGGGACGCGCGGAGCAGTTGTATAACCAGGCGTATATCATGTCGCCGGGGTATGTTCCAGGTGCTGGGCATCATCAGGCGGAGATGTTTTGGCGGAATGTTTCGACGGCTGTGGGGTGCGATGGGGGGCATTTGGATTGTATGCGGGGCGTGTGGTTTGAGGAGTTGGGTAGTGCTGCGAGTGATGTCGTAGGGAAATATGATTACCAATTGCAGCCGAGGGTCGATGGAGATTTTGTCGGTGATACGTGTGCGTTCATGTTTTTGCCCCTGGACTGGTAGGTTGGTGTTAACGACGACAGATGAGGCACAACTGTACCGCAACTGCTTCAACTTTACTGGTCCCCTCGTGATCACGCACGAAAAGCATGAAAACAACAGCCAAGCCTGGCCCGGCGTCAGCACCACTGCCGACATCCCCAAGGAACTTCGCAGGTTTTTCCCATCTATTACCGATGACGTCGTTGGCAGGTTACTAGAGCTGTATCCGGAGTCCGACTACTCCAGCCCAGGACTGCGGTTCGCGGACATGAAACAGTCGTTTGATATGACGGCGCACAATTATGCGTTGACGAGGGCGTTGGGAAACCAGACATGGAATGGGATGGTTGACTTGGGGAAGGCGACGCATGGGACAGATCAGAGTTATTACTGTATGTTCTTGTTCTTGTTCTGTGCTGCGAGGGCTGTTTGATGCTAACGAAGAACAGGGTACAGCACATACAGTCTTTCTGGCAACGGTACCACCAGCGGCTTTGGTAGTAGCATGCCGATTGATACGAGTGTTGCGGTATGTACCTATTCCCTAGAAAACATTTAAAAGAAGCATAGGCTAATCAAATACAGAGAAAAATGCAAAAGTATCTCCTATCATTCGTACACACCGGAAACCCTAACACCATGTGGCCGAACGACAAGATCTACTGGCCTAAATACGGCAGCAACGCGACGCAGATCGTATTCAATTCGACCATTCACCTTGAGAAGGATAACTTGGCGAATGCGAAGAGTGAGCATTGGAATGAGGCGTTGTGGTATTAGCTGCTAGATGCCATGCTGTGACACTACTCTACGGTAAATAAACAATGTACACTATGTTCAAGGTAAACGTTTTGATTTTGATATCATTATTTTATCCAGGAGCCTCGTTTGCTCAGCAAACGGTCACAGCTTACTTGTAGGCCCCTTCGGCAACATATGCAGATTCACCGGCGTCAAAGCCTTCCCCTTAAGGAGATATCCCTCAATGTTCTCCATCGCCAATCTCTCAAAGCCAACGTGCGTATCTACAGTCCCACCAGCATTATGTGACATCATCATAACCTTGGGGTGGTTGGCCAGGCGCGGGTGCACGTTTGGCTCGTTGTCATGCACATCCAGGCCTGCTCCGGAGAGATGTCCGCTATCGAGTGCTTGCAGAAGCGCCTCCTCATCGACTAACGATCCGCGCGCGATGTTGATAAACCGCGAGCCCTTCTTGAAATTTTGCAGTCTCTCTGTTGTGATGAGTTTTTGGCCTGCGAAGGGCGTGGCAACCACCACGCAATCTGAGTTGGCTAGCAGGTCATCCAGTTCCTTGAAAAACGTCGCCTGAACAGTTTTCTCCTGCTGCGGGCTCTTCCGGAAGAGATCATTGTACTGGATCTTCATGCCAAATGCAGCGTGGGCTTTCTGCGCAATCATGTATCCGATCTGACCCATCCCGATAATACCAAGCGAGCGGCCGCGCGGGTTATAGGCAGTTAAGGGAGAGTTCTGGTGTGCATCAAGGAAGCGTGCAGGGTTGACAGAGTGAGCGGCCTGGTGCGACCAGGCGAAGTTGCGGAAGACAGCTAGGATGAGAAAGAGGGTCATGTCGGCGACGGATTCGGAGGATGCTGCTGCGCCGTTGCAGTACACGATTCCTAGTCTCGTTAGACGCGGTTTCTTTTCAATTAGAAGCTAATGGCACCGGACATACCGTGCTTGGCAAAAATATCCACATCCGCCCAGTCATACCCAGCGCCCGCAGAAGCCATAACCTTAACCGACTTCGGGAGCAGAGGAATCAACTCCGCATCCCATCTCCCCATTTCACCTCCTGTATTCCAGAAAGGACGGAAGACGGCATCGAAGTCGCCCCATCGGCGCTCCTTCAATGCACGGATGAATTCATCGCGTTGGCGCTCGGCGGTGGTGGGTTGGATGAGCTCGAATTCCGATGCGAAGCGCTGGTAGACGTCGTGATTGTATTTAATGTTGTCGCCGATGTGGAGGACCCGGAGTTTGGCCATTTTGCATTACCTTTTTGGTATTATGTTTTGAAAAAAGGTATTGAGTTTTGTGTCCCTTGATTGCGCGGAATTGGCTAGATATACCAGGTGTATGCGCGGTCAATTGCCGTCAAAGACCGATTGCCGATACAAATCCGACCACCGGGCATGGGGTACCCCGGGGACATAGCCGGTTGGGATGCGGAGTAACATGCATTTTCGGTGTACAGAGTATTCAAAAGGATGTGAAACTGTGCGAGTGTGTTTGGCTGGTGCTGACGTTGTGGAAATGTGGAGGAATGCGGGGATCCGGATCCCGAGATGGCCTCAGACTTGCCCGATTCGGAGATTGGCAAAACGCATACGTTGCTTCTTTGATTCCAACGCGAATTCCTGTGGTATTAATATAGCCAGTATTCGGACGATATTACTCGATTATCCCTGTTGATTGTGTTCGTGGAATTCCATTGGCCAAGTCAAATACATATTACAGCTGTACTATTGAATTATGTTCAAAGCCGAAACGAGCAATGAATTTAGCAAAGCATAAACTAGAGAGAAACTGCTCACAGCGATAAGTTCTTAACCAGCGTGCTCATTCCCTTGCTTCCACATGATTTGGTTTTTTCCCCTGAACCTCGTTCTTCTTAATAGTGAAGAACCCAAGGGTACTATCTTCCGATTCTCCATCACGTACGACCCCTCAGAGCAATGATTTTCAAACAATGGCGCTGATTCCCGAGGGAAGAGGGTAGGCTCATGAAAACCGGGCACTTGACGGACATGCGGCCATGCAAGTTCCTGCTTCTGAGGACAAGTTGGTTGATCTTTGTCCTTGCGCAAGTTCTCATTGATAGCCTTCAGGGCCTAACTCTCGTCGTTGAGCGTTGAGATCTTGTTCGAATACACCGAAACCATGCTTTTCATCATGAACTTTTATATAGACTGGTCTCATGCCTTTCGAAGACGGGTCGTGAAGCGTTTGAAAATCCCCAGTATCAAGATAATGGACTACAGTATGGGTCATATCCTCTTCAACCAATTCCAGAGACAAATGAGTGGTATCTGGCTCCAGAACGGCAGCGAGACTTGGAAGTTTCTCAATAAACTGCCGAGGGACAGGATATTCTTGTTTTTCCTCGCGAAAAGACAAGATTATGGTTTCCGCATAGAGACTATCAGGATTAGTCCTTCCATCATGGATATCTCGCAGCCAAAATTCGGGCGTTGAGTAATGAAGATGGAATACAAAAACTCGCGAGGTTTCTGGCTGGTCATATTCAGTGATTTCAAGATCACTGATATTCTTTTCTGCTGTGGCATCTTCCATTTTCATTTCCTTGCTAGCCATATTCGTTGTATGGTACTCTAATCGCCTTGTTAGGAAGGTGTATATTGCTATATGGAATTCAATAGATGCTACCTAGACAAATATCGTATGATATAGAGATGACAATTATGTTCATGGTGATGTCCGCGCTCACTGTGATCTGATTACAGGCAAAGCTGAATATATCTTGGTTCGCGCTGATCTTGAACATGCCGTTAACCAAGTAACTCCCTGGCGTACTACAACCATCTATGCTCTAACTCATACTGATCTTTCCATCAACCTAATCTCATATTTTCAATTTAGAACCCGCCAAGCTGACAGAGGGATAAGGTTACCGATTCCCGCCGCTAATGCAACGCAGCGGGCCTCAACAACGTCATCGACCACTGACTTAAAAAAAATCAATCACCCGATTTCTCATCTTTCAGTTGACGAGCTTCGCAACGATAAATGCAATATGCATATTCTGCCCCTTGTATCCGTTACCTTCAGTCTCTGCGGGCAGCTTCTAGCCGCGCCCATGAGCAACACCACATCCAATGGATGTGACATCTCGAACGAAACAATCCAGCAGCTCCGTGCGCAGCTTATCCCGCTTGAATTCGAGCCATTGGAGAGCGATGAGGAACATGGCGATGCTATATCAATTTCGAAGGTGAACTGCGACTCACGACCTGAAACCGCCCCATCCGAGTCATCCGTCTTCTGCCTGAGAGCTAGTTCTGCAGACGACGCCTTGCGGTATTCGAATTACGGAACGAAGATTGCGCCATTTATCTCGCATATCAGAAACAAGGCCGTGAGATGCGATGTTGTCGAATATATGTCCGACATGGACATGGACTCAGAGGATATCAAGCTGCGCTGTTCGTGCGTTGATAGTCCACCGAGTGCTATGGAGCGTCCTTGGGTACCGAAGCTGCTGATCTTCGCGGTTTTTTGGGTGACCGGCTGTACTATTCGGAAGGTGTGGGTGGAGAGACGTGCTCGGGGAGCTTCAAAGCAAGCCGTGTCGCGCCCTAAGATGAGTATGTCGGAGAAGGCTTCTGTGGTGTCTGTTGAGGACGTGGAGGATGAGTTTGATGATAGTGACTATCCAATGGGTTAGGCGGCTACCCGAGTGGCAGATGATCCAGTGGTCACTTGGTTTTCCAGAATGGAATTGGTGTAGCGGTATCTATGTATAATGGTCTACATAGAAGACAAGGAGAAATAAAAATACAACCTTACCAGTTAAGCTATAACGCTACTATACAAAGAAAGCCACGCTACGGCAGAGTCTCATATCCAAATTCAACCCTCTCATCCCATTTCCCACCAAAACATTTCGCCCTCACCTTAACAAACGCCGCAAAAAGATTACACGATGTAAACACAGCGATAAAACTCATCAAAACCGGCCACTGAAACTGTTCCGGGCGGGAGAAAAAGATCGTCGTCGCGTAGGAAAGCAATTCAAATGTATTATGCCATGAAGCTTCTGTCGAGGAGAACGCGCCTCTGTTTTCCGGCTCAACTTCCTGGACGTTGTTAGATGGGTTATGGACGGTGACAGGGAGGAAGGAAACGTACCTCCTGCACGAGAATCTGTGCACTGAGACTGAACCCCCACATTCCCACACGGCTGAGCACCGTACCAGCTACAAGAGCCGTCGCAGCCAGGGTCTCCGGCTTAACCACCAAGAACGTCCCAGCAGCCCCAGCCAATGCTACCGTCTGCCAACTCAATAACCACATTCCCGCCCTCAATACACCAATCTTTGCCATAAGAAGCGGACCAATCCATGTCGCTGATATCTCAACGGCTACTGACGCGCTTCTTGCAATTGCGACATGATATGAGTTATAACCCACGGAAAGAAGATATGCTACCATACGGCCCGAGAAGGAAAGAACGGTGAAGTTTAGTATGGCAAGTGCGAAGGAGGGTAGAAAGACTTGATGCTGGAAGTAGCGTGTTGATCCGCGGAGGGTTCCGAGGAGGAACTCCTTGGTTGACCAGCGGTCGACTCGGCTCCCATTTGTGATGGATGTTTGTTCATCAATGGCAGGTGCCGGTGGCTGTTTTGGTGCTTGGAGTGATGGGACCATTTGGTAGACCTGATACGGTTAGTGTTTTATCCGGTGCTTAAAGGGTACGAAGCTAACTCGTTCAATGGCGTAGTATTCAACAAATATGGACAAAATATTCATCGCAAAGTTAACTACGATTGCAATTTCCGTCGAAAACCCGTCAATCATCGCTATGACGAACGGCCCCACGAGCTTGCAGATCAGGTCTATGCGACGCATTTCCGCATTGAGGACTGCACATTGTCAGTACCTACACGGTAAATATTCGCAGCTGGCAACATACCCTCTAAAGCCTCCGCTCCATCCATAGCAACCACGACAACCTGTAACATCGTAAATATGAGCATGAAACAAGACCAGCAGGAGTAGACAAACCCAATCCCTCTCAACCGATATCGTATTCATAATATCACAAAGCTTTTCCACACAAGCGAACAACGAAAGGACCCCTAACAGCCAAAGCTCCAAATCCGACAACATCCTCCCGGTAGCCAGTAACCGAAACACCACACAAGAAGCCGCCACAGCCAACCTCTGGATAACTGCATCCATCAGCCATTATACCTTAACCACTAAATTGAACCTACCAATAGAAGCTCTCACAACACGCAGCCGATCCCTCGTGTCAATATACCACCCCACAGCCTGCGAGAACACAATCGCCGAAGCCCCACGCGCCAACGCATAAACGGACATCGGAAGAAGCGTGTTCGGGAAGATAGATGCCAGGTACAGCACGGACCCGAACTCGAAGACGCGCGAGTTCCATGTTGAGAGGAAGTGGGATATGTAAAGGCCACGTGCTATGGAGGGGTTTGCGGGTTCGTGTGTAGCTGTCATGGCGACACAACTGGTGACTATTTGCTTGTATGCAAAGAAGTATACACGAACTACCTCTCCATTGGACAGGGATAGCAGCTCAGCACAGGTCAAGCTTCGGGACGGGAAGGCCGAGATGAGCTGACATTGGGTGTGTTAGGGCTTGGCGTGTGTCGGCAAAGCAAGCTCGGCAAGTAATACACGATCTGTATGTCGTAGACCCCACTAATTTGCTTGAGGATATATGCAACTTCACGATCTCCATCGGGGAGAAAATTCAAATAAACAGAAATCGTTGGGAATGTTTCTTGGCAGACACGTTTCCGGTTGTGGAATGTACTACGAGTAGGTTTTTTAACAAGGTCTCTATTCCTACTGTCTATTAATATCAGGTTAAAGATAATAGCTATAACAAACTAATAAGTGTATGCTCAGGAACTGTCAAACCCAAGGCTGCAGATTGATGTGCATAGAACACGCTAATCCCGAACGGGTTAGCCTAAAATTACCATACCGCCTACCTAGATATACGGGCGGTAACAAAACACTACATACTGCCAGACATATAGACATTCTGTTGGGATCCCGCCTGCTCCCCGGGTCCTCATAATCTCGACCCCTCATCTTTAACATAATTTCGATTACATGAAGCCGGGTCACGGCACTCGAACCTTCGTAGATATAATAAGCCTAAGTCGTACACCAGCTGGTAGTTTGACAACTCAACAGCAGCAGATACAAGATGACCATAACCGGCACCTGGCACAAAGCCCTCGAGGCTGAGATCCTCCAGCGCTCATCGCAGATCGTCTCTGTGGTTGACGGAAATGCTTACATCTTCGGTGGTGAGCTCCGGCCACGAGAGCCAAGGGATAACGATGTCCATGTTTTCTCATTTGGTGGAGGTATATCTCCCTATCAAGTCATATACAAAATCGCTGATGTTGTAGATGCAACTCTCTCCACCAAGCAAGCGTCTCAATCCCCCTCCGCACGGGTAGGCGCAGCATCTGCAACACTCCACGGCAAAATTTACATCTTCTCCGGCCGCGACGGCGCCGAAGCGGCTCCACTCAACGAGGCGGGTTCTCTTTGGGAATTCGATCCTGCTACGGGATCCTGGACCGTAGTTTCACCGTCTGATTCGACCAGCAGGTATCCGGCATCCCGGAGTTACCACTGCATGACGAGTGACGGAATTGACAAGATATACTTGCATGCTGGATGTCTCGAGCAGGGACGCGGGGGAGACCTCTGGGCGTTCAGCTTATCCACAAAGGAATGGACGGAGCTGTCGACCGCGCCTGGTTCTCCGCGTGGTGGTACATCTATCACTTTCGCCAATGGGAAACTCTACCGCATGAACGGGTTCAACGGGAAAACTGAAGAAGGTGGAGTCTTGGACATTTACTCCCCCGAGAAGAATACTTGGTCTTCGCACGAATTTGCACCCGATGGGAAGTCCGGTCCTACGCCTCGGAGTGTTGCTGCATTGCTCCCTGTTTCTGTTTCCGGGAAGACATATCTGGCTACATTGTTTGGGGAGCGGGATCCCAGTTCTTTGGGACATCAGGGAGCAGGCAAGATGCTGAGTGATGTGTGGGTTTTTGATATTGAGAGTAAGATGTGGGAGGAAGTTGATGTTAAGGGCGGTGTGCCGGATGCTAGAGGCTGGTTTGATGCTGATGTTCTCGGTGAGGATACGGTTGTTGTCCAGGGTGGCTTGGGCGAAGATAATGAGCGGTTGAGGGATGTGTGGATTTTGAAGCTCAACCCTTGAGAGAAAACATTACCAAGAAAGCCGGAAAATGATTAGATTAGCTGTTCCCAAAACAACGTAAATTATCACATATCACACATAACATCACGTATTCTCAGCAGAAACCAACACATCAGATAATCCAAATCAACTCCAAGAAACCTTGTTCAGATTATCCGGAACTCCCCACCCATGCGTCTGACACGCCCTCTTATACGCCTGCACCGCCTCCCCAACTGTGTAATCACCAATTCCACCATTCAAAAGCCTCGCTGGCGCAGGATCCTGACTACACAGCGCCATCCGCACCTGCAGCAGTACACTCTCAATCGTAGCCGTCGGCAACCACCCCGTATTCGTAAGAAGCTCCATACACATCGCCCCGCCGGCAGTAACATGCCCACCACCACCATTCTGGAACGGTAGGAAACGGGGCCGAATAACGCGGACAAAGGGCGGTGCATGCGGGAATTTGGGCGGGAAGCGGAGTTCGAGGACGATGCTTTTTAGGTTGGCTTTTTTGAGATCCTGGGCTAACGGCAGGTCGGGGTCGAAGGAGTGCAGCTCGACGATCCATTGGTAGACAGTGTTGATGAGTTTGGGGTCGACGTACCAGCCCAGCGCGCCGGGGTATTCTCTGTTTTGGGTTTCGAGGGTGACCTTGAGGTGTTGCTGGAGGGCTTTCGTGGCGCTGCTCGATGCGTGTTTGGGATGGCTGAGGATGGGGAGTGTGGATTCGTCTAGGGTTCCTGGTACGAAGTCTGTTTTGGGGATAACGTCGACCGGCTCCTCATCCTCGGCGTCAGACAGGAGGATTTCTAGATCTTCGTACAAGGTGGCGACACTGGCGGTATCGTCGTCCTTGGCTGTAAGGTCAATCGTGGGGATCTCAGGCCCCGGTCCGGGTCTGGGTTCGGACTCGGGTTCGGGTTCAGGCTCATTATTCTTCGTCCGCCGCCGCTTCGGCTTTTTTGCAGTTGATTTAGGCGCAGCTCGCTTGGCAGGGGGGTTCTTCGCTTGCTTAGATGCAGGCGTCTCCTTCACAGGTTGCACTTTAGGAGTCTGGTCCACCTTGGACATTTGCCGCAACTGCTGTCCCCGTCCGCCGAGCTTCGACGTTGGCAAAGCCAAATTATGCCCTGTCGGCCCGACGACTGTGAGCGCAGGGTCCTGTTTGTAGACGAGAGATGCTGCAGGCGCTTTGGATGTGGGGGGAGCATTCTCGCACTTTACGAAGAGGTACCTCGGCTGAATCCAGTCCACTTGGCTAACGACGTAAACGTTACTCGCGTGCACGAAGTTCGTGGTCGCATTGACGACTTCGTTCAATGAAATGGCCATCGAGATCCGCAATTTGCTTTGCGGCCAGTCGTTGTACGCTGTGTAACCATATTGTTGGGAGTAGCCCGTGGAAGACGCAAAGTCTCTCGCCATGTAGACTCCATGACCGCAGGACCGACCGTTTGCTGTGTATTTGAAGTTCAGGCCCTCGCGGAGAATACTGTGCCAGTTACACAGGGGACTTCCGTGCCAGGTGAAGATCGATGGATGTTTCGGATTAGCTGTGTGCTTTCGTACGGCGCTCTCGAACTTCTGCTCTTTATCGGGTGCTCCTTGTACGAGTCGGAACTGGACATATCCTTCCATCCCAGGCACGAGATGCTCGGGGTTATCATCGCCGTCAAGCATGATAAATGACCGGTTCGATGCAACAATCCATCTGAGAATATCTAATGCCGCTGGGGAGATTAGGTCCTTCCATAGCGCAAGAGACCCTCCATCAGAGGCCATGTTGAGGTACTGAGTCATGGCCTCGAGGCTGGGTAGCGTATTGAGAATTAGTGGTATCACTCCTCGCTTCTCATTGTCGTCCAGTTTATCAAAGTTCTGGTCATAGATCACAAATTTCACGGTCCGTACTGTATCTTTCTTCCCTTTTTGCGACTCGCCTTTCTTTGGCCCCGCAACTAGATCGCTGTAGTTGATCGGAGACGAGATGTGGATAATTCGGTCGTCAATGAGCTGTACCCGGCTATGCCACTGGCCTTTGCCACTGGGCGGCATGTCCATGTAGTTGTAGAGGTATAGGTTGCTATCGTTTGCATTGGCATTGTTTGCATTAGTGTCCTTGTCGCTTTCGAACCCCATAATTGCAATCCAATCACCAACTTTAAGAGGAGGCCTCTCGTTATCATCAACACGAAGCTCCAGACTGGCAGAATTCAGCTCTGCAGTATAGAACGTTGCAGTGGGCTTGGGCCTCAGAGCCGGCTGCTGATTGGACGGGTTATAGTAGTTGCGTTCAAGGTTGGCTTTTATCGTCCATCCGAGCCCACCAGGAACTTTCATGCCAAGACCAGTAGGGAAGTCTTCGAGTCGACCAGACTTTGCCCTACAGTAGGTAAGACTGATGAGCAAATCGACTACATAGGGCTGCGACAGGATCTCGTATTCCAGACTAGGACCCATTCCCAAAGCCATGTACTGATATAGGCATAAATTATTTGAGCATACAAACGGTTTGAGGGCTTCGAATTCCGTGGAAACTCTGCAGTGGCAGACGAGGCAGAACTCGGTACACTTGACGAAATGGCGAAGAGTGAACTGCATGGCTAGCACCGGTAGTGAGAGTTGGGACTTGCCAAGGTTGCTATCGACAACATGATCAGCCATTAGTAGATCAGGAGTTCCGCTGCTCCAACTGTCCGGCTCGAAATACTCGTCCGACAGCTGATCCTCAAAATTTGAAGGTTTGCCTTGGAATTGGTGGGCATAGAGCTCTGCACCCGTCCATGAGAGACCGAGTTTCAATCTATAGCTGATAATGGTCAGAAGTCGTTCGTTGAGCAATGAATTGATCGCTCTATCGATAAACAACCGCCTTATGCCAGGACCTGAAGCACCACCTGGAGCACCAGACTCTGCAGGACCGTTTGACTGTTGCTGCTCGGCGGTTGAACCTTGAAAGACCCGGACAGCATCCTCATGGCTGGGCTTATATGAGGTGCAAAGACCAACATACATCTGGAGCAAAGGCATTCGATTCCCTACGTTGCGAAGAAGCTCTTCCAAATTCCGGTACGCGGACGGATAACGAAGGAGTAATACCAAGTACTCCGAAGGCTTGACATCCCAAGCCTGCATGGCATCTTCTGAGATCCCCAGCTTGGAAACACGGCAGGACACCACAATAATAACAGAGCCGGTCGCAATTCCGAGGTATCCCAGCTTAAAGCCTGCATTCTTGACAACGCGAAGATCACGCCGGAGCATTGATCGTGCCTCGGCTGCAGGCTTCATCGAGGCTAAGACATGACCGTCGCTAGTTGCTTCCCATTCCTCATCTTCATAATCGTATTCAACCTCGTCATCACTGCCGATCTTCTCCAAGCTGTCTGATAAGGAATCCTCTCCGTAAATGGCGCTCTGGACAACTTGGCTAACGGTAGCGAGGAGTCTGGCTATCGATACTCCCTCGAGCAAGGGCTGCACGCCCTCTACGGCGGCTGTAATTTCCTTGGGGACGTCATCGGAGGTTGTGAAGACGAAGTAGCTATGTAATCGGGGGTAGTCGCTGGAGTCTAGGAGGATACCAGTTGGTTAGCTATATCCCGTCATAGTATGGTGCTATCACTCACCTGATACCACGGCCTGAAACTCGATCTTGATGCTCTCCGCACGATGAAAAAACCTGAACGCAATCGACCCGTCGTTGTCTCCCGCCTTGATGTTACTCAGATAGGGAAACTGTGCGTTGGCTGCTTGGCGCAGATCGCGCTGAAAATCCTTCCGAGGCATATTTGAATACTACCACAGCGCTGATAGCTCGAAAATCATTAAGAAGCTGCTTTCCGCAGTTGACAGAATCTTCACACCTGACATCAAGGTGTATAGGTGAAATGTTGAGGTCATGAGGAGTTCAGGTGATGAGGCTTTTATCTACAGGCACCAAAGAATCTCTTCGCTATTCAAGCGTCATCCATTAGCAAACAAAGCCATTTTTAAGGATCATGGAGATGACCGTTTGTCTTTGTCGACGGTGGTTACACAGGATTACGCTGAGGAGAATTGAGGTTTGTGCATGCAGCATGATAACCAGGTGTACAGGCTGCACATCCAGTAATGCCGATGGCAGATGCTTCTGTATTGCAATAAATGCAACTTTAGAAGTTCTGTACTTGAATTCATTTCTCAAACCCCTCATTGTTGTGTATTTTTTTTTTTTTTTGGATGACGTTGGAGTCATCACGGAATGCAGATCAAGCCGTACCGCAATACTTCCCAATTGGGTAAGTAGGGCTTGAATGTAGGGCTCAACTTCCCCAATTGGCCCGCATTCCTGTAAATATACCGCTTCAACTGCACCCAACGCCAGGCAAAATGCGTGATAATCCGGGGACAGCAGATATAATGTCAAAGTCAAAGGCCGCAAAACCGGGTGCTTATGCTTATGGCGACAATGCCTGGCCTTAACGGCGCCCCCCTTCTAGGACTCAACTCAAGTTGGCCACCAAGGCGTGGGTGATGGCTCAACTACAACTCTACGGTATTCCGTTCAAGAAGTCTGACACAGGACTTGATTTGAAGGTTGCCCTCCAAACGGCTGTGAATGCCGGAAAGGTTTGGCTTCTACTTTTCTTTTCCTTCCTTTTCTGTTTTTTTTTTGGGAGGGGGGGGGGGGGTACTTTATGGCACGGGAGCTAACTTGGTGCAAATGCGACAGTGCTCCACCGTCTACTGCTTTAGAAGCCCAAATATCCCAGCAGTTTCGACAACGAGTGGAGTTTATAAAGAAGCCGTATTGAAGAGGCGAGCGGAGGTATTTTCACATCTAGAATCTCCCACGATAGAAGCCGCATATGACCCAGATCTGTTCCTGGCCTGTCCGCAGACAAAGAAAAGCAAAAGGATTCTCTCTTTCTCAGATACTGTCGGCCGGGGCTTACAAGGACAATTCGCAAGATCTCAGGCCTCACGATACGCGAACCGCGCGGACGAGAAGTATATCGCGATGTCTCGGTAGTCGTGGGCTGGGAAGAGCGCTTCGAACGTGCAATATACGGCCTTTTCGCAGAGATATCGAACCATGACCAACAAACAATTTGTCATTCCGATGGTGGAAGCAAATCTCGATATTCACCGTTTTATGGCGAAATACTTTCTGGATGGACTGGGAGGAAAACCTGATCCAAAGAAGACACTGAAGCCTATCACACTGTATTCATTCCTCAAAAACGAATGGAAGGCTCGAGCAGCATTTGAATTTATTCCGGAACTTCATGTTAGTCATGCTAGGGACTGTTTTCATAAATACACATTTGTTGGATGGGATCTCAACAAGGTATTCCATCAAGTACCCAAGATCGAAGGCGAGAGGGCACAGGAGGAGGCCAGACAGGAATGCTATTGGCTTTTTCGACCGATTCACTCGGAGCTCTACGGCAAGATATGGAAGTAGGCTCAGATGACTCGGACTTGGACAGCGACTGGGGTGACTATGGGTCCTCATGCGGCGGGAAACGCAAAGCAAAACCAGCTTCCCCAGGGCAGGCGTTGAAGCGCCGTTTATGAGAAATTCCAAAGCCCAACCGGATATATCTGCTGTGAGGTGGAAGGGGAAAAAGGTAAGAGGGAGATCCAGTTGTACGATGATTCGAACGGTACCCACATTGGTCACCTGGATTCCGACCCTTCAATGGCGACTGCCAGCAATGAATTGGTTTATCTGGAGTATTTGGTGAGGAAAAGGTACAGTTCTCGGTCTATAAGTGCGCAGGTGCGGCATCCATGACATCGGAAGATTGGAGGCATTTTTGTGCAGAACGGTTCAATTACGAGTCGAGAGCATGGTGGGGCGGATGGTAGTGTCTGAACCATCAAGGTAGCTGATCTTGTAGATGTATTCAAAAGCTTTGTTAGGTTATGATAATGCTCTATAGCAGTTAACTGGCTATACTGCAAGTACAGACCTCTTTAGGAACGGACCGGGGACACATCGGAGTTCCGATTGACTGTCAGCACTCTGCATGACCGGGAACCATATCGGCCGTAATATAGCCAATAAACGTTGTCATCGAGACTCCTAAAATCTGGGGAATACCCCACTGTCATCGTCGGACGGAATTAAAACGGAGTTAAGCCCGGATGGAGTATGATGCAATGCACAGGTCCGGGCCACGACCTAAGATATAAAAGCGAGCGTCCTCCCAACTCTAGCACTCATAAGCAATTGATCTATCAATCTCAAGTACTTCATAATGTCTCAACCACTCCTCAGCCGCTACCGCCAACTCGCCCCGACGGCCTCCGTCCGGGTCTCCCCACTATGCCTCGGAGCCATGACCTTCGGCACCGCTAACAGCGAACGCTACGGCCAATGCAGCAAAGAATCTGCTTTCGAAATCCTAGACTACTTCTACAACCAAGGCGGCAACTTCATCGACACCGCCAACACCTACCGCGAAGAGCAGTCGGAAATCTGGCTGGGCGAATGGCTCGCGTCGAGAAAAAACCGCGATGAGATGGTGATTGCGACCAAGTATACTACTGGGTACCAAAATCATCATAAGGGGAAGATTCAGGCGAATTACGGTGGAAATGGGACGAAGTCGATGCGTGTGTCGATTGAGGCTTCGCTGCGCAAGTTGCAGACGGATTATATTGATTTGTTTTATGTGCATTGGTGGGATTATACGGTTTCGATTCCTGAGGTGATGCATAGCTTAAACGATCTTATTGTGTCGGGTAAGGTGCTGTATTTGGGTATCTCGGATGCTCCGGCGTGGGTGGTTTCAAAGGCCAACCAGTACGCTCGCGACCATGGCTTGCGGCAGTTTGTCGTGTACCAGGGCATGTGGAACGCTGCGATGCGCGACTTTGAGCGGGACATCATCCCCATGTGTCGCGACGAGGGAATGGGTCTTTGTCCGTACGGTGTCTTGAACCAGGGTCGCTTCCAGACTGAGGAAGGATTCAAGGAGCGCGAGAAGAAGAACGATGGTCGAAACTTCATCCCTCTTTCTCAACATGATCGGAATGTCTCTCGTGTCTTGGAAGACGTATCGAAAGCCAAGGGTGTTGAACTGCTTCAAGTTGCTCTGGCGTACGTTTTCCAGAAAACGCCCTACGTCTTCCCCATCGTCGGTGCTCGGAAGGTCGACCATATCCGGGGCGTCGTCCCTGCCTCTGGAATTTCTTTGTCGGAGGAAGAGGTGCAGAAAATCGAGTCTGCTTATGAGTTTGATCCTGGATTCCCGCATACTTTCCTCAGCGGTACATTGTTCAGCGATGGACCTCCAAAAGGTGGTTACGGCCCAGGTGATGTGTGGTTGACCAAGGCTCTAGGGACTTTCGATTGGGTTGAGCCTTCGAAGCCAATTACCTCGCAGAAATAAATATTAAATAGTTTCTATTGTATATAACTAGCTATTGAAGAAGATGAGATTGTTGTTTGAGCAATATACCATCTGTGACAAACGAATGATGATCCATCAATAGCAACCAAGCCGTCCGTGCATCGTCAATTTGTATGACTTTCCCTGATTGAGTATGCTTCAGTGCTTCCAATTATCGACACAATCAATCTCATTACTCAAAAATTCCAGATCACTCCATGACTCTTCAGAACCACTTGGTGGTGTTTCAGATGAGACTTCATGGCCAGGCGCTAATCCTGAGGTATCCGAAGGATCAGTCCACACTATTCTAGTTTGAATTGGTGGGCTTGTAGAGCATTCGTCCTCACAGACAGTCTCATCAGTAGCAAATGACTTATCATTGAGATTTTTAGCAACAGAGAGATGTATTCGTGGTGATGACATAGACTGCCACGTTTGATGACATCTCTATATTGCGCTATATTATCAAGTGATGTAAATATCACTTGCTAGGTACATAGGCCATTACAGATAAGCAATTGGACCGAAAGGAAGAGCTGCATCAATCCGTTGCGCCAACTTCCTCGAAGAGACCTCCAGACCAGCCCTTTCACGTCGAAACAAATTCGCGCTTGACCACAGATTCAATCCCGGGCCCAGCAGGAAAAATGGACAGGTCTGCGGCACTCTGCTCTCCGCTTGACAGTTGTGACCCGAAGCATTATCGCTTCGCAGCCCATTCTTCACAAGGCTCTTCAAAGGGCCCTTCAATGGCAGCATCCCCCACCTCTTTTTCTGTAACTTGAGATCTTGCTGGAGGTATAGCAACACCGCAGTTCGAAGCAAAAACTTGTCAAACTCTCGTGTCTTCCCGAAGAACTGCATAGATTCGTCTCTTTCGTGCGTTTCTCTTTCGCCACTGCAATCGCCTGGAATTCGCCGGTGTAGATATAGTGGACGATAGTGTGGGCAATGTCTTCTGATATCCCCTCCAACTTCACGACCTGTCTCTTCCCGGTCCTGGAAGACTGCTGGAGGCAATTCAGTTTTGGGAATTTCTTGAGAAGGCGCTTGGGACCATATACAAATGGCTTGCTGCACCGAATCGAAGGGCTACTGGCTCATCCCTATGCCGACTGCGAGAAACAGTGTAATGGTAGGTTCCTAATTTGCGTCTGGCCTTAAGCAACTCAAGATGAAGTCGGTTGTTTGTATTCGGTAACACGGTCATCACTAAGACTATCATCTCCAGCCATGCTAGTGGCCACTTGATAGTCTCTCATTGGTATTGAGTATTGAGAGTGAACTTTCTTTGCGAGAAGAAGGGATAAAGGTAGTGAGAGAGTATTGGTGGGACTGTCGAGCGAAAACAAACGTTACTTGGCAGAGACGTCGCGTCCTGGAAAGTGAATGA
The DNA here is from genome assembly GCF_016861735.1 of Aspergillus chevalieri. Taxonomy (NCBI): domain Eukaryota; kingdom Fungi; phylum Ascomycota; class Eurotiomycetes; order Eurotiales; family Aspergillaceae; genus Aspergillus; species Aspergillus chevalieri. The sequence goes on from NC_057365.1 coordinate 218,444, forward strand.
GCATGATACAAATGCATCAATCAATGGAAACATATTGCTTAAAGTACTCTATAAACTTATCGTTCTTGGATAAGTCGCAGGTCCTTCTCAAAAGCAGAGGCTATTTTTTGCGTAGATAACCCAAATAGTCGTAGCTTTGATCCTTCGATGTGAGAGGCCGGACTTGCTGCGCTATTCAGATAATCTGAAAGATGTCGACTCTGTCTTCAAAGCGTCCAATGGATATAGCTTGTTAATACAGAGGACAATGGTAAAAGCGAGCTAGACAAGGCTCACGAAGATCTGGGCTGATTATATCCTGTAATATCATCCTTATCACAGATATATCCAGAGGTCGGGCGGTTACTTGGGTTTGTGGTTGGTGTACTTCGTCCCGTAAGACGGCGGATAGATGTGCGATCCCCCATTGTTCTTAAAGAACAGGATGTTGGAGATCAAAGATGAGAGACAAGTGGTAAAGTGAATTTCCAACTTGGCAGATAAGTAACAAGGATATACATGCACTGCAGAAACAACATATACTAGCAACCCAAGCGTGCTCGTTTGAAAATTATCTTGACAATTGAAATTCCCTTCCTAAGATTTTCTAGCTACACAAATTCCCCAGGTTTGCGAATTCGAAACGGACTACCACGCGAAACGACCGTAGCAATATGCAATCAACCTCGCCAAGCTCCATCCTCCAGCCTTCAAAGGTTTCCCGAGAACTTATTCCTTATCCTCTTCCTGGGGTTTTCCGAGAAGCTACCCCTACGCTTCAAAATCTCTCCGCCGGTGGAAGGCTGTCCAAAGTAATCGACCCCAAGCACTGGCGATAGCCCAACAGGATCGGGTTTGACATAAGGCTCTGATCCAATCGGCGTAGGAGCTCGGGAGATAGAGCATAGCTCAAAACAGCGTTCCATCGCGGGAAACCCTTCACGAAGACTGTTTTCAGGGACAGACTGGATGTGATTCCATGGCTTAGACTTCGAAGGCTCCCACAAAGATACCATAATTTGCACCATGAGCTTGTCCAATTCGAGATCCCCTCCCAGACACCCCAGAAACTCTCTTCTCTCAAAAATGGTCGCGTCTGCACGAAAAGCATTCCGAAGTCTTTTTATAATGTGGAAGTATAATCCACCATCCCACCATGGCACACTGCTGAACAGCGTCTTAACCAAGTTGAGGGTTTGATAGATATCAACTGAGTTTGCAAAACGTTCCATATGCCCAGCAGCAATTCTCTGCAGATGAGGAATTTCTAAATTGGCAGCGGCACAGTAAACCAAGACACTTCGCTTGTATTCCGTCTGACGTTTGTGCGCAGTCCCTGACTGCCGCAAGGTTTGGTACTCTCCGGTATACAGATAATGGACAATGGTGTGGCCAATGTCTTCATCAATCTCCTCAAGCCAGATGATTGGATCCGCCATAGGCTTCAGACGAGTTGCTAGTTCTTGTACCTTCTTAACAAGGCATGTGGGTACTGAGTAACTCTCCTTACGTTTGCCGAACTGGAGCTTCACGAGTCCATCTTCACACCTATAGGAACTACCGAATTTTCTGTCGTTAGTACATTGATGGCTTTACATCACGGCACGTACTCACGAGAAATCGGGTTGGGAGTATTCAGTGACTTCGTCACTATGATCTTTGCGTTCCAGTATTTGTCCATTGTTTTGAGCACCTTTGCCGGTATGGCTACCGGTAGTCCAGCTGCGCTGCATCGTCTCTCAAGGCTTGGTTTAGGGGATTGTGACTCAGGAGAAAAGACGTAATAGTAGAAGAATGGCATAGAGTACATATATATAACGAATCTCTCGCTTTGTCCGGCAATACATGATTCAAAGACAACCAGGAGTGAAACAAGCAAGACTTCAGTTGATTGTTCCATTCTTTCTTTCAACAACACACAATGTTTTACTCCATTTATATTGGATAACGATATCCCAAAGACAGACATCTCGGATCCAACAAATCTCAGACACGACTGTAGTTACAGTATTGCCGCATGCAACCAAAGACTTCATTCAATTGCAACCCTTCGCAAGCGCTAATGGCCTCTGTAGTACAGGTCAAAAGATACAATCCAAGAGGAGAGGCGGCTTAGTCGTAAAGCATCACTCGCCACGTCATCTCTTAGGAAGATGCTTTTTACGAAGAGATTCTAATATCTCTCTCCATTTCATCACGTACTTATTCCAAGGTCTCGCGGCAATATGCCCGCTCCATATCCTGGGCTAGGTACTTCCGGAACCCCTGATCAGAGTCGTTGTACGGATTAAAATAGTTTATGAACCAGTATCTCTTGAAGGAATAGCGGTTCACCCGACGCGTATTCATGATTATTCTTGGTTTCCAGTATGCCGTTTGCAGGGACATATTGGAAAGGCAATTTGTTCGACCTACTCACCGCTGGGCAGCGAAAGTTGACGATAATGTGCTCGTGCCATCACCACAGCTAGAATTTCCCGAACCCATTACCTGCCTCAGGAGGGCTAGGTTCGAAATGGTTTAAGAAAGGTTCCGTCACGAAGAAATGCTCGTCGAAATGCGACGCAGCCATTATCATCGTCTCAAGGTACATCCAGTACTCAGCGTCGGCTGAAAGTATGCGCCACACCCCCTGGGCTATATCAAAGATTTGGTAGATGTGAACTGCATCACTAAGGAATTTCATCCTCTTCATCGCTTCTTCTCCCAGACGCCTAATATCAAACTCCCGTGTAGTGGCATATGCAAGTACACTGTGCTGAACTTTCCAGGACGCCCATTTGGGCATTGATGGGTCTCGAAGCTCAGTTTGTTACTACTTTGTTAGCCGCAAAATCAGGCGAAATGGCTCACGAAGGTCCTGGCTGGGGCTGGGTAATGGCACTGGCACTCTCTTCAACAACCATAAAGCCGCCATTGCTCTCGTCGGTGTTTGCTGTCGCTTCGCTAGTAGAGCTACTGCTGGAGTCTTTGCGGTCTCTCATTTTCATTTTGATTCCGCGTTAATGAAAGCGAGGGAATTTGGAAGAGTGTGTTTATATAATAAAGGGCCGACGTTATGTTCCTTTATTACATGACTATGAGATATAGAGTTCGATGACAAAGGTAAACATCTACTTACCCCTGAGAAACGCATTCTTTCGGGAATTAGATACATTCGAGTGGCTTTGTTTGTTCAACTGTTTCTTCGAGATGTTGAGTCGCTTCTGACTTCCTAGGAACTGAAATATCACGATAAGAACGAGAACCAAGTAAGCCATGCACGTGTGCCAGCTTGATGCAATCTTATGCTATTTGCATGTCAAATGGCTAACTGAATTGCTGTTGATTGAAAGCAGATTATCTTCGACGCTCTGATACAATCCACCGAGACTATGAATTCTTTCGACTAGGACCAACACCGTCCATAATAACGTCCAAATCTTTCTCAGTGCCCTTCCACGTCTCTTCAACGATCTCACGACGCGTCGGGCTGCGAATCTGGAAATCCGCCTTGAAAGAAACCGGCTTCGACACAGCGGCATCGACCATCCCATACGGGTCGACCTCGACCTTCTTCCCATTCTCATACGCATACCCGATATCATACGCCCACAGGACACGAGTGACAATCATTTGCATTGAATTCATGGCGATATGTCTTCCCGTGCAGACGCGTCGTCCGAATCCGAATCCATCGAGCGGTAATTTGGGGTTCTCAATCCAGCGCTCTGGTTTGAAACTGGTGGGGTTTTCGAAGACTTCTTCATCCAAAGACAGGGCCCAGTGGTTCGGTAAGATAGTGGCGCCTTTAGGGATATGATAGCCCATATATTCATCGTCTTGGGTGACAGCATGGGGAATACCGAGAGGTGCAAGGGGACGCCATCGCATGACTTCCATCAGAAACGCATTGACATATGGAAGATTGGGTATGTCGTCGAATGTGGGCAACCGAACGGCTCCGACGACATCGTCAATCTCCTGTTGCGCCTTGCAGACGGCGTTTGGATATAGAACACAAGCAAGCACGAAGTAGTCCAAGGTTCCCGCAGTGGTATCGCTGCCTGCCTCGTATAGAACACCGATAATGTACGCCAATTCCGCGTCGGATAACCCCTTTGCCTCTTTAATCCTTTTCATATCCTTGCTCCAGTTCCATGATCGAGCACTCTCAGCCTTTTTCATATTGTCCCCAAACAGAGTGGCCTCCCGATGATGATACTCATCTCCAAGACCCTTCCACGAAGCCAAAAACCGCGGAAGATAATTCAACACCGGGAATATATCCACCATCCACTTCCCAGGGGCCTGCTTCTCCGCCAGATTTGTCATGAGCTCATCGATTTCGCGAACTTCATGCTCGTCTCCCCGAGGCATGCGTTTTCCATACGCCAACGAAAAGATCAAACTCGACGACATACGATGGAAGCTCTCGCTGAAATCATTCGACGATAAGAGGTCATAGACGACCTGGCGAGTCTCGACATCTTGCAACGCACAGTATCTCTGCGATAGGGTGGGGTTCAGAAATTCGGCTTGGATCCGGTGCTGCGTTCTCCATTGCCGGCCGTATGGCATGAAGACGATCCCTAAGCCCTTAGTGATACATTCGCCTGCGATGATGGACCGGGGACGGGAGCTGTAGATGGCGCTGCGTTTGTCGAGCAAGTTGTGTGCGATCTGGTGGCTTCCCAGCGATATGAATGTTTGAGGTCCTAATTTGAAGCTGATGATGGGTCCGTACACTTTGTGCCATTTTTCGAACCCAAGCCATGGTCTTGACGGGGGAACTTGGTGGAGGTTGCCGATGAAAGGCACTGATTGGGGCCCGGGAGGCAACTGGATGCGTTTTCGTGTGAACAGAATGTACATTACCAACAGGATACTGAGCAGAGCGAGGCCTAACATGGTTAACAGATGAGACTAGTTACGACAAACTTGTTGGAGATATATTGCAGGTCCCGAGCGACGGGCCCATTTAATACCATCGCACTGCGAACGGACGACAAGATCCTTATATTCATACCGAGGAAGAGAATAACCTCTCACTTCGGAAGTGGAGAGGGTCTTTAGGGCCGGCCGTCAAAAGTACCGGGGCCACCTCGTGCGAGTGCAGAAACGGGTGTGGTGAACGATCGACCATTTCCACCGAACCACAACGTGTGACGATCGAGCTCAGTCCCCAATCCCGTCGCTTCCATATACCATGAATGAGGAGGTCATGCAGAAATCGCAATATAAAACTAGTGGGTCCATTCCCTCGGGTGTGATGAAGCTGCAGTAGCGGCCTGTCATCCAGTGTGACAGCTATTCTGATTGACCCGTTTTCCTTAAGCAAATTGTCTTATATGAAGAAGCCGACTAGCCTATCAGATGTACATATCCAACAGTCGTGCATATATATAAACCGGGTAATCCGACACCCATGCTAATCATCCAGGAAAGGCAGAGCATCCCACCCCTCTTCAGGGTTCTCCTCCGCACGACATCGTTCGCATTGACATGTGAAAGAAAACTGTTCCCGGAGGTGTTTCCGTCGCGTGCTGATGTCCACGTCACCAAACAGGTCCATGTACGATATACAGCATTCTTCTCCGGGCGCGATATCCCGCGATGCAGTGAAGACCATTCGCCCGTGATCGTCGGGTTTATGTGTAATCTGTGCTGTTATTATCGGTCATTTTCAAATCGACATGTGAGGACTAACATTAGGACAACATGAGTGATTTGCTATCGAGGAGCGAGGGTATATCGCTGCGCCGTATTGTTCCCCTCGGTCAGACATCGAAGCAAGCCCTGTCGCTTTGGGATAAAGGCCGAAGGAATTCGATTCTTGTTGGCAGATAAGTGTCAAAATACTGTCAGGGCTCAGAAGGATATTTCGCAACGATGGATCAGCGCAAATGTATTTCTCGACCAGCGATTGCCAATGCAGCAGATCCGCTTCGGGCCATAGTTTTCGATTGTCGCAGAGTTCCGTCATTGCCGTCCATCCGCTGGAAAACTTTTCTTTTGACATCGACATAGAAGACCCTTGTTTCTTTTCCTCATATCGCGCCGCTAATACCCGGACAATCAACCAAAGCACTCCGAAGTAATACTCTCCCTCGTCCTCGCGAAGCGATGGCGCATACCCCCTCAACCACTCACACTCCAACCCATGCCGAATCCTATCGGCATCCCGACACCCAACATCACACCAAACAACTTCAACCGCACATCGATTCGAACAACCAATCCGTCCAACACGCGGGATCTTGCGCCGACAATCCCCATTACTGCAAAGAACTTCGTCACTGTGCGCAGGATCATCAACTACTGGAATCGCGGCGTACGGCGGGTCTACCACGAGCACATCGCCTGCTTTTACCGGCGCTGTGGCGTGGAGTTGTCGTCCTTTGTCCGGGTCGTAGCTTTGCGAGATGTGAGGGTGCACATGGCTTTGTTTTGCGGTGGGTGTGGTGCTCTTGGGTTGCAGGCCGATTGCCATTTTACGTCGTACGCTGGTGGTGACGGAGGATGCGGTGCGAGTGTGGGTGCTTTCGATTGACGACGGGAATGGCGTCTTTTTAGCACAGGCTTACTCAGGTGCGGGTTCTGGGTCGGTATACGGTGGGTGGTCCCCATTGGACGGATCAATCGCCACGGCTTGGGTTCCGGAGATCTACTCCGTTAAAAGGCATCGAACATGTTCTCACCGATATAAGGGATTCATGTCAGGGACAGTGGCCGTGCATGATGTCGGGAGGCGTGCTCTATACCGACATCGCTATTGGTGCTCATTAGTGATGCTACGGGAGACGAGCAGATGTGCATTACCGGCCCTTACAACGAGTGCGCATGCACTACCTAGCTAATGATATTATTGAGTTGCTGTACTATGTAGATTGAAGGAAAGAGCGTACTATCTTCAAGTTGTCTGTCAAATCTCTCTAGCTGACCGGTCACCCGAAATTCCGGTGAAAATCTCTTCAAAAACACTGACTTCCGCATACTCATTGTAGACAATCTGATTGGCCAATTCGGGTGTTGTGCAGAATGCTTAATTGCCAATCATGGAATATTGGAACTTTTTATTGGTTAGATTTCGCGTAATTCTATGTTTAGATTTGGTCCACTTTCTTGGTGTCTGTGGACTATGATTGGTTTGTTCTGGATCGCTACTGGGATATTCGCATTGCCGAGTCTACGGAAATGGCAGAAATGAGTAAGGAAGAGGTGGGTTTTCATTAAAAACAGTTTTGTAGATATTTAGGCGTATCTATATGAAGTTCACAGGCTATGCACTGGGATATTCCACATACAGAAACTGCTGTGCCATGCCCAACGGGACCAGGATATATATCCTCAGTCAATTTAGGGCTATTTGATCGAAGGGATATCGACATCTGGTTTGCTATTTCATTTCGGTATCTTTTTCAGAAAAATTATACATAAAATAATCAGCAAAGTAATCTCTCTGCCAGTGGTGGCATCTACCGGTGCGCCGGTAATCTAGTCCGATACGGAGATGGGTACGGTTGGGATTGATTCTCATAGCGGGAAGATGGAACCCAGGGAAGATATACTGTCATCCAGTCTTCTATCCCTCGTCATATAAGGATAACCACCGGCCAAGAAGGAACGCGAATTAACGTATATCACTACAGGCTCCGAAAAGGCTATATAAAAGCATCTCACTATTGATATACTCTTTCGCGTCATCTCCTTACGCCTCGAGCATGACTGTTTCAGTTTACGCTACCTTTATTCCGTGGCAACATAGCATGACGTATTTTAACGTCTCATTTGGTTCTACGCGTATGTGTACATTAGGCTTGCTTACTTGCGTCCACCATGGACAAGAGCTGTGCATGCACCTTCTGATACGGGTACACGAGGTATTTACGTGCTTTCCTCGTTCCCAAATGAGCATGCCTAGAGCCTAGAGTATTGGCATTATGCTTTCTACCTCGGAAGTATTGTGTTGAGCTTACAGTCAGATGAGACATAACGGGGGTTACTGGAAAGTGCAGTATCCGAGTATCGTACTTAAAAAGGTTTCGTAGCGTACGAGTATCGGCGGAAGCAACTGACATTTTTAGATTATTCACCAGTCAGAAATTGCTCTACAAATATCTCCGATACATTATACCTAAGTCACTCATCACTATTAGGCAGAATAGCCGGCCGAGATGTCTTATCCAAAGCACCGCCATGATCTGACAACATACACGAACCAACTCATCATCAAACCTCGGCACGGCACTAATACGAACCTCTTCAAGTATACTCTTCATTACCCCGTATAGCTTCTTGGCCATCAAATCGCGTTATTCCATATATAACCGAAATAAAACAAACGTCATGGCACGCAGGCTACAACACGGGGTACATGTATATAAGCGCATATACGAGGAGATGTTTAGGGCTACGAATAAAAATTACGAATCAATCGTATTACTGAAAGACATCACACGTGGCGTGGCGGTGCTAAACCACTACACTCTTTTTTGCGCATATGATCTTCCTATTCCGGCTGTTTTTGGCTATCTGGGATATCAGGGAATATATATACTCCGCCATCATAATAATAGTATGTTCTCACCACGGAACGGAAAAGCTAATCTACATCGACCACAGAGAATACGGGGTGGATCCGTATACTTCCAATTCTGTATACCTACACCTTGGCCATGATGGCTACATCGAAATTCACTCACTGTACACGGATACACGTAGCTATACGAACGATGACAGCTAACAGTGGCCGGGATCCGGATCGTATGTGTCAATCCATTTATAGAATATCCCTCAGGATACGAGCTGCATAGCGGAATCTGGATGAGGCCTGGGGTATATAAACCCCAGAAACCTCGAGCAAAATCAACTTCATCTCATCAAGCAACAGAAAGCAACAAGGCAACAGTCCAGTCTTCCAAGAAAAGCACTCCAATCGATTCTATCGCAATGCAGCTCTCCATCCTCTCCATCGTCTCCACCCTGGCTGCCACGGCCATCGCCGTCCCTGTCGCCGTCCCAGGCGAGAACCACCACTCTACGGCCACAGTCAAGTTCCTCGGCGCCGCGGATGCCTCTTTCACCCAGGACTTCAGGACCGATGGCACTGAGACCGATATCCGTATGTCCCTTCCCTCTGTCTCTATCCATATTGAAAGCATGCTAACTAAACAGACAACGTCCTGAGCATCTCCAAGATTTCCGTCCCCGCTGGCGTTACTTGCACCTTTGACGGGATTGACGGGAGTGTGACCAAGGTTAGCAACCAGGCGGTCGTCGATGTCGGTCCTCCGCAGACACAGGTTTCGGGGGCTTGCTGGAACCTGTGATCGTGCAGTTACGGTGTCGCTATATAGTGGCTGAAGGGCGAGAATTTGTATATGGTTGGTTTTGGTATATAATCACGGTCTTTGTGTATGATGTCTGATGTCTGTGACGGTTTTGGTATATATATTTACGGTCTCTACGATATTTATGTGCTATGTCGAGGTTGATCCTTATGATTGATGTCAATTGACATTTCGGTTTAATGTGAATCATTCTATGTTTCGTCTTATGTAACATGATACCTAAGTTTACTGCAGTTTAGCACTCTCCAACGCCCACTTCACCAACTCGGCAATCTTCCGATTGACAACATCCTTCCGCGGAATCTCATGCCCACCATCATGAGCATACGTCTTCATATTATCCGTGTCAAACAGCGCCGACAACTGTACCCCCGCAAGATACCGCGGATCCTTATCCCCATAGATATGAACCGTCGGAATCTCAATCCTCCATGGAAACTCCATCTCCTCCCGCAATTGTTCTTCATCTGGTATATCCCACCAACCGCCCCTCCACCGCGCAGCCCCCTGAGTCAGGATCGCGGACGAATCAGCCTGCTGCGCCAGCGCCGCACGGGACCAATTATCCCTCTCTCGCATCTCGAAACTCATCTGGTACCCCAGCGTCTCCGCGACAGCAAGCGGGGGCCCACCGCAGATAAAAATAGCCGCCTTAAACAGCGGAGGCGAGCGCGGTTCCTCAATCGCGTGGAGCAACAGCGAGCTCGAACCCAGTGTGCAGCCCTGCGAGAACATCATGACAGCATCGTAGGGGCCCGAGAGGATGAGATGGGTTTTCAGCCATTGGCGAGCAGTCTTAATGGCTTCGGCGGACTCGCCTTCCCACCAGGAATAGTAGGGCGGGCTATAGAAGAGGTCTACGCCCGGGGCAGGGGAGGAGGGGATTGGGGCGTCGACAAAGTCGAAGTCGATGTTGAGGGGCGCCAGGTGGGCGCGGAATGAGGCTGCTGCCGTCAGCGGTATTCTACGAACGCATGGAAGGAGAACTCACCGGTTTGCGATTTGAATATGGCACCGCTGGTACCTTTTCCGTGGAGACAGAGTACCCTCATCGTGATGCGTGTTGATGTGCAGTGTAACCGGTAGATGGGTGTCTCGTGGTCTAAATATGAGGCATATAAAGGGGCGGTTGTCTTCAGCTGAGAGTGAGATTACCCCACCTGCTGCATGTCAGACGGTCTAGGCATGGCAAACACCGGTGAAGAAGTAAGCAGGGTATGTTAGCCCTCCTTGCTCCAGAGCGTTCAGCTGAGTCGATTGGAGCTCTCCGGTGTCAATCATGACGATAAGATAAGATCGACACTTATTGCGGTTAGTGAGATATGGAGCAAAGAACCCTGTGAACTAGCCCGTCAATGGAGTTGGTCGATGAGCAATGATTCTGCGACTATTCTCCTGTTCAGGGCGCTATGCACAGTAACTGGTTACCCGGCAGGTATGTTGCTGGATGACGCCACAAGGGGTTCCTATAGCTTATGCTGAGAATGCCTTGACAGTATATGCAATAACATCTCTTCATTATCAATAGCGTCCAAACAATATCAAGCAAGACATCGTATCCGCTCCGTACTGAGTACGGATCTGTTGTTATAGACCATTTGCCGCTGCTCACCGCCATGGCCACCGCCAAAAACTTCATCGCAACCCGAGTTGGAAGTGTCGAGGTTTTCGTCCTAGAGCCTTGGGTTTTAAATTATCTTGTCAAAAAAAGCACGGAGACATCGATTAATTGAGAGTACGCAACACCATGGTTGGACCAACTGCGACCCTCACGCCTCTCGCCCGTACTGACGGTTCCGCATCATACCAATGTCCGGCCACCGGCTTCAACATTCTCAGCTCAGTCAACGCGCCTGTTGAACTTCCCGGCCGTCGTGACGCATTGAAGCCCGAGGATGCCACTGTCGAAGTGCTCGTGAAACCCGGTACCGCTCCGAACGGCGTTGGTGAACAGTATGTGAAAGAGATCATCAAGAATATGCTGGGGAAATTGGTCCTCGGACGTGAGAGGGGATTCCCGCGTCGGGGTGTGGTTGTTACATTGGCGGTTATTGGTGGTGAGAGTGTTGCACGGGGTGATTCGGTAAATTAGGCATGGACATTTTGGACGAAATGATGAGCTAACTCAGGCCAGTATCTGACGATGCTTCCTGCACTCCTTCATGCTTCGCTGCTCGCTCTTCTCTCCGCCGCTGTGCCTCTGTCGATGACTTTCTCGGCCACGGTTCTGGCAGTCACCAGGCCAGGCGATATTGTTTCGGAACCGTCTTTGAAAATTGCCAAGGCCGCCACATCGTTGCACGCTCTGGCGTTCTCGTCCAAGGGACATTTGCTGCTCAACGAAAGCCAAGGTACCTTCGATTTCGACACATGGGAACGGGTGCACGACCGCGCGTTGACACTTTGCCGTGGTCAGGCCGGCGGTTCCGATGAGGATGTCTCAATGGCGGAGAACGGAGACGGACAACCTCTGGAGGGCTTCATCCGGGAGACTGTGGAGGATAAGGTTCATCGCGACTATGCCTGGAAGATCGATGAGGATTGAAGAATGGTGTAACGCTTTTTTTACCCATTGCACGGAATGAGCAGGGACTAGCTACAACCCGCGGTGTATCCTTGGTGCTTACTATTCAGGGTCCGCGACATTACCGCTAAGACCCTCGAGCCAAGCATGCACACCGGCACTTTGTCCTACACCTGCTATGATTGCGGGAGCTGTCAGGGTGGATGCCCTTGCATTGGCAACCCAGAAGGATCGGATACGCCGAGTCATATCGCGTACGGCGGGCACGAGCTAATACGTTGGTCAGATATGAGATGGACCGAGATCGGGCAGGCGATACTCGATAATGCAATAGCATAATCAACTCACATTCTATATTTCGTGCAAACTTCATTGGTAGCCGATCTTGTTAAACATTCATCTAGACGGTAATTTGCTGAGTAGCACAGTAACCATTGGCATCTGTCGTCACACTGATACTAATTGGCAATTAGGCTGTAAATGATACAGTTGTGGATGTCTTTATTTCCGCCTTAATGTATTTTGCCTAAAGGCTACAGTGTAGATGGCAATGTTCTCATAGCACACCTCTAGCGGTGATAATTCCACCTGGCCAATAACTTAACTCTCTTCAGAATTACCATCTTCAGCGACATCAACATCAACATCAACATAGCCGTGGAAGATACTCGAATCTCAGCTTATCGCCCAATAATTGCTGCATCCACCGATTGCCCGCCCGTGGAATCCTCCTCCACCTCCGCTACATCCGATTCCGGACAGTCTGCTTGCTTCTTTCTGTCCACCACCAAAACACAAATCGACGCTGCATCTCCCATCTATGGCTTCGTTTTCAGCCAGCCATGGCCCCTTGAAACACGATACTAATAATTCTGACGCTGATTCATCCTCCTCGTCATCGCCATCCCCTGCGACTTCTACTGCCACTACTGCGGCCACCGCTAGGATTGCGACGGGCCCTCCACCTTCAGCCGCACCGTCATTGCATTCTCGAGACCATGTCGCGCACATAGACACATCGCAGACAATAGAAACGACCCCTAAAGCGTCTGTCAACCGCTCGTCCTCCGATTCTCGCTCCACCGTCGTTGCTGCGCAAAGATTCGAGCTCCCTCGTACAGAATCCGAATCCCTCTTATCCTCACCATCGCCGTCCTTCCTTTCGCTGCGGTCGCTGACAGCCCCCAATCATCATCCCTATCGCCATCGGAACGCCCTGTCCAGCGATACCATTCCTCACCAAACCATCATGAAAGCAATCGCGTCGCGTCCGTCATGGTCCGGCAGTGATTCCAACATGCCGCCGGCGGCATCTCTCGGACCCCTCCCCTCCAACACATACCCTAGTCCTCCTGCTGAGAAGGAAGAGCAACTATCATCGCAAAGTCTAGCTGCGGCGCTTAACCGTCTGCAACCGGAACATGAGTTACTGGATCGGTCGCTTGTGCTACAATCGCCGTGCTTCTTTCATCAGCGGTTTGATGATGCGGTCAATATTAAGAAGGTGCTCGAGGAGATTGCGGATGATGAGTGGTTGTCACATTCGCGCTTGGTACAGACTGCCACAGGTGTCAGGGAGGTGTCGAAGCAGTTACAGCGACGGCCCATCAAACGGGCAGTCAAGAATGTCATGATTGTCACCAAAGCGCGGGATAACAGCCTGGTGCGCTTGACGCGTGAGGTGGCAGCATGGCTTCTGTCTACACCACGATACGGTAGTGATCTGGGCGTGAATGTGTACGTTGATGCCAAATTACGGAACTCCAAGCGCTTCGACGCGGCGGGTTTATTACAATCTGAACCGCGTTTTGCACATATGCTGCATTACTGGACCCCAGACCTGTGCTGGTCAGCGCCTGAAAAGTTCGACCTCGTTGTTACACTAGGAGGTGATGGGACCGTGCTGTTTACATCGTGGCTTTTCCAGCGCATCGTGCCACCGATCCTCTCCTTCTCATTGGGCAGCTTGGGCTTCCTGACAAATTTCGATTTTGATGATTATAAATCACACCTGAATGCCGTGATGGGGGACGTGGGTATGCGGGTCAACCTACGGATGCGGTTTACATGCACGGTGTTCCGGAAAGACCGGAGCAAGGGCGCAGAAGCGGGTGCGGTGGAGGAAGGCGAACAATTCGAAGTGTTGAACGAGTTGGTGATTGACCGGGGGCCTTCACCATATGTCTCGAATCTGGAGTTGTATGCGGATAACGAGTTATTGACGGTGGTTCAGGCGGATGGTTGTATATTCTCCACGCCAACAGGTATGTTCACTTCACTGTCTACAGGTAAAGACACCAGATACTGATTTTCCAGGATCAACCGCTTACTCCCTTTCCGCCGGTGGCTCTCTCGTCCACCCATCAATCCCTGGAATCCTCTTGACACCTATCTGCCCTCACACCCTCTCCTTCCGCCCCATGGTCCTCTCAGACTCTTCACTCCTCCGCATCGCAGTCCCCATAAACTCCCGCTCAACAGCATACTGCTCCTTCGACGGCAAGGGCCGCATCGAACTCCGCCAAGGCGACTACGTCACCATCGAAGCGAGCCAATACCCTTTCCCAACAGTAGTTTCCGGCAACGGCGAGTGGTTCCAGAGCGTCCGCCGCGCCTTACGCTGGAATACCCGCGGAGCCATGCAGAAAGGCTGGAATGGCCCGTCACCCGATGATCCCGACTTCGCAGTTGACGGGAACGAAGATGAAGAGTGGGATATCGATACGGATGTCGGGTTAGGAGGCACGGATAGCGGCGTTGGACCGAGTGAGGACGGAGATGTTCCTACAAGTCCGATTAGGAGGCAAATGAGTTTGCTACAGATGTAGCGTTCTCTTCGGTTTATGATGATTACATGCGCGTTACATTACAAGACTTCTACATTGCATAGAGACCAGTGGATGTGGGCATGGACATGGTACGGCGCTGGCATATATACACTTACTGTTACAACGGGCATGATTTCGGGATGCATTGTGTTCAGGCGTATAGTTAGATTCATTCGGATGGACTACTCTTTCTTCCTGAATATACATATACAACAGAAACAGCGAATATTAGAACCTCCGCCTCACGGAGATTATGGACTACAGTACTCCGCCCTCATGGCAGACTGATATGACACCATCTTAATCAACACACTTATCTCCGCTATCCCCGAACCCCGCACAAAAATTTCCGTCATCCGTCAGCTACTCAACCTAATATAGAACATAGCATAGCAACAACTCATAGCGTCTATTAGGATCAACATCCACCATGGTACAGCCCCCGGGTAAACACAGCCAAGTACCGTCAATAGTAAACATCGCTAACGAGACAGCCCCACGCCGACTCGTCGTATTTCGCCCCGGGATTGTCCAAGGATGAAGTCTATACGCAGATGATTGAGCAGACGAGGGGGTTGATATACGGGCAGAGGAATTGGGTACGCATGTTTCCTCGTATATTGACTGAGTATGGTGCTAATATACGGATAGGTTAGGTACGCAACCGACACTAACTATCCAACCCAAATCACCAAAAGCAACATGGAAGTACTGACAAGACAGTAACCTCTCAAACACCGCCTCTCTCCTCTGGCACGCCTATGCCGTCCTCCCATCGAACATAAACTGGGCTGGTTTCTACATCCGCGATGATAAATTCCCTCTCACTAGCACCCCCCAATCTTCCGACAGGGTGCTATTACTGGGACCATTTCAGGGAAAGCCAGCGTGCCAACTCATCCACTTCGGGCGCGGCGTGTGCGGGACTGCAGCTGCAAAACAGGAGACTGTGGTTGTTGACGATGTGATGGCGTTCCCGGGACATATTGCGTGTGATGCGGAGAGTCGGAGTGAGGTTGTTGTGCCGATTTTGGTGGGTGATGAGGTGAGTTTTACCCTTCGGTTCGGGGCGGGTGTTTGGAGGTGATGGGTGATGGGCTAACTTGGGATGTTTGTAGACTGTCGCGATTATTGACATTGATTGCACAGAGGAGAAAGGGTTTGATGAGGTTGATAGGAAGCACCTGGAGGCGCTGGCGGGAGTTCTTGCTGAGGGGTGTGATTGGTGATTTCCAGTCCAACTACGTAAATGGATATATAATGACTCCGAAGATATATAGACAAGACAAGAGTCAATACATGCATACTAACACAACAAGAAGCCAATCAACTAAAAGTGACACCCCCCGGCCCAGCAAACCTCTTCCTCCCCGTCGTCAACCATGTAAACAGCGCGATAACAGCAATAACTCCAATCGCAGCAGAAGTATAATTCATCGACTCATGCGAGATGGGGTACGTCGTGGGAAAGTTGAACGTAATTGCTGCGAAGAGCAGGAACAATAAACCAAGGACATTCAAGGCAATTGATATGGGGAGAGGCAGGGAGAATGGGCCTGTGAGGTGGGTTTTGTGGCCAGTGACATAGCCCAGGAGGCGGCTGCTGAGGGCTGTTGCGTAGGACAGGTCTGGCACGTATTAGCGGATGGAATCGGGAAAATAGGGAAAGGAGACGGGACTCACAGAAGCCCTCAGTGGCGATGGCAATGACTGTCTCGAAGCCTGTTGTTGTTCCAAAGTCAATTGCGTCAAGTGCCAATTGCACAGCCAGTGTGAGCAGGACAGCATTCACAGGAACCTGTTTCTTCGTCGAGACGCGAGAAAGGAACCCCGAGAAGGGAAGACCATGATCACGCGCAAAAGCATAGATAGACCGCGATCCCTCGGCGATGAGGTTGTTCCCTGCAACAATGACAATCACAGAGATCATGCTGGCCAGCACACAAGTACCCGCTTTGCTACCCGTGGAATCGTAGAGGATCTGAATAACCGGGACACCGGTCGTGGTGTTCGCAGTCTCGTTGATATCGCCAATGCAAAAGCACAACGTCAACAAGAAGGCAAACCCAGTCACAGCACCAAGTATAACAGAAAGAATAATAGCCTTTGGCGCCTCCTTTGACGCAGACTTCATCTCCTCCGTCATATGCGACGGCGCATCATAGCAACACATCCCAAAACAAGCCTGGAGTATACCCACAATCGCAGCCATCGACGAACCCCATCCAGTGAAATTCTGGAAGTCCTGAAACACGAACGAAGCGGGCTGTTTATTGTCATTCGTGGCTAGGAGGACGATCATTGTGATGAGGAAAGAGCCCACGTTCCAGATTAGGATGAACCGGGAGATCCGGTTGAGGAGGTGCGCGCCCCAGAGGTTGACTGCTGTGCCTAGGAGGGCAACGAGGTAGGCGACTAGGACTGTTTGCCAGCGCTCGATTGTGTAGGAAGGGAAGACGAGGTTTGCCATGCCGAGGACGAAGTTGGCGGCGATGGAGTTGTTTGTTGCGCCCATTGCAAGAACACCTTAGAACATTACCTTTAGCATTGGTACGATGTAGGTGATAATGACAAGGCGCATACCAATAAGCATAAACCAACCGCTCACATATGATAGGCCTCGAGCAATACTTGGAGGTGCTAACGCAGCAACCCAGGAATATTGTCCACCGGCAACAGGATACATAGAGCACATTTCGGCCATCGGAATTGCAACGGCGAGGGTGATGATGCTAATGGCGAGGAAACTGAAAACCATGACGGGAGGGCCGCCAGAGGTGATACCAACGACGAAGACTCCGCATAGTGCTGTCCATCTGTGATTTTCAGTATGCTGTATATATGCTTCTTAGGTGAAGGGAGCATACGATGTCACGACACTGAAGCTGAACCCGACCATGCCCAACAAACCAAATGAACGCTTGAGCTCTGCATAATTAGCATACCACCACACTCCGAGAATAAAGGAGTCACACCCTGCTCATACCCCAAATCCCCCAACCGAACATCTTCATTCGAAGAGCCAGAAAACACCTGCGATTCCTTGCCAGACATGGCTGTAACAGTACTGTTGCCCTGCACTTGTCACCTCGAGACAAGGCAGCAGGGACCCTTTAACAATGTAACTGCCCATCGCAACTCCTCCCCTATCATCCACATGTTGATACACTTCCTATCATGACAGCCAGTAAACTGCGGTAATAGAGCAGGGATGCAGATAAGATAAAGCCATACTTAACCTAATGAAGAAAGTCTGCGCGATGGTGTCGGGTTGGCGCCGATAAGCGTCTGGGGTAATCCGGAGAAATTGCGCCTGCATATTTGTTACCAATCGGTATTATCTTTTTGGATTGTGAAGAGAAGGAGGTCTGAATGTGGTTAGTAGGGCTGAGGGTTAGGTCCAAGAGGTTATATGATATGACGTCACGCATCCGGGACTCGCTAGGTACTTGTATAAAGTATCCTTACTGTATCCACGGGCTTTATAGCAAAGGTACCTACACCTCACCATCTGTAAGACACTTAATTATTGACTATTGACTCAGTGCAGGCAGAATTGATGACACAAGCACTCGGAGTTAACAGTTAACTCCATGGGGCCAAATATATGACCCCTCATGACTCCGCTCCTTCACCTGAACAATCCATCATCAATTGTTACTACAACTACACACCATGAAGTACGTCAAGCTCGGAAGCAGCGGTCTTCGCGTCTCCCCCATCTGTGTCGGATGCATGAGCTTCGGCCAACCCGACAAACAGTTCCAATGGACCCTCCCTGAAGAGGAAGCCCTCCCGGTGCTGGACCACTGCTACCGCTCAGGACTGAACTTCTTCGACACCGCCAATGTCTACACTAACGGTAACTCGGAGGGGATCCTGGGCAAGGCGATCAAAAAGTTCAACTGGCGCCGCGAAGCTATCGTTATCGCCACCAAGTTGTGCGCGCCTGTTGGACATTCGCAAGACGAGACGCCGTTGTTCATGAGCGAGGACGATCGGAATAACGCTGGCTACGTCAATCAATACGGGCTGAGCCGGAAGCATATTTTCGAAAGCGTCGACGCTAGTCTAGAGCGATTGGGCTTGCCTTACGTCGACCTGCTCCAGATCCACCGCGCGGACCCCAGCACCCCCGCCAAAGAGACCATGGAAGCACTCCACGACATCGTCAAATCCGGCAAAGTGCGCTACATCGGCGCGTCCTCCATGTGGGCCCACCAACTCCTCGAATACCAATACACCGCACGCCTGCACGGCTGGACCGAATTCATCTCCATGCAGAACCTCTACAACGCGACCTACCGCGAAGAAGAGCGCGAGATGTTCCCCGCTTGCGCACAATTCGGGATGGCCTCCATCCCCTGGTCGCCCGTGGCAATGGGCTTCCTCGCCAGACCATGGAAGGCATTCCAGGAATCAGCTCGCGGGCAGAGCATGAACGGGGCGTTCATGGGACATCCCATTACCGACGTGGATAAGAAGATTAATGAGAAGATTGAGGAGATTGCGAGTGCGCGGGATGTGTCGATGGCGATTGTGGCATTGGCGTGGGCTTTGTCGAAGCCGTTTATTACGTCGCCGATTGTGGGGATGAGTAAGAAGGAGCGCGTTGATGAGGCTGTGAAGGCTATTGAGTTTAAGCTGAGTGAGGAGGAGATTAAGAATATTGATGAGTTGTATGTTCCTAAGGGGGTTATTGGGCATCGTTGAGTGTCACTTGAAGCATGATGCTTAAGAGCGAGCAAGGTTAAAACAGGAAAACCCATGAGATAGAGAGATCGGTTCAGTATTCGAGAGCACGCAAAGCCAATGGGACGAATTGGACAAGTCGGTTTAATTGCACGTATAAAGATGGGAATCAGGCCCAGGTTTCGTGCTAAATGGTATATCATAAAAATGGGTATCTGTAAAAAGCAGCTAATCGAAAAAAAAAAAAAAAAGGCGAGCAGCAGTCACCAGTTTCCTAAAGCATATTGTTCAATAACATTGTTCTCACAATCTAGGATATCGACCCGACTGTAATCATTGCTGAAGATGAGGCGCCACAGCCGTCGCTCGGTTGGACCTGTTTCTTTGGTCAGTTCATAATTCAACGTGGCTTGGAGGAAAGGGAACTTACGCGGGGTTCGCGGATGGTTATGCCTACAATCCAGTATGAGCCAGTCCTTCATTATTCCCGCTTCAATGTCCGCATAATAGGCGCCGTCGCCTCCCTTGAATCGTGAACAGTGTTGGTCGAGTCGGTCACCATCCCTTAGCAATTCCACTCCCCAGCCTGGCCCGATGACAAAGAAATCGACGCGACCGCTTCCACCAAAGCTCCATTCGCTGCTTAAACCCCCGTTCGGAACTTCACGCCAAAACGATCTATAAAATTCGTCCTGGAAGGACGCTTCCAATGGTCGCAGTTGGCCTGATGTCCCCGGACGACGTCCGTCTCTGATCTGGCACAGAATCCGGCGTGAAAACCCCTTCACAACAGCCTTACAAAGATCTTCGATCCCCGGAAATCGATCCTTCGGAAATGCGGCACCACCACCTTGGCCGTACATAAACTCGACATAACTAATGTCAATATTAGAGATTAGAACTGAGAATGTGAAGATTAAGGGGAGCATTTACCGAGCATGGAGCGGTGAGGGGAAGACACATATCATCCCTCTCGTGTCAGGATCGAGCGTCGTGTGTACGAATCCGCGCCTAAACGAACGGTTGAGGCCGTAATCATCGGATGTCAGCGGAGCATACCCATGTCTTAGGACGTTCAAAAGCGAATCAATGATTGGTCCTTCATCTGTCCCCAGTAATTCTCGAATGGGGAGCGAGCGACTGGCGAACCGATCGGCAATCGAACTGAATAGCCTGTTGTTGTCAACCAACGCCACTCTCGTGTTGTCCATGGTCAAGATTGATATCCGAATTCGTTTAAGATTCGACCGATAAAACTGCATCGTGACTCAGGTTAGCTTTGTTACTATTGCTTTGGGTGATTGTACCTACATCGAAGATGTAATCCATGATGGCCATCACCAGCCCAGGATGACCATTGGTCGCCATGAATACGTACTCCGCAAGGTCGGTGTTGATCATATATTCTTTGGCCATCTTACAATATCTGATCACGACATCATTATACTCTTCCCTTGTGAAGAACAAAGAAATGTCGGGCGATCCCGGTTCCGAAGAAGGCACGAGAGAAACGCGTTGATGATTTGAAAACATAGGAGGCGTGATTGACTCGGGATAGTCCATTTGGGGTGCGCCAGTGGTAGGACTTCCATAAGAGCTAAAAAGGCATACTCTAACGCCGTTCGCTGGTCTCGCGTTCCCTCCAGCGATCTTGAGAAATTTGTACCAGAGCCCAGAATCGCTATACGTGTATTGTGACTCATCGAGAATAAGGATCAAATTGCTCTGAATTAGCTGGGCAATAGTTCTACGTCCCTCTGGCAAGCAGGCTGAGAGAACCAATTCCAACGCGGTTTCTTTTCTATCCTGCGGCCATTCATCGATGAGATAGACTTCTTGGTTGCGAGAAAAGAAATATTCGTAAAGAAAATTGGCGAGTAATGATTTCCCCGATGCCGGGGTTCCGCGGATGTGAATAATTTTCTCCTGGTCAAGCAGTGTAGCTATCTTTTGGACGGTGTCCGTTCGAGGGCAATATTGAGGATAATCCGAGAAGCGAACCCGAGGGGGGAGAGAGGTCGGAGCGGCGGGAGATTTCTCTGATAGCAATCGTCAGAACACCATATGAACAGTCTTCTGAGAATCATAAAAGGCAGTGTTACTTACCTGTGAATTGATCGTGGAGATACAAGGGATGGATACATTCTTCGCAGAGCGCAGTCTTATCCAGCACACCTGTTCTTGAAACAGATTTGCCATTCTTGCAGGGGCACTTGTAATCATTTTTGGCGACTTGGCATCTTCCAAGCAGCATTTTGACGGCGAATGCTTCGTCCTGCAGTGACGACCGAATCTCCGGAGGGGAGCTGGTGCTGGTTCGTGGAGAAGTCTGCAGCGGTGGGCTAGTCTCCGCAGGAGGGTTTCTCTGTGGAAACACGCCTCGAAGTCTTCTTAGGGTAGTAAGCATAATTAGCAGCTGCCATGGCGCAAAGCAGTTACCAGTGTAGAAAGTAGATGGGTTAAGGCAGGTGCGAGCGGGATAACGCCAATCGGTCGTCAATGACACACCGCCTACTGTAACGGGTTGATGTCTGAGTACTTGCACAGTGATATCGGAGCTGACCGCCTCTTTTATCGGGATTCTGTCAGTCGTACGCATACGGACTAGTGCATACCCGATGGGGATGCGGGAATACCGCTCCGGAGGATCGATTATATTCCAATATCACGGGTGAAGCTCAATATAAGTAGTATCTCAAACCGCTCGGTCACATGTTTCCCGTTCCCTAATTTGAACGGTTGGTCAGATGTACGAAACTGGTGTTGGATTAAGTGTCACTTGGTATAATCCTGCCTATTAGTGCGTATCTCATGCCTGGGCCGTTTTGAACGAGCTGGATGGCAGCGTGTGAGAAATATCGCCTGACAATACGCTTCCTCATGCTTCCATACCTCCAGTTATATGCATCTCCACAATCTGTATCAAACGCATCTCAAGGAGATCGTGATCATATGTCCTTGCTATCGTCACTGGAGAACTGGAGGTTTTCCACATATTCTCCAGAATCACTCCCCGGCCTGCGCTTCTTTTCCCAACTCTCCCCACAAAGTCACTTGTTCATATAAGAAGAAGAGACCAAAAGCGGAACTATTCTTTCCTGAGCAGTCATACTAGACTCCAACTTACACAAACATAGGGCTTGATTGAGCTGTTGGTCCTCCGGGACAATCTGTGACGATTGTCAAACATGCTGTTTGGCTGAGGGTTAGAACTGCGCCTGTCGGCGGCTTCGAGTCTAACTTCAAGATGTGATCCATACCGGAAAATCATGATATAACATTGGGCCCGCAATTCGTACATGAGTGAGTGACCATTTGGTAAGAAAGGGTCCAACCACCTCCTGTGAGCGATTCGCCGTCGGTTCGTTATTCAGAAAGAGGCACGACGGAGGGGTGGCCACTTGATAGATGCAAGACAGTAGCTGGTGACCCAATGTGTCACGGTAAGAATGGTCGGCAAGTTCTGCTTCTTGCTCGACTCGTTCCTGTCTCACCATAAGTCAACGGAAATTGCGTGTCGATTAGAATGTTCGAGCCTGCAATCCAGAACCAACCCGCCCTGAATGGTGCAGGTGCTTCCCGTGTGACTCCTTTTCGTTTAACTGATGCACAATGTCCTTAAAAACAGTCTCAACCCAGGAGTAATCTCAGTCTGCACCGTTAAGAAAGGAAGTCACTCGGTTATGGCTCCATTGGGGACTATGGTCGCCCTATCGCTGGCAAGATGGTTGGTCAAACGACCTGGCGAGACAAGCCCCGCAGAGCCTCGAACTTATTATATTGAATGATGCATATTGGTTATCTACATCTTTCACAATCCTAATGCTGTTTCTTCAAATGTAAATTCAATATGCGAGCCATCTGATTGGGGCATACGTGCTGTGCACAAATCCTTTTCTAAACCGAAAGTCTATATAAAGTCGTGAGCGTGGCATAGATGGCTTAGAGTGTCTGCAAAGGACCGGCATACTGAATTCCAGGCCAAAGGTTCGCTTTGGGGTTTTTGACAAAGCTTCTTTCTGGACTGGCTTTGCTAGCCCTTTTAGTGGGAGATTAACGAAGGCAGCAAGTCAGCCAATATACGGATATTATTTGACTTCACCGAGGCTTCGAATACTTCTCAGAGCGGCCACGCACAGGCGATTCGACAGCATATTTTGTAATCGTGGCTCGACTGGCAACCTTTTCTTCAAACATCAAAAAATGTGACGCCAATGTGAGCTTGTTTGGTCCAGTCCTGTCTGGTGCGATGCCTGATAATGACATATATTAAACGCTGTTTATGGTATGACTGAAAAGACTGCATGTCGGGACTTCCGTTCGGGCATTTTCGCACACTGAAGACTAGCCCGCATAATGTGGCAACTGTACTGAGACGATGCCACTGGGTTGGATCCACATAGGTATTGCGCTTCGCCCAAGATCATGAAATCAACGATCTGTATAAGCTTGGCCATGGTCGGCGCTCTTCAGGCAAGCAAGTGGACAAGGCCCAGGTCGAAAAGGCCATTTGATTTGAGGCCAAGATCAAAGTGAGCTCGATCGGTATATATTCCTGTAGGAAAAGAAGAAAGGATATCGAAGATGATGCTCGATTGATAGTGGTGACTGACTGACTAGAAGGAAGAAGGAACGATAAAGCTCTACGAAGTGGGCGGCACTTTAATCCCAAGGGGAAAGCTGTCGAGTTCTGCCGGAAGCTCACCTTCTCTCTTGTCCGCTCTAAAGCTGAATAACCGGGTGCTCTTCGAGTGAAGTAAGCAAGGCCATGCATTAAGAATATAGTGTGCATAATTAGACAGTATGTATGTAATATAGTCATAAATTATTCTATTTTAGCTCACTAAGGTTGCTTTTAAGCACAATTAGGTCCTTGGTGGATGAACCAAGATCTATCCGGGGTCATACCACCGCGAATACATGGTCTCCGAAGAGGGGAAGCAACGTCCAAAAGCATGTATTGGGCAGCCTGCTATGCGCAGCACGGCTTGGTCGACATCCGTATAGTGTTATGCTGGTGTTCAGAGCTGCCCCGCATCGGGATCACCATCACTCCTCGGTCCACTCGCTTACTCTTTTTACTCAGCATCTCATGTGAAGGGAAATAGCCAATTGCGATGACCGGCAATATTCTAGCGAGAGAAGGGTCATTATTATTGGTCGGATACAATTGTATACAGAAGCTCATGTATATAAGGCCAACATACGAGTTTCCTCTTGTACGGCGAATGTATCGATATCAAAACCTTTATTTTTCCCATAATGAGATTGTACTTCATGTCCACCAGTATCATGAGCTACGCTCTCGGCAAATCCGGTAAGCGCATCTCGGCCCAGCAGCGCTTTCTCTATGCACTGCTAGGGCTATGCGCGTACCTGGCTCTGGTATCTTCGCTACGCTTTCGAAGATGTCGCAAACTACATAGGGCGTATCCCTACCGAACACGCGGGGAAATGAGCAAAATGACTGATTACGATGCTTGGGCAATCCAGAAACAGATCATGCAGGGAGAGTTTCCCTTCATGATGCTCAAGGCACTCCAATTTGCTTTGTTCCGGGTAGGCAATATTGACCCGCGTTCCAATTTAAAGAAGAGGAGAAATTCCCAAACACTAAATACTCCGGCAGACATACGGCATTCCAACGATATCAAGCCTCCTCCTCAAAATGTCGCAATTCTCCGACCCTGGTACCTCATTCAAGCGATACGCCGATACCGGCACGTTGATTGGCGAATTCATAGCATTCGAGCCATACTCGGACCGGGCTCAAACTGCCATTGCTCGAACCAAGTATCTGCACAAGGGCTACCGGGCTAGCGGCAAAATTCTGGAATCTGACATGCTATACACGCTCAGCTTATTCGCAACAGAGCCTATCCGATTTGTGACACTGTATGAGTGGAGAGACTTGACCAATATGGAACGGTGCGCAGTGGGAACGTACTGGAAGAGTCTAGGTGATGCCCTGGGAATAAATTACGATGCTCTGCCTTCTGGGAGGACCGGTTTCCAGGATGGCATCACCTGGTTGGAAGAGATCAGTGCTTGGAGCCAGCAGTATGAGGCAGAGCATATGAGACCTCATCCTCGGAACAAGGAAATTGCTGACAAGACCATCGACGTGCTGCTATATTACATGCCGAGGTTCATGAAGCCGATGGGGGTAAATCTTATTGCATATTTGATGGACGATCGGTTACGAAATGCCATGATGTATGTTCTCCTCGTCCTTTTAATCTTCATGATATAATGAAGATACTGATAGCCACCTGTCCAGGATGGAGCCTGTCCCGCCTGCCCTGAGCGCCGCCCTCGCAGCGATATTTCGATTGCGTCGGTTCTACATTCGCTACCTGGCGCTACCGCGTCCGGACTGGAATCGTTTAAACGCCTTCACCGACAAGCCAAACGAGCACGGCCGGCACTTCCTGCTGCAGCTCCA
The DNA here is from genome assembly GCF_016861735.1 of Aspergillus chevalieri. Taxonomy (NCBI): domain Eukaryota; kingdom Fungi; phylum Ascomycota; class Eurotiomycetes; order Eurotiales; family Aspergillaceae; genus Aspergillus; species Aspergillus chevalieri. The sequence goes on from NC_057365.1 coordinate 244,244, forward strand.
AGGAGCGCCGTACTATGTGCGTCCCACGATCTGGAATCGCTGGGGCCCCGCGGCGTGTGTCAAGCGGGTACTTGGACAGCCGCTACCTGGAGATGAGGGAGACAAATACAGCCCACAGGGATATTATACGCCTGATTTGGGACCCAAGTATTTTGAAGGAAAGGGGAGGAAGGAGATGGAGGCGATTAAATTGGGTTTACAACAGACTCGGCAGGGACAGTGTCCGTTCCCGTGATCCTGCACGAGACTTTTTATCACTGATCCTGGAACGTAATACCTTGGTTTTTAATATGGCCTAATGTGTGATTGGTTAATCCTATTTGAATGTGATTTGCACAAGTCTACTGCTGATGTCGAATGAAGTGGTCTGCATTTGATATACAGTGGAGACGTAGATATATGCCGAGTTTCGCGGTCTAATCGATTGTAAAAAAAAAAAAAAAAAGGAGCAAGCCCTAGTCATCTTATCATGCTGTGTATCGCAGGTGGTTCGGTACATCATCTTCCAGCATGCACCCCGCATATATGGTCAATCATCCTCGCAGCCCCATAGCGAAACACCAAAAAAGAAAATCAACCGAAATTATTGTCATATATTCCATATAATTATATGTATTCTAAAGAAAAAGCAAGTACATACGACCATAGGGTGTGGAAAACAGGGCTTTCCATCCGCTCAGCCGTACTTAAACCACATGTTAAGGGCGGCCAACCGTCATTTTTGCCCTTTTCTCGCTGCCGCTCTAAGGATGATGACAGAGTGAACACTGGTTGTGTGCAGGTGGTTTGAGGTGATGCCTTGAGAGTCGAGGGTGAGTGTTTGGGTGATGGACGTGGGTGAGCAGAGCCATGCGAAACCAAACAGTGCATTTGAAAAAATATTATTTTATAAGTATGCCATTGCTTCGCTTGAACATCACCTTTTTCTTCTTCATTTTCTTGCCTCATGTATTTCTAGGGACGTTTTGACGTTATTGATCGTTTTTATCAATCCGTAAATAGTCGGCTCAATTACCGAGGCCCGGAGATTCTTATATAGGTCAGCGTGAACACAGACAGCCACATTCCTCAAGCCGACAAATAGACAAAAACATAACTGGACGGCTCGATGGCACTTGTCACCCAAAATTCGGCCAGAGGCCATGCCCCAGGTGTCCCCCAGCTGTGGAACAACCACCGGATACAAGACATCTGCGCTAGTGAAAACCCGAAAACTCCAAAAACTAGAAAAGCCAAACAAATAGACTGTGGGCAACCCAGATGACCCAACCATGGCAATCCCAACCTGGCCACCACAAGCTGCGGACACCGAGGTAGACATCCAGGCCCCAGTGACCTTACCTGAGCCTCAGAGCCGAAACAAGCAGCTATAGTTAGAGCCCACAAAACACGCCAGCACCGCCCTACGAGCCCGGGCCGAAAGTAAAAGGAAAGCAGACAAGGATAAATTGGAGTTGCTAACTCTACTGGACAACAAAGTCTCCTCCATGAAGCAGGAAAGCCCAGCCAGAGCCTCCTCTTTTGACATTGCCCTCCAAAGCTTCGTGCACTACTATTCCACCCAACCTGAATCCTGATGAAAGCTGAATAAAAGCCGGTTGGATAGTGGCGAGGTTACTATACATATATATATGGTAGACAGGCTCATACATGTCGAAGATCAAGCACTGAACAGTCAATTATGATCCAATCCTGGCAATCCATGACCATTCCCTCCTTCAGCCAGGGATGATCCTTTCCGCCCTCCTTAAATCGAGAGATATGTTCATCAACTTTATCATGATCTCTCAACAATTTAATCGCCCATTCCTCTTCTGGAATATAGTAATCCACCCAACCATCCTCGCTCCTTGACCATTCACTGGATACAGGATATCGGTACACCTCGCCCTGCTACATGGGTGAATTCCCTGTAGAATTCATCTTGGCATTGGGCTTCCACAGGTTTAGGTTTTAATGCAATTGACATTTTTTTGCCCTTAGCTGAATAGCTTAAGTTCATCATGGAGAATTTGCTGAGAATCCCTCTACATAATTTCAGTAGTGAGCCAAATCCGGCAGGCAGGGGTTTTGACATTGTGCCAATCGAATATTCGAAGTATCTAAGATGGTCAGATCAGAACAGCAATAGGGACATATGAGAAGAATTACTTTGCATGTAAGGACGATGGCAGAACTGCAAGTTCATCATTATCATCCAAGAGTATCCTGTGGATCCTACCATTCTGATAACGGAATCTGACACTTGCATCATTGATATCAAATGGAATACTTCCTTCTTCTGTAATTTTGTTCAATGTGTCCGAGATCCCATTTGTAGCTGTTGATATAACTGGAAAAGAGCGATGAACTGACTCTTTGTCACGGGCTCGGAATAGTAGATAATAATGAATGAATGTTCCTATCTAAACTATTGTAGCCACCGACGAGAATATCAAATCTGGAGAGGAAAGAAGAAGAGGAATCTATCTACAGGAGAAAAGGAGTTTTATCCATGGGGTGTGTGGCCGCGCTAAATGCTTTCTTTGTTTGCTTGCTCAAATAGCGGCGTTGAGCCGTCACACGGGTAGCACCCAGACACGGCAGTTGGACATTGTCCGGTTCAACAAATTCAAGGACTACCATTTAGAGTGATAAGATACCCCTCAAATGGTCATTCCATGGCCTCCTTGCAAATCAACCTGGCGGAGCATCCACGGTTTGGGCCGCGTGGCTCCGAAATCGATCCTTCCCAGAACCTCGTACTTCTTCCATTGGCCAAATCTCACATGCGCAGTATATTCCAGTCTGAAATATACTTGTATTGCACTATCAAGACATGCCAGCCCATTGTCAAGGTTACACTCTGGATGATTGCATCTAAGAGCCTTTTCCACCGCTTTCTTATTTTTTTTTTTCAAGCTCGTGAACAGCTAGGGAGCTAGGGAGTACTCAACTGAACCGAGTTCCTGTAAGACCTCAGAAGTCGGGCAGCAGCTTTATGTCCGTTTCGCTCCGCAAGCTCTACAGCCCTTTGATATTGCTGCTCACCATCGCCGACAATCAACGCCCCTTCATCAAGCAGCATCTGCAACATATCGATTCGACCATGTTCTGCCGCGCCCTGCAAAGCCGTACGTCCGTTGAATCTGGCAGGGGCTTCATTGACGCTCGCACCCAAGTCGATTAATCTTCGAGCAATACCAATGTATCCCTGGAATGCTGCGATTTGTAGAGCTGTAGCACCCCCGTCCCTAGCAGGAGGGCTGTCAACCCTAGCCCCATGTTGCAGGAGCATTTTGATGAGTTCCATGTTTCCTTTCTCAACTGCGTGCTGTAGCGGCGTCCGGCGGCGAGCACCACCGCCTAGGTAATTCACATCGGCAGACTTCGCGAGGACTTTCGCCACAGGAACCAGTTGCTCTTTGACCGCTGCCTGGAGAGGAGTGAAGATTTCGTGCCTTTCAGTCGCTGTTTCATCCTCTTCGTCCTCCCAAAGTAAATATCGGATGGCGACTTCCTGCTGCATGTCAGGGCCACATGCTAGTAGACTGTCGACAAGGTCGCATTCTTTGAAAACGATCGCAGCGGCTAAGGCACGACCGGTCAGCCTGGGATTCCAGGTGGTCCAGTGAAGAAGTAGACTCAAAGCCTCTTTGCCCAATATAACCGCTATTTCAAGGACCGATTGCGGGGGCTCAAATTCGAATTCTTCTAGATCCCAGAAGTCCTGAAACAGCTGAGGTGCCCCGGTGGGGTCCACATTTGCCTCTCGAAGCACTTCTAAGTATTGGTGGTTACCGAGCACCGCAACTCCCACCGCAGTCGGGATGTTTCCGCGAACCCCAGACAGTAAGCGTTGAAGAAATTCAGCATTCACAACAAGATGGCCTATTGCGTCCGCAAGGTCGCCATCGGTGACTTCGGCGCCACGGCTCAAGAGAGTCCCTGCGAAGATAAAGTTGCCCGTCCGTATTGCCGCTCCCAATGGCGTTTTCACCGACCTGGAGTCCTGAGAACTGGTAAATCCTTTTGCGATATCGGCATTTTGCTCAAGCAGGTAGTGGGAAAAATCATCATCTCTGGCCGATAATGCGGCCGCCAAAATCGTCGGTCCGGAGATCTGCAAAATCCTTTGCAAAACGCCACGTTGCTGCAGATGCATCGCAGTATGTAGGTTCCCAATGCGGCTTAAAAGCTTTCCTTTCAGCACTCTGGCACCTGCAGTCAACAGCTTGTCGATCAAGACTGGGTCTCCCAATTCAATGGCTGCGCCAAGAACAGTACCAGGGGGTTGGCTATATTCATCATTCAGTCTTGCACCACTGTTGATCAAGAGCTCAACGAGATCAGATTGCTTTTCCTTGATAGCAACAAGGATGGCTGAAGACGGATGCTTTGTGTCGGACAAAGGCCTGTCAACTCGGGCACCATATTCCATCAACAATCGCCATAGGCTCGGGCCCTTCCTCGTGGCACGTTCAAGCAATGTCATGCTCCCTTGCCCATCGGCAACTTCAATATTCACCCCACCCTGAAGCAAAAGCCTGGTGATCTCAACGTTGCCGGTCTCTACAGCTAGTGCGAGTGGTGATACATAAGGAAGGCCGTCGAACTCGGGGTTGACGTTCCGACAGGCCCACAGTAGACGCTGTACCATCTGAGGATTCATAGACTTGGCTGCAAGTCCTAGCACTGTGGTAACTGCCAGGTCATTGTCAAAGTCAATGGCAACCAGTTCGTTTACATCGGCGCCTCTCCCGAGTAACAGGCCTATCATTTCAACATTCGAATGCGATACAGCGCGAGTGAGAGCACTAGGGTCCTGCCACCCGGTTCGTTCGTTCACATCAGGACAGGCGTTGATAATGTTCATGACAAAGTCGTCAATGATTTTGCAGGTGGCAACGGCAGAAAGGCACGACGGCGTCACTATAGCTCCGTGATCTAGGAGCACTTGACTGACCATTTTGCTCCCGCAAATAACAAATTCCAGAGCGGAATTCCCATTGTGCGAGAAGTTCACATCGGCCCCATATGATAGAAGGAGTTGCATGAGCTCTAGGCCCTTTTTGCCTGATAGTGCAGCAAATTGCAGGGAGCTCACAGGGCCATAATGGATGGTGTCGACTGTTGCATTTGGATCCATCCCTGCCTCGAGCATGTTTTTCACCGTGTCCATAGCGACTAATCTTACAGCACTTGCGAACAGCTTCTCTGCGATTGCGCCTGCCGTCGGCTCGTGAGTCGATAACAGCATTTGAATATGCTTGATGTTGTTCCACCCAGACTCGTTAAACATCTCCATGACACGTCTATCATCGGACAGCATACTCCCTTCCGACCGTCCACCAGGTGCGTGTGAGACGAGGTTATTTGACAGAAGAAATAGCTCCAGAATCAAACGGTTCCTGCCACTTTGATTGGAATCGCCCAAGGCGGATGACAAGGTAAGGTGTTTCACCTCAGAGTCCTCTGGCATCAGAATCATCAGAGCCGCCGTAGTTCGGGAACTACTGTAAATGTTCGGAGGGTTATTGAGTCTATCCCATTGTACTATCGAGGCCAAACGTCGCATGAGCTCCCGGCTGGCAATGTGACAGGACACATTGACCTCCCGGGGTGAGGGTACCGTAAGCGACGACGACGGAGAGGGTGCATCTGCAAAAGGAGAGTTGGGATCAGTCCATTGAAAAGGAAGTTGCGACTGCTGAGTCATACCTTGGTTCGGTCCGGGCCGTAACAGGCTAATGAATCGCAACCATGGAAGAGAGGCGTTCCACTCAAGGCGCATCCCTGGTGATACCGGGGTGCAAACAACCACCCATTCTGGGGTATCCGGCGATGGAGCTTGGAATGGATTAACGACGTAAACTGGGCAAGTATGTCTGAGTTTTCCATCTTACCACTAGCGAATATGTCCATCGTCGACACATAGGCCTCCCTGTATTTTTCTTTTTTGATCTTTTCAGGCCGAAGCTCGACCCCAGACATGAACCTCGCTTTCCTTATCATCGTTTCGTTTTCGTTTCTCTGTTCGTCGCCCGATAAACTCCCAATCACCCGGTCGCGTGGGGTTTTTGCGGAAACCCCATTTCGCGAGTTGCCTCTGGTACTGTTGTATACTGTGTCCTGTGTAAGCCGAGTGAACAATGAACCGAATCCGGAACGACACTTACGACTTGTCAAAGTCATACTTGGACGCCATATAATCTTTGACCTGACGCAATGTCTTGTTTTCATAACAATAAAGACGCTCGGTCTCCAGCTTGAAAGGTTCCCACTCTGCACCCGCCATGGCTGGTGATTGTGAGAGCTGACATGGAGTAAGCAACAAGTGAGATCAGGGTCGACGGGAAATCTCTTTTTAAGGGACACGAAACAAGGCTACAGATCGTCAAGGCTGTACTATTTATAATATAATCCACTAATGAGCAGCGCAGCTCTGCCTCACTTTTACAGTAGAAAGGATGCCATTCCCAGTCAGAAAATTAATATGAAAAGGGCAAAAAAAAAAAAGAGAAAAAGAGAAAAAGAAAAAAAAGAAATAATACTTTATTTGAATGAAGGTTAATGGCCGCCGCGGAAGTCAGAGAGCACGCTCGAGGTGCCTAATAAAAAAAGAGAAAGAGGAGCAACATTCAAGGTCTTGCAGGCCATAGAACTACAGTAATTCTGGTGTTATTAAGACATAATAGGCCTGAATGCTCTAACAGATAACTAACTTAGTGGATAGTGTCAGGGTGCGGGGTCAGGTGCAGGAATATATAGTAGGAATTGACGAACAGATTAAGCTACAGGTCAGGCTATCTACAGGTTCATAGACAAGACGCAGCTCGAAGAGCTGCAACAGGATTTGTTGGCGCAGATAGATAACTCTGTGGGTCACGTGCCCGATCACGTGCATAGATCACGGACTAGCACCGTGACAGATAGTGAGATCGATAAAATTCGATATGGGGAACGGGAAACCGTTGATTCGTCAGTCACATGTGGCGCAGGACGGTACATGTGGCTAGTGAGATCTGAAGGAAGCTGTGCTGTTACAGTACTCTTACACGGGTCGTCGTACGGCCCTACTTCAAATGGAGAGGAGATCTGTGCCAAGAGGTTTAAACCAAAAAGGGAAACGGACAGAAAAGCTAGGGGCCAATGGGAGAGAAGATGAAAGCCCCACACTAAAAATGTTGCGATTTGATCGTTAGCCAATCAGCGCAGATATTTTAATCTGAAGAGTTTCAAAAAGTGGGTAGTGTGCAGATATTATGTCATTATGTCAGACAAGCTGGGATATTGATTGGATTCTTTCGCATATATCGGTATCCACAGGTCGTCTCGTTCTGGCTTAGTCACAGTTTCTTCTCAGGCGGCTCCACATCGGTGAATGATCAACCATGTTTCCATCATCATCTGGGCTCAGTAAAGTAGGGAGAAAGCAATCCTACAACAAGGCGGTACTTGAAGATGCATTGATTGTATAGGTATATATAGGATATCTCATTCCCCGACGAAATGCAGTCTTCATCCCCTCAAGAACCTTCGCTCCAGAGCGTCCATACAGTACGGAGTGCACTTCTCTCGCTTGAATTGATTTTCTGAAGGACATCATGGCTTGGCCCGCCGACCAATCCAGCTGGAATCAGGGCAATATCTACTTCGGGTACCATTCAGCAGATCCCTCGCCCTCAGTCCCTCTCCCCCAGCTTCCTGGGCTTAGTTGGGAATTACCTGCGGATGGGGTGCATCCTTGGGGATGCTATCCCCCCGACTGTGTCTCCTGCCGTGTCATGTCAGCCAGCGTTCCCAGTCCCCGGGTCGTGGCTAGCGGCCCGAACCCCGACCGTTCAGACCATTCCGATCCGACCGGCACCATCTCCACCTCCCACCAGCCTTCGGTGGAAGGCAGCGTTCACCAGGAACCAAAGTCTCAGTCTCAGACGAAGAAGAAAAATACAAGACAAACACCCGAGTACGGCACATCTCCATCAATCCCGTACATATATGCATCATGCAACCGTATCTGTCAACTAACTATTTCACAGCCATCTTTCGGGTGCTCCCCTGCAATGCAAGTGGGAAGGTTGCCGCTATTCGGGCTATTTCAACCGTGAGCACGAGCTTATCCGTCACCTTCGGAAAATTCATATCGCTCCCCTGGCACATCCCTGCCCTGTGGAAAACTGTACCAAAGTGTGTAACCGGGGAGACAATTTACTACAGCACATGAAGAACCGTCATGGGCTCGGCTAGACGAGCGACTCGGGCTTGATTTTTCAAAATCAGAGCTCTCCTGGTGTTTTGTCTTTCTTTCTCTCTGCTTTCTCTCTTCTTTTTCTCTTTTTCTCTCGTTCTCTCTTGTTTTTTTTTTTTTTTTTCGATTCTTTTTCTTTTTCAAAGCTGCGCTGGGAATATGTGGGTGTTTTACTAGGAGAGTTAAGTTTGTACATGTGTTTCTCTGTATTAATGAAGGCCTTTGTCACTCCTGATCCTGTCAAGGCCCATAACGATTGATATTTTTGATGGTAAACTCAAGCTTGATAACTGCATTTATAAACATTTGTCACAGGCTGTGCCTGTAGAATAAACGATATGTTAGTCGGAATTATCGGAGTGGTTACCAGGCTACGTACCCCGCACGATGTACATTTGTATATAGAGCCGTCCGATCGGACATCAGTTCTTCTGTTCTTCAACGAAGTCTTGTGTATGATAGCTAGTCATTAGCATTACGGGCTTAGCCCCTAACAAAATTAAATTATCCTGTCCTGACATCTGCACCCATGCATTGACAAAAACCTGAGATTTGACGCTCCATGCACAACCCTGGTCGATTGAACGATCCTCTCCTGCCTCAAGTGGAAGCTGCCAGTCTGTGACGGTTCACATAAGACGGCTCATATATGGCGGCTCAACACTGCAGCAATGGATGATACATCACAAATGCTGCTACTCAGCCAGGTCGCCAACAACTCCTATAAAATCTCTTCATTATCTGGATAGATTTCCTCTTCTCTTTTCTTCTCCAGATTCAATATTCTCATCGATGGCTACAATAATCTACATAGGAATTCAGTTCTTTAGTATCTACTATTCCGAGTCCGTGACATAATATCGAATCTCGCCTTTTTTTCTTCTTTCCACACATCTACTTCATTGGCTCGATCCAGCAATCGTAGAGCCATAGTAGTGTGCCCCTCCGATTGACCGATAGATACCGATACCAATACAACGAACCCAGCAGGCATGCCTCGCCCAAGAAACACTGTTGCCTCTACCAGAGCCAACCGAAACGGGATGAACGACGATGATACAAACCGAAATGAAGCAAATACCGATACGGGACGGGGAGAACCGACAAAACCCCATCTTCATCGATGAAGATGAGAATGAAGAACAACGTACGATGACTTTGGAGGAGCTCTTGCAATATGCCTCAAATGAGCCGGAATGATTGTATGAGAAGCTCCAAGCAATTCATCAATAGCATGATGACAGTCTTGATAATCATAAGGCCCCTCTTGCTGAAGAAGACTCCAAGGTCAAGTCAAGAATGGAGAAATTGCGCTTCTGCGCTGTGAAACAGAAAAGATGAAGGGGCAACTCCAAGATACCAAGAAGCAGCTTACTGATGTGAAGGCTGAACGTGACGCATTTGGAAGCTAAATTGCCTGACTGGTGGTTGACAGTGCCAGCGGCCGTCAAGCCTCTCCAATGCCCAACAACAGCAAATCCACCAAGATCCCAGATCCTCCAATGCTTACCGATGGAAAGGAGCCCCGATTCGAAGACTGGCTGCTCCTGATGTCTCAGAAGCTTGCTGCCAATGCAGACCACTTTGACCTTTCCCAACTTTTTGTATAGCATATGTGGCTAGTTGATGTGATGGTAAAGCTTGGAAATGCATCACTTCACGCACGTGAGATGGTGCAATAAACCCATATACTGACTCAAAGGATACGCTCAATCACCTGAAAACAATCTATAATGATCCGAACCGTGTTACCACTGCAAAGCACCAGTTCCAACAGTTGTACATGAAGACCAGTGACAAGTTTCATGACTTCCTGTCTGAATCCCTCTGCCTTGCAGCTGAAGCGGGCGTTGCTGAGGATGATTTGAGAGATGAGCTCTACACGAAATTGACGACCAAGCTCCAGGAGCTGTGCATCTCCAGTAGCATTAGCGATGGAACATTCCAGGAATTCTCCAGCGCTGCCTCCCAGACTGTAAGCCGACTTGAAGTGACCAGACACTGGACTCAGAAGAATCAGACGTCCACCCCCCTACAAGGATACGAGCAAGGGATCCAGTTGAACTGGGACGACCTTCAAAAAAGAACTAACCCCATCTCAAAGCACCAGCCCTACCACCCCATGTATGGATAATGTTGACCGTGATCAATTGATGAATGAAGGCCGTTGTTTTCATTGCCAGGAACATGGACATCTTGCTTGCGACTGTTCTACCAAAACATCAACCCCTGAATTGAGGGATATTAAACAGAAAGGACCCGAGAATGAACAGAATGATGACATGGGAAAATATAGCCCAAGAGAGTCTCTCCGACCTGGGGCTAGATGATGTTGACCTAGGTGAATTGGATCTTAGCCAACTGGTTGGAGGACAAGGATTCAATGCGAATAGTCAGGTAGCAATGGAATCAGTATCCCCCTGAATACCCTAGCCGACACTGGAGCAAATGGTTACCACTTCATGGACACCCAACGAGCGACAGAACTAGCGGAATTTTTGGGAATCCGGACCCGACAACTCAACACACCGATTGGCATAAAGGGGTATGATGGACGAGCTGGCTCAACCACCACTGATGCTATTGTTCGCCACTTCCTTGTTGGCGGATGATGATTCCTGAACCAGGCCTTCCTAATTTCCGACTTGGGCCAGCATGACATGATTATTGAACGGAAGTGGTTCGATAGCCATGATGTCTGGTTGAATGCAAAGCACAGAAAACTGGTTTTGCCGGAGCACCGGAGCTACTTGGGCGATGTCCAGAGCAAGCAGTATTTGGAGGCTCTAAAACAGGGACTGCAGTGTCCTAAGCCCGACTCCATCCACCAGGCCGACATGGAGCGACGTGATCGCCAAATTGAGAAGGAAGAGCAAAGGGAACGCTATCAAGCTCCTTGGAAAGAGGAATCAGGCCAGCGTTCAGATATGGCCAAGGTGTCACATACCCTGCAGGGCCAGGAAATTGGCGCCATCACTACCAATTCAAAGCCCCGAAGGAAGACGACGACAAACCAACCAACAGTCCAGACTGATATTGCAGCAATTGGGGCTGCACCATTTCAACGGTACCTGGAGAAGGACACTGAGGTCTTCATCACCAGTCTTTCTGAGATTGGTCGTGTTCTCAAGGAGAAACGGGCTGAAGAACGACAAGAGGAAGATCGTCAAGAACAGGAACTGATATACAGTTGCTATGCCTGCTTTTTACCTCTGCGGGCTCATCCTGTGGTGTTTGATGAAAGTTCTCCTTAACGACCTGTTCAAGTGATGGAGAAAGAAGTGGGTGATTACGCAAGACTGGCAACTGATAATCCATACCAGATTGACTGCAGTTGCCGCACCTCAACGTCGTAATCTGGCATGACATGAAGTATCATTCTGTTGAACTCCGGGAAATCGTGCTGTTCAGCTATCGCGGCTCGCTCAAATACAGGAGGGTAAGCACCCGCATGTGCCCAGTCTATCAAACAGACTTTCCAGTAGCGTCCAATATCATGTTTCGGGGACTGGTGTCCTGATGCACGAGCACGAATTTCTGAAAGTCAAATGGGAAAATATTTCGGGGGGCCTGGTTATAATCTTTGCATATCTTAAGTGTGTGGTTAAACCAAGCTTCCATCTCGGACCCAGAATTGAACGGCCGGCGCCATAGTCTGTGAAGGATTTACCCCGACAAGGACCTCATCCAAGAGGGCAGGCTGTTGGAATCGGAATCGATTGAAGTTGTCTTATTATCCCTGCTGTCTGACAGATCACACCGTCCTTTTGGTGCTTGATGCATTGAGATTTTCGATGCAATGGCAGCCAGGAGGAACAACGCAGATCATCAATCGCCCAGATCGTCCCTGAGGCCTGATCCCATTCCCACCACAGGGCGCAAACTGGGTCGGAGTGAACTTCTCGAGTGACTCGATCGCAATATTGAACGCCAAAAGGCCAAGGCTATACCTCGAGGACATTCATGACGTATGCGATCTTTACCTCTCCTCCTAGGCAGTCCTCTTCAGCGGTACTGGGAAACAAAGGCCATGTTTGATATAAATCAGATAATCGAAATCAGACTGGAAGTTCTTGATCACTCGGACGCGGCTGATTGGCAAGCTCAATGGTTAGAGAAACTTGGCGAATGGTACAAATATCGATTTGAGCACCATAGAAGAATCAAAGACGTTGACCATGCAATCAACACTTATGAAAACTGCTGAAGTCCAAAATGACCATTTTATCGAAACAAATATCGCTCTTACGTATGCTTTTCTTGTTTTGGGAAGAGCATATCGAACAAAGTCCAGAAAGGACCTGGACAACACAATTGGAGCCAGGCCGCGTGTTAAAGTGCCATGTCTATTGGTCGAAACAAAAACGAACTTTGACTTTTGACTTGCCGTAAAGATTAACGGCAGGATTTAAGCCATCGAGACTGGGCAGGAAAACAGGGTCTCACGACAATCTGGCACCATCAGCTAACCACAAAAAGAAAGTCTTCTAGAATCAGGAATACATATGTGTTGGACCTATAGAACGGGTGATTGATATATATTTGGTGAACAGCATTTGAGAATAATAGCAGCGCCGTATATTATGGTTCTGACCGAAGATTTGTACATACGACCATAGGGTGTGGAGAACAGGGCTTCCCGTCCGCTCAGCCGTACTTAAGCCACACGCCGGCCGGTTAGTAGTTGGGTGGGTGACCACCAGCGAATCCCGGCTGTTGTATGTTTTTGTTTTTGCTTCATTCCCATTCCTCTTTAGGAGAAATATGATGGCAAAGGCTAAATGATATATGGACAAGAAAGGGAACACAATGTTTGATGTCGAAAAATAAAAAGTACAGCAGACAACATAGCCATCGTATAAAGGGAGTATCTATCTGAAATGCTCTGTATAGCTGCAGGAAGAGCGGTATTCTGTTTGAGTACAGACGGTTGATTTGATTGCTGGCCTATCGGCTAGGCTAGATTCAAGTACCTATCGCAGTCACGAGTACCTGTAAGTGCTCCATACTTGTAGACATCCACTCGAATTCCCAATGTCTTCTTCACATCCTGCCCATTCAACCACTCGTCGATAGCATGATACATGTTCCAAAACTGCTCAGTCTCAATCAACGTCGGCATGTCTTTCCTAGGATGTTCCCCTTGTCTGGCCCGCGCAGCCGCCAAATACCGATGCGCATACGGATATTGGTCCAGCTCCTCCTTGGGAAACGTAGGCACAGTCTTCCCATCCACAGAAACAACCTTATCCTTCTCATAGATAAGCTTTACGTACTGGATCTTCCATCCACCTGAATTCGCACGCGGGCCTAGTCCAGTGCCTGGGACGGGACTTCCAGTATTTGCGGGGGCAGGGGTCTTCAGGCAGTACATGATGAAGCGCGCGTCGCAGTCGACATCGTACTCGATCTTCGTGGAAGGGTCGATGAAGCGCTGGGTGATGGTAACTTTCATCTTGCCAACGGCGCGGTTGGTGCTGGGGTTGAGGTCGACAAGGGTGCCGAGTTCGCGGTGAGCCATGAAGACTCCATTCTTGCGGCCTGTCTGGGAGTTCTTGACAAAGTTGTCAATGGGCTGGGAGCCGCCACTGCACACTATTTTTTTTTTTTTTTGTTAGTCTTGATAGGTAGTGGGTGTGGGTATTGTGCGTACAGGTAAGCACCCAAGCGTCGTCTGCGAAGCAGGCGCGGTAGTTCTTCCATTCCGAGTAATCCACGTATAATGGCCAGCCTCGGACTAGCTCACTGACGCAGTAGCGGTCGAGGATCTGGTCTGCAGTGCCGTTCAAGTGCAGCCAAGTGTTCGGCTCAGTCTCTTTGGCGGTGCCGTTATAAGCCATGTTGGTCTGTTGTTTTTCGAGGTGCAGTGCTCTGAGGCAAAGTTGTTCAGCGATGCTGAGAGATGGTGAATCCGTCAGTCTAGGAGATGGTTCTTTATAGAAGAGACAGTGGCAAGATACTTACGAAAACGGCTGCAGCAAAAGCGTTTCCTTACGTATACGACCTGACCGTCACTTGACTGATGAGATTCGGGAATAGGGCTATGCATACAGCATCTGTTTACCATAGCCAGGACATACACGGATTATGCATTTTACGTTCCATTGATGCTCTGATCCCTCGCGCCCTTGCGCGCAATGATTCTTTCTATTAGTTGAACGACCACCAGATTGTCTATGAATAGGCCTCTACAATGGATTCATCCTCTATTCACTCCGAATAGTGCCTAAGACATCCTATGCGAGCATCGTAGACGACAAAAGGACTGGTGGCGTTGAGGAAATATTTTCCGAATTCGGCAAATCTAGGGGAATGGACGAATATTACAATAAATACTACAGCGCTTACTACTCCAGGCACGTGGACAGAGAACAGACAGTTCACCGATTACATAGTACTGCACGCAGAATTGAATAACGTATCAACATTAAGGTCAGTCAGCCACCGCATTCTGACTGCATTCGAATGCATCGCCGCTCCACTTCACTTTCTATGATTGGACGAAATATTTTACTATACATAATCTGGGGCTGAATACCACCAGCAGACGGCGCGGCCCGCTGACCGACTATGGAATTGGTATCTGCATTCTGCGTTTGGAATGCATTGACCCAAGTAACCGTAATTTGGCACGCCACTGATGCGTCGCTATCTCACAACCGCGCGCAGAGCGGCCGGTGAAAAGCTCCGGAATCGAAGGCTGACAGGAGGTTGACAGTGCCGGAGCACCCCCAATTCGCGCTGGGCAATAGTTTACAGTTCCGTGATGCGTTGCTGGGTATATCGCCGCCGCCAGGCTACGCAGATAAGTACTCTGTAGAATCAGTCAGGTAAGGAAGTAGTGAAACAACGTGATGCGATTGCTGAATGGTCGCCACTAGCCAAACCCTGCGTCCAGAGAGCAAAACATCTTGCATTTCCATCGTAATTTGCTGTTCAATGACGTATCTTCAGATTAATACGATGGGCTCTAGGATCGGCCCGCTTCTCCCCACAAATACTAATGACCTACGGCGGACTATAGCAGCCTTGAGCCTTCTTACTTTTAGTGTACTCTGGGATACGTTCCCATCTTTGATCAATTATAATATTACAATCATAGGTAGATTATATATAACTTTCCTTTGTACCGGAATGCGCCCGGTAGAAGTGTCTTGAAGAATATTAGGTTACTATATGACAGTGGTCATACCAAATATATAATCTCTGTGCCAGCACATAGCCGTTTGCCTTTAAAGGCTATAGCCATTCTCTCCTTGAATTCAATCCCTACCCCTTGTCAGTATACAAAATGACCTAGATAGTGTCTTTGCTTTCTCTGATGGTCTATAAATACGGCCAAATTGCCTTCCTGTATTCTAGTTCTTCATCTAATTCAATCGTTCCTTTTCTTCAAATTAGATCCTCTTTCAGAGCTATTGAATTGTTTATGTTTTGCCGCCGGGTGGTCATCCCAGGCAGTGGGACGAGGTTCATGTCACCAGACAAACCCATCAGAGAATCGAACTCACGCTGGCACTCCCCCTTTGTAGGATTTTCAGACCGCTACTATCTCCCGTAAACGTCCCGGAAAAAGGCGTCGCAATGGAGGTAGCCGGTTCATCACACTCACAGCCGGTCCAATCATACTACATCCACAACCATGTAGCCCGAATTCGCAGTACCCTGAGACTCAATGTGCGGCATACTTTTCTCGGGCACCCCCGCCTATTGTCTATACTCTGTACAGTCTATATAATAATGATTTGGCATATAGTGATTTTTGAGTACTCTGCTAAAGCAACAATGTCCGGGTACAGCTGTTGTCAACGCATCTTATGGCAAGTGGTGCCTGAACTCATGCCAGCAGTCACTAAGTGATGGTACCCTCCGAGGCATTTGTACACTCTACGCCGATTTCCGGGAGTCTTGGGAGTCCCGACGTGGCTCGTCGAGAACTGGCTCGATAGGGTTGCGGGCCGTGCGAGACGGCTCCGAATCAATTTCACCTGAAAAGGCGGACTCTCGTCTCTTTCGTTCAGGGTACCGATGGGCAGTAGCTTGGAGGCTGGTTTCACCAGGGTTGATAAGGCCTCCGTGGAGAGACCTATAGCAGGAATATTGGGGTAAATACTGGGCATATTTAACTGATGCGTAAAATGGTAGTATGCAGAAGATGGACCGCGAGGTTCGAGGCGAGGATGTTTCGGGGATATATATATGTGTGTCAGTATCGGTTCAGGACAGTCAATCTACGGTTCGCTAGTGACTTTCGCAAACCATGATTGGGCAATCGCCCTCATGATGATGCTCATGTCTTGGCTTTGGTAACAATCCTGTAATACGAGGCTTTTATTGCTGTTTCGGGCAGCGTATTTTGGCGCTAAATGTACCCTCTGGATTATGTTTTTTCCACCAGCGCATCGCGGCTCTTTCTTTTTCTTTCGTGATCAATGCTTGACATAATGCACTTTTGCTCCTTATACTCTTCTGCTCGCTCTCATTGCAAAACGAAGCTCTCCCGTGTCCTTTTGGCGATGCGATGTTGAGAATTATTGGTTCCATACCAGTACATTGTCTTCTCATTGGTCAAATATCGACATGTTCACATGGTGTCTGCTTACTGTATATTATAATTGGTTGTTTTCCGTTTCCTAATTTGCACACATCGATCTCCTAAATCGTATAATAACAACGGAAATCGCGATGCATCATTAAAACGAGTCTATATAAAAAGGACATGTAAAAATCAAGGAAACAACAAATAAATAAATGCCGCACTCACAAAATGCTCTCAAAAGTAATCCTTGCGGAAAAAATTATCAGACAAACCATGCATAGTTAACTCAATGCATCCGATGCAAATGCTGGCGCAGATTATCTCCCCGATTGAATAACTTCTGGCAGCCCGGCTCCGGGCACTCGTAAGATCTCGGGAAAATATGCTTTGTCTCAACGTGTCGCTTCAGTTCGATCCGTCGAGAAAAGACATCGGGATACGTACAGCCCTTCCATTCACATTTCACGGGTCCGGCGCCGGTTACCGCATCGCTGTTGAGAAATAAGTATTCATCCGACTTGAGAGCAGAATAACAGGGAAATGTACCTCCTGCGTTCTTTGAGACTGGTGGTGCGTCGTCGAGAACTGCCACTTGGTCCAGCCGTTGGTATGTGAGGGACCTGAGCAGATGAGCCGGCATTGGAATCCAATGGAGGGACGTCAATCGAATGATGAGTGTCTTGATGACCAGTTGCCTCATCGTGCCCGTTTGAAGACTGGCCAAACGGCGTCTCGTCAGACAACCAACTCAGGCTTCCCAGGTACCATTCCGGATCTCCAGCAGCTCCCGGATATCCCTGGTTAAGCAATTCTTGGGATGAAGCTGCAGCATGGCCGAGCAAGGCCAAGTTCGACGTGTTGTTAAGGAGACCGGGGACATTCTGTGGTGTTCCAGCGGTGCGCTTATGTCCATTGGCCCGAGCATCTGGCGCATGCCAATCGAAGTCGTGTGGACAAGACATGATAACAAGACTGGAAAACCAGGCCAAAGAAAAGAGTAATCAGAAAGATTCCTGTGTCTGTTTGATTGAGACCAGGAATGGAAGCATGATGAAAAAGAAGGAGGGCTTGGTGAGGGATGCGGTTTTATAAAGCAAGCTCGCCCTGCATGACACTTGTTGAAATGCATCACGTAGGGCTACGGAAGTACATCCGGAAGCACATCCGCGGAAAATCATTACCGTATGTGGACCAGATTTTGTAGCTAGACAATCACGTTCTCTAGTCTTAAAAAAGCAAACAGAACAACAAACCAAAAAGGGCTTAGACTAGGATAAGCGGTAGTTGAAACGGTAAGAATACATCCCGGCGCACAGCGTCAGTTTAAGCCGGGTGGGCAGCTCTTAAGCACGCTAAATGTCTGATTCATAATCGACATAGTGCACCCAGATTCTGTAGCAGGCAAATTACAGGCCAAAGTACATCGCAGCCAGGCCTCTAGGTTCGTTGGCACGGAGCGCCGAGGGAGTCACATTTTGTGATAATGGTGGAAACCGAGAGGCGCAGTTCATGCCGATCTTACTAGAACAAGAGTAGACAGGGTGCCTGCTGTGGCGTGATACACGTATCATAAACGTGTCGCTCAGCCTCGCATTCACTTCTATCCTGCCTTCTGCTGATATAGAGCCGCCCATTCCCCTTTTTCGTATCAATATGACTATCCTACCCCTTACCACTATCACTATCATTATTCTAAACCTCACCCTCTTCCCCTTCGTTACTTGCCACCCCAAACTTTTCCCCAGTACTTTTTACCCTCTCCTCTCCTCTCCTCTTCTCTTCTTACCACCACTTAATTCCTCTTTGAGACTTCAGCTCTCTTCTCTCTATCACGTTCTCTAACTGCGGTAGACACGTTGAAAATCGTTGCATATCAATGCCATGCTGATAAAGTCTAGTCATGAGCACCAATTGAAGCAGTGATCTGAATTCATTGACTGGAATCAATGGATGTAGATCTATTGACCAGGACGAGGAATAATATGAGGGCGGGAGTTGAGGACTCTTGATGGTAAACCTGGGGTATTCTGGATCAATCCAGAAGTTGGAGAGCTGGATTGAGTCCAGTACCTGTTCAAGATGGGCATCATCCTCTTTGTCCCGCTGTCGCTGTCCTTATGGCTACACTCCTGAGGGGCGCCAGCTGGCCATGCTCTGAAAGGCGACTACCCTGAAACTGGCCTGGTCTTCCCCATGAACCATCCATTGTTCGGAGTCATGTTCCAAGGGGAGAGTAATTGCCATTTCCAGGACATCCAGTGTGAGATGCGTGTCGGGATCACGGAGTTCATCTAATTGAGTGGGTGTTAGCAAGGGGATATGTATGCTCTACAGAGAGGAAAGATATGGCGATTTTGTTGGGGGGGAGGTGGCGGGAATTCAAAGCCTTCGGGCAGCGTGGGTTGCGATAAGAAGACGCCCATTTTATTAAGAAACGTAGAATATGATTATTATCGTTTTTATCAAGTTCTGTTGAGAATGGAATGCGGAGAATGAAATACGATAACTAGTTAACTACCGGTGAAGTCTTTGTAGGGTTAATTTCCGGTGGCTGTGGTGGTGGGGAATATGAATATCGCATTGCCATTTAATACAATTAACCATAATCAGCCTAACCACGCTCGAGTATGAAGTAGTTTTCCAAATAATTTCTGGCCAAGTTCGCACGGCCATTCTGAATACTGCTTGTTCATATTTTACTTAGTCATTTGTTATATTTTGTTACCAGATCCTCTATGTCTACAATGCTGTTGTGATATGTGATATATTATATTTCAGTAGGTGCAGCACTCAACCGGCTCTGCTCAGTCATTCGCTTAGCCGATGAACAAATTTGAAGTGGGTATTCGGAGGTCATCGGGGAAGACGGGAAGTCGATTATCTGGACTGCATGACGCCAATGTGGTAGAGGTAATTAAAACAAATGAATAGGATGATATATTCTCGCCTACATCTACACATGAGTGCTTGAGTGTTCTTCTATCTAAATGTGTATACACGCTGGCCTATATATCAGATCCAGGGGTTCGATACGGCATATCAATCCTCATCAAAATTTCCATGGCCCAAGACAGATGCATGTTTTTTCCAGATTCCACGATCGTTTTCCTGATTCTTCTTTAGGAGTTCGTACGGTGCTACGAGCCTGATCAATGGATTTACTTGTACAACCCGTCCGCAAAGGCCAAACAGTTGTTGGTGATTAGATTGTATGTCGTGTGGTCCTTTCCATATTGCGTGGCTATTTAGACCTGGACAAAGCGGTCTTGGATCTTGGGCTGGCCTTGTAAAGATACTGACGGTCGAGAAACTCAACACCAGTGGCACGGGGAGGGTGTCTTGAACTCATCAAAAGTAACCTTAGTGACATGGCAGTTCATGCGGACATCAAAGGGATATTTCTGGCTACCATCTTCGTTCTTAGCGTCCCAAATAGCGACAAATGAACTCACGAGCACCATTCCAGTGGGCGTCATCAATCCAAACCAGGATTTTTTTGTGGATATTTAACTCTACACCTGGCCATCTGTCTATTGTCACTATTAATGACTGCACCATATAATTCATTTTGGCTCTAGCATTTTCAGAAAATACATACATCATCTCAAGTTTTGCAAAATCTTACTGTACCTTCACAATGGAAGGGAACCTGGATCACTGGAGCCAAGAGGACCACATGGGGAGATTGAGAACAGTATATACTTGGAAGACTACTACAACCTTCACTCTATCCATATCGGCCTCGTGCAGTCATACGGATAATCGACTCCGATCAGATCCTGAGTTACCCGCTTCAGCTCGCACACCACCAAATCCTACTTTGTCGGTAAATTTATTTTTACGAGCCAAGTAAAAAGTATGCAGGGAATATTGGAGCCGTTTTGCCCAAGACGCTGCAAGTCATATCTGCCATTGGTGCTGATCAACCTCTTCCGAGCCATGAAAGTCATTTGTGATACAGTCGTAAAATTAGCAAAGTAATCACTAATAGGAAGGTGAGCCTAGGGTAAGTATGGGGTGATTGATCAAGTTGGAGCGCGACAGGAAGAGTGGACTGGGTCAAGGCTGCTTGGGCTAACAGCAGATACGGTGTCACCCAAATACTAACCGCATGGCAAGTCCCCATATCCACGCGACTAAAGCTGAAGAGTGAGGATAACCCTTATATTGACCCAGTCGCTTCGAGCATAGCTCACGCCACATGGGCCTGAAACAGAAAAGGGAATACATACTCGCCACAGTGGGTCATAATCGGATACCGAATACCCGCATTTCTCAAAAGGTCTCACACGAAGGACCACGAAGCTATTCGACCGCGTATCTTTTTAGAGTAACCTCATGGATTCGACATCATCATCGCAGAATCGTCGAGCAACACGCTCATCTCTGGCTTGTCTGCCCTGCCGCTCGCGCCACTTGAAATGCGATGGTAAGCGACCGTATTGTGCCCGCTGCTCTGAGGTTGGCAAGCAGTGCTGCTATGCTCGATCACGGCGCGGTGGGCTAGACCGCGCAGCTTTGGCTGAGCGTCGCAAACAAATGGCAGCGGCAGCAAATACTCTTCCAGTCAGTGAGTCGGGTTCGCAAGGAGCTACAACAGTTCAGCAGCCCCCGGAGCGTACTGCTCAACACCTCGACGTGGATTATCGCCACGAGCCTGGTATGCTCGATTTGGATAGAGGTGCCGACACCACCAGCATCTTTTTGCAAGCAGCAAACCCAGTTCATCCGAACAACATTGAAAAGGATCTATTAATCGATTCATACTACAAGAACTTTCACATATGTCACCCCTTCATCTTACCACGAAAATTTCTGGCGCGACTGTATCGAGATCCGCGCAGACAACGTGACTTGGCACCACTGATTGCTGTTCTACGTTTTGTTGGGAATATTTATAATACGCGAGAATGGTCCATACCGCAAACAGGTTATGAGCGAGACCGGCGAAATTGACGAGCTCATGTTCCAGGCCCATTTGCTGATTCACGTGTAAGCTTCTCCTTCTTTGTCTCATGAAGTTTCGCGCTCACTCAACAGATCAACTATCGGTGTCCACCGTCCGTTATCCGCCCTCAAATTTAACGCTGTCGAGAATGTATCAAGCTGCGCCCGTGAGCCACCCCTTGACACACCCACACCAGATCTAGTTAACGTACACACCCTCCGAGTGTTACGGGCCATAGAAGCCCAAATCCGCCTCTTAGCCTTACCAGTTCGACAATTTCACCACACGCCCTTCACTACCTGCATGGTGAGCGAAGGGATGCTAGCGCTGCTCTCAGCGTGCAGTGCCATCCTCAAAGAGAGGGATCTAGCCACCGCAAGAGATCAGATTCGGATGACGCTCGGATGTCTCAAGGTGCTGGGGGAAGTGTGGCCAAGAACAGCGAGAAATGTGCGTGAGATACAGACGATTGCTCAATGTGTGCTGGGGCTTGGGTGTGTAGCAACTGGTGGCAGTACTCCTAAACCTAGTGAACACCCGTCTTTGGGTGGAGAAGGAGCATGTCTCGACTTCAGTACCAGCGGGTTACCGGGAAGCAACATTGATATGATTGCGTCCATTGGGTCCATCGAGGATCTGTGTGGTTGGTATAATCCTGGAAATCTGGATGATATTCCGTGGGGGGTGAGCGATGGATTATAATTCCCCATGTAATTAGTGTCGTGATGATGGCTATTTTTCTGTGTCGTGTTGTCCTAGCGAGCTAAAACAACCGGGCAGACAGCGGCTATCAAATAACAATCTGAAATAATCACTTGCAAACAGAATCTCATATCACTCCCACAATACAAATAAGGTGATATCAGTAAGCTCAAAAAATTTTTAACAACTATTTAGAAGACATGTATAACCCATCGAAAACATAATGATCTAGATTAGATCCTTTACCGTCAGGATCGGCAGCACCAAGTACCCACGACGCGATTGAGATTGTCTTTCGCGCCTGATATCTGCTGCATCAAGGAGGCTGCTTCTAGTCCAGCTGTCCAAAGAACGGTGAAGGTTTGGATACGCTCGCCGGTGGCAATCACGACGCCTCTTGCCCACAGACGCAACTGCGGATCCAAGGTTCATTTCCACGTCTTGCTTCTTCAGGCCACAGAGGATGACCGTTCGCGGATTTGAGCCCAATTCGCGATCAATCTGATTCGCCTGTTCGACGATGACGGGGCGCACGTCCGGAACACTGAGAATTGACCGTAGACAACTAGGAAGTTCTGCCGCGATTTCAGTTCTCGTGAATCCGCAGCCTCCAACCACAACTGCATTGCGAGCTGGGCTAGATGGAAGCGAGGCAAGACTGAGCAGATGCTCCTCGAAATTCGATGCCTATCCGAGCGTGTCGACGCTGAATATGTGCTTAGGAAGACCGGGAATAGGGGAGGGGGGCGTCTCATGCGGTTGCCGGCTGCAAGGACTAGCCAGTCATACGATAGGGTTAAGAGGCCTCATCGCCGTTGACGACCTCTAGTTGGCGCACAGATGCGATAATGGTATTTACCATGTCTTGAAGCGAATATGCCTTTCACGGAATAAGTCGCCAAGGGGTGCGCTCATGTTTCTCGCATATGATTCCTAGAGTCGAGGTCGTACGATTAGTTTTGGTTTCGGTGAGACGATGGTCACTGCGATACCGACATCCTCGCCTACGTTTAACTCGATTACACACTTCGCGGAGAGGGCCGTACACACGCCGGCGAAAGCTATGCCGATAATCCCCATTTGCTGCATCTTGGATCCTTACAGGAGTCGAGTGGCGTTTCGGCGAGAGATTGGTACTAACGTAAGTCACATGCGAGTGGCCACCACATGCGAGTGGCCACCCCACCAATTTTTACTCCACCTTTTACAACTCCCTATCTTCAACCACCCACCATGCCACCAATACGATCTGAATCGCTTCGAAAATCGGCTGAACAAGAAGGCAGGGTCGAACTTGCTATACAAGCCCTTAAAAAACGCGAAATTCGTACTATCACGGAAGCAGCGCGTCAATTCGATGTACCCCGTACCACGCTCCGCAACCGCGTCAGTGGCCGTGGTTATCGCACAGCTACACGCGCTAACAGCCATAAATTGACCCAGAACGAAGAGGATTCGCTTAAGCAGTGGATATTGAGCCTTGATGCACGCGGTGCAGCACCCCGGCATGATATGGTGCGTGAAATGGCCAATATTCTCCTCTCTAAGCGCGGAGATACTCAACCACAGTTGGTCGGCGTCAATTGGGTCTACCACTTTGTGAAACGCTCCCCTGAGCTTTCAACCCGATTTTCAAGGCGATACGACTATCAGCGAGCATTGAATGAAGACCCAAAGGCTATACAACAATGGTTTGACACATTATGGGAGGTAAAAACGGAATATGGAATCTCGGATGATGATATCTACAATTTTGACGAGACTGGATTCGCAATGGGACTTACCAGCACCTCTCGGGTGGTCACAAGAGCTGAATATTATGGAAAACGCAAGCTTCTACAACCTGGCAATCGAGAATGGGTAACAGCCATTGAATGTATTAGCCGTAACGACGCTCTTCCACCAGTTATCATCTTCAAAGGGAAAGTCTTCATTCAAGGCTGGTTCTCTACGGCTCCGCCAGAGTGGCGATTCCATATGAGCCCAAATGGGTGGACTACCGATCAAATTAGCCTCGATTGGCTGCAAAACCACTTCGTTCCGCATATACAAAAGCGCCAAGGTGGTGCCTGGAAGCTCTTGGTTATGGATGGGCATGGAAGCCATTTAACAGCTCAATTTGATGCTATCTGCAAAGAAAACAAGATTATCCCGTTGTGTATGCCTTCGCATTCATCTCATCTTCTACAGCCTCTCGATATTGGCTGTTTTTCCACAATCAAGAAGGCATATGGGCAGTATATCCAATCAAAGCTTCGATCTGGTATACACTCAATTGATAAGCATGATTTCTTACATGCTTATATCCAGGCACGTCTTACAGCCTATAAAACCGATACAATATCGAACAGCTGGGTTGCTGCAGGGATTATTCCATATAATCCAGAGCAGGTGCTCAAAAATATCACCATACAGCTTCGAACACCAACCCCCCTCTAGCCGTGGCAGTGAGGGCTATGTGCCTCATACTCCACAGAGGCCCATTGATATTCATCGCCAAACATCTTCGATCAATACCCTACTACGGCAAAGATCAAAAACACCCCCAGAAGCACTTTTGGACCAAATACAGCAAATGAGCAAGGGCTTCGAGAAGATGGCTCATCGTACTGCTTTCCTTATCCATGAAAACCAGCGTTTACAGGCCGAAGTCGATCACCAGCATAAAAAACGAGCCCGATCTAGAAAGCAGATACCATACAATCAAGGCTTAAATGC
The DNA here is from genome assembly GCF_016861735.1 of Aspergillus chevalieri. Lineage (NCBI taxonomy): Eukaryota > Fungi > Ascomycota > Eurotiomycetes > Eurotiales > Aspergillaceae > Aspergillus > Aspergillus chevalieri. The sequence goes on from NC_057365.1 coordinate 269,381, forward strand.
TGGCCAGGTGCAGCAGCAAATATTCGAGGAATTAAATGCTCAAGAAGCCGATACTGCTGCCGAGGCATCGGCCTCGGCAAGCAATGAATCGGCCAATCAGCGGCCGCCACAGCGCTGTGGAATCTGCAAAAATATAGGACATAGAAGGAATCGATGCCCTGAGGTACAGGATACATAGAAAAATGAATTTTGATTGGTTGTGGTTGAATTATATATATATGTGTTTGGGGGGTCGGTGGGCCGTGGCCACTCGCATGTGGTGGCCACTCGCATGTGACTTACGTTAGTTGTGTGGTACAATGGGGCTTGTGGCTGTTATATCGCTGATGGCGCTAAAATCAGTAACATACGAGCTGGAGATTGTAGATCATCGTGGTATTTAATTACCCAGAAGAACCGAGAAAATCATGACTTGCTGGAGACTTTTGAGTCAGTACGGAAACATCGGACGGCCGATTGACGTAGGCTATCGAACATATCATTGACTATAGATTAGAAGCGCATCCCGTGTGAAAACCCAGTAGAAGTCACGATTAGGCAGTCCGTAGCTTACATTTGTCTCACACGTCGGTCGCAGGATGCTCTCATAGCTGAGAATTGGGCAATGGCGGTGGGCTTTAGAATGGATATCCGGGTGGATCCCCGAGTCTATACCCGTACCAGCCATACCACAAACAAGCGCTGTCACGTAATCATAGCTTGTCGACTAAATACTTTTTACACATTAACGACATGTAGTCATTCAACTGAATCAAACAACTTCCGGATGGCCAGGGTTGCATACCAAAAGACTGTCCCTTGGTCAATGGATTGGCCTTGTTTGAGGATGGCTCGTTTGTTATCGTTGATGCATCGGGACACATGCCGGGCCACCAGATGGCATTGGCAAAGACAAAAGACAAGGTGTGGGTATCTATGGGTGGAGATTGTCATCATCGGGACTTACTAGAAGATATTCAAGGATATCAGTGTCGGCGCTGCGCCCATGTCTACAGAGTAGAGGCACCGGATACCCGGTTAGCCTATTCACTCTGGATCCTTGAATCGGCTATTAACAAACCGACTAGTATAAGTAGAGTAAACAACGGATCCCAAGTACCCATTGCATGTGATTCTTTCCCGTCGAGTGTGAACGGTTGGGTTTCTATGCCAGAGGTCCATCAAAGGTATATAAGCACCCTGCAACCACAGCTTTCGGACAAAAACTCAATTATTTACATTGCTGTCTTAAAAGACAACCGCCCACACGCACAACAATTGCTCATTCTGTGATCATGCAAGAACCAACCTACGACTCCCAGTAAGTCCCTAAAACATCACAACCCCCTTAAGCCTAGATACAGCTCATAACCCAAAAAATTTACTAGGTGTCCTATGGCGACGACCACCGTTGCCTACCAGTATAGATTGGTCAACTGCCCCGGAAGGACCATTGTTGGCATGCTTGTCGAATATCCTCCGAATGGTGCGACACCCCCTCACCGTCACGGGGGTGCTTCCGTCTCCGCCTATGTAATCCATGGCTCTCTCTTGAATAAGATGAATGATGAGCCAATGAGGATGATCGAGCGTGGCGGTTCCTGGTATGAAGCGCCAGGATGTCACCACCGGATTAGCGCCAATGCGAGCCAGACTGAGCCGGCGGCGTTCTTCGTGAATTTCGTCATCGACTCGGAGACTTTGGAGAGAGAGGGCCCATCGGTGCTTTTGCAATATGACGCAGAATATAAGGATATTGTCGCGCAGAAAATGCAGGTGTAAATGTGGATTGGCGGGGATCAGGGATGTTCATTTGTTCATAGTCAATGTCAATGAATCTTTCCCTTAATTGTCTTTAATTTTCCAGTTCATCTTCGACCACTAGTGATCCTGTGTAACGGAGACTACGAGCATCCTTGCCTGGAGTCCCAAAATCTTCACATCTCGTCATAGACTCGAAGGGTTCCGCGGGTGCATAACCCTTCGAAGCAAGTTGGGCAACAATGCACGTCGCGAGCTCCTTGAAGTATGTTTGGTCGCGCATATCCCAGTCGAACACCACAAGGCAGAAGCCGAATCCCTCGCACACAATTGGAGAGGAACTTTTTCTTGGCCATTAGCTTGCCGCGCAGCTGGCGAGTTACTACAACTATTCCCGCGATGCACATAGCCTATTGATAGCCTGTTCTATCCATAGCCTATTTTATCCTGATACCCTCTTTCATCACGCATAAAATACATAATCAAATCGCAGGAATATTTAATCTCACCGCCGCTGCAACCGTCATTCAGATCGAATTCTCAGCGCACTCGCTCCTACTAGTGGTAACACGACAAACGACGCTGCACACCATGCAAGCCATTCGCGTCCATCCCGATCCTTCCAAATCCACCCCCTATTCACCCTTCAACCCTGCACCATCCACCTCCTTACAGCTAGACCACGATGTCCCCATCCCAAGGCCGTCTCAACCTGGGGAGCTTCTCGTTCGCGTCAAAGCCACAACCGTCATTCGCGACATGTTAGCCTGGCCCGAAACCTACACGCACGAATACGCCATCCTTGGCAACGACCTCGCCGGAGTCGTGACCGAGGTCTTCTCGCCCGACAGCAAGTTCAACCCAGGCGACAAGGTCTTTGGCATGGCGAACGTAGACCGCGCCGCCACATGGGCTGAATACACAGTCGTCAAAGAGCATGAAGTTGCCCTGAAACCAACCGCATTGACTTTCGCGCAGGCCGCAGCGTTGCCTCTCAGTGCCCAAACTGCTTACGAGGCCTTATTCGACCACGCCGGGCTCCCCCTCCCCACTATGGAGGAAATCATGTCGCGGTCTGCGCTCAGGAAAGACCAACACGTGCTAATCACCGGGGCTGCGGGTGCGGTGGGAATTTATCTCGTTCAGCTTGCGGCGGCGGCTGGCGTAAGGGTAGTGGCCGCTACCAGTTCGAATGCGCGCAATGGAGAGTTTCTGCGGGGCCTTGGGGCGGATGAAACGGTTGAGTATGGTATGTTGGAATGCTATCGAGGGGCGTTCGATGTTATAATTGATATGGTTGGCGGGGAGGTGTTGGAGCAGTGCTGGGAGTATATTTCGAAGACCGGGGTGCTGGTTTCTGTGGATTCTGCGAGCTTCAACTTCGTGGAAGAGCATGAGAAGCGCGGTCTACGTAAGGCTGGTGTGCATGCTCTGTTTTTCATTGTGAAGGGCAGTACTGAGGCATTACACTATCTTGCTGAACTTGCGGATATGGGAGCCATACAGTCCTTCGTGGTCGACTCTTGGCCCCTTGCAAAGGCACGTGAGGCGTACGATATTGCGAATGGGCGGTATTCTGGACGTGGAAAATTCATCCTCACCGTCTGAGCGTCACGGCGCTTTGCTACATAGACGAAACCTTTCAAATGACCCCCACCGTTGGCATTGTGTGTAAATAATTTTAGATTTCAGATTCAGTGGAAAATTAAGTCACTTCTCGCTCAGATTCGATCGGCCTGTTGTTTATGAAGTCCTATTTTAATAAATTCTGTTAACATGCGCAAGATCCATGCCTCCGTGACCCAACCCTAAAAGTGCGATTATACCGTCGGGTATTCGTGTATTCGGGTATTCGTGGTTATCAAGAATGACAATTGTTCGCAGATTCGTGTATCACTTTATCAATTCATGATAGTATTAAGTCAAATTACAGTCGAACCCCGGTGGGACGATATTCGCTAAGCCAATATTCGCGCTTAGCCGATACTATTCACCTGCACCGATTCTCTTTTTGCTATATAAGATAGCCCCCCAGTAAGACGATATTCGCGTTAAAACGATGGTAGCAGCTGGATAGTCTTAATGAGGGTTGACTGTATATGGCTGAACCAAAGCGGAAAAAAAAAGTTTATGTTTGTAAAACGAGGACCTGTGAATTTCCTGTTCCGGCTAGTCTTGCCGTCTCTGGTATAGCCTCTTGATACGCTGTACTGTAAACACCGCCTGGCCTCCCAAGTATAAAAGAGCCCTCCCTCACTGTTCTGACTTCGTCTCCTCCCAAATCTTTTTCTCTTGCCAAACTCCCTCCCATATCCTGCACTCACACTCACCGATTTTCCTGGCCAACTGAACTCCGCCATCCCCTCCTTTTTTTTTTTTTCTTTCAGAAATTGCGGCTGCACCCTGTCGCCTCCACTTCCGGTTTCCTTTTCCTTGTTTACGTTGACCGACACTTCAAGGTGATTCTGTCTCGCTCTACTTTTTATACAGTGAATTGGTTTATATTTTCTGCTCCCCTATCTTTTACTAAAAAACAATTTACATGAGGTCTTGCTTTTCCGGCCGCTCTTCATTAATGGTATCCGCCCTTTTGACTCCCTTATCAAAGAAAAGGTATTGAGTCCAGGCTTGACAGACTCTGAAGGCTGATTACCAGCTTACAATCGACCACATCCATTGACCCTTTCTGCGGGCGCCCGTCCTGCGTCCACTTTCGCCCTAATGATGCTGATCCCATGTGCCGCGTATGCTGTTGGAACGCCCAGATGACAAAGATTTAGCATCCGGGAGAAACAAATCCAATGATATAAATGCCTCATCGGTGGTTTTGTTGGTTAGTCTCACCACAGACACCGGTCAAATTCCCGCGGAGCGGTTCTGTAAAGTCTGGAACCAAACCTCACTGCCAAGTGATGATTGATGGGAGCTTTGTTGGCAAATTTCCGGTTTGCTGCGCCCCATGACACGTTACTGTGGAAAGCACAACACTAAAGAACAATCATTTGCCGATGCAGAGTTTCTCAGCAATGACGCTATGCTCTCGTGCTCTCATGACCATAACACTGATTTCACATCAATGCGTTCTGTTGTCGAATGACCAGACCGTCACATCCTGGACCATCTAGTACAGTCCTTTTTGCTTTGTCTGGGCTGCTTCCAAGGCCCCCATCAACACCTGTGTGTTTGCTCGCGTCTAGCAGGCAAGTTTGATGCTTTGGCCTACCAATCAATGACATTTGTAGAATCTTTTGATTCCGCTTCTGGCCTCGCTGACCTGGCCTGGGGCCCCCAGGTTGTCAGAGCTCCTGGCCTTCATTTCCATCCATGCTCGCACTCTCCGTGCTGCCATCATTAAATACAGACTGCATCACGTTCCTGGCTCGCCAATGGGTTGGCGTATGTAATATGGACCAAGCCGTTTCATCAGCGGCCCAGCGCTATTCCGGCTTGTCCGGGAGTTCTGATGTATTAAGACACACAAATAATACCTGACATAACTTACATGTACTCCGGAGTAGAATTATCCGAGTGATTTCTGACAGTCGGAAAAAACTGTTACTGACATATATAATTCACTCTACTGATCAAGATCACCAAACCATCATTCATTTCTTTCACAAATGCCCAAATTGTATTGAAGACCCTCACTGTCTTACCTCCTCTTTTCCTGTTTATCCTCACCCACTGGTCAAAGTCCTCTACAACCATATTCAATACTTTACAATTTTATTTTTCCAATTTATTTATTATTCATCTATACACACTCATCATCAGGCATGGCTCCAGACAGCACTCCATTGCATGATGCCAACCGCTCCCCTCGCGAGCGTCGTCTAGTACCAGGGAATACATACTATGTCATGCCATACTTTGGTCACTTTGCCGGTGTATTCTTTGTGACTGGATCGATTGCCTGTGCGCAGATCAGTTACTATGTGTCCACAGCAACATCAGCAGTTCTTTGGTCCATTTTTGCCATCTTGGTTCTGGTGATAATGTCATTTGGGCACCCTGTTTTTCTTCTTGAACGCAAGAAGATTGATGAGGAAGGCAAGGAAGTGACATTGCGGTGTCCAATAATAGGTTTCAAGGCATGTGAGGTGTATTTGGACGTGGAGGGAATCAATAAAGGCCTGTATGACCATGAAGATGGGAGTTATGATTCAAGACTTTATGATGGATGCAGGTATGGGCCTGCTCTATTTCGAATTTAATGTTTTACAGAAGCAAAGCTGCGATAAGCTATGCCTAGGTTGGCACTTAGAGCAGGTCCTTGCAAGCACATGACAATTTGGTTAGATGCCCGATCCATACATCAGATATACTTTTTGCGCTGACCTTTAGTTATATGTTAGTTTACTGTCTTAGCAGACATCTTTTCTTCTTTCTCTATCAAATCCTTCCTGTTATAGCTGGACAATGGCTTCTGGGACCTAGCCTACTACAAAAGTCAATATCAATACCATTGTTGTACCATGGCCGCAACAAACCGACCCCATAATGGGTAGATACATTTCCTTTCACCTTTGTAGTATGACTGTATTATCTTTAATTGAAGGTTGTGGGTTCACCCAATCCATCTGTCACGGGCTCGGACTAGTAGATACTAACGAAATGAGATTCCTATCTAAACCAGTGTAGCCATCGACGAGAATATCGAATCTGAAGAAGAAAAGAAAATAGGAAAGTCTATTTATACAAAGAAGTCTTATATGATTGTGTGTGGCCTCGCTAAGCAGCTATTTGTCTTCATTGCTTTCATGGCATTGTTATGGTGTTTGCCGATAAAGGCGCTGAGCTGAGCCGTCACACCACCCAATCCAATCCAGCCCACACCAAACGGAGTCTCCGAGTCCATTGCGGGTTGGGGCCTCAGAATCCGAAGCCACTGCGGGATGAGCAAATCTCCCTTCAATCCGCACTGATGTTGATTTGGTGCGGGCTCGGAGGCGGATTTGCGGTTTCTCTGTGCCATTCTAGGCCATATGTGTCATGATCCTTGTAATGGTATATGTATAGTGGACCAGTAGCTCAATATGCTGCTAAGCTGTATGGCAGTAGAGCAGTGGGTCTGATTACAAGATTTATATCATCTGCCTCGGCTAGACTGGGTCCATTGGGATCCTGATGTGGCAAAGGGACTCAGCCTACATGCATAACTGCAGGCATTAAGAAATATTGATAGTTTTTATGAAGGTGCACTTCAGCACTTGTAGATAAATGTATTCTTTGTATGACTTGGTGCTCTCCAATATTAGCTACCACCTAGTTACAAGAGGCTATACACCATGGTCAGACTGCACGTCACAAATACAGATCACTCTATGTATATAAGCCAGCCTTATCAGGCTTGCCTGGGGTTCTTAAGCTACTGCCAGCAGTTCCTGCTCTCCCATTTTGTGCATTGTCAGACATCCGTTGCATATTCTCCATTGCACCTTGCGAAGCAAACGCCGACCAATACTAAAGGACCACTTCGGGACCTTTCCATAGGCCCACTTAGGGGTACCTGAGTGTGTACACCTATGAGGTTTCTGCCTTTGATTGAGGTATCTGTACGGAGACTCCGTGGTGTGTGTGCGTGTGTGCTATTTAACGTCGGGGGCGAGTCCTTCCGCCGAGGCAGTGAGGCTCTGGTCCCGAGCGGGATATACGACGGGCAGATCGGAACTGCCTGTTCTCTAGCTAAACTACCATCTATCATCTAAATACAGGTGCCCCGGCGCGGGGGGGCTGCTTGGGTTTTCACAGCTGTTAAACAGCAGACTGAGCATATTAGGTTTTTCCAAAGAAGGAAATAAGGAGAGAATGGAACAGAAAAGAGGAGGAGCAAAGGAAAGAGTGGGGGAAAGAGGAAAAAGGAGGGAAGCCAGAGATAAGCCTATTGGTTCCCAGATTGACGCGTTTAGCATCCTAATGGCGTCTACAGATGGCTGTGTAGAACTGCGATCTACCCAGCCAATCCGCGTATGCAGTGAATCCTGTCTCTTTGGTAAGGATGTCTGCTACTGGTTGCTGGCCCCATGGATGTGCCGCTGCTTTGCGACCCTCTCGGCAGAAATAAAAGTGGGTGGGCTCCTTTCTGCGTCCGCATGAGCAGGTCAATAAGGCATCATCATGTTTGAAGCGCTCGTGGTATTCTGCAAAGTCACCATGGCCGCTTCTGGCAGCTAGGAGGCGACCCAGAGCTGGTCGGGGAAGATGGAGCTCCGGTGGCCGTTCTCTAGGCCTATTCCCAGGTTCTTGTATTGTTTGGGAGCGTTTCCCAACCAATACTGTGCAAAAGCGCGCCAGTGCACCTTCTGGGCTGCGCTTGGTGGCTGCTATTGAGGCAGGTGGTAGGGGGAACCACAAGCGAGCCTGGCAGCCCATCTTGGCCTCCTTATCCGCTTCTTCATTTCCTTTGATGCCTGAGTGTCCAGGTACCCATTTCACCTGTACCCTGTCTGGTTGCGTGTTGGGTGCTCTCAGGCAGAATGGCCATGTCTGGGCGGCTTCTTGAAACTGTTTGAAAACTGATTGGCTTGATCCTGTGGGTTGGCCCTGGAGTTGCTGTACTGCTTCCAGGTTGTCCAAGCAGATGTATAGGTTCGTGGAGTGCTGGGCATTGGGGTCCTTGAGGGCAGTCTGTAAACCAAACAGGGCCCCTCTGGCCTCTGCATCGAAAACCTCATGGTTGGGGAGTTTTCTGTGTCCACTGAAGATCTTGGTTTTGCAGGCACCCCAGTAGCCCACCCAGCCAACTCCTGCAGCGTTGCTGTCTTTACCTTTTGATCCGTCTGTATAGACGACCATCGATTGTGGTGGGATAAAAGTAAGCCACCTCTGGAAATTCTCGCTGGCCTGTGCCTTATCAGTTGCAGCTGGAGACTCCGTGGTGGTAATTGTACTTTTACCTCCGTACTTTATGTGGATCAGCTCGGAAGCCTCGGAGTACTATCGGATCCGCGGACTGCTTCCAGCGGGAACGCTTGGCATTTGACAGTTCCACTCAAATTTCGCCGATATGCGCGGGTAAAACCGACTTCCTTGTAGGGTTTATGTTAGTCGCACTATTGTAAATGTTTTCTGCGGAAATCTCGACACTTGCCCTTTCCGTTTTCGGTCCGACTTCTCGCCGCTTTTGGCTCTCTGAGCCGCCCGGAGTGTAGATATGTGGGAAAGAGTAGTTGATTGGGTGGTCGGACAAGTGGTGGTACGGTAGTTACTTTACTGGTAGTTGGTAATCAGTCTGACAGAGATCATGCGGGAGGAAAGTTTGTAAAGATCGGTTGTCGGTCACATGGCTGCCAAGAATGCTATGTAAGCAAGTTTGTCCCGCACGAGGAAAAAGTTGACCTCAGGTCACCTGCAACCACAGCGAGCTGTGCACCTCCGTATTCCATATAAAATTGCACTTTTTATAACCTCAATATCTCAACCACAAAGTATTTACAAAGCCTGAAACCTACCATATAGGGTATTATGATACTAAAATCATACACACTGAGTAGGAAGCTTTTTCAAATGAATATTGCTTCGAGTAATATAAATTACCGCTGTATTTTTCGTATTTCTCGATATTCAAGCATCTATGGCTATAAAGAGCTACAGATTCTTTAGAAATTAAAATACTTTCTTGTAGTGGGTGTGTGTATAGCCTTTTCTTATAATAAGCCTCTATATCTGTTGGTGACTGAGATATTGAGGTTATAGAAAGTGCCATTTTATATGGAATGCGGAGGTGCGCAGCTCGCTTGTGGATTACATTAACTAATTATTCAATATGACGACATTCGCGTTAATACGATAGCAAGCCGCTGGATAAATTACATCGTCTTAATGAAGTTTGACTGTATTTACAAACCATGCCCACCGAATCACTGGGTGGGATTCCGGACATATTGACGGGCCAAGTAAAACATGGCCCGCTCAATGGGCCACCAAACCAGAAAGGCACAGCCCAGAACAATCATGACAGAGTTCGACTCCCCCCGGCACGCTGCTTTCTCGTTCTTTTGATAATAGCGGCATTTGACGTAGTGTTCCACGGGCAGTGCAATGCTGCCAACAGCCAGCCTATTTATAAAGTATGAGCCTTGTCCAACTATCCAGGTAACTTTTCATGATGGCCTCTTACATGATCAGAATCCAGCGTACATAGTAGAAAACACGCGAACAGGCAGGATAACGGTGGACATTTTCATAGGCGCGACCCGCGGACTTGACTTCTTTCGTCATGCTGTGTGAGGTTCACAGACACATGCTGTGGTTTTTCAGCATTGAAGATTCTTCAGGGCAAAGGTTTCATTTTATAAGGGGGCTAAAATTTCAAGCTAAGCGGCGAGTGGCGCAATTGGATGGCTGGAGCGAGCTATGGGGGTTAAACTTTGGGGTCTAGTTCCGAAACCAGCTTAACTAGGTCGAACCTACTCGGAATGCCCCGACATTGATGATTGCGAAGGAAGCCCACCGCAACGATCCATCGTGGGCGAGAGAACGCCTATCAGGGCTCACGGGCCCCATATGGCCTAGCGAGTAGTACCAGGAAAAGTGAGAGGACTGTCTGAATTCAAGCTTCAGTCTACGCGATACGGGCATATTCGGAACTTGTCCTTGATTACGGCACATGTATTCCGACGGAGTACTCCGGCATTGAGGTGGGCACCAGATATTGTAATAACCACTTAGGGCATGAAGCGAAGATGAGGGAATCAACATACAGAGAAATGTAGCCCAAAAAGAAAAAGTATAAAGCCTTGGCCGGATGGAAGAGGAATAGCAGCAACAAGACCTCTACTTGATTCTTCTGAACACTTTTTTTTTTTCTTGTTTCTTTCTGTTCGCCATGAAGTTCATTCCCGTTGCCGTTGGGCTTCTTTATTTGATCCAGTTGGGTCTGAGTGCTCCTCTCAACAATGAAGACCCCTTAGGTGCCCTTGCCCAGCATGGGGACACTCCTGGAATCCAATCACTGGACCCTCGGAGCACAAACGAAGCCCATGGTGCTCTGACGCAGTTGGAAGCCCGTGCTCCTCGGTGTATAAACCGTGCTATAGAACTTCTCAACTTGCGTGACTCGTCTGCTGTGTATTGAGCTCCCCAATATCTGGAATAGCGTGTGGAAACTAACTCGATGTCGATTCTCTAGCTTATCATACGTGACTCTGAGTGGCTTGATGGCGCATTCTATATGCGAACACTACCATGACGAAGAATGTGCCTACTGGGTCAAACTCGTAACCGGCGCCATCAACTTCGTTTTCGCTGTTTCTCGAAGGGGGGCGCGAACTCAAGGAGCGGTTGGAGAGTCCCCGGATAATGAGGTGTCTAGCTTTGCTCGACGTGCCTTGCTAGCAGAAAGCTACGCAGACGCTGTTGCGCAGGCATTCTCTGAACTGGGAATGGAGTACAATGGCATTGAAGATGTGGACATCTTGTCCCTTTCCCACACCAAGCGCGATGCCATCGAGCCGGATCTGACCCGCCGTCTCATCGTTCGAGGCATCAAGGCGGACAGCTTCACCCATGATATCGCTTTCAACCAATATAGCAATGGCGGCCATGTACTCCACCTCGGTGGCCTCAACGAGTCTCTTCAGGCCAACCCTTCCTCAGAGATAGCTAAGCGTACCAGCTTCGGCCAAGAGGGGCTGAAGGTTTCTGCCTTTGTTGAAGCGCCTTCAACACTCAACATAGCGGATTCCAATGAGGTTGCCAATGCCATTGGTGAAGATTGGGTGCATCGAGCCGCCTACAACGATATTTCTGAATATATTGGGTACGTCATGGGCGGCAGCAAAATCAATTTTATTTATCGAATCATCCCCAAGGTCCAAGGCTTTGGTCTGAACTACGAGGATGTCGGGGTGTGTGGCGCTGTTGGTCCCCCGAAATAGTGATGGAATGGCCATACAGTGAGCTTTCGCTGGGTCCTTTCCTGGCCAGGAATTCTACAAAAACCGGATGGAAGTTAGGGGACGAGGTGCTGATTTGGATTGTGATTGTTTCGTGCCTGTGTACCTAGAAAACCTACACCTGTTAGAGATGTAGGGTTGAGACAGCGTGATGAGCGCACTGCGGACTAATATGTGGCATTCCATAAGAAAGACAGACTAATCGCTGGTATGCGGAAGTTCGCCCACCAGCATCGTGAAGGGTCTTCATGATGACTGGTACTATGTACATGAATGAATAATCAATGCATAATGATGCAGTCACCGAAAACACCATGGGCGTCAGGAAAAGAATAGCCCCCCCCTACCCAAGCGCACTATCGCCTGCGCGCCACGAAACTAAGGCAAGAGAAAAGGCTAGAACAACTCAATAGCACAGAAGATGCTGACATGGGAGAAGCCCCGGAGGTCTGCGAGACCCCGACCGCGCCTCCTCGAGAGCCCACCATCCCCCAACAATCACCAGAACAACTGAGACGAGAGATACCGATTCAGGCTCAACACTTCCCTTGCCATTCTCCTGAGAACCAATATCCACCCACGCAGCCTGAACGGGATACCCCTCCTACAACTCCGACCCACGAGTCCCCCCAAAGCCAATTGGGCTCAGAACTCTAAAGCCACATTGCAGCAGCAGCGGCATCAAAAACAGCACAAATAAAGACCACTGGAGATGAAGTTCTAGAGCTTGTCTCCATGGTTAGACAGAAGGCCACCGATTGGGAAAAGCAGAGCCTACAGGGAGCTGCTTCCTTGGGCAGAGACATTAGGACTCTGGTCCTCAATTTCACTGACGGCAACGCTTAAGCAACTCAGATACTGCGGCCGGTGCTGGATAGTATGGACACCGGGGTGCTTGCAAGCAGGAGTCCACCCACGGCCATCTCTGCCTCCCCGGGATTGAAGTTTTTGATGCAGAGGCCACTGCGGCATATGAAGGGCTAAAGGCCGCCTGTGATAGTGCCCAGGCCCCCTACACACAGAATCTATATGTCCTCCTTGATAACCAGGAAGTGGTACAGCAGCTACAGGGCTCCCCCAGAGGCTCCAGTCAACACACCATCTTGGCCTTCCAAGAGGTTGCAAACGCCTGGCCCACCCGGCCCCCACGATGTCAGGCCATTCAGCCTGGACAAGTCTATGTCTACTGGATCCCCGGTTATCTGGACAAAAGATCAGTTGAACTTCTAGTGAAAAGAGAGGGAAGGCAGGACGAACAGTTATCCCGCAAAGCCGTCGGCACAGACTTGGCCTGTTTCTCCATCATCCAGGTCATATTATTCTTCTGCACTCGATGCTCTCACCGCTATTAACCAGACCGGGATTGACGAGGAAGGTATGGCCTTCGTTTTTCACTCTCTTTTGTTTAGGGATTTCTTACGGAGACTCTTCGATTAGAGGCAGATCTGTAGAGCTGATGGTGTCTTCTGGCTCGACTGAAGGACAAATTCGTAGAAGTTCATGAGTGTGATGGGATCCGTAATGGCCTGACTGTCTCCGAAATTGATATCGAACGAGGTGACCAAATTGGCATGGACACGGCCAGTCTCTGGTGGTGCCCAGAGGGTCAATTCTGTACTAAGCTCTGCAGAGACGCTTGTGTGGATGAATGAAATGTCGATGCTGCACCGGATACCATCGCTGATGGCTGCGCTGGCTGTGAACTTGAATGGTCTGTAGTTGATCAGGAAATCCGCCATCGCGACGAACCAGGCCTCTCTTTCGAGCAGAGTGCTCTTCTTGTGTTTCAGAGCAGGGTGAGTGTGGCCTAAGCTGACATTCAGCTTAGGCTGCCCCCCCCTCTGCTACCCTTCTCCACTTCTACTTGCCTATTCCAATGCTCCCAGTTCCCATTCCCCGTCTTTCCGGGCTCTTTCCACCGCCCGTTGTAGATATCCCTGAAGTAGAACTATGCTGGTGCTGGCTAGGAATTGTAGCACCACCCTGGTAGCCTTGGGATCCGCTAGAATGTCATCCTTATAAATATTCCTCTGCAGTGGTGGGTTCCATAACCCATCTGTCCCCAGATCCTTGTAGAGCTTGTTTGTTGGTGTCGCCATTGCCGACATTTAAAGGGAAAACGGTATATTGTCTCCCTTGAAGAATCACGTCCTTCACAAGTCGAATCCGATGTAGGTGTTCTCCAATGGCTGCATGTCCTGACTTCAGTTGAGAATAGCGGCTTGCCAGGTGCTTTGGAGCCACAGCAGCTGTAGAGTCGAGTCGCCAGTTCTTCTGTGGCCTGTAGGTTGATCAACCCTGTTGGGATGGCTGGCTAAGTTCCCTGAAGCCATATCTGCTTCTATGCTGTAAAGGCCTCCGTCCGAGCTCTGTGGGCAAAACCTAGAGAGATCTCTTTTGAACCTGTCCCTGGAGGCCTAATGGCTGCTTACTTTCCTGCTTGCTCGTCTCTCTCATCCCCTTTTACCCCTGCATGCCCCGTCATCCACTGAATGGTGAGTTGGCGATCTTAGGCTTGTAATCCCTCGGCTATAGCGTGTGCCTGGTTTGCCAGTGCTTGGCCTGGCACTGGCGATTGACGACTATTGACTACGTGTTTACCACGTTGACGATTGACGGCACTTGGCGAGCCCACACCTCGAGATTTAGCTAACTAAGAGCCTTGAGTACGATACGAGAGGAATACAGGTTGTAACACAAGGTCCCAGCTCCAGCTCCACAATAACATTCCCAGCAAAAGACAAAGGAAATAGAAAGGAAAATCATACATTATCACCATTTTGCTTAGATGCCTCTGGCATCCAAAGCAGCACGGAGAGTCTTCTGGAAGTTGAAGACGTGCTCAGGTCCCAACATGGTGTAGTGAGCACCGCCGACCTCGTGGAAGCGGGGCTCGGAGCGGGTGAAGTCCACCCATTTACTCAGGTGCTCGTTGCGCCATTGCTCCTTGGAGGAGGCAACGACTGCAAGCGGGATACAGTAGAAGACATCCATGCTGGCAATGGAGCCAGAAGGGTCATAATCGACGGCCATGCTCTGTAGGGCAAATGCGAGAGTAGCCCATTTATTCAGTGCCTCTGGTGAAAGAGCAAGCTCGAACAGACGGTCCTGGTCGGCGTCTTCCATGACCTTAGCCATTGCCTGTTCTCGGGTTGCGCCTCGCAGCTCTGCGGCGAGCTTACGAGCATGCGCCTCGGTCATCAGGTCCAGGAAGTAGGACAGGTGGAGGAGACACTCTTTCCAGTCGAGCTGACGCATACGGGTCTTGATGTGAGGGGGGAGGTTGAAGGAGCCCAGGAAGCTGACCTTGTCGCAGTTGCTCTCGAGAAGCTTGCCAACCTCGAAGGCAAGCATGGAACCGTACGAGTAGCCGGCCAAGGCGTATGGTCCTTCGGGCTGTTTCTGCTTGATAGCAGTGTGGTATGTGGAAGCAACCTCGGGAATGCTCTGGAATGGCTGCTCGCTCTCGTTGAAGCCACGAGCACGGAGAGCGTACACCTTACGGTCGACAATGAACTTGGCCAGGTTCAGGAAGACAAGGACTTCACCGACACCGGGGTGGATGAGCCATAGAGGAGTCTTGTAGCCCTGCGACTGGAGGGTCACGACGGGGTTGTACTCATGAGGAGCCTGGAGGTCATACAGAGCCTTGGCGAGGTCATGCACGGTGGTGTTTGTCATGAGGGTGATCATCGGTATCTCCTGAGTGAGGTCGAGATGCTCCTCGATGTTCTTCTTCAGCTTGATCAGTTCGACGGAGGTGATTCCCATGTTGAAGACAGGGGTTTTGATGTCAAAGTCGTTCTCGGGCAGTCCGAGGCAGCGAATGAAGATGTCGAGAAGCTGCTGCTCCAACTCGTTCTGGGGGTTCTGGCGGGTAGCAGCACGGTATTGCGAGACAGTCTCGTTGTTGATGTCCTCGTAAGTCCTGTACTCGCCCTTCTGGTAGGCAGTCTTGATCTTGTTACGCGACAGCTTACCGAGGGCAGACTTCTGCAGCTGAGATCGGTCTAGAGGGAGGACCTGAGCCTTGGATCCAGTCGCCATCATGACGGACTTCGAAATGGCATCTACAGTCTCGACACGAGCGACGGTGTCTTCAGGGGTGAAGCTGGGCAAGAAGGTGACGCAGATCTCCTCAGTCTCACATCCAGCGGGGAAGTAGGAGAAGCAGCAGTTGAAGCTGGGGGTCAGACCAGGGATCTTCGATTCGTCCAGGGCGGTTTCAATCTCGTGAGGGTTGTATTTGACACCATTAATAATCATGGCCTCTTTGGCACGACCCTGCAGAGTGAGGTAGCCGGTCTCGTCAATAGAGCCCTTGTCTCCAGTCTTGAACCAGCCGTCGCTGGAGAAGGACTCCTCGGTTGCAGTGGGGTTGTTGAAATAGCTCTTGAAGACGACAGGGCCGCTGATCTCAAGGTTGCCGACAACGCCAGCCGGGACGGTCTCATTGTTGGATCCCTCGGTGATTCTCATCTTGATACCGGGCATGCAAGCACCGACAGAGGTGAACTCCAAAGAGCGTTCCTTGTCGTATGTCGGGCACTTGGTGTTGAAGATGGAACCAGCGCATGTCTCAGTCATACCGAAACCAGGAACAATGACATGGGCAGGGGCACCGTATTGGGACAGGAGCTGCGAAACGACATCACAGGTCTTGACGACATTAGCCTCACCTCCAGAGGCGATGTACTTCAGGCAGCTGAGGTCCCAGTTGCGAGGGTTGTTCTGCGCCTCCAGACCCTGAAGGGCAGCACGGAGCTTGGCAAGGAAGAAGTTAGGGGCAAATGTACGAGACACACGGTGCTTGTCGATGAGGTTGACATATTGGAGAGGGTCAGCGAGGAAATCAGGGGCTTGGACGTGGATTTGGTCCTTGCGGGCAAAGAGAGCCTGAAGGTGGATCTCGACAATGGCAGCAACATGGTCGAGGCGGATCCAGTTCAGAAAGGAAGTGCCTTCTGGCAGTTCAATAACTGAGTATTTGCCAGCAATGGCTGTGAAAATCTGGTGGTGGGTGAGGCAGACAGCCTTGGAGTTGCCGGAGCTGCCGGAGGTCAACATCAGCAGGGCGACGTCGGTCTGCTTGGACTCGCGGTTTATGTTGTTTAGCTCATCGGAGGTGGCCTTCTCGGCATTGAGAGACTCAATTGGAATGGGGTTAATGTGTTCTTGGTCGGCGAATTCGTGCAACAGTGTCGACGTGGTCAGACAGCTGGGGTTGATGAGGGCTTTGGAGAGGTGTTCGAGGTGGTTCAGGCGAATGGCAGAGTTGTTCGACAGAGCGGTAGACATGCAAGGAATACAGCCAGCGAAGAGGGTAGCCCAGAACCAGACAATGGCATCCCAGTGTGCCTCAAAATGGAGAAGAATGACAGATCCAGGACGGTATGTCTCACCCCGCGAGCGAAGAGCCCAAGAGGCCTTCTGGGCAGCTTCGAGGACCTGCTTGTACGAGTACACCTTGAGGTGGCCTAGGTTTCCCTGAGAATATGCGATGACATTGCCACTGCCCTCCTCAGCGCTAACTGCCTCCAAGAGTTGTTGAAGATTTCCAATCGACATTATGAGACGGAAGAGGAGGGAGGAAAAAGACAGAATGGGAGAAGATTGGAGAGGGAGAACGGATGGAGGCCGTGGAAGGACATTGGGACAGTGGGTTTATCTATCGTTTGCCAGACGAATGTTTACACCATCCACTCGGCTCCGACAAGAGCTAATGAGGAGCTGATTATGAAGACGTGCTTCAAAAGTCAATATCCTGCGCTAGTAATAAAACCGGTCTTAACTGTCATTGTCCGTATGTATTCCTCCATGATATTTTGTGTGATCATTAAGCATTATTTTGAAGCTATACAAATCACAGTTTTAGGATATATACACAAAATCCTGGTGCTTAGAATAAGGTGCTATTCCCAAGATCCTTCTGTTTAGAGAGCTGGCCTTTAACCCTATCCCTTTAAAGATATGTATCCTTTCCTATATTTCCATCCTTATATTTATTTCCTACCTCCGTGGATTCATGGCGGAGCTACAAGCTGGAAGGCTTGGGGAGAATTGATTACATCCTCAGCCGCGCCCTCGAACAATTCCTATCATTCGAGGAGATCCATGCTGGATCACATCGCCAAGCCAGGGGTTCCCTGAGTGGCTTGAGTTCAACAGGCTAATAGCAAATGCGTTTGCCTTGTAGCGACCCGTCCAATCCACTACGGTTACAGCCGGTCCTATCTTAAGCTCTATGTCAGCTCCATTGGAAGAAATGGATGACGATTAACGTTGACCAAGGAAAAATGCATATGTCGTGAGAAACTCAAATAGTTCATATCTTTCAGTTTCAGCTACAGGATATCTGGATCTGCTGAATTGGATATATTCAGCGTCTGATTGGACCAGGGATTTTCTGATACGAGGGATATTCACGCACACCATTACGCGTGAATAATGAAGATCGCTTCGAACTAAGGCAAACATTCGCTACAGCAGCCACAGATTAAGCCCGCCTGATAATGGAGATAGCTGGCTGGCTGGTTGATATTCGAGCTGGTCCTGCCGATTGTTCAATGCAAGCCGTGCCTGCAAGCTGAACTTACGACTCCAAAGACATGGATATTCTGCCCTTGGGAGCCGGTTTACGCTACAGTATCGGATTCTCGGGAGGAGATGTGAATCAGCCAACACCAAGGAAATGTTCGTCTCCGTGATGTAACTATTGGACATAGTAATCTCACTAGAATTTACTCACAACAAAGTCCATATCGAACATAGATATCCGCACACGGAAACGGGAAGGTTCCATGCTTCAATCCCGAGTTTTCAGCAGGAAATATATCATCCAGGCCTGTGGTTGGTTGACATGCATGCCGTGGGCATATCCACTCGGCTGCAGGGGTGTCATACTGTAAATAGCAAGGTGCATCCAAGGTGCCAACCTTACTATTTCCACAGAAAATTCCGTGCACATAAAACATCGTCATTAACCAAAATCTCTACTACCACACGAGCTCCGCCGCTGTTCAGCTGAAGCTACGCACAACAAAGCTGATCCACACGCGGCAACTGCGCCGAGCAAAGGCGGGCTGGGGATGGTCGTCCAAACAGTGATAACAATTCTATCTCAATAATTTCTCTGCTGGACTATTCTCTTCTTCGTCGCAGCCAGAATACAGCATGGAGGGCAACAAGAAGGTTTGTATCTCAATATCCCTGGATAAACACATTCTCACAGTTGCAGGTCATCATCATTGGTGCGGGCATTTGTGGTCTGGCAACCGCCATCCGCCTTCGGGATCACAACGGCCTCGAACCCGTGATCTACGAAATCCGCGGCCGCGACGCCGGCACTCTGGGAGGTTCTCTGGGTATTCCATGCAATGGACTCCTTCTCCTCAACCGTCTAGGTCTTTGGGACTCGGTCTCCGTGCGAGGAGTCGATATTGCCAAAACCGTCCTCCACTCCACCTCTGGCGGCATCCTCAAAGAAGTTGATGTCTCGACAGAACCAAAGGAGAAGACCGGATTCGGTTACCACCGCATCAACCGATCGAAGTTGATGGACTGTCTTATGGAGGGCGTGGAGAGATCCCAAATCTCCATCCACTGGGAAAAGCGACTTGTCTCTATTAACGACAACGCCGACTCTATCACCGTCAACTTCTCCGATGGCACATCTGAAACTGCTTCCCTCCTCCTCGGCTGTGATGGTATTCACTCCACCGTACGAACCCTTCACGTCGACCCGGGCTTCAAGCCAGAATACTCGGGCATCTCGGCCGTTTCCTCCATCGTCGACGTCCCGAATCCCAACGACAAACAACCATGTCTGCACTCGACACTCACCCCCCAGGGAATGCTGGCTAGCGCACCCTGCCCCAACAACCAGACCTTCTGGTTCTTCAGCAAACAGGTCCCTCTCCCATCGCAGGACTCGGAAGACGCCCGCTACGGATGGTCTCTCCACCGTCAAAAAGAAATGACGGAGTTCCGCGAATCACTCTCTACGGTCCTGGACGGTGTGCATGGCGACTGGGGACAACATCTCCGTCGGCTTGTGGATACTAGTAAGGACGTGCACTTTTACCCTCACTATCGTCTTCCCCTGGGTGGTAAGTGGTTCAAACCCGGTACTACCAGATGTTTACTTCTCGGTGACGCAGCACACGCCATGCAACCGCACGCCGGACAGGGTGTGTCGATCGTCATGGAAGACGTTTTCCTCATCTCTGGATTGTTGAAGAAATTTGAGAACAAGGAGTACGACTCCCTCGAGGCTGTCTTCGCGAAGTTCGATGAAATCCGTCGCCCTCGGATAGACAGAATCTCTCTGACAGCGCAGCGCAACGGTGCTAAGCGCAAGAATCAGAATCCCTGGGTCGTCTGGGCCAAGGAGTGGGTGGTTTGGGCTATGTCGTATGTGAGCAGTGTTTGGGGCATGTCTGTGTCGGGTGTTGATCATGGAGATGTGATTTATGACGTTGAGGATGAGTTGAAGAATTGTTAGATATGGGTCTGTTAGGGTTTACAATCTAGTTTTAGACGCGCGTAATGAAATCCTGGTCATATCGAAATTTACTATCAAACTATTAGACCAACATACAGTATTGCATGATGCTCAAATAAGCATTACGAGATATTGCGATGGGCTAAGCTTCTCAGGTCTAAAGACCTTTGGTACAAAAAGCATCCAGCCGATTCTAATCACTGTCTTCATATCACGGCCAGCAGGTGTTCAACGGAATATAAAGAGGCGTTCACATTTAATGTTGTCACACCTCTTACTGCATGTAACTAGTGTGTAAACTTCCTAGATCCAGGTCATGGCAGACAACCGATCTACATTTTCGGGGTACGCCTTTTCAGCTGCATTGGATTCTGTGGACCAAGAACATCCAGCCACTTGAATATGTTGGTCTTAGAAAATTTACATTGTATCTCCACGAGATCGAATTATCAGGGCCAACACGATACCGGACGTGCGAGCTGTGGTAGGCCTGGTAAAGGCCATTCCTCGGTTCCATCACACAATGTGACGAGGTTTTGAGCTCCTCAGCTGGAATCCAGTTATCAAACACATCCGTATTTCCACACTCTCTGGGTGAATATTATGACTCCTCTGGTTTCGGCTAGAATTGGCAAAAGTCTGGACTATCAGTAGGTTGCAGGAATCTCTACCTTTTTATACCATGACTGTAGTGAAGAGCCATTCTGTAAACATATTTAAATATTGGAATAAAGTCTTTTCTCGGGTTGAATCTTTACTAACAAAGTAAATATCAGATAGAAGCTTGTGGTCCACTTCTGTGTACAATAGGGACTGGGATCTATATATCCTGTAAAGTATAAACCCTGCCGTTGACTACTATCTTTCATTGACTTGAACATGGAACAAAAAGTTGTATATGTACTGAGGATAGACAAAGGATAATTGACCAATGCTTTCGTGATGGAGTAGGTGAAAAATCAGAATACTAGACACTAGGTCATATATCCTTTACTTGGTCAAATTCGCGAACAAAGACTGATCAATGAGAATCTTTTCAACACTGCTACAATATCTTAAAGTCAATTATATTATAGCAGGGTTCCTATGGTAAGCATTGTATGTAGCATTCGACGTCAATTTCTGGTTCCAACCGGAAAAGAGGGGTTCATGTCAACCGAACAGGCCAATTATGGAATGGAAAGATAAAATGACTCCATTTTACACCAGGATCATCACGTCGATTGTATCCTTCCGGCAAGGGGTGCAGAGAGCTACTGCATTCTACTTGCTGCGGGTTCCTCAAGACCAACGGCGCAGAGGCTTTCATCCACAGTCCCGCTGACGGGATGATCTATATCCGCTGTTAGAGTCTGGTGGCTAAGCTGTCGTATTTACATGCATGGGGTATTACTGGGGTCGGAAGCAGAGATAGATGGGTTTGATTGGACGGGGAGATGTGAAGGTGTCACATTAGACGCTGTTGGCATGTCCAATCAGCGGACAGATGGGGTTATCTGCTATCTCTCTTCAGCTGAAATATATGAAAGTGATGGTGCTGAAGGGGGTCATATTGAGCGGGGTTAATGCATCTTTACGCAATTAGTATAAACAGGGCATTCTGTAGACGATGAAAACGATCGTCTGACAGCCAACTCGGTTATATAAACATCGTGGAATCTTATATCTCATTGAAAAGTCTGATCCATCAGCCTACTCGTTCTGAAAGTATTGCTACTTCCTTCCATCCGAAATGGTAACCAAACCTCCCTCGTACCCAATCAAGGGTATCAACACCCTCGATCCCCAAGGCCGCCGTCCTGTCCGCAAGAACATCGACGACTGGTACAAGGAGCAGACCATGGATGACAATTCACAGAGGATCCAGTTGACCCTCTTCGTCGAGGCTTTAGCCATTGTCCAGGCCCTGCCTTTTGAGGATGTACGCTCCTGGTTTCGCATTGCGGGCATTCATTCTCAACCCTGGGTGGCGTGGGACAATGCGAGTGCTCCCAAGGGGCCGAAAGAGGTCCCAAAAGATAGAGTGCCTGGATACTGTGTCCACAATGATTACACGTTTCCGACATGGCATCGGGTGTATGTGACTTTGCTTGAGGTGAGTGGCTCTTTCCAACCTTGTAAGGTATACCGAGCACTAACTGATGATCCATATAACAGCAAGTCCTCCACGAAGCGATGAATGAATTTATTGATAAGAACGTCCCAGATCAGTGGGAGACAGAGTGGCGAAATGAAGCCAAGCAGTGGCGTCTGCCGTACTGGGACTTTGCCAGATTCGCCAATAAGCCGGAGGTGGAAGTGCCTGAAGGAGCGGTTGGTGAACTCAGACTCCCCATCCTGCTTGTAAAGCCGAACGTCGAGATTCGTTCTGTTTCGAAGAACAAAACGACAGTCGAGACCAAAACTGTGGCAAATCCTTTCTACAAATACACCGCGCCCAAGGTGATGGGTAAACTGGACAGTCCATATAAGATCCAGACTGAGACACGCACAAAAACAGACCATAATGGAAAGTCAACATCATGGACCATTCCTGTAAGTTTTAACCGTGACATATCAAATATCTATATCTAACATAGTCAAGTGGGACAAATGTATCTCAACCACCAAGTACGGCCTTCTAGAGGGTTATCACGTCGACATCTGGGCCGACGGAGGTCAGAACTGGCTTCGCTCTAACCTGGCACTGAATGAACATG
The DNA here is from genome assembly GCF_016861735.1 of Aspergillus chevalieri. Lineage (NCBI taxonomy): Eukaryota > Fungi > Ascomycota > Eurotiomycetes > Eurotiales > Aspergillaceae > Aspergillus > Aspergillus chevalieri. The sequence continues at coordinate 292,219 of NC_057365.1, forward strand.
CCTGGGGTCCTCAGCCAGCCAAGCCACAACAGACAGTGCAGTTCATGACTTGGAAGTTGTTGCAGCAGAATGGTGGTCCCACCAGCTGGACGGCTTTTTCCAGCACCCGATACTGCAGATCTCACGATGAAAAGCCGGAGTACTGGCTGTCTTTGGAAATGATCCATAACAACATCCATGTAGGTGTTCAATTAGGCCAAGCGATTGAATCTAAGCTGACGATTACAGGCCTTTGTTGGAGGATCGCAATTCATCCGTCCTGATGAGAAGCATATGAAGCTCTGGGGTATGGGACACATGGCCAGTCCTTTAGTTGCAGCTTTTGATCCCATCTTCTTCATCTATCACTGGTAAGCGATTATCTTTATATATTTGACGACTGATTCTGATCAAATGTAGCAACATCGACCGCCTGACAGCCATCTGGCAATTCTTGAATCCAACCAAGTGGTTTGACGGCGATAGTGCAAGCGCCCTTAACAACGATCTCCTGCCATTCTCCAAGAACGACAAACACGAGACTTACAAATCCGAAGATGTGAAGGACTGGCGCAAACTTGGATACGACTATGAGATTCTTCAGGATAAAAATGACCACAATCAAGAACACATCAAGCAGGTCAAAAAGGACATTGATACTCTCTACTCGAAGCGGACTAGGGCCCTGTTCCCTGGCTTGGACAAGGAGGAAAGGGATGAAAGTGACTATATCATCACTATTTACTACAACCGGTGAGTGCTCTAGCGCCAATATTTATTGAGATAAATGCTAATCCAACATACAGCTACGCTCTGAATGGCGAGCCTTACAAGATCAACCTCTTTGTCGGTGAGAAACCGGAAGAAGACTTCATCGGCCCCGGAAGCAAGAACTTTGTCGCCAGTATCTACAGCTTCAGTGCTCCTTTACCTGCAGACGGGGATGGTGGATGCGGAAACTGCAAGCAACAACAGAAAGAGGGCGTCAGGTCTGTCGCGCAAGTTCCTGCCACGTTTGCCGTCGACAAATTTGCAAATGAAGATGCCGGTCACCCGAAAGACAACGTGTGGTTTGTGGTGGTCGACAGTCTGGGACAGGTAAGCTATCCAGCCATCCAGCCCAACTTGATGATAGATATCGTTACTGACTACTCGACAGCAAGTGGATCTCAAAAGACTTGGCTCCCCGATTGAGGCGACGCTGCATCGTGCTGAGAAGGCAACCTTCTTGCATGAGGTCGATGATAACAGCCCGACAGACTATGAGAAGATAGGAGATGGCAAGCAAGTCGTCTATGGTGAGGCTACAACCTCTTTCAGATAAAGGTTTGGTTGATTATGAGCTTTATGACATCATTAGTTGAATGTGTTATGTAGTTATCAATTGCCTCTATACGTCTGTAGTTTGATACGCGGTATGGAAGTAGAAGAGATGAATTCCGAGAAATTGGCTTTGATTTATTATAATGATCGCTAGGGTATCTCGGTGAACATATCAATGTAGGGGCGTCTCTAGCAAGGGAATTTAGTTGGGTAAGTGGTATGTGTGGCTTAACATAAGCATAACATCACCTCGGAGAAACATGCTTATGGATATAAAATATAACCCGAACTTGATTATTCCAAGACCAATTATCTATGAACTTTTCACTTCAAAAGTGCCATATGTATGATCCCATCCTTGTCACGGGCTCAGAATAGTAGATGATAACGAAATGATATTCCTATCTAAAACAGTGTAGCCATCGACGAGAATATCGGATCTGGAAAGACAAAAGAGGAATCTATCTACAGGATAAGGGGGTATATATCTATGGTTGTGTGGCAGCGCTAGTGCCTCCTTCGTTTGCTTTCCCAGATGGCGGCGTTTGCCTCATCAGTGGTGTTCGTCAAAATTAGCAGTTGGTGTTGGGGTTAGCCGTCACAATCCCTCACTTCCATTAATTATCTTGTCCGCCGTGTCCTCCGTAATTATACTGTACATTACCATCGCATAAATCTACAATTAATCCACCCTCTCCTCCTTGAGGAATACCAACAAAGGCAAAACAGTCGCAGAAGAGGCCAATGCAAATACTGAGACAATGTTAGAACAGTTTCTATTCAGAGAACAGATAGACTTGCCTGGCAAAAACTGGAAAGCTTTCAGGTAGCTCGACCGGACAATCTGCTGTAAAGGCTCAGATAGCGACTCGGCGAATCTGAGATCATTGAGGATGCCCTTTATGATCTACTTTAAGATTAGTATATCGCTCATGAATTTGAAGGTGTAGACAACATACCGTCTTCTTATCCGGAATATCCACAATATGTTGGACAAGGTTGTTCTTGAAAAGTCTCTGAGCCAGAGCGGCACCACAAGCGGGCCCGATAATCGTTCCTAGCTGCTGACAGAGATAATATGTTCCGATGCAGACCGAAAGGCATTCTTTTGGCGAGCTGTAAGACATGCCGATGAACATGGTTGAGAAGAGAATGCCAGGTGCAAATCCGACAACAAACAGGAAGAAGGATTCCCAAATGTTACAACCATCACGCCAGGTGAGGAAGATGAGAAGGAAAGACAAGACTGTGATACCGAGAGAAATAATACTCATAGTCTTATATCGTCTCATCCTGTGAATCGTAAGCGAACTGGCCAAGTTTGAGAGAAGGGAAGGGGGGGTATTTAGGGATGCATACCGTTTAATGACATAGCCAGAGACAACTCCTCCTAATGACACACCAGCGGCGACTTGCACGTACATCATCGAGGCAGCAAAGTCACTCTCTCCTTCGACACGAGTGAAATAGGGGACAACGTTGCTGACGAACTAGAACACAGTCAGTATCGTAGATGGCAAGGTCTGAGTAAGAATACATACGGCGGTACGACCGGAGAACAACAGGCACTGCATAAGGCAGTAGGCCCCCAGCTCCCGGATCAACAAGTGCATCGGGATCAAAGGTCTCGTCGCGTAGAAAACTTCGGCCAGGACAAAGACCATGAAGGAAACAACAAAGGCAACCACCAGACCCCATGTTGGCACCAGTTGGTCTTCTTCTCTCGTTCCCAAAGTTTGAAGCACGAAGAGTAAGAGGATGATCGTAGCAGAAAGCGTGATGATTCCGGCAAAGTCGATTTCCCGAAGGCGCGATCGGCGAGGTTTGCCTGAAGGCTGTTTATTTTTATCTTCTGTGTGGTTGAGAGAAGCGGGCAGTCCGTACACGGCGACGAGGGTGCAGAAGATGATCAGGGGGATTTGGCCCAAGAAGGACCTACAACGGTCAGTATCCATATTTATTGTTGCGCACTACATGTCTTACCATCTCCAGCCGATCGTATCCGAGAGCAAACCACCGAGGGGCGCTCCAACACTGCGGCCGATGACATTGATCACATTTTCATAACTTCGGTAGACTGCGACTTCACTGGGAGGTACTAGATCTGTATCATGTTAGAGGAGACAATACAGACATTGATGAGAATATACCCATGATGATGATAGAAACGAGCGTCACCATTCCAGCACCGCTCAGGCCAGCAAGGACTCTGGCCAGAACAAGCTGTGTCAGGGAGGCACTTGCACCGCTGCATCAGACTGTTAGATTTTGATTCAACTATCCAGGGCATGATGAAGATCAGCTTACCAGGCAAAACATCCCAGGGTGAATAAGATATACGAGACGAGTAGAACATTTTTGCGCCCGTACGAATCACTCAAAGCACCGTACTATCCGCTGTCAACACCTCTTATCTAGCACCAAAGAGCATATCAACATACCACTGGCAGCGAAATACAGTATCCAAAGTTATACGCAACGAGCAACCAGGAACCTTGGGAGAGGAGATGGAACTGCGACGCGATGGTACTGAAGGTGGACAGAACGAGGGATTCATCAATACTGGCAATAAAGACACCTATTCACATTAATAATTGCTGATACATCCCATGATTCAGTTGGGAATACCAAAGAATGTCGCATAGATGATAAAGAGATCAGGGTGTTTTGTCTTAACCGGTGGATCCGAGGTCCCTGAATAAGTCGGGCCACGGGACTGGAGGAGAGGCGATCCTTCATCTGGTGGCATATCCGGGCCACGCTCGGTGGGAGACATATTGGATAGTGTTCACTGTGGTGGGAAATATGTTAGATATTGTCAAGATGAATAAATTCCCTTAACCATCAGCATTAAAAACATGACTGCTGTCGAGGGGAGGAGGGAGAAAATCGTCGATATCACAACATAACTAAGGGTGAAAAAGCAAACTAGCTGAACCTGACAGAATCACTCACTCAGTCGCTAGTCAATCAATCAACCAATCAATCTCAAATCATCGCCCCAATCATTCCAATAAGCTGGCTCGATGTGTGCATCTGTGCCAAGGAGTCGAGCAGCCAGGCAGGTATTGTGTCAATTCGATGCAAATCAAGACAGATCGTCTTCCTTTTTCCGTCACTCAATGGATCCACTCTTCTCAGCCATGCATGGTCAGCCGCAGGAAATACAAATCATTTACTGCGTTGTGACTGGATGATCCCTTCTGCTGGGATCCTCTGGGAGAAAACCCTGTCGTCTATTCCACACAGAGAGCATTTATCGACATGGCAGAAATTCTCTGGGAAAATGCCAATATCAAGATGCCATTCACGTGTAGAGCACATGGGCAAAACCCTGAAGCAAAAATGGAGAGCTCTTCACATTCCACAGTGGATAGCACCGTTATCCCACAGAGTATGGGGAACAGATTCTGTGCTGCATAAGATTATCCTACTTGACAGAACGAACACTCATCAGCACAGATCCATCCATCCCCTTGGCTAAGCAGGCAGACCTTGATTGGAGTTGCTTCCTGCGCATTGCGCACTGACCTTTTCATTTAATAATGAAGAATACCCAGCCGGATGGCCGACTTGATAAGATTCTGATTGGCGCTGGCAGCTCTGCTAGCTTGCCAATTTGGGTGCTATCGGGATCGTCGTGTGTGGTGCTATTGTCACGATGCATGCACGCACTGGAAGAGTGTGGCAATATAAGAAGGCTGCGTGTGCATCCATGGCCGGGAACGCACCTCGTCAACATCCACTTGTGATTTTGTTCTGACCTTCTGAATACAGACGTGATCTTTAAACAAACTGAACGCGGTCGATATAATCATCAAGTCAATTCAATAGTAGCAAGGGGAAATGGCAAACCAGAGGATCCCGCAGTTAGGGTGGGTCGGTAAGTCTTCAGCAGAATGAGCTGAACTTCACAGTGCTGACTATGGTTAGGACTTGGAAAGATGGGAAACGCCATGGCGAAAAATATGCAAAAGCATCTGGCAGATAAGGGACAAAGCCCCCTGTATTTCTGGAACCGAACCGCATCGAAAGGAGAGCAATTGAAGAGACTTGGAGGAGTTGAGTGCGAGTCAATTGCAGCCGTTGTCAACAGCAGCGATATCATTTTCATCTCTGTAGGCTGAACAACAGTTTAATAATTGTCTGATATACTAACAGAACTAGACCAGTGATGATGCTGCTCTTAAAGTCATCGTTGACGAGATCCTGGCCGCAGGAAATATCGACCTTAAGATCATTGTGGACACAACAACTGTACATCCAACTACCAGCCAAGAGGTCTCGGAGAAGGTAGCGCAGAAAAATGCTACTTTTATTTCAGGTATGTCCACTCTCATAAGGATTTGGTAGCAGGAAAAAGAACTCATATCGACAGCTCCCGTGTTCGGCTCCAGCCCTATGGCCGAGGACGGAAAGATTCTGATAGTACTAGCTGGTGACCTCTCTGGCATCAAGAAACTGGCATCATATCTCAAAGGCGTAATAGCTCGTGAGACTATCACAGTGTCTGACAAGTCAGAAAAGGCTGCGCTCTTGAAGATCATGGGGTAAGCACTTTTACCAGCAGATATTTGAAACTAGAAGCTGATCGAATCCAGCAACTTCATCATCTCCGGATTCACCGAGATTGTTGGAGAAGCCCACGTTCTGGCGGAGAAGAGCGAAATGGGCAATGAAGCCCTTGAGAATCTACTCGAGCTCCAATTTGGACTCTTGCCTGGCATGATTTCTAAGCGGTTGACTAGAGGTAATTACATGCCGCCGAGGGGTATGTCTATCCAATGAGTAAATATACTACGACCAATGCTGACAACGCTAGGCGAAAATCCCTGGTCCAATCTCAGTCTTGGTCTGAAAGACGTGGGACACAGCATCGACTGTGCGGACACTGCCGGGACGAGATTAAAGGTCGCTGAGGTCGCGATGGATCATCTAAAACGTGCCAACACTTATTCCGAGAAGGAGGGTAGGCCCTTGGACTCGTCGGCCATGTATGGCATCATTAGGCAGGATGCAGGGTTGGACTTTGAGAATGACTTTGTTAAGAAAAGAGATGCGCAGTAAATGTATCTGTGTTTTGAGATATGATTGAAAAAGGGAAGTGCTCATGTTTATTCATGTCAGCTACCTGGCCAAATTCAGAGACTTATTGGGCTGGGAAAACGAGTAAAGCAGCGTTGAATAGCTTTGCAGCTCTCCTCTGTTCTTCTTCTGAGTGCAACGAAGAGCCCAGGTCGAAACGATGAGTTGCAAAGATCGCAGAACGAAGGAGTTCGAAGAAAGCTCATAGCGTAATTGTTATTTTTATCAACGTTAACTATTATCATTAATCAAATTTGTAGTCCGCATCCAGCTCCTGGGGCTATGACAGACTGTATGAATCACGGAGGTAGGCCCTAAGCCTACCTCCCTACCAGTCTCGCTATTTAACAGGGTGGTCTCATTGTCCTATCCTCACCCTAATCTGGCTTTTGTACCTACAGCATTTGGGCCTGGGAGTGCCTCCTGGCCCTCGTCGTCATTTACTTGTTGGGCCGCTTGGCCCTCCCTCCAGTTACCTTTCTTTCATCTGCTCTGCCGCCTCCAATTCCTCCATATCCCCATTCACCCTGCCTCTGGTCCTCCAGGGCTTGCTTGGCACCTATATTGGTGTCTTTGAGAAATTGCAGGATGGCAGTGGTTGCCCTAGGGTCCCGGGACAGTCTTGCTTCTGGGGTTTCCTAGGTCAGCACTCGGAGCAGGTCCTGGCAAGCACATGGCAATTTCGCGAGATGCCCGAACTCGGGTCGGGCATACTTTTGCGCGGACCTTTATATACTAGTTTTCTATATCGGCAGGCGCTCTTTCTTTCCTTCCTCATGCTTGATATTCTTATCGGCAGCTACCTAGGTAGAACTCATGAGATGAAGTTCCATAATCCTGGCTGAGCCTGTGGCAGTTATGGAGACAGTTTGCAAGCCACGTCTGATGATCCTCAAATGCAAGATCTTATGGCACAATCAAAAGCTGCAGAATCCAATTTGCCAACAATACATGCCGAGTCTGTAGGCCCATCACTAGTTCATAAATCTGCAAGAGCGAGTGACTTATACTCCAATAAAGATTTGTACTTCTGTGTCACTTGTATCTTCCATATCTTTTGCTAGCTATGTAAATATAACTAGGTCCTCTCGCGGTGCCAGAGATATCTGAAGCGGGGTCTCTCGGACAGCTCAAAGGGGAATTTGGGGCTCGATTATTCCGCGACTAACGAGGTCTATATGGAGAGGGCTAGCTTAAACGAAGAAAGATATTGCCTAGCGAACATATTTACGCATACGCAGCTGATTGAGTGCTCACTAACTATATGTGCGCACAGGCTGGCCTATATCAAGAATCTCCTGGCCTGACTATCCGGGCCGATTATTTTTTTCCTACCGATTCACATCAGAAAAGATGATCTCCTGGGTCTGTGAATCCTGGCTAAGCCATTTCCTGCCCTCGGGACCCTGCATAGTTGCGGGAGATTTCAACTTCCACCACCCTTTCTGGCAAACCAATGCCACCACTTCTTCACCTGGAGCGGAGCCACTCCTACAGTGGGCAGACCAACAGGGATTGTACTTAACTCTCCACCCAAACAGCCCCACACGAGGAAACAACACCATTGAGCTAGCCTGGGCCAATAGCCCTCTCATCTGCCCAGGCACCCACACAGAGCCAGCACCAGGCTTTCGAGTCCTGGCAGATCACATAGCACTATGCACAACAATCTGCTAGCACACAGCCAACAATGCAAAGCCAATGCTGCCCCTCTGAATAGCCACACTGCAGGAAGGCATCTTCCACTCTACCATCTGCAAGTAAGTGGAGGCATTAGGCCAGTCCCAACCAGCCCAGTCACACCTTACACAAGTGCTCTGGACGGCTATTCCACCACAAATCCACAATCATGCAGGCAATCACCAATATCCATGAAGCCTCCATAAAATTGGCATGCCCGCATCCATCAGGACATAGATGGTGGAACAAAGAATGCCAGGAAGCTTTCTTGGCTCTATGAAGAGCCACACATGATCTAAGCAGCCAACCAGCAGAAACAGAGGCAACACAATGAATTTTCCGCCACACAGTATGCCAGGAAAAACAACAATACTGGTGCACACAAATAGATAACTTTACTGATAGCCAAGACATATTCAGAGCAATCAAATGGAACAGGAAAAGTGAGACGGCTCAGCTCAGCGCCTATCACAGAAGAAAAAGGTGATGCTCAAGCGAAAGAACGGCCTACTTAAGCCCAAGAGTTTTTGAAAATGCTGTTTGATTTTGCATGGCTCTGCTCACCCACTGATCGCCAACACTCACCCTCAACTCTGAAGGAGGTCCTCTTTAATGGATACTATTTTCACAAAGTGCAAGCTTAATACACGCAGGCTTTGCTGAGATTTCCGCAGGAACATGGTAAGGTCATCACCTCTTGCGCGGATTGTCTCGAGACTAAGTCCTCGTAGCTGGGGCCAGGCCATATTGGATGATAATGCTAGCCGGTTGAAAAGGCGCGCATTTCAAATCACTGCAGGTTTCCATATGTGGTATGCGGAGGTTGTCGGTGTGGTGGAGCAAGTCGACTGTCCAGTTATGCACGACGTCGTGCTCAAAGGTATATTTCAGAGTGAGATTCTCAAGATGTGCTCCGTACGCGATGAGCTGAGCTTCGTGAGCAATTCGAAGGCATCTGGGGTCCCGAGCCACTGGGGCCGCTTGATCCCCAGCCCGTGAAATTCAGCGTGAGGGAAGTGATTGGATGACTTGTCTGGGTGACGACCTCTAACATGGTTGGAATTGCATCTGTTAATTTGAAAGCTTTCAGTAGATGTAAAACAATTTCAGTGATAGGGGAGTAGATCTCAATGGACGTGCAGTTGACGAGTTGGCAGAAGATGTTACAGAGCTGTTTGACAGCTGTATGGTCATGGAGGTTGACGAGATGACCGGAGGCATCACGGCCCCATTGGAATTCTTCCCCAAGAATTGTCTCGGTCTTGTCGAAACCTTTGATGGTCAGGTGGTATACGTAATGGCGGAGTTGTGGGTTTGTTGAGATTGTTTGGAGTTTCCCTAAGCTGTCAAGGGAGATGTCGGTCTCGACACTGTGAAGGGACGTTCTCCAGAAGATGAAGTATGTTTTCTCGTGGAGACTTTTGCATGTCAGTCGGAATGCAGGATCAAGGTCGGCCACAAGTCAGTGGGATCGAGGAAGGATGCAACTGTTTCGACTAGTTCTGACGGTAGGGCGCATACTGGTGACTGGTTCCAACTATAAAGGCTTAATAATTTTATTTTTCAAAAAATTCTTTTTCTTTTGGAAGTCATTTATATTATTTTTTGTTTGGAAAGTAGTTGGATTAAGGAAGAATGCGAGGTTAAGTACTGGAGGATTTCCGGGCCGTGTACTGGCTGTGCCGGACTAAGACTACATGCGTTCCTGAACCACTAGAAGACGAAAGATTAGCAAGATCACCAATGATCACAGATATTGGTTATTTAAATCCCCATAGCGCAGCTATCAAATGCAAGCTGCTGTTGTTAGCTTCTGTTTTTGCCTCGGTCATATAGATGAAATGCACATGCATAACTCATGTACCATGGTACACCGCCTACCCGACATAGTGTATCCCGGGATCCACGTGGAGCGCAAGGGTTAGTCAGCCGATTTTTAGCTGAACCCCAACCAGAGTCTATTCAGAGACTTTGCATTTTCCCTCTTTATATTCAAGTATTGTTCCCGGGGGGGATGAAACCCTAGCATATTGTTATATTTTATATTAATTCCGGTTGAACCATTGCTGCCATGGCGGACAAGCAAACTGTCGCGGTCGTTGGCTCGGGCATGGCAGGCCTGGTCACTGCGTTTCTTCTCCAACAGGACAAGAAGGGCCGATATGATGTGCAATTGTTTGAGACAGTAAGGATTACTACCATTGTCAAAATGCTTGTGCTAACACAGCGCAGCAAGACCATCTCTCTCTAGACTCCGCCTCCTACACCATCACAAAAGACCATGGCCACAACTCGACGCCTTATCGCATTGACCTACCCATGCGCGCATTCGGCGATAACTGTCACAATAACTTGAAACGCATGTACGACTACTTCGGGATACAATATGGGAGAAAGAAGTTCATTTATCCGTTGACGACACTTTCCGAGAAGAAGGCATTGCATTTTATCTACTCGTCCGCGAACCACCAAATACCTCCGATCCGCCCACCAACGAGCAGCTATGCCAGCTGGATTATAAAAACAGCCTATCTAGGACTCTGCTATTTCTGGCTCATGCTATGCTGTTTCTTCGTCCAGTCCAAGGAAGCCACCGCACAACACGAAGAGGAATCGCTCCGACAGTATCTCGAACGGATCTGGTTGCCACACTATTTTGTCCGAACATATATCTGCCCCATGTTCACGAGTATCACGACCTGCTCGCACGAGGAATTTTTGGACTTTCCAGCGAAAGATTTTGTGGAATTTGCTAAGAAGATATATCGCCGGCCACAGTACTACGTCACCGGTGGCGTTCACCACGTCCAAGCCACCATCGCCAACGGTCTGTCCGTTAAACTTCGCACCACTGTGACGTCCGTGGAACATACCGGTACCAAAACGCGCGTGACATGGGTTGAGGGGGAGAAGGAAGGTTCTGCTATGTTTGACCATGTAGTAATGGCAGTGACCCCAAATGTTGTGGGCGCGATATACCAACCTCTTCGCGATGCGATGAATTCAATACCTGTTGTTCCCGTTCAATCGATCATACACCGCGACGCAGATGTTATTCCCGAGTGTGGCGAGGAGGTAAGAGTACAAGCTACCAAGCAAGGCAACCAACGTGATGTCTTGCACATCTGCTCTGATGACAATGCCACGGAAACACACCACGAACACCCCTCTTCTGTCTACGTTACGACCTTCCCCATTTCTTCTATTGATCCATCGAAAATCATCCATCACGTACAATTCTCGCGGACACTGCGAAGCGTAAAGAGCAGATGGATCGTCAATCAGTTAATGGGCAATGGTATACCGATTGGTCAGGGCGAGAAGGAACAGATCTGGCGCAATGGCGATGGCAATGTCTGGCTCGCGGGGTCATGGTGTTATGACGGCATGGTGTTGCTTGAGGGGTGTATGGAGTCCGCGATGACGGTTGCAGAAAGACTGGGTGTTGAAGTGCCGTGGGTGGACAAAAGTGATTAAACTCTGTTTTACAGGGTTGCTGCGCGTATATATGCACATGCACATTTATGTCTGACTAATAGTTGGATATAACTTAGCATTACTCATGAACATACCGATACGAATCATAGATACCCTAAATTCAACCTATATTTCCAAGCTGAATATCACAAGCATTCAAACCCCTTCCCCAAAAGTACTCACCTCCTTAATACCCTCCAACTCCCGCAAGAACCCCTCACACCTCGCCTTCGCCATCTTCCAACACGTCGCGCCCAACGGCAACCTCAACGGCACCTTCTCCCCACGACTAGCAACACTCCACAAAGTTTCTGCCACAGCACTCGGCTCCATCATCCCAATCCCTGACTTAATCCCCATATTCACATACTTCTCAAGCTGCCGGGCAGGCATATCCTCACCCGCGTAGTCAGGATGCGCCTGTATACGCGCTTTCGAATGACCATCGAAGTTCGTTTTCACACCGCTCGGTTCGACGATACAAATATTGACTATCCAGTCAGCACCTGCTCCACGATCCATCAAAGGCTCAAGTAAAAGAAAAGACATACCATTCCAATCCGGATGTACCTCCCTCGCTACAGACTCCGACCACCCCTCTACCGCAAACTTCCCCGCGTGATAATACGCATGTCCCGGAAACCCACACAACCCCGCCAAACTCGAGATGTTAAAAACCACACCTCCCTTCCTCCCACCGACTTCCTTCCGCATAATCGGCAGCGCGCGCGTCGTAACCCGCGCAGTCCCGAAGAACAGCGTCTCCATTTCTAAATGCGCTTCCTCCTCGGTTGCGGCCTCGGTATCGCCAGATAGTGAATAGCCTGCGTTATTCACGACGACGTCGAGATGGAAGGCATCTCCGAAATGCTGTGCGGCAGCGACGAATGCGGCATCGACGGATGAGGGGGATGTTACGTCTAGGGCTAGTTTGAGGATGTTGGGGGTATCCGGGAGGTAGGAGAGGGCAGAAGGGTTGCGGGCTGTTGCTATGAGGCGTTGGTTGGGCTTGGAGGCGAGGAGGGTTGCGATGGACTGGCCTATGCCGGAGGAGCAGCCGGTTACTGGTTGTATTGTGTTAGTATATTCGTGTAGGTGGGGAAGGGGGAGGGGCAGTACTCAGCCAGATTGCGTCGGGTGGGAGGGTGTAGGGTTGGGTGTTGACGGGGTTCATTGTGCTTTGAGATGGTTAATAGGAGATGAGGTGTAGATTGTCTATTGCAACGTTGAGGTTTTTGTGGTATAGGTGATGCCCATCGTATTTATATATTCTTCACCATTGCTTCGCCCCTTTTGTCTCCTGGTCGGGAACTCAAAAGGGCCTAGCATGTTAGTGCTTAATTGTGTGAACCTGATAGATCCCCGTATTCAAGACTGTATATCGTATTTCGCAGGATCGATACTTGCTTATCGGCGTCCCAAAAACGTATACAGTGGCGTCGGGTTCTGAAAAAGGCTTAGCTCGGATGCGATGCGGGGGCTTACGATCCTCGCGAGATTAGACATCCTTGGACTCCGACTCTAATTCAATCTAGGATGCGAGACCCAGTAAAACTGATTGAGCACATCCGCAGAAACTCGTATATTGCACACTAACGCCGCGCAACAACAACAACCCCCCTAATAACCCCCGACCTACCCCACCACCCAAAAAGCCACCCGGGTACCTTGAACTTGCCCATTCCCATACCAAATCTCTTTAATTCGCTATCCTTTTGACGTATATATGCTGAAATCCCGGGAAACACATGTTCCGAGATATCCCGCATCTGTATCATATCGCGGTCATACCCCGCCTGGACTAATATATCCTCGTACTGCTTTGTAGTGAGAAAGTTTGTATATGGAATTCCGGATAGTAGACACATCAACTGGACAAGGAGTTTATTGGTAAATGAAGCGGAGGAGTCCAGGAGGAGGTCGAAGGCCATGAAGGAGGCTTGGAGGTCGCGACATGCGTGGGTGAGAAGTGGAGTGCGGGAGGGTTTGTAGTGGTAGAGGGTGTCGAGGGCTAGGAGCCATGTCTGGGTCTTGTCGTGGTCGTGATTGATGGAGATGGCTGTCTTGAGTCCTGGCTCCCAGGATGAAGGCTTAGCTGCGTCCGCAGCGAAGATTCTCACGTCCGGTGTCCACGTTAGAGTGTCAGAATCGGAAGTCCGGTTTAATAATCGCTCTCGTGCAAAGTCCGCCTGGGAGCGTGCAAAGGTGACTCCTACATATGAGCCAACCAGAGAACGTCTCTTCTCAGCCTGTCCGGCGATAGATAGTTTTCTGGTTAGGTAGAGAGACTGATCACCACAACCGATTCCGACATCGATGAGCTTGATCGCACTGGAAGCACCCGCGACCGTCTTATCCTCATTCAAGAGTCCCGCTGTGATCAGAATAAATTCCAATAATGCTTCACATGCCTCCGGGAACGACTTCGTATCCTATCATCCTGTTAATAAATCGTCCATAGAGATGAAGGGACACGTACCTTCCAATACCCCATATTCATCCACATACTTCTAGGCGGAGCCTCGACGTTGAGAATGGCATGATCTAGGCCATATAGCTTTTCTTCGTTGGCTCCGATGAATAGTCTGATGAGACGCTCGATGAAGCTAAGGAACGTGCTTAAGAAGCCCATGATTTTCGACTAGAGTTTGTCAGCGCTGGCTAGAAAGAGAAAGAAAAAAGGATTTATAATTTATGTGATTACCTTGAATCTATAATCAGCCTGTGTAAAGCTATTTTTTCTCGTAATGTGTAAAGACGATGTTGGGTAGGAGACTTGAACAAGCTGAGCTGCGGAGTTGCCTTGTTCATAATAATAATGTTTGCATAAATAAATGCATAAATCAAGCGACATCTAACCCTAACAGGAAATTCAAATCTGTTCCTATACAGGACTTAGGAAATAGTCGAGATTCAGTGGTGTTTTGACAGCTTGCTGTATATTTGACCGCTTTCTTCTAATAAAACTATAATATCCCCATTTTCTGAAACCCCAGCGGTTGACCGGCTACATATAACCATGGCTCAGTAGATCATGAAAATATCGACATAGTAGTAGATGAAGATCTAGGTAAATAATCTGATCTCGATGTACTGCGTCGTAATTAGCCCAACGCATGGTACATCCACGCGATGGACGGATTCAAAGAAGAAATAGGTGTCTGATATAATAATGTGCACTGACAATCACAATCTATTGGAGATCAATTGCAGTAGCGCAATGCAATGGATTGGCCGTAAACATGCACGGCCCGGCTGCCGGCTGCGTAAGCTGCTCTAATTTTTTGTTTGCTCTAGGACAATAGGTCACAGAATATCTTCGCTTGATCCCAGACGTTGATGGCATTGGCTTGTGTATGTCGCAAATGTACTCTTGAATTCCAGGTAAAAGTTGAACATGTTAAGAAATGTGAATCCACCTTTGGTGCAAAATTGCTGCATTGTTAAGGTTGATGCGTACCAGGATCCACTAGCCAGGATCCAATAGTAGGAGCTTTTATCTTTTACCAGATTCGTTGATCACAAGCACTCGTTAAGATCACGAATGACATGAGCACCAAAAAAAAGGGCACCAAATACGGTAATTTTTTGGTGGTGCTTGACGCTTTACTTTCTGTCAATTAGGGCAATAGCCATCGGAACAACGTTGCGAGCCAACTTTTATCGCATATCTGACCATTAGCTTCAAAGCGAAATGCCCAATTTCCCAACAGGAATGTGCGGATTTTGCCAGACATGTCATAATCGCAGATCTCTATCATTCTATAAAGATGGCTTTTTGTCATAAGAGCAGTCCTTCATGGCTGTCTGGTGAACTAATTACTCCGGATGCCAGATAAGTACGAGTCTGTCAATGGCAAACGGCCAGAATCAAAAGGAAGGCTTATCAAGTAATCAAGCAAAAAAGCGATAGCATACTCATAAAAAGAACCAGTCACAGCCAGGGTTCGTATTCGTGGCGCATCGTTTAATCCGTCTTGTCGTAAATATGCCGCCATGAGAGCATCGTGCTCTTGGACTATGAGTGTCTGAGATCTCATTACAGAAACCGTAAGCTGTTTTCCAACGGTTGGAATAGGCGGAACGTCTAAAGTCATTGAGCATCATGTATCAGTACAGCTTCTAGTCACCTGGTCGGCTTTGCCGTGTGCGTCTCCTCAAATGACGTGGTGGCACGGTATCCCCAAGACGTATATGCGTCTTGATTTACTCCAGACATTTAACATTGCATGTCGACATTGATTGGTGTTAATAAGCTATTGGACCAAGTTTGAAGACGTCTACAACAGTGCTCGTGCACTTCTGGCCGGTGTGCGGTGCGCTAACTAGGTTCTGGTGTGGTTTGTGCCAGTTGAAATGCCACTTTCTGTCAAGGATCCAAGGTGTGTCGGACACTGATAGACAACAAATGGACTAGTCAAGTCTTGCAGGATCCCTTCATCCTAATGAGAAGGAACACATGCTGAAAGCTCTCGAGGTGCACAAGCTGCAAATGCCAGAAATTGAAGCGTATCAAAGAACTCAGCTTCCCAATATCGATAATTCGCATACCGCTCAGTCATGTTGTCTTGGCTCAACTCCCTATGGGCATGGTTGCGGGTGCTTGGACTAGAAGGACCCGAAGAGTTCTGAAACAGATCGTTGACATTCATAATTGGAGGCCAGAGGAATTGGGCAGGGAATAGTATCCGAATTGGCATACATGCAAGCATTATGCATCCACAGCATCCGTGGGCATTGATAGCTGGTCGAAGAGATTTATGTTGTTGTACAGCAGCAAGATAGAGATAGTCACGAGCAAGCAAATAGCCTTGGTGTTATTGCAAGGACAATGGTTGTTGTTTACAGAACAAGAGCTTAGTCCGTAATTGAGACAATTAGTCAAGCGTCGTATTTCTACATCATGGGTTCCTCGTCAAGTTAGCCTGTACGGAAGCGCGTCAACAATATGGAAAAGCTTACGAATGCTTATGACAATAGTGTATATTGATTATTGTATCTAGTGGCGGGATTTCGTTCTTAGAAACTTTTCGTATTTTTTCTACGCCGCTCTGGCGTCTTGCTGCCGTGTTCTTCTCCTTTGCCATGTGCTCCTTCAGACGGATGGATAAAGTAGCAGCCTGAGGCCGATTATGTCCAACTTGTACACTTGAATAAAACCAGAGACAGGCAGCAACCGAGCCTAGGCAGATAATTAAACCCCTTCGCACCTCTTCCTCCTTCTTTCTTCCAACTAACCATCCACCATCAGCATCGACAAACAACAGCAACATGTCGCCAACAACAATAACAGCATTCGCTTTTCACCTCAAACAGAGCAAGAAGCACCTCCATAGTCTGGCAAAGATCATGAAGTGGCCACACTTGAAGGAGAACTTCACGACCACCTTTGAGAACACAGTGACGCTGGTCAACGGAAGTGAAATCACCGTCACCGACGGCAAAGCACCAGCTCTCGAACCAGGAGAGACAGGAATGGTGATATCTATGCAGTTTGCCGTAACTGGAAATATTGATGACGAAGACGAGGTCGTGTTACAGGATTTCTTGAATAAGTTGCTCCAGGGACCGAAGCAGCTTATGAGAAATTGAGATAGTGATGACTCAGGTTTAATTACGATATTTCTGCCATTATTATGGGATGTTTTATTTAATATCGGGGAGTCTGGGGATGAAGGATGTTTGTGTGTGTGCATCTCTCATTTCCTTTGCCTTTCCTGTGTGTGTATGTGTTTATGTAATTAATCTATTCAATGGGAATTGTTTCATCCTTCAAAAGTGATGAGTTCTGTTCAATAACCGTAGGAAAACTAGTAAATCTGTATTGTAGACACCTGGTATGGTAGTAGTCTCTTTCCATCGTCGGCATACACGTCAAACTACGACGCATAATGTGTCCATCTAGTACGCCATCTGTGTGGCGTAAAAAGGCAGTGAACTGATCATCATTTCAGGTACAGTTCCGTATTTTTAGCGACCACATGCCACAAGTTAACTTGCCAGAAGGCCCCTAAATGACGGTAGCAGACAACCAATAAATTCCAATCATATAGCGGGTTCCTAGATTGATCCATGGTTGATCATTCCAAACGCCGGATGAGCCCTAAGGCAGGTCATAATGTACTCTTGACTCCAGTTGAGTCATCATACGGATAAAGAAGTCAAGTATGTCACTCGAACACATGCACTTCGGAAATAGCGGCAGCTTCCAAGGACCACAGTTTGAGAAGTTCTGAACATATTCGTAGTTACGAAGGACAATATGAGTGCCTAGTAGGTGACCACAGAATCCTCCATCCTCATCTTCCTCCTTCTCTCTTCCATGGACGGATCTATCATAATTACCAGCAACAACATCAACATGCATTCGACTAAGACTACATCGTTTACTACGACATTCAAGCACGGAAAGAACAACCTCCACCAGTTGGCAAAAGCCATCCAGCCATGGGGCCAGTCCAAGAAAGAGCGTGCGAGAGCCGCAGCCAGCGCAGCCATAATGGAATTTCACGAGCGGCCGCCATGGAGCCGGTTCACATTTCCAGAAGCTGGAATTGAAGATGACAAGAAGTCCTGGTACAAAGGAGATGAGAAGAAGTTTATGACTCGTGGAGAAATCCTCAGTGATACTGACGCTGATGGCAATCAGCAGTCATGGTATGAAGGAGATGAGAAGTTCTTCGACACTAAGGATAGTGACGAGGAAAAGGACTGGGATGATAATGCATCCTGGCATACAGGAGATGACAGGGAGCTCAAGGTTCCTGTGAAAATTGAAAGGACTGACATTAATGAAATCTACCAAGAGGTGATTCGTCAACACGAACTTGATGTGAAACAGTGGGATGCGGAAGTTGACGGAGTGCTTGAGCTTATCTATGGATCATGTTGTGTGTGAGCATCTCCCATTCTCAGTATCCCCTTGCGTGTGCGTGTGTGTATATTTGATTATCTTACTCGATGGGAGATGTTCAATTCCCTTCAACTAGAATGGCTTCTGCCCAGAGATTCTATATGTGACTCGTCCGGTCTCTTAGCATGCAAGATTCGTACAGCGCCCCAAGTGTAGGGCATGGCGAGTTCTTCACAATAATCGATAGAAAGTATAATGTATTATGCAATTAGACAGTGCGAGAAGGCAGCAGCACTATTCTACGCCACCAACACCTCTACTAACACCTCCATCTTCAACACATCCTCTCCATCATCTACAAAACATAACACAACCATGTATAAAAGTAGTTTTCCATCCAAATCTCATCTCAACTTTCATTAACACAACCAGCAATGACCATAGCCGAACGCCAGGCCCCCAAACACTTCACCCTTCCACGCCCCCTCAACAACAACCGCGACTCCGTCCTCGAGGTCCTCCACAGCCATTCTCGTCTCGCAAAATGCGCCTTGCCGGACATCAACCTACAAGTCATCACCAAAACAGACGATACTACCGTCTTCATCGATGAACCTCACGGCCCTGAAGATCACACTGGTCAACGTACACCACGGAGTCATGAAATTCGTCGACCAGGTTGTGGAGCAAGACGTCAAAGCCTCTTCCAAGCTCGTTGATGACTTTTCTATTTCCGAAGAGAAAATGTGTTCGTAATCAAGCTTTCTGTTTGTTGTTGAGCAGGGTTGGTTCTGGGGATGGCGTGGGGGTGAAGGGTACCGGTACGTTTGGTCACATCAGATTCCCGTGTACGACTATTTCACTGAATCAACTGAGTCGAGTCAAGAAGTTGTCACTGTCCGAATTTCCAGATTTCAACGTGCCAAGTCGGTAATTTCAAGAACCTGCAGGAACGGAGAAGTCCAAGAAGGAAGGAGCGACTTCATTACCTACCACATTGGCTCTATACACGAATACCCATCTTTCCACCTGCACTATCTCCATGATCTCTGCAATTATCGCGGAAATGGCTTGGAGTACGTCTCCCTGCTCAACTGCGACCCAGATTTTGCTAACATCTTTCAGTCTTCACGAAAAGCAGCGAACGCATTCCCAAGCTTGTTCCTCTCCCTCCACTCTTCAACGACACGCCTGAAATTGCGATCTCAATTCTTCACACCCATCACCGCACCTTAGCTGAGGCAATCTACCCTCACACTAGCATTGAATCAACGGATGCCAAGTCAAACAGCACTGTTTTCGTGATCCATGCGCCAGGCTATCCTCAAAGAATCACCGTCACGCTCAAGAACTTCATGGATGGTCTGTCAATACTTGAGGAGGGGAGTTTCGGACCGGGTATGAGGATGGCCATGCGTTGGAAGCTGGCGGATGGTGGGGCCGAGTTTCTTCCCGGCACGCAATGCCTTGAGGAGAGCGGACACCTCTCCTGTTATCGCCTCTTGACTCCAATTCCCGAATCGTTTACGCACGAGTATCACTTCAAGACGATTATTCTATGGACTTTGTTGCATCAAATGTCGATCGGCGAACGAGTCAAGGCAAGGAGTGCTGGTGTGGCGCTCACTTGGGGAAAATCTGGTGACCGCAAGGAGAAGTCAGAGTGATTGTAATTATGTTCCAATGGCGAAGGAATTGGTTGTGTTGCTGGATAGTGTTGGAGAGACGGAGTGAGAGAAGGTAGTTATACAGGGCACGTATGGCGCATTGCGATGCACCATTATTCCTCTTGCGACAAATATTATTGACTAGAGATGTCAAGGTTGAATGTACTTTGAGTTGGAATCCGTTGAATTGGTCGCTAAGAGAACCATAGTGAATACAGGCATGTGAGCCCTATACACCAACACAATAACCTTCCATCCGTCTCGACTCTCCGTTATAGTCATCATCTCACCGACCAATATAAAATGCTTTTCGGTGAGCCCTCTTCTTCATAATAGTCAATTCACTTCATTGCAACTAACAACACCAACACTGGCTTGTTCAGCTTGTGTATATCTATGTGCAGATAAAGACGAGGAAGGTGTTGATATGTTGTTGGAGAGGATTGCTGGGGGGTGATGCTGAGGCTAATTACTAAATCAGGCGTGAGTGACGAATATCGGTTATCGATATGATAGCTTTGTTTTGTACAATTAGTCCAACAAATTCGATTTACAGAAGACGATACTATTATCTGCATAAGTAAATGTGTTCTAGTCTTGGTGTGAAGTACATGTCACCGAAGGAGCAGTGGCACGTGAGCCCTATCCACATACAGCACCCCATCTCAACTCACCATCCAACCAATATCTCTGTTCAGCAAAACAGCCATGTTTTCCAGTGCGTTCTCCCAACCCAATTTAGTCACACTGGATGCTAACGCTCCAGTCTTCACAACAACCCTCGAACGAGGCCCAAAACGCATCTCCCTCCTCCCATCTCTCAACGCCGACAAACCAACCGTTCTCTCAATCCTTCAAAATTACATCCACCTAAGACACTGCATCTGACCGGACTCCACAACAAAATCCACCGACCCCTGCGTTGACACCCCCATATTCACTATCCGCTACCCCGACGACCCCGCCGTCGCCCTCAAAGCAACCTTCATCAACATCACCAAAAGCGTGTCCGTCCTGGAAGAAGATACAATGCCTGGTGTGAGCTTTTGCTGGCGGGTCGTTGGTGGTCAAAACGGCATCTTGTGTCTCGAGGAGAATGCGTGGCTAGAGCGGTCGTTTTTGATCGGTGGATGTATGAGCTCAGGAATGGATATCGGCCAAAGACGTAGCGAGTGCTGGAGTTTTTGGAGAGGGTTTCACAGGGGGATAAGGTGGGTGAGAGGGTTGCGGCGGCTGCTGGGAGGGTAAGATATGTTGAGCCTGGGAAGAGGAAGAGTGAGTGATTATTGCGGTGGGTAGAGGGTTGTATGTATTATCTCCAGCTCTCAAGAGTACGAGATATGTACTGCATTGCCCTAACATCCCTCTTCGAGACTAGTCGCTCACTGCTATCCCGAACTATGAAAATCAGGAGTAGTTCGGTGCAGCAGTATTCTCAAAGAATATGGACCGTTGATAGCCGGCTTTTTCTTTTCCCTATCTTATATCTATCCTCACCACAGCCCACTATCCTCATCTCACTATACCCCTTGGTCGCAACATCAGCGTCGCAACATCAGCTACATCATGCATCTCCTCTCCAGCATCCTGGCTACCACGTTAGCATCCCTCGCAAGCACATCCGCCCTTCCACACATCGACCACCGCGACACCTGCATCCTTGTCCCACGACAAACTTCGTGGATAACGGTGGTGTCTGCTTCACCGACATGGCATGCAAATCCAGCTTCTGCAAGGACCGCCGCTGCGCCAACAACCACTGCACCTCCAACCAAGACTGCGACTCCCAGACAATCTGTAGCCACGGCAGCACTTGTATCATCGGCTGCCTGCCGGATGATCACGAGTGCGAGCGGAATGAGCAGTGTCGCTCGGGAAATTGCAATGACAGACAGTGCGCTGCGGGTACTCGGTATCCCGGCGCGGAGTGCTCGGATAACCGGGAATTCCCGCAGGGCTTGATTTGTTGGAATATGGAGTTTATTGCGCAGGACCGGAAGAAATGCTTAAAGCCGGATGAGCCTGGGACGAAGGGGCGTTTGGGGAATCCGTGCAGTGGCAACGAGGACTGCGGCAAAGAGCTTGAGTGCAAGGATGAGAGGCAGGGTGTTGAGAAAATACAGGACATTTTCAAGGCTTTTCCGCCTGGGGCTCCTGAGAATCATCTCGTGTGCGTGGAGAAGAAGGCGAAGTGCACGCCTTTCCAAAGCCAGTGTTTTATGGACTCGGACTGCTGCTCAAACAAGTGCCGGACTACTGAGATCTTTTTTTTTTTTTTTTTGCACCAGTATGAAGAGGAATGGACTTGTGGGTCAAGCTCTTAGTGGAACCGAATGATAGCTTTATGTACCGATTTTGAAAATTATAATGATGATTGTATATCTTATCTAGGATGTCCGATGTCTGATGCAGTCTTATCCAGAGTCCATACTTGGGATTAGACGATATACACTGCCCAATATCCTTGCAGCCTATTAGACAAATGTATTGCTGAAAATGTCAAGGTGACAGGAATCTAATGCAATGAAGAAGCCACCACTGCAGGTAGATCTGGATGTGATATTGTTGAGGAATGCATATGTGATGAGAAATGAAGTTTACAAGGTCTGGAATGCAGATATAGACAAGATCCGCAATGTTTTCTATGGTGATTACCCAGTGGCGAATATTTCCTGCCATTGGGCAAGCATCTGCGTTCTGGCTAATGATTCCCAATTCATACAAGAGTGTTCGGTATCCGTCCTCGGCTATAGATAATAATTATGGGCATGCTCAAGATAATCAGGGTCCATAGACGACGATGCAGATATCTACAATAGCCAATGATATATATACAACTCTTTCTCCAGTCACGCTTGTTCTCTCATATAAGATGAACTTTCAACCAGCGTCCCCAGTTTCAAGACGCTCCCCAGCACGCCCTCCGGGGACCTCACCGGGCTCTCTGCTCGCTCCCTCGCCTCTATCTCTCCCCTCCCCCACTACCATTTCTCCCCCCTGATGCCCCGACTCTGGCCCATTGACCACAATAGTCCTCCTAACACCCTCCCGAAGCCTCCGGCTCTGGACTCGTCTTACCTGAGCAATATTAACCGCGATCTGCGCCCCAAAGATAATCAAGAACATGCCCAGCACCAGAGTTTGCGGAAGATACGTCGCAGAGCTGGAGTTCCGCTGTGGTGGAGTACGTTCGCGCTGACGGTCAAATGTCGACGGCGTGGAGCCAAATGACACAGAGACGGACATGGAGAACGGAGTGAAGGAGGTGATAAAGCTCGGGGATGATAAGGTCGTCCCTGGGGGCAGCAGAAGTGGGAGGACGGAGAAGACGAAGAGAGGGACGGCTAGTCATAAGACAGACATGATTAATGGGCGATTTGATCTAGTTGGTTTAGTATGTCAGCCTATTGTGACAGGGATGGCGACGTACCGTTCTCTAGATTCAAGCTTCTTGACCCACCGCGCACTGATCTTCAACCGTTCCCGCACGCTTGTTGCGCATAAGAGGCCGTATTTCTCTTCTTCGGAAACGTGAAGGATGCTCGCGAACCACCAAGGGAACCGGGATGGATCGGTTGGTTCGTTGCCGTACGCCATTAAAGCCCGGGGATGCAACCATGGCGCTCCGACTCTATGCTGTGCGCGAACAAAATCTAACGCCATATCTAATAATTTCTGCGTCGACATGGATTCGAGTGGTTGTTGCGTCTGCTGCTGGGGCTCTTGAGATGATGGCGGCAATGTCTCCGCAAACACAGCAGTCTCTGCGGCTTCATTGCTTTCCTCAACTGTGATAGGAACATCACCGAGCCTCTCAATTTGCCCAACATGGTACCCGTCCAGCATATCTGCCTTGGTGACCTTAAACCGGGAAACTCCAGTCGCAATCACCAGACTCCTGCCATCAGGAAGCGGCTCATAGCGATCCACTAGCATAAGTGTGCCGTACTGCATAAATTGCGTCCTTCCTAGGCCACCCTGCCTTCGCCGCGCACGGTTATACGCAACCATACCAAACTTGTGTTCTCGGCTATCCATGACTCGACGGATCATAATCCGATATCGGGGCTCAAAAATATGTAGAAAGATTGGCATAGTTGGAAACGCTACTGAGCTCATGAAGAGAGGGATGGTTTGCTCATCGTCGAGACTTGCTTCATCGTGCGCGATGGATTCTCGACGCGCGGAAACTTGATCTGGGAATAAACATTCCATTAGTCCCGCGACACGGGCGTTAATAGGTTCAGCTTGAATGGTCGAGGGCATATTGAGCTTTCGCCGACAAACAGGACATAGGTCTGAATGGTTCAAGACTAGCCCAACGCATTTGCGACAGAATGTATGGCCGCAGGGGGTCGTTAGGGGATCTGAGATGAGCGAGTAGCAGACCTGGCAATCCAGCTCATCGCGGATAGCCTGCTTTAGTCGCGTAAGCAGGACAGCATCAATGGATGTCTCGACCACACCATCCCTCCTCTGATAAACAACATCCGACGCATCATAGTCCAACCGTCCCTCTTTGATCAACCCGTAAACGCCCCTCAGCGCTCCGCCATCCAAAGTCGCCGTTTTCCATGTTTCCTCCAAGTCATTTGGATTTGCCCAGGTTAGATCCAGGACACTGTCCCCATCCCCGTACCCAGCGCCAGATGTATTCCCACTCAAAGCCTCCTCAATAACCTCCACCAACCTCGTCAACAACACATCGACTCCACAATCAGCCACACAATGTTCCCCCACACACGACTCGTTCTTTTCCCACGGACAATTAAACCGATATTTCCGTCCCTCGCCTGCAGGATAGGTGATTCCCACCCGTGGCTGGACGGGTGGCAGACACTCCCGGCATAGTGCATTCCCGCATGGCAGGCGGAGAGGCGTGCGGAGGGGGCATGAGCAGCGGGCGCATTGGATCCGGCGGAGGATAGTGTGCGCGGGGAGTGCGGGAGAGATGTAGGATGCTTGCGATTGTGATGACGGGTTGAAGGGATTGTATGCTTGAGCGTCTCGTTCGTCTTCGTTCATGGCTGTTGGGAATTCAGAGTCGTGTGGAGAGTGCGGAGACGGGTGTTCGTTCATGGGGAAATGGGGAACAGTCGCGTGCGATGCAGTATGTACTCGTAGTATATAGGCCAATATATCAGAAGAAGATAGCAAACATATTTAGAAAGACACGAGTTGAATGGCAGCTGGAAACTGGTGTAATACTCCGTCACGGAGCTCTCGTCATCGGAGGTCCGAGTGGGAAAGCGTGGCCGTATCGGTAGTGTGTGGCATTATGATTAGACCTTGGCTTATCGATGAGGGTACGTCAAGAACTTCAGCATAAGTCTGTAAGTGGATAGCATATCTGCAATTCCCTCTTCCAGATGCCTGCTGAAGAATTACGACTGCAGTTATCTGGGCGCGTATGTTGTTACTCCGGGACGCACATACTCTAGCGCAACTGAGGGCAACGCTAGAACAGCTCGCGAGAGGGGATTATCTAGCCCTAATCGTATTACGATGCATCTTTCAAATCCCTTCACGGTATCTCAATTTGGCTAGTGGGCAGCAGCCACTGGCGCGGTAGTATTACATCTTCCACGGCGTCAGTGGTGGACTGATGATATGGGAGAAAGGATACGGAAGGAGATTTAGAGGACACTACTGTCCTGAGAGAAGCTATATTCGATGGGCGATTGATGCAATGAGGGTTCCGTTTAATAATGTATAGCCTCTTCTATCGCCCTCACCAGACCCATGTCTTGTTTCACTATAATGAACTATATCAAATGAATTCAACTATCAAGAGACACACATCACACAATCTAGCGGATGATCTACTGCACAAGCCGACCCACCCTCCAAATGAAATACATATTTATTTGAAAACAACGCACAATCAATCACTCTCACCAGCATCAGCCCTAGCCTATATCCCTGATTTAGACATGAAGACTATAGGATTCTCCATGATGCTATTTTGTTGGCATATATCTAAGAAGGTGCTCAGTCCATCAGGACTGAATATACCAACATCCGGCCAACAGTCCGATTATCCTCCCAAGCCGCAACAGCAGTATACTCTCAGGCTTGAGCCTGTCCTTTAGAGAAGAGTTGGTGATCCTTAGATTTTACTCATCATCTGAATCAGATATATCGTCATCGTCATCCTCTGATTCAGCCGCTCCGCTGAGAGTTGCGATTCTGTGACGAATCCATTGCGTTTCGAGAAGATCCCATGAAGATAATGGATGTCCTGATCTAGTGGTGAAGGTTATCTTATCGCCGGAGCACAACTTCCTCTCGCTCGTCGTGTTGTAGATCTTACCCCCTAATGATGCTGAACTCAGATTGTTGGTTAGAGCCGGGCGGCATAAAATGGACACTTGCATCCCTTTGGTAATGAGATGGCATTCAGTCAAATTGACGAGTTAGAGACATATTGTCCTCAGACATTCTAATCGGCTTGAGAGCGGACATGCCCTGGTCCAAATATTTCTGGACGTGGGTGGCCATGCAGACCAGTTGTGACTTGCTTCTGTACCCGGTTGTTTCGCAGCCAGTCTTTTCCATAGAACTATTGTCTGGAGAAGTGTCGATACAATCGAATGCCAATTTGCGAAAATCGGAAGACACAGGGAGAGATAAGGAACAATATGGACATGCAGGCTATGACAGTATCTTTCTTTGTTTTTGTACATTATAGAAGGGTGCCAGAATTAACAAATTCCAAAGTACATCTCGCACTGCTCCGATACCCACTGCGCCTGTCTTTGGAAATCCTCCGGTGTCTTTGACCCATCTTCACAGATATATGTGTTAATCAGGCTCGGAGGCACCCATTCAAAATACACGTTTTGCACATTCACCGTTGGTCGACCTTGTCCAAACCCATCACTCTCAAAATGACCCTGGACGACATCCAATCCTTTGGTTTTATCATTCCGCTCCCAAGCATTCATCACCTCTGACGCCTCATTGTTCTCCACATTATGCTCGTTGCTCGATTCCGTAGCAACTTTGTGGATTTCACTAACGACAATTGTCTCCGCAGCCGGTGCCATATGTCGAACCATCAGAGCAGCTGGAAGCGATCCCGTCTTATTACTCACGGACCCATCTGCTGCAATCCGATCCGCGCCAAGGAGAAACAGGTCCACTCCCATAGCAGCCTGGGCTACGGATGCGTCCGTAAAAATAGTGACGCGGACTTGCGGACGTGGTATAGATAGGGCCTCGAAACCGGATATAATCGATGCGGCCATAGATACACCCTCGAATAGGGGACGAGATTCGAGTACGTGGATGTTGACGAGTGGCGCTCCAGAGGCGAGGGCGGATTGAATGATGCATTCGCGGATGGTCGAGCTGGATGACAGAGTTAGGATAGTAAATATATTCCGTTTGCTCTCGCTGCTCCCGTTTTTGGACAGCAAATATGATGCCAGGTTCTGGCTAATACGAGGCGTGTAGGATCGTATCATTTGTTGTACGCTATCAAGCGCATTTTGTACGCATAACCTTTTGCACACTTTACCTTCGTTCTCCTCCCGTGACAGAGCCGTCGAAACCTCACCCAAGGCTAAAAGCAGGAAGCTAACAATAGCCGCATCCATACTTGGACGACCATTCTTCCAGAGATGCCACGCTGCTAGACAAGCCTTCCTCCACCACGGGCCATCGAGACTTATAGAATCCTCAAGGCTTTCCAGGGTAGCCCGCAGTATGCTCAGTGCAACAGCGGCTAATTTTCTCGCGCCACTTTCATGGTCTTGCTGTAATTGCTGTAGTCCGGTGGCTAATATTGTCCCTGATGCGGGACCTAATTCGCTGTCGAAAAAGGTATTCCGGAGTCCTTGGTTAATATATGAGATATTAACAAGGCTTTTGTCTATCCGATTGACGCATTCTGCTCTGTTGTTCTCTCTGGTATTGTCCTTGACGCAGAACGCAAAAGGATGAAACACACATTCTCGTCCTATTAAAAACGGATCTTCAAATATGAATGGCTTCCCACATCGAGTGACATTCAGCGATATTTCAGGGAAATTCGTCTGATTCGTGATCATTTTCCAAGCAGCTTCCATGGGAGTCGAATCACTATCTTCAGTAACCCCTACAACCGGTGCGGAACTGCATTCCAAGCATTAGAAGCAACCCAAATGACAACAGAATATCGGCACGTACCAGTTCGCGGCAGTCGCATCTGCCTCAACCATAAAGCACAAAACAAGCCTGCATGGTGTATCTTCCCTCGTTTCCGTATCTTTCTCTTGCAGGAGCCGCGATGGCGCAGACGCAAGAAATCGAAGTGCGTCTCGCGACTTGGACTTAGTTTGCGATGCACTTCTTTCTCGCCCTTTCCCGCTTATTCTGGTGACAAACCCGGGTGCTTTCCGAGTCGGCTTTGTCCGTTTGATCGATCCTAATAGTCGCAGGCTGCTCTTCTTGTTTTCACATCGGGGTCCGGGTCGTGTAAGGAAATCCATCAACGAAGGGGGTTCGTCGACATATTCCATGGTGATAGAATTAATACACAAATCGAAACGAAGGAAAACGAGATTGTTGTGTGTGGAGTTTTGAGATATTGATCGAACTAGAAATCGATTCTTCGTCTATGCCCTATATATATATCCACAGCATAGCCCGTGATCTCCAAACCTGCCAGATCACCAAACTCCATAATACCACGGAATATAACCATCTTCTGCTATAATTCGCGGAAAAATAAAGTCGGTCTACATCAAGTGCCAACCATTTGGGCCGAAAAGCAAGCAAGCTGAATGATCGGCGCGCCACATGTTCAGCCGGGTGTTTATCATTTCCGGATATGTATTCACCAGATCGTGGAGAGCTGAAAAACAGAAATAGGTTGCATCATGGTTATTCAGGACTTCATATCACGAGCGAAGCGTGGGGATTTTACTTTGGACAAGTATTTGTAGGATCAGGGCGTTGGGTGAACGGAAATATTGCATGTTTATAGAGGTAGTGCACCCGGGATGTATATAGAACACCCGCCAAGCTGAATTCTGTAGTGTGTAGACGAGTCGAGAGCAGGAGAGCGGAGCTGCAACCGTTCGTTATCGTTGATAACCAGGAAGCCAGAGTATGGCGCTTCGACCCAGGCTTTCAATCTGGCAGACCTGATTACCTCGACACAGCGATCTTGTTGTAGTGGCAAGATATAGGCGAGAAGGTAGTTCTGAAGCTGGGTCATGCTCGAGTTAATTCAAGAAGAATTGGCGAATGGATCTGTTTAGACGCATTTCTGCCGGTATCATCCTGTTGATCTTCAAGCTGTCAACCAACAGGGAAAACTTGGCGTCGCGAACTAGATACCATCCCGCACCGAAGTCCCCGAATACTGATTTGAGCACCTTGGTGGTATCTTCAATAAGTATACTAACTGAGACTTCTCAGCGAGGCCAAAAAACCAACTATTAAATACAACAAGCACGATATCAAGTTCTTCGCAAAACAGCAATGGGCAAAGGGACTCCGCCGGAACGGTCGACAGATCAAGAATGCCTTTCAGGCAGCCGCGGTACTAGCCGAGTGGGATGCTATCGAGGAGAATCCTGGGAAGGAACCGAGTGTTGCTGAGTTGATTTACAAAGCACTTTCAGTTGGTTATCCACGCCAGTAAGATTTCGAGAATTTTATCGATGTTCGACGCGAAGCACGGAACACGGGCTTGAATCAAAAATTGGCGAAATGACTCTTCAGCACGGGGCTGTTTCGGAGAGCAAAGCACAACCAGTAAGAAATTGGTCAAGCTATGTTGCAAAAGCCTCTCACGAGCCCCGTACAACCGAGAAGAAACACAGGAAACAGTCCAAGTCTGGTCGGAGAAAGGGGAGCCAAGAACCCGATGACACGACTGTGTCTTCGGAGCATTCAGCTAGATATGAGGTATCGGACAGCAGCAGTGATAGTGATAGTGACGACTAGGCCATGGAATGAGATTGTAGCTGAGAACTCAGTCAGCGTTAGTCTCCGTTCACATGTTCTCAGAAATCTGACTTCAACCCAATACCTACCTGACCTCCATCGACACTAATCATGAATATAGCCGTGTATGAAGTCTATTGTCGGCAGTACACAATCCAAATGATAGCGATGATTCTTGGAAGTAAGTGAATTCATTCCTCATAACATAACCATGCTCCCAACCTAACACACCCCGTTAAGCAAGACAAAACTATACACATGCAAATGCAATTCAATTCAATCGGTCAATACAACGCTCAAGCAACCCACACACAGACTCTCAACATCCAGTGACACTCATAAGACGTATACTGTATAAAACTCCATATGTCCGGAGACGACTGTATCCGTGCCTTTGACAGTGGGGTATATGATATATTCAAAAGAGATAAGGTAAGATTAACAGTTGAAGAAGGGTAGAAAGCGTGTGCTGTAAAAGCAAGAAGTCCGTAAGGGATATAGATGGATAGGGCGGGGGATGTCTAATCAGCAGACCCCTGCGACGAGCTAACATCCGACTCCGTATCAGAGTCCTCTTCAAGGACTATCCGGCGCATGACGCTTTTATCGAATAGGTCCAGGGCAAAACGTCGCGCGGGGAGTCGGAAGTGGTGGCTTTCCAAGATGTCAAGGGTTTTGCGGAAGAGTTGAGCTTGGTGGAAATGTTCGGGGTATTTTGCTTTGATGCTGCAATTGCAAGTTAGCATTGTTGTGAATAGTTACGTGGAAGAGCATACCTATGAAGATCCGATGCCGCCCTCTTGGACAGAACAGTATTTCCCATGTCAACAATCAGGTTCAAGATTTTTTGATTCGCAGGGTCCGCATCCGTAGCAGCAGCTTTGAACTTTTCACGGGATATCCGCTTCAACTCAGGGTCACGAGAGTAAGTAGGGAAATCAATCTGCATCATCAGCAACGTCCTTGAAAGTAAGTAATAATAACAACATACCAAGAACAACTTCCTGAAATTATTTGGAAGACTAAATCCCAATGACTCCCCCTTCTGATCAACAGCCGAATCCCATCCGACCTCCCGTAGCACCGACAATCCATGCCGACTCCGCGAGATCAGCCCAAGGACAAAAAACGCTGTCCCCCGCATGGTCAGTACCTCAGCACTCTCCGCAATTCCCACGATATGCCACACGAGATCTTTCTCCAGGAAGGGAGCGCCAAATTCCATAGACCCGACGTTGCCCACAGCCCATAAACACCCTTTCACCTTCAAGAGAGCTTCATGTTCTTCCTCATCGAGCCGGAAATCTCGGATAGTCCATGCAAATTCATTGAAGTGACCTGATTGTTCGAGGAGTCTGCAGCCCTCCGCTGTCCGCGCGAGCTCACGGTAGAAATGGGGCGGGACAAGTCCGATATCTTGCATGTCTACTAGGTCCTCCGGGACAATGCTGCCTCTTCGTGGTGTGTCGACGTAGGCGCGCGAAAGGGCGGCTTCCACAAGTCCCACATAAGCGTCATTGCGACCAAGGAACCAATCGTCCATTTCTTGCGTGATATAGTCGAGTCCGTCCAGATAGTGGTACCCGACGGATGTTGAAAGAAACCGCAGAAGTAATGGCGCCCCGATTTCTCCGAGATGGTCGAGAGACGGTCGGCATTTGACGACAAACTCGAGATAGTCGCGTTGATTGCATGCTTCTTCCAATATTTTCACGGCCACTTGACACACGGACACATCTGGATCATATAGTTGTGTCACAAGGAGTTTCAAAACCCACTCCGCATATCCGACACCGACTCGTTGAGATAGAGAGACGTTTCGGACCGCATATTTTCTCAATAGCTTCGTTGCAAAAATCCGGATCTCCTTTGAGCCAGTAGTCAATGCCTTGGACAACATAACTCTAAGATGGCTCTCCTGAGAATAATCCAGATTCCCTAATAAAGTTTGGATCAGGTCATTCCGATCACGGAGCTCAATGATATGGTAGAACATGTTGAGCATGTGCCACCTCTCCATCATGGCCAGCCCGTTAGTATCCGCACTTAATGTCCCAAGCATGGCGAAATATCCACCACTCAAAGTATTGCTCATTTGCTCCCGCGAGAACAACGGTGAAGAAGACGTAAGGCCACTCATGCGGTCTACCTGTGCAAGGCACTCGGCAACTTGTCTGAGAAACTTATTCTCTGCGAGATATTTGGTTCCCTCGGGGCTTTGGACCAAAGTGCGCATCAAGGCACAACCGGTTCGGACATAGCGTTGATTGGGTTTCGTGTTCGGGACCATAGCGAACCGATACTTGAATGGCCTGTAGAATCCGACAAGCCGTTTGACAAACTTAGACCCCTTGATCGCTTCATCTAGCCGCTTCGGATTTGTCAGGGGGCCTTCGACGATACGGTGGATCAGATCCCACTTCCATTTGAGGAAATTAACGGTATTCAAGACGTTCGTCTCCAAGATAGAATTGCGGAACTGCGTTTCGTCCATAGCCGGACTCAGCTTGTCTTTGGCTTGGTCTCCTGACAGAATCGAAGCCGACACGTCCATATTCACACTATATCGACCAGCTCCGTTTGAATAGCCGCGTGACCGTGCCAGTGTCCGGTTGATGCTGTCAATTTGGTAAATTGTGGAGGTAGAAATGTCATGATTATCGACATCAAACTTGACCGCAGGTGGAAGAAGATGTGGAAGAACTTGTAGTTGTGCACTGGTTTCGCTTGGCAGAGAGTGGTGCGCCAGTTTCAATACCTCTGTCAATAATAGCGTTGCTTTTCGCCTAACGGAGAGATCTGTTTCTTCTTCGATAAGATCACAGAGTGCCTATTCATGTTAGCTCCGAATGACTTCAAGAGAGCTCGGGAATGAATACCCTTGATAACCCTGCATCAACCAAAGTAGCCAGTATAAGAGTCGAAAAATGCTCTGTAAGATCAAACTGGTTGCTGCTATCCTCGTAGGGAGCACCGAACTGTTTCTGATCCGGTTCCGATCTAAGGTTCGCAACGCGTCCATAAGTCGTAAGCCTACGACCGGCAAGGAAAGAAGAAGACCAGGATGGCGGCTTAATTCGCAAAGCATCAAATAACAGCTCCATAATAAGGTCCCGCGCCTGCGGATCGGGGTAGTGCAATGACTCCAGGAGAGAATGTAGGGGCTTGGCTCCGTCCCTGGCGAGAACAACCAGACCTGGCCATGTCTTGAGCATCGCGGAAATGGCCCTGGCTGACGACTTTAACCGGCCGTTGCGTACTGAGTCGGCCAGCGAGTCTGTAAATGGAGCAAGAACGGATTCGAGCTCACTCCCGCCACGCAAATGTTTTCTGCTATGCGGTGTATCTAGGACATGCAGAAAACTCGAGATCAAGCTTTCTGAGGCACCAAACGTCCCTTCTGCGAGGGCATCGTGCAAGATAGCAAACCCACCGGCATAGCCAATCATGGCAGGGTCTTTTACCAGGATTTCTGCCAAGGTCATGATGGAAATGTTGCGGAGACGGTCGTCTGCGTGCTCAGCGACGGCGACAATGGTGCGAACAACGGCACGGGAAAGCTCGCAAACACCATCCTTGACATCGAGAAAAGCTCGGACAAATTTCAGTGCCTGTTCTCGCTCAAGATTCGCCTTGCTCTCCTTGACGAGTGATAAGATGACCAGTTCGTCGGTGTGCAGAGACCGGATTATCTGAAGCGATTTTCGGTCCGCGATAGCGTATCGGGTCAATCGGTAACCAGCGGCCACGATTTCTTTATTATCGCTCAAAAGCATGCTCTGTACTCGTAGACCGAAAACTGGCCATGCCAGATCATACTTAAGGGTGGGATGGCGGTTGAAGAGCTCCACCAGGCTGTTCGCCCGCTCCACGTAAAAATCCGGTGACATCCCTTCAATCTCCAAAGCTTGTAACGTTTCTGTCAAGACATATGTCGGCGATTCCATCTCCCCTTCTACATCCTCCGACAGGCCTTCCTCCGCCGTCTCATGTTCCCTTGATGACGGCCGCATGGGGCTTCCACGGAAGAGGGTCGATATCCGACTGCGTGGAGGAGTCGTCGACGGCGCCTGCGCTCGTAGCACTTCCTCCTCCAATTCATGGTGCAGTTCTACCAGTTTGCGATTGGATGAACTGAGTTCCGATTCCACCCTTATTCGCTGCTCCTTGGTGTGTTTTGGGTTCTTGGCCAACAGCGCCTCCAGCATATTTTCCGTCCCGGTCTTGATCTTCATCTCCTTCGCAATCTTATCCCGGATCACCGCCTGACGCTCTTCTGTATTCGAGAACCCATCCGACGGGTCGACGGTACCGCTTGCTCTCCGCGCGGAGAATATCCCGGGGCCGGTCCCACTACCACCACCACTATCCGGCGGCCGTGGTGTCACACTCCGTGATGTATTCATACTCTTCAGCTCCGAGCTGAAGCTCCCTGGCCCAGGTGCTAGTGACCCTCCTGCTCCGCGGGAGTAGATGCTGGCACTCCCGCCAGACTCGGACCGAGCATTCCTCCCGACTCGCGACGAAGCGTCGGCCCAACTCCCGTCCGCGGATCCATCGTCAAGACTCGATAACGATCGTCCGTGGGTATCGGTCAGAGCCCGGTGCTGGGTTGACGTCGTGGAGGACGCCGAGTTATAATATCCGGACGCCATAGATCTTCCATCTAGCCGCACGAGGGGCGGAGGCAAGCAGTGTGGGGAGGTCTATCACCAGTCGTGAGGGCGACAAGAAACGGGGGACTGCATTGGATTCGGAAACCGGAGGAATATCAAATCAATCTTCGCAGGATAGTGTGTTGTAATCGCCAGATTGTGCGGGTTCTGGTCCAATCGGGCTCGTATAGCGGAGAAGGGGAGATCTGGAAGGGAGGGGTGCGATAGTGTCAATGCAGTACGTGCGGTGAGGTGTTCATATGGAGTGATCTGAACAGTGATGCGGAGAGATCAGTAGAAGGGAAAAATTGCCAGCTTTACTAAAAGCAAGGATAATTATGGCTTCATGGAGTCCGATCAGTACTGCTTTCGATGTTGAGACCATGTCTTGGCTAGATGATGACTAAGCGGCTATCTTGACCAACTTAGTTAACTAGTTATGTTCATCATGGCATTTCCAGTGATATTCCTCTGTACACTCATATCTCCTTTGTTGCTCAATATGAGGTACCAAGGCTCGTTGGAGGACGACGGCCTCTATTCTATTCTTTGGGGTCTGCATCATGTACAGTCTCCAGAAGGTATTACTCACCAAGACTCTCATCTACGATAGTATCTACAGACTACTCGGCTGGGATGGCCGTAGTCAAAGAGCCATCGCAGCCATCCTATGTAGCTCCATCACAGGATATGGTGCTATTTTCCGACTTGCTTTAGTGTGTAGTGATTAACAATTCTTTACCCAGTTCCACCCTCGCTACCAGAAACATATATCGAGAGACGTCAGACTGTCAGCCCTATGGGAACGTATCAACGAAGAGCAAGTTGTCCATATACGAGGAACAGCGGCATCGGGGAAATGTACACCGACCTACCGTCTGGTAAGACATGTCTCATAAGTCGAAGCAGACATGGTTGTGCACAATTTGCGCTGCCCTGCGCGGGTTGAGGGCTTGAGTACAGTCTCCCGGTATCACCGTCTCCTGAACAAACTCACAAGTCGACCCTGGAGTGTATAGCCTGATGGATAATGAATAGACTTATGATTGATGAGGCGCAGGTGTCATACAGTTTCTCGAGTTTCTGGAATGATCTGATCAAGTTTGTTGAGTCTGAATTTGGTCTACGGATTGCAATTTTTGCATCATATGGCTCACCTTGTTTGCGGGTTGAAGAAGCAGCCACCCCACGTGGAGTTTATTTTGACCGAGGTCAACGGGTATTGTTCAAACGATCAGTGGAAACTGACCTATGTGTTATCTTCAGCCGCGATGAATTCGATGACCTTGTCCCCCGGTATTGCAAGTCGTATGGCGAGAAGCAGAATTTCTTGCCATCTGGTGAGTTGGTAGGTTATATTTGGGAAGCCACTCAAGGGTATGCTGGAGCAATTGTTGGCGTTATCTCGATTCTGGCTGCAGCGTCTATAGGTGATCGCGCCCAACCCATGTCTCGTTTTGCTAACAATGATAGGAGCTGAAACGCTTCGGTGAAACAGCCTCAGTAATCCAATTCTTAGATGCAATGAGATTTATTCAGACAGACGACTTCTCGCAGGCTGTATTGGATGTCATCGAGTTCCCATGCCGCCTCGTGTCAATGAAGATTCTTAAAAACTCGCCCGATATGGTCAAATTTCTACAGGAAGCTGTTTAGCTGTTTCCGCTTTCGTGGGCGACTGGCGCCTGACTCTCTGTAGGACATCTGATACACGAATGACTGGTTACAAGCAGAGATGGCTGAAGATGATGGAAAGGGCCTACTTCTTCCCGTCACCTCTGCACCGGCGGTAAGCCTTCGCTCTTCTTATTCTATTCCCTTTATCTCTCTGCACAAAGTAAACAAAATGAAGCTAGCTAAATTGTCACTAGGTGCACGGCATATCTTCTGCGTTTGGCATCTTTATTTAATGCAAGATAATCCCAAGCCATGCATGTAATCTCAACAGCTGCTCCGAGTTCCGCTATTTCTCTACGCCTTTGCTCACCTCTGCGTTGCTCTGTTCGATTGCCATTGTACTTCTCTGTGTCGAAATTAGGATTTTGTAGATTGGTAAAGAAAGTCGAGATTACTTTTAGCGGATATAACCCCGATCTCACGGCGGATCCATCACGGGGTATGGTAGACGTGTCAAGCTCTTTGCCCTATATCTCAACGTTTCTATGTTGTTCGGAGATTCGAATATTTTGTGGCTACTCTCAACTTCACGAAAGAAGAGACAGGAAAAGAAAAAAAAAAAAAACTGACAGCCATTTCCAAACAACAATCTGGTTCATGTTAGCAAAGGGCACAGGAGAAGACACAGCTCAGTACGTTCTAGCGCCCATAAAAACTGTAATCCTCTGCGGTTATATTCTCCAAATGATCTCATCCAACCTTTGTATCAACGAATAACCCTATCTCAATGACAAAATGCCAGCAGTTACCAAGGTTCGGTATTCTGGCTGACTGGGTATGTGATCGCTCTCTTTCCATAAGGCTCCCGGGTTAATATGAACCATTAGCTCCGTGTCGTCTTCATCGGAAACGACAACACCATCCATTTGGCAATTCCCAATGGAAAGTATTGGCAGTTGAAAGGTTGGAAAGATGGCCGTTCCTTCCAAGTGGACTTGGTCCTATTACTACCACGGTCAAGACAAACGAGCGGCTTGCAGTATTTGCTCATAATAGAGGTGAAAAGACGGAATTTTCGAAGTGAGTAATGAGAATAACTCGGAAGCGAAGAAGATTGTTGTTGCGTAGAACTGTTACCTATCAAGAAAGGGACGGATAGGTCCTAGATATGGTCATACAATTTATCCGCGACTTGGCTTTAAGATTTTCATTGGCATGCTATACAAGGAAGTTGATATTCTGGCATGATAGAGAAAATTATGAACTTTACAGGCTGCTTTCATTACGCTGTTTTCTCCTACGTCATTCCAATGAGTCTTCATGCAGAGAATCATTCCAGTCGACAAGATACGGAACACAACATGCAGCCCTTACATACGGGAAAATTGAACCCTCTCGAAAGGGAGGGGAAATACAACAAACACTTATATATAATTTCCTCCTCAAATTGTTTAACATAATCCATTCACCCTTCTGCTCGTTGCATCCAAGATGAAGCTCCCTCATACGAATATACATTCTACAGTATTTTCTGGACAAACAATGCCCTTGAACCAAGACCAAACAACTATTAGAACCCTCCAACTGAAAAACCCATCCCTAAGATTCATCCGCTTCCAATGGCAAGACTACTCCGGAATCCTACGAAGCCGCACAGTCCCCATCCACCACTGCCTCCGTCTAGCAAAGGAAAAGAAATCCATTGAAGTTCCACCCACCACATTCGAATCTATACTCGACAATACGCTTATTCCCAACCATAGCCCGACGGGGGCGGACTACCTTTTTCCATACTGGGACAGCGCCCGTACCAGTGCGCAGAGCATCATCTCGGAGGATCCATATGCTACTGTGATATGTGAGGTGGTGCGAATAAGGCCCGCGAGCCTAGACCCTCAGCTCGATCTGTGTCCACGGCGGGCGCTGGCGAAGGTAATGCATAAAGCTATGGACGGCCATGGTTTGAGCTTTCTTGTGGGATTTGAGGTTGAGTTTGAGGTTATGAAAGTCTCGCTAGATGGAAACGAGATTATCCCATACAGTACTAATCCGGAACGGCTCGCCATCGCGGGACAAGACCCATGCTTCATGCATGTGGAGGAATGTATTTGTGAGCTACAGCATGCTGGTGTCGACATCGAGGGTTTTCAACCTAAAGGCCGTGGCGGCCAGTACCAAATCTCCCTCCATCCCCAGCCACCTCTACAAGCTGTCGACGAACTAATACTGGTCCACGACCGCATAAAGCGAGTCTTCACTAAACACGGGTACATAGCAACCATGTGTCCCAACCCAGTAGCAGCTCGGCAACAAGCAACAAGCCAGCGCACGCATATCTCTATCACCCCACCACAAGCAGAATCCTTCTTCCTAGCCGGCATACTCAAACACCTGCAAGCGCTCTGCGCATTCAGTTTACCATATGACCTTCCCTACAAACACGAGCAACTCAACAGCGAGATTGTTGCCTGGGGTTCACAGAACTGGGAAGCCCCTATCCGCAAAATCAATACCGGTCATTGGGATATTCGGTGTGTCGACGCAACAACTAACATGTATCTCACGCTGGCCGCCTTCCTGGGTGCTGGCCTCTCGGGAATACAGAACCAGGAACCCCTGGTTTGGCCGGATATTAGCACTCCTGAACCTTCGAATGCTGTGAAAGCGAATTCTACTGCGTATCTGCCGAGCAGTTTGGAGGATGCGTTGTGCTTCCTTGAGGCGGAGGCGGATGAGATGGAGGAGGTTATGGAAAGCAAGATCGTCCACCGTTACGTAGCGCTTAAACGGTTTGAATCATTGCGCATGAGGCAGGATCTGGAGGATGCAAGGAGGTTACATGTTGAGGTGTTTTAGCCGGAATATTGTCCCTTAAGATATGTTATGACGCATTAGATGGTCCTTTACAGTAATCTACCCGCGATCTAGTGCAGCCCTGCACATGCCGTCATCTGCGAGGAATATTCGTCGCAACGGCTGTGCTACTATAGGGTTATAATGATGATACTGGGAATACTTACGATGGCGCGGAAGTTCATGCCATGTATCAGTAAAGCCAGTTTTCAATAAGCATAGCTAGCAACGCATCATAAAGCCAAGTGAACCGGATAAACTTTCTCCATGTGTTTCAATCTCATACGGACACTCCTCCCGCAATGTGATGCATAAACCACTGCATCTCAAACAACTCCCACGACGGCAGCGGCACTTTCTCCGGATTATCCGTGTTAAAGGTATCTCCTCCCCGAGACAATTTTCAATTCTGTCTCGGTGTTGTAAAAGCTTCCCGCCTCCTGGCGCGGAGTCGAGGTTTGCAGAGAATTCGGGTATATCAGTAGCAGGCATACAATCGTACTCTATGGCTGGGGCCATCTACCAGAGTTTCACAGTTAGGATTTCCCATCTTCAGAGCGGGAAATGGGCTTTAGGGAAAAGCGAGTATCTTTCCAGTATCCGTATGCTTGAGTGCTCATGGAAACGAGATGCTGCGTCTCAATAGGACCCTTACCAGTATGAGGCCAAGCACTCTTGTTAGTGTCAGTGTCAGTGTCAGAGTCAGCTGTATTTGCTCCTTTCAGAGCTCGCTCCCAAGCAGCGACCTGCTCATCCGGCCATAAAAACTCGAGATGAAACCATCCTCCATCCGTGTTAGATGGAGAGACTCCGTCTCTGCCTTGTTAAGGGACAGATATGGAAGGGACGTAGTAGATCGCCTTCCTTGGTGACGGGGCAGGTATTTCGCTCCCTATGAACGGCGTGCCATTGTTAGCAACGTCTGAATGCAGTCCGGAATGATGATATCTGAATTTAACGCACCCATCGCCCCGCCTGATCGTGCTTATAAGTCTGGTTGGACTTTGCCTCCATCATCTCACTGCTAGCATGAGAAACCCCCGATCCATGCCTTTCAGCCTCATCTATCGTCCGCTTATAATCCGCCATTGCAAGACCCATCCCTAGACTACTAGCAACATTTCACTCGTTCCGACGTGTCAGGACACTCACAAGCTCTCACCAGTTCATTCAGGGCATTATCATCCAATAGAAAGGACGACCTCCATATGATACAAGGACATTCACGTTTTTCAAACTTTTCATTTGATGAACGCAGATTGTCCAGGTCCACGAAGCGAAGAATAGCCATGCAGCAGCGTTTACCTCTTGGCTGTACAGGTGTTGTTAGACTTCGATTATTAGCTCGAGCCGGATTGGGTCGTTGAATTCAGGGGTTGGAGACGAAATTTTGCAGTGATGGTGATTGTGGCCACGAGAGAGTAGATGGTAGAAATGACATGATAATATGTTTGCATTGCTGCCTCAGAAGCGCGTCACCTGAAATCTATCTAAAACACCCATACTTTTCGCTTTCATCACATTTTCACTCATTACGAGATGCAAGGAGCTCATAGTACTGGAGGCTGGCTGCTGGGCTATAGGGATATGTTGATTAGACTGTAATTGTTACTCTTACTCTTACTCTTACTCTTACTCTTACTCTTACTCTGAAAGTGATATGAGCAAGAGTCTACGAATCATTTGCATAGCCATGGTCTACATAGGGTAAAATTAGCCATGTGTATAGTGTTGCGACAGACTGCCTTGTATAGACTTTCTACTGTTTCGGTATTGAGGAAATGATTCTCTTGCTCTAGATCATGAGATATAGCAGAATATAAAAAGCCAGGCGTAGGCTAGAAACCACCCCCCAACTCCACAACTGTAGGCGCATACTCCCCCGTCTCCTCATCCTCATCATCAGCCATCTCCATCTCCACCTCTTCCCCATCCTCCAGCTGCAGCATCCCCCGTCTCAGAACGCCCTCTGGGTGTAAATCCCATTCATATTCACTCCTCACCCAAGCCTGCAACTTATCCAATTCACCCTTGACGATAGAACCCGCGCCAATGAGAGTAACTTCTTCGAAAGACCTGACAAATCTCACTAACCATTTACGCAGATACTCGCCGCCTTCGTCTGCGTCGATGGCAAAAAACCCACCTTCTAGATCGTCGCAGCGTTGGAGTTGGAGCAGTAAGAGGCGGAGGACGTCGCACATGAACGGTTCTCGTTCTGCGATGGCGGTGCGGCAGGTTAGAATTAGTTCGAGGAGGCGTTTCCATTGTTGCAGGCAGGAGAAGTTGAGGAGTGTTAGGGCCATGAGGAAGGTGAATTGTAGTTCGCCGAGGATTTGGCTCTCGCCTTCGCTGTCATCTGTGGAATCGGTGGGGGTGTATTGTTTGATCAAATCGCCCAGCGCCCAGGATCTGTCTTGCGCTGCTTCTGTTCGTTCGCGACCAACCGCGCCCTCTCTCCACGTCTTCCTCAGCTCAATTGGGAGAAATGAGAATTCAACCTCCTGCCTCCCCCTCCCATCAACACCCAGCCCATCCGGCTCAGCACTTGCCAACCCCGGGATATCATCCGTATCCCTCTTCGCCGTACTCGCAGACGTAACCATCCACCTCGGCCTTCCATCAGCATCGACCTCCGGATCCCCCACAATCCTCGAAAAAACATCCACCGACAACCTATCCGTCAAACCAGTCCAATCCCGTCTACCTTCCTCCTCAATCTCCTCGTCCTCCTCGTCCACCACCTGATTCTTCGGCACACCCTGCGCAGTCACCCGACTCCGATACCGAAAAAGCTTCCCCGCCTGCCAGACCATCCCCAAATTCGCCTTAAACCGCAGCGCCTCTTGCCGTTCCGCATCGCTATCCCCCTTCAGCGGAACGAGCGTCTCTGTTTCCGCGTCCCATTTCCAGATAAATATCTCCGGCGTTCTCCCCGTCGTCGCAACTGCCCCGCTATCTTCATCGTCGTGGACGTAGAACCACCCCCCGCTCCGCAGCGATAGTGTCTCTGTCGTACCCGAGTACAAGAAATGCCAGCCCGGTGGGAGGTCGCGGATGCCGTGGAAGTTCGCGGTGGAGGTGAAGGTGACGAGGTCGATGCCGACGAAGGTTTTGGGGGGAAGGTGTGGGATTAGGATTGTGGGGGTTGGGTGGATGGAGGTCATTTTGTCGTTTTTGGTCGTATTAAAGAGAGTTAGAGGGAGAGTTGGGTGTTATAGAACCGAAAGTCGTGAAGCTGGGGCGCGCGTAAGAATCTGGAGGTCCACTTGACGTCAATCGGTGTGAGTCGAAGTCAGTCGCATTAGGATTTCAAATCCAAGCAGCCATGTGAGATTCGCGACTCGACTGGTACTAAAGATCGAAAATGGTGGGATAGTGACGAACAGGAAGTTGGGCGACGGCAGATCATCACGATAAGCATCTTATCGGTAACTGCCTGAGGCATTTGTAAAACTCAATGCTACGGGACCCTACACAAACAAATCTACGGAACACAGCATTAATTCCCCAGTCATGACATTCATAGATACGCTAACTGAAGATTTTATTTTCGGACAAGGAATTGAAGACCAGGCGAAAAAGCCGTTCTTCGCGTTTATTCCATCCACATCCGCAAAAGGCACGTGCCCGCTGGGATAACCAACCGAACAAGAGAGGAAAGAAGCTCCCCCTCCTGGCCAAATTGGAAGACAGCCCCGCACATGCTTACAGACGGCGACCACGGCGACCACCCTTGCGACGAGTAGAGTCGGAAGGAATGGGGGTGACGTCCTCGATACGGCCGATTCTCATGCCGGAGCGGGCGAGGGCACGGAGAGCGGACTGGGCACCGGGACCGGGGGTCTTGGTGCCGGTACCACCGGTGGCACGGATCTTGACGTGCAGGGCGTTGATACCGAGCTCCTTGCAGCGGGCAGCAACGTCCTGGGCGGCCAACATGGCGGCGTAGGGGGAGGACTCGTCACGGTCAGCCTTGACCTTCATACCACCGGTGACACGGGAGATGGTTTCGCGACCACTGTTTTTGTTAGCATATCATTTCGTATCCATATCCATTATAGCGCGAACCTCAGATCGGTGACGTGGACGAAGGTGTCGTTGAAAGAGGCAAAGATACGGGCAACACCGAAAACGAGCTTGCCTGGGTCACGTTAGCCTACCGTCTCACACTTCCAATTTCAAGAAACGTAATAACGCACCATCACCGGCCAAAGGACCGAGAGTGACATTCTCCTTGGCGGCAGCGCCGGGGGTCTTCTTGGGAGGCATTGCGATTGCTGGTTGTGGGATGGAATATGGAAGAGGAGAAGAAGAGCAAAAGAGATCGGGACTTCAAAGTTGGATAGAAAAGTGGGTGTGTGCCCTAGACAGGGTGTACAGCTTCTGGTTGGCTGGAAAAAGGCGGCAGGATTCTCAAGCGAGGGAATTTCTCCGGCAGAACGGAAGCTGAAGTTGGGCCGGGGCGGTGAGCGATTACGGTCAACGTTTATTTAAGAAAATTCTTCCCGTGACTTCTTTCTCTTCGTGCCCTCTCGACTTTTAAGACTCTGATGAGCTGAAGCAACGTATTTTGATTGCATTTTAGCAGCCGGTCTGCAGTCAGCATGGTTCTCACTAAGGAAAATGCCAGCATTGGCATCATCGGAATGGGAGACATGGGCAAGCTGTATGCCCAACGACTCAGTGCAGCGGGATGGAGGTAATGCCCTCTTGTTTTCGCTCGACTTCCTTTGCTTTTAGGTAAGAGCTCCTCTCCCTCTTCGTTTTCTCTGTTTCGCGCTGTTAGAAGATGACTTGAGTGCATTTGGCTCGAGCATGGCCTGGTGGGCTTGTCCGCCTTTCTGGTATGACGGTTTGCCAGGTCGTCGATGATGTAAACTCTCAGCTACCTTACTTTTTCTTTGTCTGATATCTGTTTCTATT
The DNA here is from genome assembly GCF_016861735.1 of Aspergillus chevalieri. Lineage (NCBI taxonomy): Eukaryota > Fungi > Ascomycota > Eurotiomycetes > Eurotiales > Aspergillaceae > Aspergillus > Aspergillus chevalieri. Next base: position 336,273 of record NC_057365.1, read on the forward strand.
TCTGCTATGTTACTGGACATATTTGTCGAACCGATGCTAACTGTCTGGTTCAGATTATGCAGATTACGCCTTGATGATAATGCTTGAGATAGTTCAGATACTAACAGTAAAAGGATTAACGCATGCGATGTACCAGAAAAATATGAAGAATTGAAACAAGAATTTGACAGTCAAGTATGTCCTGTGCTCGTGCTCGTGCTCCGGGCTACGCCGTCCATAGGCTCATTGTATGTATATAGACTGGTGTCAAAGTATTACCGAATGGACACTTGGTTTCAAGAGTTAGCGATTTCATTCTATACAGTGTAGAGGCGGGCGTGATCGACCGGGTAGTCGCCCAGTATGGACCGTGTATGTCGCTTTTGTATCGGTCTTGTCTTGGTCTTGGGGCTAACATCTGAAAAGCCACCAAGGTCGGTGCCATCGTTGGAGGACAGACGTCGTGCAAGGCCCCGGAGCTGGCCGCGTTTGACAAACACCTGCCCCCGGATGTAGAGATTGTGTCGTGCCATTCGCTGCATGGGCCAAAAGTGAACCCCAATGGCCAGCCATTGGTACGTTTTCCCAGGAGATGCTGATGTCGGTCTACGATTAATGCAACAACAGGTCCTCATCCAACACCGCGCCTCCGACGAAAGCCTGCACTTCGTCGAAAACGCCCTCTCTTGCTTCGGCTCGAAATACGTCTACCTCTCGGGCGAAATGCACGACCGCATCACCGCCGACACCCAAGCCGTCACCCACGCCGCCTTCCTAAGCATGGGCACAGCCTGGCAAGCCAACAACCAGTTCCCCTGGGAGATGTCGCGGTGGGTCGGCGGAATCGAGAACGTCAAGATCAACATCACGTTGCGCATCTACTCGAACAAATGGCACGTCTACGCTGGTCTCGCCATCCTCAATCCCGCTGCGAAAGCGCAAATCCGGCAGTATGCCGAGTCTGTGACGGAGTTGTACAAGCTGATGATTGAGGGACAGCGGGACGAGTTGAAGAGACGGGTGAAAGCGGCTGGGGAATATGTGTTCCGGGCTGGAACGGAGGGGCAGGATTTGTTGTTGAAGGATGAGGTGCTGGATCGGTTTTCGTTGTCGAATCGACACCGTGAGGAGAGTCCGCCGAATAATCATCTGAGTTTGCTCGCGATTGTGGATTGTTGGTGGAAGTTGGGGATTGTGCCGTATGATCATATGATTTGTTCGACGCCGGTACGTTTTCTGTTCTGGGTATATGGGTATATGGGGTGTCTTACTGATGTGTTACAGTTATTCCGTCTCTGGCTGGGCGTGACGGAGTATCTCTTCCGCAATCCGGAACTGCTTGATGAAGCGCTGGACACGGCTTGCGATGATAGCACGTTCCGGTCGGATGATCTGGAATTCACGTTTGCTGCGCGGGTGCGTCCCTTGACTAAATTGGTGTATCCACGCAGACTGACATTGAATTGACAGGCATGGTCGGACTGCGTTTCATTTGGCGATTTCGAATCATACCGAGACCGGTTCGAGCGGATCCAGTCGTACTTTGCGCCAAGATTCCCCGAGGCGTCTCGGCTGGGCAATGAGATGATGAAGACGATATTGGAGAAGACGAAGTAGTAGTATTAATGTGAGGGCTCTTGTTGTACTCAGACTAGATGTAATGCCAAGTGGAGCTCACGTGCCTCGGCAATTCGATATTCCTTGGCGACTCCATCCGTGACGCGTCGGACATTTGCATACACGAATAACAGCCAGAGAGAACATAATTATAGAAGTTCCTTAGCGAGAGCCTCGTCTCATATCCGCTTTCCGTGCTCCGTATCGCGTATCCTCCCGGCATAACACAACGGTCGCTACTGCATCGGTGTCTGGAGTAGTTTTCAGTTCCGCTGACTCACCGGTCACTGCTCCGAAATCAGGGGATACTCTTATACAATAGAAGAGTACAATAGTCCTTCTAGTGCTTAAAGAGTACAAAGGAATATACAGCAAATATAGCAGTTATGTACAGTTATTGTAGCATACAATAACTGTACATAAGACTAAAGTGGCAACAGCTCCGGCCAAGCCAGGACGAGGGATTCACCAAAGAAAAAAAGTTTGCGGATTCGGGCCCATTGCTGTTTGGGGATTGCACTGACCAGCTCCTTTTATGGGCTGCCACTGCATTTATTACGCCCACCGTCACCATCACCGCTGCTGTGCTGCCGCTGCTGCTGCTGCTGCTGCTGATCCCATGTCTTTCTTTTGAGTCTTCTAGATTGTCTCTTATCGCGCTGTTTATCTTAATTGTCATGCAGATCGCCCTCGCTGCCGTGCTCTGGCGTAGGGCATTGACGTTTGCCACTGTATAGGCTGTCCTATGCATTATTGTTATTGACGCATATCATTTTACATACTACTGCATCACTCCTTTGTAATTGCATCATGAAAATACCCTCCTTTTTGGCCACGGCATTGGCTTATGGTATGTCCCCTTTACCTTCACGCCGAAACCCATGCTAACCACTTCAGTAACCCCCGTCCTCGGGCAAATCATCTCCTACACTCCCTCCGAAGGCAGTGGCATCTCATACTCCGTCAACATCCCCCAACGCACTGCCGTCAATGGTTCCGGTCCCATCTTCTTCCAACTAACAGCGCCCCCTCCTATCCAATGGATAGCCCTGGGACAAGGCGCCCGCATGACCGATGGCAATTTATTCATCGTGTACGCCGGTTTAGGCGGGAATATCACTCTCTCAACCCGACGGGCCAATGATCACGTCGAGCCAAAGTACAACTCCAGCGTCGATGCATTTCTGCTCGACGGCTCGGGGTTTCATCATGGGAATATGACCGCCAACATCCAATGCAATAACTGCATGCGCTTGTTCGACGGACGGTCTATCCTCGGTCCCCATAGTGACTGGATCTGGGCCATGGCGCACGGCGAACCCATCCTGTCGTCCAACGTCACCCACCCCATCCCCCAACACGACTGGCACGGCATCTTCACATTAAACCTCACCGAAGGCGTCGGGGGAGAAACAGAAAACCCCTTCCTCATCTCCTCGCACACAGTCATTGACCACACCTTCAAATCCCCACAACAGCAAATTAGCGACGCAAGACTCCACAAGAAACGCATCGCCCACGGCGTCATCACCTCCGTCGCCTTCGTCCTCCTCTTCCCCAACTTCGCGCTAACACTCTACATCCTCCCCTCACGCTGGACAGTCCCCGCCATCCACGCCCCGCTGCAGATCTTCGCCGTTGCTCTAGCGCTAGCCGGGTACGCCATTGGGTTCTCCGTCGCGCACGATCTGCAAGAGGGCAACGACTACCACCCGCTCCTTGGCCACATCGCTGTCCTGGGCGTTGCAGTCCTCATGCCCGTCCTGGGTATAGTCCAGCATCTGCGCTTCCGCAAATACGGACTCAAAACGATCTGGGGCGTCATGCATCGCTATCTCGGACGCTTCCTCACAGCTCTCGGCATTATCAACGGCGGCGTGGGATTCCACTACGCCATCGGGAAGAACCCGAACATCCCCCCTGCGTCGCCGATTGCATACGGCATCATCTGCGCGTCTGTGGGGATGATCTATGTATCTGTGATCTACTGGCGACGGTCAAAGACAAAGGCCAAGAACGCCGCAGTGCAGGCGAAGGAGCAGGCACAGGCGCAGAATGGGTCTGAGGATACGCTGGCCGAGAACAAGACCACGCCCGTGCAAGAGCGCGCCGTCGAGGCGACGTCTGTGTCGACGGCGGTATCGGCGTCTGGATCGGGGTCTGTTTCGACGTCGACGTTGAATAACCCGAGTGCCACTGGTGTCAGCGGCACCAGGGAGAAACCATTGGATCCTTGATCCTTTCACGGCTCTCGTTTTCGTCTTCTGTTCATTTGTTTGTCATGATTCAATGTGATTGCATCTCCGGAGTCTTGGTCTTGGTTGATGGATTGGTTGGCATTTCTTTATTCTGTTCATATATTCATATCCCATTGTATTTAAATTTCGGGTTTGGCTGGTATGCCCGACTGGTCGGGAATACTATTTCTACATGTGAGAAAGGATGTATTGATTCGAATCATTTGCCTGGTAGATATCTCTACTGCTCAGCAAGCATGCCTGTCTAGATAGGGTATGATAACCGTTAGCAATGTAACCCTATATCTGACAGTATAGCCGATCCCAGTCAAGGCGCAGGGCGTGGGGTAATGTAGGGCGTGATATCCACTGCGGTTAGCATCGGAGAAGACGCGGGAAGGGAAAGAGAAAACCACACAGTACAGTACTACAGCAGCAATTGGGTTAACAGATGTATGGAATATTGTAATTTGATCGAAATAAGAGAGCATACAGTAGTAAATAGGTAGAGAAATACAGCAAAGTGAAGTATGGATGGAGAAAATTCTGTTATCGATAAGATATCCGGCGATTTCCCGAAAACCCCGAACCATAAATACTTGAGTCACTTGTATCCCTCTCTTTTCTTTCTTCGTTTCTTTCTTCTCTTCTTTCTTCTCTTCTTTCCTTTACACTCAATTGCCAGTCAATTGAACATCGCACAACCGCAACCATGGGCTCTCTCGCACCCACATCCACACCCGCCGCCCTAGATGCCTCCACCATCAACTTCACCCGCAGCACAACCCTCCGCCCCGTCCCAGAAATCGGCTCCCCAGAGGAGAAATCCCACTCCTACTGCACCGACCACATGCTCACCGTCCGCTGGACGGTCGAAACCGGCTGGCAAACACCCGAAATCCGCCCCTTCGAGAACCTTAGCATCCCGCCCACGGCGTCCTGTCTGCACTATGCTACCGAGTGCTTCGAGGGCATGAAGGCGTATCGCGGGTATGACGGGAAGTTGCGCCTTTTCAGGCCCGATTGTAACGGGGAGAGACTTGCGAATAGTGCGGTGAGGACGTCGCTGCCGGGGTTTGGCGCAGGCGAGGTGAAGAAGCTCGTGGGGAGGTTGTTGCAGATTGATGGGCCGCGTTAGTTCCCCCCGTTTCTCTTACCAGGTTAAGTGAGTACAGTTTGATTGACAAGAGCGCAGGCTGGCTGCCCAAGGACCAACCCGGCCGCTTCCTCTACATTCGCCCCACGGTCATCGGCAACGGCACACAACTCGGCGTGCAAGCCCCCAAAGAAGCCCTCCTCTTCATCATCGCCGTCCCTTGGCCCGACATGTCGTCCAATCCGTCCGGCCTGAAACTCCTCGCCTCCTCGCCGGACACCATCCGCGCCTGGCCCGGTGGTTTCGGGTACGCGAAGCTAGGCGCGAACTACGGGCCGAGTCTTGCGGCGCACGGCGTCGCCACGGGGCAGGGGTTCGACCAGGTGCTTTGGTTATTTGGGGAGGAGAGGCAGGTTACCGAGGCGGGGGCTAGTAATTTCTTTATTGTGTGGGAGAATAAGCAGGGGAAGAGGGAGTTGGTGACGGCGTCGTTGGAGAATCAGTTGATTCTACCTGGTGTTACGAGGCGGAGTGTGTTGGAGCTTGCGCGGGAAAGACTGGCCTCGGCTTCGGCGACGGGGCTGGCTCCTGTGGATGTTGTCGAGAGGCCGCTTACTATTGCCGAGGTCGAGGAGGCGTGGAAGGAGGGCAGGATCGTTGAGGCGTTTGTGTCTGGGACTGCTGTAAGCCTGACCCCCTTTACTATCTATCCCATTTATTTGAAGGATGCTGACAGAACAGTACTTCATCGCCCCCGTGCAAATCATCCGCAATGGGGACGTCGACATGAACATGCTCGAGGCTGGTGTTGAGCGCGCTGGGTACGCCACGCAGATCAAGGCGTGGTTGGGGGCTATTATGTATGGTAAGGAGGAGCATGAGTGGGGATATGTTATTGAGAATGAGGACGGACGTTAGTGCACATATCATGTCATGTTCATAGTAGACGGATGGCAAGGAAGGGTTTATGGCTGGAAAACTGTAAATATCGAATGCGATGGTCTTTGGTAAAAGATTTTGGGGTATATAGATACGGTTGCTAAGCACTATGTCGAAGACTGTCGGATTACTTCTTTAAAGGTATCATTCACAATGCATGCTAAAAAGTGATGCGGGGGATGTGTTGTGCTCAGAATATATATCGCAAGCAAAGTTCTCACGACACGCAACGATAACTCATTAAACACTCATAGTGCAACAGCATCATGTCACTGCTCAATAAATTGTATTATTTATACATACATAGGTAGTATACTAGTACGTCGAGGTATCACAACAAACAAACAACAAAACAAATTGCACCAATCCAACGACGAAATTACAAAACACACATACTTGTCAACAGCATCAATCGAAGAAACAAATCCACGCAAATGCAAGGCCTGGGGGGGAAGGCTACAGCAACAACAACTCTCCCGTCGCTGCACCACCCGCCAACTGCGGCTGATAAACAGACTGCTGATTCTGATTCACCACATACTGCGTCCCCATTGCGCCGCCGCCACCTGCGACGCCGTCGCCATCGTCGCCGCTGCGTCCGCCTAGATCCATGGCTGCCATTTGTTGGTTGCCAACGCCGTTGAAGTACACATCTGCTGCACTGACGGCGGCGTTCATGTCTGCTGCGTCGGGGCCGAGACCGGTGATTGGGGAGGGGGCGATGACGGATGGATCGGTGGGGTTGGGGAAGAAGGTGTTTAGGTGGGTTGAGGCGGTTGTGGTTGTGATGTTGGCGGTGCCGGTTGGGTTGGAGGCGAGCGGGGTTGTGTTGATGGGGGCTGGGTTGAATTGCAGCATGGGGTTGCTGTTGCCGTTTTGGTCGCGGGGTTTTTGCAAGGCGGGGCTGTATTGGAGACGGCGGCTGCGGGCGTTGCGGAAAACTTGCGTGATGGGTTTGAGGTAGACGGTGGCGAGGGTGCCGATGTTGAGACAAAGTTCTTCGAGGGTGCGGTTGTCGAGTTTTTCGCTTTCGGCGCTGATGGGTGGTTTTTGGCCCATGACGATGTTCCGGGCTGCGGCTGGGTCGGTGGATAGCAAACGCCAGTACATGTAGCCTCGGTCTCGGAGGTCAGGGTCGTCGGTTTCCTCTGTGCACCATTTCAGGATTTGAGGGACGAGCTCTTGGCCTTTGGTTGGGCGCTGTATGAAGAACTTGACGGTTGCGGTGAGTAGGGCTAATTGCACCTCAACCGTTTCGTCATGGAACGTTGCCAGGTAGTCTTGAAGAAGTCCGTCTGAATTCTCAATTCGATCCGCATACTGTCCAATGATCCAAATGATAGCCGCTTTTGCTTCAGGCTCGTCCAAATCATCGATATTCTGGATAACATTGCCAATGATGTTCTCGTACTGGTTGGGGTACTTGCGGAAAATGTTGCGGATCACCACGGTTGCTTCCTGCACAATATACGGGATCTTTGCGTTGACCAGCTCCAACAGTGTGTCGATACATTCCCGTGCCGCAGACTCGATCTTGATGGCCAGTTTCCCGATGGCCCGGACGGCCTTTCGTACAAAATGCACGTCAATCTCAGTTGCGTACTCTCGCAGCTCTGCCAGCACCACGGAAATATTCTCCTGGGTGGTCAACATGAAGATCAATTCGAGCTTGGTCACTTTGACGTAGATTGGGTCGTTGTAGTTGCAGAAGAAGACCCGGATATCGTTCCGGAGGACTTCGGGCCTCTTCTGCAGGATTAGGATAGCGTTTCGAAGAGCCAAGTACTGGACCTCTGGAGGCTTCGAAAGCAATGTAACCAGGGGCGGCGACAGCTTCTTGCACAGCGAGTTAACGTGTCTTTCGTCTGCGATGTAGTTGATGAGGTACAGGATGACACGGATAGAAGTGAGGACCACTGCGGAGTTTGAGTGGGAGAGTCGTGGTGCAATCCGTTCAGCGAGCAGGAGTGCCTCAGCCGAATCTTGCGGAACATACGACATGAGGGCTTCGAGGATGTATGACTGGCCCCATTCGGAACAATCAGGAAGAATAGACACCAATTTGGACGCACTGGTGTAGTCGATCGTCAAGGAGATAGTTTCACTTCGCCCCCAGATATCTGTCAGCGAGGCGAGAACGCTAGACACAACTGTGGGGTTCTCGTCCTTGAGCATTCGATTCAACCGATCAATCAAATCCGAGCTCTCCACCATCTTCCTATCGTGCTCATAAAGCTTGGCGACACAGAATGCGGCGGTTTTGCGAACGTATGGGTCCATATCGCTCATCAGGCGCTTGACTGGTTGAATAGTCGCTTCGACGAACTCCCGGACATGGACATAGGAAATGGTGCGCAGCGCCAGAGCGCGAACCAGGGGGTTAGAATCTTCCATGTCCTGCAACCATTAGCATTTCACTTCCATGCGGAGGATGCCAACGTACATCAACCAGAATCGGCAAAGCCTTCATCGCCACATCAGGCTTCATCCTCGAGTAGTTAACCAAGAACAAAAAGCACCTGCACAGATTAGTAATTGCTCCAATAAACCGCATCACAAAGCATACATCTTCTTGATCTCCAAGCTCGGCAGATTCATACACCCAATGACATCCGGGAACAAGGCGATCATATCGTTATTGCTCATGGTCATATTGGCCACGATCTTCTTGAGGGCGATCTTTTTTGCGGAGTGGTTCTTGTCCTTTTTGCCGCCGCTGCTGAGCTCCTGGCGCAGCTCTGCGACTTTTCCCTGTGAGAGAGCAACACGTAGTGAGTCATTATTGTTCGTAAGAGGTGCCAATCTGGGTGCTAATCCGGCCAACATAGGTATGGTTTGGAAAGGGGATTGCTTGGTCCGGAATCAAGACCAGTGACACACAGCTGCTTGAGGCAATATAATAATCACAGAAAAGGCAGCAGACCTCAACCGTGTCACCGGCCGGGTTCACAAAGAGGAATGAAGCCTGCCCATCTGGACATCATATTCACTCCTTCGCCAGATCAATCCCCAATCCTTATCCCCCAATCCCCACGGACGACCAATGCAGCCATGCAACAATTGACAGGGGGAGTATATCAACATACCCTGGCGAATAACTTTGCATCTCCCCCACTGGAACTCATTGTGACTTTGCGAAACAGTAAATCGTTGCTCTTCTGTTACTTCGAAGCGGCGGGGGTTCAATCGTATACGAATCGCAAGCGCGGATCGTATGTATGTCTCTGTGTGGACGTCCAGCCAAATCCAATGAGAGAATATATGAATGCGAATCGAGGTCTTTGGCGATCTGTCCTTCAGTTGCGCTGCGGTTCTGAATCGTCCATTCCCGTTCGGGGGTTTCAGTCGAGTCTCACGGAGCACGGCGCCACTCCGGATAGCAAGTAGCGAGTGAATATAAAGAAACAAGGAAGGAGTGATATAGCAATTAGCTGTAGTTCACACGCGTGGAAGACGTTAGAGAAAGGAGAGATCTGGAAGCGTAGTATGGAGATTGTCTTAGTCGAGCATCCCAAAAAGGAGCGGATGGGATCGGCTTGCCGCCAACTCCGCGCGCTTGGGTCGGGACCGCTTCCAGATCACCACCTTAGCACCACCACTACAACCACTGCCACCACCAATCTCTACCACCTCACTGTTATAACAGAGACCGCAATGGCGGACAAAACTTCGCAGCCTGGTTTTGATCCTCCTCCTCCACCGCGATGGGTGGTCTCGCTCAACACCCCTTTGCCTCGTCCGTCCAAGGCGGCGGCCAACATCCCCGATCCACCTGGGTTTTCCAGAGCTAAGCCAGTACGTCTTGCCGAGGCAAACTGTAACAAGCAGAATAACTAATTGGTGATTACCTCCAGCAAACCCAAAAGCAGCAACAGCAACAGCAGCAACCCACCCCCTCCAAACCCATCGAAACCGACGCCCTCAAGGTCAAAAAGGCCTGGGAAATCGCCCTCGCTCCCTCTAAGCAACTCCCCATGAACGCGATCATGATGTACATGTCCGGAAACAGTCTACAGATCTTTAGTATCATGATGGTATTTATGTTGTTCAAGGGTCCTATCCAGGGGTTGATTAATACGAATACGGTGTTTGCCAAGTTCGACACGGAGGGAACGCATAAGAAGTTGCTGGGTGTGAAGGCGGTTTATGTGTTGATGCAGTTTGGGTTGTTGGCGTTGGGCGTGTGGAAGGTCAATGCTATGGGGCTTTTGCCGTACGTACTCTTTTTTACTCTTTTCAAGAATGTGGCTAATAGATGGACAGGACTACGAGGTCAGATTGGTTGGCTTGGGAGTCAGAACGGCAACCGCTGGAACGGGCTTATTTTGCGTTTAGCTGATCCATATTATGTTCTTTTGATTTAGGGGAAAATGCAAATCTCTCGCTGCCTATGCAATGCACCATATATAACACTCCCTTACTTTCTTATTCCGATGTCAAAATTGATCTTTATGTGACCTTGTGACCTTCTGTTGTATGAGTACTGCCTGCAGTACTTCACCGCCTCATATGCCGGCTACAGCCTGCTCGAGATTGTGCGTTAGACGGAGACCATGGAAAGTATCATCACAGGGGAGGGGGATTTTGTGGAGGTGGCCCACGTCTTCCCCTTCTGCTTGAACCAGTGGCCCAGCAACAAGCTCGAGAGCATCATGTGGGAACGTCTCCGAATGTTTTGGGACAAGGCGAAGGCCAATGACTGGCAGCGTAAACTGACGGGAGACCGGGGGACCGAGATCTGCGAGAATCATGTGCCTCTCCAAGAGCGCGCATGTGTGTTGGGGTGGGCTCGATTTTCCCTCAAACCTATTGAGACAGCCGAGGACGGTAGTTCCCTGATCGTACAATTTCATTGATTGTCTCCCGCACGCGGCAAAAACCCGCGTGCCCAATTTGACGCGGCCGGATATGCCGGATGGACTCATTTCAGCCTCCCTCGGCAGCAAACTGTACAGAACTTCGGCGGAGAAGATTGAATCGGAAGACTAAATCATCATCATAACGGACGACTCAATGACCAATCCAGTTCCAAGCGAGAAGATTATGGGCATGCAATAGGCCCTGAATCGGATCGCCAGTCTTACCGGGGTTGCAGAGCCCAGGGACGAGGTCTTCGAAGCAACCGCTGGTCAAATGGCGGTTTGAATGGGCTCTCAAATGGACTCTCAAATGGACTCTCAAATGGATCTCAAACGGCCGGTCAAATGGGCTCTCAAATGGGTGGTCAAATGGCTGATGAAAATGTGTGCTTGAATACATGGTCAAATGGGTGATTGAACAGTTGGTCGAATGCATGATCAAATGCATAATCAAATGCATGATCAAATGCATCATTGAATGGGTAATCAAATGCATCGTTGAATGGGTCAAATCGCTGATCGAATGGGTGACCAAATGCATGATGAAATGTCTGGTCGAATGTCTGGTTGAATGCATGGCCAAACATGTGGTTTGAACCGGTCAAATGGGTGATTGAATGGCTGATCGAAATGGCTGATTGAAATCGCTGATTGAAATGGCTGATCGAATACATGGTGAAATGGGTAATCAAACGGGCTCTCGAATGGGTGGTCGAACGGCTTGTCAAATCGCTGATGAAAATGTGCAGTTGAATACCTGGTCAAATGGGTGATTATCGTTGGTTGAATCCATGGTTGAATGGGTCATTGAAACGGGTCATTGAACGGGCCAAACGGCTGATCAAATGCATGCTTGAATGCATGCTTGAACCGGTCAAATGCCGGATCAAATACATGGTTGAATGGGTGATTGAACCGGCTGATTGAACAGTTGGTTGAATGCATGGTTGAATGGCTGATCGAATGGGTGGTTCAATTGGTTGTCAAATGACTGATTGATTGTCTCGACCGGTCATGAAGGAAAGTCCGTGTGTCAAGCCAGTAGGATCCGGGAGAATGCAACCACTTCAACTAGTTCTGATGCGATGCCGCATTGATTAAGGATACTAACTTGCGGAAAATTCCTGCTCACTCATGACCCGGATTACTCGATATTAGATACTATATAGCTGATTAAACGGGGAGCCCGGATGCCGAACAAAACAATCCTCAATTGACTAATATAGAAATGGTTCTTCGACTGGCCATTGCCCATATCTACATGATGGGCCCCCTGAGACACGTGATGATATTCACTGAACATCACACCGATTCGGATCAACGAAGACTTACAGGGCTAACAGCCTTCACACACGCATTCAAGAAAACCTGGCAAAACTCCCAAATCTCCACATACGTATTGTACAGAGGAGCCGGCGCAACACGGATGACATCAGGCTTCCTCTCATCAACTACGATGGCATGCTCCTCCAACGACTGCAAAACACTGTCGAGAAGACCTGGCTTCAGACGTAGACTGAGCTGAGCGCCACGTTCTGCTGGATTCGACGGTGTGATAATGCTAAAAGGTCTCTCCGCGAGAGAGTTGATGGGGTAGGTCAGTAGGAGATGTTCCAGGTATCCGGTCAGTGCCAATGATCTTTCACGGATATTGGCCATTGTAGTTCGGTTGAATAGTTCCAGGGATGCGACAACTGCATTCATGTCGAGGACAGATGGGTTGGATAACTGGTATCCGGCTGCACCTGGTTGCGGCACGAATTCTGACACGTGTTAGAATCTCCAAGCAATTGAGGAAAGTGCGAACGCATACTATTCTCCATAAGAAAACGTCTACCCTTATCATCACCCCACCAGCCAGCAAGCCTTGGCCGGAAACCCTCCTCAGTCCCAACTTTGTCCGCATTCACCTGTCCATGCTTCTCATGAACGAAAATGGCAGCCATCCCTCCCGGTCCACTGTTCAGATATTTGTAGTTGCACCACGCCGCAAAATCGACATTCCAGTCGTGCAACCGCAGGTCAACATTACCAGCCGCATGGGCACAGTCCCAGCCAACCAGTATACCTTTCGAACGAGCATAGGCCGTAATCTTTTCAATCTCGAAGTATTGGCCGGTGTAGAACTGAATCGCGGAAAGGAAGAGCAGCGCCGTACTCGAGGCGTGCTCATCGATAACCCGCAGAATCTGCTCCGTGCTCAAAGTCGGGAATTCGCGGTCCTCGGGCTCGATCAACACCATTGCGTCGTCCGGATTGAAACCGTGAAGCTGTATTTGAGACTCGATGGCATACTACTTCGTCCACGTTAGTAATCCATCCCTACCCCGGACACAAGGGCTCGTACATGATCACTAGGAAACGCCTTCCCTTCCATAATAACCTTAAACCTCTCCTCCGTCGGCCGGTAAAAGCTCCCCAGCAGCACATGGATATTCGCCGTCAACGACCCCATGACAGCTACCTCACTCTGCAATGCACCAACAACAGGCGCCATTAATTTCGAGCCAGCCTCATCGACATCGACAAACGGAGGGAGTAATTGGTCATCGTGGGGGGTGAAGTGTCCGGTCACGCCTTTGGTCGCCCATGTTCGTAGGTAGTATTCGATGTACTTTTGGGTGTTTCGGGGTTGGAGGCCTAGCGAGTTGCCGCAGAGGTAGATGCATGGTTCTGAGGTGTCTTGGTCTGCTAGAGTTAGCACGATATAGTGAATCGGCTGTGAATTGGCCTACCCTCAACAGCCAGCGTCCTCCGCTGAAGGTCCTTCCGCGACGGAATTATGAACTCTTCACGAAACGAACGCAGAGGATCCTGCGCATCGCGAGACTCGGCCTCTTGCCGAGAATAAACCCCGCTCTGGGGTATTTGCGTAGCCATTTCTCTGCTTTCCCTGCCAAATTCCCGTCAAATCACTGTTCTAGCGATAAGGCTGCCCCTCTATGGAAATGCGGCGGCGGATCGACCAATAACGTCATGCCGAACCCTCTGACTAACGGAAATCCAAATCGCCGATATATAATCACGGCGACGTTCACCAACACCAGTACACCTACAAGAACATATTATTCTGGAAGCCGTGAATATGTCCCGTCTAGCGCTATCGTCGGCTACGCGTCGCCTCCAACAGTCAACAACGCACTGCCAGCGCCCATTCTCAACCACCCGGTTCTTCTCCGCATTATCCAAACCATCCATTTCCGGAAGTTCGTCGATTTACAATCCCGATGCCAATTCGTTTTCCGCCTCAAGGACCCGCTCGAACCAGTATACTCTTCGCAGAGTGAATTTTTCTTCTTTAGGTGTGCTGCGGCACCGCGCGTTTTTATCATCGACTGTCCGTCCGTCCGCCAAGGTTGTGCAGAATGCGCGGAATGATGAGGAGGGGAAGCCATTGTTGGTTGGGATTTCGGAGAGGGCTGCCGAGGTGAGCTGCTTTTTTCCTTCTTTCTGGGAAACCTGGGTCTACATACTATGTCGGCGAATGGATGAGCATGGCTATGCCGGGTGTGTATGAACTGTGGCAAGTGGTATGGTATATCAGGCAGGGAGCAGAGAAAAGGATGCCCTGTCCAGTATAATCCATCCAATACACACATGATTACGCTCACAGGACGCAAGAAAACAACCTCCCGCCGAGCCATCCCAAGCCACACGTCATCCAGAAACAATCACCACTCTAATTCCTCTATAGCCATCCCAGAACAAAGCTAACGTGACCAAAAACAAAACAGCGCCTCCGCGAAATCACAGACCCAACCACCTCGCCCACCACCACAAAAGCCGAAAACCCCTACCACCACCTCCGCATCACCGTAACCTCCGGCGGCTGCCACGGCTTCCAATACATGATGTCGCTCGAAGCGGCGTCCAAGATCGACGCCGAAGAAGACACTGTTTTCGAAGCCGAGGCCTCCGTTGGCCCTGAAAGTGGCGAGGCGTTGGTTGTTATGGATGGGCCGTCGCTGGAGCTATTGTCAGGGAGTACAGTGGATTATACGACGGAGTTGATTGGGAGTCAGTTTAAGATTGTGGATAATCCGCGGGCGACGAGTAACTGTGGGTGTGGGACGAGTTTTGATGTTAATGTTTAGGTCTGCGTTTTCTTGGTGGTGGTTTATTGGTGATTATTTACTAGTTGTATCTATACAGGTTGTGTAGGATAGAAAATGTATATACCCTATTCTCCTCACGGTCAATCATGTACAGATAATGGACAGGGTATTGAACATGTATTCCTTTTCTAGCCTGTCTAGACAGATCACCAGCCCTAAGCTCAAGCTATGTAACAAGAAAAACGATATATTGAAAAGAAGATAGAAAGGAGATTCACAAACAAATGGGACATCATGCAAACACATAAAAAAAAAGAAAAAAAGTATTGTCAAAAAGCATATTAAATTCAATCAAATCAATCCCAACTCTTATCTCTTTTCTGCACTCCTCACTGACATTCCCCATTGCTTCTCCCGTGTCGCCCCTGGTATATCCTAACATCACTATCACTCCGGTCGAGCCTTCATGCGGGACGACGCACCAGCACACCTTATCCTCCCATGGTTGTTTGAAACTCCATACCCATATGAAGCAAGAAACGTTATGCATATCTCATCCGATTCCGGTGAACGAAAAACTTTTCCAACAAAAGAAGAAGAATTAATAGAAGCGAAAAAGGAGAACGAGACCGGTTTTAGTAAACTCGGGCAAGGTTCCGCAGGTACCAGTCCACCAGACGACGACCGGCCTTGGTTTCGCTGACGTGAATGAGGTCATTCTCCAGTGCGTAGTCGAGGTCATTGGCGCTGACGATTTCGCCCTCGAGCAGACCGCCCTCGACCCAGCGGATCTGGCGACTGCGTTGCTTGTTGACCAGCAGCCACGAGCGGAGCTTCTCGGGCTCGACCTCGAGGAAACCGGCGAGCTTCTTGAGGTCCATGGTGGTGTACAGCTTCAGGTACGAGCGGATGGTGGGGTTGAACAGGGTGTTCTTGACCTCGTCCATGAAAATGGAGGTGTGGTGGTCGACGGGGTCGATGTTGATGGACGGGTTGTCAAAGTCCGGCGGAGTGGGACTGATGAACTTGGGGCAGGCGGAGCGGAAGAGTTCCTCGAACAGGGGAAGGGCCTCAGGGCCGCCGTGCTGGAGACGGGTGAGCTGGTCGCCGTACTTCTCGCGGAGGGCGGAGTGGATGGTGTCGTCGAGGCGGGTGGGGTGCAGGGCAACGCAAATGGCGATCAGGGCGTACATCTGGTCGTTCTTCTTGGCGATGGCATCGTAGCTGTTGCCGCCCTTTTGGAAGTTCTTGGTGCGCGAGACGTAGATCAGGATGTGGCTGAACATGCGGATGGCGTCGCCGTACCGGCGCATCATCATGTACGAGAAGCCCACGTAGTAGTAGGTCGTGAAGTGGGCGGCCATCACGCGGGCGAACATGGCCTTCTTGTTCATCTCGATGTCGTCGAGGGTCTTGAGGGCAAGGCTGAAGTCACCCAGCAAGCAGTGGACACGGAGCAGTCCGATGATCGAGAAGTATCCGAGCATCTTGTACAGCGGGCGGGAGCCGTACTCGCCAGCGAAGGCCAAGGGGTCCTCGCCCCGCTTGATGGCGGCCAATTGCTCATTGATCTGCGAACGCTGGATAAGGGAGTACAAGACGTTGAGAACCGAGTAGCAGCCCCATGTGTTGGGGTTCTCCCGCAGGAGCTGTGCTTCCTCCTCGTTGGAACCGCTGCGGGCGACACGGTTGCGGTAGCGGCAGAACGACTCGAACTGGTAGATGAATTCGTCGATGACATCCCAAGCCCAGTAATACTATACCAAATAAACATATTAGCCCGATCCCTCAATTCCCACAACACAACAGAACAAAGCCCGGAACGGAAAAACATCTCCAAAAAGACACAAACAACAACACAAGGTCACATACAGAAGGAACCTCCAAATCAACTGGCCCCTCCGAGTTCAAGATATAATGGAACAGATTGCAGTAGTTGTCATAGCTCGCGAACTTGGTCTCCAGCGTAGCCTGGTATTCCAGCGGGGTCGCCGCAGCAGCCAACTGTGCCTGAAGGTCCTGTGCCTGCGAACCGGCGTCAATCGATGTCGTGCGGTCCAAGTCACTCATGTCATCGTCGAAATTGACCTGCTCGCGGTAGTCGTTGACGAGCGCTTCCTCCTCAACGTCGGACTCATCGCCCAGGTTGGGGTGCGCGTTGGCGCGCTCCTCGTAGGACATGTTGGCTTTTGCGGGGGGTGGGGAGAGATAAAAGAGATAGGTGGTGGGATCGTTCGAGAGGACGGGTTCCTCTTGGGGTGTATTGATAGTTGTAGATCGACGATGGAGGTGGACGGTGGAGGGGGTCTTCGGCGTCAGTGGGATTTCGATGGTGCCGGCGGAGTTTGAATTTTGAGGGTTTTCGCTTGGGCGCATTTGTGCTATCTTATCTGTGCATAAAGGCTGCGCTGAGTCAGCTATGCAGTTATGCCAATGTCAACACTGACATCACATCAGAATCAATGGATCATCTTTTATTCAATAGATACAATACAATAAATGTGAATTGTGGTATACGCAGTCTATCATAGAGCATGTAGTATAGTCACTCCATCTGTGCTAGCAGTCGCTGAAGAAAGCGTCTTATATTCTCCGTAAACACCTGATGAGCACCAGTAAACATGATACTAGCATTCTGTTCTACCGACTGCATAGCTATCTACTTGGAACTAAATACACTTCGCCTTGAAATCAAGAAAGCCGGAGTCCCCATAGACGGCAAGATACCAGCACGCCAGGCGTCTCGAGGGCCATCGCATAGACAATGGCTCATAGCACATCGAAACCAAGCAAGCGACTGCTCAGCATAGCAATTGCAACCAACAGACTCCGTACTATGGTGCAGAAGAGGCAAAGGCAGTACTCGACAAGACATGACCGTCCAACGAGCCACAGCCAGGGTTGCTGTAATAATGACTTGCCCGATCTGTGGCTCGTCCCGGAAATGATTTCCCCTCGAATAATGGCGCCGTCTACATTCGGCGAAACAGGGAGGGCTGGCAAATCTTGGTTCACAGAACACCGTCGAGTCCAGGAGAATGGACTGCCGTTCAACACTTCTTTTCATCCCCGCGCCCTTCGCTCTCACTAAACGTGACGATCTGACATGTGAAGTTAGGTCATCATGATGGTCTGGTAACAACCCAGAGGCAGTCAGCTGCAGGCTCTTGTGGCCACCGAAACCTAGCACGAGAATCGATTTAAGTACAGTAACGTCCTGGCCACGTGAAGGTAAGTGTTAACTGGCTACATACCCTTCCAAGCATATCAACATGACAATCGACCAGCCCCTTGGACTACTCCCCCAACAGGTCAACCGCCCGGTCGATGGTATTGATCTCCTTAGCGTGATCCAGACAGTATCGACGTATCGATGTGCCTCCCTCCGTCCATTCCCTCATCGTCCGAGAATCGATATATGATTGCTAGAGCTAGGGGTATTTTCAAGAAGAAAAAAGAGGGGGGAAAAAACGCCGGAGGAGCAACAATCGAACTTCACCAGCGCGTACAACAGGGGTCACTATCCCGATTCAAGAATCAACATTGCTTCCGCCGGTAAAATGATTCCCGATTGCTGTGCAACCGAGATAACTTTCGCAATCATGTACTTGGCCTGTTTCAATCGCTTGCCGAACACCACTACAATCCGACAAAGTTCAAAAAACGCGTTCCCGGATTCTTCGTTCGTCAAGTCGCCCATCACTACAAGAAGACTAGCGCCCGCCGCCTCGAGCATGTGGCTGGGTATCCGCTTATACCCATAGGATAATCGCAGGATGCCAAAGCATCGGGCGATGTCCTTGGCCGATTGCAGGCGGATTGTTTTGATTTGTTGGAACCAGGTTGGATGTGATGGGTTATCCGGGCCCTTGTGCCCCAGAAAGGCATTGAACAATGACAATACCTCCTTGTGAAATTTGAGGCTACGCAGGTTAGCATGACACTACAAACCTTGGGGGTGGTCAGAGATATAAAGTCCTTACTGAAGAAATAGTACTTGCGGGACAGGGTAATTGTCGGTCTTCAAAACATCTGGCATGTTTCGACGCCATTGTTGGAGACGGGAGTATATCTCGTTAGTCCTTGTCCAGAGATCGTTGACGTCCATGTGGCAGGCATTCATAAAAAACAGCTGTTGGATAGCCGCAGTGACTTCTGTCAGATTGGAGAGTTCTGATGCAACATAACGGAGAAGCCCCGGCTTGTTGGCATATTCGATTTCGTTCGAGCGAGGATAAGGGGTCCATGCGATATCGTCGTTGAGGTCGCCCGACATATAAGGCCGGCACGCTGGGGACTCGAGATTTGCGTCCTTGTGTAGCTCCATGGACATGTCCCTAATCAGAATGAGTCGCTGTTCGCGCGGATTTGCGGAAGATTTCTTACAAATTCATGATGAAGATCCCCCAGGCAGCGATTGCATGAATGCGCTGCATATCAGCATCCATTTCCTCCCAGTTGGCATGCAGCGTTGGGGCTCGAAACATTCCGAAATCCTGCGCGAGCTGTACAGCTTGTCTCAGCATCAGCCAGCTAACTCCATTTTTTCCCTGGCATTTCAACCTATCATTGAGTTAGCTACGACGTTTAGAGGAAGAGATTGTTCGGGGATACTCACACATGACACATGATAACCAAGCCCTGGATGTTGGCCAAGCTGATTGTACCCTCTTCGGCTCTCCAAAGTCTTTCGGCTTCGATGTAGAAGTGCGACCCGCAAGAATCCGCATTTCCGGGAATAGCAAAAACATCTGGGGCATCGGAATATACCTGCCATTTGTCAGTACCAAAACACAGTTGGAGCGACATTGATGACATACGCTGGCAATGGCTAAGATACTATTCACCAGGAATGGTGTGCAGTATTGTGATCCTAGGTCACCCGTCTTCATATGCAACAGAAAGACCTTCTGATCCACCAACTGCCAGCACGGATGATCCCATGTAAAGTATAGAGAGATCAGGTGGGAGACAAGATTATCATCATCGGTGACATTGGTCCAAGGTTTCGCAGGTACCTGGAATAAGGGTATATCAACAAGACTCTCAAGTGTTATCCGTGAGCATGTATTGGTCGAGCACGGATCCGGTGGCGGAAGTAAACTCTGAATGGCACTCTCCACGCTCTGATGGTTATTCAGGTTTACTGAACTAAAGTCGTCGAGACTGATTGATGTATCTGCCAGGACGGTGGCGATACGACCCATCGACGCATCGCTGCGTATGAAATTTACCAGTTCGTTGATCCTGACTGGATCCGATGAGCGAAGTTCGTCTAGCAGAGAAGACAGCACATTCCGATAATATTCCCGTTCGTCAATCGTGCGCCTCTGGGCAACTTTGCGGCGAAGATCAAGAGTCAGATCGAAAACACAATCAGCTTCTGTATCAGTATTTCGGCATGCTTTACACGGAGCCGGACGTCCACTACACTGCAGGGGCAAAGAAGTTAGCTACTTGCTCTTGGTTTTACGATCGACGTTCGGAGGAGGGACCTTTTGTGGTCATTTGTCCTCCGGCCCTTGATCGGATGCTTGAGATGGGTGTTGTCTGCCAAAGGAACTCTTCTGATATGACGATAAATCACTTTTCTTTTAGCTTGCTTGCACGGCAAACAAGCCGCCGAGATTTTCCGTGGCCCCGGGACGAGACGCGTTGATGAAGAAGGTTTAGGATGACCTCGTGGGCCAGGTGCAAGCGCCGGAACGTGCTTTTCTTTGTCTTGGGAGGTCATATCTCAGCCTCCTAGTTACTCTCTGGTTCGGAGGGATCTTGGTCCATATGATGTCCACGAGGCCCAATTGTGACGGGTAGGACTTTTGTCAAGTCCCCTCTTCCCTTTCCGAAGGAAAATAGACAAAAGCACGGAAGGAACAATAGCCTTTCTTCCTTTTAGCCCCGAACCACGAGAGGAGGGAAAGTATTAAAGCTCGAAAACGACTAGCTGGAGGCAGGAAAACGCGGAGAGGTCGGAATGGACGTTCTGGCTCAGCACGGAGCGCGCAGGGATATCCACAAGTCGCCTCAACGATAGCGATGGCACGTCGAAAACCGGGGATGCGAGATTCGTGAGTGGAAGCAACAGGCCATGTCGTGTGCGTATTTCAAAGAGGATGGTCGCTGCAAGAGTGGCGACAGTCGGGAGGGTTCGAAAGGACTACGCCAGGCCAGGATTGAGACGAGGAGAAAACGGCGAGCACGCAGCCTTTATAGTCACGATGCGACGGTAGGCGGGCGATAACCGGAAGGGGGAGGGAAGATACGAAGAAGATAAGAGGAGGAATGGGAAAAGAAGAGAGCTTATGCCAGAGAAGATCGGCTCGCGTGTACAGGGAAAAGACGAGCTATCAATGACCGTCAAGGAGGAACACTAACCGCTGTGGCAACAGCAAAAAAAGGACATGTCAAGAGAAATATCGGATGATCCATCTCGCGAGGAGAGGTGTATAGTAGAAAGGTGAGATGACAAGACAACAAGGAAACAGGTCAAGGCTGTTAGAGAAGAGAAGGATGAAGTTGCGGCTAGGCTTGACAGGCGGAGAGAAGCATATCCGTTCCCCGATTATTGCTGATCATATAGCACCGAATACATAGCTGTACATACTGCTATGTAGACAGTAGGAATGTACGGAGTGGAAGATGAAAACAACAGATCCTTGGTTCTAATTCCGGCTATTAATCACTACGCGAGAGGATCCTTCCTTGTATTCCACCTGGTGTTTATATAAACTCAGACTAGCTGGCGATGTGATGGACACTACTGTATGTCCCCCTCTGTACAGGACCTGAAGCAATGATGCAAATCTTATATAACCAGTCTCTATCAGGTTTCTCTACTCTCTCTTGCCAGCATTTTTTGTGAGGTCGGGATAAAGATGGTGTCCCATATATTGATAGCTGTTCTTATAGGTGGAAGTTTCTACCGGGTGACATCAAACCTTACCGATGGGAGCAACGATTCACTGGGAGCAGAGAATACAAATACTGTACAGGTCCCGGTTCTTTTGGTGGGTAAAAACAGGACTACAGCTAGTCAGTCTATGCCCTGTGGCGTATGCACACTCCCCCGGTTGTTCTGAGGGCCATCTAAATCTCTTCATCCTCCGTCTTGTTGCATATACGGATCTACCTCATCTTCATTTTCGCTCGTTTTTGCATTCGTATTGGTCGTATTAGATAGTAAAGACCAGTTCCAAGAACCAGACCTTGAGAAGGCTTGGTGATCCAGCTACGAAGTTATTCCAACAATAAATAGTTAGTATGTACCGACATCTCGGTATTTATAATATAGGTTCGCCCAACCTGGGGCGAACCATGGAAGTATCCACGGCCTAGGATCGTAGTCGGGATTTGCTCTACAGTTCGGGGTTTGCTGTGGAGTCCTTCAGATCGGCGTATAGCCAATCAGTACAACGTACAGATACTCCGGACATTGCTTCTACACATCCGTTTACACTCTCGCGCATTTTTCCTTGCTCGCATGAATGACCATTGTATGCCTTACAAATACTATGCTAAGAGGTCGTTGGGGGACAGCTGTAGCTACGCTGTCGTGTTATATATCGGGCAGATGAAGGTATCTGGCTGCTTCCTAAACATACAGAGGAGCCCTCAAGTTTCTACTATACTATAGTACGGAGTACGTTGTCTGCTATAGTAGGTGGCTAGCCTTACATGCTGACTGCTAGATAATATCTCTCTCGCAATATCTTGCATTGGCTTTTCTATGTAGCTTTGATAGCCTTAAATCGAAATTACTCAACAATCGTGATCCAACATACTCAAACCAGTATAATAGCCAATAGCTTGTGATTACGCATAAGGTACAGGGTAACAGGGTAAGAATAACAGCAACAACCCCAAAAAGAGCCAGGAAGAATCCCCCCCCCCCCCACAAAAGAAAACAAAATCAAGCCCGACCCTTCTCCTCACCAAGCTCCCGCTCCTCCCTCCTCGCAGCCCTCCTCGCCCTCTTCCTCTCCAACACCTCAACCGGATCAACAAATCCATCCCCCCTCAACCACGCCAACCCCTTCCTCAACCCCCCAGCCTGCACAGCCCCAGGCCTCCTCTCCAGAATCGCCCCCATAACCGCCCAACTCGCCACAATCAACCACAGCTCGCCACCGGTCCAGCCCTTCCACAGCCCGCGCTTCACGCCAGACTTCCACGCGGAGTCAACGGCGCTGCGGAAAATGGACATGAACGCGCCGCGGGAGTTGTTTCCCAGGAAAGCAAAGGGGAGACCGCCCAGGGCGCCGCTGAGGAAGAAGCGTTTTGTTGGGAGCGCAGAGCGCGAGAGGAGGGTGTTCCAGAGGCAGATACTGCCCCAGGCGGAGCCGATAGAGGTGGAGAGGATGGCTGTTAAGGTGAGGATGCGTTTGACGAGGTTTTGGAAGGAGGCGAGGGGGTTGGTGGTGAAGGCTTTGTATTTGAGGATGGAGACGGCTAACATGACAGTGGTCATGAAGCGGGCGATGCGGGGGACGGAGAGGAGGATGTGGTGCAGGAATGCTGTGTTGCAGCTGGGGACAGCTGGGTGTAGGAGTGCGCATGACAGGCTGGAGATGGAGGGATGCGCGGGCCCGGTGATCGGGGCGATGGACTTGATTGCCGATGGTAGGGTGTTAGGGTTGGATGGGTGCAGGATCGGCGAGGTGAAGGGCCTGAAGGCGTAGATTAGAATTTCGTAAAAATTCATGGGAATCGTTTTCACGTACGGCCAGCGCAGGTTGGCAATAGTAGCGAGCGAGTCGACCACCTCTTCGTTCTCCGGCCAGGGAATCTCCGCAGGAAGCAGTGCAGGACGGCTCTGTATGTAGCTGGGCGAGTGCATAACGACCTTTCCAAACCACTGTCCACCAACAATCAACATATATACTTGACAAACAGGGCAAGAGGGGAAGGGCTACCTTTGGCGTCGTCTCGCGATCAAACACAAACGCATGGAATAGCTGCGCACACGACACAGGCATCAACAACCAACTCCCAAACCACCACGGCTTATTCTTCAACCAACCCTTCTCCTCCATGACATTATACAAGAACTCCAACGTCCGTGTGCTCATATAAATCGCCGTCGTCAACCGCAACTGCGCCTGCGGAGCAACCCCCAGCGCGAACCCGGCCAAACTCCCCCCGACAGCGGGCGCATATCGAGACGTCAACGCTTTGGTCAGACGCGGGTTTCGGTCCCGGAATGGCTGCGCTTTGTCGGTGCGGAGGCTTGCGCGGATGCGCGCGAACAAACGATGCAGGCGACGGTGGAAGAAGAGCACGAGCGCGAGGGCGAGTGGAAGGCGGAAGTTGGGGGAATGGATGATGGATCGTTTTTTACTTCTCGCGTCAATCACTGTTTGGAATCTGATGTATCTCAAAATTAATATAAGATACTTACCTCGCAACGGCGCCAGCACCGCCCTTCATGCGCCGGCTAACGACTTCAACCAGCTTCAACAACAATCCCGACCCCAAAAACACCCGCAACGACTCCCTTATCGCGGCCTCATTAAATCTATCCTTCGGTTGCACAATCGCCTCAAACCTCGCCGGAGACGGCGCGTTCTTCTTAATACCAGCGGGCGCGCGCTCGTGGAGGAGCTTGTACTCCTGACTGCTCAGGGAGAGGCGGAGGAGAGCGCGGAGGGCCGGGTCAACGTCCACGACTGGATCGACAGACATGGTGGGGTCTGGATCTGCTGGAGTCGGATCGGGGGTTGGCATTTTAATCGGAAATAGTACTAGTATTAGTGAACTAGGGAAGGAAAAGAAGGAGGTGTGTTGTATGTATGTGCGGCTGTTAAAAGGGGAATGAAGTGGCACTGAGTTGGGCACCGCCGAACCTCGGCAATTTGACAGCATACAGTGCTGGAAGTGTTTGCTTAAGAAGAATAATAAAAGATTGCCACAAGGATGAATTGGGTATTGAGTAGCATCATACTATTATATCTGGAACAATTATACATCAATCACGTCTCTATTTCCAGGATTCCTGCAAACCCAACTCACACGTGCAACAGGGAATGCCCTCAGCCTCATAACAAACAACAGATTATTGGTAGAATAGAAGAATATGCTACATAACAAGAAGAAGAAATGACATAAAAAATTGATATCCGCGCCATGCAAAAAAAAATTACATCGTATCAATAATATCATACCTGACAATCCTGCGCCTGACCACTCCAAACAAATCGAGTATCAAAAGAAAATAAAAAAAAAAAACCGAAGCAATCACCAGAAACTGCACCATCCAATCCAGTGCTGGCAGATATTCTCCACATTCGTCGCCTGCGCTAACAGTTTGTCCACCTGGTCGCTGATATTGAGTTCCTCGTACGGCCGGAAATCGCGGCCCGTCAGCTTCTCCCGGACACGACCAAGGACTTGCAATGCGCGTGCGTTCTGCAGCTCCCGGGCTTCGTTGGGGACACCCTCTTGAGCATCCAGGATACCGCCTTCGAGAATGGAGGGACGGCGGGGACGGGTGTAGGTGCTGGGCTGGGCACCATTGTCTGCGTTGAGGTTTGGCGCTACTGATTGGCGACGTTCTGCCACAAAGGACATTCTCTCCGGAGGAGATTCACGGACTCCCAGACGCCAGTTAATCAGAGGGTCATGGATGAACTACGATCATTAGCGTTGTTGAAATTACATGGAGAAGGTGAAAAGGACTTACCGCTTCCAAAACAGCCATCAACGAATCCTTATTCTCTCTCAGAACACGCATCACAGCCTCACAAGTAATCCGATAACTACCCTCAATATTGCTGACTTCCATAGCAAACGTCAACATACGAGTCAACCGGAACGGCACCCGCTCAGGGTACTTCTCGCGATGCATCGCAACTTCAAAGCAGTCACCAAAATCAATGTGAACAATCTTGCCCGTAACGCGGTCGAGAAGCAAGTTGGACGGGTGGCGATCGCCCAGACCGAGAATATAACCGACCATGGACATGACACCAAGCGAGCGTGTGTAGTTCGTGCGTCGCTCGAGCCAGGCTTCGGAGCTCTTACTCTTGAGCCAGAGAACGCGATACAGATCCTTTCCGGTGGTGTTGTCCATAGCATACCCGAAGACCTCGACCTTCTGCATGAGGGTAAGGTTATCGTAGTCAGGAGCCATTTGAAGCATGATGCGGTGTTCAATGTTGAGTAGGATGCGACGGCTCTCTCTGTATTCCTTGATAAGCGCGTGTAATGTGTCACTGTTGGAGACCCATCCTAGGAGACCAGAGCTCTGGGAGAGTGGAATGGCCGGGAATCGCTGCACAGAAAGATGACGCTTGAAGCTCTCGCCATCGTTATCAAGCAGGGTGTTGACAAGACCAAACAGCTGCATGACACGCTCGTCCTGTCTGATATCTTCATGTCCCTTGAGCGCATACATGTAAGAGCTTCCGTCACTTCCCTTAAGTGTCATCCTCCTAGGCCGCTTCTTTGTTTGCAGAACATGGAGAATAGGATCGAAACTGACAATCCGGATAATTGGTCTACCACTCTGGTAGGTACCCGGAACAGCCAGGTCAAGATCCGAGCAATCCTTAAGCTTAGGCGAAACATATTTCAAGTCGAGAGTAGACAATTGCGGGAGCTGGCGACTGATCTTCCGGAACACAGTATAGTAGAGATCCCAAGCCTGGTTCAAGTCACCAATTTCCTCAGTCTCGCGGTACAGCATACAGTAGTGCTTGGCTTCTGCAAGGTCACGTCCAAACGCCTGCGCGAAAGAAACTTCCCGCAGAGTCTCAGCTCCTTGATCAAGCATGTCATGGAGCGGTGCCAAGGTTGCAAACATGCCCTCCACATTGTGGTCGCCGAAATAGAGACGAGAAGCTTCCTCCAAGCCCTCATGCCAGAGTTCATGCCACAGAACGGCAACCCGGATCAGTTCGTGACTCACAAGATCAGCCTGTTCGACCAGTCTTGCGCTGTGCTGCCGCATGTTGTCCATGATGTTACTGGCGGACTGCGATCGGCGGGTGACGTTAGATTTCATAGCAACCGTCAATGGATACACGAGTGCTTGCGGGTGCGCCCTGCCCACTTCGGCCAGCAAGCGATGGACGGAAGTACGGACTCGGTAGTTGGGCTGGTTGATTCGTGCAATGAGCTGTGGAGTAACGGCGAGCCAAGTGTCAATGTTCACTGCAGTGAATCCTTCTGTCACAACACCATTAACATCCTGGTCACCGCCATGAGTGAACCAAAGGGTAAGCAAACGCAAAGTGTCTTGCAATGACGACGTCGAGGACAGCGCGATAGATCGCAAGAAACCGCGAATGGCAGGAATGACATGCTCGGTCACAATATGCTGGGGAACCATCACCGGAGGCTGTCCCTCGCGATTAGCTTGGCTGGCAATGGTAGTAACGACTTCAAAGTTAGCCAGCGCCCACGAGTGCCACGCCTTATACGAATCCCGGTTGTATCTTGTCGCCGCAGCGTACGCATTCAAAACCTCGCGAACAAGCTCCGGGTTCCAGTCGCCACGCTGCAAGGCCGTCTGCCATTCTCCTTGTCTGAGATAACTCTTTGCAAGAAGACGCCTGAGTTTGCCTACATCTCCAACACGCTCACGGAGGCCAGCAATATCGGCATGGTTCGCGTCCACGACGCCGTTCACACCATTAATGACATGGTCTGTTTGCGACATAATGAGAGCATTGAAACGCGTAAAGTCTTCTGTCAGGGTGGCATTGAACTCTTTCAGCATTCCTAGCGATTCACGCTGAGCACCCGACGCCCAGTTGAATTTCAGGCGAGCATAAGTGACTTCAGGCGGAGCAACAGATCGAGTACCATTGTTGTCAGAAACAACCGTTTCCAGCGATCCGAGAGAACGTTCAGCAAGACCCATACGGTTGGATTTCCGGCAAAGGTTGGCGAATTTGATCCACATGTCAAGGTTCTCGCGAGGCGATGTAACAAGAGCTCTGACCTTAAGCATGCGTTGCCACACTTCGACGTTCTGCTGACACCCGAGTAACCGTTTGTTCCATGTTTGGCGCATTGCGTCCTGCTTCTCAGGGTCGCCAATGTTCTGTTTGTACGTAATGATTTCCTCGAGTTCAGCCAGCATCTGTACGCGGACCACGACGTTGTAGGCACGGTTGTAGGACTCTCCAAGCAAAGCCGACAACTCCGTATCCAGGCCATTTCGTGCCTTCTCAATATACATGGTCGCCTCGTCGAACTGGTTCCGATGGATGGCAAGGATGGCACCAAAGAACGACCGGTCTGGTGACTGCTCTTTCATGACGCCTAGATACGAGTCCATTAACTCCCATTGTCCACGGCCCCAAGCGGCAGCCGCAGCCAGAGGAGCGATGGCTCTCCGGTGCTCGAGAGATGCTTGGTTCCACTTTTCTTGCGCAAGATCCGACAACACCTTCCACTCTCCAAGGGCGTGCAGACACCGCATCTTACCCATAGTAACTCCAAATGAATCTGGATCGATTCTTTCCCGTCGTTTGTAGGCGGCAAGAGCCTCCTCCCAACGTTGGAGCTTTTCGAACCACGTCTCCTTGAGCTCAACGTCGCGGTAAGCTTGGGCTTTGCGGAGAATACCAATGGCAGCATCGGACTGCTGGAGTTGGTTGTTGATGGTGATAAGCGCCTCCACTGCTCCCGAATTCTGGTCTTGCTCAAACTCGAGTTCCTTGTAATGGAGAGCCTTGGCGAATGCATGGCATTTCGCAGCATACTTGCCCAATGTACGAATGTCAATAGGCAGTGCCTTGTCGTCATGTTCCATGAATTCAGCAAGGTTGAGAAGGATTTGGAGAATCTCGGGCGGGATGTTAGGCGAGGTTAGAGCCTTCTCAATCGACCGTACCAACTCTTCCTGGTATTGATCATACAACTCGGTCCAACATGACACGAAGGCTGCATTGAACAAGTCCCTTGCAAGCGGTTGGTAGATACCTGCCAAACTGGCGCATGCGCGGAGTGCGGGGGAAGGTGACTCCTTCAGAAGTTCCACACTGAAGCGGCGAATCCATTCCTGCCAGTCCTCGCGTGTCGACTTCTGGGAAGCATCCCATGCATTCTTGAGGTGCTGCTGGTTGACAACCATTTTCTTCTGGCCAATCTCAGCGTAATTTGCGTCATCAGCCAGGGCTGCGTAGTTCTCATCTGGGTTCAAATCCTGCGGGAGCGGGTCGCCCTTCTGCAGTTTCGTAACCAGTATCTGGTAGTTGACATGGGTGACCTGGTTGTTCTTCAGAACTTTACTGAGAAGATGGATGTAGTGGCTGAAGTCTTGACCAAGCTGGAAGATGAGTGCGCAGATACAGTCCATTGCAGGCAGTCGCAAAGAACGCTCAGTGCCACCAACAACTCGAGCCAGCGAGTGGACCATCAAGGAAGCAAAGTCGGACACATTAACTTGGCGCGACAGCTTCGTGAGGCTTTCAATGGCAGATTTCCGAATGCTGGGAGGATTCTGAGTCCGGTCGAACAGGCGCACTATGGATGGAACAATCAAATGCATATACTCCTCCCCACTGGCGCCAAAGATCAAGAAGGAATGAAGGATCCTCTCTGATGGCTGTCGACGAGCCGTGGTGTCATTATCCAGGGTCTCCAGCATAGGCGGAATGAGACCGGCCAGGTACTTCTTAAACTCGCCTTCCAGTGACAAAGCGATGGCTTCCATGAGTGACAGAATAGTAGCTTGGACTTGATATGATACGTCCCAGAAATCTCGAATAACTTCAATGATCCCCGGAAGAAATGCACGAATATGCTGCCGCACAATGTTGACCAAGATCGCCATTTGGTTGAAGTAGGACTCCAGGCGGCTTGGAGGGGATCCTCTAATGACGGCGATGAAGCCGGGAATGATTTGTCCCAAAAATGGGACACACTTCAGTCCCAGAGTCTTGAAAATGGTGACAATCGCATCAATTACCGCAGAATGATACTGGGCCAGAGAGTTCTCCCGCAGGATGTTCTGCATAAGAGTGTTGATGACAACTGTCGGATAGTACTCTTCGTTAGATGGAGTAAGACCTTGCATAATCAGGGCAACATCAGTGACAGGCTGCACCTCATTTATGTGGTGAATATCCGGCGCATCCTCGCTGATTTGTTGATACTTGTATGGGTCCAGAGCACCAAGGATACCCAGAAGCTTAATTGTCTCCTTCCGGAGAGATCCCGTTTGTTCCGTCTTGATGATGTTAATAAGTACGGCAAGAAGATGAGGATATTCGAGGTACGGGTCTATAACGTAGCCAGAGTTGCCGGCTAACTGACCAAGAGTACGCAGTGCCGATTCTCGTTTTGCGTGAGACGAAAGATCCTGGAGCGCATCCAAGATAATAGGCATGAGTCGCGGTAGGTAGTGTGTCATCTCACCTCCACCGACGTTGGCCAATTCCCCAACCGCTTTCAATGTAGTCGAAGCGACTCCCGGGTTGGCATCTGTTGCCTTTGGAAGCAGAGTAGTGACCATAGGGTCGACGTAAGATTTGATCAACTTCGTAGCATTTGAGACAAACAAGCTGATGAGCAGGGCACTCTCTTCCTTCTGGCGAGCCGTACTGGCAAATCCAAGGCCGGTTAGGAGGTTGACAAGCAACTTGCGCAGCGGCGGGAAAACATAAGCTGGGTTGACACTGGACAGACGTCCAATAATACAAATTGCAGCTTCTCTGACTGAAAATACCTCGTCATTGACGGCCAAGAACAGACACCGGATGTTTTCTGGTCTTGCCAAATGACGGTCAAATTTCCGGTCCAACGACCACAAGACAGTACGTCGAATTTCTGGGTCCGGATCCCCAATGCCGACGGTGAGAAGCTTGTCGATCACTTCACTAACAACCTGGATCGAATGGCTGCTAGTTTGGTTAATAATGGGATCGTGGACAAATAGTTGGCAGCAAGTGAGCGCAGAAGCTTTGCGAATTTCGGGGTTGTCATTCTCAACGTAATTTATAGCAACGTCCCGTACAAATTCGTTCAGGATATGACCAGAGAAATCAAAGCTTCCCAAGGTGTGAAGGGCAAGGGCGATTTCGGCGTCAGAATGCAGCTCTTGGGGAGAGAAGTCCTTCGCGAACGATGGCATAGGGGGTAGTCGGTTTTCCGGACATCCAAGAGGCCGAAACGGTGTTCCGTAGAGGATGATGCTCAGCATGTCCAGGAGCTTCTCTTGGATTGTGGGCTTGATAGGTGGGATATAATGGGCCATGTCAACAAGTGCTTGTGTAAGCGACTCGCTCAACCCACACGCAAAGATAGGGTCAAGCAATGCCTCCATGTACTTGCTGAGAGTTTGCCCGACAGCCAGGGACAGCATGCTGATACATTCAAACATCGGAGCTTCGTTGACCGAGGACCGGCTCCGTGCTTTCATTGCTAACCCCTCTCGGATATATATGATAATCCCGTCGAGATACTGCGCCATTGCCCCACCGACCGCGTTGGCAATCTTTCCAATTGCGATGAATGCCGAATTTCGTTCCTTGTCTCTCTTGAGCTGCGCCTGCAGGTATATCATGAATCGATGGAGGTAGATTTCGGTAAAATCAAGGGGAGCGTAAGATGCGAGGATGGGTATCGTCAAGACAACTTGCGTGCGGATTTTAGGATCACGGTGATCTTTGAGGCGGAGGACGATCTCGCATGCGTTTCGGTAGTGTTCGTTCATGAACATGGCGCCCTTCAGTAGAAGCTCCTTGAGCACTAGAAGCGACCCGTGGATCCAGTCCACATTGCTCGACTTCAATCCCAACAGCGCCTCTTCGTAGATTCGTGCGAACCACAGTTGCCGGACCTGGCTGTCTCGAGCGGCTATGATCTTGAAGCATTCGCTGACTGCGTCCGCCGCCGACTCCCGGATGAACACCTTGGGATCCCGCAAAGCAACCCAGATAAGCTCGAATATCTGTGGAATGAAGCCATAAAGAAGAGTTGGCGAACCTTTCGCCAGTTCGCGGAGGACAAGGACCGCCGCGAAACGCCTGCTTTCCTGTCGTTCTGACTGCAGCCACTCCAGAGCCGACTGTACCTCACTCTCGACCAATTCCGCAGTTAGAGCACCACCAGGTTTAGCCAAGTGGCCCAGCGCCCTCGCCGCGCACGCCAACACCGGGGTATCGTTACTTCGGAGCGCGCTGCGGAGGTAGCTGGCAAAACGGGTGGTCTTTTGGGCCGAATCGACCCCGTCAAAATCGACTAAATGATCCAGAGCGAGTAAACCGCCGATTCTTTCGTTGGCATCGCTACCGGTTACGACGAGCTGCGCGATACGTTGGCTGACTGCATTGTAGAACTCGAGGAACTTTTCCGGCGGCCAATCTGTGAGATGAGGAACCAAGTGTCAGCACTGCGACGAGCAAATACAACCACGACTAGAATGCGAGGGTTATAGATAGGCACCTCTTGAAATGGCAATGACATTATCGTATAGGTCGTAGGCAGCTCGCGCCCGTACTTCCTCGTTCTTGGATTTTAGGTCGAAGAACAGCCGATGGGTGACGTCCGTGATAGGACCTGCTTGCGCCATGTTTGCGGACCACCCCCCGGGATGGACATTTGAAATTCAAGTTCTCGTGGCAAGCTGGGGGTGGAAGACACAAGAGTCGTTATTTATATGGGGGGGAGAGAAGAAAGGAGGAGATGGTTAAGCTTAATCGGGTTGCCAGAGGTTGAACGAGTGAAGGTCAGTCCACTTCCGCCGGGTGAGAGTGCACGGGCCAGTGATATTCCGGCCTGGGGCATCATTCACTGTACATAGTAGTAGATATCAGGACGAAAGAAGAGAAATTTATATGTAAATATGGAATTCTGGAAGCTCAAACATGTATTTAAAGGTATGACTCTACAGTCTAGGTCTTCTTAGTTTTGGGATATTGGTACTATGGAGGACGGAGTACCAAGTATGTTGGAGATATATCGCTGCAAGTATCCGTTGGAATGGCGATCAACATGGCCATAGTAGGGACAATAGGCAATAGAAAAACGATACCCTTCAGATAGACTTATCTATATACGAAGGAGCACTTTTAACGCCCGGGGGGTTAGCTGCCTGGTCCCGTACCCTGCTCTCATACTCTGGATTGCCCAAAACGGAAGTGCTTCAGACACGGAACATGAAATACCACATGTATACGAAGCTGATTCCAAGAATGATGCCCTGAGGCACTCTAGAATTGTAAATTATTTTGCCCTCCCAAGTAATGCTGCGAAGAAGCGTAGATCTGACCCCAATTCCTATACAATAACATGGGATAGTCGGAATACAGCTGAGCAGAGTATATACGTGAAGGACCTTGATAATTGACTCGACTGACACACCTAATTGATATCGATTATTGCGATATGAGTGTCATAGAAATGCCAACTGTTCATTTGTTTTTCATGGCGAGCTGAACTGAAATTTGTAATCATTTGGGAGATAACCGAATGGTAGTCCGCCAACGCGGGGGAGGGGCTGGAGTATATAATAGCTGACTCCCTGTATCTCTGGCGTTCTACTCAACATACTCTGTTCTTCCATCAATTAAACCCTTACTTCTTTGTACAGCACTATCTAAACCATACGAACCGCAATGCCCAAGGTTCTGCTCACTGGTATGCTCTAAGCTGTATTCGCAATCGCTCTTAACTCCGATGCTCACATCCGACCAGGAGGCAGTGGCTTCATTGCCGCTCACATTGTCGACATCTTGCTGCAGCATGGGTATGCATTGCATGTCCTCGCATCTGGCCAATTATTCCCACAGCTAACACAGAGACTTCCTAGTTTCGACACCGTCGTGACGGTCCGTTCCGATGAGAAGGGTCAGAAGATCCTTGGAAGCCACCCGAACATCCCGAAAGAGAAGCTGTCATATGTCATTGTCAAGGACGTCGCTGAAAACGGTGCCTTCGACGAGGTATGTATCCATGTCTCCCATCAATAGAACATGTTTGCATGGCTAACGGCAAACCACAGGCTGTTAAATCTAATCCGCCATTCGACTATGTCCTCCACACAGCATCCCCTTTCCATTTCAATGTCCAGGACCCGGTTAAGGATTTCTTGGACCCCGCCATCAAGGGAACGACTGGAATCCTGAAGGCGATCAAGGCCTACTCCCCTACTGTGAAGAGGGTTGTCGTCACTTCGTCTTTCGCCTCCATTGTTAACTCCGACAAACACCCTCCTGTCTATAGTGAAGAGCACTGGAACCCTGTGACTTGGGAACAGGCCCTGGACCACTCTAAGGTCTACCGGGCTAGCAAAGTAAGCCAATGCATTCCGTATTACACTTGACCAAGGCTAACGGTGGGCGTAGACATTCGCGGAAAAGGCTGCATGGGACTTTGTTGAAAAGGAGAAGCCCAACTTCGACATCGCTACGGTCAACCCTCCTCTTGTCTTCGGTCCCATCGTGAACTACTTGAACTCCCTCGACGCGATCAACACATCCAACAAGCGGTTCAAGGACTTTGTCCAGGGTAATCTGAAAAACGAGACGCCTTCTACAGACACTTTCCTCTGGGTGGATGTTCGTGACGTTGCTTTGGCTCACGTTAAAGCAATTGAAGTAGCAGAGGCTGGAGGAAAGAGATTCTTCGTCACCAACGGCTTTTTCTCAAACAACGACATTGCGGATGCTATTCGGGAAAGTCACCCTAAGCTGGAATCCAAGCTGCCGCCAAAGAATGCTCCTAGCAACCCCCCATCCTATGCTTACGGATACGACAACACTAGATCCCGTGAGGTTCTGGGTATCTCGTACCTGCCTTTGAAGAAGACTGTTGCCGATACCGTTGAGTCTCTGCTGGCTGTTGGTGCGTAGATCATGCCATGATCTATGTATAGAAAATAGGAAAGTAGATTATAGATTAATAAAATAAATCGTCAGCAATTGTTTGCCAGTCATTGTTGTAGTTGTGTAGTCCACTCCCGGAAAAGCTGCATCCACCGGTTTTGTCGCTCTCCGTACCGCCTGGAGACATTTTCTCCTCCGAGCATCCCTCCGCAACAAAAAGAATATCTTTTGAATCCAGCCATCAGCAACGCCATGACGTCCGCGAGATTATCGCCGACGGCGAATCTCCTGCGGAAGTCGCGGGTGTTCGCATTACCACAGGCATTGAAGCCTCCCCAAGAACCCCCCACTTCGAAAACCGTCTTCGAATCCGACACCGCGACCCTTCCCTATCCGACCCGAGCAGCAATTGTTACTCCGGGTACATCGTTAAAACGTGGTGATTGGGGTTTGAAACGCCCTATTCCCTCCAAGTCGACATCGCAGAAATCGGCCAGACCCGTGATCAGGGTGAACGCCCATGACACCTTCGAACATGTTACCGACTTCGAATCCGCCCAAGACCACACGGTGACCTTGTCGAAGTTCCAGGAACTCAACTTGCCAATGTCGCTTCCGTCCAAGGTCAACTACTCGAGCAGTTTCCTTCCGGGACATCAGAGTCCATTCGAATCGGATTTCGACAACACACAGACGAGCAAAGACCTTGCGAGACCGTATGCCAAACAATTCAGGCAATCCGGACCTTGGCTTGCCGGGCAGACCGAAGCGGAGTTCCAGAACTATTTGAAGAAGGTTCGACGCGACAAGCCAGAGATTCTACAGAGACTCCGCGATATGTATGTGGCAAAGCGCACCGTGGAACAAAGAAAAGCGATCCAAGACAAGGGAGAGGACCTCGAGAACTTACAACCCATCGAGTTTGACGAGAAGGAGTTCCACGCCTACATCAAATCCCTACGCGCGGACCCGACTGCTCTAGGCCCTGTGATTTTCGATCTTCTTGACCTCCCGTCTCCGCCGCCTGTGCCTAACATGAGAATCGCCGGCAAGCATTTCCACGCTCCGGGAACCAAGTTGTCTGCGACGGAATATGCCGTATCTGGACCACCAAAAACGCATCCCTCGGCAGGTCTGTCCTACACGCGGTCCCATGCATTGCTCTACAACCATCCGGAATACGGCCCACAGGCCTATCAACGACCGGTGCAGGCGCGTATTTTGCGGCCAAAGAGCAAGCTCAAGGGCAAGAACAACAGGGCCATTGCGGGTATTGGTGGTATTGCATCCGAGGACGTGAA
This sequence comes from Aspergillus chevalieri, assembly GCF_016861735.1. Lineage (NCBI taxonomy): Eukaryota > Fungi > Ascomycota > Eurotiomycetes > Eurotiales > Aspergillaceae > Aspergillus > Aspergillus chevalieri. Next base: position 372,131 of record NC_057365.1, read on the forward strand.
CTCCATAACTTTCTATGACCATCGGACGCCCCCTGGATTGGCCTACTTCGATGCGTCTATCGAAGGCGGCGGCAAGTACTGGGCTACACCCATCCGGGCGTCAATTACCTCGGATGGCAGAATTGACCTGGCATCTTTTAAGGCAAGCATCTCGGCCAAGGCCCCCTATGGCATTGAGGATGCGCCAGAGGCCGATGCCGCGAATCGCGCTGCGGAAGTGACTCGGGGTACCTCGCGACAAGTTCCGAAACTGGACGCCAGGGCGCCTCGCTTTAGGCAATTTGATGAACGAAAGCACGTACAGATGGAGAGTCGTGAGGATACTGCAAGGTCACTCTTGGAAACACTCAAGTACTAAAGCTTGGGACTTGTTATAATGTGTGACGTGACTGTATGATTAGAGGTTGAAAGGAAAGAAATTCTTTATTCTTGTGATACAAACAACAAATACATCAATTTCCATTGAACTTTCATAGGCGAGTAATCAATTACTACCTTGGAGTCTCCATAGTAAACTCTTAGTAAACTCCATAGTAAACCGTACTGCGGAGACGCTATCGATAAGAACCACGTGACATAGGGCACCGGAGACTAGGGCACGACCCACACAGCGGCTAAGCGAGCCCGACCCTTTTGCGACACCAAAAGAAGATGACGAGTGCTTCGACAGCCATTCGAACATCCATCCAGCCAGCAAACAACCGCCAAAATGGGTCGCGTCAGGACTAAGGTCAGTTGCATCAACGAGCCTCTTAAAAGCGATGCAAAAATTAACGAAAAAAAAAAAAAACAATAGACCGTCAAGCGGTCCGCCAAGGTTATGATCGAGCGTTACTACCCCAAGCTCACGCTCGACTTCGAGACCAACAAGCGTCTGTGTGATGAGATCGCCATCATTGCTTCCAAGCGTCTCCGTAACAAGGTGAGCACCAAATTCTGCGACTTTATAGGGGGTTTAAAGGGCTAATGGATATAGATCGCTGGTTACACCACCCACCTTATGAAGCGTATCCAGCGTGGCCCTGTCCGCGGTATCTCCTTCAAGCTCCAGGAGGAGGAGCGTGAGCGCAAGGACCAGTACGTCCCCGAGGTCTCCGCTCTGGATGTTTCCCAGACCGAGTCCGGCCAGCTCGACGTCGACGCCGACACCAAGGACCTGCTCAAGAGCTTGGGCTTCGACAACCTCAAGGTCAACGTCGTCAACGTCACCCAGGCCCAGCAGCCTGAGCGCCGTCGCTTCCGCTCTTAAATCTAATTATGACTACGACGTGCAACAAAAAAGTTCTTCCGTTCTCCGTTCGACTTCGACCTTTGGCGTGTTCTGGCGGTTTAGATAGCGTTCGAAGGATGAGGAATGAAAATATGATTCCCAATTACCAAGGTGTCGCTGATTCTCCTCTGGGATGATGCTTGATTGCCAAATTTTTTCTTGTCCATGGCTACTGGCCTGGATGGTCCGTAGGACGGACTCGAGATATTGATCAGGGGGTTTCCTTGAACTCTTTGCTATGTATCTGTCAAAAGTCTATTTACGTAGCTTTGGGTATCTTCATGAACATCGCGTAACACAAGCATCAAGACATCGCTCACATCTGGGGCTTGGGGAAGTATCCTTCGATGGAACCACCCTGGATATCCTCTGGACGCATCTGCGGAGGTGCCACCGCATGAGAAATGTTCTCATTCTCCATGATTTGGACACCCACGCGCCCACCTTGTTGGAAGGCGCCAGTGCTGGAATCACCGCGTTCCAATGCAAGTTCCTGTGAACGAAGAGACAACTCCTGCATCTGAGCAGCCATATCTCTGGCCTCAGGACCATGCATATGCATATTCTCCAACTGGCCGGCAACCTGTCCAACCGTAGCAGTATTACCACCACTTTTCAGGCCCCTGCCCTGCTGCTCCCGGCCTTCTTCAAGCAGAACCAAATCCTTATTCCGCGTATCATCCCCCCTTCGCTCCCAGACTGGCTCCTGCGCCAACTGAACCCGGATATACATCGCCCTCTCTGCACACTCATCCGAACACCACATCTCCAACTTCTCCTTGGGAACAATATTCATCTCCCGTCCTCTCCCGCCCGGACCGCTCCCTTTGGCGCCGTATCTGATCCGGAACATACCACCACCCTCTTCCCTGCGGTGTTCCCGGGGACATAGACCGTAGCCACATAGACCCTCGATATTTCGCTCTTGAATCAAATTATCATAATCTGTAGGCTGAAACGGAAACAACGCGTTCTTGAACAAGCGCGCGTCTTCGGGAGATGGCGACGACGGGTCTGCGGTTGGCGAATGGGGGAAGGCAACGAGGTCTAGGATGCGGTCGAGGATGAGAGATTCGGTATCTTTCTGGGCTTGGATGCGGTGGGCGTGGTGCAGGGCTATGGCCATATGACGGGGGTCGACTCCTGAGTTGGACTGGTCCTGGGGTTTCTTCTGTTGGCGACGGGAGGAATCTGAAGCAGCGGCGTGTGTCGTAGGAAGGGATGTTCTCAGGGGGGGTTGATTGACGGGCATGATGGGCGTATAACCAAATGTAAAAAAATGTATTTACTTTTGTACTATTGTAGAAAAGATAAAGTAAAAAGTAGGATGAGTTGTGGTGATAGAGTAGTGTAGTAGTATTGACAGTCGGAGGATAAAGTGATGACTTTTCGATAGAGGCGAAGAGTAATAATAAATCCCCCGGATTCTCCAACAGATGACGATATCAGTGCTTTGATTGTATGGGACCAGCAGATCTTAATAGTTGTCTTTTATATTTATAGCATAGCAATATAATATCATATCATATTACATTATTATACTGCCATCCTACAAATACGCACTCCTTCATACTCGCCGATCGCCAGCAGTGGAGTAGTGAGTGTCCCGCCAGACGACAACATCCTCTCCTCCATCACTCCCTCTCCCTCCGACTTCTTCCTTTTTTCTCTTCTTCCATCTCTCATACGCTCTTCGTCCACCTCATATTTTGCTTTTACTGTGAGTATCCTTATATACAGACGTCAGGCTATGCCTCTCCGTCTCTCTACCTGTGTTCCCCTCTATACCTCTCCCCTCCCCTTTTCTGCGTTCTGACGTACCCCCCCCCCAGGCTGACACATATTCGGCTCCTTCAGGCATAACATACAGAGTACATCTCTCCACACACACTCCTTCGTCGTTTCTTTCCATGTTTCTGTGCTGCGGATGTGTCTGAATCTTCAGATGCTTCGCTTCTGTACAGTTCTTCATCTTGTGTGATTTACATCCATCCCGTCTGGTATCATCCCGTTGTCTATAAACCGTCCATTCCCTTTACAGAAAGAACAACCCCACCGATCACACCACACCAGCCCAGATGTCCAATCCACCGTTTACGGTCAAAGCGATCTTTGAGTACGCTTCAGACCATGAAGATGACCTGGCTTTCCCAATTGGCCAGATCGTAACTGTCACGGGTATCGAGGATGACGAGTGGTATTCCGGTGAATACACGGATGAATCGGGTGCTAAACAGGAGGGCATCTTCCCCAAGAACTTCGTCGAGAAATATGAGCCCCCTGCCCCGCCCCGACCATCTCGCCCCAACAGGTCCAAGAAGGAGCCCGAAGCTGTAGCTCCTCCGCCTCCCGAGCCTGCGGCGCCAGCGGACCCCTCGCCGGTCGAGTCCAACGATCAGGCGGCGCCTGAGTTTGACGATACTCCTGCTGCTACTTCTGCTGCTATGCGCGAGGTTCCCGCCCCCCAACCGCTGCCGGCCCCGCAGCCTCCGCAATCCCCTCCTCCCCAAACGGCCACCTCGCCAGTCGCGGAAGCTCCCACCTCTCCTAAGCCTACGCAAGCTGCGGCGCCTACCCCGCCAGCCGCAGCTGATCCTGCTTCTAAGCCTGCGGCCAAGCCTGCGGCGCCAGCAGCAGCGCCTAAACCGACCAGTTCCTCATTCAAGGATCGCATTGCGGCGTTCAATAAGGCTGCAGAGCCACCTCTTGCGCCAATCAAGCCCGGTGGACTCAGTTCGGGATCCAATTCAAACACATTTGTCAAGAAACCTTTTGTGGCTGCGCCTCCCAGCAGACATGCCTACGTGCCTCCGCCCCCACCCAGGGAGCCGCCTCCGAAGATTTACAGGCGCGAGGAGGATCCAGAGTTCCAGGAGCAGATGGCACGGGAGCCTCCCGTCTCTGAAAGCCGTCCCCCCCCTCCACCCCCTGCGACTGAATCACCAGAGCAAGAAGGCGAAGAGCAGCCCAAACCCACGAGTTTGAAAGAACGAATCGCTTTGCTCCAGCAGCGTCAAGTGGAGCAGGCGGCGCGTCATGCTGAAGCTGCCCAGAAGAAGGAGAAGCCTAAGAAGCCTGCGGAGCCGGCCGAACAAGGTGCTCCTGTTGAAGAGGGCGAATCTGCTGAGGCTGATACCCAGAAGGCTTCTCCGGCTATTGCGCAGGACCCGACGAGCGATGCGAACGATGCGGACTATTCTGCTGCTGCTGACACTGAAGAAGCGGAGGAGACCTCGACCAGCAAGGAAGATTACGAGGATGCTCCTGCTCGTCCTCTGTCGCGACGGGAACCTCCTGCTGAGCAAGAGGAAGAGAAGGAGAAGGAAGATACTGCTGACGACGAGGCCGAAGGCGAACAGGAGGAGGCACAGGAAGAAGAAGTTGATCCTGAAGTCAAGCGCAGAATGGAACTTCGAGAAAGAATGGCCAAGATGAGCGGTGGTATGGGTATGATGGGCTTATTTGGTCCTCCTGGTGGAATGCCAATGCCTGGCGCAGCTCCTCGCAAACCCAAGCCCTCTGCGGACACTGAAAAGAAGCCTGCTCCCGAACCGGAGGCCACCAGTCCTGTTTCTGCCCCTGCTCCCCCGGTCCCTGTTATGGCATTGCCAGGAATGAACGCCAACAAGCCGGCTCCCGCTCCCCCCACTGACGTCGAGAAGGAAGAGGAAACCCCCCACCCCCCACCTGTGACTGAGCAGCATGCTGCAGAGGAGGTTCCTGATGTTGAGGAAGTTGTCCATGAAGAGCCGTCTCAAACTATTTCCACCCAAAGGCCACCGCCGCCGCTCCCTCATGGTATGGATTCCCATTATACTCCCAACATGTTGCACCAGCTAATAGCAATATTTGTACAGAAGGCGCAGCGCCTCCCCTTCCGCCTTTGGCAACCAAGCCTGTTCCGCCGCCAGTCCCTCAGGAGCAACCTGCGTCGCCGTCATCGACGACAGCTGGTATGTTAAAGTCAGATTCTTTGCGGATAGTAGGAAAGCATTCTAAACAATCCGAAACAGCCCGGTCAATCCCCCCTGTTCCGAAGTCTCCTCCCACCTCCGCGGATGCAGGGAATGAGTCGGATGATGAGCTTTCTGTTCACACCAGAAATCTGTCTTTAAACGCCGTCGCTGCGGACCGGCCCGCTCCGCCTCCGCCAGCTGGAGCACCGCCGCTCCCTGATCATTTGGATTCCCGACGCCCCTCAACGTATGATTCCTCTCCTATGTCTCCTCTTGGTGCGGAGAAGAGACTTAGTCGACCACCACCGCCTATTCCTACAAGTCCGCCATTGTCACCTCCGAGACAAACCAGGGCTCCCCCTCCGCCACCGCCTACGGATCTTCGCCGTAGATCTACGGCTGATAGCCGGACTACAACGGCCTCTGGTCCTCGCCAAGCCGGGGAAGGTGATGGCGAAACTACGGAATATGACGGTGACTACGACACAGATATCGCCTCCGGTGATAAGCACAAGGATGCTCTGAAGGGCCATGAGGCCGATTCGAGCATGGATGAGGGCCTAGTCGACGATTATTCAATCCAGTCACCTCAAAGCCCTCGTGGTGCCCCTCCCCCACCTCCCACTGCTCCGAAAGCAGTCCCACCGCCACCACCTAGTCAACCTCCTAAGAGTGCTGGTAGGTCTTCTGTTGACATACCAAGAGGACCTCCTCCGCCGCCTCCGGCTGCTCCCCCAGCTGCCCCTGAAGATGATGAATATGACCCCTTCCGGTATAGCAACCCGCAGCATGGTTTAGCTTCACCTACGATGCCACCTGTCCCTGCTGGACGACCACAGCCACCTGCTCCTTCTCAACCCGAGCCAACGGCTGATGAACAGGATGAGCTGTATGATGCATCTCCAGTGACCACATCTTCCGAGCGGCCATTCTCTCCGTCGCGAGAAAAGCGCATGTCCGGCGTACCACCTCTGCCGCCTCCCCATGAGACTCCAGTTGGCCCACCTCCATCCTCGTCTCGGAGTAACCGTACTTCTTTGGATGTTCCGCGGAGTTCGCATGGTGTACGACGATCCATTGATGGCCCCCGTCCGTCGTTTGATCAGGGCTTCATGGCAATGGATGTTGACCTCGCAGAGCACACACTGTGGTGGACGCAACCCAACACACCTCCACCGGCTATCCAAGGACGGAAGGATGTGTTATTTGAGATTGAGGAGTCGACTTCCACGAAACGTGGCGGTAAGACGACCGTAACAAAGGATGTTTATGTTCTTTATGCGGACTATTCTCAAACGGTCATCACGGTCACCTATGATGCCCGAAACCCGTCAGACGTCTCCCTGGAGCAACGCCAGGAGCACCCCCCGGTTCAACCTCGCCAGGATCAGCTGGAAAATGCTCACATTCAGAACGGTTCCCGTATTAACGATGCGGTGACATCTATTCAAAACACCACCGTCGCAGACGGAACCCCGCATGGTTTGGTCCAGCATCTGCTCCAGCCTTTGTCGAGCGCTTTGCTCCCTGTTGGCACTCGCGCATATGGTGCCCTGGTCTATGCGAACCTTGCCAACGCATCCGTGCAGCAGTTTGACGAGATCCGCGCAGGCGATATTGTGAGCTTTCGCAATGCCCGCTTCCAGGGCCACCGCGGGACAATGCATCAAAAGTACAATGCTGAAGTGGGCAAGCCTGACCATGTCGGTGTCGTCGTCGACTGGGACGGAACCAAGAAGAAGATCCGTGCGTGGGAACAAGGCCGTGAGAGTAAGAAGATCAAGATGGAGAGTTTCAAGCTTAATGACTTGCGCAGTGGGGAGTGCAAGGTTTGGCGAGTTATGCCACGGAGTTGGGTTGGTTGGGAGAGCTAAGGAGAGATATGGTATAATGCATAATATGGGTCACTTCGTGTGCCTTGGTTTTAGATGGTGCGATATTGTGGTTGTTTGCAATCTCTCTTAGACATGTTGAGGGTACATTTCGTTTCATATGGATTTATGCAGTGACTTGATGTCTTATTCCTGTTTTCTAGCTAGCTCTGCTATGTATTTATGCATTTCTCTTTGCCTCTAGTCGACTGTAACTTAGGAGTGGTAATGTGATCTCCGTCCAGAGAATCCAGAGAATCCTGATAGTTACTAGTTGTGTGCCTTCTGCCTGAGGCGACAGCATCGGTGGCAACTTACATAATCCGATTTCGCCGCTTCCTTTTCTGGAATATGATCTCTTATCGTACCTTTCCCGACTTCATCCATCGTCTTCAATTCTCTCAGCCATCACAGCGCAACAGCGCCCATTAATTCAAAATGGGTGGTGGAGACCTCAACTTGAAGAAGTAAGTTCATCCCCTTATCCATACCTCATGACCTCCCAACCCGTTACATCCAATCCCATACCCAATCAAATCACCCAGACACTAACAAGCAAACCAGATCATGGCACCCTTCGCTCCTCCGGAACCAAGAGCGTGTCTGGTCCGAGGAGAAAAAAGCCCTCGAGGAACGCAAACGAATCGACCAACTCCGCCGCGAACGTGATGAAGAGCGCCAAATCCAAGACCTGCAACGCCTCCAAGAGGACTCGGGCCAGGTGCGACAGACGCAGCGCGTTGACTGGATGTATCAGGCGCCCTCGGGGGCGACGGGCCATGTCGCTGAGGAGATGGAGGGGTATCTTTTGGGGAAGAGACGGATTGATTCGGTGTTGCTGAAGGGGGAGGAGACGAAGAAGTTGGAGAGGGGGGCGGATTTTGTTCCGGTGGCGGGTGCTGGGACTGGGGATGCCGGGGCGGGTGTTGGCGCGCCAGTGAATAGTAGGGATATGATGACGAAGGTTATGGCGGATCCATTATTTGAGGTTAAGAAGAGGGAGCAGGCGGCTTATGAGGCTGCGGTGAAGGAGTCGGCGAGGAGGGGGAAGAGAGTTGTTGATGGGGTTAATGGTGGTGATCGTCAGCCGGAGAAGGAGCGCGAGAGGGAGCGGAATCGTGATCGCAGTCATCGCCACAGGAGTCGTCGATACAGTGATGAAGACTCGCACAGACACCGTTCACGTCGACACCGGTCTAGGTCTTCGTCGCCGGACTATCGTCGTTCACATAGGAGTCGGAGGGATGATCGGGACTATCGTGATGATCGTAACTGGAGGGGCAGAGACCGCAGAGACCGTAACCGGCGCGAAGACCGTGGACGTGGCCGATCTCGAGACGGACATGACCGCAAAGATCATGACCGCCGTGCTTCGAGCAGACACCGGGACTGTGATGATAGATACTACGACCGCCCTCGTCGCGACTCGTATAGTCGACGTTCATCCTCTCCTCGTCGGGACCGTCGTCCATCTCCTGACAGGCGAGGCGCAGAAAGCAACGGCTACCGCAAGCCTCGAGACTACGACAACCGCCCGCGTGACTCCTATCGCCGTGACCGTGACCATAGCCATCCCCAGTCCGAGGCTCCCAACGGTCACGCTAATGGCCACGCCAACAACACCAAATCTAAAGAGCAACAAGAAGAAGAACGCCAGCGCAAACTTGCCGAAATGCAATCCAATGCTTCCGATCTCGAGGCGACCCGTCGTAAACGCATCGACGAAGTCACGGCCATGGAAGAGCGCCAGCGCGAGGAGGACGAGAGAAATCGTACTGAGAAGGGTCGGTTTGTCGGACAGTTGCACCGCCAGTTACAAGAGGATAGTCTTGATCAAAGGATCCAGAGGAGTCGTGGAGGGCTGGTTGTTGATAAGGAAGAGTAGTTGCGTCTGTGGTTTTTCTATGCGTCTACATGGTTTGTCATGGGCATTATGGGCAGCTGGGTTAATTTCATGTACGACTAAATATCCATTAGTTTTCTCAGGCGTTAGGGTTATATCCACAACCAATGCATCGTTTACATATCTTCAGATCAGACCGTCTATATGATTGTATTGGCTGTGATATTTATAGAGCCAAGAACAGAGGCTATTGCATAGTTAGTTAGTTATAATTTAGTTAAATAACGTAATCCACAAGCGAGCCGCCCACCTCCCGCATTTCAACGCGCATTTATTCAACCCACCAATTCAAATAATCACTATACCATAAAAAATGCCTCCTAAGTCAAGAAATTCAATTGAGCAAGAGTGGAGGATCCTACTTGCTATGTCAGCCATTCAGAAAAAGGAAATCACCAATATCCGTGAAGCTGCACGCCTCTACAATATACCTCGTACAACTCTACGTGATCGACTCAAAGGCCGTTCTTATCGCGCTGAGCAACGTGCCAATGGCCATAAACTGACCCAAAATGAAGAGGAATCACTTGTACAATGGATTATTTCTATGGATCGACCGTGGAGCAGCTCTCCGTCCAGCTCATGTTCAAGATATATGGCCAATATTCTGCTTTCCAAGCGTGTTCTACCAATATCAAGACTGTTGGTGTCAATTGGGCCACAAACCTTATCAAACGCCATTATGAGCTTAAAACCCGGTTCTCTCGATGATATAATCATCAGCGTGCTAAGAAAATATCAAGAAGTTTACTCCGCGGAGAAGACCAAGTGAAAACGGACCGTTTGTTGAGAATAATCCGGAGAAGCGAAGTGTCCTTTGACGAGATCCGACGATGCATCGCTGACGATTTTGATCCGGATACTATTATCACCGACGAGCCTCGTCTTACACGAACAGATTCAGAGCCACATTTGTCGCGTTCGCGATCATCGAGTCGGTTACGGGTTATGGATGTTAAGTGGTTGTCGGATAATCCTCGATGGAAGGTTCCTGCACAGCCATGATTCCGTTTCGGATGATGATGACTCTGTGTCTCATTTGGTGCCGCTGTATTTTACCTGGAATGATATCACACTCAACTGGATTGATCCTGAGCTGTTCTTGATGGATATGAAGAAGGGTCAATTGGAGGCTCGGTTTTGTTCTCCGTTACTTGTCAACAGTATACTTGCTTGGCTTGCGTGCATCCCCTCTACGTACCTCTTTGTGCCCTAATTCTGAGTGTCGACTGACGGTGACGTGATAGCTCTATTCTAATTATTTTGAAGTATTTGCCGAACCGGGTGATACTAATACTAGAGGAATGCATTTCTACAACGAAGCGAAACGATTATTGAATGGGCAGGAGGTGAAGCCTAGTATTACAAATCTCCAAGGATTGGGTGTGGTTTATACATGGTACATTCGTCAGCCTCATTACAATACGGATTGATATTTAACCATATGCAGCGCCTGTGTTTGCGGGAAAGATAGACTTGGTTTTATATTATTGGGCCAGATGGCAGAACAGGTTCGACATATGATGAAGTTTCCTGACAGTATCGTAGCCAAAGCCGATAACCAAACCGAAAATACCGCTAGGGCCGTTTTTCTGACCATTATTGGAATTTCCAGTCTTCTACCGTGAGTCCCTTCCCTGAGAATAACCCTAGCTTGGCTGACTCGTAGAGAACCGCCTGCCTTGCCCTACAAAGAGTAGTGCCGTTTAAGAGGCCTACGCCGCGATATCTCTCAGAAACCCACGACCCCAAAGACATGTGGGTGCCTTATCCTGTATAGACTCATAGAGATTGTTTGGCCAATGCGTTGTTCAAATTGGGAAGGATCACCTGGCATTTGCCTAGTTTCTCCTTCAGCGACGAGGATAAACCATCTCAATCGGATATCGTGAAGATGGTTGTACACACCTACACGGATTTACAACAATGGACCAAGGAGATTCCCGAATGCATGAGCTTGAGGAAGTACCAACCCCTTCAGTCCTGGATATGCAGTAAGCACACCATCTCGGCAAGTAGGAAAGGAACTAACAGTTCAGTTTATGGTATCACTCCAACATCATGACCATCTTCGGCTTCATGCAAAACCCCTTGACATTCGGCAAATCCTCCCCCGCCCACGAACTTCACAAACTCATCGACATCCGACGCACAAGATGGCCCATGGAATACATACCCTTACCCAGCTCACAATTCTCCATCGTCGCCCTCTTCACCCTTCTCGAAGACCTCAACAACCCATCCTCTGCCTCCACCTTCGCAGACACCGCCATCTCCCTCTTCTCCATAGCCAAGCGGTTGCAGTTAGCCAAGAGCATGTTCAGACTCGTACAAGGCACCGGACTCCAAAAGGAATTGGGACTCGCGCCGGAGATTCACTCCATATTTAGAGACTTCAACGAGGTCCTCTGGGCGAAGGAAGACAAGGAGAAGTTTAGCAGTTTGTACTCGAACTTTGCGATCACGGTGAACAAGGAGACTGTGGGAGAGGTAGACCTGGATGACTTCTTGGAGCAGTGGGATTCATTGGCTTTGGAGAGGGTGATACTCCTGATTGGGAATGACTGTATGGGAAGCATGTTTGGGACTTGACGTTCTCGCGGACTGCGCTGGATATGTATATTGGGATAAATGCCAGGTTTCATGAATAAATGCATGTTCTGTTGATAAGTTCGGGTTCGGGTAACTGAATGGAACTCCTGAAAGGCGATGACTGCAATACGGGGGAGGTGTTCTCTGACGCGTGCTTTGGGTGTTTGTTTTTAGATAAATGGCCTTTGATGACCTGCATGAATGTTTCTTAGACAATACGTTAAACTACGAATGCGTCGATGACGGAGATGCCCGATGATGAGGACGAGGAAACAAGAGAGTATGCGCCCACGCTTGTCTTTAGGCTACATGGTACCCTAGCTTTTATATTATATGCTCTATTTTCATTGTACATAGTAGAATCGATCGAATACAAAGACCGTGACCATACTGCTGCGGAAATCTGTCTGTACACAGGCAGAATACAGCCCTGTCAAGGTGAAGGCATGTGTTTTCGCAGCTCAATCCTACTTCTACGGAGCCGACGGACTGTTAATCCGGGCTGTATCAGGCTGGTTAGATAGATTGGTTTAGAGTAGGTAAGATTCTAGAGGCTCATAGACCCCCTTAATATAATGTTCGCTTGGATAGAGACACAATGCACTCTTTTCACTGCCAGGCCAATGTCAGAGCATGCGAGAATTGAGCATTTCACAGGAATACAACAAATAGAAGACTCAAATGCCAGCATTCAAAATACAGTTTCCTACAAGCTCTACAGAGATCTGGAGATGGATGGGGTTGTGAGACCCACTGCTGCAGAGGAGCATTCGCAAGGACGACTTTTAGTAGGACCCAAAGCTACCAGGGCGCTACTACAATTTTTGGCCAACACTAGTGTAGTGATACCCCAGGCGCACCTACAGCGGATGGCGGAAAGGGTTCGAAGAGATGACAAATAGGGACTGGAAGCATTGGAGGAGGCAGTTAGAACAGGAGAAGGTTAGCAAGGAGGGTAGCCTAAGCTGAGAGTCAGCCTAGGCCACACCCATCTTGCTCCAAAACACAAGGAGAGCACTGTGCTCAAAAGCCCTGCGCATACAGGCGGTCTGGGGCGAGGAAAACGATCGGAAAGATGATAGAAGGGGGCTAACGCCTCAGAAACCTATGGGGACAAGAGACTGTAGAATAGCCACTGACCTCGAGTCCACGAATCATGGTCTGCCATAGCTCTAGGGCTCGGTATGGACAATAAACTTGATTAAATAATAATAATAATAATAATGTGAACTTAACCAGCAACTGTCCCATTCCATTCCCTTGAAAGAACATCATGCTCGAAGATTATCATCCACAAGTCCCAGTATGCGCGCGTTAACAGTTAATGGCACCCTTTTCTTGAATGTCCATATCTTTTGGGCCAGGTACTCTTCCCAGCTAACATTTGCATTACCTTAGCTTTCAGTTCCCAGGGTCCGCAGTATTGGCATGATTGATCCAAAGGACAAAGATCATCCAGAGGTCTTTTTGGATAGCTTCTCCAACCCTCCGAGATCGAGCTACAAACGCTCGAGGTTGTGACGGCTCAACGCTATACAAACAGCTGATATAGACAAACAGCGCCAACATGTCAAACGAGGCCATACAAGCAATCTGAGCAAGCAAGGGCTTAAGCCTCATCGCACAGATGTCTATAAAGACCACCCATTGACTAGGTCTAGACTACTATTCTGAGCCCGTGACAGAGGTTGACGAGGAGGAAAATGTTTGTGTTACACGTTTTTCGATTGAAAATTGAACGAAAGCAAGATAACGTGCTTTCAGCACGGCGCGCAAATTCCATGGTTATGCGCATTCTCGCCTTCCCTCAATCTTTCGCACTCTACGCTTTCAACCTCGAAGACCCGATCACAGATACCATTTCTGGCTAGTACTATTAGCAGTTTCTTAAATTAAGACAGTCTGAATATTAATCATTTAAAAGGTCAAATATTGTCAAGTGGATGTCGGTCTTCGTATTTGAACGGGTAGTAGACCGCTTATCAGACTCATGACAGCGAGACTTGTTGGTTGCTGCATAATGTATCCTAGCAAGATTGTCAATATATTGAGCTAAATCCGGCCTAGCGTGTATCCCTCGCTCACTCTCGCTGCACACTTGAAAGATTTTGTATTCAAAATGGGTCATATGTGTGACGGCAGACGGTCTCAACGCACTGTGTTGTGCTGCATAAGCAGCCTCAATGGCTGTATTCGCGGTTCGTGATTTACCTGGTACTGTTTCTGATTGTTAAGCTTAAAAGCTCATGCGTGATCAGTATAAGTTGTTCAGAGACGCTATCATGGGCTGGTGGAAAGATGCGGTGATTGTATTCAAAGCCTCTGATTTAAAGAATCGCTCGATGTTGGCTATGGTATCCAACAGAATGCTGCGTATCTTGCTATTTAAAGAAACTAGATCGTTGGGTCGACTTTCGATTAGAGATTCGAGACCTTGGCATGTATATGATCTCATGGCTCTTCATACGCTCTTTTTTGTTCGATGTATTCTTTCCACATGTAAGGCAATGCAGCAAAATACTGCGGTAGCCCTAGTTACAAGAAGCCAGAGCCGCGGCAGGGCGAGAAAGATACTGTATACGGTGCTTTGGTCTTTCAGTACTCATAATCCGGTAGAACGAACAGTGACATTGATTTATATGTGTATATATCAAGCCGAGTTCAATCAGCAACCTTTCTTCTTCAAAAGCCTCTCGAAGATCAGCAATGAGAAGAACTAGTACGCGGTATGAAAACTGCGATGCGTAAGCGGCTTCGAGATTACCTGCATTTGCAATATCTGTCAAGTCCTCGCCTTGAGGTTAAGTAAACGAAACTTGATCTCTTGATGAGATGGGATCGTAAAGCTTGAGCCAATTTATGCGGCTGCTTGCCTCTATTCACTGAAGCATAATAGATGCTAGTTTTCAACAATGAATAGGCTGTTGAAAACACTTTCGTCATGCCGAGAACCATGGAGTCTGCGTATGAACATCACCAGGATGAATAGAAGTTGGTGAGCATGAGTGGCTGAAAAAGATAATATCATTGATATACTATACCGAGCCCAGCCTTTTCGTGATTGTCATCCATAAGAACCAGTATGCGCGTGTGGATAGCATTGACGCCTTTTTTTTTTTTTGACTAGTCATCTTTCAGGTCAGCTAATCACTCCTGCTAACATTTGAATTGTCACGAGCTCAGAATAGTAGATAATAACGAAATGATATTCCTATCTAACTATTGTAGCCATCGACGAGAATATCGAATCTGAAGAGGAAAAGAAAAGAAGAGTTCATTTACACAAAGAAGTCTTATATATGGTTGTGTGTGGCCTCGCTAAGCCGCTGTTTGTCTTGGTTGCTTTCGTGGCATTGTTTGCCATGTTGACGGTGAATGTCAATAAAGGCACTGAGCTGAGCTGAGCCATCACATGAATGACATCAGTTCTCAGTTACAAGAGAGTCAGTTCGGCGAGATTGGTGCTGGTATTGTTGATCCAAAGGGCCCTTTGCACGGCTTCTGTCTTGGTGTAGGTACGGGTTTATTTAACTAATATTGAGTGAATTGCTTCCCTGCCTGTTGGGCTTGCTCGGCTCATACTGATCGTGATAGTTCTGCCTGCCAAGCATCATAAGGAGGAATAATGACCAAAGAGGGCAAGCTCTCTTTGGCTTCTGCATAAACATTTATCTCCTCTTCCTTGTCAGCAATAGCCCAAGATGGTAGTGTATGCCAGGTTAACTTGCAGATGATAAAGACCCCGCAGTTGCTCTTTCATATGTCAGTGACATCTGCGTCAATCTTGGCTACATGCCGACATGTCAGGACTTCTCCATCTCTACTGTTGGTACAAAAACCACGAATCACGAAATAAACATTATTAACAGCCACATATCAGCCATCAAGCCAAGCTATTTATTCACATCACAGCCAAAGCCAATGCGATCTACTCTGTAGAACCGGAATCATTGCACAGGAGTTGGTAACATGTCTAAATCCAAATTAAATTCAAATCCATCCAACTCATCACGTCCTTCTATATGCAAGTGCAAGTGCATGTGCAGATCAACTGAAAGAAAAAGAATATATATGCCGCTTTTTGCAAGTCCCAATGAAAGGGTATCATCTTGTATGTAGTGGAGAGGAAAATAGATAATAAAAAAGAAATAGAGAAAAGAAAATATGCACGAAGAACAGAAATTACATAACAACACCCTTGTTCTGCTTCTTGTCAACGCGGTAGTTCTTCCACACCGCGATGCAAGGAATCGCCAACGACAGGAAGGCCGTTGCTGCGATGGCTCCGTAGTACTGACTCGTACTCCAGGCGATGTTTGCCGCCTCACGGGTCGGGTCGCCAGGCGGGTACTTCATCTGCTCGGTGTAACCGGTCGTGTAGAGGTCGTTGAACTTGGACTTGGTGGACTCGGGGAGGTGCGAGAGCAATGCGTCGGGGAAGGTGTTAGCGTAGATGGCGGCGGCGACAGCGTAGCCGACGGATCCGCCGAGACTGTTGAAGAGACCCAGCAGGGCAAGCATCATGGGGACACCTTCGCGGTCAGCAGAGGCCATGACGGCCATGTCAGCACCGATGACGAGCGTGCCACCGCCAAAGGCGATGAAGATCTGGGACATGATCACGTAGCCGATGTCGCTGTGGTCGCCTTGGCCACGGAAGTGGATCATGAGACCGGCGCCCAGGATGAGGAGGGGGAGACCGAAGAAGAGACAGGTGTGTTTGAAGGTCTTGGTGTAGCGGACCCAGATACCGAAGACAACACCCCAGAAGCACGAGCCGACGTTGTAGATCTGGCCCATGTAACCAGCGAGGGTGACGGAGAGGTTGTACACGACCAGGCAGAAGTTGTAATAGTACAAGTCCCAGCAGTAGAAACTGAAGTAGGTGACGGCGGAGAGGCAGCAGGCGCCAAGCACGGTGCGCTTTTTGAGGAGTTCGTACTGGACAAAGTGCACGCGAGCGCACCATTTCTCCCAAGCGGCGAAGACGAACATCAGGCAGAATCCGACAACGATCATGGCGATGAAGGTAGGGCTGCTGTAGGTAGAGCGGCCGTATTGCTGCAGACCAAAGGGAAGGAGGAGGAGGACCCAAGCGGCCATCAACAGGAATGCCCCGACGACTGCTTAGTTAGCATGGCTCACAGAGGATGAAGGGAAAGAGCGTACTGTCGAATTCATGAATGTAATGGACAATAGACTGCGAGATGGTCCGACCACTAGGCTCATGCTTGTACAGACCCAACTTCTCCGCCTTCTTCTCATAGTACTTGAAGACAAAGGCGAGCGGCGCAAAGACGAAAGGCTGAATGATGGCAAACGAACCATACGCCCAACGCCAGCTCGTCATGTTGATGTACGACTCAGCCGCCCGCGGGCCAACAAAAGCAGTGCAGATAAAAGGCGTGCTAGCAAAGGCGAACGCAAAAGCACGGTTCCGCAGACCGGAGGTATCAGCGACGAAGATCTGCAGGATCAAATAAATGGCATCATATCCAATCCAGTAGAGAACGTAACCGGCGGCGTAGGAGTCGGGGTTGTTGCAGGCGGCCAGGATAATCAGACCCAGAACGTAGACACCGATGAAGACCAGGTAACCCTCAGCACGGCCCCAGATGTTGATAGTCTTGGCGATGGGGAGCTTCAGCACACCACCGATGATACTGTACAGGATGTTGGAGGTACTGATTTGGGGGGCGGACGAGAAGCTGCTGTAGGCTTTGTTGATGACGTTGCTGTTGATGGAGGAGTGGAAGGCCAGCATGAAGAAACAGACCCAAATCCTGTATCTGTTAACCCCAATTCGAACCCATTATAAAAGAAGCAGTGAACATACCAAGCATAAGTGCTAAACAGCGCAGGCTTCGACCAAACCATAGCCGTAGCCTCGGCCTTTTGCACACCCAGATGAGCATCCTTGGTGACCTCGTCGGGATGCAGCTGGATATTCCTCTCATTGCGTTCCTCCAAGCTGAGTCTCTCATTACTTTCCATTGGCGGCGCCTCCGGCACACCACCTAGGCTCTTGGGCTCATGGCTCTCGGAGTAGCCCAGGTCCTCGACGACCTGGCTATCTTTGCGGCCCCGAATGACATCGAAGACACCCATGTTGGCCTGTAGTTGTAATGTAAGATCAGACAGATCAGCGTCTTGGCGAGTTGGCGTGAGCGTAGAGGAAGGGAGAGAGAGTAGAGAGCGAGAGAGAGCATCGGGCCAGGGGATCACTGGCTCTTTTGTATATTAAGAGTTCGGCCGCGGACGGAGCAAGAGGTCGGTGGAGTGCACTTCCCAATCGGGATTAGCGTGTCAAAATTTCGCTTGTCCGCAGGACGCGCAGGTGGGCTTTTTTTTTTTTTCAATTCAGTCCAATCAAAACGGCGGTTTTAAATGGTCGGATCAGATAACAGAGTGGAGAGCGGATCAGATAACTTCCCCGCTGAAGCCAATCAGCAGCGGATATTTAGCCCTTGGAGAGCCTGATTGGCGGTTTCAGAATCATCCCCCACTGGATAGGTTGGGTCGAGCTAACAGTAGTCATCATCAACTGTCGAGTATTTTCCCTCCAAAACATATCCCGTATCCCACGCTAGTACTATATACAAGGTAGAAGAGATAGACAGATAGACACCAACCACAGTCAAGGGAATACTAATCATTCTGCTTGTCTTCCATTGGTATTCTACGGAATCTCTCTGTATAGAGGCAGTTACATCCCACGCGGCAAGTGCCCGGGCGGGAAACGCATCTGAAGCAGCAGCAGCAAATAATGTCCGGAGTGGCCCGGGATTCTGGACAGGTGGGGATGTTTGGGCCTGCCGACAGCGGTAGTCGTATAATAGTCACTAAAACTGACCACATTATTTCATCTTCCATGGATAGAGTCGTATCATTAGATTATTCAATTATTACCCTCGAGCATAGAGTTGAGACATTGAACTTTCTTTTCTTTTCTTTTCTCTTTTTTCTTTCTTCTTTCTTTTTTTTTTTCCCTCTCTCTCAGTGGATCCGAACGCGACGGCTTACCCCGACGCCCCCTGGAGCAGACTCCCATCATGGACTGTCATGGCGTGTCAATAACGGAGTCGTTCCACATCGGACTTGCCGTAATCATCCAAGCCAGGTCACTTCACATCTACCACAAACACCGAAACAAAGAGCGATTGCCACCTGGCCGAAGATAAGATTGATCAAATCTAGAATCTAATCAATCTAATCAACCCTGGCTCCAGCGCCGATTATCGGCTGCCCAGACATCCAGACACGTTCCAGCTTCAGTAGTGCTCGCCTATAGCCGACGGTCCGTGTGGCGTTGGATTTGGTTCTGTCGCCGTTATTACCCGATTTGTCACATGGTCGTGTGTCTGAGTGTTTGTTGGAATGCCTCTGTGCGTATGCTACGCCTTGTAGGACGGGAAGAAAAGAAACACACGCAATGAATCCTCCTGTGATGCGCGTCAGAACTGTAAACCCAATAATGAACAGCTTAATTGCAATTACAGCAATCTTTCGTGAATCTGTGACGCATAGATGCTGATATTCCGTGGCATGTCCGATCGCCTTCTCCATACGGGCAAAAAGAAATGGTCAAAAGAAACAACAAAAGCAAAATCGTTGTTGACTGCGGATTTGCATCCTAATCTGGCATTCATCCGCTCCACACCCACCGCCGTCCTGATGCTACAGAAAGGCTGGCAGATGCCTTCCGTATTCAAAAAGGTCTGTTTTAGACAGAGTGGGCTGATGCGTCAGCTCAGCAATTATCCCGTATGTCCATAGTACCTGTTCACTGATCAAGATCGGCTCACTCAATCCTACGACAACAACCAACCAACGCACCACCAAAACAAGCCAGTAATAACGATAGCCGGATTCACCGACCAACCCAGTTCAGTTATCTAATCGCCAGCGGGGATGCGCCCCGGAGAGCCTGTCTTCTCGAAAAACAGACTAACCACAGATAGCCCCTGTGTTATCCGCGCTACGTGGGATGACCACCATACACACTAAAGTTGACTTGAGCTGATGCCGCGGAAGCAACGACAGATACTACAATCCCCATCTGTTATTGCAGATCTGTACTCTCCAGGTGTTTCACTGCGTTAACTGCTGATCCGATCAGTGGTTTGGCAAAGCTTGACCTATGTGAATCGCATTTACAGGATGTTGGATGCAATGTCATTGTAAATCCGTGAGACTCGACTGGTCGGAATGCGTATGCTTCCTTTTTGCAATATCAGGGGTACGCGTTAAGAGCACTGAAATGAGCATCGGCGGTTGAGACTCGCATCCCATCTAATCTATCTTGCCCTGCTTGCTCCGACTAGGCTGAGATCTGCTGTGCATCATATCATGTTCGTACGGAGTACTATTATTGAATTGCGCACATCCGTGATTTGCAGGTCGGAAATACTGCTGCCTCGGGGATGAGCAGATGGGACATGCTCGGGCTTAACAGACATAGAGGGTAGGTGTCTGTAGCCTCACTTCGACCTCGTGGCCTGTGACTGGTGACGCTGCGTGCTACATCCCATTGGGAAGCTTCTTGCTCGGACCAGGCCATACTGCTACACAGTACGGAGTACTTCCTCTACTACAGGAGATAGGTACAGAATCAAATCACTTTCTCTATCCTAATTATGCATACCACGCCATGCCATGCAAGCAAAACAACACCGCGCTAATGCTAGCATGCAATTCAATCATCATCATTACGACAACGAAAAACCCAGTTCAATCACTTTGAAGCCGCAACTTCAACCTCATTATCCTCCCGCTCAGCATCGACTTCCGTTTCTTGCTTCTGCGTGCCATCAGCGTGACCCACACCGTCCGGGTCTTCAAGCTTCCTCTCCTGTTCCTCTTCTTTTTCTTCTTCCTCTTCCCAGCTATCAGCAACAGGTTCTTGAACCTTACTCTGCAACTGCTTCCCAGTACCAACACCAGAGCGCAAAACAAGTCGTTCCTTCTTTGCACCACCACCCGCTCTCGCATCCGCACCAACACCAAAATCACCACCAGCAAGCGCAGCATACGACCCCGACGAGAACGTCGTCTTTTGAGGCAGAGTAGACGGTGAACCACTGGCATTACTCTTCCGCGAAGCAGCAACCTGCGCCCAACCACCGCCATCCACGTTGCCTTGAGCTTGTGCCTTGGCAGCTTCTCGCGACGCCTTCGCCTCTGCCGCCGCGACACGCTGTGCCTCACGCTCTTTCAGTCTCTGGCGTTCGCGGAGCTTGACGCATTCGCCAACGCTCATGCCGCCGATTCCGATGACCGATCCGTTACCGAGTCCGAAGATCGGGGGGTTCCACGATGCCGGCTTCAGAACGAAAACGTGCCTGTGTGGCTCTGGGTCGAAGCTCTCAGTAGCAAAGCCCCAGTCCGCTGCGAGGGAGTGGGTGAATGCCCGGAGAGAGGGCTTGGCGGGTTGAAAGCGGACGGAGCGGTCTGTGGGGCTGACTGATGCTGCTAGAGAGTGTAGAGTCGATTCGTAGTTTTGGAGGGTAGCTAGCGGCGCTGAGGAAGAAAGTTGGATGTACATGTCGAGGGTTTCCGACGAGTACGGGAGGGCGGCACCGCCGTTTTGCGCGAGGGTGGTAGACTGGTTGATTTCGATTCCTAGCGCGGATGCTAGAGAGCGATTCCGTTCCAGACGTGAACATTCCTCGTCGCAGCTAAGCGGCGTCAATGCAGGCAATCGCTGTGGTTGCTGTACCTGTCCCTTCGAAGCCACTGCCTTCGCTGCATTGCAGCGCCGCTCCTGACGGAGTCGACCACAACCACATGTTACCGTGATCGTGGCCGAGCAGGGTGTCTTCTCAGGACAAGCAAAAGGTGCATGACAAGCGTCTGTACATGGATGACCACATAGCGTCTTGCGCTTTCCACATGCCTGCTGACAAGGTCGAGTCGAATCCTCGCAATCACCAGGTCGATGGCAGTTCTTCTGGCACGAGTGCGAGCCGCACTTGAGCGGTTCGTTGCAAATTTGACCGCATCGAACATCCACCAACCAGCAAGGCTGATTCTTCATCGTCCGCTTGCCGCACAAACACATTTTCTCGGTCAAGAACGGACACTTAGGGCAATTTTCGTCGTCTGTGTGACAATTGTGCTGTGTCTGGGGGTGGCCGCAGGGTTTGGGTCGTTCGCAGGGGAACGAACACGATGGCGGCTGCGTCCCACAGGGCAATGGCGGGTGCAAGATAGATCGTCCGCAGTTACACGGGATCTCTTCGAAAATCGCCTCCCTGCAGGTGTTGCACGCCCCCTTATGGCAGATCTCCGGACACGTGTGTCTTCCGCATTTCAGCGTCCGACCACAAACTCGTGTACAGATATGTTCTGCCTCCACGTCTTCGTCGCTCGGGCGGAGGTGCGACCTCAGCTTCCGCCGCATGGCCTGTCGCTCAAGGGCCTTTTGCTCTCCGGGACAGCATCGCTCAGCACACGAGTGTCGACCACAGTGCAAGCCTGCTTTGCATTGACGGAAACACTGCGGTTGCTCCATAGTACCTTGATGACAAACCGTAATCATGGTATTACGACCACAGCGACACGAGATCGGAACCCGAAGCATACAAGCACCACATGGACCGGTGTGACAGAGTTTCTCACATGGATGTCCACATGGCAGAGTCTTACCACACGCTTCAAGACAGTGCGGAATGGGGTCCTCGCAGGACGTCCGCGGGGAATATCCGGGTATATCCTTCAACGGCGTCTTTCCACAAGGACAGTCAAGTACAACATCAGGTGACCTTGGGCAATGTGCGGGTTGCGAATCTTGCGGATGACAACTTTTCTGGCAGAAGTGAACACCGCAGTCGAAAGGACGGTTGCAAAGTTCTCCGCAACTGAAGCAGCCTTCCCAGCTTTCAACTTCACCAGAATCGTCACGTAGCTTCTCGCTCTCCATCTCTTCATCCCTAGCACTACACAGCATCTCGGTCTGCACGTTCCCACAATAGCAACGTGCTTCTACCTTGACATCGCAAGCACCGCAAAGACCTTCGTGGCACGGTCTGGAACAAGTATGCTCTCCGCAGGGCAGTAGGTCGCCGCAGATCTCACCACAGCTCCATCCGTTCTCGTAGTCGGTATCCTGGCAACGCTTGGTAGATGAATTCCTTCCACAGAAACAGTCTTGCGTTGGACCCATGGCCGTACATGGTGCGCAGGGACCGGCGTGGCAAATCGAATCGCAAGGGTGTGGGCATCCCTTACGAGCCCGCGAGCAGGTCTGCCCACATGAATGCGGAGGCAGACCAGGTAGTGAACGCGGATCGACTTCCTTTTCACACCAACATGTGTAGGACGAAGGAAATACCTCCTGAGCAAGATTGCAACCGGGACAGCGCCAAGCACGAGGTGTGCTGGTCTCTCCGGTAGACTCCTCCTGTTGTCGACGCACAGCATCTTGTGCTGCTGAACCTTCATTCTTCGACCACTTCTTCACACAGCTGAGATGGAAAACCGTCCAGCAAAGCCCACAGGACCAGATACGCGATCTCCGACCCAATTCGCTAGTGCAAATGGGA
The DNA here is from genome assembly GCF_016861735.1 of Aspergillus chevalieri. Lineage (NCBI taxonomy): Eukaryota > Fungi > Ascomycota > Eurotiomycetes > Eurotiales > Aspergillaceae > Aspergillus > Aspergillus chevalieri. The sequence continues at coordinate 395,266 of NC_057365.1, forward strand.
CATTCGTAGAGGTTGTGAAGTATGTCCTCATGAATTCGGGTGGCGATATCAGGAGCAGCAGACTTCGTAGTGACCTTCGGTCGCGGCAGCGGGGGATTGCTCTTCGCTTTCGATTTTCCTTTCGGCTCGCGATCTTTAGAAGATGTAGCGGCAGAAGACGATCCTTCACCGCTCGGCGGTCCTCCAGGCACAAAGGTAGGCGCATCGGCCCCCAATCCCTGGTCATTTGCATTATCCGCATCCTCCGCATTTTCACCCTCAGGTCTCGTCAATCGTCCCTCGAACGTCCGTCCACCAATTCCAACCCGTCGAGGTCCATGGCCCGCATCACCTCTTCCCCTTCCATGTCGTCTTCGACCACTACCGCCGCCGCCATCCGAACGGGGTCCACCTCGTCCTGCCCCTCTACCCCCACCTCTCGGACCCCTCCGTTGACGCGGAGCTGCATCGAGGTTATTCGCCGTTGAGTTATCACCGGACGAAACAGGAGGCGTTTGCGATGCTTGCGCTTGTGTATCCGGAGCTGGAGCCGACGGGGCTTGGGCCTGCGTCTGGTTGTTGTGTCGGTGGCCGCGGTTGCCACGGCCCCGTCTGTGTCTGGGGCGCGAGTTATTGTTGCCGGTACCACTGTTCGCGTTGGCGTTGGTATTAGCGTTGGCGTCCGGAGGACCAGACATAGTCTCGAGGGTGAGCCGATCAATCGGTTGTGCTGTGCTCATGCGATGGCAGTAATTGATCAAGCAGAACAATCTGAAGATACTTGTCTGGAGCACAAATTAGATGAAAAAGGAGAGAAAAGTAATTCCCCGTCCCTGCAATGTCGCAAAACCAAGCAGCACAAGCCCGGAGGCAAAATAATGAATGGAGAAGAATAGTGATCGAAGAGAAGGAGAAAAGCAGCTTTGCTTGAAGATGAACGGCGATCGGTGGCGGTCCATGTGATGCTTATGTAATTGGATTTTTTCCCTTTCCTTTTTGGGATTGAATACAGTGACTCATACTGGAGTGACAAGAGTCATTTCGAGTCATCCCATTATTATTTTATGCAGTACAAAGTAATCGTGACAAACATCGCTATGCATCAATACATCAACATCAACATAAACACATATTAAAAGAACACCACAATCTCTCCACGTTCGTTTCGCTTCAACCGCAATGCCCGCCACAGTTCCTTCTCTTCCTCCTGACGCTGCTCGCGATCAGGACGTTGACCTTCCTCGTCGTTGTGGAAGCGCTTCAGAATCTTGTTGATCGAGAAACCGCGTGAACTTTCAGGGCCTTTGGTCACCAGCGACAGGAAGTGGGCCGCCATGTCGCGTTGCTGGTCGGTAGGGACGTTGGCTTGTGGGTAGAGCAGCATTTCCCCGGCGCCTGGGCCGCTGACTTGCCGGGAGGGATGGTCGCCCTCCACTGTCTGGGCGCTGGTCTTGCGCTTGCTCTTGGGCTCGGGCGCAACCACCTGGCTGTCGGAGACGTTGCGCACCTTGGGTGCCTTCTTAGATTTAATATCCGGAACCTCACCATCGTCGGAAGAGCTGCGGCGACGGTGGCGGACGATTGTCTTGGGCTGAGAGTCAGCGCTGCTGCTGGAGACCACGGAGCCGCCGAACATGGATGAGACGAGACGTTCCGCGCGGGTCTTCTTGGGCTCTTTCTCTTTCTTAGACCGCTTGATTGGGGACACGGGTTCTTCGTAGCGGCGACGAGGCTGCTCTTCACCCTCCACCGACGTAGACCTCAACATCCGGTCCAGTCCACCGGTCAGCCCTGAGTGCTTGATCATGGGCGTACCGGGGTTGTTCCGGATACTAGATGGAGCATCTATCATGGGACTGTCAACGAGAGGCATCACATCGTCCATGTCGACATCATCAGTGCGCCGCTTGCGCTTCTTCTCGCTGGTGAGAACGCCGTTGTCCTTGCGGCTGCGGTCCTTCTTTTTCTTGGGGACCGGTGTCACGAACTCCAACGAGGGGTTGGCGCCTTGATTCGGGTACTGCGATTGTGGGATCGGGTCTGCACCGTAGGAGTATCCATTTTGTTCGTAACTCTTATCATTGCCAGGAGTGTCCAAGTGGGCGTGGGTCTTGTTCGTCTCGAAAATCAGAGGGGCATGATCCACCATCCGCATCTGACCCTTGGGCTCGGCCAAAGAGACCTTGGACGTGCTATTCGGAGTCTTGGGTTGAAGGAAGTCGAATACATTTACTGGCTTGCCGCTATCGGTCTTGTTGGTGTGCTCGTTCGCAGCAGTAGGCTTCTGCTCGTGGGCAGATGGTGCGCGCCCGTTGGCTCTAGGGGAATCGACGTCGGTCACGTCCTCAACGTACGGCGCACGGTGTTGCATGCCGTTCAGCTTTGGCTCATTCTTGCCCTTTCGCCCGTTCTTCGTAGGTTTCTCTTTATAGAGTGCGCCCTCGTACTTTTGCGCTTCGGTCATACACGACTATAGAGAAGTCAAAGTCAGTCTCGGAACTCTTGTCTCAAGACAAATCATTGTCCATTGCACAAGCTTATCTCCGTCGATATGGTTCAACCAAGCGGAATCGGCCCAGTTCACCAGGATCTTGCCAGTTGCTTCGGACGAAGCCATGGTCTAGACTAACAACATGCGACAAGAGCATCACCAAGCCCGTAACCAACAGCAGAATATGAGGCGACACAAACAGATCAACTGCATAAGCACCAAGCAAGGAAGGGGTCTAGCCATACCGTATGCGATCTGTATTCGGTACCCTGGAAATGCACCATGCAATCAATGCAGGTAAACGACGCACCCCGGCATTGATTCCGATGAGGATCGAGCTTCTTCTTGGTGAGAATATCACCGCAATTCTAGGCAGAAAGCGAGGTCAGCATTATATCCCTACCGAATAGACTTCAACGACAGGGCCATAGACCCGTCCCACCAACTCACCTCGCATGAAAACGAAACCATCTTGACCCGCTATGGACTCCACGTATCCAGCGATCGTTGAGCTGTCAGGAAAATCTCCGAGTCTAGTCTAGAATCGCGGATGTTCGAGCTATCAAAGTTCAGACCCAGTTCTCGCGGCCTAGAAAAAAGTCCGATGAAGATGGATAAGCCCCTTCGTGAGCAAAATAAACACAGATGCAGTGATATCGGGCTGATTAGGAGAAAATCGAATGGAATCAGGCTGCGCAATTCGCGAAGCACAAGGCGCAAGAGATTCCTTCAAGAGAGACCTGTCTGATATTCAAAAATTCTCTTCTTTGTTTTCTGTTTTGTTTCTTTCCTTTTGCGCCGGCGCGAAAATCCAGAGCGACCGCACTAGTCCTGATCGGGTATATCACGCTAGTCCGAATGTGGTAACCAGATTAAATGCTTTTGATGCCTTATTCATCAGAGAAGCAATAAATAGTTACATACTCCGGAGATGATATCAACGACAGGTAAACGGGCAACAGAAACTTCAAATACCCCTCTCTCCCTGTCCTCTCACGGCAGATTATCAGTCAGAATCGGCCCCCGGGATTATCTTACTCTTATCCTCATGCAGGAGACCGCATAGTCCCGTTGGTCAAACCTCTAGCCTGGTCTATTTTTGCAACCATTACGGAATACGCTCATGATCCTACATCTTGCCCTTCCCTGAACAACGGCTTGTGATTGGGGCTTGTGCAGCTCAAGTGTCAGAAGACTGCTGTTTAGAGGTGGACGAACAAACCAGTTCGCAATGTTGGTGTCGCGCGCGTGGAGGGGCTGTGCGATCTGGTGGATGAGATGAAACGAGAACATACTGTGCATATGCAACTAGCGCGTTTTGGTTGTTGTTGTTCTGGGAACGTTCGCTTGTGCTTCGCTTGCCGCGGGAGTCATGCATATCTGAGGACTTTATTACTTGTACAAATACTTGTAGGCAATGCTGTTGGTGAATCGGAAGCTATGGCTAGGAGGCGATACGCCGAGTGGTATGCTCTCGTTCTCTGATATCTTTAGAGGATGCACAGTACATAATTAGCTTGGCCGACTTCCGTGTCTGGCATGAGCATATGATACTATTACTGAACATGACCCAACTGACGATGATCTTCTAACATCATTTCAGTGTAAAGATATTTTTGTGCTTGTGTGGGGACCCATTTTGCCTTGTCTTCAATACTCTATACATGCGATATCGCGACTCTTGTGGCGAATGCATCGCAAATGGAGGCATCTTCGGTCATGCGATCGATGACCACTGCAGCATCTCAGTCTCATGAGGTCTCTTATTTGTTGAGGATTCGCTTCGTCTACGGTCATTCATTTTTCTGGGCTCGTATAAGGTTGGGCAAAGAGGCAGAGATTTGAATATGTATATAATTCCAATTAAATCACAATAAACGCATATATACAAATAGGGTCCAGACCCATCAAAGAAAACCATGATCGGATGGATATGTAAATCGGGTATCTACAAAGGACAAACTATGAAAGAAACTGCTATAATATGAACTTGGTCAATCAACCCCGCGTAGTCCTGCATTGACTGTCAGTATACAACTGCCAACCGCAAACTCTAGACGAAGCAAGGGACTCACTCCTCTTTCGAAATTTCGACAGGCGGCATGCCACCCTCGTCATGATAGCCAGTCTGCTGATGCGCACTCTCGCTTTGGCCTTTGCTCCCTCCCGTCTCGCTGTGTTTCTCTCCACTCGCACCCGCTGCCTCCTCATCGTCCTCAGCGCAACCGCAGTCGTAGAAGTCGCCGATATTATTGCAATCGAACAAGGGCTTCTCAAGCATTGCATTGACCTCATTGTGGATAAAGCAACCCCATCCCGCGGCCGCATTCCGTGACGAGACCTGTGGCGGATACTTTTGTAGGTGTTGCTGGAAGTGCGAGGCACATTCGCCGCTAAGCCCGAGTCAGCATTACGCTCTGAAGTCGCAAAGGAGATTGGAGTATGTACCATGGATAAAGTCGCGAGAACAAATAAATAAATGAATGCAATGTCTCCCGTTGTTCTTGCGTAGGATGTTCGGGATACCGCGCCAACATCGTATGGAAGTACTTCCACGTCGCCCGACCTAATTCTGCCCTAGTTTTCCATAGTCAGCTATAGATCCAGCGAAGAAAACAAAGCATGTCTCACTTCACAGTCTCATTCCCCAATCGCGACATCACCACCTCCCCTTTTAGCAAGTCATCCTTGGCCAGACCCGATGCCGGCGCGGACTTATCGATATGCCCAGGGGCTCGTATCGCGGGACTCGGGGGTCCTTGGGGTTGAATGAAGAGAATAAAGACGATAAATAGCGCGATTGCAGCGCTGATGAGAACTCGTCGTGTAATCTGCCGGCTCGCCATGGTATTCAGAGTCAAAGGGGGAGGGGATCGGGGGTTGCGAAAGTCAATTGCGGAGGCCACCAGACGAAATGATCAAGAAGCGTCTGGGACCGTTCTTAGGAAAGAATGAAGCGTAAAGTAATGCTAGACCCCGGGAGTCCACGATTGAAGAATCCAAAACTGGATTGAATAGCGACAATTGTTGCTTTCTTTGATCGTGAATAAAGAGTTGCACTGCCGTCCCTTCGCCATCGCCAGAAACGCCTTGTGTTATGCAAATCGTTATGTATATGATTAGTAACTATGCATTTATGCAGTCCCTCATTTTCTCCGCAGACGAGCCCTCATGGACTTCTTCCCAACAGACAATCCCAGCCTGAACAATGCCATCCCTTCGAATCCGGCCATTCCAATCGCTCCTGCGCGGGAAAGCTCCATTGCCGCGATTCCCGCAACGACGATGGGCCCAAGTCCATGATGTCCGCTACCTCGCCACGCACCATGATCCCAGCCAAGTGTTGGATAGGTACCGAGAGAAGCTGGACCAGAAGGCCAAGCAGTGAGTGTTCCTTCCACATAATCTTGTCCATCAGTACAGCTGTGCTAATTGGAACTTAGGGAGGGCCATGAATCTGTCGATTCGCTGAAAGACGCCTACAAGGACAAGATCGAAGACCTCCGGCGCAAAGCCTCAACGGTAGCAACCCCAGAGCCCGACACCCCGTCTGCCTCTCCCTCCTCGCCCTCACCCTCTGCTGTCCGTCCTACCCCCCGTCCGCAACAACCCGCATCCGAGACCAAGAAATCCGAGTCCAGCGGCATCAAGCCCCTGGACTCCTTCATCGACGTGCAGAAGTTCCTCGACCTTCCGCCCAAGGAAATCGAGGGTATTTGGCGACTCCGTCATGCATCGAACCCCGGATCCATCTGCGCAGTTATCCCGCTTGAAGCATACCGGCGCATTTCGGCTGCAGCGCGCCAGAATCCGCAGTTTATTCTCCCGCTGCCCCGCAATAATGTCGAGCAAGAAGAACCCGTCAAGAACGAAAAGGGAGAGGAAACCGGCGAGACTCAGACTACCACCAAGGCTGGCGCAGATATCCACTTTCTCCAATGGGCCTTCCACCCGCCTGCTTCGCCGCCACCAGAAACCGCGACACCGGCCCAGCTTGCTAACGCCCACACATCGACAATTATCTTCACCTCGCTTGCGGCGTACAAGCTGCACGGCGCTTATGCCCAGCCTCACACCACTATCACCAACTACCTTGACCTCGCGGAATCAAAGGGTCTGGTGCTCATGCTCGGCCAGGTGATGCCGGATGCGGGTGTGTCGACTTCCGAGGCGAGCTGGCTGGTCAGCTGCGTGCAGCGGTTCTACGACTTTGGTGGCCAGGCCAATGAGCGGAAGGGCGAGTTGGTGCGTAGCTTTACGCGAGGCGATACCGAGGTTTTCAAGGTTGAGCATTTGATGGAGGAGGCGGAGAAGCTATAGATTATTTAGGTGGATTGTATATTGACTACCCTGTACAATAGATAGATTGGATTGGTCATGGTCTTATTTGATGAATGAATGAATACCCGCTCCTCACTACAGTGACTTGCCGGCTACAGAGTCGACCGAATTGGTTGATCAATTGACTTTAGCTGTAATTAAATATGCAGCTGCTAATAATATTTATTTCTGTGATTCCGTGTACACTGGTATATCCAAATGAGGTCTTGACATGGCAGATGCATAAGGATCCGTATCTCCTCGAATTCAATTTGGATATCCACATCTATATGGATGTTGTATCACAGCTGAATTGCAATAGACTGGCTACATTACTAGCCTCTAATTCTAGCTTTAAACCGGCCATCATCTCATTCTTTCTATAGCGACGGTAAAGGTCCTCTAAATCTGTATGGTATATATTCAATAGACGGTCATCTAGCTAAAGCCCAATTGACCTTAGAAGTCACCAGACTACTAAATATGGCGACTTAATCCCGCGAAATAACATCTCAAGCAACCACACAAACTCAAGTTCTCAAATCCCACTATTACCCCAAGTATGGGTCACTGGGCTACACCATGCGGAAATCATTGATTGGATACTGGACGGTTCTTTAGCTTGGTTATAGGGCGAGTCGACTTTCAGATTACTGAATCGGTGCGTCGTTATTCGTAATAATTGGACGAACGAAAAGGACTGGGGCATGGGGCATTGAAAAAACGTGATCGTGAGACTTAGATTCCATTTTTGCCTTATATCCCTGGCTGTCTGGCACTCGCTCTCCGCGATACGTCGTCAACAAATGGTTTCAGTGGTTGGTATGGCGTTGCTTTTTTTTTTCTTTTGAAGAGAGGCGTTTTATGCCCGCACTGGCATCGTTTGATAACCCGCTCGAGGTGGTTGATATCGTGTATCATTTTGTTCGTTTGCAAACAGCTTGCAGATGGCACGGAAGACGTGGTTGTTTCGCGGGCACTTTTTGGTGAAACCAAGTCCGGATTTGGATGGCTCGGAAGAAAAGGGCTTGTATTGTGTCGAGTGTGACATGCGAGTTTTTTTTTCTTCATGGCTTGTTGGGGCTTAGTACACCTTGATCTTGTGATGATCTGTCTGCTTCTATTTTCTTTTCTCTCCGTGCCATGCGTGGGTGTGCGATGAATTGCGACTGCAATGCTGTAGCACCGGTCTTATATGCACCATCATCTATAATGCTTGTCAGCCGTCTTCAATAATCAATTAGCTGGTTCAATACTTACCCGCCCGACCAATCACTGTGACACCAATGGAATCTCCCGCCTTAGTTATGGCCATCTTGCTTTATCTAACTCTTCTTTTGATCCTGACTTCATCCAGCACATGTATTGCCGTCGGTGGCTGCTCAAAACTTATCAGTCAGATATTGAAAAGATAACCCTGTACATGAAACGGAAGTGGCTCCCAGTCAGCCACCCACCGACTGTGCACCACCAGTTCTTGCCAGATATTATATTGAACCCAAATGATATCGCCACGGAGCATGGATTCTCGCTAGCTGCATAGCCCGTTTGATTACATTAGCCTGTTTGGTGTAGGGCATTCACTGAGCATTGCGTGAGCCTTTGCGCACACTAGATACTCGTTAGCCTCGTAGCCGGCAGAGATGTTAGCTATCTAGCCATCTAGTGTACGAAGGTATATGAGCAGCCCAAGTTTGCTGAGATGTCTGAGATGTCTGATGGCATCCTTGACTTGTGAAAAACTCAGCCGTGTACATCATAAGCTCTCGCTGGAGATATCTTTACCAGAACAGAATACATATCCAGAGACTCCTGAGCACGGCACAACATCTCCCCATGATTCAGCGTCTCACTTCGCAGATCCGGATCCAATTCCCTGCTGCGATATTCAAGACAACACTGATATGCCAGTCGAGCCGCCCGCCTTCCGGGGAGATTCGGCAGAGAATACTCTATGATCTCCCAGTATATCTAGCTTGGATGACACTCTAGAAGAGTTCTTCGGGCTTCCGGATGCACAGGACGACATTCCTGTCGACCCGGCAATGCTTGCCAACCACTGGCCTTGGGAGGATGGCAGCCCCCAGCAATCTGTCCCACAAGCCGACAGCTTCATCAATTCAGAGACAACTTGCTCATATCCTGACCCTCCACCTGTTCTTCGCAGCCCACCTAACTATCATCGAGGTTTTTGCGAAAAGGCTGGTGGTCAGAATGGCAATACTCAAACAAGTGACCACTCTCACATCCATGATCATCAACAACTGCACCCCTCCCAACGTAACACCGATCGCGGCGCTTCCTACCCCGATGGTGTCCGTGGGGACCATCACGTCGGTGGACAGTCCAAAGGCTCTAAGCGGAAGACGCAACAATCAGACGGGCGAGCTCACAAATGGCTTCGAGTTTCCATCAATGTTGCCGCCCATGGAGGATTCCTTCACGCTTTTCTCTCACTTCATGTCTGCCCCACTCGACGATCATTTGCAATTCCTTTCTTGGCTATTCAAAGGTGCTCTACCACATTGCATGTCTAGCTCTTCACTGACAGCATGTGAAGAGAGAGGCGCTGGCAACCAGTTGCTCAAGTACCCCGCATGAGATTGAACATAATTGGCGTGATCGTAGAAAGGCCCGAGGAGGCTCCAGAAAGAATATGCCATAATCTATGGAAAGGCGAGCCTTCTGCTGAAGCTGAGAAAAAAACGAGAGTCAGAGGTCGCAAGGTTATTCTCGGAGCGCTATCCAGGGAGGACTTCAGGCGCGATACAGGTACACTGGAGTACAACCCTCAACAAGAAAGCAGATTAACGCTTGGCGGGAATAGACATACGATATTGGCATTGTGAAACGTTTACAAACTAAGAGGATGAGTTACAACAAGCCATCATATCCTCTTATCCGCTGATGATTCGATTGGCACTAAATTCTCTGGCTTTCATGCAACTGAACTAGCTGCCACGCATTTATAAACCAGCTATCCGATACATGCACTCCCACACTGTAATGCAACTGAGCCAGGTCCCTAGGTCCTCTCATTCGTCCCCACGGTTCTGCTCAGATCCAGGCACGCCCCTGCGGCCGTCACTGGGGACAGCAACACATACATGAGCCTGGTGTTAGTCGCGCTCGTGTCACATACTGTGCTTCTGGCCACATCGGGGAGTTGTGTGTGGGTTGATCATCATCATGCCTGAGTCCTGCTTCAGAGGTGGATCAATTGATCTATCAATCCTCACGCCAATCTAGAAGTCTTCCTCAAGTCATTACAAGTGTACTGCAATTTGAGCACCAGGTTCGACAGGCTGGTGTGTGAGAATATCTATCGCATAAAAATATAAAGTCACCTGAGCATTATGACTTTCATGAGCCCACTTCCGTACTAGCTCACAAAAGATCATTCACTGGTTTAAGTGAGACACGTATTGATGATACAAGTCAATCATCTCCCTTGTTCATCTGTAACGAAAAATCAGCGAGATCGGCCCTGACCACGTCCGCAGCTACTTCTCGTGGCGGTCCAAATGATCTGGGTATCATCAAATTGTCTAGTCAGATGAGCTAGATGCAATCATTCAATAAAGCAACAAGGGCAATGTCGACAGCTTTCACCTGATTGTGGCAGGCAGTTCATGTTGCAGAACTTTCTCAAATTCTTCTCCCCAATAATAGCTGCCAGAAGGCATTTAGGACTGAACAGTCTTTCCCCGTTTCCCTTGCCGCTTCCCAATTATTAACAGTTACTCGCTACTTTATCATAGCCCTAGGAGGGTTGCGTCAGCTTGGATGGGGACCCGCTCGCTGAGGACAGATACTGGTGACGAATAGGGATGGCAATGGAGAGCAGGGCCCATGGAAAATGAAAATGAGGATCTTCTATATAGTCACAAATCTTAAGGCAGTCAATACACAAGAATTTATATCCTCTTCAAGATGACCCCTTCCCCCCAAGGACTGCCCGCATCACCTCGCATAATTTCGTGGCCGGTTCCTCAACAAGACCCTGGCACCTCCACGCGACGAAGTGATCTGGGCGTACAAGGACGGCTCCTGCCTCGCTGACACCGCGGACTTTAAACCAGTCGCCATAGCAATCCAAGTACTGGCACCCGAATCCAATGGTGTATGCTCTAATCTGAACGCCCTCGGATGTTCGCGAGAGATTCTCGGCCGCTGTGACCCACGGGCCACCACCAATTCCTGTCAGTAATGTGAAATGGCCCTGGCCACAGAGGTCAAGTGTCGAAACTTGAGACGACTGGCTATTGGCCACCAACCATAGGTGAGGCAGGTGGTAACCAGGATATGTGCTCACTTTGACGACCCGAGTATCATTTACTTGGGTAAAATCAGGGGCGGTATCCCCCGTTTCAATGGCAATGGCTGCAGAAACAGAGGAATAGATCTGGTTCATCTGGACTCCTAGAGAGTGGGCTTCATTCTCGAGGGCTTAAATCGTTACACGTAGTTCGCTGCGCTTCTGATCCCCTTCTGCACCGTCTGATCTTAGACTGTCATTTATCTTTTTGCGGGATTCTGAATCGCTTCCCAGAAGACTCCAAAGCCTTTGGTGAGCATGGATTCCCTCGTTTGCCCGTTGCACAACTTCATCTCCGACGGGTTTTCTCTCACTAGTTAGAGTCTCCAGCAGGGATGGAGATGCCCATCCTTTGAGAACATAGGCTAGTTTCCAGGAGAGATTAAAAGCGTCCGAGATGCAGGTATTGCTGCCCAGGCCATAGGCCGGGGGATGACGATGAGTCGCATCGCCGATGCAGAGCACTCTTCTGTCCTGCCATCTCTCTGCGCATTGCTCATTTATGGTCCATGGAAAAGATGAGAGAATGTCAATTCCAATTGAATCATCACCGATCAGCTGGTATAAATATGCTCGGAGCGTTTCCTCGGTGGGTTTAATCGCCGAGTGTATTATCACGACGAACTCATTCCACGGTTTCACCATTCGGAAAGCGCCTGCAACAAGTCCGGTGGGGCCGTCTGTGTTGAGAGCCCAGGTTAGACTGCCTGGTCGATGTGCGATATACTTGGAAAGGTCTGCTTTAATGTGAACGTTGAGGGCTTCCCCATGTTGGCAACCAATCACGGGGATGTTCAACGCTTCTAAGACCACACTTCGAGCCCCATCGGCGCCAATAAGGTACTGCGTGGATACAGTGTAGGTTTCCCCGCTGACTCGATTCCTTACCGTGACTAGGACATGATCCGTATCCTGGTGGAACGATACCAGCTCTGTCGAAAAGCGAAAACCCGCACCTAGATTTTGTGCTTCTTCGACTAACACGGGCTCGAGAGAACTTTGGGGGAGGTCGCACATGGAACAGGGACTGGCGAGCTCGTAATCCCCCTTTTGCATTGGATGATTTCCCCAGGCGTAGATGCGCGCATATTCTTCACCTGCCAGTTTATCTGACCAAGTGCTATGTTGGATTACTAGGTAACATGTCAGCCTGCCATATAACTGTAGTTATACAGAGAGTTTTTTTTTTTTTTTTTCCTTACCACTGCCCGGGGTGGCAACGGCCTTCAGCCGGTGTTCTATTCCGGCGTCGCGGAGAACCTCCATGGCTCTTTGATTGAAAATATGCGCTCGTGGGGTATTTGCAGTACCCTGGTGTTTAGATATGGCTAAACATTTGATTCCCAGTCGGGCTAACAGCAGAGCTGTCGTGGCCCCAGACGGTCCAGTTCCAACAATGAGCACTGGGACATCCATTTCTTGAAAGGTAAGGGAGCAGGCTAACGGGGTAAAGTTTAGCGCTAGTCATATAAAAGTTTTGAGAACTATGGAGGGCAAGTAGGCAATCATAGTCCCTTAAGTATTATTGACTCTGATACAAATGTGCAATTAATTCCGGTGATCTGCGACTTCATAGGTGTTAATCCGTAAACCCGGGTTAGAGTAGCTCTGGTCAACTAGAGTGGAGATTGCAATGCCTTGGACCATTTGCTGATAAGCATACTCATACTTCAGTATACCTGGCCACCCCCGATGGAGTATAATAGTTTCATCCACTAAGTCACAAATCAACCAAAAATGCCCTCGGCTTCTCTTTCAGTCTCCGTTACCCTATGTGGTAGACTCGACGGCTGTTGGGGCAGTGTAAGCGAGGTTGGAACAGTACCGAAGCCGATCAATGTTCTTCCCGCATATTATTTACATAACTAGTTAACAATTCAATCATTCTTTAGTAAGCGGAAGCAAAGGACCCCCGTTAACGTTCCACTTTACTTTTAATATTCTTCTTATGTCCGTGCCTGTCGGTTCAGATGCGCTTGGCTTCGCTTCCAGCAGTAACCTTACGTAACCTAAATATCAAGCGATTAGGGAAGTGTAGCTGGCATCACTACTGTAACAAATGATGCTGGTCTTCGTCCTTTGTTTATTATGGATCATTAGACGTGGGTCCTTTACCATCTGCTCTTTGCTTATAGAATAAGTCGATCGCGATGCCTGGGTACAAAGTGGACAAAGAGTGCAGACGCAGGTATTAACGGAGCTGGAGAAAGTCAGAGTTCAAAAACCCCAGAACGTATCTTGACAGACAAAAAACTAACTAGCCTAATAGTTGCGGGTCTATCAATCCATCCATCAATGCTTCGGTGATGCTGGGTGACAGGCAATTAGTGAGGCTGGGCGGATTGCCCGCGTGATCGTTATGAGCAGACAAAACCAGGGGCTTGGACATGTGTTCAGCGTCGGTACAAGCCGCATCTTGCATCGTACGATCATCGTGCCCTTTGGACTCACTGAAGCAAATGGTCATGTTTGGATGCTGCCATTGGACAACACGTAGATCTTGCCGCTGGCCGGTTTTGTCGGAACTTGCGCCCGATCCTCTTGCCTTTTTTGATTGTTGCTCAAGTCCCAAATGCTCCTCTGTGGTCTGGTTGAACGCCCTCTGTCTGCCATTCCTTTTGGAATGTTCGTCGAGCTGGATTTCCAGACCCTCTCCCGAGCCAGTTCTTGGCTTTTCTCTTCTGGTTCAGATGGCCTTCTGCAAGCCATGGATATCTGCCAGGTGATATCGAAATCCCATCTCATCCTGGAACGGCTCTTGGCACATGAGGTGAATACAGGAATACACCTGCATTACTCTGAGATGTTCTTCGATGTGATTTCTGAGCTCATTGCTTCGTTCCCAGTGCCTCATACGCTTCGAAGACTCTCGGGATTGGTCACCCAAGCAGAAGGGGCAATGGCCCGGCCGAATGAGCGTATGGCAATAAGTGACGATTTTGCACCGTCTGGTAGAGGCGCTCGTCAGATGAACGCCACAATGGCTCTCTCACTCGCCGAGGGAATAGAACTTAAAGCACTCGTGGCAGTATTGCATTTCCCGATCCTTGCAACTTGAGGGTATGACAAAGCTCCTTTTGTTGGCAATCCTGGATATGATTACTCCGCCGTGGCCTAGAGAGTCTTGGAGTGGTCAACGCAGCCCATGCATCCAACAGTTAGACAAGGGGTCTTCTTACTTCTCTGATTTGAAATGACAATCCCGCAATGGACATACACCGTCGGTCGGCATTTCGCCCGGCCGATAAAAGACGTCGTAGTCTCGACCACACAGAGAGAGAAGATCATGGACTGTAGAGAGCATTTCTTGATGCGATAAAATCTTGTCTAACCGGACCACCTCTGCAAGACACTGATGCTCAGGCATTGCTTTGAAAGACAAGCGGTTATGTCGTTAGGTACCACTCCGCTCGGGATCAACTTTCCTCGTGAAATAATTTTTGAACCCATTCTTCTCAATACCTGTCCAGAGCTTGCGTGCGAAGTCAGTTCGTGAGTGTTCTCTCGCTTCTTTGTGATGCTAATCTTGGATGAATCAGAGCGTTCGTTCTTGACTAGGTTTTGGATGCTATGCTGAAGCTGCTGGAGCTGGAGCATCGGACCGTTCTGAACAGCATGCTCTCTCTCTCTCTCTCTTTGCTGGCAAACGTCGTGGATAGCCCTTCTCACGATATTTACCGACTCCTCGAAGATACTCAATATGGTCCAGATGGATTTTCTCCCCGAGAAAAGCATCCATGCTGCTTAAGGCCGAGGTACTGTCAATGTAACTACAACCGTACATGTTTGGATCCTTCTGGGTCAGGAGCTGGCGTCTTTATGCATCAGTTGCAACTTCTAGAAGGGATTAATCTTTCTGTCAAAATATTGGCAAGGGAATTGTGACTTACTATCTCTTCTATTGGCAAGGCCTCGCTGCAAGCTGTGAATATTTATAGACTTCATAGTAGTCAGCAATTTGAACAATGGTTCTGAACAGATGACAGAATATCTCACGAGTCGGGAGCGTGTTTGAATGCACCGGCGGATCGTGTAACCGTGCACAAAATCAGTTCTTTCGTCATATGGGGTCTGCATAGAAGTCAAGTCGGTTCATCGTTATCTGGATCCCAGCATTTTAAATCTTTAGGAGAATCCATGTCGAAAAGAGCTTTATCCGCGAACGCCAGAGCTAGCAAGTAAGGGACTGGATTAAACTGGAACTTGCTGTGCTTTCTCATCGCCACACGAAAACTGAAGGACCTTGTCAGTGTTGCCAATCCTTTGAAGGGTAAGGTAGTCGCACACAGTATTTTTCGGGTCATAGTTAGTCTTTACCCACTTTTCACTGAGACGGAAGAAAATCTTTTTTTCGCCATCTGGCCTGCGATATATGTAGAGTTCGATATCCTAAACTATCGTAAGTGCCGTTCTGTATAAGATTGATGATTTAGGAGTTTCATACCTCGTATCATAAACCACGCTCGTCCATTGAAAGCGCCTCACTTGTAGATTCTACAGAGTATATACTTGTTAAAGTCCAACCTGTAGTATATGGCTTCCCACTTGGGCTCTCTTTCACCTCCCGTTACTCTGTTCGCCCCTTGAGCAGACAATAGATGCCTCAATGGACTCATCGCACCGAAACCTATCTCCAGTCTCGTCCTTGGCTCCCGTGCCTCCACTGCCCCCACCTTCCGGGCCCTGGCCTCCCCCAAAAAATGTATGCGAGGCTGGCTTTTTGCAATGGCAGAAGAAGAGCGACGAAAACAGGAGGAAAAGACGCATCAGGAGGCATTGCGGCTAGAACAGCGCTGAGTCGAGCACAGTATGCTCCGTGCTTCGCTACAGGCCGCGGTGAGTTCGCGCAGCCAAAGATCGCTCCACGATTCTGCTCTGGAATTGGCAAATTGGCAGCAATATACTCCCATGGCCACGGGCGATGGCCCAGTGCCCCCATCGCGTCAACAAGAAATAGCACCAGCATTGCATCAGATGTCGTTGATACCTCAGGAGGGTTTCCAAATTCCTTCACGGCCAGGTGGTATATCGGTATCGCCCATTGCTCGTGGCACTTACCATCCAGGCCTCTGCACGATGAATCCTCTACAGACTACTGGGTTATCGCAGTCTCTCTGTGGATTCCTGCAGTTCCCTACAGCGCAGCCTTACGGCCAACTCCCGCTATCGAGACTCCAAGCAGGTGCTGGACGCATGCCTACTCGGGTGGAACCTGTTCAAACAACCGACCGTCCTCAGGCTGCCCGTTACATTTGGCTTCCTCCTCTTTCAACAGTTTCCTATCAGCAGACTGGCAACCAAACCAAGGAGAGTATGGATTAACCAGCAATCCCTACGATTTCCATATGATGATTTAATTATATGCGCCGAATAACCAGTCCTGAGGATACTGATATTCACACGGGCTCTCCATGGAGAAGAGAGTTCGAGTCCTACAGGTCAAGACGAAATAAAGTGTTTACGGTTTGACTTGATTCATTTATTTTTCCACCTATATTGGCTCAATAAATATCAGATCTTGTGTCAGAATTGTCAAACCTCATTCGGAGGACATATAGCCTCCCCTGTTAACTGGAAAGTCTCACTACAATATGCAAACCATGACTTGATCCTCCCTTACGGCACTTCTTGCCTTATTCCTTGATACCTGCTAGCTCGTCCGAGGCCTGAGAAAGCGCCTTCCTATTTGACAATAAACCTTACTAAGAGGGAAGAAAAGAAGCCATGGGAACAAGACAAAGGAAACCTGGTGAATTCATCTGATTGCTTGATAAATCGAGAAGTCGGTTACAGTTAACAAAGAACCATAATGTAAGACAGATGCAAGGAAACAATGTAATAGCCATGTTATCCGTGCTAATCCTCAAATATGTAGATGCACAGACATAATAGGAGCTTTCTGATGGTTATACAGCTGCAATTCAGAATAATCATTGATGAATACAGCATGCCATAGCCTAGGCTCAGAGAACTCTATTAAGTTGTTAGTGGGATAACTCATGGATACTGAATTGAACACTGAGAACACACCTCTGGTTGGCAAAGAAGTCGCACAGTCGATTATGATCCAATCCTTGATCATATTCTCTTTTAGCCAGGGATGATATTTTCCACCATCCTTGAATCGAGAGATATGTTCATCAACTCTATTGTGATCTCTCAATAATTCAATCGCCCATTTCTTTTCTGGGATATAGAAATCCACTCGACCGTCCTTGGTTCTTGACCATTCACTGGATATTGGTACGCCTAGGCCAGCTACATGGACAAATCCCCTGTGGAATTCATCCTGATATTGGGATTCCACAGGTCTGGGTTGTGATGCAGTTGATATCTTTTTGCCCTCAGCTGAATGCCTCAGAATTGTGATGGAGAATTCGCGGAGAACCTCTTTGCATAATTTTGGTAGTGAGTCAAATCTGGCAGGCAGGGGTATTGACATTTTGCCAATCCAATATTCGATGTATCTAAGATGGTCAGATCAGATCGACAATAGGGGTATGTGAGGAGAATCACTTCTCATGCAAGCGCGATGGCAGAACTGCAATATCACCACCATCCAGAGCTACCCTGTGAATCCAACCTTTTTGATAACAGAACTTGATGCTTGCATTATTGATATCAAATGGAATACTTCCTTCTTCTGTGATTTTGCACAATGTGTTGCAGATTCCATTTGTAGCTCTTGATATATCTGGAAAGGAGCGATTAACTGGCTGCGTGCTTAGTTTTTGAAAGACTGTGCCGGTGTCCTCCAGGAACCAAATCACATGATCTTCTGTCAAGGTCTTAATATGTCTATGCTTGATTTTATGGCGATAGGTCTGAAACTGTTAGCTTCTTGGTTCAGATAAAGCTTCTCAACATGCCCACTATGGGTATGTCCAAAGAATCCCAAAATTATTTGATCATATTTGGTACATACCTGGAAAAGTGTGCTGAGGATGGATTCGACCGCTCCTGGATGACCATTTGATAATGCAAATATGTAGTCCTGGGCACCTTCATCAAAAGTGAACGTTTCTTGATATTCAACTGGAATTGACCGTGAAACAACATCCCTGAACTCTTCTTTGTCATAAAATAAACCAATAGGTGGTGAGTATTGCTGGCTTTGTGGCGTCAATGAGATGCATTGTTGGTTAGAAAGTCTGACTGGAGTGAAAAATGTTTGATCTGGGCCTGTTTCTGGACTGCCATAAGAGCAGAAAAGACATAGTCGAAAATTATAACCAAAAAGAGATGACTGTCTCCCTTTGAGGATTGTGTTCCAGAGCACATCATCACTGTAGGTCATCTGTGCCTCATCCACGAGAATAACAGTGTTCGATGTCAGAACCCAAGAGAGGTCATGTTTGGATTCTGATGAAGTTGTGGTGAAACTAGTGGTTGGTGCACCTTCTAGTTCTTCATTCCATTTCTCAACAAGCTTGACAAGACTGTCCCAAGGATTCTTAAAATCGAGACCTTCCCATTTTTTGATCAAGGAAACCCTTCTTCCCCCTTTGCGATAGTGTTGCCTCAGAAGTTCAGAGAGATATGTTTTCCCACTGGCTGGAGTTCCACGCACATGGACTATGTTCACATCATCCAAAATGGCCGCGAGTTCTGACACTGTACGCTCTCGAGGACATACATGTGGATCCTCTGTGATAAGCCGTTTCGGAGATAAATCCACTATCATATATACATGTTAATTATAAGTATGAAAAGATCATTAAGAATGAGATATTCTCACCACCTTGTGATTCAGAGCGCTTCCGTTTCCGTGTAGTGGTATCTCCGCTCACAACAACAACAATATCCACATTTGGATCCTTGCTTTCAGGGAAGAGTGGGCTGGTCGTGATCATTCGGCGTGGATGTAGAAATTCACCATTTTTCACATCAAACTCCTCTTCATAATTGAGTTGCACAACAGGGCAGTAGAGCTTGAGGTTTCGGGCTGTTGTATCCTTGATTTCTTCTTTGATGTCTTCCCAAATCTTCTTTTTGAGCGTCTCAATATCGTCTTGATCTGCAAAACACTCTATGGAGAATGACTGCTGAAGATCATCAGATAAAGCACACCATAATTTGCGAGTACGCCGTCGAGACATTGTCAAAGATTGGATTGGATTGAGCACCCAGCTGGTGATGGCAGCGGCCATTGTAAGATAGGGACTAGAAGTGTACCTGCCTGACGAGAATAAGGATTGCACCTGCCTGATGAGAACAAGAGTTGCACCTGCCTAATAAGGGCGAGAAATGCAACTGCCTGACAAACAATACTGTAAGAAGAGGGTTGCTGGGCGGCCTTGTTGCACACAGGCAGGCGATATGTGTCAGTTTTCCATCCAAAATCTTCAAGTCAAGCCGCGAAAGAAATTTGCAGGGAATAGGATGTAGTGAGATGAGAGATGATCATCAGTCTAGATCACCACCGCTGCTGTTGCCGCCAAGGAATGTGAGCATGTGATATTAGTGTGCTGATTGGTTGATTGGTTGATTACGTCGTCCATCTTTCCAGCGGCGGGAGTACGCATGAGTCGTTGGGTGGCATGGACCCGAAATAACGTTCTTATCATATGACTCAGTACGCATAGGATCTCTCAACTATGCTGTTAATATTAAATTTACTTCATAACAATTTCTATTTATCAGATGGCTGCCATTTTAGGTCGTCATTTGGTAACACGTGCTCTGTGCCTTTCACCACGGCTATGTGTTTACGACCACGCACCCCGATCCCAACTTCTTGTTTCAGGGCCCCATTATGGGCGTTCCCATCTTCTCTGCCTTTCAACAAAGGCTCACCTTTTGCTTCACCATCACGGTTGCAGTCGCCGTTACGTGAGAGCGCTGAAGATGGCCTCATGGCACTGTAATAGAGCCCAGGCCGCCATGGCGCCCACTCTTTTATCGAGGCCACTTCCCTCTAGGTTTGTCCCTCAATTTTCCACTCATCCTTGATCCTTCCATCTTCCTATCTTCCCATATATTATCATTCTGGGTTGCTATATTTACGAGCATTCTTTCCATATACCGTTTATTCTGTGACTTAAAGGCGGCTAAGTGCCTGAATAGCCAGGTGCCTTTGAAGCAGTTAGTCAACTGACTAATGATCGATGTTTGAGGGGTCAGAGCCATCGTCCTGTTTTCTTCTTTGTTTCCATCTCCTACACACCCGATTTAGATAACGTTGCTTTAAACACAACCTGATCAAGCATCATGGTAAATACCCTAGAATCGCTATGCAAAGTATCTTCGAACTGTAATGCAGGTTGAACCAACGCTAGAAGGCTTACCAATGGAGTTGCGCATCCACATCTTATTCAAAACCCATGATCTCAGTTCTCTTCGATCGCTTGTTTTTGCATCGCCAAAGTATCACCAAGCGTATCAGTTTGTCCGCCATGAACTTCTGCAGAATCTTCTCAAGACATCTTATGATGGGCTTGTGGATATTGCAGATGCCATAGCTGCTGTTCGCTCACGAGGGCTGTACGCGGTCCATGAATCATTCCGCGAACGAATCATTGCTCTTTTGGATGAGCGACGACGAAGCGATGACATCCATCAATTAAGCGTATCATCAACGGAGATTTTGCCAGATCAGCCTGCAAATGTTGACGAAACGATTCAACTGCTACATCTTCATCGGATGGCCAGTTTTCTGCTTGAGGATTACTCCAGAACAGCCATGTGTCCTAAATGGATGGAAAGTGCCAAATGGAATGATGAGATTTTACCAATCAAACTATCAAAAACTGAAAAGAGACGCTTCCTCCGGGCATTCTACCGGCTGCAAATTTATGGCAATTTATTCGGCCCTATTGAGATTCCCCTGAACACAGAGCCTCCAGAAACAGAAAATGACTGGACTTACAAGCGTGTCTGGGATCCAGGCCCGCCCATATTTTCTGAGGAAGAAGTGTGGCGCTTTTTCTTTGCTACTACTCCCTGGGAGGTTGAAGAGCTCTGCTGCTTCTGGCGACATTGCTATACCCGATGGGCAGCTCCATACTTTGAAATAGCGGACATCTTGCTGGACAAGGATATTCTGTTTATGAATGAGCTCCCAGCCGCTGAGCAACCTCCTGTAACCCGCGTCGCTATTCAGACAATAATGACCTGAAAATTGAAGAGGACGACAGTAGAGTGCCTTGCCACAATGGGACCAGCATTTCTTGTCAAAACTCTTCGCGAACCAGATTTTATGACACGTCGGAATCTGGTGATTGCAAACCTGAGTTTTTGGGCACATATTTTTGTGGAGTTCTGGCCAAATCAAGATTTTGATCAACCGGGAGCCTTACCCCTTCTCTATCCTGCAGAGAAATTTAATTTTCGGCATGGATTTTATTGGATTGCAAGATCTTCTAGGCACCCTATTGCCACATGAACAGCCTAATCTTGCCTGGAGGCAGCGATGGCTGGGAGATGGGCTTTATTTTCCGGAGGTCTTTGTGGATATGTTCAGCTATGTCGCCCGTGCTGCGCGATGGGAGTGGGGTTATGCAATCTGGGATGATGAAAGACTTATTCAGTGAGAAACACCAAATTTGAATGAGGCATTTCCTGGCAACATTGGCGGACTATGAAGTAGTTGTGGCCAAACCCTGTTCTTTTGTAATTCTTTCCATAGTGTCACGGTAATTCATATCTCTATCATGAATTATTAACTTTATGATCATAATTAACTATTAGTTCTGTCTGTTCGTAGAGAACGGTGCGGATATCACACTTCAGACTACTTAAGATATCCATCTTCCGATACGCTCTTAATTCCTCTTGTGAAGACATCAGAAACGTCATTCTTGAGCGAGGGATCACGCTTGAAACACCAGATCCGGCAGCGCCCGGGTGTCGAAAACGCATAGACAATCAGCCTTCAAATGAAGCTGCCCAAGCGTCGACACAGTAATATTTCGCTTCCAGTCAAAAAAATACCGAGTCAATCGAGAATACTATTGGCTTGAGCTGTTGGATATTCGCCGTTTCTGCCACTTAGACGAGAGCTTCTTTTCATGATGACAAATTGTTGGACTCGCTGACATTCACGTATCATCGTTGAGGGTGCAGCATCTAGGTATAGTCAGATCTCTCTATTGGTTCTAATGGCCTTATCCCTGCAGTCCGCATATGGTATGACGCCATGACTGCGGTATTTCACCGTTTTGGCTTCAAGACATGCCCATATGATGCAGGACTCTTCATTCATAAAACATGCCCACATCTATATATTACCACCCATGTTGACGATTTTCAGCTCGTCGCTGAGCGCGTTGAGGATATTGAATGGATGAAGGACAACCTAACCAAGGAATGGGAAATAAAAGACGTTAGCGACATGACGTACTATCTTGGCATGGAAGTGAAGTCTGAAGATGGTTGCGTTTACCTCAATCAGCAAATACATCAGGGAACTCATCCAATCATTTGGCCTAGAGAACGCTCATCCACAACCCACACCCTACCGACAGGCCTCATCATAGATGACTTACCTGACAGCGCCATCATTACACACGAGTATCAGCGCGGCACTGGGAAGCTACAATGGCTTGCTTTAAAGACTCTTCTATTTTGGTGAGACGTTCCTTGGAACGCCGTGGACGCGTGAAGGGTAAGGTGTTTGAATGCAAAAGGTGAGAAGATGAGAATTTGTAGGACTATTCCTAGTCAAGAACAGACTGGCCAGCGTAAAAAGTTGATCCATGTATAAAGGTTATATATCCTTGGTCAATTTGCGATACGACAGCCGATAGTATTCAGTTCAATCTCTCCGCCTCAACCTCAGCAATCCGCTCCAGGGCAATTCTAGCAAGCTTCTGTGCCCTCTCATCTCCACAGCTAACTTGAGTGCGGACTAAGCCCTGTTTCCAAGCATGCCATCTATCCAAATCAAACCCCCTTTTCGGGGGATCATGGAGATTGTAGACTCGTCCAAATTTGCAATTTTCCAACATCGATCCTGCGGCATATATGAATCACAAACATGCGGTTCGCACAGCCGATTTATACTGATTTTCTTCCTCAAAAGCATCACGGCACGCATACAGTCCATAGATTGAGAAATCCATCCTGTGTGTGGGTTCGTCGTTGCGAGTGATAGCAGCAGCAGCCGTGCTCTGCGCAATAAAGGCAGTGCTGTTCTCCCATTTTTCTAGCTCCTTTTGAGTGTGGGAATGATGATGGATAACTGAGAGTAAGTGTTAGTGGGTGTTACATATGTATATAAAGTGCCGGATTCAATAAGTCCCCTTACAGGAATTACACATGTCAGCAACATGCATTCCAAAAGAATGTAAATCTGTCCAAAGATAACCGAAATTCCCACATCCAACCTTCTCCCCCGTCCTCGGGTCGGCCACGGTGACTTTCTGAATCCGTGTGACGAAATCAAGAAGCTTAGTCTGCCGCGTTGGTGCAGTGTTCGCGGCGATATCGATCATCAAGATACAAATATTCCAAGCAACATCGCTGTCGAAGTTGGTTCCGGGTGTGTCATTTTTGGATAGGATTTCTGTTGTGGTCAGGTCAAGGACTTGTTGTACTGCGTCTGCCGCCGAGGCATCTGGGTCCGTGACGAGATTGTGTAGGATCTTGAATTCTTGGGTTGGGACTAGATCGGAGTCATATTCTTCCATGATGTACGCTGCCTTGAAGATGAAATTTGCTAGAAATTGAGAAATAGACAAGAATGGGAGCCCAAGGACTTTTGGTTATATACGATATTCAGCCCTGCACAGCCTTGTGGTGCGGTGCTAGACCCTGACTAAGCAGCCTTATTGTTAACTAACTAACTAGTTAACTAATTGGCTCTGACCTTCAGGGGCCGAATAAGTCTTGCACAGGCACATCGTAAGCTCCTATCTTTTACACAGTCATGGTGGTGCTGAATGAAGTTTGGGAGCTGTTTTCTAAATATCCCATGGAGCCGTACCTTTTCCCGCACCACGCTGCTTTGTCTCGAAGCTTTCCTGTTAAATTCTATCTGCAGATTTCAACATTAGGAATACAGTTCATCATCATCTACTATTCCGAGCCTGTGACACTAGGCGGCTTGGCAGGGATCGTGGATTTCAGTGAGGCGGATATAGCGACTGTATGCAGAGAAATCCTAGATGGTCTTGTTTATATTCATTCCAAGCTTGGCATATCACACGGCTCAGTTGACCGCAGCAATGTCCTCCTAAACAGGAAAGGGAAGATAGGATTGGGTAGGCAAGATCTTGCCCTAGATGTTTATGAAAGGCTAACCATATATAGCAAACATTGGAGACAGTATGCTAAACAGCAACATATTGAGAAATTGGAAGTCAGATGTAGCAGCCGTCGGTTTCATTGTAATCTGCCTCGGTGACAAAACTGCCTTAATTTTAGGAGTCGCTCCTTTGAAAATTACACTATCAAGTCCGACTAGTGAATTTATAGAAAAGTCAAAAATGGAATCAGCTAAAGAACTTTTGAATGTAAGATTGTCCCTTGATTTACAGTCAATTTTGAGAAAGGTGCTGACCACTTGTAAGGCTGAATTTTTATATCTAGCAACACCAGGAGAGGCATGGAGCCTTAAGCGATATTATTTTGATGCACTTCCCTTGAGCGTCCGGTTTGGCAGCCGAGTTTGAAGATAATTGAATTCCATCATGGCGCTTTGTAAGCGGCAAATAAAATAATGAGAAACTATCCCTGTATTCCAACGCCAGCTCTAAATAATCACCGACCGGAGTAGGAACAAACCAATGAGTAGGAACAGACTCTGAGCGGGTCACCAAAAGGGCTCGCAAACCCTAATGGACATATAAAAGTATTCACGGAATGAAATCTCGCTGAGAAGCATGGAATTTGCTAGCAACCCACTTGGACAAAGGACCAATCTATTAGCACAACAAAGACTACAATTTTATTATGGACATGCTATCATTGAAATACGCCACCTTGCATTTGAGAGTGACGCTATCCTTGGATCAAGGCCTCTTGACCGCAGGAATGTGGAAAGACTCCGAAATTTGTTCGAACTTGAAGGGTGTGCCAATATCGAGCCTGAGCACAGAGTGGCTGCTACTATAAGTGAGTTCTGTCCAATGATCATGTCATGCTGGCCCAAGTCGGCAATTAGGAAGGCCTGGTTCAGGAATCATCATCCGCCAACAAGAAAGTGGCGAACAATAGCATCAGTGATGGTTGAGCCAGCTCGTCCATCATACCCCTTTATGCCAATCGGTGTGTTGAGTTGTCGGGTGGGGATTCCCAAAAATTCCGCTAGTTCTGTCGCTCGTTGGGTGTCCATGAAGTGGTAACCATTTGCTCCAGTGTCGGCTAGGGTATTCAGGGGGATACTGATTCCATTGTAAGCTACCTGACTATTCGCATTGAATCCTTGTCCTCCAACCAGTTGGCTAAGATCCAATTCACCTAGGTCAACATCATCTAGCCCCAGGTCGGAGAGACTCTTGGGCTATATTTTCCCACGTCATCATTCTGTTCATTCTCGGCTGCTTTCTGCTCACGTTCCTTCAGTTCAGGGGTTGAGGCCCTGGTGGAACAGTCACAAGCAAGATGTCCATGTTCCTGGCAATGGAAGCAACGGCCTTCCTTCATCAATTGATCACGGTCAGCATTGTCCATACATGGGGTGGTAGGGCTGGTGCTTTGAGATGGGGTTAGTTCTTTCTTGAAGGTCGCCCCAGTTCAACTGGATCCCTTGCTCGTATCCTTGTAGGGGGCGAACATCTGATTCTTCTGAATCCAGTGTTTGGTCACTTCAAGTCGGCCTACAGTCTGGGAGGCAGCGCTGGAGAATTCCTGGAATGTTCCATCGCTAATGCTACTGGAGATGCACAGCTCCTGGAGCTTGGTCGTCAATTTGGTGTAGAGCTCATCTTTCCAATCATCCTCAGCAATACCCGCTTCAGCTGCGAGGTAGAGGAATTCAGAGAAAAAGTCATGAAACTTGTCACTGTTCTTCATGTATAACTGCCGAAATTGGTGCTTTGCAGTGGTAACACGGTTTGGATCGTCATAGATTGTTTTCAGGTGATTGAGCATATTTTTTGAGTCAGTATATGGGTTTAATGCATCATCTCGCATGCGTGGAGTGATGTGTTTCCGAGCTTTACCATCACATCGACTAGCCACATATGCTATACGGAGTTGGGAAGTGTCGAAGTGGTCTGCATTGGCAGCAAGCTTCTGAGACATCAGGAGCAGCCAGTCTTCGAATCGGGGCTCCTTTCCATCGGTAAGCATTGGAGGATCTGGGATCTTGGTGGATTTGCTGTTGATGGGCATTGGAGAGGCCTGACGACCACTGGCACTGTCCATCACCAGTCGGGCAATTTGGCTCCCAAATGCGTCACGTTCAGCAGTCACATCAGTAAGTTGCTTTTTGATATCTTGGAGTTGTCCCTTCATCTCTTCTGTTTCACGGCGCAGAAGCGCAATATCTCCATCCTTGACTTGACCTCGTAGTTCTTCTTCAGCAAGACGGGCCTTATAATCATCAAGACTGTCATCATATTGTTGATGAGTTGCCTGGAGCTTCTCATACAACCATTCTGGCTCCTCGGAGGCATATTGCAAGAACTCCTCCAAAGTCATCATACGTTGTTCTTCGTTCTCATCTCCGTCAATAAAGATGGGGTTCTGTTGGTTCTCCTGTTCAGTATTGGTATTCGCTTCGTTTCAGTTGGTATCATCATTGTTCGTTTCATTTCGGTTGGCTCTGGTAGAGGCAACAGTGTTTCTTGGGCGAGGCATGCCTGCTGGGTTCGTTGTATTGGTATCGGTATCTATCGGTCGATCGGAGGAGCACACTACTATGGATCTACGATTGCCGGATTGAGCCAATGAAGTAGATGTGTGGAAAGAAGAAAAAAAGGCGAGATTCGATATTATGTCACGGGCTCGGAATAGTAGATAATAACGAACTGAATTCCTATCTAAACTATTGTAGCCATCGACGAGAATATCGAATCTGGAGAAGAAAGAAGAAGAGGAAATCTATCTAGGTAATGAAGAGGTTTTAAGAGGATTGTTGGCGACATGACTGGATGGTGTTTGTGATGTATCACCCATTGCCGTAGTGTTGAGCCGCCATGTGAGCTATCATATGTGAGCCGTCACAGTGAAGAAAATATTGGCTGCAATTCCATCTGCTGCATTCTGGACTGTACCACCAAAGGCACCTGCAAAGGTACTGCAAACCACGAGAGTCGCAAAGTTTGGTGCCACACATTGTGGAATAATAAAGATGACATAAAGGATATAGGAGCTCTATTCTCATTAGCTGGTACTCCTTGATTAGTTGTAGTAGGGTTTCTATATACATACAAGATAACCAACCCGAAATCCAAACGTCTCCATCATGGGCAATGTGGCCAATGGTACAATTGCTGCTGTGGCGGTCCATGAGGTCACTGCAAAGAAGCTGTACTCAAAAAAGCCATTGCTAACATTGAACTCCACAGATAATTCCTCTGCTACTGTTGTGAATGAGGTTGCGTTTATCCCGACCAGAATAGCCACCCAGTAAGAAACAGCCATGGTCATCCATTTCTTCCGTGAAGACCAATTGTAGGGATTGCGTGGATCATCTTCCCAGGAAAGTTCGACCCCAGAGAAGCGCACTTCCTCACCCTTCGACTCAGAAGACTGCGAGGATCTGGAGTACGGTTCGACTGTCATTTTTCTCATGCAACTATCCAGCTCACTTATGAAGGGGCAGTTGTTCCGGTGGATTAACAAGGTGGGAAGCAAAAACTTGACAATAATGCTATGCAATTGCGTGCAGTATAGAAAGCCAGAACAATGAGAGAGAGATAGAGAGAAAAGAAATGAAAGTTGGAAAGATATAGAAGATTTAAGTGGCGTTCTTAGTTGTCAACGCTCTTTCTACCTAGACATATTGTATAGTAATTACTTTTGTTGTGGTTCCAGCTTTCTCTAGTCAACCTCAGAAGTGAAAGCCCGATGCATCTCTCTCTGTCTCTAATAGGTCCCCAGACACTGTGATGACCTGGAAATGATGCAGCAGGCTGCCTATCCAAAGCCTTAACAGTGAGGCAGAATTCATCAAGGAGAGTGTTCGAGGTGAAGGAGGTTTCGAACCTCTCTGTAATGAATGTAATGAAATCAACTATCTTGAGAATGTATGTCCGTGTAGGACGTTAAAGATAAAGGAAAGAAGCGGTCATACCATTATAGACACATAGTAACTAATGAGCTTATGGTATGAGATATATCAGGTTGTAGGGTGTTGATCAATAATAGAAGCTGAGGTAATATTCAACTACCAGTGTGTTGTGGCAAGATAAATGGAGGATAAAAGTATTTAGCGTAATGCAAAATTTCCTTCATGGCGCGAAAACGCGCCAAACATACACATGTATACTCTCTAGTTCATTTACCCCATTAAACACACAATTTAAAGAGCTCAAGTTGCCTAATTTGTCCAATCTGAAGCTATTCAAACACCTGATATGCTCTATCAGCCATGCCACCCAAGCGAGCCTCCTGAACACCGCAGCCAGCCCCCCAACGCGTATATACCTTCGGAAAACGCGCATTCCTCACATATATCACCCTCCGGAGGAAGGCTATCAAGGGAGGAAAAATACCAATGGGGTATATGTTGCTCGTGCTGCTGCCACCAAAGCTGCAGCCATACGTCGAAGAGCAGCTGCCGCTCGAGCTGCACGTGCAAATGAAGAAGCCGATGCGTCTCCTGGACCGCCACAAACATGTTTAAGAACTCTGAATAGACGCTCTAAAACCCCCCAGACACGCCATTGAGTTACTCCTGGAAAAGGAGTGCAGTCTGCATTACAAAATGCCCAGCCGAAGCCATCATCTGCAGTCAAATCCAACGCGTCATTTGAAAATAAAGCCTTGAGCCGTAGAGCTGCCTCTACGAGTACTGAGTCTTAAGCCGCTGAAGAAGATGAAAAATCAGAGACCTCATATGATGAAGAGGAAGCATATGAAGAAGGGGTGAATGGAGAGCATGATGAGAATGGTCCAGAAGACGAAGAAAGTGGACAAGTGGATGATGACGGGAGTGCTGATGAGGATGATAATACCCTCTATAGATGACCAGGACATTGATACTGAAGAGGATGCCTCTACCCGGGCGATCTATGATGCCAAAGAGAAGTATAGAGAGCTTATTGGACGACGTGTTCTAGATGAAGCACGGCGCCGCTATCCAGAAGGCGTACAACGGCAGCCTCGAGAAGTTGAGACCTCGGATTTGGAAGCAGCACTAGAGGATGCCATGAGAGCTGCAGACTATCCTATAGGATCACCCTGAACATTCGCGTCAACAAGAAGCCGTATGTGAAGAAGAGTTTGCCTGATAGCCAGCGCCATTCCTTCAATATGGATGATGTTGAAAAGACCTTTCTAAGTGCCATTGCTCCAACAGTTGGAGAGGAAGAGTATCAAATCATAGCTCGGAGACTTACTGTCAAACACTCTTCTGGGCGTGGTGGCTCCACCCACCAAGATTTTGATGTTTTTGACACAGATAATGGCAGCTCTATACGTTGTCGGAGTGTGAGCGGTACTCGCGACTGATCGAGTATTCACGCCGGACCTCATGCTATTCGCTGCCGATGAGGGCACAAGCGTGTCCATCTCGCTTCCCCATTGGACGTTACTCGCGGAATTGCATTTTTGCAGGACGTTCTTCTTTCACTGACGAGGGCAGAGGAATTCTGTGAATCGCACACGTCCTAGCATTTTTCTCGAGCTATAGCTTAATGTCATCTTGACTTACTGAAGTGTCTAGCATTCATCAGGTGTGTAGTCTTCATTCAGAACCATTTTTCCGGTAATCTAGCGGAGTGCATCGAACAACAGTTGCGGGACGATGTATGCTAGTGACAGGGTATCCAACGGCGGTTCGTCGACGTACCCTTTGACTGTTTCGGCTGTCGCTGTTGTGAGTTCAGGTTCAACACCGAGACGACACTGCTCATCCTCAGTCCTCCCTGCAGCCATAGCTCTCAATCGCGATGCAACTGAGCCTCTGTCTCAGACCAGCCTAATTCGAGGTAATTGTGAAATGTTTCAAGCTAATGCACGCATCTGGCTCTTTGCGAGCATCTGCTTGCAGCTCTTGTAAATTACATATTCCTATTATTAGAACTGCAGGTCAGTTTGTATCACTTTCCCACACGACACACTGATCCAACAAGCAGCAGAGGACACAGAGGGAAGAATTGGTCTATAGAAGTGAAACATACAATTAATAAAGCAGAAGGGATGCCCAAGGCCTGATCTGTAAACCCTTCAAAGACTTAAATGGATTCGGTGTCCTCACGAGCATGGAGAGATAGATTGGCAGGGTTGTTGTGGCAAAGCCACTGGGTCACATTGTCCTGTTCAATTGATGCTCTCTGCGTAAGGTTGCCTGTCACATTTGGTCCGCATGCATGTACTGTGCACATACTGCAGTTAAGGTAAGTTGCCAATGGTTAGATGATATTCCTCTAAAAGATCCAATCACTTGCCATTTATGGCTTGTTTCCAGGATTTCTTCGTTGGTAGGTGCTCGCTTGAATATTTACCAGTTCCTTGTATGCTTCTCGATCGATGGCCTCCATTGAAGTAGTGGGTGAGCATGTTCGACCAACGGATTGCTCGAAGCATGACGAACTGCTTAACAGCAGACGAGATGGGCCACAAGCCAGATCCGGAAATGATGGCTCGACCTCGTAAATTGGCGGGGAAAGACGCTTAGGCGAAAAGTAAGCGAGCAAAAACGATGAAGGTAATGGGGCAGGATATTCAACATGTCGAAGAGCTCTATTATATGGCATTTGCTGAATTTCTAGGTTGGTATGCGTGGAATACAAGAAGATCTTGCTTGCGTGCAAGTGACCTAATAAAACGCGTGGCTCTTTCTGAACGGCGATGTTAGTCCACTGGTAATCTGAAAGAAAGATAGGTCTGTTCATTCCAACTCACTACTTTCTTGACCTCGCTTTCCGCCTTGGTGACGGCACCGGCACACTTCTTCCCGTCTAATTGCGCCACAACCACCTTTTTTGTTTGGTACCACGTTCATGTCGGTACTTGCAAGTCGCGGGGTCACAGACCGGCTAGCCAGTCAATGCATTCTTCTGTTTCGTGCGATGTCAAGTTGTTAGGTACAGTGAATAAATAGCGGCTGCACCCCACACTCCATTTTGGTGGTCACCATTCGAAGTTGTCTAGGAGCAATCAATGCCGTTGGCCGAGGAAGTCGAACTAGCAGGAGTTCATATCTGGATTTTGACGACTAGGCACAACCGATATCTCATCGGGGGTGCCAGAGACTCATGACCTTGTTGTAGCTCATTGGTTCCTTTGTGGATTTTAATTGATCCCCACTCTTCTTTGTGTAGTCCAAGCTAGACCCAGCTAAGCTATGGAGAGTATCGTAGCTTTTCTCTATTCTAGGGGCGCCGCACATAACTTTCCGGGGTGTCTTTTTAGCCTCGGTGGCCGCATGGATGAAGCTCCCTCCTGGGGTCTGCAGTGCCCGTCACATGTGTCTCCGGGAGGTTTCTTTATCTCGATAAACAAGATGCTAAAATATAATCTTGCTGTAGGAGTCGAGGCTGCCGTATGATCACTGATAGCACTCTTCAGGGCGTTTGGTGCCATAACAGGCACATATTCTCATTCGGGCAAAATAAATCACGATCCCCATAATTCGCTCTTGTCTGATGCCATTTTGGGATGCTGGCCGAAGAGATATTTCTTATGGCTAGCACGTATAGTAGTGATCCCATTCAGCAATCTGTTGGATGACTGAAAACCACATTATACCCAACTAATGCGCGCCTGCTTGCTTAGATGGTCGGAAGGGCTCTGGTAGCCGCAAAGGGGCATATTACGGACCTTGTCGGAAAGGTTCGAGGATGCACCAGACTCAAGTCGATTTCGTCAAATATCGTGTCGCATATGTCAATTTGGACTGGGTACGCCGTAAGCGATTTCCTGATTTCCTTCTCGTCATAATCGTTTATTGTCTTTAGAAGCGCCTATACAAAGGCCGATGCAGGCCATAAATCGTGGTTGTCTTTTCTCGTCGTTTTTCAAATGGAATTGCTCCTCCAGTCAGTGTCAAAATATGGTTCCAGCTCCTTGATTTCACCGGTCGAGTGACGTTTCAGTAGGGTGGTTGTAGAGTGGATTGGTAGGAATGACAGCCTCTATAGCTCAAGGGATGTTAGTGAGCCCTAAAAGCATTATAATAGTTGATAAGCCACTTACTTAGAATAGAGAACTTCCCGGCTTTGGAATTATAGGAGCATCGGGCACAGCTGATGTTGCAGGAAACTTTGGTCGTGTCTGTGCATCTCCGCTACCAACGCTGTGACACAAGCTTTTGAGGTTCAGGAGCTCTCGTATCAAAATCCGTGTTGTGCCAAAACATTATGTTCCGCTACAGCTTTAAGTCAATGATGCATGCGAAATTGAGTGTGGTGTCAGCTTCGTGAACTCCGAGGTGTTTTATAGTGAGTGTTGAAATAGTCCCATTTGACCCCTAGCAATTCAGTTAGCGCATCATTCAATATTCTAGGCATTCTATTGCCTCAAGATATGGCTCTACCAATGTCGCATCTTACAAGCAGAAAGGCACATGCACAGAACGATCACGGACAAAGAACAAGGGATAGCCTTCGGCCATAAATCAGATAAGAGGACCGAGGGCGCTGGTGGCGGATAAGCAGGTAATTGTTGAGCACTGATGAACAGTGCAATATCAACAACCATGGTTGAGAACTTCTCCACTAACCACTGCAACATAATAGGCCACGGCGGCTGCATTCTGAGTGATACGTAGTCGGCCCGATCTCGGTCTCGACATGGTGTTGATATCCCTTATCTGTATAAGAGAATGTGAGGAAGGCCTCGTAGCGATCGAGAGACATAAGAGTTTGACTATATGGTATCAGTATTCCATTGAATCAAGATATATCACCGCCATTGAGGAAACTTACTGTCCCTTCAGGTTTCATGTCCGGAAGCTCTGTTGGGCTTCTCCGCAGACAGGAACGACGTCAGGGAATGCGTATGACATGATTGAGAATCTATTTGGAAGGTCTGAAGGGAATGATGGCCCGGGCACCAGGTTTCCGTGAGCATCCGACAACTCGTTCCACGTACCACTCTTTCTGGGTTTCTCCAAACGTGAATTGTTGTCACGAATCGATTACTGCTGGCTTCGACGTATCTTTATACCTCTCCGCGACGTCCATAAACTCTTTTTGCACACTTTCGCTAGGAAAGCGCACTCCCAGGTGTCAATCTTGCTGAGGTAGCTAGCAAGGAATTTATTTCCTCTGGTAATCTTCAAGCCTCTAGCAGTCTACCTTGACCTAAACATGTTGTGGCCTTCGAGTAGAACGTATAAACGCTGGATAAAAAAGAATCACCTCAATAATGATTCAAGACAAAGGAACAACAAGAGACCTTACGAAGCTCCTCCATATCCTGTTTGATTGCCGACTACGGCCCCTTATTTGTCCTTAGGTTGGTTGGTATGTCAACAACCAGCCAGCAGTGTTCCGTATAGCTCTGGCACCTGGCCTCATCATTATTAGATAAACACTGAATCAACAAATCAGTTTTGTTATTAAGGCAAAGGTAGTAGCGGGTTCAGGACTTGCCAAACGCATGCGATGATTGCAGTTGGATAGGATAGGAACAGACAAGTGATGCGCTTGAAAAGTGGCCCTGGTAGTCGCACGAAAGGAGCGCGCAGCGGCCGCGTAGACGTAATGTATAGTTCAATCACTGATAAAGAGTATGCCAATCGGATCTTCAGCTATACACTCATCTCAATACTTACAACATCAAAAGCGTTGGCCGCCACCCAAGGGAACCCAACCGCCAAACCCGCACTCAACGGCCCCAAACTCCGCCGATAAGGCGATGAACCGAGCTCGGACCTTCCTCAACGACCGGAAAGAATTTGACGTGCAGGATATAGATAGTCCGTATCCCATATCAACATGTTCCATTGAGTTAGTGCTGACAATAGCGATCGTATATATTGCGAATGGTACTTCTGACCAAAGAAGGGTCCCTTTTTTTCCTGCAAGAGTCGAGAGCCTGCGGCTCCTTAATTTGGAATCCGGAATCGAGGTCTTCAGTGTCTGAAGCACAAAAAGATAAGTTGGCATTGTTTCCATGAACTCGATAAACCATCTGTTAGCAACAATGGCCTGAGCGAAGGTGCGGACCTTTGGGAACCATTCGACCCTCGTAACGAATATTGCCTGCGGTAATTGGGCCATCGCTCCGAATAGAGGATAGGCATCGTGAAGTGGGCTTTGTTAATTGATGAAAGCCGAAAAATAAATTCGTTGGCGTAATGAAGACAAATCCATAGTATCTGCGGTAGACTATTAAGAACCGCCCATCGCTAAGAGGCGCTGCTCAAATGATATCTTACTACTGTCAACACTGTAATTATGACCGAAAGCCATGTCAGTTCCTGCTGGTACTTCATGTGAATTGGGACGGCGATTTGATCAGACTTACCGAGGTAGGCTCTGTATCCTAGAATGCATAGCCTCTCACAGCTCGTTGCGGTCACAGAACTGAGTCAATCTTTTAAAGAATCGGGCACAGATTGTACGAGCATCAGTTTGAAAATTACCGGCGTAATTAACTTGGTAACAGGTAGCTAATTGCCGGCCAGGGTACCTAGCTGGAACAAGACACGACACCACATACTCTGCATCTCTTATAGAGTGCCATTGACACTGACCATGAAATTGGCAACGTTGTGCACAATACGGAACCCTTACCAATTGCGCTCGTACCCTCTTCCTCCACCAGGCGTCCCTCTCGGACCTTTTTGTTGAACAACGTGTCGGCTGACAGAGGTGAGGCTTGCAGAATTCTTTGCAGGCAGAACCAAGTAACGTGGCGCACGAGTCACAGTGCAGTCCCGCCCATGCCCCCTTCTCGATCTCAGCACCATAATGATGAGAAACTGAAGTATAAATTCAACTTCGGGGCAACTTTTTTTTTTTTCCACTAGATGGAGTGAGTAGCATAGATCGAAGGATGATATCCACGCGAGGTCCATTTTGAATAAGCCAGGATCGACATACACAGATAATTTTCCATGATGCCCCGGATCGAAGCCGGTGCTTGGCGCTGCTGTAGACATGCAATGTGCTCCCGTTAGGGCTTTCACCTAATTTCACATCGTGCTCTAGTAGAGCTTGCTTTGCTAACCAGGTAAGCTGCTGATCGAGGAGGGAGCTAAGAGATTACTTCTTTCGGGGTATTCACTGACTCGTTTTTGACTTTACAACATAGATTTTCCATGACTCCTGTATCTTCGGGCGTATTCAGGGATCGCAGCTCTTTCTGCCACATATAAGTGGTGACTGGAGGTTTCGGGTTCAGCCATAGCTGCCCTGGATGCGTGCAACGTGACTGAAGTTTGTCTGGAATCGTCATGTTGTTTTAGTCGACGGTGATAGCGCCAATCTCATGTTTTTTTGTGTGTTATTCTTGGGTCTGTACTATGTGTTGACACAGGGCGACAAGTCGAGATTTTCGAGATTTTCGGTAGATTCGTCGTGGGCCTCCGCTACAGTATACTGTCAGTACATCCATAATGATCTCGGAAAACAATTGTAAAATTTTATCTCACCATTATTGTTTCCTTCCACTTTAGCTTTGAGGAAATCGTGTACATTGCTCGTACTCCCTGCCGTCTCTTCATTGTCCTTCAGTCTTCCAAAGTACGTATATATATGGGCCATGATCAGAACCATATAGGAGGCCGCGGCCAAAACTGTCGATAAGAATAGACCCAGAGCCATTCTCTGCAGATATCACTGGCACTTGCAGGGAGCAAGCGAGATAGTCTCTGGTGTCGACGAGCCTTCGGCATAATTGAATTGTTCTGTTCGCATCGTCGAAAGCACTTTAACGAGAACTGAATATCACAATAACGCGACAACTCTGCAGGCATGGCAAGACTGCTAACGAGTCATGTTTATTACACAAGTCAGTATTAAGTCCACTACATTTCAGGTTAAGAACTTACCCAGACTCGTGACGAACGGGGCATCTCTGTGCAGGACGTATCCTTCGCGAGAACTCTTTGCGTTTGTCGTATACAGACCGTATATATAGAAATGACCCACGTCTTTGCGGCAATCGTTCACTTCGTAAAGCCGGTGACTTCCAGGATCGGCCCGCTGGCTTTTGTGCTCGATTGATGAATATATTAGTTCTCTTATGGCCGCGAGGATGGCGAATGATACATAGTAGGAATGGTACTCACACTGAAAAAGAGCTGGTTCAATATCAACGCATAGGCGTGGCATATATAGCAGGCATTAAATCTGTAACCAAAAGCCCGAGTTGGGATAGGGCTTGATACTTCCAAATACGAGGGGAAAGACCACACCCCTAGTAGCTGGCAGATACCAGCACCACCACAACGACGTTTGAACGCAACCACAGTTTCGACAAGGACAAGGCACAGACTCGCACCTCCACTTGTGCCCTTTTGAGATACCACTTGGTCGGAGAAAAGTATTTGGCCAGTTCTGGGCAGTATATATACGAGCTGAGATATGTTTCCTAGCGACCTGGTTAGTTGATGTTCTTCTCTTGGGGAAGTGCTACTTACAATACATATATAATCTCTCAGGGATGTGGCGGCGACGTGCGAATGCCTTTCATTCAAAGCTCCGATCATCATCGCCAGAACCCCCTTTCCTATATATATCGTTTTAGTTTCCAGATCATCAAAAAGTTGAATGTCCAGCCAGGTGAAGTGCTTACATTGGTAGATGGGCATGGGAAGTTGCAATCGTCTAACCACCAATATTTGCATTGTAGAGACGATCAAAAAGGCGTTAATCTTGCCCAACAGATGACTGCGGCATATTCCTTATCTGGATGGTACACTTATTCTGCTGGAGCAGAACACGCGTCTCGGCAATGATTAGAACATGAATAGGGTGAACTGTAACCATTCGTGCCTCTATGGCATTTGGTCGCGTACTAGTAAAATGATGTTGTTAAATGACAAGGACTCTAGGTAAATGGACGTATGTATAAAAGTGTAAAAGTGGTGGGAAATATACAGAAGAGAGAGAAAGAGACAGATGGAAGAAGACAGTGAGGGCAGAAAAGGAAAGGATAATAATGAAACAAATCAAAAGGATGAGAGGAAATCAAGTCCTCCCTATTCATTCACTCTTTGTACATCGTTGATGCGGTCAACCCTTGTTTCATATGCATGTCTCCTATACGAAAGCGTCAACAACCAATCAAGTTAATGCAATTCAAACTGTCCTGTATATTAAGCTATCTGTACATAGATGCTTAGATCCCAACCCAATCCAGAATACAGCCAGACAATCGCCAATACCGTCCCAGGTCGAAGAACTCAAAGCAAGCGCCAGTACAAAAAAAAAAGAAATGAAAAACCAGAAATGAAAAATAAATGGTTTAATACAAATAAGCAAAAGATATCCACGCCGGGTACTCCAGGTTTGAAGATAGCGGAAAGAAATGAAGCGAAGGGACTATTAGCAGTAGTCAAAAGTAAAGCAGGGTCGTTCCTGTGCTTTGATTCGCAGGGTGGCGGCCGTTGTTCGCTCCGGCGATTTTGAACGATCAGAATGGGAAAAGTCGCGAGGAAATAAGCAATTTTTCGCCTGACTGAACATAATCGTGTCGACAGAAGCTGCAGGCCGGCGGCTCCGTAGAATTAGGGTATCACGAATGGTAAATGCAAGTTGCCTGACACGGCAAATACTCCGGCTATCGACGGTGTTTTGAAAATTTTTCGCGGCATTGGACGATTATTTCTTACCCGTAGTTACTTCTTCCGTAATGAATTCGAGGATATGCTCGAAATATCCTGGTTCGGCAACACTATCGTTGTGGCCACCGTTGGGAAGTGTGCGCCAGATTTTGCGGTTCGAATTGCAGATAGCATAGAGTTGAGTCATATTTGAAGGCCTGCGCAAGTAAGTATAGGTTGTTTCAATATCTGTATGTAGATACTTACGGGACCAGCTCGTCTTTCAGACCGCTTAGGAACAGTATCGGCACGTCAGTGACCTTGGGTAGGACCTCTTCACTGGTCCAGTGTTGGTGACAAAGTCGAGCGAGATATCGCGCGGGAGGGAACACCCTAGCAGCGATTAGATGTCATGTCATGATAAAAAGGACGGCGGCTTACGTTGGGATTAACTTCCGGATACTCAAGAACGTGTTCTCCAGGATCAACCCTGCAATATCTCCGTTTTCCTGGTTGTCCGCAACCAAGTTGATAGCCACCGCGCCACCAAGACTCTGTCCATAGATCACGATTTTCGTATGCATGGTCTCTGCGCGTTGGCGGATATAATCAAGCCCCGTCTGAGCGTCAACCTTCAGACCCGTTTCATCCGGGACGCCTGTCGACAGCCCGTAGCCACGATACTCCAGCATCAGAACATTACAACCAACCACCTCCTGCATAATCTTAGCAATGGGAATGCGATGACCGATGTTGCCAGCGTTCCCGTGAAACATCAGCACGGTGACGTCTCGCGCCAGACGCTTGTTGGATGGCCGGATAAACAACGCATGTAACGATTCCCCATCCGGTGTAGGAATCTGCAGATCTTCATAGTCCGTAATACCAAATTGACGGGGATTAGGTACATTAGTACGAGCGTCAACAGGCACATTGCGCGGGTAGATCAGCTCACTGTTCATCTAGTTAGTTAGTTTACCGGGGTATAGATAGACCCACAAGATAAGGGATAACGTCACTTTTGTTTGAAATACAACAGTCCGCTGGCAACTACCGCAAGGCCCGACGAAGCTAGCACCGGCAATCGAAGAAACTGGACCGCATTATTGGCCATGGATGCGATGCTCCAGGACGTCGAAGGCGGCGGAGAATCGGACATGGTGGTCGAGCCAGGAGACGGCGGACTGTTCTTCCTGCGTAGACGGACCACCCTGGGCAGTGATATGAAATATTCAACTTATGAACATAGAGTAGTAGAACTCGAATTACTGCTCGCGAGCAGTGACTGTCTATCTAAACAATAGACAGCTGGGGTTGTAAGAGAGAAGAATCCATGATATTCTCTAGGAGTTCAGGAGGCTACCTGCGGGGGGCGACTCCGCAGCCAATGAGGGGCTGAAACACGCTCACCGCTCGAGCCTACGCGAAGCTCCGACTGAAGCTCTCCTCCAGCATCATCATCATCATCATCGCCCAGCGTTATCTCCATCACTTTCCAACCTTACAAGTTCAAGCAGCCGCCATTTGCTTACTATCTGGCTGCGATTATTCGTTATATATCGGATATCTACGACTTCGCCTACTCTTGTCATTTGGAATTTCGTCACTCTCGTTGAGTTCAGCAGACAAGATGATCGGTCACGGTGCTACGGGAATGCTTGGGGAAGGTCAGTTCTGCTAGATGCAGGAAAGAGGCATC
This sequence comes from Aspergillus chevalieri, assembly GCF_016861735.1. NCBI lineage: Eukaryota > Fungi > Ascomycota > Eurotiomycetes > Eurotiales > Aspergillaceae > Aspergillus > Aspergillus chevalieri. Next base: position 434,843 of record NC_057365.1, read on the forward strand.
CTGCTGGGCGTATACTAATGGAGGTACAGATGGTATCCATGTTGATATGAACCACCTGAAGAGCGGAGAAGTCAAGTAAGTTGCTAACGGCTATGGTTACCAACACACTGGCCAGATACTAACTCCCCACACACAACAGCCTAGGAACTTCGATGTGAGCACGAGATGACCCCGATTTCCTAACGGATAGGATTAACGGAACCAGTATGGCAATCAACTTCAAGGATGGTGTGATCTTGGGCGCAGATAGTCGGACGACCACCGGAGCATACATTGCCAACCGAGTCACCGACAAATTGACACAGGTTCACGACACCATTTGGTGCTGTCGATCCGGTTCGGCTGCCGATACGCAGGCAGTGGCAGATATTGTGGCCTATCACCTCAATATGTATGGAATTACCAACAATGAGCCTCCCAGTACCCAGGTGGCTGCGTCGTTGTTCCAAGAGTTGTGTTATGAGAACAAGGATATGCTGAGGTATGGTTGCTCGAGCCGTCCATCTACTTTTCTAACGCATATATAGCGCCGGAATCATCATTGCCGGATACGACCCGCGACACGGTGGTCAGGTGTACTCGATACCTTTGGGAGGATCTCTACACAAGCAGCCTTTCTCTATCGGCGGATCGGGATCGACCTACATCTACGGTTACTGTGACGCAAACTGGAAGGAGGACATGACAGAAGAAGAAGGCATCAAGTTTGTGCGGGGCGCGCTGCAAGAGGCCATCAAATGGGATGGTAGCTCGGGAGGTGTCATTCGTCTGGTGGTTTTGACATCTAAGGGTGCCGTGAGACATTTGTATCTGCCGGACACGGGCTACACCGGACCGGGTGCGACGCAGTCATGAAGATGAGTATTTAATGGGCATGATGTCGTTTTCTGCTAGCACTCGATTATTGAATGAACTGCATTGAGATGTCAGTTGAGTTCTTGTAGCAAGTCTTATAAAGCTATGCGATAGTCCGTCGTCAAGTGGCCGTCGTTCTAGTGTACTTCTATCAGCAATTGCTGCAATGCGATCAATTTCCGTTCGACTATATGCTTGAGTAACTGCGATCATTGCCGCGGCATGTTTTGGGTATAATAGAGCGTAGTATACATGCTGTCCGGATGGAATCGCAATAGCTGGCCCCCTCTTTGGATTCTCAGGAACTCAATTTCTTTCCTATCTTGTATTTTGCCATTTATAATCCTGTTTTCTTCTTTGGGTCTGTCCCGTCATTTGGTCTCTTTAGCTGGCTCTGTTGGGCGATCGCCATCGCGATCCAGCCATCGTCCCCTTCATCTCTCCCTCTTCCATTCTCTTCCTCCTCTTCATCAACCACCGTTTCTCTCCATCTTACTTTCGTTCATTTCTGTCTTCTATTATCTTCTTGTATCTCTCCTGCAATGGCTCTCTTTGTTGTCGCTGGTTGCTGGTGATCTCCCTGGCCCATTTCTGGTCCTTGCGTCCTGCCTGACATCTGAGGCTCTGTGAGTGTCCATCATTGAATCTCCTACCATTTCTATCGATTATCTGTCTCTTTATCATTATCATTTTCAGATAGCTGACTTCTGACTTGGGTATATCTTAGAGAAACTCTCCCTCCTGTGCAGTCCTTGACATGGGACTCGTTCTCAGCAGCCTCTTCCAACCAGTCCGATCTCATCCGTTATCCTCGTCTTGACCAACGACATCGTCACCAGCTGCTACTCGTCCGGCATCATGCTGGGAAGCACTGTTAATCAGAATCCTTCGCAACAATCGGTGCATTCCCCCTCATCGCGTCATCCGAATCCCCCCTCAGCCGAAGCTGTCGCCGCCGCCTCATCATCGTCACAATTGGAATCCGGCAGTTCCAGATCAACATCGACATCCACTCCTGCTTCCTTCAGCGACACTACCAACACCCCCACCTCGTTCGCGGCCCCGCTATTGACCTCCGCCGCCGCCGCCGCCGCCGCCCGGGGCTCTGCCCGTCCCTCTTCCCATCTTCCACAACGCCACGATGTTCCGCCTTACATCTCCCATCAATCGCACGATTCATCAACTACTTCCTCTCCTTCTGTCCAGCAAGCTTCGACAACCGCCACGCGGTATTTTCCCTCTTCTCCCTCCACGAACACACCTGCTGCCGCTGGTCCCCGCCCGTCGACCTCGTCAATGAACCCCTCTTCTTCTGTTACCTCCTCTGCCTCGTCCGCTGCGTTCAGTCATGGCCCTCCCACCACATATCCATCGAGCAACATCAATCACACATCGGCTTCGCGTTCAGGAAGCTATTCATCCCCCGCATCATCCCGATTACAACCGACCAGTCGACCGTTGCGGTCTTCTACGGGATCGGAGGCTAGTTCTCCCAATCGCATCAGAGTCCGAGATTTGTCCCATGTTCAGAGCTTCGCCTATGAGGAATATCACGCCCAATCGCAAAGGAATTCGCAAGTTCCAGGACAATGGGAACAAAAACGCCAATACGAGATCAGTTCCATGCCAGTTACGGATATCATTGAGATGGTCGCGGGGCTCTTGACTAAAATCACTACCACCAACGATGTCCACCACGAACACATGCACCGACATCTTCCTTCCCCCGATGGTACGGCCAACCTCACCCCTCAGGCCACCAGCGTATTGGCCTTTCATGGCAAGAATGTACCGGGGATCTCGATTCTCAGCTATCTAACTCGTATCCATAAATACTGCCCCACTACCTACGAGGTCTTCCTCAGTCTGTTAGTCTATTTCGATCGCATGACCGAAATGGTAAATAAGGGTCACCTTGACCGGGTACGGCATCGTTGTGGTGACTATTCGGGCACAGAGGCCGAGAATAATAATGATGCCAACTCTCATAATATCATCTCTCCGTCCGAAACCGAATCAGGAACGCGGACGACTCAACCCATGCATACTTCACCTATAGTGACTCCACCGTCTTCCACCGGGATGGTCGCGCAGGACCCGACCAGTCCCTCATCTATCTCACCGTCATTACGGCCCCAGGGAGCAGGCGACCCCTTTTCTCATTCATTCGTTGTCGATAGCTTTAACATTCATCGGCTGGTCATCGCGGGCGTGACCTGCGCCAGTAAATTCTTTTCTGATGTTTTCTACACCAATTCTCGATATGCCAAGGTACTACTTTTGTCCCCGTTTGCTTATTTCAGTCACTCATATGGTTAGGTCGGAGGTCTCCCCTTGGTGGAGTTGAACCATCTAGAACTGCAATTTCTACTGTTGAACGATTTTAGACTATCCATTCCTGTCGAGGAATTGGAGTCGTACGGAACGATGTTGGTTGAGTTTTATGCTCGGGAGGTAGTATCCCAGCAGCAAGCCCAAGCTCGTTCGATGAATCCTTCATTAGCCTCTGTACGCCAGCCAGAGGTCCGCCAGACGCCAACGCCGCCGTAGTGGTACGGTATATCGGTCTATGATGTCACCCCCGATGCAAAGATCACTTCTTTGCACAGTCAGTACACGATCAGATATTATTATTGATTGGCACACATACCCCTTTTTGTTTTCCTGCTTGTCCATTTTTATACTATAGATCTTGGTTGTTGGTCGCATTCCACGCCAGTATTCATTCATTTGCGTTTTGTCTGCTGTTTACCGCATTGTCTTTCACGGGTGGTGTACGGCGTTAAGCTCGTTTTGTTCCTTCTGGTAGTATAGTTACTTTATGCGTTGGATTTGATTTAGTAACGATGCCATTTGATCCGCATTCCTGACAATCATGATATTGCAGCTGTGCAGTCCTCGTAGCAGTTCTATTGGGAGGAGTCGAAGCTTCTGGAACTCATGCTTGTTAAAACGCCCATATTGTGACGGTCTCGTTCAATAGGAATTAGTTGATAAACTAGCTGATGAGATACTAACACGATGAAGGAAAGGAAAGAAACTAAGCCCGCCAGCACTGAGCTATCTAGTGTGTGCGAAGGGTTCCTGTCCTATATTCCAACGGGTCAAAGTGGCCAAACAAGTCATACCGCTAGCGAGCGTTCATGCTCAGTGAATGCCCTACTCAGACAGGCCAAAGCAAACCAGAGCATGCTATACAGATAGCGAGCATTCACACTCCGTGACACATATGGACATTGCATGCATGCAAATTAATCCGTGATAACATAAGTTATAGGGAGCTAGCCACGTGGGCTTAAGCTGTGCTTTTATAGGTGTATTACGTGGAGTCATATTGCTCTATATACGGAGTACTATATCTGACAGCAAAGTACAAGGCTTGTACTAGTCATGCAATAATTCAATAAAGTCCTGAAAAAACTCAATAGTACAAGGCCATGGAGAATGCATGGGAGAGTTTAGGACAGGACTTTTTTGATGGGTTGGTAGTGTCTATGGAGAACCGTGTTAATGCAGTTTTAGAGGCAAAGGGGTGGTATACACATTATCAATACGATTTTTATTTTATATTATCATTTATATGCTACTTATTCATGGCATATTTGATTATCTAGTAAAAGAATTGATGCTTGGTTGATTTATGTGGAAAAAAAATGCTTTGGTGATTATATATTTTTTCGTGGTTACGGAATATTACGTAGACTTTTGTCCAAGAGCTATACATAGCGATAACCACTACGGCGGATGAAACAAAGAGAACATAGAGATGTGGTGTCCAAAAAGTGTGGCGCCTTGGTAAATCAAGTAAATCTCCTGAGGCCAGTTGATCTGCGACTGAAGGAATATAAACATACCCAAGTCTATCTAGATCCAGGCAGAATACTCATTCTTCTCTTTGCAAAATAGCAAAAATGCCCTGCAAACTTCGCGCTGCAAAGAATCCCCATCAGTCAGGAAGTCCAAAAGCGAAAAATCAACAAAAATGCAAATGCAAGCAGGGACTATTTGCAAAGGCTTATGAATACAGCATGTACTGTGATGCAGACGTCTATGTAGTTCTGTGATCACAGGATAATGGCCATATCTTCTCTTTCATGTCTGATGACGGGTGGTCACCCTCAATGCGAGAATTGGTATGCCCTCATTGTTGCTTACAGAAACCTGAAATACTTACAAAAGAAGGAACACCACTATCCAGTGTCGTTGAAGTTGAGCTCAAACAACTTCATTGAATAAATTATGAGCTCTCTTGCTTTTGGTCAACTAAAACATTATCCAAAAATGCTGAAAATTGGATTGATGGTTGAGAGGATCTAGCTATGGTTAAGGCTTATCCACTTCAATAAGCCACCTTCAGGCCAATTAAGGGATGTCTTAATGTGCAATCTGGAATCGAACCTTGAATTTGTTGTGTCATACAGCCAATCAAGCCTACTCTCCTAGAACAAAGTCTCAATGTATGCTAGGGCGTAAGCCTGTTTAAATGTAGACAAATAAGAGTCATTCGATGGTATTTGGCTTCTGGACCTTGCCTCAGAGTCCATTCCTACTCCCCAGTCCATGCCTACTCTCTAGTCCGTCCCTACTCTATAGTCCGTCCCTACTCTCGTATTTTAGAGCGATGTGAATAAGTTCTCATTATTTCTTTACCCCTTACAAAGCGCCATGATGAGTTTAATTATCTTCACAAACTCGGCTGCTAAACCGGAGGCTCGAAGTAAGTGCATCAAAATAATGTCGCTTTAGGCTCCATGCCCCTCCTGGTGTTGCTAGATACAGAAATTCATCCTTGCAAGATAGCGCAATCTTCAAAGGAGCGACTCCTGGAATTCCAAAGCGATATAAATTACATCGCTTAGTGAGGAATTTACCAATGCGCTTCTGTTGAACAACATCATCAGCCCATAACAATACTGGTAAAACTGCCTGGCGTTTGAAACTTCTCCCATCACGTCAAGTTGCAATTAAGCGCTCTTCACGCAGTTTGCACTTCAGAGAGTGAAAGAAGAGCAAGAAAGAGACAAGAGATATGAAATGGTTCAAAATGGGTTCCAGGCTTCTTCAACAACTGATGCAAGTTTATGCAAGCCTTGAAAGCCTATACTTCTGCTATATTTTTGACTAAGAAAAACTAAGAAAAATATAGAGCTGATCCTGAGTAGTTGATCAACTCTTGATGATGACATTCTCTTCCAATCGGATTTCCACAATCTTGGGTTGAACAAATAGCCGCTTCCTTTCAATGTCACAGCTCCGTGGCTCCCAAGCACCTGGCAAGCCGGTATTTTCAACTGAAGTCAGGACATGCAGCTATAGGAGCACACCTACATTGGGTCCGGGTCCAGGAGGATGCAACCTGTAAAGGGTGCGGCGTATCAGGGGAGACAACACACCATCTGCTCTTTGAATGCCGAAAATGGCGACACCAACAAAACAAGCTCTATAAGGGTCTGGAGGTGGACAGGGTTATGAGACCCACCGCTGCAGAGGGCACCCACAAGAACGACTTCTAGGGGAGCCCAAAGCGACTAGGGCACCGCTACAATTCTTAGCCAGCACCAGCGTAGGCCTATCTCAGGGATATCTACAACGAGCAGTGGAAAGAGCTCGAAAAGACGAGGAAAGGGGACTGGAAGCACTGGAGGAGGCAGTTAGAACAGGAGAGGCGTAGCAGGGAGGGTAGCCTAAGCTGAATTTGGGTCACACCCACCCTGCTCCGAAACACGAGGAGAGCACTCTGCTCGAAAGCCCTGCGCATACAGGCGGCTTGGGGTGAGGAAAAAAGTCAGAAATATTATAGAAGGGGGCTTGCGCCTCAGGAACCTGTAGGGACAAGAGACTGTAGAATAGCTGCTGGCCTCGAGTCCACGGATCATGGTCTGTCATAGCTCTAGGGCTCGGTATGAACAATAGACTTGATTAAATAATAATAATAATAATGTCACAGCTCCTGGGTCCATGGCACCAACTGCAGTAAGTTTCGGCCCGCGTATGCCCGGCTAACCATCATTAATTCATGATTCCCAAAACAATTTAGTTGCATTATTATTATGATGCAATTTAGGATACTATCTGCTGAACTGTATGGTGTCGCAATCAGTCAGATCTTCTACTGCGAACCCAAACGGTTCGGCATTCACACCGGTCTTAAATGGAGCTGTGGGTATCAATCCATTTTCCCTATTGGTGAAGTCTTGGAGTAAATATATCTATCGGAATAGTCCGGAATTTGACTCACAATGTACTTTTTCAGTGCATTGCAGCAACTAGCTGCGTGACATGCCATGATTCTTGGAAATATATGACTATCCTACAGAGTTCCTGATCCTGCGGCAAACTGTTCCTGGGCGGTAACATTGTCCCTGCGGCAGGCCCACGATTCTTGGAAGAAATAACGGCTGTCCTATGGGTGGTATCATGTGGTTCCATGGCAGTACCAAAACAGAGCTGGTCCAAAGAATGACAACTGATATCTGCTACAGATCTGCAATAATGAATATATTCCTGTATCAATTAGTTGGGGAACTTACAGAAGCAGTTTGTTTGACAAAAGCATGCCGCGCGGCTGCTTGTGGAAATTATACTGAGCAGTCAGGTTGAACATTCCCGGATCTCAGCATAGTCCATTCATAGCACATGGATGAGCTATGCATGAGGGAACCAGGAAAGATAGAAAGGGATTGAAATTGTCATCTAAACTGCCTTAGCGGGGCTCACCTCAGTACAGCCCTGTCAATAAGTGGAAAATCCAACAATAGAGATAGACAATCAAACAACGCAGGATCCGCCAGGCACATCATTGCCTCTGAGAGTCAGTCCAAGTCGGGCTGCTAGCAGTATGTACGAACGGCTATGAACATCGCAGGATTGCAACAGAATATCTCAGCACGATGAACCTTGAATATAACCAATCAGGCGTATCAGTTTCCCACTTGAGGCAATCAGAAAACGCGCCAAACGACGTATCAATTCTAGGCTTTGGCCAGGTGATGCAACAGGAATTCACAAAGGCCTGCTGTCAAGAAGAGCGGCAAAAAAGCGGCATTTTTGCCATTGGTGTTCAGATCCGGCTGCTTTGCAGAGGTAAGACTTGTCGATGCTGGATGATTCGGAGCAAGCACTGCCGCCTAGCTGGACACAACCATGGGCCGGCCAACAGGACCCGTTCCTCCAGGTCATAATGCGATGACCGCAGGATCATATTGTGTCATCCAGTAATATCAGTGGTTCGTACCATGGAGGCAGTTTCACAGGTGCATGTTGACGGTGAGGAGATAAAGGCGGAGCGGTCCTTGTTGTTGTGCGGTCATCTCCTATGGGTGGAGATGGTAGGAACCGGAACGGTCTGATCCAGTGCACATAATGGGGAGCTGGAGGCGGCGTTGGTGAGGGAAGGAAAGGAAATGAGAAGAAGTGGTCGTCAAGCGACGCACCAGCGGTCTTATATAGTCGGCGGACGATGTGAAGGCGGAGACAGGCGACAGTTCCCCTCAGAGTATAGCGTGTGAGGCTAAACCTAATAGGGCATACACTAAACCGCATCGGGTGCGCGAGACACCGGCGCTAAACCCAAACAGGGGAGTTGCCGAAAACGGCCAAGGTCTGGTAAATGCGAATTGTACACGATGCACTGTGCCCCATGCCTATATGATTGGTATTTTTGCTATTTATTAGCTATTATTACTGCATTTTAACGCGCAAAACCTTTTACTTTTACAACTACAGCTCTCTTATTGTAACCATTGCAGTCATCTCCTATAAATATGATGCCTGAACTATGTCTCAAACCCGGCGGAAATAGCAACAATAACACCGTTAGAACCATCTTGGCTCGGGCCGTGGGGCTTAGCGTTTGGGCGTGGGAGACATGATTATGTACTTGTACAAAATTTAGTGTATCCCCATATCGTTGTCATTTTTGGGGGCTAAGAAATATCTGGATTGCGTATCTCGTGTTTGAAATTTGGATTGTGACATGGTACCGTTGGCGTAGTATGGTTGAGGTCTATATATATAAAGGGGCTGAATTCCCCCAGAACGAAAATCAAAACACCGCGTTCACGGTGACTCGGTTGTTAGGGTAGGTGGAGAGGGCGCAAGCTCTTATGAGCTAAACGGTGATGGTTCAAACTATCAATGGAACTAGTACAAGCGATTGCCACCTTTTTACTAGAGACTCCAGGATTCTGTTCACTGCGACTGACCTAGAAAAAGTCTATCCAAGTCATTCTTATCTGCAAACAGTGCAGATGAATCTTTCCTTGGACATAATTGTAGAAGCTGCAAGACCTATCCAGAATCCAGATCTAGCATCCCCCATTTAAAATCTGGTAGCGAAAGGATGGGCAGAAGGTAATGATATTTTTAGGCATGAAATTGCCTGAGAGCGAGAAGAAATCAAGGGTCTGCCACAAATGTCTGGTGAGTCCCTTGTGCAGACTCTCGTGCACCTCCTGTGTTTGTATCATGACAGTCTCTGCAAAATTTCTCTCGAGGGTCTTTTCCTAGAAGATAGAGACTGCGTTCTCATTCTCAAGTGCCTACGGAGTCGTGAATTATCCGCACTTGAAAAAATCAATCTTCTCAACCTGAAAGACGGATGTAAACGTCTGCATTTCCCGGGGGTATCGGAGAATCCCAATGTCGACGAAGAACAAGGCACAAAGTGTACTTTTTTCTCTATAAATGACCAAGATAGATTTTGCAGTGCACAGACTTGTGAACTGAGCACAAACTTTTTTGGGGGGCGGGAGGAGTTACCTGACTGTCGTCCTCAAGCTTTATATGGTATGTTGGCGGAGTATGGACTGTCAAGACATCTGCTAACATTCATATGGATTTTGAGGATGATCGTCTCCCTGAGACATCCAATGACGTCCAGATAAAGCAGAACTGCTTAATCCTCTGCCAGGAGACAGAGTTCAGACAGAATACAGATCTAAGATGTAACTCTAGTACGATGCAGCTAGAACAGCCACGAAACGGTTTATCAAGGGAATGTAGATAACCTCCAGTAATGCAACAATGCAAGCATAACCATTCCCTCCCTCATTAAACGCAAGCATAGCATTTCGCATCAATCATGTAACAGGTGACACTCATTCAATGCAAAACAGACAGACAGACAACCGGGCTAGTGATGCTTTTTCTGCTATATTCCATACTCCAATCCGTGTACGCCGTATCAAAGGAACTATAAACCCGTCAGTCGATCCGTGGCGGACTTTGCGATTTCTTTCCTAGTGGGCTTAGGCTCAATCTGCTTTCGTTAGCCACATCCTTCCCGCAACAATCAGAAAGAAGAACATACGAGCGCCTCCTCTCCCCCTCCTTCCTGAATCCCTCAATAATCTTCGCAATCTCCTTCCTCCCAGCCCGCGCATCAACCTTCTTCCCACCCAAACTCATGCTGACCTTCTCAGTAGCATTAGCCAGCAATAACCGCTTCAGCAACAAATGCCGCATATTCAAACACACAAAAACCCCACAGTCGCTCCCGTTCTCTTGTATCGGCGAATCTCGCAGAGCCACAAACTGAAACGGCCGGTTGAGGAGGATACTGAATTTTCTCGTCGCGGTGTTCGCTTCCCAGTGATTCCCCGGTGGCAGCGAGTCGTAGTGGAATGCGACGCCGTCCACGATCGAAATCAAGAGCAGAGACCAGTGGGTTCCGCCTTCAGCTTCGGTGACGTTGCGGCAATCGTTTATGGGAAGGAAGACGTGCGTTGTATGCGTGAAATCAGGAAGCGCTTCGCGTAACGAGAGGGGATTCGGAGTCTGGAGGATCATGAAGGACATGCTGGGGCGGAGGAGGACGATGTTGGAGGTATTGTATTGGACGAGGAATTCGCGTTCGAGGTATCTTCATTCCACTAATCAGTGCTTGTTTTTTTTTTTTTTTTATTTGGAAAATTGGTGATGAAATGAGGACTCACTCCTCCCAGAAAGATATAATCTGCAAGGAAAATGATTAGCTCAGAGCCCAGCGGATTAGTTCCATGTCAACCCACATTATCTGTGAGCCAGTCATTCTTGAGCGTTTGCATGTCCTCTCGCGTCACTGTATGGTCAGCCACCCTATCTACGACTTGCTTACAGTTCAACATACATCGAATATCATGGTCTACCCACACAAGTCAGCACCGATACCAAGACAACACCAGACGAAGAACTCACAGCTCAAGTACGCATCATCCGGACTCAACTACTCCAGTTAGCCACCCCTGAACACTACCAGAGCATACTTCCCTCCCAAGCCCCAGGAGACAGAGAAAACCAGCATACCATATCCCCAAACCTCCCCCTCATCCTCTTCTGCAACCTTCCCAATCCACCTTCTCTCATCGCGCAGTGTCTAGGCAGAAGGATTCAGAACCCGATTAACGGCGTTTCGTATGAATTATAGGAACCCGTATCACAGCAACGTATTCAACTCGCGAAATTCGAGTATGGACGGATGTTCAGAGGAAATATCAACGAGGGAGAGGAAAGCGGGACGGAAGGAGGGGTGTAACACTGTACAATCGGAAGCCGGGGAACGGAGACGGGGACGGAGATGAGTCGGCGGGATCGGCGGGATTGTTTGCTTGTGTGTACGAGTACTCTGTGCGTGATTCAAAGAGAATTATATATATGACTGGAAGAGGAGAGAAATTTATGCTGTACTAATGCAAAGAAAAGAACAGATATGTACGGAGTACGCCTGGGGATGCTATGCAGATGTAGAGGCGCAAGCGCGCAAGACGTCACTGTGGCGCCTGTGGCTGTGCACGTGATGATCTACCATACTTTACGGTAAGGCAGAGGAAAATGTACAAAAATATACACATGAATTAACTCAACCATGGGGTATCTAAATGTACATCCAAATTCCAGAGGAATGTCCCTCGTAATCAGCTGAATCCTCGAAGGATCAGCAAGCAGAATGGCAAACATATCACAGAGAACAAATCACATAACGCCCATTAAATGGACAAGATCGAACAGAGATGAAAGACAAATCAATGAGAGAAGGGATTTCGGTGACTCGTACACCCAAACGCCCTGCTAATGTCCCATTAAATATCGCTGACCATCATTCAGGTAAGATAAACAAGACAATAAACACAGAAAGAAAGAAACGAAGGCAAGTTTAGCCAGACAGCTTGGCGAAATGCTTGTTCCAGATCCATCCGACCTGGTGCGTCGGATCATCCTGGTTTCTGGCGAGCCACAATTCACCCTTTTCGGCGATGACATCGAAGATTTCACCCGCGACATAGGTCAGGTATTGATAGCCCGCTTCGCGACGTGCGCGGTCGATATTGAATTCGTAAATGCTCGCCGCGAGGAAAAGGACCTTGGGTTCCTTGGGATGATCGACAGGAGGGGCTGGCTCATTGTCCTCTGGGTTGTCGGACATGGGCATGGCTGATGAGAAGAAGCCAGAGTAGCGGCTACCTGCAGGGGTGGCGGGTTGATTATCGCCAGACGTGGTGTTGATGATATCACCCAAAAACGGGCTATCGAGACTCAGCTGTGGTAGGCTGGGAACTGGCCCCGGATTGGGATTGCTGGTTGGAGCACTAGTGACATTTTGTGCTGGTTCAGGTGATGCTGCCCGAACACTACGTGCACTCACGCCCCGGCCAGAGACAGCAGAGTCAGCACGACGGCGGCCGGCAGAGACAAACGACTGGTTGTCCATTGCAGGAGACTGAAAGGAGGGGTTGCTGGTATTGAACTCGTGAGAGACTTTAGGCGAGTCCTCCATGTTGGACCCGACGCGTGTGCTGGCGCTGTTGACCGTGGATGGCCTCCGTGATTTTGGTCCAGTGGATGGTGTGCTATAGTTGGGCTGACCAATGGTGTCGACAAGCAAGGAGCCATTGCAAATTCCAAGTGACAGCACTTGCGCGTCCGAGAATGTAAAGTCCGAAGCCCACTCGTTGAAAATCTTCTCAACGTCATCAGGGAACGAGTCAACCAGAGGCGTAAGCCTCTTCTGCAGAATATTCTGCCAAGTAGTCTGGATTTGAACAAAATTCTTCAGACACGCCTCCATCAATCTGGCCGTCATAGAATAGAGCTTCGGCAGCTCATCTTTGAGAGTTTCGTTCAGGGCCACAAATTGCTCCGCTTGTTCGGCACACTTTTTGTCTGGCTTGTCTCCTCGATCCTTGACAGCAGTGAAGCGGACATATTCTAGAAGTCGCTTGTCACGCTTGCGCATCACCCTTTGTGGTCCGTCGTAGAGCTTGAGGAGCGAAATCATCGGATCAATCACGCTCTTCCGAACAACGTCAAGCTAGCTCTGTTAGCATACATTCTTATCGCCTCGAATGAACGAGAAAACTCACATGTTCAGGCAACGCCACAGTCATAATATCGTGAAGAACTGTCTTCAGTTGCCGCCATCTCTGCTCTAGGTCGGGCCAACTGGACTGCGCCACATCGACGTAGCTCTCAATAGCCAGAACGAACTCATTAAAGCGGTTCATAGAACCCTGAGCTTCCTGAGTGTACGACTCGACATCCCGCATAACAACCTGCATCTGGAAATAGCTGTCACCAAACCGCTGCGACAACGAGTTATACTCCTTGTCTTCGAACATATCAGCCACGTTGCCGACTTGCTGCCGCAATTTGTCCGAGCGACGGCCAAATGCCTTAGACAACCCGGCTCGCACATCGGACTGGTTCCTCTTGCGGCCAACCACTTGGCCTACAAGATCGGCTCGCTTTTTCATCTCGTTGATGCGGACGGAGATGTTGGTGACTTCCTCTAGAGCATTGACTAGCGATGCATGGTCGGGATGCTCCGCTGGTGTCGAGTCCAGGAGCTCTGACAATAGGAGAGGATACTTGAGAATCCGCTGCACAGGCTTGACGAGTAGCGAGTCCAGGTCCCATGCACTCGTAAGGTCTGACGCCCAGTCACGGCATTCTTGAAGCCAGATGGTCACCTTTGGGTTTTTCTGCAGAATTTGCAGCTTCTTATTGGCGGCATCATGGTTTTTCAGATAGTCAGCGTAAACCTTCTCCATCTGTGCCATATGCGCCATGAAAGCCTGTCCAACGAAGGTGGCCTGGTCTTTCTCCAAGTCTGACGCTTCTGTGCCAGGCATGAAGGATTGCTCTTCGCTGGAACCATTCAGCTGCCTGTTGCGTACGCGTTTGCTGCTCCATCGTTGAGATTTCGGCATCACGTACACACTCTTCGCAGAACGTTTCAGGGTGTCTTGGAAGGCTGTGGAAAACTGGACCACTTGGTCCGAATTACCAAAGAGAATTTTGACATCATCTGTAGAAAGATCCAAGCATGAACTCGAGGTTCCTTTGTAGATGTCGTCAACCACCTTCATATCCCGGCAGAAGGTGTATTCCGTATCAATCAATTCCTTGATTACATGGCGTCGTTTCTTGAGACGCCGCTGTTCGGGAGATGGTGAGGGTCTCTTGAGATCAACGCTGGTTGGCTCAGATTGAGAAGGAACCAGAGACGTCACTGACGAGTCGACAGCGTGAGCTCGAAGTGACGAGGTGGTTTCAATGTACTGAAGTGAAGAGCTTTCGCTGCTTCCAGTGCTCTGAACAAGACCCAATGGCGTATAATTGCCACTTTGTGTTGGCACATGAGAAGGCCGCTGCTGCACTTGTCTTGATGGCGCATCGGAAGAAGCCTGTGGCTGATTTGGCAAAGGTGGTGGTTGTTTCGTTGTGGTTTCTTTCGGCGTAGTCTCAGACTGCACCGTTGATTGTGCACCTTGGGGTTCGGAGGAATTACCTGAAGAGTTATGCTCCTGTCGTCCTTGAACGTTGATGGCCAGACCCAAATTCTTTTCTGCTTCGTGCGCACCGGATGATTCTGTCTTGGACTTTTCCTGACGAGCTAGATCGTCATTACGCTTACGAGCCCTTACAATTCTCTCCCCTTCTGAAGAATCACTGTCGGCCGCAACTTGCATCCAGTCAGCGATGGATGGAGATGCATGCTCCCAATCATCTCGGAAGAGCAAAGTGGCTGAGTTCCGAGGCTGTTCGGTGCCGGGGACATCGCCAAGACTCGAGACAAGGACCGGATCGTCTGTAAGACTGTCTGTACGGCCATCTGATCTCTGGTCCGTAAGGTCAGAACGACGGGGCTCCGGAGACGAACCGGCTCCTGGAACTGACAGGTTAGGTCCCCGACCGCGAGCCAGCTCTTCGAAATAAAGCTGCGTGACCCGCTTAGAATCCCAGCCACCGAGTCGTGCCAGACTTGGAGCGCTCGAACGTCCGAGAGTATTTTGGGTAGATGCCTGTTCACCCTTCGAGTCGGAAGCTCCTACTGAAGGCTGTGGCGGTGTGACGGTAAACTGATGACCGATAACGGACGGTGGCGTACTTGATGAAGCTGAACATGATTGAGTGGTGACCTCGCTGTCGTCTGCGGAGCCAGCCGCGTGAGAGAGATCTTCCCCGCTGCCATTCTCGAATCGGGCTTCTGCAAAATGCTGACGAAGCGAAGAGGACCAGGAGCTTGCGCTCCAGCGGTTGCTTGGTGGCTCATCGCCAGTCTGGTCCTGCGAATTGTCCGACGCATCACATGTCTCCTGGTCATCAGTGCCGTTGCCATTCACGGATTCCTCAAAGCAGGCAGCGTCCCTGAGCATGATAGGAATAGATTCCTTCTCATCGTTATCCGAAAGACTATAGTCTGGTTCGTCGCAGGAAGATTCATCGCTCGGGCTAGACTCCCGGAATTGCATGATCTGACTCAGCAAAGTTCGATGTGACGTATCCGGGTGGTCCAACCCACTCTGGGGTTCTGGGTCGAGCGTCGTCACATGGGTATCGGTAGATTCCAAGGTAACCGCCGACATGGGTTGTAGGTGAGATGATTTGGGTTCGGAACGGGGAATAGTGGCGCCTCTGTCAGAGACCATTGGAAGCCCCAAAGTGGGGGAATCCATAGCCGTCGTAGCACTGGGTAGCTCTGGTAATGGTGGAAGACGGGTATCGATATGTAGTGAAGGGAGAAAGCGAGAAGGTTCAGGCTCAGAGATAGATGGGTGGTTGTGGTTATTATTACTAGTTAGATGTTGATGTTCGGTTGGTTGTGGTTGGCGCCCGACGTGACACGTCTCGTCTTGGTCGTCAATCACCGTGGCTCCATCCTCTGCTGTTGAAGTAGGCAGGATATCAAATTGGTTCTGTTGCTGCAGCTGTCCGTGCGAGGGGGGATAACGGTCGTCCGCGTTCACTTCTTCTCTTGGTTCAACCTGACGTCGAAGTTCCGCTGCTTCTTCTTCCTTTCGTTCATTCTCTTGGACAGTTCGATTGAAGGCTTGCTGGATTCGCTGCCGCCGGGTTGCAAAATCGACATGACCCAGCTCTGGCAGTTTGCGCTCCCGACGGGATGCTCGGAGCTCACGGTCGCGATTGATCTGCCGTTGAAGGCTGGATACTCTTTCCACGACTTTGGATCCTGTGCCGGTCGGAGAAGTCGCATTCGAGACTGGCTTGCGGGGTCGGGAACTACGTAGTGGAGGCGCTGTCTTCTGCGGAGGCGGCGGAGCTATGTACGCCTGCAGGAGAGGATTCCTCCCCGATTGCTGCTGGCGGACCCGGCCATGGACCGTCCCCGTCGAACCCGTCGCAAACGACTCCGGGCTGTCATAATCCGACATCCCCGGGAGAGAATCGGGGGGAGATGACGGTTTAGGCAGGCGGCTAATGCCTTTCGGTGGCAGGGCGATCTGCGCTGCGGAGCGGCTGCTGAAAGTTGTCGAGGGAGTAGCTCTGGGGGGAGAAGCGTCCGAGACGAAAGCGGAGTTCAGATGGCGGGATGAGATAGGAATGCGCGACTTGGAATGCGGGCTCTCGAGAGACGTGCTGACGCTTGGCGGCTGCTGCGGCTGTGACTGCTGTAAGGGGGCAGCTCCAGCTGCCAAGTGGGGAGACGACCACGCCGATTTTGAAGCAGCGAAACCAGCCGAGGTTATCCCAGGAAGGTCGCTTCTTACTCTTCGATGTGATCGACTGGCATCCGCACTGGGGTCAACGGCTTCTAAAAATGGTGTTTTGCCCAGATACCAGGCCGTCGGAGTCAGGGGTGATCGGCCAGATGAAGGGTCTAACTGATCAAGGGTTGCAGGGTTGGGACTAGGGACACTGCCTTCGGACCCTCGCCGCATATGAGGAGGAATTCCAGCTGCCGAATTGTGAACGCTGGTGTCAACCGAGAGATGCTCGCCAACCATCAATGGCCGTCGAGGTATACTCGGTCTCGAATCCACGCTGACCTGGGCCTTACCGTTTGTTTCACTGACCATGCCTATGGGTGCAACGATATCTCCGTCAACATTTTGTGTTGAGGCTTTGTTCGTGTTCCACCGATCACCTGATGAAAATTTCGTCGATGTCGGGCTGCCAGCCGGACTTGCAGATGCTGATCTATCCTGGAATCGGGGTGGCATGGGAAGAACTTGGTCGTTGGTTTTTTCGAATTTGTTGATGAGGTCCTTGAAGGAGACCTGGCGAGAGCGCGTCGCCGTTATTGGGTTCTTGGACGTTGCTTCGGTGTTATCCAATGCTCGATATGAAGTATCTGATACGGACCGATTTTGTGCTCCCCCATTCGTGCGGGATGAGTCGAGAGTGTCATAGGTTGGCAACGAAGCGATTCGCTGGAATGGAGTAGGTCGCGTTTTACTGCTGGCACTGTCGCGTGCTTGCTGCTGCTTACCCGTGTCGATGTCTGGGCGTGGATATTGGCGGTAGAACTCGTGGGGATCCGGGGACGCTCGACCACTTTCTTGGTGGGGACCCGGAAGATCGCGCAGGGGGAAGGTGACTGTTCGCAGGGGGCCGCGGGGAGGTGACGAGATAGAATCGGCTAAGGAGGCATTGATCGACTGGTTAAGAGAAGCATCATAAATAAGATCGTTGGAGCTCTGGGAGGATTTACGGCGGAAATGACGTGGTCCGCTGTGGTCGGGCGGGCGAGAGACATGGTCGACATCGTTACCGGGCATCTTGCATTCTCCTGATCCGCAGCAGGAGACTGACCAAAGGTTGAGTTTTTCTCCTATTTTCTTTGCGTTACGATTTTCTCTCTGGTTGTTGGATTGGAAGTTGCTGATTGAATTGAGAAGGGGGGGGGGAGAGCTAAAGGTACAATGCGTTGTTCAGAATGTCGCAGATGATCGAACGGCTAGAGTTGGCAAGTAAATCCCCGGGGAGTGTCCCTATCCAGAGTCATATTTGAGACGACACGATAGAGGACGACCAAGCCACAGGGGGGTGACCCTGAAGAGTCCTCCCCGGAAATGCGTTCCAGTGACGGAGGTATGCGGATGAAGCGGAGGCAGGGAGGTAGTTGTCTTCAGATGGAAAGAGCGATAAACAGAGAGCGACAGAAGGAAGAAATGTCTAGGAGAAGAAGAAAATAGGAATAATGGGAGAAAAATAAGACGAAAGCGATGGATGGACGGGAGAGGGTGAGGCTGTAAACAGAGCGATGCTGAAACTGATGTTTGCACGGCGTTTAGCGGTTTGTCAGGCAGAAGTCTGGCAACGGATTAGTTGACTCGTTTTCCTCTTGTCCCTCTTCTTGCTCTGCTTCTCCTCGGAAAGAAATGAAATTGGCAATCATACCGAAGAACTCATAAAAGAGGAAGAATATCAGGAAAGAAATAGGTATAGTTTAGTGGACCGCGATGGTGGTGGGCCAGTCTGAAGTATGGGCAGTCCGAGGGGTTCTTGTGAGAAAAGAGTCTTTCCTCCGTTTGTTTTTTTCTTGTTTCCTACTCCAGACGAACCGGAATTAGAGAGAATCGGACAAAGGAAGAAAAAATCGACTCGAACAGGCAGAAGAAAATTTGAGGAATTGGGCTGCAGCTGAGCGATAGTAGTGTTATTCCGTCCTGCAGCGCAGCGGGTAATGGAGCGGAGAAGACGGCCGTCAATTCAGTAACAGTAAAAACGGCCGGTAATGGTGAGAAAATGAGAATAGCGATGAGGAAAATATGAGCAAGAAAAAACCAAGAGAAAAGAAAAGAAAAGAGATGATGAGGTGGTGATGGCAGAAGAGGGGAACCCAGTCGAGTCTAGTACAGACACTACTACACAAGGAATACACACGAATGATTCCATTTACTCCTGGCCATTCCATGGGTCAATTCCTTTGTAGAAATTATTATTATGCACGGTGTTTCAGTTTTGAATAGTAGCGACTAGTAATACTAGTCATAGCATATCGAGTGATGGACAGCCGATCAATTGATTTCTGATCTGTCTATTTTTGAACCTGGTTTATACATATCTTCAATTAATATACATAATTTCTCGATAGCTGCCAACTCAGACACTACTGTACACTATGTATGCTGTATCCTCGGAGACACCTTCTGTCCAGACCAACGTGATCCATGGATCTGACAGGGGAATACACTCTTACTTACGCACACCAACTGTAAATATAATTTTCCGCTGTCCGTCATTGGCAGTCATTCAATCGGCCCGCCGGTCTTCAACGGTCGAAGTTAATTGTTGTCCACCCACAATCAACATCATTTTGATTAAGGAATCTCGACCTTGACCCGCTGTTTCACCTTAGAACTGGCACGGTCAGCCTTCTCAGGCGATCTAGCAACGGTTATTGCTATGATGGTTCATGGAATCTCTTCAATTACGATCATCTGTGTACTTGTAGGTAGTAGTAGATCTAGCACCGAATAATTCATTGTATAGTGGGCTATCACGTGAACGCGCGCGTCGACGCGACCTGTCACCGTTGGACTGTACAGTACTCTGTAGTATCAATTGACAACACCAATAATGGCCAAGAAGAGAAAGAGGCCCAGCAGGCATCCTCCAATCACCAACAAGCCTCTGTCTCCCAATCCCCGTACCACTGCTAATAATAATCCCACCCATCCTGTCATCTCCCTCTACTACTCCCATGTCCTCACCCTGAGGCAATATCTCCTACGCCAACTGCCTGTTTCCTCCAAACTGCGCCGTCGTCGAATTGCCTCGTTGAGTGTGGCCACCGCTGCAAAAGACGAAGATCATCGGTGGTCATCGCACCTCCCAGATCTTGTTCATTTGCTGGACACTACGCTGGTTGGAGTACTGCACGAGTCGTCTCCAATAATTAGCCAGGAACGACGACGGGATTTGGCTGTTTTTACGGAGTCGCAGTCGCAGTCTGGATCGCAGTTGGGCAGCACGTCTGCGCAATCTGAGGTATGCAATCTCGCTCTGGATTTGTAGTGATGGTAGCTGACTAGGTAGATCGTCGAATATGTCATTGCGACATTGTTCAACCGCAATGGCTACCAGCGGCCCCAGCATCTGCTCGCCCATGGCTTTCAGCGATTCATGGGCTCCCGGGCAAACGAGCCTCAAACAATGACCAATATCCCAGGCATTATGGTCCAGTATCCGAATAAAAATGTCCAAATCTTGCAGCAGGTTCCCTGGACGGACGTCCTCGATCTTCTGGGGAGCAATGGCGAGGAAGTTATGCTAAAGCTGCTGCTTGACTGTGGTATCTTTCCTTGTATAGATCATCGAAAAGGCATCTATTATCAGATTAGTGGTAGGTATCTTCTGTTCACCTTGTGTAATGATAGTCACTCATTTGGTAGGTTTACCGTTGCCCGTGCTCGAACCGCTGGACAAGATAGGCCCAGGATCAGACCAGTCTCTATTCAAGTACAATCCGCCACCCTTTCCAAAGCCAGGGAACAAGAATCAAGATACCCATAAAGAGCTACAGGTCAAGCCAAATAGCATCATCTTCCTCCGTCGACGTGCACTTTATGCTCGTCCAAACCTCAATGCAAAGGGACAAGTTCGCTTTGGTCTAAAACATGATCGTATGTACTTCTACAATGGCTCAATACCAGACTAACCAAAGCAGATGCACTAAATCGCTTTCTGTCGGCCGATTCTTTGGTGCAGACCGTGCGTCTAATGCAACATATCTTCCCTAGGCAATTTGGTTTAACTAATGTATTTACATCAACGGATACTCGAGAACAAGCCCAGTCATTCAATCACTCCTTTGGACATCACCCCATACAGAACAAATACCTTGGACAGAGCGAAGATGGGCAAGATGAGGTGCGAAAAATACCAAAACGGCTTCGTGGGGAGCCAGTGGAGCTGGTCCAACAGCTCCAGAACCGACACAAGCACTGCTCCTATGCGGAACTACTGAGATATTATTGTTCTTCTGAAGTGAGTCGGTCGTCAAGGAAGCGATAGCCTGATATTGACTCTGTAGGCCACTGGACCGTGGAAACTCGGTCCTGCGAGCTCTCAGTCCGATTCCGACATCAGTCATAAGTCCATCTCCCAGCCGTTGGTCACCCAAGAACAAGTACCACAATCATCCTCCGGATCGTTCGATGAGTTACCACGGGAAGAAACAGACTGCAAAACGCCTTCGCTACCACAGCCAAGCGTCACTTTGACAGACTATGCAACGCCTGCCTCATCAGTATCGGCCTTTTGCCGTGCCGTTCTGCGAAAACTGATCCCTCCCCAATTCTTTGGCACAGGCCAACATGGGCCCTCAAACCAACGAGTAATGTTTAAACAGATTGACCGGTTTATTCTTATGCGTCGGTTTGAAAGTCTGAACCTTCACGAGGTCTGCCAGGGCATCAAAATCACCTCAATTCCCTGGTTGGAACCTCCCAAGTTGACGTCTGAACCGTCTCGATGCAAGCTATCCCAGTCCGATCTGCAGAAACGCACCGAGCTGCTGCACGAGTTTATCTACTATCTATTCGATTCGATTCTGATCCCACTAATCCGGGCTCATTTCTACGTCACCGAATCGCAAACCCATCGCAACCGTCTCTTTTTCTTCCGCCATGACGTCTGGCGTAGACTCACAGAACAACCTTTGACTACACTCAAATCAAGTGTATTCGAAGAATTGAAACCTGAGATGGCGCAGAAGGTCCTGGGTCGACGATCCTTGGGATATAGCTTCCTACGGCTTCTTCCCAAGAGCACGGGTGTTCGTCCGATTATGAATTTGCGACGGCGCGCATGGGTGAAATGCAATTGGCCAGGAAAGCAAGGCTCCTACTTAGGACCGAGTATCAATTCCACGGTCACGCCTATTCACAACATGCTCAATTACGAAAAAGCACGGGGTCCTGGTGCGTTAGGTTCGGCTTTACTCTCTGTGGGAGACCTCCATCCCAAACTAAAAAACTTCAAAGACGATCTCCTGAAGCAGCATGGGGCATCCTTGCCGACCTTGTATTTTGTGAAGGTTGATATCCAATCCTGTTTCGACACTATTCCCCAGCAGAAGTTGATCCGTCTCATCGAGGAGCTGGTCTCCGAGGAGGCATATCATATCACCAAGCATGTAGAACTTCGACCGTCCGATGAATTTGGTGGTGTATGGCCTTCAGAAGAACCAACCCGCTCAAACAAGCCGCAGAGAAAGTATGTTGGTCGGGCCGCTCCAGCCTCCAAGCCGCAATCTGTACCAGATGCTTTCACAAGTGGGGTGACGAGTCGTCGACGAAACACAGTATTTGTCGATACTTTAGCACAGCGCGAGCATCACAGCGAGGATCTATTAGATCTGCTAGACGAGCATGTCCGAAATAACCTAATAAGGATTGGCAAGAAGTACTTTCGCCAGCGGAACGGAATCCCTCAAGGGTCCATGCTCTCAAGTCTTCTGTGCAATTATTTCTATGCAGAGCTGGAGCGGGAGGTGCTAGGCTTCCTACACCCACACCAGGCCCTGCTCCTCCGTTTGGTAGATGACTTTTTGCTTATCACGTCCGATGTCGACATGGCAATGCGGTTCCTACAAGTCTTGGTTCGGGGTCAACCGTCGTACGGAGTGTCCGTACATCCAGCCAAGAGTCTTGTGAATTTTGCAGCGGCCGTGGACGGGATACAGATTCCGCGACTCATGGGATCTACACGCTTCCCGTACTGCGGCAACTTAATCGATACACACACGCTGGAAATTTACCGTGACCAAGACAGGGTGCTGGAAGGCGGCGATACGGCCGCAGAAACCCTGTCGAACGCTCTCACGGTCGAGTCCGCCCGGGCTCCTGGTCGTTCCCTTCATCGCAAAGTCCTAGCCGGCTTTAAGCTGCAAATGCATCCAATGTACCTTGATGCGCAACACAACTCCCGGAATGCAGTCCTACTTAACCTATACACCAACTTTGTCACCTCCGCCATGAAAATGTACCGATACCTGAAATGTCTCCAAGGACGCGCGCATCCATCAGCACCAGTTATCATTCGCACCATCCAGGATCTTACGCAGCTAGCCCAACGACTGGCCCGCTCGCGACGCGGAGAACAATCCGAACCATTGTCAACAAACACACAATGGGCGGCGCCCATCAGTGACGTACCGCCGTCGCAGGTGCAGTATCTCGCTGCCTCTGCGTTTCGGTTCGTAATGGGACGCAAACAAACACGGTACGCGGTAGTGCTGCGCTGGTTGGAGAGTGTGTGCAAGAGCGCACGACCGAAAGCAGATGGGACGGCCGTGCGGATTGGGCAGGTGATAAGGCAGGGGAATTCGACGTTTGGGGAATGGCGGTTTTGACGTTGCTAATTTTACGGATATACTAACCCGTTTTCGACCTGTCTACTTTGATAGTTGGGAACACACTACTATGGATTCGGAGAATTTGGCATAATGGCAATAATGTAGCAGGACTACTATACATAGTTGTAAGCATATTGAAGCCATGGTTCATAGTCCTGTACCTGAACATGCCATTCCACGGAACACCAGAAGGGGGGGAAAAGGGGGAGGCGATGGCATCAGAATCCATGTCCATGTCCCCGACACCTGTGTGTTCCTCCTCGTCTCATATTCCGCAGTGCCACGATATTCCCCCGTGTAGTAGAATGCGCATTCTATCAGCCTACATTCTGTTAGAGATTCAAAATGCTTCAAGCCGAGGGAAGGAGATTCTCCGTTGTGTGTGTGTGTGTGTGTGTGTGTGTGAAAACCTCCGTACATCCCGTAACACTCATACCGTAAGTAATCTTATCTATTTTCAGCACATGCTGTAAATTACCGTAACCCCTTCTGGCAAACCATGGCACGCGATCGAGCTTGGACCAATGATAGTGTCTCCACGGCTGTACCCGTACGGTAACAAAGCAGATTGGCCAGACCGCGTCTGCTGAGGCCTGAGGCTCTAAATTTGTACGATACGGGTATGTACAATACCGTCACATCCCCAACTTCCATCATTCGAACCTTCTTTTTGGTCTCTTTCTTTCTTGCTTCTATTTTCCACTTCACTCTTTCTTTGTTCTTTCGGGACCCTTCTGATGCATTGGGAGAGCTTGTATGTCTATTTTACCCTCGCTGATTTTGCACTCTCTTTCCCTATCTGTTGATTACTCGATTCGATAGTAAGTACTGCTAGTATCACCCCTGTTGGTGGTTCATTTCCGGTGTTTCCTCTTTGCTCCTTGTCGAACCTTGATGCAACACCTTCTCTCGTTGGTTTTGTTGGCTTATTCCAACCGGATAAGCTGTCGTCCTGCTTACTGACCTCCCTGACTTGCTCCAGGACACTGCCGGATTTGGTGTCTTTCTGCATTCGTTCACCTCCGCTGGTCTCGCATCCGACCGTCCACTCGTTTTCGATCTCATCATTCCCAGAGTCCTCCCTTACTTACTCTCTTCACTCCTTCTCGACCTTGATCGACACAATCTTCTCGATTTTCTGTTTCAGGTAAAGCAAGTTATATGAGATGACGACCATTTGCACAACAACCCCAAATTCCCCGCCTGAGCTCTCCGGGTCCAAATCTTCCAAGTCCTCGTCTTTCCGCTCTTCTTCGCAACTGTCCGGTCCGGATGGCATCTTCACCGATATCTCGAACTTTGAGGAGATTGGGCTCGAGGATGATGCCGAGTTGTCGTATCTGAACGATTCCGCCGCTACTCCGTATGGTCGAAACCGTTCGTCTACGGCCCGCCTTCAGGGTAAGGGTGCCGTGACTAGTACGACTCGTGATCTGACCTCGACGCCGAAGCGGAATCAGTATCCGCCCTTGCAGAGCAATGTTAATGGTTCATTGAGCGCGACTCCGACGCCGTCTTCGAAGCTTCGCGCTGGAGGTACCCAGAAGAGGCATTCAACAACAGCACAGAACCAGCGCGCTCGCTCTATCTCGCCATTCCGTCCTCATTCTACACTCGGAGCGTCCCCCTCAACGCAGAGCTTGGCCTTATCACCCGGCACCCCGCGTCCACTGAGCCGGAATAATTCTTGGCAACCGAATCGCAAGTCCGTCAAGGATCTGGAGGCTGAATATCACGACTCCGATGAAGAGCTGCCCGAGGATGCCAGTCTCTGGAACGTGCCCATCTCGCCCCGTCCCATGCAGGAGCGTAATCCGTCCCGCAGTGCTAGTCCTGATGGCCGCAGCGCTGCACCGCGACCTCTGCCGCTATCGCATTCGGTGTCGGAGCTGTCAGTGGCCAAGTCGCCAGCTACGTCGCCCGGTGCATCTCGAAACCGACAAACAATCCGGTCGAGCTCTGCTGGGCCTGAACGTGGCCAGATCTCTCCCCGCAATCCGCGTGTCTATTCTTACAACAGCATGATGTCCGACTTGTCCGAAGAGGCCAAAATTATCACCGAAGCTCTGGAACACCATGCGGATGAAAAAGCTCACAGACGTGGGGAGAACCTGCATAGTGGGCAATCCTCGCTACGGTCGAGTACCGACTCCAAAAATGGATCCAAGACCCCGATTGAGCTGCCTCCGTTACAAAAGTCCAACATCATGATCGATCCCCTTCCTATCAGCAAGGAAAAGGAACGGGTACTCTCGCGGACGCGTCCGAGTTGGCTACCTCCGAAGGACCAGAAGGAGGAAAAGAAGCATCTGAAACAGTACAAACAGATGATGGCATACTCGCGTGAAGCTGACAAACGACGGGCTGCCAAGGCTGCTTCTGCGCAATGCGAAAAGGATAACACCCGTGAGACGCTCAAAAACATCTGGGACGAATACGTGTACCCCAACTGGGACCGGGTCATTGCTCAGCCCCGTACTCGGGAGCTGTGGTGGCGTGGAATTCCCTCGCGTAACCGTGGTGCAACTTGGCAGCGTGCAATTGGCAACGAACTGTCATTAACAGAAGAGACGTACCATCGCGCATTACAGCGGGCCAAGGATGTTCGGTCCAAGTCTGATGATGACACTGGGGAGAGCAACAAACGGATGCGGGAGTGGTTCGACGCGATCGACGAGGATGTCTCCAAGGCGTTCCCGGATCTGAAACTCTTCCAGGAGGGTGGGCCACTGCGGGAGACATTGATCGATGTCCTGCAGACGTACTCGATGTATCGGAGTGATGTTGGTTATATTTACGGTCTTAACACTATTGCAGCTTTGCTCGTTCTTCAATTTCCATCACCTGCTTCCGCATTCCTTGCCATGGCGAATGTCCTCAACCGACCACTTCCCGTGGCATTCCTCACGTTGGACCGTGGTGCCGTTGAACGCACCTATACGCTGGCGTCGGCGACACTTCGCTACAAATTCCCCCGCCTGTCATCGCACCTCTACGAAACCCTCAAACTCAGCCACGAAGAAATCTGGGAACCGATCTTCCGCTCTCTCCTCTCGAACGGTCTCGACCTGGAGCGCCTGAGTCGCGTGTGGGACTGCTGGGTATTCGAAGGAGACCGGATCATGATTCGCGCGGCCGTCGCAGTCCTGGGTTGTCTCCAGACACAGTTGTTCGGATTCACCGCGCCCAACGACGAGAGCCGCATCGCCGTACGCAATATCCTCGGCTGGGGCCCGCGTCATATGGGTGCTAAGCCGAAGGACCGAAACAGTGCGCCTGCGGCACCTGCGACTGGATTCGGTGGTGGCCAGCTCGCTCATACGTCGGATGGTGATTACTGGATTCTTTCGTCTGCTGGTGATGAGGATGGGTTTGTCAATGAGGTCCGGGAAGCGGGCAAAGTGCGGAATTGACATTGATATTTATATATCATTACGGGTAGCGCGCCCGCTGCTGTTTCGTTTGTTTTTCTCACTCGTTTATCAACTCTTTTCTTTCTCTGGATATATTTTTCGGCCGGTTTTCTTCGGAAGGCCATAATGCCAATTATATTTTTTTTTTTCTCATCTTGTCACATCCCCACCATCGATTGATTCATGAAAGGGAAACAGGAATCTGATTTGAGCGCATAGTCGTTTTGTTTCACGGGTATCACATTGTTTTTAGTATAGTTTAGTTAGACTTAGACTCTGGACTTGGGTGTCTGGTTTGCTTGTTTATGATTTCTTGATACTTGATACTCTGCTTTATGTTCTGCTTTGCTGAGTTGTTTGATTTAGTATGGTCTTAATTATATGTTCCATTCAAGTTTGAAGTATGTTGAGTAAAGTTGGGTCTAAGTGTGGCATGCTATTGCTGTACCCCCAATACCGAATCAACACATGGATAGCACATGACAGATTGCTCGTACTACGCTGTACATGCTCTGCAAGTCAATCACCCTTCCTTAATCAAAACCAACATCTCTTGTTCTTCTTCGTTTCATCCGGAATATGCCACCGCTACTTCATTTATAAAAAGCTGCGATGAGGCCTTGCCCCAGATCTTCCCGTTCCGCCAATTGCATTGGAAGGCGAGCTGAGAACGGAATATCCTCAGTTACGGTTGAATATGGAACGTCTCAACTGTTCTCCAATGACCCCTTTTTGATAATCTTGGAGGCATGTGATGCGTTCTGTGTAATACTCACAAAGCAAATTATGTTCATCTTTCGATAATTGGGTTGTACCTCCGTCAGTTCAATCAACATGTCATGTGAACTTACCACGGCAGCTGTGACAGTAAGAATAGCTGAATGGTCGTCTTTTCTAAGCACATTTCTTCTCACCTTCAGTCCTTCACAGGAATAATGTGTACTCGTGCTCCTTGGACGGTTGATATATTCAATCACAACAGAATCACACTAGGGAATCGATACTGCTCTCTTATATAGAAATTGTCTATTGTTGGGTCCCTTTCTTCCCTTTCAGGAATTAGGGCATGGCTTGAAAAAGAAGCCTCGTCGACAAAGTATGAAGGTACGTCAGATTTCTTTGATGTTTGCAGGATAGTCGGAATTTCTGTAGATGGCAATGCAACAAACTGAGCAATCTGTGCGAGTCTTCCTCATTCAACGGTGCATTCACGGAACATTGACATTGGATCCGGGTTTCATTGAGCAACATCTAAAATGTCGAATTTGGACATTTCGCGTGGCTTGTTGAGGGGCCGGGGTCTCTTGCGTATGGTTGCCTTCTGTTCCGATGGCCTTGCTTCCGGGATGTCTGAGTAGAATGGCGTCGGCTTTTGTTCTGGGAATAGGCTAGGTTCATGTGCTCAAGATACCGTACTTGAGGGTTGTTTGTTGAATGTCTTTGCATAAAGGATCGCCTTGGTGAAAGCATTCCTGCCAGGGCCTAGCCGCTGCTCACTGTGTAGTCAGTTGGTTTTTCGGGTCCTGGGCTTAATGAAGTGTCACTTATGCTGTGGAAGTAATAGATGTGGCAACGGGCTTCATATGCTCCTTATCCCCGTAGTAACGCAATTGATGGTATCATGTCCAACCATTATCTCCAGTTATAGGAACGATCCATTTGTGTTGTCAAATAACCATATCTGTTGAGGGCTGTTGATCTTTGGGCTGCCTCAGCGTCATATCACGGCAGAAGCGCTGCTGTCGGAGCTCAACCGTTGTATGCTGTGTAGGTCATAACAATATAAAAGGGTGTCTATTGTGGGAGGAACAACCAGACATGCTGCTGCATTATCAATCCTCGCTGTGTATGTCTGCAGCTGATAGGGTTATTATCAGATGAGCTGGTCTCGGGTTGTTAACAAGCGCCGGGGGCCTTATTGGCAGTGGCTTTGGACCATAGGCCCTTAAAATTGCGGAGAAATTGCTCCGTTCTTAGGTATCGTGCGTGCACTTTGCTGCATGGACGACTGATACAACAAATTCCACCTATGTCAGGCACATTTGATCATTCTGGGCGGCAAGGCTCAAAACGGGGACATGTTTTCTTGGCGCAAGAAAGGCGAGTACCAGAGAGAATGAGGGGTTCTGATTGGGGCAATTCATTGTAAAATGCAGCGCGCAAGCCTTTTATCGCCAGTATGTCTTGCTTTCGCAAGTGGTAATGCCCCGGAGGAGCTCATGTTATGATTTCCCCATGGCCTGCTATTGAAGTATTTTTCAATTCATATTCTTGGAAAGCCGTATTTGAGAAAGGATGTGCTGGGTTGCCTTCATGTACCTGGCAGTCTGGATGAGTCCGGTGTTGCATACTGCATTCAAGACATATCCTGGTCCTGTTTCTCGCTTACTACTAATAGATTTGATTCTTTCATTCGGTTAATTTATTTCAATCGTGTCGCAATCAGCAATACTTTTCTCCAAACAGGTCTCGCAACTGATGGCTTTCTCAACTCATGACTCCAGACCAAAGTCGACTGTGTTGCACGGCCAGAGGGTATCGCAGCATCTTCTGGATGGCTGCTGGGGCGTCAGAGCTCTGGATTTCCAGAATAGTAGGCAGCTCCAGGGGCGTAGGTGGTGGAGGGGTAAGAGTTGTACATAACGTCTTCCTCTATTGAGCGGAGTACTATGCCCACGGATTCGGTGAAGAGGCTGTCTCGGCATCCTTTTAAGCCAGATCAATCATCTGTCAATCAGTATCAATCGATGCGGGATTCGAGCAGCCTTATATTTCAATAATGACATCCCCATCTTTAATGATCTCTACGGCCTTTCGTCTCTGCGCAAGTTCACATTCAACAAGTTCGATTAGGCGTCATCTGAGAATGCCAATGCGTATATTTTCTGGGTAGGGTTGGACTTTCTTCTGCTTTTATTGCGATGTAAGCCTGATCTAACCGCGATTCGTGAATATAGAAGATAAATTCTGACATTGTAGACTTGCGGTACAGGAGGGTCTGGTTGTGGGTTGTTCAAATACTGTACTGCAGCTGGGCTGCGTTAATATGAGGTTACCTGGTTAGGTGAGCTGGTGCATCATATCTGTTGGTATGTATGTGCGCTTCCGCTCGAGTATACAGGCCCTTGGGTTGTTGTCAGACTTCGGTTGCGTTATGATATAAGCATCCTCTCTGGGATCATTTAGATTCATTGCAAAATTTCTCACTGCATTGTGGATACGCGCATTGTCTTTTCTTCGGGATTTTCATACCCTTTTCCCATGGAGGCTGTTTGGTTGGTCTCTACCTCAGACTCTGAGTTCACTTTGTCTCAATAGTATCAATGAATCAGCAATCATCCCAGAGAAGAATTTTCGTCGTAATCGTAAAAGTTGATATCATGGCTTTGCAATGAATTGCCTATCCACTCGACAGTGAAAGGGGGTCTTTCATGGGCTCCAGAAATTACCGAGTATTGACCTTCTGTTCGTCCTTGGTTTTCGGGTATATGTGAAGGTTTCTGTACGTTTGTCTCGTAAGTGGCTTTGTGGAGAACCCGGTCCAGAACACCGATGCTCCAGCCATGAGCTCTCCCGCTGTATATCAGTAGCCCGTTCCAAGCGATATTGAGTTGCTGTGAACTAAGCCCCGCTGAGACTGATGGCTCTTAGTTCTCTACTTGAGAGTGTATGAAATAAGCTGTGACTGAATTTCACGTATAACGACCATCATAGGTCGACTATATATGGAGGGCTGAACTTTCTTGCTGCAATAAGCGGGATGGTTGATTCGAAAATTCTCTTGGATTGAGATTGAGATTTGATCTCCTTTGGTGTGCTCTTCTGCATCACTGGGTAAACACAACTGAGCCAATAAGTGTACCAGATTTCACCACTTGGGGATGGCGGATTGATTGACCACGACAATCCTAGGCTGTATGACAACTTGAGTTTCGTCTTCGAGAATAGCAGTTTCAGGCAGAGTGATAAAAAGATATGTAAGAAGTATAGCAACTTGCTCTCGCTCATTTGGTAGAGCTGTTTTCTCTCATATAGTTATAAAATAGACCGCTAATTCACTGCTATTCAACCTGAAGATGGGTGGATGACAGGGAGAAATCCCGATGCTCTATCATGAGAGCGCTTTCAATATCTGATTTCTCGGTCTCGGTTCCCTAAAGCTGGACAATATAAACTTTTCGGAACAAGCAGGCAAGCGCTTATTCCTCATATGTACGGTCCAAGGCAAGTTCAGGGTGTGAATCCACCTACTGACTTCTTACACAAAGGGCAGATTGGAGGCGTTTATGTACACTAGCCGTTTTGGAAATAGTAAGTTACGTAGCTGCGATCGGAATGATGTCATGTATAACTGATTTATGTACATGACTCAGCAGTAATTTGTGCAACCTGTACAGATTGCCTATCCTCCAAAGACTATTCTACAAGACACGGAATACCACAAGACAAGACAAGACAAGTTGCTAACAACATGATTGAGAAAGGACTTACGGCCTGCAGATTTCGGTAAACTCCCAAAAAGGAGACAGATGGACAGGCCGAAGAATTAATACATAACACGGCCCTTTGGCTGAATTGGGAAATCCCGAGGTTCTTTGGCCTCAGCACTGGATTGCGTATAAAGTCCTGCTGTCTTTTCATATCTAACTAGGCTCTCAATCCATATTTCACTCTTCTATTATCACAGTCAAAATGTCTCTCTCTAACCGCCAGATCATCTACGCGAATACGCCATCGCCGGCCATCAACCCCTCGCTGGACAACGGCACCTTCAAGCTGAACACCACCTCCCTCCCCAACGGCCGCAATGAATCCATCCCTGAGGACAAAGTCCTTGTCCGCGTACACTATCTCTCCCTCGACCCCGCTATGCGCCAATGGCTCACAGCCAAACGCTCCTACATCGCCCCCGTCGAGCGCGGCAGCGTCATGCGCGGCCAGAGCATCGCCCAGGTCGTAGCCGTGGGCGCGGACCTCACATCCCAATATGCAGCGGGTGACTGGGTCGTCGCCTACTCGGGATGGCAGGAATATGCGCTGCTGGGGGCTAAGGAGGCGCAGAAGGTCACTGTGCCGGCTGGAGGTCGCCCCACGGACGCCATGTCGGTTCTGGGCATGACGGGTCTCACGGCGTACTTTGGTATGCTGGAGGTTGGGCAGCCGCAGCCTGGGAATACGGTTGTTGTGTCTGGTGCGGCTGGTGCGACGGGCATGGTTGCCGGACAGATCGCAAAGATCAAGGGTGCGAAGCGCGTTGTTGGATTGGCTGGCAGTGCGGACAAATGTGACTTCTTGGTGAAGGAGTTGGGCTTTGATGCTGCTGTCAACTACAAGGATGCGGACTGGAAGAAGCAGTTGAAGGAGGCTACGCCGGAGTATATTGATGTATTCTTTGACAATGTGGGAGGTGAAATTCTCGATGCTTGTCTTGCACGCGCGGCTCGCGATGCTCGGTTTGCCATTTGCGGTGCTATCAGTCAATACAATGCGGCCAAGCCGCAGGGTCCGTCTAGTTTTATGACGGTCATTGTAAGCTATCACCTCGGTCTTCCCCTTTTACTGAACACAGCTAACCGAAACAGTCGCAACGAGTCACAATGAAAGGATTCATCGTGTTCGACTACGCAAAGAAATACTCTACAGCTCTCAATGATTTGGCGACGTGGTTGTCGCAGGGCAAGCTGAAGCGCAGGGAGCACATCGTTCCCGGAGGTCTGGAGGCAGCACCACAGGCGTTGGTGAATTTGTATGAGGGCGCGAATACGGGCAAGATGATGGTTGAGGTTGCTCCAGTTGAGGAGAAAGCGAGGCTGTGAGCGTAACTTATCGTAACGTCCGAATCCAAGTATACCCATCGACGTCATACTGATTCAAGCGGATTCACCTGAACAAGAACTACATAAAACCGCGTGGTTTAATTGATCTTTTGTATCTATGCTCATAGTATTGCTTTTTAAATTGCCATTTTGATTAGATGCACCTGCACGATGTTTGTATCTCGACGCTTAGCAACGAGTGCACAGCTCCGCCAATTCGCCTACCAACCAAGAGCAACCCCGATTCAAACCAGCTCATTCTCAACATCAAGCTGCCATAAAGCAGTCTACGATTCATTGAGACAAAAGGCACAGCAAAACAACCAACAATTCAAGCTCAATAACCTCTTCAATGTCAAAGACAAAGGTACGCATGCCTCCTCCAATGTCTCCCTCAACGCTCTAACAAGCATAGTTGCCCTTATATCCGGCGGCGGCACCGGCATAGGCCTAATGGCCACACAAGCACTAGCCGTCAACGGTGCAAAGGTGTACATTACAGGTCGCACAGAAGAGAAATTGAATCGCGTGGCTGAGCTCTACGGAAAAGACATCCCCGGCTCCATCATTCCCGTTCCGGCTGATATCACATCTAAAGAGTCGATTAAGAATCTAGCTAATACCATTTCGCAACGCGAATCTCATCTCTCTATCCTGATAAATAATGCCGGTATCTCGAGCCACACGCAGACGACAGAACACGATAATGCCAACAACCTGCGCAAGAGTCTATTCGACGACCCCGACGCAACGATAGAAGACTGGGAAGATGTATACCGCACCAACGTCCCGCAATTGTTCTTCATGACAACCGCATTTCTGCCCCTCCTCGAAAACGGCTCGAAAACGCACCATGGCTGGTCCAGCACGGTGATCAACATCTCCTCCATATCGGGGATTGTCAAGACAGCGCAGCATCATTTCGCATACAACGCGTCCAAAGCGGCTGCCATCCATTTAACCAAGATGCTTGCAAACGAAATCAGCGGCTCGCCGGCATCAAGACTGCCGGTAAGAATCAACAGCATCGCGCCTGGTGTCTTTCCGAGTGAAATGACCACAGGGGAGAGCGATGAGATACAGAAGAGTTATATTCCGAAGGAAAAGTATGAGAAGAAGGTCCCTGCACGACGGCCCGGAAAGGATGAGGATATGGGGAATGCGGTTTTGTTTGCGGCGACGAATCAGTATTTGAATGGGCAGACGGTTGTTGTTGATGGGGGGTATGTGTTGGCTGCTGGGTCGGTTTAGGGTGGATTGCTTTGACGAGCGTTGCTTTTGATGTATAGATTGAATGCGTTTATAGCATTTTATGATCCGGATCTACCACAGCCACAAGATGTACCGATTAATTTGCCGCCGCAGGTAGTTGAAACAATTCAGCTACCACCTGCTATCCGAGAAGCCGATACCGAGTTGGATACTGAACCAACTTTCGATGATTTGTATGAAGGAAATCGCGAGTCACATCCTTCTATTTCGCATACTGATTCACACACTGAACCAACTGCACACACTCAAACCAATGAGGATTCTTCTAACCCGAAATTGGTTCACCATGATGCCCATGATATGGAACGAAATGATCCGCTGTCACAGCCACTTATGACACCAGATCATACACCTATGCCAGAATCTCCACAGAACGCTAGGCAAATGGAGATTCCAGGCGCTTTTGGAGACTCGTTGCCAGCTTCACCCGAACCTGCTCACATGGACTCTTTCTTCATCCCATCACCCAGTGATAGGACTTCGCCTGATGGTAATGATGCTGATCCTGATGATGCAGCACAGCAACTATCCACTGAACTCGAAGGAAGCAGCAACCCACTGGATGCTGCGGGGGGTGAAGTAGATCAGATAGATCAGTCTAGCCGAAGCCAGAACACAGCACAGCGAGCTAATGAGATCTCTGCGGATCTCGATCCCAGATATATGGTCTCTGGGAAGCGCAAGAGGAATCCTGTGTCTTTTCTATGTGCCAGGGTTTCTCACTAGGATGGGAGAAAACACCAAAGCCACTGAATTGGGTGGATTCCTTCACAGATTCGATCCCAACACCGACAATTCAACTCCATCGCAAAGACCTGCCTGATGCTCCAAAGAACTATCGAGGAATGATGAAGAATCCGCTCAGTAAATGGTTTATTGATGCGATGGAACTGGAACTGAAGACACTAGAAAGCAAGGGAACCTGTACCAAGGTGCGAAGACCACATGACGCATATGTGATCCCAACCATATGGGTATATGCATATAAATTTGATGATGAGGGGTTCCTGAAGAAAGTCAAAGCACGATTGTGTGTGCAAGGGAACAAGCAAGTGCTTACACATGCCAAGACTAGGGCTGCTACCCTAGCTGCCCGCTGTTTCCGAACCTTGATGGCACTCACTGCCGCATTCGGCCTGGATATGAAGGAGTTTGACGCCATCAACGCCTTTGTTAATAGCCGATTGGATGAGGTGGTTTATGTGGAGATGCTACCTGGTAGATCACAACCTGGCTATGCTTTACGATTACTCCAAGCTCTATATGGACTCCGCCGATCTCCACGATTATGGCAGAATGAATTGAC
Organism: Aspergillus chevalieri; assembly: GCF_016861735.1. Taxonomy (NCBI): domain Eukaryota; kingdom Fungi; phylum Ascomycota; class Eurotiomycetes; order Eurotiales; family Aspergillaceae; genus Aspergillus; species Aspergillus chevalieri. Next base: position 470,087 of record NC_057365.1, read on the forward strand.
CCAAACCTTACGCCGGATTGGACTGGAACCAGTCAATGAAGAACCATGCTTGTTTACAGGAAATGGAATCATTCTATTGGTCTATGTCGATGATCTACTGTTTGTCTACCATCCAGACAAGACACAGGAAGCAGAACAAATCGCCTCTGCTTTGCAAGCACAGTATGAGCTCCGCTATGAAGGAGAAGGCGATGTCGTTTAGGAGTTAGGATTATCCGGGACCGGGCCAATCAGGTGGTTCATCTAAACAGCACCGACTACATAAAGAAAATCGTCAGTTGCTTTCATATGGAGGATAAACATGCCTCAACGCCTGCCATCAAAGCGCTCACAACCTATGACGGCACTGCTTCTCCAAAAGATATACACCATTACCAACAAAAGATTGGATCGATCAACTATGCTGCGATCGCTACTCGCCCTGATGTTGCAAAGATAGCATCACACCTGGCTACATTCATGACAACCCCCGGACCAGAGCACTTTGATGCCGCTAATCAAGTACTAGCCTATCTCAATTATACACAGAAAGTGGGAATCAAGTATTCAGCTACTGTGAATAGAGATGCCACTGAGCCATCTGAATGCTTTGTTACCTCAAGCGACGCTGCTTTCGGTGATCATTCAGACCGCCATAGTTCTGAAGGTTATCTAGCCACCCTATATGGGGGCCCGATTGATTGGAGAGCATCCAAGCAAAGGACAATTACTACATCATCTACTGAAGCTGAACTCCTCGGTATTTAGGAAGCCGGCAAGACCTTGCAATGGTGGAAGCGCTTATTCAATGCCATTGGATTTGATCCTGAACATCAGCTATCTATCAAATGCGACAATATACAAACTGTTCGAATCCTTTGCAAGGATGATCCAGCCATTCAGACGAAGCTTCGCCATGTTGATATTCATCAACACTGGCTTCATCGAGAAACACGGTCCAAACGCGTCCTCATTGATTGGATTCCGACCTCTCATATGCCCGCTGATGGCCTGAACGAAACTTTTGACCGGCCAGTGATTCCACAACTTAATTCGACTGCTTGGGCTTACCGAATTCATCTAAGACAGACTGGCTAAGCTGCCAGTCTGGGGGGGTGTGTCGGAATATAGAGGTTCCTTACCGAACAATACCAACTGATGCCTGATTGATGCCTCGCTGATACCATATGGCGTGCTCTTATTGCAATCATTGCAATCGCTTAGTATACTCTATAAGGTAGTCAACGGTCTTATATAGGATCCCAGATAGCTTCATTTTAGAAGAATGAGAGACCTCGACCATATATGCTTGATAACTTACGTACTTTCAACCCTGACTAAGCCGCACCTCCGACACCCTCGCTTTCTGCCCGGTAGTTACATAGTTAGCTTAACCGATAGGCCACCAACCAATCAACCATTCACCACAATTCATGTCTTTCATCTTCTCCACACCAGCTCTTCGACCTTCTTCTCCACATTCTAAAGGAACGATGGAGTCTGCACTGGAGCTGATATCACGCCACCTCCCCCCCCAAAACAAGTTAGGAGGCACCACACATCCCTCGAGGTCCAACGAAAATGTCTCAGCCCGGTTTTTTTACGAGTGGGAGAATTTCGAATCAGATGTTATCCGGGCTTGTGCTTCCCTCGACTTGAGTCAGCTGGTTTCCTTGACAGATGAGGTCGAGGAGTACCGTACTGCTAGTGAACTGGGATTAACTGGCCGTTTTTCTAAACACGTTTGTGACGCTGTCATGAAAGCACTCTCCGTGACACACCTTTCAAACATGAAGTTCGGAGATTACCAGGCTTTACCTCCTCACGATGCTGAAGACGTTCCGGATGTCGTGATGCTTTCCCTGCTGGACTCGATAGCTCTTCTGGTCGGTGAATTAAAAACTTTTGGACTCTCTTGCTGGAAAATCACCCCATCCGCAGAGGGTTTCCTGCCTTGGTACCTCTGTAACCACATCTCGGTCAACTCATATCGTACATGCGGTCTTCTAACCTCAGATTCGGATTTTTGTCAACATATCGTAGCACTGTATTTGTCCGCAGAATTGCCACGTTCAGATTTGAAATGTCGATGCCCATCAGCGAGAAGTCTACGAACCCATCTATCCGGCAATGTTTTGTGGCTATGGCTTTATTTGCTTCTCAAGATCCAACGTTCATCGAGCCTCCAGACTTCATCGCTGAGCAATTGTCTATTTCAGCAGATGTGTTCTGTCAAGCATCGACCCACCCATCTCCCTTCCGAAATCAGATTGCAGCAAAACAAAACACCCCAGACGAAAACATAGGATCCCAAAGTATTCTTTTTGAGGCTGATAACAGCCTTGCGACGACTTTGGTCAACTGCAAACGCCTGATTCATGGATCAAAGCACAAAGCTGTTTACGAAGTCACCTGGGACGGCCAGCCAGCAATAGCCAAATGCTGGTCTCCCTCATACTACCAAAGCTACGCACACGAAGCCATGACTTACGAAAATATTTACGCGAAGAGACCTCAAGGCTATAGCTTTTTTGCAATGATGCTAACCCACGGGACCATCTCTTGCTCTTCACTGTTTCCGAAGGGAAATATACTTATAATGACAAAAGTACCGGGCAAGACTCTTAACGAACTTTGGGATACTATTTCTGGGCTTGAGAAGGAACATATCCGCTCCGAAATCCTTAAAGCTGTTCTTATACTCAGAAGCTTCTCAGTTTTGTCCGTTGATACTGGCAAGCATAATATTCTCTACCACCCGGAAACACATTCAGTCACCATGATTGATTTTGAAATTATGCAAGCTTGCGAAGACACTCTGAGCCCCGACATGCCAGAGATGTACACTATCTTCGGCGAAATGCCTGTTCCCACCCAAGTTCACCATTACGGCGGTTAGCCTTTCCCTTTGCGTGGCAGGTTTTTGTCCCGTTCTACCAAAGGTCTTTCATGTGGAGTTGTTGTTTATTTTATCTCTTGTTCTTTATTGCTCAGGGAGGCCTCGGCGCACACCGTAGCCCCATTGTGGCTTTTAATGAATGTATTATGTTGTAAGGAATGAGATAACTGAGGCATAAATTAATCTTAGGGGTCGGCACGAATACATATTCGTAACATTTTGAAATATTCGCATTCGCATTCGTAGTTCACAGATCTCTACGAATATTCGTACGAATATTGCCTCTTTGCCAAGACTAACTTCCACCCAATTAAAGAAACTGCATCACATGCAGTCTGTTTGCCCCACTCATGTCCAAATTTGACAAGTTTGTTCTGACTTCTGAGCCCACGTTTTTGATGATGGTACTGGATCTCAGAATGTCTGGTGCTGAATTGCAAGCATCAAGTGATGATGGGCCGTGCACGAATAGCCGACAAACTCAAGAATGCATTGGAGGTCGCTCAAAGTGAGTTAGCTGCAGCCCAGGAACGACAGGAACAATATGCCAACCGCTACCGGAACCTTGCACCACACTACAAGCCTGGCGATAAAGTTTGGCTCGCCCTGCATAATATCCGAACAAGCCGTCCAGCAAGAAGCTTGATGTGCGCCAGGCCAAATATACCGTCCTAGCACAGATTAGCCCGTATGTATGCCTACCGACTGAACACACCGGAGGTGGCGGAGGGTATCCACCCTGTCTTCCATGTTGACCTCCTCCGGCCAGCAGCAAACAACCCCTTTCCCGGTCAGCGCAATGATGGCTACCAGCCCCCAGCTGTGTTTGTTGATGGCGAGGAAGAATACCAGGTGGAGCGTATACTGGACTACCGACAGATCCGCCGTGGACGGCGATTTCAGCGACAATACCTAGTGAAATGGACCGGTTATCTGCATCCTGAATGGACCGCTGCGCACAACATGGAGAATACTGCCGCACTGGATGAATGGGAGCAACGCCACGGAAGCCAGAGCTCTATGGGGGATGGGGATGATTCTTAGGAGGGGGGTGTTGTCACAGGCTGCGCCTGTGGAATAAATAATATGATATTCGGAGGGATGATCGGAGGGGTTACCAGGCTACCTACCCCGCACGATGTACATTTGTATATAGAGCTGTCCGATAGGGCATCCGTTCTTCTGTTTTTCAACGAAATCTTCTGTATGATAGCTAGTCATTAGCACTACGGACTTAGCCCATAACATAAGCCAACGAAATGCAAGAATTCCCATTGGATTTGATTGCAGGCTCTTTACATGTGATGCTTGCCTTGGAATTTCCGCCGCTCCTTTTTCCCCAGGTACGTGTGTTATATCCCCCAAAGTGGATATCTTATTTCCTCTGATCCATGAGTTCCATCACACAGTAGGGGAGATCCAAGATTAAATTTTACCACGATCAAAACCATATGCTTTTCCAGACCCTGTTTGGGGTTTGCAATTCGAGGACTTGTAAATTGGCGACCAGTTCTTGAGCCATATATTTATTCGGCACATATAGGTGCATACAGGCCAGGAAAGGTCTGGCAGCGGGTCTGCTACCTTCTGCTCCCAGAGCATGTTCAGGGTGATATTATTGCCTATGAGGAGTCGACCGGCCGACTGCGCTGGTCGAGGGGTATTGACGGATCATCGTCAGAGGAGATAATGTGAAGGCACGGGGGAGCGTCAGGCGTCGAATGATTGTGGAGGTAGGGGACGATTTCGTATATGCCGAGATGTCTGATGTGTTGCCCGCCTCCATTGACCAATCAAAACTTGAGCCTGCCGCCTACCTTGAATGTCCGACTTACTACTGCACCGACAATGTATGGACGGAGACGACTATATGATGATAGGGTCAGAGACTACGGCTATGCAGCCAGCATCCTTGGACTACAGCCAGCACACACGCTGATTCGCCCACTACGGTGAACGATGATACAGTGACCAAACTCTTCGAACACCTCGATTTCAACTATATGGACAAGGAACTCCAGAAGAAGGCGATGTTCAACCTCAGCACATTGAAACAAGGGAATAAAACTATCAATGAACTGCTTGCAACATTTGACCGTTATCTGATGGAAGCCGGCCAACAGAACCAGCCCGACAACATGAAGATCTTTCGGTTGGAAAACACCCTCAATGATGATATATTCAATTGGCCTGTTAACGCACCTACCTGCAATACATTTAGCGAATACTGTGTTCAACTCCAGGGAATCTATGATAGGCATCAGAAATACCAACAGCGCTCTGCAGAACACCGACGTCCCCCTAATCGACGGGCAACCACACCCATGTTTCCTCCTCCAGCAGCCTCCCCCACGGCTACTCCTACCCAAGGCGAACCCATGGACTGGGAGCCCACCATTTCTCGTGCCTGAAACCCACAACGCAAATGAGCTCGATGGGTCAGTAGTAAAGAGATTGAGCGCTGGAAGCAGGAGGGATGCTGTTTCCAATGCAGCTCTGCAGGCCATCAGATTAGCCAGTGTCCCTTTCTCCCTGCACAATATCCTGCAGCTAGGGTTGCTGAATTCACTGCAGAGGATGTTACAGATGCTGTCCTGGAAGACACTCAAGCCACACCTGTGACGGTTTGATTCCTCAGTCACTGATATATACAAATAACGCCATCCCAACAGACGACAACGCCATCTGACCTAACAGACGAAAGCACTTAGAGCGCAGTCACACATATAAACCCCTTTTCCTGTAGGTAGATTGCTTTCCTTCTTTTCTTCCCCAAATTCGATGTTCTCGTCGATGGCTACAATAGTCTAGATAGGAATTCAGTTCGTTATTATCTACTATTCCGAGCTTGTGACAACACCAGTCCCTGATGTACCGCCAGGAAAAGCAATGCCTCAGTTCGGCCATGGTTAAAGGATTGGATCACGACTTCATCCCGGTAAATATGTCTTTCTGTTTCTGGCTTGAAAGTGTTGAGGATATAATGCAGAATGTCGGTGTTCATGGTTTCGATGGATGCCCGAAATACTTCAAGATATCGAGGTATGTGATTGAGGAGGTGGAGAGGAGTTGTTTCACTAGGACAACCTGGCCTTGCTTGATGAGTGTGTTAATCGTTCCGATATCTGAAATTTTGAAATTTGGACCAAGCTTTAAGATATTTAGTGGATAATAGTGATTTTAGTCTGAAAGGAGAAGAGAGATATTGATTGTTTCAAATCAACGTAACACGATACTGAGTGAGACTTGTGTAGCGCAATGCAGGTCGGCTGTAGATCATGCCTGAATCACAGATAACTTTTCAGTTGGCCTGTTGGTACGAAGCACTTGTGTTCAATACAATGATATAGACTTAGGGCGGCTTTGAGAATAAGATTCGTAGTGACAAACACGCCAACGATGTGAAAGCAAGCGTTTACGACGAGCTGCATGGGTTGCTGATTTTTCCATTGAATCTGGAGCCAGACTTTACTCTGAATCGTCCCTGAAATCGCATTCTGAGAATGGGAATTGTGCGTTACAGAGCAAAAAGAATGGTCTGTGAAGGTTGCCTGGCATACTGGACCTGTTTAATGCGCTAGAGGGGGAGCACGGAATCTTCCATCTCACTCTTATCATTATCTGTGGTCCGTTACGATAGGATTAGTATGAGAGTAATTTGAAGAGACGGAGGATGATATGTTTGAGTCCCCCCCCCCCAAATACAAGAATATCTCCTCCCTCCACTCAGCCACCCAGTGCGGCAGTGCCTCACTTTTTCCGTGACATTCTCCAGGAAGTCACGCAGCAACTCGTCCCAGTAATCGACAAGATCAATTTGCAACTTCCCGGTCCATAGCTTCATACTCCTGTCAATATGCAGACGGCAGCATAAACACAAAACTGCGTGCCGGCCCTTACCAGCATCTTGATTCGGTTCAGGTCATTCAGCAAATATACGAATGAGCTGTGTTCTCTTTGTCCCCGCCGCATCAAGGGCGGGTTGGCAAGTCCTGGTGCTATCTCTCGGCCATAGGAATCCATATCGACATAGGTTTTTCTGCAGTGTTCGTCAGGTCAGTCACCCAATTCCAGGCTTTTGTAGTTGTGGCAGTCGAGAAGAGAATTTCTGAGAAAAACGAGAAAAGATCCATGTTATCTAATCCTCTGCTAAATGAAGAGATCTGGTCATACAGAGAGGGTTGCACTGACATAAGCAGCTGGACAAACCAGAACAACCACTCAGAGTGAATTTGACAAACATTGCTTATATGGGCGACGTAGTACTACCCAGCTGATGTATCTCTATAGTAGTATTCTCCACTCACTAAGTGTCTAAACTTGTTCATGGATACATGAGCCAGAGATATCGTACTTGGGCGATAATGGTCCTGGGCCGGTCCAGTTCGTAACTTGCTAACGGTACTCAGGTTACACATTTTAATGCATATTCCTTGAGTTTCCCGCGAGCACACACCAGCAAGCATTACTGTTGCGGGATTGGTCAAACACACGTACGGAAGAGAATTGTATTCCGGCAGATCTCCTGTCTTTATTATACGTTTATCTGCTTGGTTTTTAAAGGTGTTGCTCATTAGTGTTGTGATAAACAACCCTGCCCGTTCACGCTGTTCAAAATGGGACTCCAGCCGTTTTCTCTCGAGCTCATCGACTGGATCGTGGAGGATCTAGTTAGGGCCATTGGTATCTACAAAGCAGTTCAACTCAGATTGGTCAGCAGTACGTCAAAAAGACTCATGGTCCCCTTTCAGTACAGGAAGATGGGCTAATCGCTTGGCAGAGAGCTTTAATAAAGCCGTTTTATATGCTATATGCACTCGCCAAGCGTTGATATCTTTTACCGAGCCACTCCTCATGTATACACGACGATGAACCCATCGCTCAAAGGAAAGATCTTGCTCGTCAAGTCTCGCACGAAAGAAGTAAATACAAACATAGTCCTTTCCGTCATTTCTGGTGTGAATAGAACATTGGATGGCTTGACACAGGCAACGGGAGAGCGGCAACTCGAGCAGCATGAAAAGATCAGTGAAGCGGTTGCTCATCTGGTAGCAAGGAAGTCGAGCACTCAACCACAGAGGTCCACATTTTGAAGAGCATTTGGTGCAGAACGTTTTGAGTGGTGCTATTATTATAGGAAACCTTCAGCTAGTCGAGTACTTGCTGAATGTGGAGACCACGAGAGCAGATATCAACGGAGAAACCCCCTTTTTCGGCAAGCCGTTGCATATTGCTGCTGCATGGGGTCATGCGGATATTGTTGAATATCTCCTTGACAAAGGCGCTGATATTCGTGCCATCTGCAGTTACCCTACCCATGTGAGTTGGGACGAGGAACTAGAATATCTCAACGAGGAGCGCCGACATGCGTACCGCTGTCCAGACGATACGCTTTACGGGCTGCGGCGCTTGGGGGCCACAATGAAGTTATCCGCGCACTGTTATCACCTAAGTATCAGCCGTCTTTCCAAAGACAGAGAAACACATATCATTGAGCTATGGTAGCCGCAACCCGTGGAGGCCATATGGATACGATCAATCTTTTGCGAAGTGCGAAGAAGTCCGCCTCCAATCTGAAGCAAGTGCAGCAGGAGATGCTCTACGAGGCTGCTGATCATAATCGAGAAGCGCTAGTGCGAATGCTGCTGAAGAATGGCTCTGACGTGAATTTCTCGGTGTCGTCACAGGCGCTTTCGCTACCCCCTTGCTATCGCGGCTGGTAAGGGACACGCTAGAATAGTTCGTGTTCTTTTACAGCACGGGGCGAATATGTATATTTGATTCCTGTTTGGAAATCCTGATATGAACCATGGAACACTTATTCAGATTGCCGCCATGCATGGTCATGAAGAAGAGGTCCAGATACTGCTTGAGCATGGCGCAGCCGCGCAAGTTGTGTGGATGCTTTTACGTTTGCTGCTGCTGGAGAACAAGTTCATTTGCTTTGATCCCTTCTCCAAACAGGTCTGGATATCCATGAGCAAAAATATGCGACGCAAAGCCTGGGTGCGTACGCGTTGCGGGAAGCCATTGGATACAGAAATCCGACAATGATTTTTATGATGGTCAATCTCGGTGTTCCTATTGGGAAAGAGACGCAGAGCATACGTTTCTATGAGCAACCTATGTACGTGGCAAGAGGTTCGCCATGGAGACGCGACTTTATACTTTCCTTGGGTGCTGAAGATCTTATACCACATCATATTTTCCGTAATGAACTGAAAGAACCAAGCATAAGTAGGGACATTTTGATTACCAAGAGAACATGGGAATGGGTTGGGAAGTACTGATAGCTGGTTGTCAATAGACAAGATTACTCCTGCACAGGGGGCCGCCTGATTACTTGACAGTCGACGTTTATTGTTTCCATACATGGGGCACGCTTCATACCTGTTTCTCTGACTTTCATTCTAATGGCCAGCAGTCCAAGTTCAATGCGTAATGTTACTGTCTTGGTTTCTAATTCAACTTGTTATAATGGCTTTGCAGTGTGCACCCGCTGAGATTGAATAACTATCACTTGGATGACAACTTTGGTTCCTTTCAATGCCAATGAATAACAAAGCTCCCGTTGTTTTAGGTTGTAGTGAATGATGGAAGCCCATAGAAAGCATTCTATACAAACGAAGGTCAAACAGACATCACCTGTTGGGCTGTCAAAGAAGATAAATACCCCCTTCTCTCCCGCCGTTCCTCTTCTCCTCTTCTTACTCTCATAATCCTCTTTCCTACGCTTCCAACACAGCTTTATCAAAAACTTCTCAATCAATACCTTCCATTTCCAACGACCACCAACCATCTCGATCCAAGATGTCTAACCAGATGACCAAAAGCGATGCTTCTCGCATCCAGTCCTCTCAGGTAAGTCTTCATCTACCCCTTTTTCTCTTCGGTCAATTCCAGGGGTATGTTCTAACGCTCTCATCTTCATAAACAGTCCCGGTCCGGACACAACACTGGCGCTGGTTCCTTTGCTGCGAGATCCCAGTCCGCTGGCGATCGCAACTCGAATACTTCAACCAATTCCCAGTCCAACAAAGGTCAGCAGTCGAAAACCGGCAAGTAAACTTCGACACGCGATACGACTTACGACTTGATGGGACACGGTCTTCAACATCTGGAATATGGATATGGTGAATTTTGGATACGGCATGCTTTGGGTTTCTCGCCATTACACATGATCCTCTGCTTGTCAGCTACCGGTAGTGCCCTTCGGTCTCTACCTTTGGTTGTTTCGGTGAGCTAGCTTTGATGATGGAATAAACAGCTACCTGATACATCTTTTCTTGCCCTTAGTCCTGTAATAACTGAGCCGTACTCTTGGCGTGGGGTATCTTAGCCTCGTAGCCGCATGTAGATGTGACATGTATTGAGTTGCCTCTCCTCGAACTCCGAAATTATTTGACAATCTGACTGTAATTGTCTCTTGAGAAGTACCCGTACTAACTACAAACCATACAATATTTGCACCAGCCACGATCAGCCACGATCAACCACGGCCCTGGGTCGATGCGATCTTGGCAAACCAGATCCAGCCACATCACCTGACCACACCAGTGGGTCAGCCAAAGCGACACATCCAAAGAGATCTTCCTAACTATCCCACGCTAGAAGCCAATTCAAGGACCCAGTTATGGAGCGGGCCTGATTGTCGCAGGTATTTAAAGGAGCTGCGGATCCTGTTTGCCAGCTGGAGTTTTGACTATTTATTCCCACTTGATACCTACCTTCTGCGACAGAGTATTCAACATGAGTCGGTTAATTGATAAAGAGCCGAACACGCGGGTGAAGCCCATGCGGGTGTTGTGTATGGGGATGGCACGGACGGGGACGAATTGTACAACTCCCATCACTTAATTAACATATGAGAATGCTAACAGCCGCAGCAATGACCATCGCCCTCCGCAAACTCGGCCTAAACCCCTACCACGGCTCCGAATGCTTCAAAACCCCACCCCGTGACTTCAACCTCTGGATTGAAGCCCTGCAATGCAACTTCTTCAACCCCGGCGACAAAAAGCCCTACGCCCGCGAAGAATTCGACCGCCTCCTCGGCCCCTACGACGCCTGTCTTGATGTCCCTGCATGTATGTTCTGGGCGGACCTGCATCGCGCATACCCCGATGCGAAAATCATCCTGACAACGCGCGACGTGGAGTCGTGGGTGAAATCGGCCAATAAGACTGTTTTCAAGTTCGTGCAGATGCCGTTTTTCAGGTTCTGGCAGTATGTCGATTCGACATGTATCGGGCCGCTGTATCGGACGTCAGACCTTGTGTGGAGCATTTTCTGCAATGGGGATTTTCGCGAGGAGGTCACGAAGCAGAAGTATTTGGAGCATTATGAGAAGATTCGGAACGCGGTTCCGAAGGAGCAGTTGTTGGAGTTTGAGATTGGGAAGGATGGGTGGGAGGAGCTGTGTGCGTTTCTGGGGACCGAGGTGCCGGATGAGCCGTGGCCGAATGCGTATTCGACGGCGGAGTTTCAGGAGCATATTGATATTGCGCATAGGGAGGCTTTGTGGACGATCGCAAGGTGGTTGGGGATGGGGGTTGTGGGTGCGATGGGGACGTTGGGTTGGTTGTATTATCGGGGTTAGCCGTGATTGTGTATATATTACGACTGTATAGTATATAAGCATGTATTCTGTGTCTGAAAACGTTCAGGATAGCTATCCTTCAGAGATGTATCTTTCTGGTCTGCTCCGTGTGTAGTCGCGTAGCTCCCGGAGTTACCGAGTGGTTCAATGGTAACCACTCCACCCGGATGTATCTTGAAACTCCCCACCATTTTGCTCAATAGAATGACTGATTGATAACAACATTTATTGGCATAATAAATTCAGTATCTGAAAACCGGTGACCCTAACCATGAAGAACCCTCTCTATCGTAGGCATGGGCAACTCGCTTTAACTTGGACTGATACAGCATAATCAACTCCATTCCCTCCATCTGTAACACCATGTTGCTCTTCACTGCCTCTTGACAGAATCCAACGGCGACGTTCTTTAAATTTGGAAACTGCCGTGCACGAACTTCCGCAACCCTCTGCAAATGAGGCACAATCCTCTCATCTGCATACCGAATCGCTAATCGCTCCAATGACCCAGGGAGCACATCTATTAGGTCTGGTGTCACCATATCAGAAGCCGCGCGGTACTGTTCATTTGCTTCTGAATGCGGTTGAGGTAAACCCAGTAGACTGTGCATGCCACTCCGAAGGGTCTTCAAATTGGTAAAATGCCGCAGTTCCGTGCCCATATACCACTCGCGAGCCGAAAGATCATACCATAGTTGCTTGATGCAGTCATCATTGTACAACATCGTCAACTCCTCAAGTGCATCCCGATGGCACCCAAGAAGCAGCCGGACAGCTTCTAATGGCCTGAAACGCCCCTCGGAGACATCGAAATTTCCATAGGTGTAGTTGAATGTGCGGGGAGTTCTGCAACTCTGGACAAATACCCCCACTGCCTCTAGGCCAATTTCATCTTCGAGGATATGGAGATGCTCAATTGGTGATGAACGTGGGTGCATCTTGGATGGGCTCATGTCCGCGTCATTTATATGCACGATCTGGGCCTCCTTTACCATGTTGAAGAGGCTGCCAAAGTCTCCGCAAGCCCAACACCGGTATCAGTATCTTCAGTTTCTATGGGAAAACGGCGGAATTTGTCGAACGCAAAGAACCCACTGTCTGAACCTGCATGATCAAACAAGTCACGGGTGAAGTTCCAGTCATCAAGCTTTGACATGAACACAGTCTTCAGGTTCGGCAGGTTGCATAGCAAAAGCGCAAGCATGGCAACAAGCCATCCCCTCCTTGATTCCATTCTTCAGGCTGTCTTTCAGCTGCACAGGAAGTGGGGAGTCTGCAACAGCTTTCTGGAAGAGTTGAACATCCTCTTGTGAAATCTCATGGGGATCATATTGGGAGACATCTAGCATGTTGACCTCTTCAATATGTTCAGCGAGTTTTGGATTCGTGAGAACGGCGCGCAGGAATGAGTTGTAGGCCATTGGTCATGGTTGCGGTAGCTCTCCCAGAGGTGCGGGTGGCTAGTTGATGGAATAGTTTACATGTTCGAGAGACAGGAGAGCTCCAATGGGTCCAGAAGAGACAGGATAGAGTAGAGGAGCTCTATTGGGATGTCGCAAATCGTGGCATCTGCGTTCGTTGTCGATGCTCTACACCAATAAACAAAGATCATTATGGCTATTGCCTGTATCGTGCATAACTATGCATAACTGTATATATTAATAATATACACAAGCATAAATAAATGCAATGACGTCATTGAAAATACAGCAGGCGGAAAAAAAGAGCAAGTTCGACAAGGAACCATTAACCTACTTTCGGGTAAAAACTTGGCAATGTTTAAATGCAAAATTATGATTTGCATACAGCAGATCTGTTTCTATAAATGCACTAAGCATGATGTTCTGACTGCGCGTCCTTGACTGCGCTCAGAATGACGTCACTTGTGAATCGATGATGTCGAGGCTCCTCAACTTCATTTTAACCAAGTATATATAGAGCAGATAAAAGGTAGACCTAAACAACCAAGTTCAAGTTCAGAATAATACAAAACACAAAGAAACAACGTGTGAAACTACAAACAAAATGGCCAGCACACAACCACCCTACTACACTTCCTCCTTCGGAAACCCTAACCAAGACCTCAACTCTACAACCCCAACCGGAACCTACCTAGGCGAAACTGGCACTGGCACCGCAGCCAACACCACCGACCCGCGTACAGGCCCAGCACCCTCAACCGCAGGCCCGCACCGCACCGACATGGGTAACGCAGCAGACCCCCGTGTCGACAGCGACCTTAACAACCGCGCACAGTACGCACCGGGAACAACAACCTCGGGAACCGTCCACCCAGGTACAAACCAGGGGATGTCGAACCCGGAGAACACCAGGAACAGTGGACCGCACCGTTCGTCGATCTTGAATAAGCTCGATCCCCGCGTCGACAGCCAGACGGGGAATACCACGACCAAGTCCACGAATATGACTGGCTCCGGTGCTAGACGGTCGTCTACGTATGCAGATACCACGCCTGATGCTGCGGCGGGGAGTATCGCGGGTGGAGGCTCCTCGACCGGGGGTGCGGGTGGTGCCCCTGGGGTGAAAGATACGCGCTCGCATTATGACCCCCGTACGACGGGGTATAACCCTGCTACCGGGTCAGGGTATCAGACCGGTCATTCGGGAGGGAGCTACGACCCGAACTCACAGGATTACCGGGCCGAGTATGCGTCCAGCACGGCGAATAAGTCTGCTGGGACGGAGGACAGCAAGGCGGGACGCGCCGGGGATGAGTTTGGGAAGGGGATTCAAAATGCATATGCGGGTATTCATGTGAGTTATTCTCCGGTTATATATATGTATACGGGGTACATTGCTAACGGATGCAGGGCGCCGGAGAGAGCCTGCGTGGTGCGTTGAACGCTGCAGTTGATCGGACTTTCGGCAGTCCGGAGGGGGTTGAGAAGAACCAGGGCATTGCCCGGAAGGGTGAGGAGGAGATCCGGTCTGGACTGTCGCGGTGATTTTCATGTGATTGTACTTTATTGATGAGTTACGACTACGGAGGATACCAGTATTATTTGTATTATTTGTATTTTTATTGAATTAATCCATTATGCACAACAAAAGCATGAACCAGGCATCACCATATTTTTAACTACATTTTGAGTAGTCTTAGCATTATCCGGGGTATGACTGGTGATGAACACCCGTTCGATGACTTCATCACCGTTGGCCAAAAGCTTCCTTGCGGACTCTACATAGAACTACTCCGGAGTATTCTTCGCTATTCTACCAGTACAGAGTAGTAATACAATAACCCGTGATGTTAACACACTCTTGCTATGCCAATTTATGCTTAACTATGTTCAATTTTCCTCCTTCCGACTGCTCCGGAGGCTGTGCAGTGGACCCAAACTTTTTTTTTTTCCCTTTCTTTCTTTTTCGCCGCAGTCTCGGTCAGTCTGATATAATCTCCATATTATTATTAGAATAATTGAATAGAGACTGTTCTTATTCTTAATACTATCTTGTATAGAAAAGCGGTCTGTACAGGTAAGTCATTCAGCCTCAATTTTGGGTGTCAACATCATCGCCTTCCCAATGCTTCTCCTCTCCCAACTCCGGTCACTCTCGACGTATTCGTATTCTTATTCTTATTTCTCTCCCTCATGCTAATTGTCATTCTACAGTTAGGCATTTTCATTCTTATACAAATTTATTTTACTTCTACTGCCGTCCCTGTTTGAATTCCAACTACATGCGGTGACAACTGTATACTTGTATATACTTGCTCGCATAGCAGCTCGCCACTCCTTTCCCTCCACCATGCCACTCCCTGCAGCAGACGACCAGAATCCCCTCCGCAATCACTACAAGCATCTCCCTGTCAATGGCGTCAAAACTCCCCGCCCCCGTCCCTCCTCGCCATCCCCCGCAGCCGCGGCAGAAGCAAACGCAAACAACAACGCAGCAGCCACCAGCTCCGATAGCGATGAGCCTGCCCCCCAGGCCGCTGAAGATGAAGCCGGTGACGTGGTCGGTGTTAGTATGAGTCGTGTCCAAACTCGCATGAAGGCACGGAGTACGCCTGCGGAGGAAAAGAATCGGATTATGGAGCGGGATGGGGGGTATTTTGCGGTGCCAAATCTGGTGCATTCGGATGGGCTGTACTTGTCGGATATCACTGCTGAGCCGGAGTCGGTGGAGGAGAAGTCGCCGAGTAGGTCGTCGACGACTATTCCGGATCGGAGTCCCCAGCAGCAGCAGCAGCAGCAGCAGCAACCGAGGCATCGGAAACAGGACTCTGAGCCGGTACAGGCGGTACAGAGTCAAGGGAAAGAGGTGACATATTCGGATGATACACGGTTACCCAAGGATAATGGCGGTTCTCGGACGAGCTTTACTCGTTCGATTCTGGGTAATCTGCCCAAACGTCCTCGGGCGCTCTCGGGCGATGCCATTGCGAATCTGAACTTTAGGAAGTTCCTGCCGGACCTGGGTTCGTTGACTCGTCGGTCGTCGCTTTCGTTTCGTTCGAATTCATCCGCGCAGAATACTCGTCCTCGCAGTCAGATTATCGCGGCAAAACCACCTCCGTCGGTCGGTCTGGCCCCTCAGCAGCGGCTCACAGAGCTACCACCGCCAGAGGCCATAGTGTCGCAAAGGAGAAAGTCTGAGTCTAATATGAATGGAGGTGTGGATAGTGCAGGCGATGAGCCAATTTCCGATCTACAGTCACTCCGTAACTCGACGGCTGCGAAGCATTCCTTTACCCGTCGGCCAAGTGCAGGTGGTCCTGGGGCACCGCCACTGCTGAGGAGAACTTCTTCAGATCACTCGTTGTATTTGCGAGCTTCGTCAACGGTCTCGTCTCTTGATCATCGTCCACAGTTTGAGCATATACACACGCAGGTCAACAGTCGGTTCAAGGCTATCAAGGATAGTTTGCAGGACTCGAGTAGTCGACTGCTCAGCATGCCGTCGTTCAACCTGCACGATATCCGGGCTGATTGGGGGTATAAGCCTTTTTTCCAAGACGTCTCCTACCGCAAGGGCCATGAGTATTCTGTGGAGGCGGATTCATCTTCATTTGCGCACGAGGAACACGCTCGCCAGCAGCGTGCCAATTCTCAGTACAATACATACCCTGCGCTAACCGAGGCTATGAAAGAACTGACCGGTGATGTTGTCGTTATGGGCGGCTACCGAGGTTCGATACTGCGCTCTGCCAAACCGCCGCATCGCCAGTTATGGGTACCGATGAAGGTCGGGCTGAACCTGCGCAAGGTGGATCTCGAGGTGGGTTTCAACCCAGAGGATGAGGAGACAATGGAAGAGCGTGTCATTCCATCCGGTATTCTCTCGCATGTCGGCCCAGTAGACATCTGTCGTCGGTTGATCAAGCGACTGCAAAAGTGCGACAACTCACTCAAAGGCGACCTTCGCGTCCAGGACTTTGGTTACGACTGGCGTCTAAGTCCGCACCTTCTCTCGCAGAAACTGATCAAGCATCTCGAAGGCCTTCCATGCAATGCACCAGACGTCCCGCGGGAAAACCGCGGGGCCTACGTCATAGCGCACAGTCTTGGGGGCCTAATCGCCCGGCATGCCGTGAACCAGCGGCCCGAGCTCTTTGCGGGGGTTGTTTATGCGGGTGTTCCGCAGCACTGCGTCAATATCCTTGGCCCGCTGCGCAACGGCGATGAAGTCTTGTTGAGTTCGCGAGTGCTCACAGCACAAGTCAACTTTAGTTTCCGGACGAGCTTTGCGTTGCTTCCGGAGGATGGACATTGCTTTATTGATAAACGGACTAAGGAGGAATATCCCGTGGACTTTTTCTCGCCGCAGGCTTGGGATGAGTATCGTCTGTCGCCGTGTATCAATTTCGCTCTCCCGCCTACGGGCAGGAATTTGATGGATAACCTGCCATTACTGGCAAAGCGACTCAGCATGCGCAACGGCAGCTTCCCAGAGGAGCCGGACTCCGCGCAGGAGTACCAATCAGACATGTCCTCCTCAACAGACATGCTCCAGCAACAACAGTCCCAACAGCTATCCCAGCCTCAACAACCACAACCTCAACCCCAGTCGCAGCAGCAACAACCACACTCCCGACCACCATCGCAAGCCTACGAAACCCACCAACCAGACCTCACCCCCAGCATCCACCACCACCCACCCCGCTACGCCGCCGCAAACCCCCAACACGACCACCAAAACAAACCCTCCGCCATAAAACCTGCCCTAGGCGGCCTTGTCGGCCCAACCGCACACCCGCGCGGCGCCGCGCAACCCAAAACCGCCGCGACAACGAACATCCCGCGCGGGCTGGCGATGAGTTATCTCGAGCGCACTCTGGCAGATGTCCGTCGTTTCAAGGAAGAACTCGTGTATAAAGAATCACACCAGACAGAGAACAGATACCCACCGTTTTCTGTGATTTTCGGAAAATCCGTTCCTACGGTTTACGGGGCGCGAGTTGAGTCCCGTGAGCAGATTAAGCGGCAAGATGCGTATGATGATCTTGCGTTTGCGGCAGGTGACGGTGTTTGTCTTGCTAGTGCGGCGATGCTACCGCCCGGGTATCGCGTTATCAAGGATGGTATGGTGAAGACGGATCGCGGACATGTGGGGTTGATGGGTGATTTGGAGGGGATGGGACAGTGTTTGTTGGCGCTGGTTCGGGGGAGGAAGATGGGTGTTGGGCTGGGAGTGCCGGAGTCCAAGGAGAAGGTGGAGGGTACATATATGCCTAATGACTCGAACACTACTCCTGTGCCTGCAGCTGAGGCTGGAACCGAACATGGGAGTAAGGGCGAGGCCGAGCATGAACATAAAACAACGGAGGGAACTGCTAAGGCAGACCATGTCCATCCTATACCGGTTTAATGATCGTGTTACTATATACTAATGATACCCCATTCGCTTGACATTGATTGGCCTTGGCCATATTTCATGAGATATGATTAGCATCTTGTTCATTTGGATATCTAGATGCATCCGTGCTGTATTCACTAAATATGTGTATATCATTGGTAATGAAGATCTATATTTATTTCATTCATGATGATGCTTGGCCTGCTTTAGGTGTATTATGAGCAATACCACTATAGCACTTGACATGAAACCAGAACAGCGATCCCGGGAAACGATATCTACGATCGACTGAGATATCGATACGGCGATATTCAGTGATAATAGCACATTTGTTGCGGCGGCTAAGTCTACAAGGATGGCATAATCTACGCACGTCCAGAATGACTACTTGGACTGAGGCATGAGCAGAGTTGAAAGCAATGGTGTTCAGTGTCGCGCTCGTTGGCCCCGTAGTGGTTTTGCAGTGTAGATTTCGGTATGGCGCATTGGAATGTAGAAATCGAGTCGTGGTCGATCATGGGGTGTCGCTTTCAGTGACCTCCCGTATCAATGCAAAGCGCAAGCGTAGACGGACGAAAGACCTCAATCGAATCCAACATTTCATTTCTTTCCCATTGCACAGCCCCCCGTTTTTCCACATACGAAAGAGCCGATGTAAACAAGAGAAACCGCTTTTTGAGAAAATTTTTTATTCGTCGCATCAGAAGCCCATCCGTAAGATAGCACACGCTATGGCTATGACATTTTCGCCTTCCCGACCTCCCAGAATTATCATCTCATCTCATCTCGTCTCCATCGCAAGCAAGAGCGGAACCAAGGATATTCGGGGTGCAAGAGAAAAAAGAGGAAATCGAAGTGAGGAGGAAGGGAATTTAGCGGAGACGGCGGGCCTCTCTCTCGGATTCGAGCAGGCAGAGGATGTCGTCGACCTTGACTGTTGCGGAGATTCTAGTTAGCTTGTGTTCCGTGTCTTTTCTCTTTCCACATTGGTTCCCTTGTTCGCACTGGCAATGGTCGTTCCGTAGTTGTCATCGTTTGGTCGACTTATGTTATGGTTGGTTGTGTCGTTCAATCGTGAATTGTTTCCGTATTTCTGTCAATTTTGTTGCCTCATTCTATACCAATCCCTTCGCTCGTTAAATTCGCACTCGTATACTCGTAACCAGTCTCGACGGATGCCGTATTTCGTGGGAAAAAATCGATGCCATCGCGAACACGGGAACCAACGAAAATCTCAAAATCTCAAATCAATCGCATCGCATACCTGGGCCCTTGACGTTACGGATGATAGAACGCGAGGTGTCGTCCATGAACTCAACGCGGACCTGGGTGACACCACCACGGGAACCTGCCCTTGTTAGCCTCTCTTCCTGCCTTTGCCTTCATATCAAAAATCCAGAATTTATAGCGTACCGGTACGGCCGAGGACACGAGTGACCTTGACGAGCTTAGTGGGCTGCTTGCTGGCGGCGTCCATCTTGACTGTAGGATTGGGCTCGACGACAACGAGAGTGACGGCTAAGAGGTATGAAGATAGCGCTTGACAAGGCGAAAAGGAACAAAGTAGAGTAGAGCTCGGAATCGGAGGTGTGTGGATTTGTGCGCCTTCTGTTTTGGGTTTAGTCGCCGTCACGTTACGCGAGGGTTCAGGGCTATGGACACCTTGTTTTTCAGGCTGTCAGGCAGACAGTAGGTTGAGTCATTCTTTAGTGGTAGATATGAACAGAATAGGTTATTATTAGCTTATTCCAGCTTGTCAATTAATACTACAATGAACCAATTGTCATTGCTCCTTTGATAGCGTGGGCGACCTGTATATAGTAACAGTATTGCCCCTCCGAACATCTACTCCGAAGCCGCTCTCCGACTGCAACATCTTCCGCTTTTGACAGACTTCTTCTGGTCAATTCTTGAATAGAGGCAATTCTCAGGATATTGCCTGATATCTGTCTATTTGTAATTGCTATATATTTACGTCTTCACTGCGATTCTCCCTTGCTCCTTCATACCCCTCGTCTATAAATTGCCCCGCGCTGATCGTCAAGATGGATCTTGTTAACCAGTGAGTCAATTGATGAGAACGAACTTGACTATGATACTGATAGTACTCCAGCCTCGAAGGAAGACTCCTCTTCGCCGTCCCCAAGAGCAAGTCCCCCCTCAATCCGCGCAAGACAAGAACCCAGCTAACAACAGAAAGAGGGCCGCCTCCAACAAGCAACCCTCGATCTCCTCGCCGGCTGCGACGTTCAATTCCGCCGCGAAACCCGCCTCGACATCGCCCTCGTCAAGAACCTCCCCATCGCCCTCATCTTCCTCCCCGCCGCCGACATCCCCACCTTCGTCGGTGAAGGCCGCGTCGACATCGGCATCACAGGCCGCGACCAGGTCGCCGAGCACGATGCCCAGCTCCCGCCCGGACAAGTCTCGAGCGTTGAGGAAATCATGGATCTTGGGTTCGGGGGGTGTAAACTGCAGGTGCAAGTGCCGGTGAAGGGGAGCTTTGAGAGCGCTAAGGATTTGATTGGGAGGAATGTGGTGACTAGTTTCACGGCGCTTGCGGGGCAGTTCTTTGCGGGGCTTGAAGGCGAGAGCGATGCTCCTAAGAAAACCAGTATTAAGTATGTTGGGGGGAGTGTTGAGGCTGCTTGTGCACTGGGTGTTGCCGATGGCATTGTTGACCTTGTTGGTGCGTTTCCCTCACCTTCCGAACTTATGAACTTCTTTAAGAATGGGCTAACGAACGCAGAATCCGGCGAAACCATGAAAGCCGCCGGCCTCAAGGCCATCGATACCGTCGTCACCAGCACTGCCGTCCTCGTCAAATCCAAAAACGCCACCAACCCGCTCGTGGACCTTCTCACCTCGCGTGTGCGCGGTGTCATCACAGCCCAGAAATACGTCCTGTGCCAGTACAACATCCCCCGTGCCGAGCTCGCGACTGCATCGGGCATCACCCCCGGCAAGCGCGCACCTACCATCACTGCTCTCGAAGAGGAGGGCTGGGTTGCTGTCAGCTCGATGGTGGAGAAAAAGAACATTGCCACCGTTATGGATGAGTTGAGTAAGGTGGGAGCGTCGGATATTTTGGTCTTGAACATTGCCAATTCGCGAACGGGTTGAGCTTCCTGGGGTTTGGCTTTTTGGGTTGCGTATAATGCATAGGAAATGGTATGGTATGGTATGGTATGGTATGGTTATGGTTATGTTTTAGGTTAATGTTATGCTATGCTTATAGACCGTTCATGATGAGAGTTGAATATAATTCGTAGGTATATATCCATTATGCATAATATACAGTACCCAACTCTAACCCGCTAAAAGCATCATACGAAGTACAGAGTACGATTGACAAAACTACAGCTGCTCCGCACTACCAACCAGCCTCTCAATCAACCCATCACTCTCATCCCCCGCCAACACCCCCCCAACAGCAGCAACCAAACCCCCCAACCTCCTCCGCCTAATCTTCTCCTCCAACTCCGCACTCTTCTTTTTCGCCAGATCTAGTAGCGGAGCCGGTAGATTCGCCAAACGCGCCACATTCAACCCGTAACTTCGATGCGCGACGCCCTCGCCCACTTCGTAGAGGAACGTAATTTGCTCCTCTTCCGTGTTGGTCCCGGACTCCGTGAAACGCATGTGCACGTTACGGAGTTCATGGTCGCGGAAGGAATGCACCATATTCGACAGATGTTGGTAGTGCGTGATGAAGAGTGTAAGACTGCGTAGCGAGCGAACCATGTAATCCAGCACAGCCTGTGCAATGGCAACACCGTCGTGCGTGGATGTACCACGGCCCAATTCATCGAGGATAACTAAGGACCGCGGGGTCGCTTGTTTGAGGATATCTGCTGTTTCGGATAACTCGACCATGAACGTTGACTCGCCGGCAAGCATGTTATCGAATGCGCCCATGCGGGTGTACACGGCGTCGAGCATGCCCAGTTTTGCGGATTGCGCGGGGACGTACGAGCCTATTTGGCCCATGATGGCAATCAATGCGATTTGGCGGACATAGCTTGATTTCCCGCCCATGTTTGGTCCTGTGACGAGTAGGGCTCGGGTTTGGTCGGAGGCCATGTCGATGTCGTTGGGGACGTAGGTGTCCAGTAGGAGCTGTTCGACCATAGGGTGGCGGCCTTGTTCGACGCGGATGCATGTTTCGTCTGTGTATTCGGGTTTCGAGTAGCCGGGTTGGTTGGCGATTGTGGCGAGGGAGATGAGACAGTCTAGTGTTGCGAGGGCTTGCACGCTGTCACGGAAGGATTGGTAGTGGGTGGATATTTCTGCGAGGAGGAAGACGTATGCTTTGTCACAGGCTGCTGCTAATGCTTCTTTGTGTTGGTCGCGTTGGCGGAGGAGTTGAATCACTTCGGGGGTGTGGAAGCGTGAGACTTTCTTGGTGCCACTGACTTTGACCCATGAGGCAGGTACTCTTTTGATGGTCGAGGAGCTGTTCTCAACTTCGATGAGGTATTCGATGCCGGCTACGGCGGCGTAGTCGACCTTCTTCTTGCCTATCGTTTCACCGGCAACAGTGCGGTGCTCTGATAGGTCGTGCTCGACGCTGGCTATACCCAGTTTCTCTTCGCTGATTTCTTCCGTTTCTTCGGACTCGCGAAAGAATGCATACTTGTCGTCGCTTTTGGCCGCGTGCATGTTAATCTTATTCAGGAAGAATACCACATCTTCCAAGATAGTCGGCAATGGCGCAAGAGCTTCGCTGACAACAGAAGACTTGAACCCAGTATCAGCCGGCGACTTGATATCAGAAAACTCCTGCGCGATCATCTGCATCGTCTGCAGAACGGTAAGGAGTTCCGGTCGAGTGCACTATCGCCACCTGTTAGCAGGATTCATCAATGATCTAAGGGAAAGGAGACTTACCTTCCCGTAATAAATCCGAATCAAACTCCTTTCCAAATCACTCTTGATCTTCCCTAACAACCCCTTAACCCTCTCCACCGAAACCGTCCTCTCAGAACTCATCAGCTCCTCCACAGCATTGATCCTCTCCTCAAGCTTCTCCTTATCCAACAACGGCCGTCCAACCCACTTCCGCAACATCCTCTGTCCGAAACGCGTATGCGTGCGGTCCAACGTCCAGAACAGACTCCCCTTCGCCGAATGGTCAGTCTGGTTCTGGTAGATCTCGAGAGAGACTAGTGTATTTCCGTTGAGTAGCATGTGCGAGCGCGCAGAGAAGTGCTGGAAGTACTTCGTTAACTCAAATACATGTTCGAGGCCGTAGTCAGTCATGTGCGAGATCATTGCTGACAGACAGATGGTGACTTGTTCGGGGAGACCGAGGACTTTTTGGAGGAGGCTGCTTGCTTGTGCATCGTCTGCGGCATTGCTTGACTTCATTTTCTCAGCGTAGAAACTCGAAACGTGGCTGTGGGATTCTGCAGCTGCGGTCTTCTTCTTCTCGGTCCTCTCGACGCGGACTTTGTCGCCGAAGACGTTCAGCTTGCTACCGGAGAGATGCTGAACCAGCTTCTCGGTTGCTTTGGATAGTTCACCAACGATAAGAAGCTCACACGGCGCAATATGAAGCAACCTCGTCTCAATCTCACTCCGCATAAACCCATCCTCAAAGTCATCATAAATCACATCCCCGGTAGCCGGCTGGACAGCCACAATTCCCACATGCACCTTCTCATCATTCCCCCAACCCTTCGCATTCGTCTCCGTAATGCACAGCAGATATCCAGTTGCTGGCGACCCCTCCGAAGCAGCAGGAGCAGGACCTTCCATCCCCTCCACATCATCGATATATGTACCCTTGGTGTAGAGGTTGGTGAGCTTGCGGCCAAACGGTGCGTTGCGGTTATCGCCGGCAGCCTTGAGAGCTGCCGTTTCAATTTGTCGGACCACGCCAACCTTGTATCCTGCCGTGATAAGGCGCTTCACGTGTACATGCAGACGATGGACGGGGATACTCGCGGATGCGAAACGATCGATATGCGCTTCCGACGGATCTACTCACCAACAACCATGATTAGCCATCTCCCAACAAAGCAGCAGCAAAAGAGTTCGGGGGAACATACGCTCATCATATCTCAACTTCCCCGGAATACAAACAATACTCAACTCCTTCGCTGCAACCCGCGCATCCTCCCCGAAAAACCGAAACTTATACCCAACCTCCACCACCAATATCGTATCCATATGCTTCCTCTTAATATCAATAACCTGTTTCTCCAACGGTGTCAGCTTACTCCCGCCCTTCTTCGTCGCTTTCCCTTTAGGTGCCGGTTTCGCGGGTTCTTCGTCGTCTTCAGCTTCTGCGACGTCTTCGGTGCCACCGGCATCATTGACTCCGTCGCTTCCGATTCCAATCAAGCAATCTGGGCCACCGAGTCTCTTGACGAATTTCTGGTGCAGCTTTTCCTTTTCTTTCTGTCGTCTCTTAGCCTCCGGATCGTCGGTGTCGGTGTCTTGCGTTTTCTCCGCGGCGATATCGACAGCAGGCGAGCTGGTAAACTTCGACAAATCCGTCCGTTGACTCGCATCGGCCACCGCCAGGTCCTGTTTTTCTGCAGCTGCAGCTGACGTTTTCCGGCCGAAGTCCTGGCTCCCATTAACCCTTGCCCGCTTCGGCGCCGGCGCCACTACTTCCTCATCATTATCTTCGTCTTCGTCCTCATCCTCTTTTTCTTCCACCACTTGGTTCTTATTCTCCTTATCCCCTTGCGAATCCTCCCGCTCCTTCGATTTTGGTTGCGGTTGGCTACCCGCGCCACTCGGCGATTGCTGCGACGGCTTCTTCCCGAAGAAGCTAGCGATTGTGGGCTGTTTCCGTTTTAGATCCGGTGGCGACGACGCGGCTCCTTGCGATGAGGATTGGGGCATTTTGCGTGTTAAGTGTAGTGGGCTAACTAGAGCGATTGTGCGGGTTTGGTTGGTTGCGACGATTAAACGGTAGGCATTGCACAGGGGGTACGGGGTGGTCTGGTCCCCTTGCGACGTGGCTCAGTTTAGGTAGTCTAGTATCGAGCGGTAAATTAGCTGTTAAAAGGTCAAATGGGTGTTTTTTGCATTATATGGATTGTGCTCCGGAGTCTGTACAGATACTCCGACGGAGCTTGACGCGTCAACGCGCTAATTGTCGCGATGGCGATATCGCTTATCTAATCAACCCTATAAGTCGACCTACGTGTGTGTACTATGTAGTCTGGTACTTTATTTCAAAAACATAGGATAGGAGTTTGGAAGGGATATGAATATGAAAGGGCGTTTAATTTGAAACATCTAATCTTATACCTTGTATGGCATATGAAATTATTCGCTGGTACGTCAATCGTATGTATATATCCCGACGGGTAATGCTCAAACTCCAAAGGAAGAGAGATGTAAAGCAGACCGAACATATTAGAAGACCAGTATCAATAGTCAGTAATGAGTCATGCGTTCGTATTGTCAATATACTAATTATAATGAAGCTGCTAAAACAAAATGGGTAATCTCGATGCTCTGTCCGATGGGGGTATAATAAAACATGCTAACGCTATATGCTCAAGTTCGATGCTGTTGATCAATCAAAAAAGTCCAAATACAAATGCCTTAGCTTCTGCGCCGTTGTTTCCACGTCCCGAATGATACAAGAAGTATAGCGGGATAGTCGTGGGGGTGCATAGTGAGCGTCACCTATGATGAAGGGCATCCGTTCAAACAAAATTGCTCAAACTCTTCTTCCTCCATGTCAGAGATCGTTGCGTCGGGCGAGAGATCACGAAACACAGACGGTTCCCTGTAGTTGCTAGGGTGGGTACCCATGGAATATATATGATCTTCATCGGGCATTTTCGGCAATGAGGCCGTCAATAGAGTTGGCGTCCGGTCATGATCGTCAAACAGACCGAGTCCAGCCCGTGGCTCATCGCCAAAGAAATACTGCGGCGGAAAGGCAGCGTCACTAGTATAGTGCTGGTTTGAGTCGGGGGAATCCCAATCAAAAGGACTGTCAAGACTCTCAGGCACATCCAAAAACGGCTCGATGTTCTTGTCCGTGGTAGTGCTAGCGGGTGCTTGCATGAGGCTCGTGCCATGAGCGCTGGTGGTTGACTGGAGAGAGTCTGAGAGGAGATCATTTCCACGAGAAACGGAAATCTCAGGCTCCGGTACAGGCTGATCAGGTTCACGGACGCCTATGTCGTGATTGCTCGGTTCATCCAGAAAAACCGAAAATCCACGGCGAGGTTTAGGTCCCTGTCTTCTGAGGGTCAATTCGAAGTCGTCATCGTCATCAGCGGCCCTACGCGAAGGGCGATGGTCGACACCACGAAACATGAGAAACCGAGGGGCACTGGGCCTGACGATACGAGCACTTCGTCGAGGCTGTACTCGGAGATTCTTGCTAGAGGCCGTGCTGGTAGACTTCTTAGACCGCTTCCTAGTCTGGACACGATGAGTGTTGGGATCAGCCTCAGAGAGAACCCGCTTTGGGCGAGGGACGCGTCTAGGAATCGGTGTCTCCCCAGGGAGAGGGCTGCCGTCATCCACATCTCCTGATATCACACGTTGCTTCCGCAGTATGCCTGTGGGGGAGAAGACAAGCTCCGTCGGTTGCACGCCCATCGAAGTCTTTTCCATCCGCCTCAAAACACTCTCGTCCTTCTTCTGGTTTCGCTTGCGTCTCATCTGCTCCGTGGCAGAGTCGAAGATATCCATTCCGGGCCATAAAACACCCTTCAACCTCGTGATCTCATCGGCCCTCTCCCTTTCTGCATCGGCGGTACGCGGAGAATCAAAAGAATCATCGTCTTCAACGAAAGGGTCATAGCTCACAGATCGACGCAACAGAGAGAAGTTGGTGTCCATGCTGCGGTGGAACCTCGAGTCCCAAGCTGGTATGCTCTGCATAAACACACCACTATCGTCATCGGGTTCAGACTCGCATTCCTGTTTCCACGGCGTGGGGATAGGTCTCGAGGGCGTCACCGGCAACGGATGGGCATGGGAAACACGATTCGAAGGCGTAGCCGGCCGGGGGTAGCTCGTATAAATCACATTATTCTCGTTGGCAGCAGCATTGCCCATGGTCATGAATGTGCCCGGCGGACGAGTATCAGATACCGTACGCAATGACGGACGAGCTGGGGGATCCGGGTTCTTCGGGCTAGCTGTAGCTTGAGCCTTGGCCGTCTTCTTAGCCACATTACCTGTGCCATTCTTTCCTTGGGGCTTTTTCTTGCGAGCTTCCTTCAATGCCATCCGATCAGAGAGTAACTTGGGAAGGTTATTGGCTTTGTACCACAAGTCATAATCGTCCAACAATTCCGCGGCTTGCGGTTCCTGTTGACTGCGTATCTGGAGCTTGAAGTAACTGGACAAGTGGGCCTTTGAGGAGACGTGAGTCAACAAGTGAGAGACATCGCTGAAGGAGGGACGTTTGGGACAGATATTGCACAAAAGTGCATCTGCGTCCATGATGGCCAGACAAAACGAAGAGGGAAGAGGATGAACGACTAAGGAAGCAGCCGATAAGAGATGCAGACCCCTGCTTCTGCATGCAAGAAACAAGCCTAAAAAAGGACAACGACAAAACACCAAGATAAGAAAGACTCAACCCGGAGTTCCAAATAACGCCGGGAGATGAAGAAGTGACGAAGAGTGTTGATGGGAGAGGAACAAGAAAGAGAGCTTTGGCCAGGACTGTCGAGGAAGGAAGAAGGGAAGCGGAAAAGGTCGATGGCAGAAGATGGGAAGGTGCACTCAGGACCGCCCAAACGGGAAGGTGGTCACGTTTACGAAGAACACCGAGATGAGACGAAAAGGATAGCCGTACACAGCAGCAAAAGAATCGAGAAAAACTACCAGTAGAGAAATCAATTGCCATTGAATCTGTAATTAGCCTAAATAATAGATATCTTTACAGAAATGTGCCATTGGATCTTAACGGCCGACTGCGAGGCCATTGTGGAGGGGTATGAAGCGGAAATAAGTAACAATGGCGTTCTCTCTTCTCCTGCCTTGTATCCCATACTCCATGAAACAAAGGAGAATGGGTTATTAGATTGGCGGAGGTAGATGACCTACGAACTGCAAAGGAACAGCGGTCTGAAACGACAATAAAGGCTACTTTGCCAAGCATTTCGATGTTACTGCTTTAGGCATGCAACTGATCTTGTTAGTTCTATATTTGAGACATGGTCTGACGGAGGAAACTCACTAGACTGGATCTACTTCCTTGGTTCCCTCGAACCTCAGTAAACTCAAGCCCGCAACTCCGAAGCATGTATGGAAGACGTCAACCATATCACCAGGTCGATCAGCAAATCCTCCGGCCTCCGGGTCCTACGAGGTGTCAGTAGATGGCTCGCCCCAGAAGGACTACGGGTAAACACACCTGACACCGTAGGATGAATGCAGCGAGCTTGCTTCCATCGACCCAATGTAGTCGACCAATCATGGCCAAGCTGGACATAACCCACCAGCTGTAACAGGAGTCTTCAAGTTTCTCCGGACGTCCATTGAGCCCGCCGTTCTCCAGCTGTCTTTCACTGAGCCAACCGGCCAAACGGTCTACGTCAATGGCGTCCAATTCTCCTGCGATCGCCAGAGCCCCTACGCAGGTAAATACCTGGCCCGCATGCGACTCGGCTCCAGGGCGGATACCGTATGCTCCATCGAAGTTTTGACACCCATGGACATAGGCAACCGCCTTGGGAACATCGACCATGTGAAGGAGTCCTAAGAGAGACAGGGCGTTGAAGGCACCGTACAAGAAACGCGTGTCCAGCTCACCCCATTCGTCTCCCATGAAGCATCCGGTTTCCTTGTCCTGTAATCCTGCAATGACTGTGATGGTTTAGCAAACAGTGATTGGTGAGAATACGATAGCATGAAGGAAAGAAAAAAAAATCATATCGTACAAGAAGCAACTTTTTGCTTGCCCCCAAGCCCGCGCTCGTCCAATTCGTCCACAGCATCGAGCATGACGAGGACCTGAACGGCCGAAACCGTGTAGAGCATGTGCGCATCATGGCCGGGGGCAGCACCGAAGCCACCATTGTCCCGCAAACACGAGAGGACAAAATTAATCGTTTCCTCACGAGGCAGAGCTTCGGGGTGGTCGAGGAGATGCAGAGCTGTCAAGCCCCAGTAGACGCCATTGAGTCGTAGATGCTCCGTGAGCCAATATTCCAGCTCGTCTCTCCTCTAGACATCACCCGTCAACCGTTGTTCTCCTCTTGACGAATGGCAGACTAAGAATCACGCACAGTGTCAAGATTCTTTACATAGACCACATGCTTGTCAGCATAGAGCTGCAGGTCCGATTGACGCCCAGCAGCCCGTCCGGGGCCAGAGACTAGAGCCATGTTGGTATTTTCAGATGATCTTCAGCTTCAAAGTTAGTGGCAAGAAGGCTGATCTTTGTATAATTTTGGTTCGTCCAGCCAGGTAACAGTGGTTAGGTAAGTATGGGGTCAGATGAGGGGTAACCACAAAAAAAGAAAATCAAGGGAAAAAAAAAGAAAAGTATTGCGACGACTAGCCACGCCAGCTGTCAGATCGGTCAATTAACCAAGACTTAACGAGCGAATCATGCCGTCATTCAGGCTGTACCGCACTGTATGTATGTGTCAGAGGCACGTGTGTGCGTGTGGTGGTAGAAGAGGAGAAAAAGTTTTGTGGGAGTCGAGCTGGTTTGACAGCCGGAACTCGGGTCAAGAGAAGGACCGACATCCGATAGCCGGAGATCACGTGACTTATTGCCACAGGAGGGACGAGCGTCGGCGGGGCAGGTGTTTCAGAATCTGCCCCCTGAACAGTTATGCAGCTCACCAAAATAGTACACTGGATGGAGCACGCTGGGTACGTATCAGAGTACGTACTGCGGAGTTCTGCCCGCGTACACAGTACCAGCAGAAGTACTCTGTACGTACCTGTAATCGGGATTGATTCTCTGCCCATTTTTGGTTCTACAAGTTACCCAGGTACCAGTACTTTGTACTCTGTACTATGTACAAAAATAAAGTGGCGATACCGATCAGGGGTCAAGTCAAGTTCTGCACAAGTACTCCGTACTCTGTAATCTGTATGATATGCATAATTATGCGCTACTGCGATGAGAGTTTGCTCTTGACCATTTTGAGCAAAGCTCTCCCACGTGTCCTGCCATTGCTCAAGCGATTGTGTTGTTCTTATTGTCCGTCGAATCAGCATTTGGAATGATTGTAGTCCCGAAGTGAAAATTTACTGCTATTCCGGATCGGGAAAGTAAATGACGGAATTCGCCAACGAGCGTTGAGATGCATCCCCACTTGACTTTCTGTTCCTGATCCAGGGGTAGTTTGACGGTGCACAAGCCCCTCGTTAACTGTGCAGTATGGAGTACTTACGGAGTACGTAGGGGGTGAATTACTCAGTTATCCGCGGATGGCGACGTTGTCCTCGAGGTACTCCATCTGATGATAATCTTTATCTGATTCTTACTCTGTACAGTAGAGTACTCGTAGGGCGGGAAATAATGAAACACACGCACCGTTGGATAGTCACCACAGAGACCATGTAACCATGGATACAATGTCTCTGGATGAATTCAGGAACCGGCTGATCCAAGCGTTATTCCGCCCAATTCCCCGGCAACGAGAGTACTGTGCTACAGTGTACTTTAGTATCTTAATAGTAAGGAGTATTTCTTACTGCTCTGGATAGTATGCCTGGAATGTCTACTCCGTACAGAGAGTTCCTCATACTCGTACCGAGAACCCTATGACTCCGCCAATTATTTCACCCAAGAAAGACTAGTGGCGAGTACGTGCGAGAACTAGTGTCAGTCTGATTCCGTACTCCTCCTCATACTCTCATTGGCGGTCGACAAGTACATCATCCCACCCACGGCTCCAGCTGCCATTCATAGTCCATGCTGGGACTGTTTATTGGCCACACAGCACTCACCGCCTCCACTCTCTGATCTTTCGGTGTACTGTTCCTGGGCGCAAAACAATGGTCATAATTGTTCGTCATAATAGACTGTACCCTGGGCAGTCACACCTGGTCAGTCATAGTTAACAGCATTAAGACATGGTTACTACTGTATTCCAGAGTACTCTTCTGGTCTGACCACACGAATCATTGGTGATCATAACCTAGCTTTCCAATATTAGAGTCACTTCAACAGGCACCATTACTTACAGAGTTCGGATCATTACATGGTTCTGCGAGCATAATTCCTACTAATAATAATACCCTATCCCAACTGGGAGCACTCTCTTTCTTCCTGTGATACTCAGTGTGCTCCATCTCCTGACAACTGTCCATCTTAACTATCTTTCTTGTATCATCATCAGTTGCAAAACGACATTACCCGATCGAATTACTCTTTTTCTCTTTCTTTTCTGTGACGAAGGGTTAGTTGGAACGTGCCTCGTTCCACTCTCCTTTGGGAAATCCATTACCTAGAGCCCCTCTTACGCTCTGCTTTCTCTTATTTGATCTTTTCTATTTACTCTTAACCATCAATCTTTATCGTCACAAATTATTCCCTTTTTACTTTACTTCATTATTTTTTTTTTAGAGTTACTCTTGTGCACTATCCATCCCAACTTCGACACCATCTCTCCTTTCGATCTCCCTGACGTCTTCAACCACCATCGCCAATTCTTCCTCCAACCTCCTCGTGGGCTTCGTCTGTCCGTTTCCTCGGACGGGTCTTTCCATTATAGCAACGATTGGCGACGACGAAAAGAAAAGAAAAAAAAGCAACGCAATCCAGCACGAGAATCCCATCGTCCTCGTCGCACTACGTCAACGTCCCCCCAGTAGCGACATTCACCACGCGGACGAGAAAAAGCAACCAGGACAACTGAACGAATCTGAAAAGAGGATTTCATAATAACATGAGTGCAGTCTGGTATGTTTTGATCTTATTATTTTTATTTCTTTTTTCTTTTCCTTTCTTTCATATCTATCCTTTGATCGCGTGGGGTGGCGAGCAGAGCTATAGTGGTCGTGCTGGTGCTGCGAACTCTCCATTGCTCGTTGAAACCACCACGGTGGAAACCCCCAGCAAGGGGATCTTCTTTTTTCTTTGCAGCAATGGAATCCATCAAGTGCCAGCTTTATATTTATAGCCCTCCATTGTTTCATTCAAAGCCCCTACGTTGCTCTATCCCCCATTCGCGTCGCTCTCCTTGCGGTGGGCACCCTTTTGCGTCTTCTTTCTCTTCTTTCGGCCTTCCACACTCCCACCTCCCTCCTGCCTGCGTACCAGCACGGTCCTTTGTCTCGAGCCATTTTTTCCACTGACAAAAGCCATGTCGCTGATTTCAGATCCGACCCCATCAGAACTCTTGTCTTGTATTGCGCCCCCCAACATCGCGTCCTCCGTCCGCTCCAAACCCAGCCGCCGACGACTTCGCCAAACACAGAACCAGAAACAGACACACCCTTGGGAAGCGAAATAGGAATTGGAAAAGGCTGGTTTCCTTCCAATTCTTTCTTTCAACGTTGGGAGGCAGAAAAGAAAAAACACAACAATATTCGTCATCTTGCGGGACTTGTGAGAAACAGGCAACTAGTCCGGTAAAAAATCAAGACAACAATATATGCCTCAGGGGCTTATACATAAGAGTAAGGCCCCATATTTGGATTCATTTCATTGTGGATGGGTCAGGCAATATCTCTTAAACGGCGAGAGGATCTGTCAATCCTCTCGTCATCCGGAGTACATGTCCCATTTCGTCTTCGCCCTCTTCCCCCCTTATTCTCACTTTTTCCGAGCATATTGTAATATGTCTCGCATGAACGGTTGGCTAACTCGCTCCTCTTGCCTTAAGAAAACGGCCTATCGTGTTCCTCTTTTGAAGGCTTAAATCATTATTCCGGTGCCCTGAGATATCATCCTTCAATTCACTCGTCGCCGCAATACCCCCTTAACGGTCCGTACTAGGCAAACGTCCACATCCACCACCGCCATTGCGAGACCCACGATCTTCCCTCTCACTCACCAGTCAAAATGCCGTCGCGACACTCGGCCGTTCCTAATTTAGATCTAAGCTCTTTCTCCCTGCAGACGAATTTGAAGATCTCGTCTCCACTGTCACCGGGTGGCCAAAGCTCCGAGGGGCCGAGTCCCCTGACACCCCGTTCCCCTAAATCTTCATCGAGTTCGCCATTCTTCAAGGGGACCACGATCCGTCCTGTCACCCAAGATTCCAATACCAAGTCCACTAGTCCAACGATTCCACACTCCCCTAGTTCCTATACTGCCGAACCACCTGCCACGCCAGGTGTTACGGCCATTCCCCAATACCCACCTTCCCCCAAGGATACTCCGCGCCATAACCGCGACCAGTCCCGGTCGTTTTTTGCCAATCTTAAGGCCCCTAAGTCGTCCCACCGGGCCCAACGGTCTGACAGCTCCAATACCTCGAGTGATAAGCCCAAGAGCCGGGGGAGCTCGACGGATCGCAAGACTCCCATTTCATCCAAACAGTCTGAATCATCTCCTGATCTGTTGGGTGCCGTTGCCCAACCAGAAGAAAGTAGGTTTCCATGCTCAAGGTCCGAGCGCGCCAGACGGCTAACTAACTTGATCGATAGACACGGACAATTCAGACGACAAGAACTCGCAATTGGGTATCAAGAAGGTAGGCTCGACTACCGAACCGGGCGTGAAGAAGAATAAACCCCGTTTTGCGAACCTCCTGTCGCGATCCCGTTCGATCAGACTGGACGACTCGTCCGCCAACCGGCTTGCCAACAGACGCCCTTCCACGAGCTTCATGAGACTCGAAGATACCGCCAAGCGGGAGTTCCAAGAACCCCCGAGATCTGCGACATTTCGGCCCGAGCGCCCGGTCAAAACTACCGGAAATCAGATGGCTCGCAACTATACTGCGCAATCCCCTGTGGATTTTGGCAACAGCGCTGCTCGAAACAAAAACCTCGGTGGTGCAATGGTTCCATCCGCGTCGTTAAGCCAGGTGTCAGGTGCCTCAGCTGCGTTGTTTAACAACATCAAGCAGTCCTCCACTGGTGCTGCGGACCGTATCGGCAAGGCCGGCAAGGGATTCTTCGGCAAGATTACGAGGAGTGGCAGCACCAACGAGCGCGAGTTGATTAACGATGACAATTACGTCTGCTCAGTCATCAATATGCCTATTATTGAACAGGCCCGACGCACCAGAATCTCGAAGCGACTCGAAGATTGCAAAGATAAAACGGAGTTTTGGATGCCCGCTTTGCCATACCGCTGCGTGGAGTAAGTTTGCCGCTAACTTACTGTCAGACATCTTACTAATGAACTTTATAGTTACCTTAACTTTAAAGGCTGTGAAGAAGAAGGACTCTATCGTGTGCCTGGTAGTGGAAAGGAAGTGAAACACTGGCAGAGACGCTTTGATACCGGTGAGTCTGATTGTCAACTTTCCGGTTTTGCTGTTGCTAACATGTTTCAGAACTCGACATCGATCTCTTCGAGGAACCCGATCTGTACGATATCAACACTATCGGTTCATTGTTCAAGGCATGGCTTCGCGAATTACCCGACGAGTTATTCCCAAAGGAGACGCAAGCCATGATCGCTGAAAAATGCGAGGGAGCAACGACCGCTCCGCAACTGTTAAAGGACGAACTCTCGAAGCTGCCACCCTACAACTACTACCTTCTCTTCGCCATCACCTGTCATCTCAACCTCCTCCACTCCTACGTTGACCAAAACAAGATGGACTACCGCAATCTTTGCATATGCTTCCAGCCATGCATGAAGATTGATGCCTATTGCTTCCACTTCCTGGTCTGTGACTGGAAGAATTGTTGGCAGGGATGCTGGACGGAGAAAGAATATCTCCAGATTGAAAAAGAGATGGATGAGAAAGAGCAGGCGGCCGCACAGGCCGAAGCTGAATCGGAATCGCAGCATCCGAACGAGAGAGCCATCTCGTCCTCCGGTAGCAGCCAACCAGCCGCAGAAGAGGAATCGCAACGTCCTCCCTCTCGTCCCGAGACATCCAGGGGCCGTAAACAGAGGCCAAAGGATATCAATACCGGTGCTAGTGCCACCAGCAGCCACACCAGGAGTATTTCCCAACTACCCGAGCTTGGGCCACCGCTTTCTCCGATCCGAATTTAAACGACACTCGCTTGCCATATTGGCTGACAGGACATAGTCCTGACGATTTTCTTTTCCCGTCGATACCTCGTTCTCCCTCATCAAATTGCGTCGTGAACCATTTCTCATCTGATTTGTACTTGATTACTTTTTGGAAAAAGGCTGGCCTACCTTGAAGCTCTCGTTCCTCTTTAATTGTGCTTGGCGCCAGCGGAAGATATCCAAAATTGCGTTCGTCTGTACTTTGTATATCCAACGTTTCCGAATCTCCTCTTTTTGGTTTTGGTTCTCGATATCGATTGCGCTACATGATTTATCGGTTCTCTTTTTTTTTTTTTTTTTCACTGTCCATACCCATGTCGATTTTTTTTCCCCTGATTGTTGGTTTTCTGCTTGCTGTCATGGTTTCTGCTACATTGCCATTTTGAAGTGCATGCCTGGCGCCCTTGGAGTCGGTTTGTATCTTTTACCTTTCTATCTTGTCTGTGTAACTCTTTCTCATTTACTATTGTTTATGGCTTTGGTGATAGGATGGCAATCTGCTTTATTTGGTTCCTGCTTTTATATGGTCGTATGTATTTCTCTTTATCTTTTTCAGTCGCACTGGTCTTGCAGCTATGTTTCTTTTGTTTATGCACCCTTCTAGATTGGCTCTGGGTGCGATATTGTATGATAGGCGAGCCCAATTCAGTCGAGAATGACAGTAATTTGCTTGGCTTGAGTGTTGTTCTAGGTGTCCAAAATAATGGAAAAGTAAATCACAGCTTTTTTGATTCGTCTCAATGGCAGTATGTATAGTTCAACATAGCACAAACAAGAACCATCGACTCCAACCCAACGCCAGATAGTCCAACAACAAGAAGAAAGAAAAAGACCAACCAAACAGTATTAACCACTTCAGTTACCACCCTTTCTCGCCTTCTTCTCATTCGACCGCATCTTCCTCTCATTCCTCCGTATCCTATCCTTCCGCTCAGCCCTCGACATCCCCCGCACAGAGCTCCCCTTCGCAGCCGCATCCTCCTCCTTCTTCCAATCTTTCTCATCAACCTCCACCAACCAATCATCATCATTCTTGTTCTTCCCCTTATATCCCCATCTAGGTACCCACTCGCCCTTCTCCTCGTCATACACCAGCTTCTTACGCCGCTCCTTGTCCGCAAGCGCAGCGCCGGGCTTCGTACTGTACTTCCCGATGCCCTTCTTGCGCGCGAAGAGTTCCCATTTCGTCGGGGGCTTGGGCGTGGGCAGAGGCTTGTGCCGGGGGAGCGCGGTGGCGGGCGGTGGGAGGGTGAGCAGCACACCCTGTTGCGGCGAGGAGGTGATGGGGCAGGTGGTTATGAGTTGGTTGAGGAGGGATTGGACGCCGTCGCGGGCGATGGACTTGAGAGAGGTGTTGAGGGGTTGATCGCGGGGGAGTTCGAGGGGGTTGGGGTCATTGGCAAGCAGGTGGCCCAGGTCGAATGTGTAGGGGGTTGGTTTGGAGACGGTGACGGGGCTTTTCACGGTGTTAGTTTGCTTGATGCTTAGCTGTTTTGGATGAAAAAGAACGTACAGTCTCTCAGGCTTCGAGTCGGCTCCCGCTGTAGGGGTGTTTGCCATTTCGACTTCCGTCATTTTGATTGTTGCGCTGGTTTTCGCAAACAAAGCGCAGGCCAAAAAGGTGATGTTGGTGACGGAAGTTGTATGCGAAAAAATTGGTTCTAGATAAATTTTGGACCGCCGCTTTAGCGCGGTGTCGGAACCGGCGCTTAAGGGCGGCCGCCACACTATTCCCGTTTCAGTAACAGAAATAATCTGCTGTGCTCCGATTCCCCAAGTTCACATCTTCCATCAAAAAAACTACCTTATTACCCCCACCAACTCTGCCCAATTCGCAGCAGCTTGCTTGACAGTAAACCACTGGCCCGCGCCGGTGCCTTGCAGTCAGACAATGGCTTCTGCTTTCTGCCGAGGCTGCCTCTCGCGGCTCCCTCGAGCAAGTTTCCTACCTCCGCCGCCTACCGTCCCCCGAACCACCACCACCGCAACCGCAGCAGCAGCAACAGCCGGATTCCACACATCTGCCGTGCACTATGCCAACCCAACAAAAAAGAGCAACAGCATGGACAGCGGGCCCAAATACCGCCAGGCCAAATCCGCCAAGATGAAGAGGAAGAAGCCGGTCGAGCGGACCCGTCCCCCGCCCATTGGCGAGCGCAAGGCCCTCCGGAATCGCATCGTGCTGGGCAACCCCAATGCTCTGGAGCCGGCAGATATGCAGAACCTTTCTGTTGAGAATATGGGGGACCCGCGCGTGCGTGGGACGGTCGTTGGCCTGCCTGTGTCGATGCTGGAGCAGTTGCGGTCCGTTCATGCGTTTAAAAAAAGTCAGCGGTGGGGGTTATTCCGTCGTCCAGCGACTTTTATGAGGAAGGAGGCGTTGGAGATGGGACGGTTGTTTGAGAAGATCTCGGGTGAGGAGCATGGTAAGGTTGTTAAGAAGGTTATTACTGGTAAGGTGGGGTCGGGGAAGTCGGTATTTTTGACGCAGGCTATGGCTATGGGTTTTCTCAAGAATTGGGTTGTTCTCACTGTTCCTGAGAGTGAGTTCTTTTCCTACTTCTTTGGTGATATATAAGCTGACTGGTTTAGCCCAGGAATTGGTCAACGCGCATACTGGTTACGCGCCACTTAATGACACCAACCCCGGCCTCTACGTCCAGAACCAAGCCACTTCGCAGTTACTGCAGCGCACGTTCAAGGCCAATGAGAAGGTCCTGTCCGGCCTGAAGGTTTCCCAGCAACACCCTGCGCTGAAGTCGCTCGTCAAGCCCGGCATGACTCTGGCACAGCTCACCGGCCTCGGTATCAAGGACCAAGCCGTCGCCTGGCCCGTCTTCCAGGCCTTGTGGGCCGAACTCACCAGCACGAGTGCGCCTCGTCCCCCGATCCTCGTCACCGTGGACGGCCTCTCGCACTGGATGCAGAACTCCGAGTACCGCACCGCCGACTTCAAGCCCATCCACGCCCACGACCTCGTCTTCGTGCGCCACTTCCTCTCGCTGCTCAAA
The DNA here is from genome assembly GCF_016861735.1 of Aspergillus chevalieri. Taxonomy (NCBI): domain Eukaryota; kingdom Fungi; phylum Ascomycota; class Eurotiomycetes; order Eurotiales; family Aspergillaceae; genus Aspergillus; species Aspergillus chevalieri. The sequence goes on from NC_057365.1 coordinate 508,504, forward strand.
CCCGGTGCCAACGGCAAGTCCACCCTCCCCAATGGCGGCCTCCTCCTTTACGCCACCTCTGGCTCCAACAGCCCGCGCATCTACTCCTTCGACGTCGCCCTCAAGCAGCTCGAAGCCACCACCTTGGGCGTCAATCCTAAGAGCCCAGAATTCCCGCAGGCAGATGCTTACCAGAACCCGGACCTGCGCGTCATCGAGGCCTTCGCCGCCCCGCAGCCCGCCTCGGATAAGGAGGGTAAATTGGAACTGCAGCCGCTGTCTGGTCTCACGCGCGAGGACACCGTGGGGTACATGGAGTTCTGGGCGAAGAGCGGTCTTATTCGCCAGGTTATGGATTTCCAGTGGGTGTCGCAGCTGTGGACCAAGTCTTCTGGTGGTATTATTGGGGAGTTGCTCCGTCTTGGGAGCCGACTTAGGGTACCTCAGCGTACTTGATTGGTTTTATGGGTCTTCTTGTCGTATGAGTATGGGATGGAGAGCTGACGTCGGACGGTTAGATGGCCTGTGATGAAGATCTGTATTCTACTTATGTTTTCAGTGTGATTTCTTTTCTTGTTGATTTGTATGGATAATGGAATCAAAAAATTTGTATGTTCATGGATAATCGTACTCTATACTAGTGTGTATAGCATTATTCTGCGAGCAACTCTGGATTACCTTGTTCTTAGGCTGGAAAAGACGTGCTTCGTGGCTGAGTAGCGCCGGAATAAAGACGACCCTGGTGGATTGTAGGGCTTATCTATTACAGCCTCCTCGTGTGCCCCATGCAGATCACGGATTCTACAAACACATAGCGATTGTTCGATCGCAGCATGCACTGCCCAAAAATGGATACGGCGCAGCAAGGCACCCACGATATGGGGGACTAAGATATTAATCTTCTCTTTACCCGGAATCTCCCTGTACTTCATCACTGATTTCTCAAATTCTACCAAAATGGCTGACTCTCTCTCTATCGCCACGTGTGCCATCTACGCCGTCCTGTTTTTTCCGGTTTTGTATCTGCTTGTCAGACATGCACGCTTTGGCTTGGCTGGATGGCTTTTGTTGTTGATCTTCTGTATCATCCGGATTGTTGGTGGTGCTTTGGAGATAAGCCATACTGGCACTGCTGCCGGCATTATCTCCAGCGTGGGACTTTCGCCTCTGCTGTTGGCAACGAATGGCATCCTGCATGAATCGTGAGTGCAGACATATCTAGCCGGAACCTGAAGATCAATTTGGCTAACCCAGACTGAAAATAGGAGAATATACCACATCCGCACTGTAGGCTGGAAAGTCCCTGCAATCTTCGAATTCCTCGTGCATGGTCTGGTGGCTGCTGGGGTCGTCCTTACGGCCATTGGGTCCTCAAAACTCCAGAGCCTTGACGGGTCAATCGACAGTGCTGAGAAGATGGTCAAGGTGGGTATTGCTCTCTTGACTGCTGCATGGGGGATACTGGTTGTGCTGGCTGGACTGTCTTTTGCCGCGTCACGGACAAATTATGATGCCATCGTCCGCGCAGGGACAATTGTGAGTTTCCGTTCACTAAACCTCTGCATCAAGTATAGTTTTCAAACTAACAGCTCCCCAAAACCAGCTGCTCTACTCCGCCTGTCTCGCCCTCATCTTCAGCGGTATCCGCGTCCTCTACACTCTTGTCGTTCTGTGCACACAGAAGGGATCTTTCATCCTGGATTACGATACCCTTGCACTCCGCGTTGTGCTCAGCTTCCTGCCCGAGGTGATCGCGGTGATCATCTACATCTGCGCAGGTATTATGACCCAGTCGGCAGCGAGCAAGCTGGCTAATTATGAGCCGGAAGATTTGTCGGGGCGGAGACATTTTACTACGTCTCGTGCGTGAAGGAACGTGCGTGAAGCAACGAATCTTATGTGTGCTATGTTTTTGTTATGCAACGCTGTGATTTGGTAATAAATACCCATTTGAGTTTATACAAAGAGCTATGGCGTTTTGAAGCTTGGTCTTCTTGGGTCGAGACTGGGATCACAGCCTTGTCCGAGCAAATGGCAACATTATTCGCCTTCCGATGGCTATTGCTATAGTGGGAGCACTTTCATCAATCGTACTTTCTCCACTTGCCCTTGTAGGGATGGCACGTCCTGAAAAGACTAGTCAATGAATGAGAGTAAAAGGAACAGGATGAATAGGGTGGGATAGACAGGGATATATGTTTCGACTATTTAATTATGTCTTTTGTGACATATCCAGTGGCAGCTTGCACTTTCAAGAACTACCGTCTTCTCACTATCACGACCGCCCCCCTCTGTCCCATTCCCATAGAATTGATACAAAAATAAACAACAAAAAATGACAGATTTCGTGAGTCCCTGCAGGTCCAACTATGAGTGTCAGCCAAGATATCGTGGAGGTGATACTCCAATGTCCAAATTTTTCTGGTTGCCAGAATGTAAGCCAGATTCAAGGATAGTAATATCCACCTCTTCCTTAAGAGCACCTGAACTAGCCATGAAAGTTTTGGTAGACTCTCTTTTCACTCCTGTCGTTACGCTTACTGGCCTGGTCCCTGTCTAGGGGTATCGTGATGATACTCTTCACCCGATACCGATTAAGACCAGGAGGACAGACTGGCCCATGGGCACCAGCATTAACCTTATCGTGGATGGCTCTGCTGTATGCTTGAAAATTGGCATCGACCTAAGGCGAAAAAGAATGCACGTTTCTGGATTCGTTAACCACTGGTAGTGTCTCCAAGGGATCAAACAATGCCTGACGATTCTTTCTCTTGACACCCTTTTCAAACTCGACCATCCAAGCCACATCGACCTCACTTATCAGGTTGTGTATGATATTCGCATAGTGCCAACTCTTGCACCTTCCGAGGAAGAAATGCTTGCAATTGGAAATGAAACTGGCACATCCACCCACATGCTGAAGTGAGAGTCAAACTACTCTGACAACTGCTTGATGAGATAAAGGCGATTTCATCCGATTAGGAAGTGTATAATTCCAATCACTAGCCAGCATCAATAGAACGCCGTTTCCAAGTCCTTGCATTAACCGCTTGCCATCAATCACGTGAGAGTCTTTGACGCCAGCAGCAAGAGCAATCCTTGCAATGACTTGCTCAAATGTTTCCCGTCAACTGTACCTTTGCACTATCGCACTAGTATTGAGCAAGCGAATTCAACCCCGGCCATTGTCAGAATGATAGCCCATCCCCTTCGTTCTGCACTTGACAGGTGTGTACGGAAATATCCAGCTCCTTTCAGGATTGTTACCGCCTCTTCTATATCATTCACTAGCAGCCCAAGATCGAAGGCCTGAAAGTTGTAGGTGTCACTAAACGTGACACGGTATCTGTATAAGCCATGGTATTTGAAGATCATGGGATGTCTAGATCTTGTAGGGAAGCCCTGCTTCGCGCAAGTGAAGGCATGGTTCCCAGCGATTGCCGATATCAATAATTGGGTCCCTCCTGTGTTGTTCCGGCTCTGGGACGCATGGTTGGAATTCACGGATTCTGGCGGCGAGGTTTCGAACCGGGAGTCGCGCCATTGTGCCGGTTGTAAAGAAAGATCAGAAGAGGATAGCAAGCAGATAGGTCACTCTTCGATGATGATGTACTGCTGTTGTACATAAGAGTAGCCCTATCAAGAGTCCCTATGCTGATTATTGAGACATTAACTGCGTAAATCTTGGCAGAATAATGCCGGGCGATGCATCTTGGAAGAAGTACTGTACGGGGATAGATGTATACCACTTCGCAGCATCCGAGGCCATTCGAAGTGGTCTAGCAGCAATCAAAGCATATCTGTTCGCGAAATTTTCTCTTTGCTTCCAGACCTCAAAAGGATGCCGATTCGTTCTATATTGCAATCTACTGAGCTGATTTGGTAAGTAGATTTAGAAAACATCTGTAATAGCACTATCAACAGTTGCAAAGCGTCATAAAGATAAAGTATGTGAAGCAAACAAACGATAGAACAAGTGCTTCTGCCCCAAAATCCCAAACATAGAGAAAAGAAACAATAAAGACAAAGAAAGGTTTAATATCGTCTCAAAAGCTTCGCAAAGCGATTAATTACAGAAGGATCCTTTCGTTTTCGACTCTGGGTCTCACGGTGATCTTGAGTCTGGGTCACAGCTTGATTTCGGTCCTGGTCTTGACTTTGGCTCTCGGTCTGACTCTGGTTCTCACCCCGTTTTTGGCCTTGGTTTTGACTCTGGCTTTGGTCCTGATCCTGGTTTTGACTTTGATTTTGATCTTGGTCGCGACCCTGATCCTGACCATAATCCTGACTTTGGTCCTGGTATTGGTATTCTGTGTAGCGATCCTGATGTTGACCCTGGCCCTGGCCGTGATCCGCGTGAGGGTCCGAGTCCCGGTCTCGATTATGGTCCCGACTCGGATCATGGGGTGGATAGCGATACGGATCCGGATTCGAGTCACTACCCGAACGGCTCAGAGAACTTGAAACACGCGGACTACTCGGAGTATTCGCCATCAAATTCCTCATATTCGACCTTGTCAAAATATTCGAGTTCTTCGCCCTAATACCCGATGCGGACTTGGACATAGAGGCATAATAAGCAGCTTGCCACTCTTGGGACAGACGATTAGGGCAAGTGATCTTCGTCTTAAGGCCTGGTGGCAACGGCCTGGGGTGTGTTTGTCTTAGTTGCGCTCGTGGTCGTGGTGGTGGAAACATAGCCCGTGCTGAATCTGATGGTCCCGAAGGACTTGATTGCTGTGATGACTGCGATTCCGATGACTGCTGTCGTGGCGACGATTCCACAAACTGTATATTCTCTGCTTGTTGTGCCTGCTCTGTGATTGGCGAGATTTGCGAAGACCGCGGCCGCTCCGGCTCGTACGGGTTGGAGAGTAATTGGTTGACGCTAGGAGGTCCATTTGGGCCGCTGCCTTCGCGTAGGATTCGTGCGGAGGTGTTGCTTCTTTCTAGGTGCTCGAGTTCTTCGGTGAGGAGGCTTTCTGTGTCACCTTCTCTTTCTTCAGGAGGGCCGTAGGGCGGGCTATCGTTGTGGTGGTTGTAGTTATGGGCGTAGTGACGGGCGCAGTTCAGGGCATAGTCCATGGTGTAGTTCTGGTCATAATCCTCGTCATAATCCTGGGCATAATTCTGGGAATAGTTCTGGCCGTTGTTCTGGTCGTAGTGCTCGTCATCGGAATCATCGTCTTCTTCGCTCGAGTCGTAGCCGTCACAGCAGCGAGGACACTGGCAATCCTTCCCGAGGATACGGCGCGCAGACATAGAAGACATCGGCCTGAACTTGTATGGGATGCGTATCTCGGTGCCCTTTGGGATATCCTCAGCAGCCCACACGAGAATACGATTCGGGACCTCCTTGTCATATCCCCAGTTTGCATTGTGTCCTCGGTAGTTACAGGCGTGGTTGAACAAGCTAAACCCAGAGAACACGTATAGCGTTTGGAAGTCCGAATCAAACACGTCGAAGCTCTTCTTCTGCTCTATCATAGCTCTCTGCTCAGCTGTGCTTGGCAGTTCTCCGTGTTTATCAAGTCCTTCTCGCTTAACTCGTTCGGCGGTTCCACGCCATTTCTCGTCCCAGGGGACGGCGTTGATGATCAGTTTCCGTAGGACGGTCTGGATGACCCAGGTGTCGAAAGTTAGGTCGCTGAATATGTCGACACCCAGCTGCAGGAGGATGTCAAAAGGAACGCGGATGTTTGCGGCAAACGTGAACGGGAACCAGCTGTTGGACCAGGACTTGGGATCCTCAAGCATGGCTAGCTCGTCGATTTCATGCGCCATGAGATTTGCGTCGCCCGTCTGCATACGTCTCATCAGGGTGATATCAAAGACTTCTCGTAGGAGGAGACTCAAGGCTGTCCCGTGTTTCTCGTTTGTGTGCGTAAAGAAATCCAAATAATTATTTAGATGTTGCTTGAGATAGTCGTCGAGACCGGGGTAGTGATGGAACAATTTCCAGGGCGTGATTCTAGCACGCATTGCATCGTGTAGCCAGTCCCAATTCTTTCCACAGGCCCGGTAATGATATAACTTTTGGGCTATCTGTAGGCATGTGGTTCCCTGTTGCGGATCTGCTGGACAGAAATACATATGCTCTTTAGCCTCTAGGAGATGACAGGGACAAGCTTCTGGATGGGTCCCGTTCTTGATGGCAAGGCTTTCGCTATCATACCGAGCGAGAACAGCAGCATTGATGGGCCTGCGGCAATTTTCACATCGAGGCTTTGACTCGTATGGAACTTGATCTTCTGCGAGCCGGGTCACGCCCAGGTGCGCTCGGATCGAAGGCTCCTCTGCAAAGATCAATGTCTTTTGCTCGATATCCTCTGTCGCGACGACAAACAGTGAGTCGTCTTCATCACTCGCTCGAACTTTGCACTTTGGATAGTCCCTGAAAGCATTGTTGTTTATGAGTTCCAGTGACACGTTCGTGGTCCGGTCTTTATCGTTTGCCTCGTACGGATACTCTTTTCCGCCGTTGACGTTCCCGGCATTTTCCTCGTGGTAGAAAAGGCGCTCCTTGCTCCGTTTGTCTCTATACTCAATGGCCGTATCTTTTAGGACTCTTTTTCGGCGTTCGAAGACACTTGCATCACGATCATTCTTAAAGATGACTCTCTCCGGCAGATAATGTTCCATCACCTTGTAGTCCTTCCAGGAACCAAGTGCTGCAAGACTGAGGCTAATTATGTTATGTAGTGCTCTGCGGATGGTAGCTACAAAGGAGTTAATTCCGTTCACTCCCCGTAGCGTCTCAGTCTCCCACTTAGTTGAATCGTTGTCATTCCGAGCATCTGCCAGGATATGTTGTTCAATCGCGTTCCAGATTCGCAGATAGAGCCCAGGCTGGCGGTTTCGCTGCCGAACATCGTTCAGTACTTCACAGAGAAGTTGTGCTCGATAGGCGTCGCCAATTGCGAGGTCGAAAAACGCTTGCAAATAATAGCAGTAAGCCCGGCTCAGCCAATAGGCAGGGTTGTAGGGACTCAACATGATGGCCCAGGTATACATGTCAAGAGGCTTGAGGGCGTTCGTCACCGAGAGTTTGAATGTAAAGTTGTCGTTTCTATTCACTCCCCAATGCGAGAGATCGCTTTTCGGTAAAAAAGTATGCCCCCGGGATCGGCGCTCGTGGTCGTGCAGACGCCTTCGAAGGTCCGCTGAGCGTCCCGAAGCATCCAGTCCGCGGCTGTGTAGCTCTGCTTTCAGTCTGGCCACAGTCCAATATGGTGCGCTTAATACACCGTGTCCCTGTACCAGGATCGGGCCGTCCGAGTATTGCGCATGTAACCCCTTTGCAGGATTGAAGATTTCCTCGACTGACCAAGTTTTGTTGTGAAGCGTGGTGTCTCTCCATCTTTGCTCCCAGTCATCTTGCGAAGGTGGGATCATGTGCTGTTGCATCAGATGCTCATAGACATTATACGCCAAGGCATCCATTGCTGTGGCAGGGCGGGGATGGAAACGGCCATTTCGACTGGTCACACTGCCAAGGATCGAGTCCGGAAGTTCCCAAAGCTGACGGGCGAGCTTTGCATTCTCGGGAGAGATGTACGGAGCCCATTGGACTTCGTCGAATAAGTCAGGCCGCGGCGGAAATTCCGGGGGCTTGATTATTTTATCAGGAGGGAGACTGTAGAATATATTAGCCTTGGATGGGTTATTAGACATATCGCAAGCAGAAAGAGGTTGGTCGAAAATTGAATTGACAAAAGCAAGTGGTTCACAGCTTTTTGGTATGATCCAGAAGGAATCAAGATCAGACAGGGAGGGACATGCAATGTTAAGTGGAATAAATTCCAACTGCAGAGCATATAACCAAGTAACCAAGTACGAATATAGAAACCCTGGAACTCGACAAAGAGAGTATCTGGTGAAAGAGGGTTTGGTCAATGTGGCTCTGGTAGAAAACGGTCAAAAAGAGATTCTTTGAAATGGTTCCGTCCGAACGCGACGGACAAAGGAGACTGTCACTCTTAGATCGAGATCTGGAATAGATCCCGGAGACAAAGACTGACATGACCAAGGTATTCCCATGTTGAAAGAATGGTACTTGGACATCGATGGTCAGTTCACCTATGGTTTGCTGGACTCGGGCACAGAGTTGACAAGGGCCCCCTGCCGGTGGACAAAGACGCGCTATGTTACTCTTTTGGGCATGAAATATCCAATATAGACAGACTCATAGCATTTCAGATGTAAGGCCAGCGCTGGTACATTAGTGATCTTTGACCAGAGACATTGTGGACTGTTGTCTCCTTATAAGGCATTCTCATCGCCGTGGTTCGACGATATAAAATTGTCCATCACAGAGACCGGAACAATAACAACATACTGAGCCGTGGTGTAGCCACCGACGAGTCATTTTTCAGCCACGTATCTCTTTCATCTTTCAGGTTCCTAATGGTGGGGGTTCTTTTGGACTGTCCGCTGTCTTCATGGCGCTGAGCGTTTCTTTCATCGGACTGGCTTTGAAACCAGACATCTTCAGTCGATTCGTCTAATTAAGTCACTAAAGAGGTAGAAGAAAGTGCTGCTTTGTCGGGTTGTGGAAAGATAGAATGAGTGGAAGAGGAAGCAGAGGGGAGAAGAGGGGGAGTAGTCAAGAGTCGGGATGTACAAAAGAGGAAAATCAACAACACAGTCAGCAGAGCGTATCAACCGACGATAATCGCCATAATTCTCTCTCTATATTCACTGTTTCTTCTTGTTCTCTGTAAGGGCGTCTCTTCTCTTCTTCTACTCTTTTTCCTTATTCTCGTCGGGTCAGGTGATGAGTCCAGCTGAACTCGGATCTTTTTTCCACTCGACTCTTTGTTTCTCTCTTTCCAGCCGACACACTACAGAACAACTCTTCTCTCCGTCTTCTCTTTACATTCCTTGACGGTCGCTGACTCAGGAGGGTTGATTGCCAGAAATGTTTTCTAATTCTGGCCCTCCGCAGCCAGAATGGCGTCTTCCCCCGCGGCCGCCGACAACTGCGACAGGGACGACGACAGCAACAACAGCTACTTCTACGCCATCAACTTCTCCGGTCCCTCCTCCCCCTCCTCCGGCTCCGTCAGCACCAGTGCTTCCCTCCTATAATCCAAATGTCTTCGGTCCTATGCCCGGTGCCCCTCCGGTTGCGACGGGGATCGACACGACCGCGTGGGGAGTGAAATTCAACCACCAACACCACCATCAAGCCCATTCTCCTCCTCCGTTGCCTGTGAGTGCTTCAAACGATCTAACTATAACGATCCCAGATTCCCATGCTGACAGAATAATGCCTAGCCTCGTCCTCCCATCGCAACAGACCATGTCCCGGCGCGCATCCAGTCTCCGCGAGTCAGCTCTCCGGTGTCGAATAAACCCCTGCCGTCTGTCCCCCCATATGGAGGCCAAATAGCGCCCGGACAATATAGCTATGGCCCCGCGCAAGCTCTCGGTCCTGTTCCCCCGCCACCGCCCCCGGTTCCTCCTGGTTACCAGAGTCAGTTGCAGCAGCAGGCGCATCCACCTGCACCTGTCGCATCGGACCAAAGTGGCGTTATCAACTATACAACTTCTTCGCCGCTGGAACGTCCTCTGCCTCAACCTACGCTGGCTGTCTCGACGGATTTTGGGCCGTTTACTAATACTGGCAATGGCCCTCCACCAGTACCGCCAAAGACTAGCTCTAATGTATTCACCACAAGTTCTTCAATGGGACCTTTTAGTCCCTCAGACTGGGAACATCTGGGACCAACTCCAGGATATATTGACGACACAGAAGTCTTCTCGTCTAAGAAGACAACACCTGTACCTCCAGTTGAACCATCTCAGAGTCATGCGACATCTATGCATAGCCCCGCGTCAAACCCTTACATCCCAACTTCTACCCCGCCTCAGAACGCCTCACCTGCGTTCCAGGTCCCGCATGCCGATGATCAGGTCGGAATGCAGAAGCCATCTACCGAGTCGCCGGTCAGCACAAGCTCTGCGCAGGAGCCACCACGTCCATCTGGTCCGTCCCGGGTCAACACCGCAGAAACAACGCAGAGCTCTGCTACTGGGACCACCGAAAAGATCGATGGGGTCATTGAGGCCTGGGCTCGACCGATATCTCCGGACGTCAGGAAATCTGCTGACGGCAGCCGTCAAAGCCCCATTTCCAGGCCAGCAGATAAAACCATACAACGTAAGCCCAGTCCAATTGATCCAATCGACATCCCGTCATCAAGGTCGGGAAGCAGAACTCCCGCAGAGGAGGGACAGCAACTGTCTACCCCTGGCGGTTCGATGGCAAATGCAGAGGGGGTTGCCTCTCGTCTAACCGTGGTCGATCCATATGAAGACTTGGATCCTTGGTTCAAATCTTCTTTGACTCGTTATGTCGCCATGTTGCGCAAGGAAGCGGTTGCTGACTCCGACGAAGAGCGGTACAAGATCTTCACAGCGTTCACAGCTAAGGAGACGAAACTACGGGAGATTCTCTATGGTATTGAGCAGGAACCTAAGAGCACCAGGGCCGAAGACGTAAACTCACGCCAGCCAACCCCAAGCCCGCAGCAATCAGCGGAGAAGGAAAAGGAGGGTCCGCCGACACCACAGCCCTCGGCACCAGTAGAATCTGGTCTGATCCCGGTAGAATCAGAACAAGATGTGCTTGAATCTACTTACACCACTGAAGATTTTGAGGATGGAGAATACAGTCCTGGTGGGCGGCCAATCATTCCCAGACTTTACACTCCCAATAATCTTGAGAGACCAGCTACACAACCACCCGGCCATCAGGCTTCGAAGCTCACAGATACGGGAAGTCAATATGGCGTCCAAGATCAGTTCTCGCGGTCATCTTCGGTACCACCTTCGATGAACAGCGGAATACATACGCAGACGTTTGCGCCTCTGACGACAAACCCTCCACAGCCAATATACACGCCATTCCGCTACATCGAAGGACCTCAACGAGGCTCAGACAATCTTGCCCTTGATAAACCGGCCTACCAGGCATACTCTGATCTGCGACAAGCCTCTGCTGAGAGCGGACGTGTGATGGCAAATGCGCCGGATTCCGACACGAAAACAGGTGTTAACACTAGAGTTTCCTCCCCAGCTCAAAACGAGCATAGTGAAACATTTATCGGGCTTATTCGCGAGAAAAGCGTCACATACAAGAAGAGAAGACCTCGCAGAGCTTCATCACCTCCTCCATTGCCGCCGTCTCTCCGGCAAGGTAGACCCGACCCTGTTAATGACCTGCGATCTATGGTCTCATCCCCGCTAGCCAAGCAATCAGAGAGCTCGTGGCATGTTACTACCAGGAAAAGTCTGGAGCAGTACTCCGATGACTTTACTTATATACAAGAAGCGTTTAGTACGTGGGAGACAACTGCTAAGATTCGACGGCAGAACCTTGATAAGGAGCGTATGCAGCGTCAAGAGGAATCTGAAGCACACGTCGACTCTCTTTTCAATGGCAAGGAGATTGGATATGCCGATATCAACGTTCTCGAGGAAGAGTTCAGGCAAGCAGAAGCTCGAGTGCAGCTTGATGAAGAAAGACAAGAACTCGACGATTTCATTAGAATTGTTTTCAACCCAGTGGACGAACGTCTGGGTCGGGAGATTGCTGCCCTTCTGAATCACTATGAGTCTGCACTCAGCCAACTCAGTCACGAAAACAGCAAGATCAAGGATTCGACTGACAGACACAATCTGTCACATACAATGAATATAGTGAACGACATCTACCGGAATCTCGAAATGCGCTACCAGAAACGCCTCAACATTGCTTTTGACCGAGAGCGGCGCCGAAAGAAGGCCGAACGGAGACCGCTCGTCTTCATGGGTGATTCCGGGGCCCTCAGGAAGCTGGACAACGAGTTTGACCAGATGGAGAAGCGAAACATTTTTGAGGCGGCCAAGGATCGTGATGAGAGAGCCAACCGACTCATGGATGCTTTCGACGATGCTATTATGCATGGTCTAGGCGAAAACCAAAGTCTCCTCGATGATGTGGCGGCGAAAGTGAAGAAGGTTGACGCTTCGCATCTTCAGTCAACTAGCTTGCCAGAGTCGGAAGTGGAGCAGATTCTGAAGTCCGTCGCGACTATGGTGGACTCACTCCGACGAGACTCTGAATCCATTTTGCATAACTTTGGCATCGCCGATGCCACCCTCAACAACGCTGACTACCGCCTGTCCGTGGCCGAGGCTCGTTACACCAACGCGGACCATGATGTTTTCCGCCGTCTCAATGCCGAGAAACAGAAAGAAGATGCGAAGATCCAGAAAGACCTCGAGTCGAAGCTGGAGAGTGTCCGTGATGGGCCTGCTGAGATCACTCATAAGATCAGCGAGCTACTTAAGGCTTTAGGGAAAGACCCGGTAGCCGAGCCAGAAGCGTCATCTGATGTCACAGCATCTACCAGCCATCCTGTTGATAGTTTGATGCCAGGTCCCCGTCCTGCTACTGCTGGTCTACCATCCAATGAAGACTCGGAACATCAGCGGCGGATTCGGAGGGCTCTGGAAGCAGCGAAAAAGAGGAATGCTGCCAAAGCGCACGGTACTATGGCATTGCAGTAATACAGTGCCTTCTGGTATCTCGACTATATCACTTCTCTTTTCTCATTGCATTTCGTTTGGTTGTCAATGTTTTTTTTCTTTCTATCCGCAGTCTTTTTGACCCGGCTTATGACTTGACGAATTTCTTTTCTATACCCTCTTTTGTTTGACTCGTTCTCATTTTCTTTCCGATACTCATAGCACGTATCGCGATACTCCCGACAATATGGCAATATAGTGGGATCGGTGATAGGGATTTGTCGATGGCATATAGTATAGCATTTACGGCCAAGAGTAAGCATCAGAGGACTTCTGCGTAAGCGATACATATTATAATTGTAATAATACCATTCGTTTCATAATATCAATAGTTATTTCGTACTTTGGTCTTGTGTGGTATATTTCAGCTGAAGTCTTGAGCCTCAACATGCGCAGTTCCTTTTAGCCCTTCAGCTCCCACTCTTTCTCTTCCAAACATCAACTGTAACCACCCCAGAAGAATCATTGCGAAATTCGAGAAGCTCTTATGCTTGCTGAACGACTTCCAATTAACTCGAATGATCTATTGCATGATCTCTCAAGGCCAACCCGGTTCTTTCCATAAGCGGCCGCAGGTTCAGACGCCGCCCAGGAGTCGACCACAGAGGCCTCAGAAGGTCCAAATTCATGACAGGTATATTTAATTGCGCAGTGCTTCTAAATGCCTTCTCATCAGATGCGGACCATGCTGACTCTTATATTATTCAAGGTCTCTTCGCTGCCGAACGTCCACTGCCGTCTACCGCTCGGCCTTTCGAAGAAAACTGAAGGCACCGCAGAACCCACAAACAACGATGAGAAGATATACCAAGGAGAGAAAAAGGGATAACAATATAGTGGCACGCAGACGCCAGGATGTCGATGGAAAAGAAGGCTGGCGGATCCGTCGGACAAAATGGCATCCTGTCTTCAATGCAACTGATCATTGAGCTTCGGCATCGAGATATAATATTTATATCGCGAGATCTACATTTCAAATCCAACAACCGCTGCAGTTTTCGAGACCTCAAAGTTGATGTTTCTGCTGCGTTGCATCGCTGTGCTTGCACGAACTCTCGGCGCGCCATCGCAAACCTCCTGAACACAAGATCGATCAAATCGAAACTTTCAAGCTCTTCAAGCTCGCACTATGAGGACATCCTATAGGGATCAGCCGTCTATAATCGACCTTGGCAAAGGAATGCGTTTAAATTTACTTTATTGTGCTGATTATTGACGGTGCACCGGCCTCCGATACTCCCGGCTATAGTCACTCGCGGTTCGCGGCGCGCACATACTTCGCAGTGGCATTCTCAAAGCAAACAGAGGATTCGAACATCACAAATTATGTCTTTCCAAGGCTACATGCTGATCATGTGGAATAGCCTAGGGATTTTTGACTTTGGTGGAGGTGAAATTTCCCTTGGTTTGATTTACCCAGGAATGATTCCAAATCATTCCAGATCGCTAGATCGCAAGATTTTTATTTTGTTATATTTTTACTGATTCCGGTCCACACGCGTCATGGTTGTCGCCCTTGCCTCTCATTGGCAAGACGTGAAAAAAAGCTTCTGGTTGAGAGCAGTTAATCGTTCCAACACATGGCATTGCTGGGATAATATCCGTTGAACCAAAGACTCGGAACCACACAATGGCTTCTTTGTTAAAGATCTACCGAGCAGGGACATTGTTCGGGTACGACACTTCGAAATCTTACGCAGAGTGTCTTTTAAATGCCGTGTTTGGACTTCCGGTTCCATGGTTCCAGTTCGTTTCGTTGGATTGCCATCTCCATCCTAACCATTGGTTTTATGGCATTGTTGGTCCGTTGATGCGAAATTCGTCCCTCGTGTGCGCTTGGCAGCTTTTCTTTTTGGTTTGCTCTCGATTTGTGATCAGGCAATGAAGCCGGGGGCGCTCCTGCGCCCGAGCATCTTGAAGGATTCGTGGAGGAGTAAATTATGCACTTCTCCTCTCTTCTTTTTCACTGGCCCAACATGGTGTTGTGGGAGCCATTTGAATCATAGTACCCGCTCCCATCCGTGGTTCGGGGCAAACTCTATATATTATCGGGTTGTCCATCGCAAAATCCACGGGTCAATGAACTTTTTCCCTTTGGAACCCATACCCCGAACCAAAGTTCTCTGGATTTACATAACGTCCGTGCCCGATGTCTGCTCCTACGAAACAGTTTCACAAACTTTCCATCGGCGGCAATATGCCAGACAGACGGACCCAGGCTGAAAGGAGGGCAGCGGGTGCGGGATCGCATCGCCCCAGCGACGACGACGGCGACGATGACAATGAACCAATGCAAGTTTCCGGTGAAAGCGAGCAAGCAGATGAAGAAGTGGACGAGGAAGAGGTCGAGGACGAGGAGGAAGACGTGACGGAGTCATCACAATCATCGACCGTCCAAGCGAGGTCGGGCATCACTTATGACCTTGCCCATCTCGACCCCGACTCAGAAGCCAGGGCCCTCCTGGGTCTCACGGGCAGATTCGACGAAATTCACTGCGAGTCGACACAGACAGGCTATGATTTTCGACTGTCAGAACGGCCACAAGTGCATATCGGTTCAGGTACTTATACGTGTACCTGTTCTGCTTACCAAAGTCGTCCTGATGTGGCCTGCCAGCATATTTTTGTAAGCTTCCCCCCTTTTTCAGAAACGGAACGAACGAGACAAGGAATAGGAAAAAACAATAGCGGGACGGGGATGCTGATGGTTTGTTCGTCTTTGCAAGTGGATTCTTGATCAACTTCACGGTTGCTTCATGCCCCAACCTCCTTCCTCTGATGTGCCTTTACTGAGCAACGGTCATTCGCCGCAATTCCCCCGTATCGAACACCTCCTTGACGGCAAACTGGAAATGGTGGCAGAGCAGCTGAACTGGCAATTCTCCCGGTCCAAAGTAGAAGAGGGGATGGGCCGTCCACAAAAGGTCCGCGACATCATGTCAGCCTTCAGCACGGTTATACTTCCCGAGGATTTCCGTCTCGACCTAGTGGAAGAAACGACACAACTTCGCACACCAGAACAATGCGTCGTCCAGGGGGACTTCGAAGCCACCATGTTCCGATTAGCCGTGCACAACGACGAGGTCTATGCCAGCCTGTGCAAGGCGATGCCCCCGGGGGCCTGCGCGGCCATCTATTTTGATAAGGTTCAGGAGAAGATGCGGAAGCTATTGGCGGACTTCGATCGATACTGCCTCACGGGACAGCTCCCGGCCGCCGACGGGACCGGCACGAGCCTGGATGTCGATGCCGTTGTCAATGATTTGCAGCGCAATGTCGATCGTGTTCAGGACAACATCATCGCGCGCGCACCGCACGGCACAGAAGGCGCCGCAAAGACCCTAATCACAATCCTGGAGGACATCTGCAACCGCGACAAGGACGCTTTGGACGGGAACCGCTGGGGCCGGGCGTCGTTCAACGGTGAGGACGAAGACCAGCGCAACCTGTACCATCGGCTGGTTGGGAAAGCGGACGAGACGGGCGAGTACTTTGTCCTAGACGCGCTGGAGCACATCCCGGCCACGGACCTGCACCAGTTCGGAGACAAAATGAGCGCTATTCTCCACCGGAATGAAGTAAATCGGGGCCCCAAGAGCTATATCCTCAAACTGAACGCGCTAGTGCGCCTTGCCGTCGAGTCTGTATCATCCGGGTCCGGGCAGAAACGACCTGCTACTGCTACGACCGGGGGAAATAGTAAGCGGACGAGATAGGTGATCTTTCTGTTCTTGGTTCCCCTATTTTTTCTTTTTCTTTTATTATCTTGTTCTTTTTTTTTTTTTTTGGCTTACAAGCTTGGATGCGCAGCTTGCTTGACAGCTGGCTTACCTTTTCCTTTATGATTTTATCAATACCCCTCTGCCTTGTCTTTCGATTTCATTACCCTGGGAGGTCTTTTGATTCAAGCTACTGCTAGTGCATATACCAATACAACATATTGACAATAGTACAACTGGTTTGGACCGTAGAGGAGACTCCCCTGAATGATATTTTCTCAATATACTCTGTACTCAGTGTATAGAAATGCCATCGATAACCATACCATTATTTTTATCTTCAAACGCACAATGCGGACCAGAACCATGGCTCAACCACACACCAAAACCCAGCGCCACGGTTAAAAGCGTCCCGAACCAAAAAAAAAACTTCTGAATTCTCTATACGCCGTATACGCGCCTCACTGTATCAAACTTTCTTTGTCCATACTTCGTTCCCCGTACTTTGTCTCCGACTCCAGGTCTCGATCACCAAAAACAATACGCCATAGCAAAATGGCGCTCGTTGATCTTCCCTGCAAGCGCAAATGTACAGGGACTATTCTTGGCCGGGGGTGGATAGCGTGACGGATCCTCATATAAATAGAACTCTCGTTAGTGCTGGTGAGAATAGATTTACGTAAGAGGGTAGGTGGGTTACCCTGTTGAGTGTGACGGTCCCGTTCAATATAAAATATATTGGTAGACTATCTCGCGAAATACTAGCATGAGGAGGAAAGAAGAGAGAACGCTGTGCCTGCCAGCGTTGAACTATTTAATGTGCGAGGGGTCCTGGCCCTAAAACAGAACAAAGAAATCAACACAAAGGAATCAAACATGTCATGTGATTTAGCGAGCACTCATGCTCCGTGACATTGAGTAGGGGTATTTCTATGCTTCTACTCCGTAAAGGTTGCGTGCCTCGATGTGGGTTGGGGATCGCGTGCCGAGGGTGGGTGGTTCAAATTTAGTCTTGATATGGTTTATATAAACATAGAGTGAATCGTTTCCCAACAATTGGCCGGCTGGCCCAATGGTAAGGCGCTTGACTACGAATCAAGAGATTGCAGGTTCGACCCCTGCGTCGGTCATTCTTTTTTTTTTTTTTTGGCTTTTTTTCTCTTCGCGTCTCTTTTTGCTCCATGCTCGTAGAAATTTAATTGTTTCATTTACTCAACACTTATCCAAGAAAACCCACTTAAGACAAATCCAGAACAACCCGTCCCTGCACCTTACCCTGACCCATCTCCTCGAAAACGCTCGTCAAAGCATCCATCTTCTCGGTCCGGTAGTGCGCCTTGATAACACCCCTAGCCGCGAAGTTCAGCGTCTCAATGGCATCCGTCCGGTTACCAACTGCCGACCCCGTGATCGTCTGATGTCCTATGATCATTTTACCCGGGAAGGCAGTCGCAATAGGCTGAGGCTCTCCCTCAGGAACACCAACGCAGACCATCGTCCCGTTGAAGCGCAGGAAGCCCATCGACTGGGCGTACGCGGCGTTGGCCGAGGTACACACGATCACAGCGTGGGCACCAAATCCGTCGGCTAGCGATTTGACATGTTTGGCGATGGCTTCGCCCTTGTCGTCTGCAGGGAACTGGGTGACGTCCACGAAGTGCTCAGCGCCAGACTCCTTGACTAGTTCTGCTTTGCTGCCGTGGTCGACTCCGATCACGCGCAGTCCCATGCCTCTGCTGGCGAGCTGCACGGCCAAGTGGCCCAGGCCACCACCTGCGCCGGATATGACAACCCATTGTCCTGGGCGGGCGTTGCTGCGCTTCAGGGCGGAGTAGACGGTCACGCCTGCGCAGAGCATGGGGGCTGCTTGTTCGGATTCGAGCTCGTCGGGGATTGGGGTGACGTAGTTGGCTGGGCCTAGTGTGTATTGTTGGAATGTACCGGGAGTGTAGTAACCAGAGATTCTCTGGTTAAAGCACAGTCCGTCAGAGCCTGCTTGGCACGGCAAGCAGTTCGAGCATGCGCTGGAAATCCATTTGACTCCGACTCTGTCGCCAAGTTTCAAACCGGATGATTCTGTGCCGGGGCCTAGTTTGACGATCTTTCCAACACCTTCGTGGCCGCCGACTTGTCCGGGCTGCGTGGGGAAGGGGAGCGCTTTCCACTGGAATTATTAGCGATGTATATTTCCGCGCCTTCTGCCGGTAACATACAGTGTTTGTCATGATACCATAATCAGAGTGGCATACACCCGTGTGAGTTCTGTCAATTTGAGTTAGCTTACTGTCCATAAGGACCCAGGAGAGCACTTGTCTCCAGTACAATTTGGATGTTCTGCATACAGGTTGATCAACACCTCGCCCGTGCTGGGTTCTGGTACATCCAATTCCACCACCTTTGTCGACACCGAGCCAGGCTCATCATAGATAGCAGCCTTTTGCTTCTTTGGAATCTCTGAGACGGCCATGTTGGCTTTGATTGTGGTTTCAAGCGAAGTGGTGACCTGGTATTTGAAGAGATGCGGGGTTGGGAAACGAATTCAATTGATATGGTGAGGATAGCGATGTTGTCTTTCCTCGCATTGAGCGGAGATCACAACCCTTAAATATTTCCTGCAAGAACTGAATAGCTTTAATACCTGCTCGTGGGAATAATGACTCGTGAACCACTCAATGTCAAAAGTGAGGAGTAAATGCGGAGGTGGCGGGGTGATCTGGAGCTGACCTCGGTCACTTATGTCTCACCCACGTCCGTATAAGAACCGATCGACGCCAAATCCGGGACCTGGCTTGCATAAGCTCTCTGCATAACACGTAGCCCGATTAATTAGTACACCTGCTAGGCACACCTGCTCTGCGGCAGTCTCGGTCCGCCGCCTTCATCGTTGAAAGGCCGACATATATGACTGGGATGTGATTGATAGGAGGATGTGACATTGGACATGATAAGGATGCATAATTGATGCGCTGTCTTGTGATTGCCAAGTACCGCAGCGTGCGTGGAGGATGGCCGGTTTGGAGTGGTCTGGAGGGAGATCAGAGTCAAAATAACATAAAACAGCGGAGTTAGAATCCTAAACGGAGTGAGCAGAGGATGAGAGATGAACGAGAAGATGGAAAACGGTTTATATAAGAGCAATCCCAAAGGTACTCACCAGCTTGAGGCGTCAGTCATGGCAGCGATCTTGTTGGATATCAATGCAACCTCGGTATAATGGCCACCGACGGGTATGGCGTCTTCAAAAGAGCTGCAAGTAACGTAATGGCTGCTAATGCTGCCTTCATCCCAAATGTTTCCCTGTCTTTCGTTGAACAAAAGGAGAAAGGACAGAGCGTCCTTTTGTTTAATTAAGTTGGTTGAACCCCGCATTTCCTCAACGCCTGCAGCAAGCACAACAACGCAGTCAATATGCCAATTCCGATAGTAGACTCGCATATACACCTCTTTCCAGATTCACACCTACCATCGCTGGCCTGGTATGGCCCAAATAGCCCTCTAGGATCCCAACACTGTGTAGACGAATACCGTCAAGCAACATCATCCACGCCGATCATCTCAGATTCAACTAAACCCCTTTATCTCCGCGGTTTCATATTTATCGAAACGGACCGACTCTCATCAGTCGAGGAATCAGGCCATGGGTGGAAACACGTCCTCGATGAAGTCGCCCTTCTCGCTCGGGTTGTTCGTGGTGAACCCATTGACGGAGACCAGCATCGCTATGTAGACCGTCCGCCATGTTTGGGGATTGTGCCTTGGGCTCCGGTGCCAGGTGGTGCTGTCGTATTGGAGAGGTATGTAAAAAAGGTCAAGCAGGCAGCTGAAACGGACGATGTGTGGAGGAAGATTCGAGGAGTGCGGTATCTGGTCCAGGATAAGCCGTCTGGGGTGATGTTGCAGCCGGAATTTATTGATGGACTGAAATGGCTCGGAAGGAAGCAGTTGACGTTTGACTTGGGAGTAGATGCGAGACAGAGTGGATTGTGGCAGCTACGAGAAGCTGTCGAGATGATGGAGCGGGTTTATGAGGGTGTGGACGAGAAAGATCAGGTGGTGATGGTTATCAGTACGTCTTGTCTATTCACCACGATGCCCGATTCTAACAGACCCAGACCACCTGTGCAAGCCAAATCTACGCCTTCCATTTGCATCCCCTGAATCAACCACAACCCATCCGGATTTCCTGGAATGGAAAACACTTGTTACCGCCATGGCACGATACCCCACGGCATACATGAAGCTCTCTGGTGGCTTCTCAGAGCTGCCACCGCTCTCTCCAGCTCCTGAACCCGACATTAAATTCCTCGTTGAGAGACTTCATTCATGGACTGATGCAGTCTTTGATGCATTTGGTCCTGATAGAGTCATGTTTGGGTCCGATTGGCCTGTCTGTAACCTTGGAGGAGGCGGGAACGACGCCACTTGGCGTCGATGGAGGACTGTAGTTGAGGGTGTTTTGGAGAGACGTGGGTTGAGCGAAGAGCAAAGGAAAGGTGTCTGGGGCAAGGTTGCACTGAAAGCTTATGGAATTGAGATTGAAGGGCTGTAATGTATATTCCACATTGATATCTCTTTTATGACAAGCATGTCTCTCACTGAAGATTGACAAACAACCCCCCATCAACCAACAACTGCGCCCCAGTAACATACCCACTCAACTCCTCACATGCCAAAAACACCGCCGGCCCAGCCAAATCCGGCGACTGCCCTAACCTACCCAACGGAATCCTTCCCTCCATATACTCCCTCTTAACCGGATCACTCATATCCTCATCATTCAATTGCGTCCGGATAGTCCCGGGCAAGAGAGCATTGCATCGGATATTGTATTTGCCCAGTGCTACTGCGGTTGATTGCATCAAGCTGAGGACTCCGGCTTTGGTGGGCGTGTAGTGCGTTTGCTGGCCGCCTCCGACGAGGGCAGAGATGGAGCTGATTCCGATTATTGAGCCGCCGGGTGGTGATTGGACTAGGGCCATTTGACGGCCTGCTGCTTGGGTTGCATAGAAGGCGCCGGAGAGGTTGGTGGATACAGTGTGGCCGAGGAGGGGAGGGTCGACACTACAGCCACGATCAGTAATTCTCTTCATTAGGAAAGACATGGGGAAACTCACTCCAGGAACTCCGCAAATTTACACACGCCCGCATTGCTCACAAAAACATCTAACCGACCAAACTCAGCCACAGTCTTTGCAATAAACTCCTTCCCCGTCTCCGGCTGCGTGACGTCCCCAGCAACAGTTAGGAATCTCTTTTCTTGCAATCCTGTGATCTCGACTGCGTCTTTGTGGATGGACTCGAGGAATGCTTCTTCATTCGGTCCGCCTAAGTGGTTGATGGCTACTTTGGCACCGTGGCGGAGGTATTCGAGGGCAATGGCCTGGTGTCATTAGGAAGGAATCATCTTTCAAATTGCGCAGAAGGTAGACGTACCCTGCCAATTCCAGTTAAACCGCCTGTGATAGCAGCGACTTTGCCTACTAGAAGCTGCGGAAGAGGCATCTTTCTTTGCAATTGGTTGATATAGAGTACTGTTGTCCTTCACGGGTAGTGTGGTATGGTCTATTTCCGCGCACCACACAATTACAATCGCTAAAATTTCAATTCCATGAAATAATTCCCTCGCTTTCTTTTCTCGAATATCTTCCTCGACCCCGCGAAAGAGTGCGAAAAGATAAGCCGATTGTGGGGTTGTCTCGGAGGTTCGTGGTGATGATACTCCGAGGGGTGTTGCAGAGATTCATGAGAACGATTGATGGTGGGGTACGGAGTACAATAATATTCTTTCATATTATTATTATTATTATTTAATCAAGTTTATTGTCCATACCGAGCCTTAGAACTATGACAGACCATGATTCATGGACTCAAGGCCAGCAGCTATTCTACAGTCTCTTGTCCCTATAGGTTCCTGAGGCGCTAGCCCCCTTCTATAATCTTTCTGATCCTTTTCCTCGCCCCAGACCGCCTGTATGCGCAGGGCTTTCGAGCAGAGTGCTCTCCTTGTGTTTCGGAGCAGGATGGGTATAGCCTAAGCTGAGAGTCAGCCTAGGCTACCCTTCCTGCTATCCTTCTTCTGTTCTAATTGCCGCCTCCAGTGCTTCCAGTCCCCATTCATCATCTCTTCGAGCCCTTTCCGCCGTTCGCTGTAGGTGTGCTCGGGGTAGAGCTATGCTGGTACTGGCTAGGAATCGTAGCAGCGCTCTGGTAGCTCTAGGCTCTCCTAAAAGTCGTCCTTATAGTTATTCTTCTGCAGTAGTGGGTCTCATAACTCTGTCTGTCTCCAGGTCTTTGTAGAGCCTGTTTCGTTGGTGTCGCCATTCCCAACATTCAAAGAGAAGATGGTGTGTTGTTTCCCTTGATATACCACATCTCTCACAGGTTGCATCCTCCTGAACCTGGATCTGATGTAGGTGTGCTCCTATAGCCGCATGTCCCAACTTCAGTTGAAAATAGCGGCTTGCTAGGTGCTTGGAGGCCATTGCCGCTGCAGGGTCAAGCCGCCAGTTCTTCTGTGGCCTGTATATTCGTTGACCTTGTTGGGACCGCTGTCCAAGCTCCTTAGTGAGCCATCTTTGCCTTTGTGCTGTAATGGCCTCTGTTCAGGCTTTACAGGCCAGAAAGATCTCTCTTCGGCCTTTTCCTGGAGGCTTATTGGCTGCCTGCTTTGCCGCCTGGTCGGCTCTCTCATTCCCTTCTACTCCTGCGTGTCCTGGAACCCATTGGATAGTGGGTTGATGGCCTCTGGCATATAGTCTCTTGGCTATAGCATGTGCTTGGATCACTAATGCTTGACCTGGCCCTGGCTGGGTGTGTCGCAGCCTTGCAATGGCCGCTTGGGAGTCCAGCAAGATAGTGACTGGTCTTTGATCTCCCACTTACTCTGCTAACTGGAGTGCTCGAACCGCTCCAAGAAGCTCTGCATCAAAGACCTCCTATCCCTTACCTAATGGGATCCCCTTGGTCTTCCAGGCTCCTCCCTGGTTCTTGCCATGCAATTCCTGCTCCACATCTACCATTTTCTAATCTTGAGCCGTCTGACCAAATTGCCAGTCCAGGAGAGAGAGATTGCGCCGCTGTTAGGGCCTCTGGACCTGGTAGCACCTCTATTCGACCTGAGAACTGGTTACTGGTCGTCTGTATTGTGCCCTCAAAGCCCTCGGATGGGTCTGCTAATAGGATATTGGCTAATTGTCGGGCTAGATGTTGTCCCAGGAACCATGGGCCCCGGTTGCTGCTGTCGGCCCATTGTCGGTTTCCTGGGGTCTGTTCCCCGGGCTGGGCGTGCTGATCTCCTTCTCGGAAGCTCACTGGGAGGACCTTTTTAGCCGGGTGGTTTTCCGGTAAACTGAGCAGCCGGGTAGTATATCTCAACTGTCGGGCCTCCAATAGGGCCTCTGCCGGTGCCAGGCCTGCTTCACGAACCAGTGGCCCTACGGGAGTGGCTTTCAACATGCCAGTAATGACTCGGGCCTGTCGATTGATCATCAGTTGTATGCCTGCTAACTGATCCTTCTGGCCCTGCCACCAGAGCTCTGCTCCATATAGGGCTACTGACTGCACCGCTACCACTTGAACCTGGCGAGCTAGTCCTGGGGCGAGTCCATGACTCTGGCATAGGCGTTATACCCGGTTTTCCGCGGCCCGTGCCTTGCGCATACAGGTCTGATAGTGGACCTTGAAATTCAGGCCAGAACCAAGCCAGATACCAAGCCATCGGGTTGCCTCCAGGTTGAAGGGCACACAGTAGCCATCTACTTCCACTCGTGCTTGTTGGATCTGCTCTTTCAGTTCCCGGCCGCGCTTGTGGGTAAGCAGGACTGCTTCTGTTTTCCCTGCATCAAACTGGACCACATTGTCATGCCCCCATTCAATAGCCACCTTGGCTGCTTTCCGCAGTTTGTCACAGACCTCTTTGACGGAGTGTCCTGAGGCAAGCAGAGCTATATCATCTGCAAAAGAAAGGGACTGGACGCCCATTACACTCCTCTCAACCATATCAAACACGCCGCTGAGGTAGATAGTGAAGAGAATGGGCGACACTGGTGAGCGTTGTGGCACCCCTGAATTAATTGGGTGTGCTTGGCACTGCGTGTTGTCGATTTGCAGTTGAACCCATCGGTCAGTTAGGAAAGATTGCACCCATCGGGTCAGATCCCCATCTAGGCTGAATTCGATCAGCCGGCTCACCAGTCGGCTTTGATTGACATAATCAAATGCTCCTTTCACATCCAGGAATAGTGCTCCCACAAGCTGCTGGACTTTCCAGGCTATGAAAGAATATGAATATGAAACTCAAATTGCATGTAGAACGTATGTTACTGTAACGTACAGGGGTGAATAGCTATAGCAAGGAATAACAAGACAGTAGATATATCTATAGAGCTCAAAGTATAATATCGTAAGCGCAGAATCTAATTTCCATTGCCGTTGGCATTCTGTTCATCAGCTGGCGGCGCCAGACTCTTCTGCGGAGTTGGTGTCAGAATCGAAGCAGCAGGAATTAACGGAGCTGCCGGATTAAGCTCGAGACCGAATCCAGGCTTGTCCAAGATGGAGACATCAAGGAAGCCGTTGCTGGGAATGGGTTCGTTCACGAACAGGTTTCCAAAGACAGGTTCGACACTCCGTCCATCAGCCGAGTTGGCCAGGTATTCCTGGAATGGAGTATTGGGCTGAGAAACCACAAAGTGGTACGAGTAAGGCCCCGATGCATGAGGAACGACGGGAAGATCATAAGCAGCGGCGAGAGCAGAAACCTTAAGAAGCTCTGTCATACCACCCACCCACATGACATCAGGCTGGAGGATGTCGAGGTTGCGGCCTTCGACCAGTTTCCGGAAGCCGTAGCGCGAGAACTCGTGTTCGCCAGTAGTGAACTTGACGGTAGGATGGGCGCGCTTGAGCAGGGCGTGGCCATCGAAATCGTCTGGAGTGAGACACTCCTCCCACCAGTCAATGTTGATGCCTTCTTTTTCGCATCGCTTGACGAGCTCGATGGTATAGGGCACATTCAGGGACATGTAGCAGTCCACGCGCAGCGGGAAGTCAGGTCCAACGCTCTCTCGTTGCTTGCGGAGGTAGTCAATGTTCTTCAACAGTCCTTCTGTTCCCTCATCGGGGCCATGAGGCAGGGCCACCTTGGCCCCGGAGAAGCCCATGTCTTTGGCTGCTGCAGGTTGTGGGCCAGTGCAGTAAAAGTCGAGTCTCGAACGAGTAGCACCGCCGATGAGCTTGTATACAGGCTCATTACGGATCTTTCCTAAGAGATCCCAGATGGCCAGGTCGATCACTGAGATGACTGCCACCGGGAGGCCCTTGCGGCCGTAGAACATGGAACCACGGTACATTTTTTCGAAGAGATCGTTCGTGTCTCGAGGGTCTATATACATTTAAGCAGAATTAGCTTGGATTTAGTCTTGCCTTTGACGCATAACCAGTGGGATCGGATTATTCGCACCTGCGCCGAGCAAGAACCGCTCAAAGTGCTGTTGGACCAGCCAGCATGCCGGAGGGCCACCGAATCCCGTCGCAAACCCCTTGGTTCCATCGGTGGCTTCCACTTCCACACAGAAGGAGCCCAAAACATTGATTCCCCAGGATGTTCTCGAGCCACGATATTGCGCCCATCGCGTCATAGGGGTAGAAATGTTGCTGTCGATTAGCCAATGGCCGCCTTTAACCTAGACATGGCGAATTGGTACTTAGCGGAAGTTCCTGAATAGCGTTCAATTGCACAATTGAGCTTACATTATGGTAATCGCCGCCAGATCCAACTCCATCAATAAGGAATGTCCGCACTTCCTTGATGCGGGGGAAAGAAGAAGCAGCTGTAGAGCCCATGGTGAGAATGTTGTAGCTAAAGTCAAGAACAGCCGACGTTAGGAGAGACAAAACCGAAGAGAATAACTCCACTATTTGCGAAAATGGATGACACTGGTCTTATTTGAAGCCGGAATCATTGCGCGAATATCCTCGGATAGGATGCAGCTCGGGGTATTGCTCCCCCGAGATCAACGAATAACCATTTTCCCGAGATGTATCCTGTACCGGCGTTGTCCATGGCAGTAGAAAGAACAATTTCAGGTATATTCACACTTCGATCCCAAAATCATCATGAACGGCAAGATCATTAATGATCAAGTAATATCTGCCATTTCCCTGTACCAGGTGATAATACATGATATGGGGATGCCAAGACCTGATTTGCGGGGGTTGGTGCTTGGCTCCGTTTTCATGCCTCAGGCACCATAGTACCCGCCATAATCGCCATCTCGTTTTCCTTTATCCAATTCTTCCTTACTCTGTAAAATAGCTGGATCCTTCTTGCCAATATGTCTGCCTTTCAAGTTGAATGATTCGTCAGACGTGTATCCACACGCATCATGCCATACTATCCCTCTTTGGAGCAGCTTATCCTCTACCCCCGATCTCGCTAGAACACCATGCCGAACGCGAGAGCTTCTGTCCAAAACTCCGGCGATCAGGATCTGAGTGCAGATGAGCTCTGGTCTGGTGCGGAGAGCGAGACGAATAACCGTCCTGCTCGGAATGGTTCAAATGGGCTGAAACGAAAGCGTCCGCTTATTGTGTCGTATGTCGCTACCTCGATGATTACTCGCAGATCACGAATCTGACGTAGCTATCAGATGCGAGCTGTGCAAGCTGAGAAAAGTCAAATGCGGTATGCATTCTGTATTGGGACTGCTGGCTACTGCATATCTAATCTGGGTCAACCATCTAGATCGAGCACAGCCTAGCTGTGGCTGGTGTACTCGCAATGGTCAATTGTGCGAATACAAAGAGAGAAAGAAACCTGGCCTCCGGGCAGGGTATGGAAAGGAGCTAGAACAGCGGCTGGGTATGTTCTTGCCTCGTTGTGGACAAAGCCACTCCGTTTCAGTCTAATCTTGGACGAACAGACAGGTTGGAAAAGACCATTCAGTCTCAAGGCCGTCTTATTGAAACACACATTCTTCAAAATCCACGGTTGCTCCCTGATCTGCCTCAAGCTGGCTCTTTCCCCTATAGTTCCCCTTCGGAGCCTTCTGCTGCCCACAACCCAAGCCCGCGCAATGACTTGTTCAAAGA
Organism: Aspergillus chevalieri; assembly: GCF_016861735.1. Lineage (NCBI taxonomy): Eukaryota > Fungi > Ascomycota > Eurotiomycetes > Eurotiales > Aspergillaceae > Aspergillus > Aspergillus chevalieri. The sequence continues at coordinate 535,869 of NC_057365.1, forward strand.
GCCGTCTTCTGTGCCGGCTCATCCTTCTCAAGATACCCCAATCCTCGGCCAGCATGACTACACGGACAATGATTCATCATTGAATGTGCCGGTAAATTTGTTCTCAAATCAAGCGCGTTCTTTCGCAGATCCCGAACTAGAACTTCCACCATACGACTTGCTGTATGCACTGGTTGATCTCTACTTTGAGCACGTCAATCCATGGTGCCCGATCCTTCATCGCCGAACGACCTTGGACAACTTCTTTGGACTATCGCCGCTAGCCGAAGAAGACCGCATGGTCCTCTATGCTATAGTTGCAACAACACTCCGATTCTCTACAGACGCTCGCCTCAACGAACAAAACAGGAAGCAGTACCATGACTCGTCCAAACAAAAGGTACTTCTCTATGGTCTGGAGAACTCGTCCGTCAAGGCACTTCAGGCTCTGGTAATCTTAGCTCTTGACTTAGTTGGCTCATCTAATGGTCCTCCTGGATGGAAACTTCTCGCTCTCATAACTCGGTCCGTCGTTCAACTGGGCCTGGCGGTTGAGCCCAAGTCTCGTCTTGTCTCCCCTGTTTACCCTTCTATATATACCCTGAGAGCAGTGGTTCTTCCGGAACCGGATTCATGGATCGAAGAGGAAGGAAGACGCCGACTGTTTTGGATGGTATATCTTTTGGATCGATACTCCACTATAGCAACGGCTTTTGATTTTGCCTTGGATGACAAGGATATCGACCGCAAGCTTCCGTGCAAGGACGAATATTTTGTCAAGAATCAGCCGGTGGAAACGAGATGGTTCCGCCATTTTAACAACCGAACCGACTATATGAATCGTGCGGAGAATGTCGGATTTTTGGGCCTCTATGTCGAGATACTAGGCATTCTCTCCCGTATTCATCGCTTCTTAAAACGACCCGTGGATATCGGGTCATTGTCCGATGTTGAAGAGTGGCAAGCAACATATCGAAAGCTTGACAGTGAGTTAACATCATGGGAGTTCAATCTCCCTGCCGAATATGCATATGAGAACTCGTCTCGACTCTTCAGCGGATCAAAGCATGCTCGGGCTCTACAATGTGACTGGGTGCAACTCCATGCCGCATACCAAACGTAAGCTCTTTTGGCTACCAACTCTTCGAAACGTACACTAAAATCTTTTTACAGAGCCGTGATCCGCCTCCATTCATCCGCCGCCTACCCAACAACCCGCTCCCCAATCTTCACCCCATCATACAGCGCCAGTCAACGATGTCTCCTAGCAGTCGACAACATCCTTTCCGTAACCCGCCTAGTAGTCAACAACAAACTCCTCGACAAACTCGGCCCCCCATTCGCCTTCACTCTCTGGGTCTCAGCCCGCCTCCTGCTCGTTCACGGCTCCACCATCGCGCACACAGTCAGCCCCGATTTCACCTTCTTTGTCGACACGCTTGCCCAAATGGGCATGCACTGGAAGGTAGCAGAGCGTTACAGTTCGATCCTACACCGCGTACTAGACGAGTACGGCGAGTACCAGCAATCCGGCGCAATGGATAGTGAACGCGCCACTCCATCTACGGTGAAGATACTAGCAGATATGCGTCGCTGCGCGTTCGATCTGGATTTCCTCATTTCGCGACAACCGCGCTCGTCGCCCGCTAGTAGCAGCCAACCACCTATGTCATCAGCCGCCGGGCCCTTGCGGAATCTCGCGCCAAATGAGCTGGAATATCTAGACGTCTTTGGTTTCTTTAATGTACCCCGTGTACCTCCCACGCGGGCTCTGGATATAGCCAGTCTCGACGTTGAGGGAACAGGAAGCAATAACCCATCACCTATGCATGGGTTAACTGGGGGAGCGACGGATCCTGCAGATGCAGTCGTGGATGGTCATTCATCTAACATGAATGATCTTAATATCACGAATTATCTTATTCCGACTCCCGAGACTGATTGGTTATTCCGGCAGACGAGATGATGCGATGCACCCAACACGTGACAGCGCGAACTCGCTTTCAAGCACTCACCAAGATAGTGGATTCATAGCATTTACGACAGTGAAGGTCTACCATGTACATTAGAATTTTCAATCAAGACATAGCATTGATTATCCGTCTATTCTACCGTTGGTCCCATAACAAATCTTTTCATTCATGAATCAAACAAATTGCAACACATTTTGAATAGAAAGAGAAACACATATCTAACCTCTGATGCTTCAATGATGCAAATCCCATACCCAATCGATGAAATAAACATAGTATCAACGCCACAACCACCAAGGGAAAAGGAAAGCTCAAAAAATAGAGCGATGCAATGAGATAACCAGGTGATATGGTTTAGCGCTTACCAGGACTCGGCTCTTCATCAGCCGGTTCGATCCTGACAAGGACTTCTTCGAGAAATCCTTCTAGGAAGGACGAGACATCCGCACCCATTCCAATCGGAGCCTCCTGATCCAAGCGTTCGATCCTGGTGAACATCCCGGATATATCACTTACGAGTGACTCGATCATATCGTGTGCATATTCACGCCGCTCGTGGAGGTCGATCACCTCGCTGCTCCGCTCGTTTCCGACGTTCCGTCGAAGGCGCTCCATCCGGCGGGAACGACGGCGTATAGCTGCCTTGAGCGCAGGTACGAGGACACTATTCAGTGCCGTGATTTCGTTTGATGATGATGACGGTCTGTTGGCTTCATGTGAGCTGGCACCAGGTCCTCCGCGAGGGTTGGCATTATTGAAAGTCGTGGGGAATTGCGGATTGCGTGTCGGCGTCAGCGGCTGTTGCTGCGGCTGCGATGGCCTGTTCATCTCGTGTGAACTGGCTCTAGCTCCTCCGCGAAGGTAGTTGGCGTTGTTGAAAGTGGACGTCGTAGGAGACTTTGGCGATTGCGGATTACGCGTTGGTGTCTGTGGCTGCGAAGGCGGCTGCGACGGTGGCGACCTGTGTTTGGGGGTTGGTGGAGGGCGGACATGGGATTGAGCAAATGCTGGCTGCTGGGGACGTACTTCTGGGGCTGGCATGAAGCCCTGGCTGGGAATCTTAGGAGACTTATGTGGGGGCGGTGATGGGATGTGTCCTTGACGCGGAGATGGTTTGACAGGTTGTGCTAGAGGTTGTTGGGAGAGCGGCTCGGTTGACTCTACCTTCAGTTCTCGGGAAGGTAATCGGACATCCGTGGGGCGGTCCAGCTGAAGGAACCCTAAGTCTTGTACCAATGATTGCTGTAGTTCCCTGTCGTACTCGCTCGTGCCAGGGCTTTCCTTCTGTGGAAATACAGTGGGCCCTTGAAGGTGTGTAGGCGTTTGAGGCACGTTCTGTATGGGTATCGGCTTTACGGGAGATGGTGGAAGAGGCACTTTTGTGGGAGATGGGTTCGGAATGGCTTGGAAACTGCCCCTTTGCGGCGACATCGGCTGAGGACCGCTGGGTTTTCTATGTGGTGCTGCCAGTTGAGGACCGCTAGGAATCCTTTGGTCCCTTTGAGGTTGGTCACTCAAATCCCACTCCATATGTCCTTGGTTCCGGGTGTTGGTATCTGCATCTTTCATCGGCTTCAGACCAGCTCCGCGTACCCCTGGGCGGACGGTACCAAAGTCCCAAAGATCATCGTCTTCCACTTCTTGCCGAGCTGCCTGCTGAGTTGGTGCGTCGTGGAAGGACTGATAACTCAAGTCAGGCGTCTGCGCCTCGCCATTATCCTTGTTCTTCTCATTTGCCTTTTCGATTTGCCAGCGCTCATGGCGTTCGATCAGCTCAGTTAGATAGGTCGTCCTTTTCGCACGCTTAATGAATGGATGCTCAAGCAATTCTCTGGCCGATGGTCGTTCTCTAGGATCACGCCGCAAGCAGAGTTCGACAAAGTTCTTAAAATACCTGCTGAACTCGTCTCCTTGTAGTGTCGGCGGGTGGTTCTTGGGAATCAAGAACAAGACCTTCATAGGGTGGATGTCAGAGTACGGAGGTTCCCCACAAGCCAGTTCAATTGCCGTGATTCCCAGAGACCAGATGTCGGCCTTGTAGTCATAACCAGATTGCTTGATAACTTCCGGGGCCATCCAAAAGGGCGTACCAACGAACGTATTCTTTTTCGTCATGGTTGCTGATAACTGTCCAGAGACGCCAAAGTCTGCCAATTTTACCTGACCATCTGCAGTTAAAAGGATGTTTGCGGCTTTGGCTGTTAGCTTACGTGCGCAATAATGAGAAGCTTGCACAAATACCTTTGATGTCCCTATGCAGTTTTTGATCATTGTGCAGGTATTCCAAGCCACGAAGCAGCTCTCTGAGAATGATCATGATGTAGTCCTCCGATATTTTCCCGGGACGCAACAAATCTGAGCAACTACCACCAGAGCAAAACTCCATGACGATCCACAAATGAGATCCCTTCAAGAACGAACCATAGTATCTCGTGACATGGGGGGAGTTGAGTTCAGAGAGAATCGCAATTTCTGAGATAATATCCTCGACGTCGTCTTCGGCATCTTCGACATCGACGACTTTGATCGCAACGGGCTTGCCAGACCGGTTATCGACACTAGTGTATACACGTCGCGTCAACATTGATCCCAACACAATAAACGCAGAGCACGTGTTCAGTCATGACATACCCTTTGTAAACTCGCCCAAAGCTTCCACCACCTGGACAGCCATAAGTTTAGTGATCCCGGTCTGTATTATCGATTTCGCACTGTTCGATTACACACCAATGCAGCTCTGCTTCGTATAGATAGTTTCAGGATCCACTGGTCCTTCCATGATTGCTGTTTCAAGTCACGAAAGTGAAAGTGATTGATCATTAACCTAGGTCGACACTCGACAGCATTAGTCCTGCAGAAGGTGACTAAAACAGCCTGTACGAAGTACGTGCACAGCGATGTGATAAAGATGCAACGTGAAATATAGGCGAATATCCACTGAACGACTTCGCCAAACAAGGAGATACTCACCAAGTTGACGCGATACGGATAAATATAGACCGAGAGCGCCGCCGATAACTAGATCAAGCAACGCAGAGAGTAAAAAGACATAAAGATAGGTCAGATCGCATCAATTGACTATAGCTTCCCAAGAACTGATATCAGTACAAAAGCTCCGAGGGAAGTTCGTTGCTGCCCTGGCGTGCTCCACTTACTTATTGTTTATCGGGCTGGTGGGATCGGGTGCTGCAAGCCATCAATCAACAACAAAACAATGCCCTGATGCGCAAGTCAATCGGGAAGATTCGCAGCCAGTGAGATCGGGAAAAGCAATGCTCTGAGATCGGTGTCTCTGAGGGCTATTCAGGGACCAAAACAGGTTCTGGCAGCAATGCACGCAATTGTTTCCCTTGCGTTTATCTTGGAAGATCGAAGCAGGCGCCGGGACAACCGTGGGGTTTATTCTGCCGAGCGGTCGGTGGGATCTCCGCACCAGTCAGTTCCACTATGCCCGATCTGGTAAACAGCAGTGTACATACATACTACGTAGTAGGGATTCATGATAATACATTTGAATTAAGATCGTAGTTCATATCAACCATCTAGCCCTTCATACACGCTGAATCAGATCACTGAGGATCGGTACATGATCTATGTATACATGATCTTGGTAAGAATGTAGGGAAGTCGTCCAGCCCTGTACTCTGAAGAGGGCAAATAAAGCGACATGGTCCCAGACCTGTCTAAATACCTGGTATCTCCAAGTCCAATGCAGACCTAATTGGTATGAGACCTCATTAGAAGTGCACTCTTAATCTTCGTGATATCCGATCATAACTGTTCCGTTCTTCAACCCAGCATCTGCGACACTCTCGTCAAGCTGGTTGATCAGGTTGCGACCCATAGCATTGAGCTCGAATGTGACACCCTTTTTGTCCTCTAGAGGAGGATCAGCCTTCAGCCATTCATAGATACGTCGTACAGGATCGGACAGGGCAAAGCGCCGAATCACTCTTCCAGATGGGTGTCGGAATTGTATACGGGTGGTTGTCGTTGGGTCAGCGGGAGGCTCTGTATGTGGCTGGTCTGCTGGAATCGATACGAATAACGAAGTCTCGGGATCGAGTTCCTCCTCCTTCACTCCACCCATGCTGATGTCCTCCGCTTCAGGAACTTTGCCCTTGCCTTTAACATCTTCGACACTGCGGGTCAACTCATCAGGATCCTCCAATTTGGGGGCTTGAGTTGCTCCTTCGCCCAAACTATTCCTCATTGCCATTTCCAACATCTCTTCTTCCGTCATAGCATCGACAGTCTTCTCCTTCTTTTCGGGCTTCCGCTTTGCCACAGGATTCCGCACATTGACCTTCAAACTGTATCGATCAAGGAACTCGTGAAGTTGAATCAGAAAATCGGCTGGCTTGACCACGGGTGGTCCCGATGACAGCACCTTCATCTGTTCACCGGTACGAGGGTCAACAATAGCAATATGGGGGTAGTTGTCGCCGACATCGTGCGCCTGGAAATAATATTGCAGATACGGCGTTGCACGAGGGTCGTCTTTGGAATATTGCAGAAAGATAAAGTGCTCTTTGATCGTTTCCTGGACAGTCGGATCTTTCCACAGATCTCTGTTGAGGACCTGACAGTCGAAAATTGACGAATCTTGAATGTTGATCAATATCCACTTTTCGTTATCGCGGCCTTCCTCACGAGCTGCGTCCCACGGGAGCCTCGACATGATCTCAAACGGCGGGCGGTACATTTCAGCGAGCATGCTCGACTTATTCGACGTTTCTGAAGCGCCTCCGGTAGCTGCTGCAAGCCTCTCACGATTGGCCTGATCGGAATCTTCGACCCAGATGGACGAGGTGTCGCGTTGGTTGAAGATGCCAGGTCGGTCTAAAACACACGCAAAGTCAGTAACCTAGAGCAAGAAAGTGGGAAGCAGAAACTTACTGCTCCGTTGACCACGAGACCGCATTCGGGCCAATATACTAGCCTGCATGTCATCATCGAAATCATCCTCTGGTCCCACCAAGGTTTCTGTCGTGCGCGCCATCGGAGCCCGCACATCGTCTTCTCCTCTTGCACCTCCACCACCTCCTCCACCGTATATTTCTTCCTGTAGACGTCGTGCCATAGCCTCATCATCTTCAAAGGCCGCTGCTGGTGCTGGCCGGCCCCGAGGCGCTGACCGCGTTTCGTCAACGGTGACATCGTCGTCGGAGTCGATGTGAACGACCCCAGATTCGTCTTGGCGGCCAGAAGCTCTTTGAGGCCCGGACATTGAAGGCTCGTCTGTTAAAGGCGCACCTCCGTTTTCGAAGTAAAGCGACACACCCTGCTCGATGTTGAAATCGGCCAGTTGCAAGTACTGGCTTGCCAACTCCGGGCTGGAGCCGGTGATCTCAGTAAACTGAGCCACCACGTCGTCATTCATGGCGTGCCCTGTGTTGGGTACTCTAGACAATGGTAGGAGAGCGTGAAGGTAATGTCCTGTGGTGAGGGGAATGTAGATGATTATATTGATCACCGCCAAGATTGAGGCGAAATCGGATGAGGCAAACAAGATGTGGACTGAAGATATCACCGCTCTTCGTAGGAGGGCAATTAGCGAAAACTCAAGACAGCTTCAGCGACAGGCAAACTGCTCGCGGAATGAAGACAAATGAGTATCAGAACAAATTCAAAGGATTGGCTCCAACAATCATCTGCCAAAACCGGTGACGCACTTTGCCCACTAAGATAATCCGATCCGATCCCTTGTGATCTGTGACCGATAGTTAACGTTAACTACTACCGTATCTTACATAAATTACATACAATACGTTCACCGACAGCGACCTGAAGCGCAGTTCATCAATTACACGTGACCTAACTTATTGGGCCTGATGAAAGTAACGATGGATTAATAGTCGGTCCGATTACTGAAAGCGGCCTGATTACTGAAAACGGAAGAATCCTTGTACATAAATAGGGACACCATGGCCATACGTTTTAGATGGCCAAGCACTCATTCTATTGTCAAGGTGTCTATAGATTCCAATATCACACTCTTTGTTATATAGCCTCGTATTGTCCGGATTATCGACTCCCCGATTCCCCGATCCTGAGCTACCGCTCGTTTCATTGGTTATGAGCCCGGGCTTGCCATACTGACGTCTTAACAAGCGCTTTGGCACCCTGGGGGTACTATATTCGCTTAACATCGAGTATAGACCGATCGATTAATCTTGACTACGAGCCTTACCCTCGATATTCTTCCCACGAGATTACCGGCCAATAATCCGCTCGGCGAAGCTTATTGAGTTGTGAGAACGTTATTATGGCTGGAGTACCCAAGGAAGCGATGAATACACCTCTTCCTCCAGATGGGAGGAAACCAGTGAAGGAGAATGGTATCAAGATATACCAGTTCTCTATTGAGAGATTGAATGAGGAGAACGCTCGATACTGGTTCCATGCGATGGAAAAGCAGTTGAAGGTCCAATTCTGCTGGCAGACAATCCAATATTATTATGAGGTTGGGAGCTCCAGATATGGATCGATCATTAGTGAAGATATGGATTGGTTTAAAATCGATTTGAAGGCCGATTCAATCATTGAGCAGGGGCTCATGCCAGCAACGATCTTGGAAGTCAAGGACCAACCGAATGCAGGGTCAAAATGGGACTGCCTGAAAGAAATGTTCTTGAAGTCATCAAACACCAAGAAGGCTATGAAGTTGATGAAGATGGCCAATTGGACTTGGGATCAATCAAAGCTGAATGAGAAGGAAGCATTCCGCGAAATCGACCAATTGGGGGAAGAATTCATCGACATGAATGGCAGTGAGATGATCAGTATCAAAGAACTGATTGTGTTGTGGTATTTGCGAGGATTAGGCAGCCAATATGCCACGTTGAGAGACACTGTGATGAGCTCGAACGCCACTTTGGACAAGGGATATGTCCTAAGCCGAGTTGAAGACCTTATGCAGATGAAAGGAGGATCTGCAGGTGAAAAAGGATCTCGAGCTTACAAAGATGGTAAGCAAAAGAAGAAAAATGGATCAAAATGTTATGTCTGCGGGAAGGCAGGGCATTTCGCGAGGGAATGCCAGAACAAGCATGAGAGTGATGACGATGAGGATCATCAAAAACCCAAAGATCGACGAGGAGGTCGACAAGGTAAAGTGAACAGGCAGAAAGGCAGATTTGCTGGAGCACAAAGCAGCAACGATGAAACCAACCAAGATGAGATGGATGAATTCAGCTCATATGCGACTGAGAGATCAGAAATGGGTCGATTCACAAGTGAAAAAGCAAACCGAGCAAACAGCAGCAATCCATCAGTATGGTGTTTTGACAGCGGAGCCACGAGCATGTCAACTGGCAACAAGGATATTTTTGAAAGATTGGACTGGAAAAGCCGCGGAACTCTGACTGTTGCAGATGGAATTCAAATACCTATTAAGGGAAGAGGAATAGTCAGATTCAGCCTGCCAAATGGGTCAACAGTCCGATTGAGTAACGTCATATATGTACCTGGTTTGGCGGAGAACCTGTTGTCACTGGAAGCGCTCCATGTTGCTGGATTTGAGTCGAGGGGCTCGAACAGAGGTTATACAATACTGAAGGATGGTAAGATAATTGCCAAAGGACGACGAATAGGGCGATCAACCTACCTGGATAGAGTGACACATGCAAACGCTCTGTATGTGAAGCCAGAGCAAGCAAGAAAGTGCGCAGAATCCATTGCAAAGCCAGATGAGAAATCAGTGATCCAACTGCTCAGTGGACGAGTTGCTAGAGCTGGAGCTGAAGACGAAGTTGATCAACGCCGGCAAATCATCCATCAACGGCTTGGACATCCTGGAAAGAGACGTTTTAACAGCTGTGTTGAAGCCTTGGATATGGATCAATTGAAAATTGGTAAACGAGAAACGCTGCTAGAAGATGATTGCGAGATATGCATCAAAGCGAAGCAGGTGAAGAACCAGAGCCATGTTCCAGTTCCTAGAGCGAAGAGACCACTCCAAAGGGTATATATGGACTTCTGGGGTCCATACGATGAAAGCATTGGTGATGAGCGATATTACCTTTCCCTGATAGATGATTGCACGCGGCATTCATGGGTCTTTATCAAGAAAAATCGGTTATCTAGCTCAGTGCAGAACACGCTCGAAGTATGGCTGCGCCAGGTTGAGCGAGAAGCTGGCAAGATGTTATTGGTCATACGTGCTGATAATGCGAAAGAGTTTCTAGCATTGGAATCATGGGGCCTGTTGAGAGGCATCCAACTTGAATTCATTGAGGCTTACACCCCCCCGCAAAACGGTGTTGCGGAACGATTCAACCGATATATCTTGGAAATCACGAGAGCTCTGTTATTTGATTCAGGCGTCAGCAAAGGATACTGGAAATACGCAGTAGTGACTGCGAATTACTTACGGAATCGAACAACATTTGTCAAAGGAAGTGACAATAAGACGCCATTTGAGCTATGGTATGGGCATAAACCAGATCTAGCCCACTTGCGAGTTTGGGGCTGTCGGGTACTTTACCACCACAAGTCAGATGATAAGCTTGAGAGTCGTGTCATGGAAGGAACCTTCCTATTGTATGGGAAGAGTGATAAACAGTACCATGTACTGCCAAAGGGAGCCAGTGATATACGGCTGGTAACCAATCCGACTTTCCGAGAGCGAGAATGTGGTTATTTGACTGAGGTGGTGCACGCCAATGTGGGTGATATGCCGTCGACCAATATGCCAGAGCCGACAATTATCAATAACGAGAAACCGCCTGGGAATCCACAGATCGGAGTATCAAGTGGCCCTGGCAAACAACAAACAGAGCCTGTTAACGATTATGTAAATCCGCAAGGGGAGCCAGGCATATTAGCGGATAACATGGAAGATAATCAACGAGACGCTCCCAATACCCATTCAGAAGAGGCAGAATCACCACCACAACCATCCACGCGTGAGGTGGATGATAGTATGAATGAAGAAAGGCTGCAACCGGAATCCACGACTGAGGTGGATGATTCACAAGGTGTGAATGAATCATCATTGGAAGGGGAGAATGATTCTCCCGAGAACAGAGATGGTTTGGTGAATGAGCTTGAATCATCTAACAGAGAAGGTTCAGTGAATAAGCATCAAACTGAGCGCCGTTCTGCTCGAACACACCAACCATCAAACGCGCTGATAGAGAGCCGTGAAAGTGAGGAAATATATAGCCGCAAGCGCAAAGCTGAAGGGGAGCAGGATGATGATCGTCCAGCTCAGCGCATGCGGGCTCAATTGGCAAGGCTTGCGATAGCTACTGAGTTGCTGATTGGTGACCGAGAATATGAGGTTGCGCATAAAGCGCGTGAGAAAGCAGGCATACGAATACCGAAATCGTACAGCGAAGCTATCAACGATCCGATATATGGTGCAAAATGGAAAGAGGCTATTCATAAGGAGCTGAGCACCCTGATGAGCTTTGGAACCTGGAAAGTTATACCCCGGAAGCAAGCTGATGGGAATATATCAACCTGCAGATGGGTGTTTGATGTCAAACTAGGCTTGGACGGCCGGATCGATAGGTTTAAGGCCAGGCTAGTTGCCAGGGGAAACGAGCAATCGGATGATGATTTTGATGAGACCTTTGCGCCGGTATTTCGACTTGATAGCCTGCGGATCTTGTGTGCAATTGCAGCCAGATATGGGCTCATTGCACATGTGATGGACGCATTAAGTGCTTTCGCTGGATCCAGACTTGACAAGCCGAACTGTATGGAGATTCCAGAAGGTCTTCAGGATTTCGACCCAGACGCCAAAGAGGGCATGGTTCTGAAACTGTTGATGTCTCTATATGGACTACGTCAGTCTGCATACCTGTGGCATCGAAAAATCAGTCGATTTTTGAAGAGTATTGGTTTTGATCCCATCACTGCGGATCCCAGTATTTTCATCAATAAGCGGGGACTGATTATTGCGCTGTATGTGGACGATATAGTTATATTCGGCAGGGGTGAGGGCGAAATTGACGCGGTAAAAAGGAAACTGAAGGAATTCCATCCAATGACTGATGGTGGATTAGTCAAGAAATTGCTTGGAATTCGCTTCATGTGGAGGAGAGATGGTTCCATTCGCCTAGACCAGGAATCATATGCACGTCAGATTCTTGAGGAGTTTGGCATGGGCGATTGCAATCCTGCATACGTACCAATTAGCCCTAGTGTGAAGTTGAATTCGGAGGATACACCACAATTGGGACGGAGCGAGCACAAGTTATTTCGGAGATTGATTGGACGATTGATATTCATGGTAGTCGCTACCAGGCCCGATATCGCCTTTGCGGTCAATCAATTGTCTCAATATCTCGCTGAACCGCGCCGAATCCATCTTGGAGCCGCCAAGCATATACTTCGATACGTCAAATCAACTATGGCTCATGGATTGACGTTCAGTGCGAAGGGGAGAGAAGGATTAACTGTGTATGCAGATTCTGCATATGCTAATTCAGCAAAGAGCCGGTCAACAACAGGTTTCATACTGATGATTGATGACGCACCAATTACCTGGACAAGCCGGAAACAGTCAGTTACTGCGCAGAGTACGACTGAGGCCGAGTATATGGCAGTTTCAGAGGCTGCTAAACAAGTAATTTGGACACGCCACTTCCTATACGCTATAGGAAAGGCATCCATTTATGGCAGCACACCTACCACCATATATGAAGATAACCGGGGAGCTATCAATCTAGCTGACAATCCGATTGATCACCCAAAGACCAAGCATATCGCAGTGCGCTACCATGCCATACGGGACCATATAGGCAATGGTGAAGTCCGCCTTGAGCATCTACCCACAGATCAAATGATTGCTGATGCTCTAACAAAGGCAAGCCATCGTGATGCTCATAAACGATTTATTAAGAGATTGAGCATGATTTAAAGGGGAGAACTTGGAAAGTTTCAACACAAATGGAAGTGGAAGTATGCGTCCAACCGCTGCTTATCAGATTGCCAGATTGTTATTTGATTGATTTGTTGTACACGCAGCGATTGTACGAAGGGGAGTGATGAAAGTAACGATGGATTAATAGTCGGTCCGATTACTGAAAGCGGCCTGATTACTGAAAACGGAAGAATCCTTGTACATAAATAGGGACACCATGGCCATACGTTTTAGATGGCCAAGCACTCATTCTATTGTCAAGGTGTCTATAGATTCCAATATCACACTCTTTGTTATATAGCCTCGTATTGTCCGGATTATCGACTCCCCGATTCCCCGATCCTGAGCTACCGCTCGTTTCAGGGCCAAATCTCGACGCGTGACGCGAAAGCGTAGACACGATAGGAGCGCGTCCGCGCCTAAAAAGGAATAATGGGATAATCGGCGTTACGTCGAGGCACATCCATCGCACTTGCTTTCCGCTGCTACATTCTCCTCGCTTGCTCCTTCCACACGCTCAATTATAGCAGCGACGCATCACCATGACAGCGACGGTTCTGGGAAAGCGCTCACGAGGAGCACTACGAACTGAAGGTACGACTTGAACGGCCCCTTCCTCACCACATCATACGTCTTACTGATATTAACGACATTCGTTACAGCACCTGCGCTACCGGTACGCACTTCCAGCAAGCGTCGGTCGCGGACACCTCGCATTCTTCAAGCGGAGGATAAGTCTTCGGTATCGTCACCACGCCAATTGCGTTCCCGGGGGAGGAAGAACAGCTCGATAGCCGAAGAAAAAGATCAAGAAAACGACACAGCTGAAAAAAGTGCCCCTGCTGCTGAGACCAGACGCTTTAAGCATACCATTCAGCCAACCACATCCCCCGTCAAAGTCCACTCGCACCTCCAAACGACAATAAAGCCTGCGAATGGTAAGACTCTCCTTTCTTCCCTTGAATCAAGGGATTGTGCTGAACTCGAGCTAATTCGCCACAGATGAGAATGCAGACCCCATCGGAATCAAAACTCCTTCCAAGTCCCGATACCAAGATGTACTCGAATCGCCTCCTATTACCCCAAAACATCGAGTCCAAGTCGGCGCCAAGTCCTTGACTCCGCGCACTCCACGACATGTCTCTACACCGACAACTACTACGACCACCACCACAACCCAAACAGTGTATACGCAAGCTCGGCAGCTGTTTGCTCGGGGAGCGAATTCCGGTCGGTTAATTGGTCGCGAAACGGAGCGGGAGAAGTTGAGATCGTTCATCGAAGATGGTGTGGAATCGCAAAGAGGTGGTTGCTTATACGTCAGTGGGCCTCCCGGTACCGGCAAAAGTGCGATGATCGATGAAGTGTGTCAAGAGATGGACTTTTCGGCCGTGAAGACTGCACATGTCAACTGTGCGAGTATGCGGGGACCCCGTGATGTTTACAGCAAACTCGTTGAGGAATTCTGCGACGACTCGGAGATCTTTAAGAAGAGTGAGGCAGACCGACTGAAAGCCATGTTTATCCCGGACAAGTCGGAAGACGGACTGTTCTTTGTTACCTTGGATGAAATCGACCACCTTCTCACCTCGGACGCTGGAGTATTACAGTCGCTTTTCGAGTGGGCATTGCATAGCAAGTCTAAACTCATGCTCATTGGAATCGCCAACGCGCTTGACTTGACAGATCGATCCCTTCCACAACTCAAGGCGAAAAACCTCAAACCTCGACTACTCCCCTTCTTGCCATACAACGCCAACCAGATCGCCAATGTGATTACGAACCGTCTTCGGTCATTGCTTCCCAGTGACCAAAATGCTGAACCGAACTTTGTACCTTTTGTTCAGCCGGCTGCTATCCAATTATGTGCGAAAAAGGTGGCTTCCCAGACGGGTGATCTACGGAAAGCCTTCGAGCTTGTTAAGCGCGCTGTCGATCTCATTGAACAGGAGACTTTGAAGAAGCTGGAGAAGCAAAACGATGATCCGCAGACTCCGTCCAAGACTATCCTGATCGAAAACAAAAACCTATCAACCCCTGCAAAGACACCACAACCGAATGATTCGATATCAGTTTACACTGCTCTTAACGCACCTCGAGCTAGCATTGCCCACGTGGCACGCATTACCTCATCCGCTTTTGGACAAGGCACCGTTCAAAGACTGCAGAACATCAATCTCCAGCAAAAAGCAGTTATCTGTTCCTTGATAGCACTCGACCGAAAGCGACGTGAAGACGGCATCACGAGCACACCGTCCAAAACCAAGATCTCCGCCCCAACTGTTAAGCAAATTTTCGACACGTACTGCGCGTTGTGCCGAAATGATAACATCCTTCATCCTCTCACGGCGACCGAGTTCAAGGATGTGCTAAGCAATCTGGAAACGATGGGCTTGGTTGGTGAATTCCAAGGCCGTGGTCGAGGAGGTACGGTTGCCGGTGGCTCGGATTTGAGACGCACTCCATCAAGATCTTCTACCTCGACACCTGTCAAGGGCTCAGATGAACAAGGACTCGTTTGCTTTGTTTCGCAAAGAGAAATTGAAGGCCAAATAGCGGGTCCAGGAGAGGGCATCTTAAGAAGGTTGCTTTCAGGCCAAGGACTGTAAAGATGGTAGCCCCTTTTTGTATACCTGCCTTGCATGCATATGGCTTTTTTTGGAGTTCGACGATTATGCATCCGGTATTTCTTTTTGAGCATCAGCCCGACGACCTTTTTGGAAATTTCATGACGTTGTGGGATTCATGGCGTTGTCATCTCAGGTTAGCGATCCTTAGCATAGCATAACGACGGACAATTTTGGATACAATTTCTAGAACCGCTCTGCTATTCCAGCAACTTTTGTAATTCACATTAGTAGCATCTCCCCCTGGAAACCATCCGCCGTACTTGAGCAACAAGGCACTATTCAGTTAACTGAACTGTTGAATGGTTGATGTTATGAGCTGCGGCATTTTCCCAGTGGTACTTGGGCAAATACATTATTGATGAGTTGATCACTTCTTTCTTCAGGTGATAGTGGCATAAATGAAAGTAGGCAGAATGGTTGACACCTAGCTATGTGGTAGCTGCCTGTGCCTATTCTACCAACCAAGGTTCTGATAAAGGATAAAAACCAGAAGAATATACCCTGAGCAAGGCATCTAAGCCAACGAATTTGGGACAGGCAATAACTTCCCAACTACGTGTAACTATCGGTCACAACTATATGTCAATTAGGCGGCGAAATCTACTCATATGTGGCCGCTTTCTGGCATATGTCCTTCCAATGTTCTCGCATCCACCGTATGTCCTCTCTGTCATGCGCTGAATCCCTTCCCCCCTAAGGATAGAAAAGCTGGCTCTTTGCTAAGTCCTGGTAGTTCTGCCTGAAAGACCTCAAGGCTAGGGGTGTTAGAAGGTGGGACGATCTGGAGGTGTACTGGACCCGTGGATGTTCCAGTATATGGCATCTTTTGACTTAACTTTTGACTTAAGAGTGATCTCTAGTGCCTCGACCCACTGTTGGGCAATTTGTGTCCGAGCTGCCTAAAATGGCGGGCAAAAAAAAAAAAAACTCATAGCACTCAGAGGTCTGAGAAGATGCGAGACAATATATAAAAAGCGCATCTAGGATGCGCTTTGTGCGGTTTGCCACGGTGTCTTCCAAACCCGGCACACCTTCTCAAAAAATGATAGCAAGCAGGATAGCGGCTTTGACGTTGTTGATAGATAGCGACTCTTGGATGCGTCGGATGAGGATCCTAGTTTTGCCACGGGGAGAAAGGACTTCATTAGACCCATGTAAATACAATCTACCACAACGGATCCGTCTGAAATTGACAAAACAGTCACTGGTATCCGTCCGTTGTAGTCCCGTATACGGTTCGAATCATGTTCCATTTTGCGCTTTCGCGAAGTGGGTTTTCCAGCCCTAAAGACAGAGCAGATCTTCCTGGATTCCTCCCGTCTAGTAAACTAGTTAGTTACCTGATTGGATATAAGTAACACTACGGAAAACTCGCATGTAGACAAGCAATTGCGCGATGCGTCGCTGGGTCTTCAACCCACTTGGCCTTGATCATGCCTGCGGGTCCAAGCCTCGTTGAACAAGCTGTAGCCAGCGACATCTATTAGAATTCTGTCCCTGCCTTGCATCGGGTTTGAGTTCCTATATTAAAGTATTGATCACCCTGTCCGCACGCTTTCTCTTGGACTGAAGCTTACTCATGACTTTGATAGGGAATGCGAACGTGAAACACGCCATACCGAACGTATTGTCTGCCTCCATCCTGGTCCGCCTCCATCTCTCCATCCACCGCTTCCTTCTCTTCCTGTTGGCCGGATCCATGCCTTTGTTAGAGGAAAATCCATCTGTATGAGAGCTTCTGTATATATGAACTCACATCCTGTCCTGTTACCTACCTGCCTTCATGACCTTCATGTCATTCCTAAACTTCACCACCGGCTCCCTGATCTCCTCCCCCACCCTTTCCCTTGCCTCCTCACTAGGCCTTTCTCTCTGGAGAGTCCTGATACCAAGAGCTCTTGGTAGGAATCATCACATACCTCCTCAGCTTCCAGTTTCTTGTGCCCAATTTCTTCGTGAACCATCTGCGGCTCATGCAGTAGAAAAGTATGATTTACTGTAATGTATTAAGGTGCTGCAATTGATTGGCTGGTAGAAGCATGCAGAGCTTATTTAGGTTCTGGTCAATTACTCCACTTAGCTTCCCCAGGTTGTGTGAGGAACCTGGTTCAGCAACGCCAGAGTGGCATTGCCAGTTCCACAAAATATATAGGTGGACTGCCAACTGACCATTTGGAAGTCCAGTTCAATGTCCTGTTCCCTGAGGCAGCTGATGCACTCATGTATAGTCCAACTAGCCAGTCCCGTGCCATCCTCCATGTCAAGCTGTGCATCAAGCTGATCCACAATCTGAGGGAGATGTTGAATTTTCAGGTCCTTGGCAGTGTCACGGAGCATGAGTGCTCGCTAAATCACATGAAATGTTTGATTCCTTTGTGTTGATTTCTTTGTTCTGTTTTAGAGCCAGGACCCCTCGCACATTAAATAGTTCGACGCTGGCAGGTACAGCGTTCTTTCTTCTTTCCTCCTCATGCTAGTATTTCGCGAGATAGTCTACCAATATATATATATATATATATTTGAACGGGACTGTCACAGGCAGCTTGTTGCGGCACATCATGGATCCTACCAGCATAGTCACCAATGCAGTGCAGAAAGTCCGTCTATTGGACCATTTCCCAGAAATCGACATTGGAGAGTGTCGTGTATGCATCAGGGCTAGCAATGCACTTTTGGTAGGCATATCATCTGTAGCTTTCTTTTCCTTGGCCTTGAGCTGCCAGAAGCTCAATATAGCCTCTAAATGCTCTAGAGCCTTGATAAAAACCATGGGGTGACAGGTTGTCTGAATGAAACCTTTCATGTTGAAAGGTCACGCAGGACATGACAGCACAAACATTTCATCAAGATTTAACCCAGTTCCCTGGTGGAGGCCACTTGATATCTCAATTTCATCATTGAAGTGTCGTGCTCCTCATTCTGCAGTCATTCACTGCACAATCACATTTTGTGATCCACCCCTTATTGGACATGTCGTTCGAATTATAAAGTGGTGACAGCGTCGTAATCGGCGAGCACTTGCGCTATCAATGTTTTCGGGAGATAACTCTGTAGATAGTCTTGGTGTTTGCCGTCAAGCCGTTTGACAATCTCGACGAACTAACTGAGAGAGTTTAGCATACTTAGTAGCCTTAGCAAAACCTAAGGAACCTTACAACACAGTCCCCCATACTGAGTGCGATGTGTGGTGACCGTTGAGGTCCCTGTATTAGAATGGCAGTCTTAGGGTTAGCACCATTCAAACACCAATATTACAACGCCAGATTGGCTAGTAGTTAACTTTCAACCTCTTATTCCTATGAGTTCCTGACGTAACACCCACTTTTATAATCTTCCTAATCCTTTTCCTCGCCCCAAGCCGCCTGTATGCGCAGGGCTTTTGAGCACAGTGCTCTCCTTGTGTTTCGGAGCAGGACGGGTGTGGCCTAGGCTGACTCTCAGCTTAGGCTACCCTTCCTGCTACCCTTCTCCTGTTCTAGTTGCCTCCTCCAATGCTTCTAGTCCCCATTCGTCATGTCTTTGGGCCCTTTCCGCCGTCCGCAAATGTGTTCGGGGTAGAGCTACACTGGTACTGGCTAGAAATTCTAGCAGCGCTCTGGTAGCTCTGGACTCTCCTAAAAGTCGTCCTTGCGGGTGCTCCTCTGCAGCAGCGGGTCTCATAACCCAATCCAACTCCAGATCCCTGTAGAGCTTGTTTCGTTGGTGTCGCCATTTCCGGCATTCAAAGAGAAGATGATGTATTGTCTCTCTTGGAGAACCACATCCCTGACAGGTTGCATCTTCCCGAGTGCGAATCCGATGTAAATACATTCTAATGGCTGTATGTGCTGATTTCAGTTGAAGATAGCGGCTTGCCAGGTGCTTGGGAGCTACTGCAGCTGTTGGGTCGAGCCGCCAGTTCTTCTGCGATCTGTATATTCATTAGCCTTGTTGGGATCGCTGATCGAGCTCCTTAGTGAGCCATCTCTGCTTCTGTGCTGTAACGGCTTCTGTTCGGGCTCTACAGGCAAAGGCCAGAGAGATCTCTCTTCGGCCTTTTCCTGGAGGCTTATTGGCTGCCTGCTTTGCCGCCTGGTCGGCTCTCTCATTCCCTTCTACTCCTGCGTGTCCTGGAACCCATTGGATAGTGGGTTGATGGCCTCTGGCATGTAGTCTCTTGGCTATAGCATGTGCTTGGATCACTAATGCTTGACCTGGCCCTGGCTGGGTGTGTCGCAGCCTTGCAATGGCCGCTTGGGAGTCCAGCAAGATAGTGACTGGTCTTTGATCTCCCACTTACTCTGCTAACTGGAGTGCTCGAACCGCTCCAAGAAGCTCTGCATCAAAGACCTCCTGTCCCTTACCTAATGGGATCCCCTTGGTCTTCCAGGCTCCTCCCTGGTTCTTGCCATGCAATTCCTGCTCCACATCTACCATTTTCTAATCTTGAGCCGTCTGACCAAATTGCCAGTCCAGGAGAGAGAGATTGCGCCGCTGTTAGGGCCTCTGGACCTGGTAGCACCTCTATTCGACCTGAGAACTGGTTACTGGTCGTCTGTATTGTGCCCTCAAAGCCCTCGGATGGGTCTGCTAATAGGATATTGGCTAATTGTCGGGCTAGGCGTTGCCCCAGGGACCATGGGCCCCGATTTCTGCTCTCCGCCCATTGCTGGTTCCCTGGGGTCTGCTCCCCAGGCTGGGCGTGTTGGTCCCCCTTTCGAAAGCTTACTGGGAGGATCTTCTTTGCTGGTGACCTTCTGGTAGGCTGAGCAGCCGGGTAGTATATCGCAACTGTCGGGCCTCCAGTAGCGCCTCTGCCGGTGCCAGGCTTGCCTCACAAACCAGTAGTGAATGGACTGGTTTATTCAGAGATTTAGACAAGCATTGGTACTCAAATTGGATTTAATATGTTATCTTGCGAAATCTGGTCTATTCAGAAATATGCATATTAAAACAATCTCAAAATACACGAGGGAAGTCGGTACTCGATTTCAACGGACCATTCATACTAGGCGATATACAATATCCCTAGAGAAAACATGTCGTCAAAGCTTCAAATGCTGTACAATAAATTACACGTCAAAGCTCGCTTCAAACCGAATCAACCGGTGTCAGACAGAACGGGACAAAGGAAAGGGCAACATATAGGAACAACTGCAACGACAAAAGACAAAGCATACAGAAACTGGGTATGTGTGTAGCCGATTAGTGATGGAGCTTTGATGGGAATCTTTTCAAAAATAACAGAAAAAGTCCACGGAGCGCTGCAATCACTTTACTGGCAGAACGTCAACGTCCAAGTAAAACAGAGAAACATGACTTGGAATGCGATGCGTGGGCAAAACGAGAATTTTCCTAAAGTGGAACCACGTAAAAGTCATCATGGTCGAAACAATATCGAAAGCGTTGGAAAACCGGACAAACGCATTTAATCGTCATCCATAGGCTTATCCTCCAGGGTTATGCGATTGGGTTCGCTCTCTGCAATGCTGTTCCGGTTGCTGTTCGTGCCCACAGATGTAGGAAAGCTGGACACGCTACCAAGACCAGGCTTGCGGGTAAACTTTAAACTAGAACGAGAGATCGACGTGCGCTTATCAGCGTCGCTGGGAGTGGAAGTCTGCATAGGTGCCGGTGTAGGTGTGGGAGTGGGCGAGTCGTCTGTTGCAGCCGCTGGCGGCGGTGGAGGGCTAGAGGTGCCTGAGGTGCTAATGCTCGCAGCAGCAGAGACCGGCGAATCGTCTGGGGTGTCATTGGTTGCAGATTCAGCAGCATGGATGTTCACATTCGTCATTTGCTCAGTTCCAGTAGGAGAATTATTGTTACTGGGGACGTCCAGGCTGCTTCTAGTCGTGGTTCTCTTCTCCGTTGGGCTAGTCACGTTGATCGGGAACCGTCTGGTTTCCGACGCACCGCTGGAGCGGTCCCGGCGGTGCTTGCGGGGAGGAGCTGGACTGTGGCCGCGGCTGCGGTCCACAATGGCACGGTTCCGGGCTTCCATGGCCGCACGGCGGTTGCTCTCATCTGTACTGATGGCACGAGGACGGCTGTTCGTTCTTCCAAGTCCGTTCGCGCTCGACTGCCGCTTCAGTTCACCGAAAATCACATCCTTATGAGCAAAAAGATCTCGGATCAGACGATAACTGTGACGCTCGTCCATGGTAAGGCTGCTCTCCCAGCGCGGCCGGAGAACACACTGAGACAATGACTGGGCGAGCGTCGAAACGAACGTCTCGTCAGCAGAGGTTAAATCAATTAGGCGCGTGAGATGGGTCATTATGGCGTCAAGCGTAGCAATGTTGTTAAGACGGAGTTGTCCGAGTGTACTCTGCAAGACCTTAATTCGTCCCTCTTCCGTTGTCTCATGAGCAGTAGTCGAGTAGATTGTCTTGACGATTTCGTAAACTTGGGAGGAAACCAAGGAATCAGGCAACTCAAGGAGGTAAAGCTTGAGGACGCTGACAACAACGGGAATGTCGGATTGCTCCAGCACTTCCTGATAGTCTACCTTGCTGTTGTTCAATGCATTGCGAAGACGGTGTGTTGCTTCCAAGGGGACGTCATGGAGCCAGATGGCACGACGTGCCTCGTCTCCTTCAAGTTCGGGGTAACCTGTATTTTAATTAGCACGGAAAGATGATGCGCCTAGGATAGTCAAACACTTACGGTCGTCCAAGTAGGTCAAGATCGTGGTTAGGAGGATAGGAACCCGCTTGCGGTCAGCCCTGGATCTGGCTTCAAGGTCAACGCCAAAGTTTTGGTCTTCAACCGAACCATAATAGTTCTCATAGGCTTGAACCCGAGGGACAAAGCCGCCAGTCCGGTAGTTCTCAAGGAGATAACGGAGGTCTCCCAAGGGCTGAATGGTTTCCTGGTACAGCATCATGTGGTCAACGGTGCTTTGCAGGTTCGGGATGACGTTGCTGATAGCACCAGAAAAGTCCAGAACAACAGACTTGATCGCCTTAAGACGGTCGAGCTCGCATTGTTCCATGAAGCGAAGGTTCGCAACAATCTCTTCCTCAAGCTTGCATCTGATCTGATCAAGCTTGCGCACTGCAGCCTTGTACCGTTCATCCGCTTCACGGGCTTCCCTGTGCAGCTTCTCTGTTGGCGTCTCATTCGGATACGGGTTGTTGAGAGGGTTCCAACCAGCAATCATCTCCGAGACGGACGCAATCGGGGAGTCATTACCACCGTCTTCGCTTGAGGCAGCCGACGTGACGCGCATCAAAGGCCTCTTCTTCTCGGGGATACCGGTTACTTGGAAGACCTTCGTGCGCCATTGATAGTTCATCTTCGAGCTGTTGGCAAATGTGTTTCCCATGTTACCCACAAGCCGGAGGAAGCCGTTATCAACAAGGTCCTGGCCAATCGCTTCCGCATAAGTGAGACTAGTCGCATTCATGTACTTTTGGGTGTACTCGACGATGTCCGCACCGGTCGACGTGTTCTGGTAGGTCCCCATGATAGGTACCTTGACGTCGCCCACTTTGATATTCTCCAGCATATGCACTAAAAGCTTCTTCACCTCCTCCGGCGGGTAGATACGATCCCCAATCTCAACAGGTTCCTCTTCCTCCGGCTGCTTTTCCGGAAGGACGAGTCGAGGAGTGTTCTTGGACTGAGGACTGTGCTGGGGAGCTTGAAAGGCAAGCTTATTCTCTTCCTCCAAGTCTTCAACCACACGGCACTTGTTGAAGTAGTGACTCCGCAGCTTCTTGACGACTTCAACCTGTTTGGTATGTTCCTTGATGCGCGTCTGGAGATCGTCATGTGAGAGCTGGATCCGGGCCTCATGCTGACCGCACCAGCGCCGGAAAGGCGAAACAACGAGTTCACGGATATTCGATGCGATCTTCTGATGGTTTTTTGCCGCCTCAACCATCTCGGTGCGGACTCCTTCGTATGCCTGCAAAGCAGAACACCGGTATCAGCACAGGAGACCTTCATTGACCAATAGACAACTGTCAATAAAATGACACTTACCTTCCTCACACTCGCCCCGTCGTCCTTGCCAAACCCGTTTGGCATCCGGTCCACGCTCGGCGCAATGTCCCCCAGCTTGAGCCCATACTGCTCTTCCGCGTCCGCACGCAGACTCGCGACAGTAAGAATCTGCTTATTTTCCACAACACCCTGCTGGAGTTTTCCATAGAGTACCCCCAAACCCGAGGCGTAGTCGGGGGTCCAGAACGAATCCGCGAAACCCGGCATTATGGACAGTTCGGACGAAACCTAGTATCCCTCCAACGGAAAGCAAATCGGACGGTTTATCCCAAGTCGCGAGGATGATAAAAGGAACGTATCTCAAAGAATGCGGAGATGTAGTGACCAAGGGCTTTTGATTGTGTACTCTGTACACGTAACCAATGAACTCCGAAAGGGCAAACTAGCTGCCAAGCAAAGGATAACCAGCCTTTTCGTTCACGATATCGATTCGAATTATCAGATTTTATCACCCTGAGGTATCGGTTCGGAGAGGGGGAGGGACTTGGATGCGAGGGCGGCTAGAAAAAGAGCGAGAACCGTGGAATGAAGCAGCGAAGCGCCGGAGCAGCAGCGGCAACAGCAAGAAGGCAAAAAGGAAGGCGACAAGAGAAACAACCAGAATGACAACAAAATAGAACAAGAAGCAACGAAAAGAAAGGACAAAGGAAAAGGAGAGCAAGCAACAGCGGCGAGAGTACAAAAGGAGAACAGGTCACAGATGGACTGTCAGGGCGAGTGGTTCTGCCTGCAGCAGGATTCTTTCTTGTTGGCCGATGAGTCTCAAAAGAAGATCGAATACTGATACACCGCCCGTATTCGTATCGCTCGGTATCCGTATGGTAAATCCTTTACCGACCTGAAACTAGTTGCTCACATGATTCCTATTTATGGCAGCATCTATTTTCTTGTGTGGCTGTTGGGGACCCACAAAGGTAAAACAAGCGGTATGCTATCCGTAATAGCAGCGTAACGGCTGTACCGGCGTGACGGGTCCAGAGTGCAAACACGCCAAGACTGGAGAAGTCTAGAAGTGTCTTATGTAAGAAGCGTTGAGTTTTAGTCTTGTGTTAAAGAAATTAGGGTAAAACAAATGTATTATTGACAGTTGACAGCTTAACAGAAGAATTTATACGCCTTCTTCCACCAAGGCCATGCCGCCTGCTCGGCCCGTTCCTCATCGATTAGGTGCTGGATATCGAGATCCCGACGACCCGTTTGTAAATCCATATCCTTGGCACGCATAAACGGAGACCGAGTGTAGATCTTATACGGGATATAAAAGGCTATGACAACCGGAGCGGCCAGGTAGCTCTCAAAGAAGCTCTCAACTCTCCCGGAGGCAGTCATTGTTCCGTAGTCGACGGGGGCAAACCCAACCCAGAATTGCGCAACGAGCACGAGACAGTTGAAGATAAATCCCACCCAGGATCCAACCACACCCGGTTGGGAGCGGTATGGCAGCTCATCCAGACTATGTCCTTGGGCCTTCCAACCACGGCGGAAGCGGATATGAGCCAGGCAGATCGACCCCCAGGTGAAAATGGACGACAACCCAGAAATGGCCAGCATCCAGTTAAAGGCATCTTCCTGCTTATCAGATGCTGCCAGGAATGCAAGGAGGCCTAGAACTGATGCGACGCCTTGTGCAACAAGGGGACGGCCTTTGCGGTCGATGTAGGCCAGGATTTTAGGTGCTTGACCTTGTTCGGCCAAAGCAGCTAGGGTTCGCGACGACCCATAAACAGATGAGTTGCCCACAGACAAGACAGCAATCATGATCACAACATTCATGACAGAATCAAGTCCAGAAATGCCAGCGTTCTTGATAGCAATCACAAAAGGAGATGCCCTAGCATCCGCAGAGGAACTCCCTGACGTCAACTGGCTTTCGTTATACGGGACCAAGAGTCCGACTAGGGTGAGCGAGACGAGATAGAATAGCAAGATACGCCAAAACACTTGCTTGATCGCCGTTGGGAGACTCTTCCGGGGATTCGCAGCTTCAGCTGCAGCAAGACCAACCAGCTCAGTACCGGCGAATGCAAATGCGGCGTTGACGAAAACACTGCAAAGTCCTTTGAAGCCATTGTGGAATGCGCCTGGATCATGCCAATATCTTCCGCCGATATAGCCGCCTCTCGGGCCTCCGCCGCAGTTGAGGATAATACCAAGGATACTAATTCGCTTGTAAGCACAGTTCATACCCCAAAACTATGGGAGGAGGGCATGCTTACATGAAGCCAATCACAGCAATGACCTTGATCAACGAGAAGACAAACTCCGCCTCACCATATCCCTTGACGCCGAACATGTTGATGACCACTATCATCACCCAGAATATCGCAACCCAAGCAGCGTTTGAAATGTTCGAATCCCAATAGTCAATAGTGATTGATGCGGCAACGATTTCTAGGGGGAGAACAATAAGCCACTAGAGAATTAGGGTTAGTTTCTCTACAATTTGATGCCTTCTGCGTTGCTGGTAGAAAAGCCACGAGAAGCTGAAATTAGACAGGAATTGAATACCTGAAGGCTATAATTCCATCCCATAGCGAATCCCCAAGCCGGATCAATGAATCGAGTAGAATAGCTTGCGAACGATCCGGCAACAGGAAAGACAACAGCCATCTCACCCAGGGCGTGAACGGTGCAGTATAACATGACCCCGATTAACCCGTAGGCAATAAGGACGGAAGCCGGACCACCAGTAGATAAGACGTTTCCCGAGCCGACAAAAAGACCGGTACCTGAGGAAATAAAACAGTTAGCGCATGGGAGCAACTCTTCATAACTGGCCCAATATACACACCAATTGAGCCGCCCAGCGCGATCATCTGCATGTGGCGACCCTTTAGGCGACGCTCTAGAGGTGAGTTCGCCGTGTTTTGGGCAGCAATTTCAGGGTCGACATTGCTTCCATCTGCAGGGGGTTGGTGGGTGATTTGTGCATTAGGGTTCCGCTTGAAACTGTCCAAAAATCGCCGACCAATGTTTCCTCGAATAAGTTCTGTCTCGCCGTACCCTGGAGGAGGATCGCCGGACCCTGTTCGGATTGTCTTTGGTTCTATCGCGTCTTTCTCCATGTTGCGATGTGATGTCTTCGATGCAACTGGGACGCTGCACAATTCGCTTCGACAAACTCAAGATTCCAAACCGAAAGCTGAAGGAAGAACAAAAAAAAATTAATAGCAGTGATAATAAATAAAGATGTAAGAAAAGAAACGAAGGTGTATGGAAAGGGAATCACGGTATAAGTATGGCCGATAAGTCGCGGGAGATAACACATTATGAGCATCAGCATTTGCCCCGTATCGTGTTCCGCCTCTTTTCACCGGGAGATTAGCAATAATAATACCACTTTAGATTAGATATTCCTCTTGGACCAAATGTACGGAGTAGTTTTTGTGGGAAAGTAGGGAATTGTCTCATACAACATTGGCTCTGCCCGGGCATTGACCGCATTGAAGAATACTGAGAGTTTTGCCAACTTATTGAGACGATTGTAATAAACGATAGAGCCAACAGTGATTGGTTAAACCACAGCAACCAGTATGGGATTATCCTCGTACAGCTACCTCGGTACGCCTGTAGCCCAATCATCTCTAACATAACCGGGCCGACTATGCGACCAGCCATATCAAAGCTAGTTTATGGTTTATTCGGAGGCTATCTGCGACTATGTAAGTGTCACGCGCGTGTCTCTGTGCCGTGTTTTCGATCGAAGTATATCGCTCGTATAAACTCTCTCAAAACGCTGCTTATCGGTGCTTCAGCTTTTCGGCAACGGCCAGCATCATAATTAATGGCTCTGATTGGCCTTGATCGCTATCAAACAGAATGATATACGATACCTGTATGCCTCGGATGACACTGCTGGTTATCAGTTGTAGTGGCGGACTAGTCCCAGTCGGGTATCTGGCCCCGCTTGACATCTCCGCATATAAAAGTTTAGCCAATCATATTGCGTAGACTCTAACTGCATTCCCGTAGTCAAGATAAGAGCGTTTTAGCGGTTTCATTGGAAGAAATATAAAGTACTTTGTATGGAGGGGTTATAGCGAATGGGAGAGACTTAGCCACGAGTCTGGGCAGTTAGGGCTCGTGCGTGCCACACGGTCTGTTCTCAGGTGCTCAAAGCTGTGCTGCACTGTATGTATCCCGGCGTACTCCGGACATGGTAATACAGTATGATATTTCATCCGGCCCAAGAACGCGAAAGAAAAGACTGCATCGAATGTCAGCGAGATGAGAGATGAGAGGCATAATCACCGCAGGTGATTTCCATGGACCTATATAAGACATGTCCTACAGGACTACTCCGTCGCTAGCCAGAACTAAAATGGGTTGATTTTTGCAGTTTTACCCCAGCACCGGGGAATAAGAACACTATACCCCCGCATGCTGCATGCCTTGAGAGGCTCCTCACTAACGAACGAGTTGATCTGAAGACCAGCCTCGGATAATTCCCAGGTGGAGAGATCACTCAAGCTTACCCGGGTGCTTGTACGAATCGTAACAAAATGCAATTGAGCTGCTATTATAGCTTTCTCTATATGAAGTCGTTCAATCATCACCAGCAACGTTCTTTTGATCATTCAACAATCAAAATGAGACATATCTTTAGGCGCCTGGCCCCTCTCCTCCGGGGATCAACTGAATGTATACGTTAGCCTCCTAGGCGTATGAAACAGCAATGGTTAAGCCTACCATGCAGATATTGTTCCCGTTCAACAAGATCTTGGGAAGCTGGGATTTGCCACCGGCGTAATCACTATCCCATGTTTAATTCAAACTCGCAAATAAAAATGAAATCAGCTCAAAAAGGGACTTACAACTCAGTCACGTCTTCCAACACCATATCTAGCCGCACATCAGTAAATGGTATATTTTTCAAGACACGAAAGAAGCTACTTACTGACGTAGTCATCGAAACCAAGCAATGTCCCGGAGAACTCTGCGGCCATTAGCTTACAGCGTTCGTTTTTCGCGACCAGTTCATTAAAGTCAAGGGGCACATACCCTTGTCACCCTTCATAACAACCCAGATTCTGGAGCCGACACACTTGTCAATCAACTCTAATGTATCAGGTCAGCACCAATGTTCGCGGACATCAGATATTTGCACGAACCCAAAGGAAGCAGTTGCGACGCCATCTTGTCTGAAATGAGCCAAACTTTTCAAATATTCTGTAATTATTTATCCTGATAACATACGTCGACTGATATGTTTGGACAAAACGCAATATAAAGCTGTTGCGGTCCCTCAATGTGCCATCGGACATCTTGGCGTATGTCCGGTTGATCTTTTTATCCGACACCGATACTCAATCCAAATCGGGTTTAGCGCTATTTAGCGCTCGATCACTCCATATGAATTGTACGCTTACTCCGAGTACATCTTTTCAGGTACTGTTCCTACCAGGGGCAGGGGTATTCTATTCTTTTCTCTTTGTAAATTGGAGAACCTGTTTACTGCTGGTTTTCGTCTATATTATTATGCCTGCTCGGATAGCCGATTTCTACACAGTCTCGGGAATCAACGACGCTTCTGTGGCTTCCATTAACAAGCAACGCATGGCTTTGTAGATCGAGGGAAATATCGATCTCTCCAGCCTTACGTGTGATAGCTGGGATATCTAGGGCGCCGGAATCCAGATACCATGCGCTTTTGTCGGTCGGTGGACGTTATGAAACCATGGAATGGAAGGATCTTATTCAATGCCTCAAGGATTCAGAATGCGAACTTGATCGCCTCGAGGAGGCCATACAGCATTTCGACACTTGGATCGACATGTCGGAAATTCGCTGTGTTGGACAGGGACCCTGTTGGAGGTCGCCAGAGTCATGTCACAACACATGTGTTTTACTGTCCGTCTAACATCTCAATTGCTACGAATGGAGAAGACACGAGCATTTTCCATATCATAAGCAGATCATATAGTACGGGGTCAGCTGCATACTCAGTTGTTGAACACGGAAATGGACCCCCGTCTGAGTCTTTCGAGACTCATAGAGTCACGCAAACCACATCTTATAGAAGTCAAACGCAACAAAATGTCACGACAGGGACCGTGGCGCGACAGCGAGTCGCTAGAAACCCGATTCCACCCAAACCTCCTGCAACAAAATACTGGAGCCATCATTTACATAAAGCTCCCGACGGAAATCCAATCATAATACATTACTGCAGAAGTCTCCGAACAATGGAAGACGTGGCTCAGTACTTTCTGGACGACGAAGTAATAGGTTTCGACATGGAATGGAAAGCCTCAGCCACATATGCCGACGGCATCAGAGACAATGTCTCCATGATCCAACTTGCAAGCGAAAAGAGGGTCGCGCTGTTCCATGTTGCCTCCTTCATAGGAACAGACCCCAAACACTTCGTTGCCCCTTCACTGCGCAAAATACTGGAATCGCCCGATATCACGAAAGTCGGAGTTTCAATCAAAGCAGATTGTACACGCCTACGCAAATTTCTCGGAGTCAATACCCGAGGTATCTTCGAGCTCAGTCATTTGCACAGACTAATCAAATACTCCCAATCGCAGCCGAAACTCGTCAACAAGCGCCTGGTCAACCTCAACGACCAGGTAGAGGAGCATTTTGGACTGCCTTTGTTGAAAGAAACCGAAGTGCGATGTAGTGACTGGACCCGTCCGCTGAACTATGATCAGGTTCAGTATGCCGCGAATGATCCGTATGCGTGCATCTGTCTGTTTAAAACTATGGATGGCAAACGGCAAGCGATGATTCCTATGCCCCCTCGACCGGCGCATGCGGAATTGGACTTGCCAATTCGCCTTGTGGAGGAAGCACAAAAGGCGACTGTGGCGGAGGAGAATGCAGCCGCAGAGCTCGGTGGAACTGCGAATTCCAACGTTGATGGAAAAGCCATATAGGTCACTGTCGCTTCTTTGGCGATAATCATGAAGATTGGAAGATATATATGGGATTTTGGTAATTTATGGCGTTTTCAAGGCATGTTCTGTGTTTCTTTTGCATATCACACTACAGACCAGATTGGCATATTCGGATACCAGATACCCTGCATGACATTGAATATAAAACTTAAACTGAATGTTGATTATGAGATTATCTACATCTTAACTCGTCTAAATAAGCTACATTCTAGATACACTGCATTATGCCACAAAGATCGGGGTATATATGGTCGAGTGAATATACGATACTGACTTTCCAAGACCAGTCACGAGAAACAAACATTGTACAGGTCTACCCTCTCAGAGGGAGAACCTTGGAAAGGATCACGTCCTGTCGACAAAGAGGACACTCGGGCTTCTCACGCACCCAGTCCCTCACGCAAGTCCAGCAGAAAACATGCCCGCAAGTTGTAACACTAGGGTCCTTGAAAAGTTCCAAACACAGCGTACACCTGCTCTGCTGGCCTGGTGGAATCCAGGGCACAGCATCCGCGTCCTCGCCCAGGTCGTACCGAGGCATAGACGCGGGGAGATTCGGGAGGAGAGGAGGATTCTCAATCGACGCGACGATAGAATCATCTCTTTTTTCGGTAGACTCCAACAACTCGGACTCCATTTCTGGATTTTCTTGCTGCTGCTTCAGGCTAGCGGTGACCTTCCTGACGTGGGAGATACCTTGCACGGCGATTTGCAGGACGAGCAGAACACCCAGGACTTCATAGCCGACACGCTGCTCATTCTCCTCAAGCTTCTTGGTGAACACATAGCGGAGGTTCCAGAATCTCTTGGAGAGGTGGTAATACGAGCCGGTGAAGTAGAACGTCGCAATGCTAAGAGCATAAACAGGCGAGAGCGAGGTGATCGAGTCCAGGTGCTCGAGGATGTACTTCTGAACCTTCAACTTCGTGATCAAGGGCCGTTTCTCTTGCTTTCCCTTTTCCTTCCCGGGAAGCACTGGTTGCTGCGCAGCCGCCTGCTGGGCTTTGAATTGCTGTCGGGCAATGTTCCGCTCCAGCTTCGCGCGTAACCGTCGCCGGAAAGCGGGAAGGATGCGCTGGAGGACCCAGGGAACCACGATACTGCTCAGAATGTATCCCGCTCGGCGGATAGTCGACGGAAGTTGAAGGGTGTCATCCTCCAGCTGAACGAGGTCACAGTATTCCTCCCCGAGTGTCCGATTACCGATCAAAGTCGTTAACGAGAAGTACAGGATCTCTGTCAGGTGTTTGATGGCGTCAGAATGAGCGTGAGCAAATCGGGCTCCGCGTAGTGAACGGGCAATGTTCTGGGCTTGGTTGATCAAGCTCCCTGTAATGAAGCCATCCTTCTCATGAGAGCGGATGATATCCGGAGATGTTGCGAACGGGTAGAAATGGGCCGAGTGGGAGGTGGGAATCGTGGAGAGATGGGGGTCGTGGTCTGCCATTATGCTCAAGCGACAAGATTATTGTTGTTTAATGCTGTTAATATTGGTTTAGAACGTAGTCACATCTCTCTGCTGCTCCTCACCGTGACCGCATCGCCAACCGTCCAGATGCCTCGGCAATGTGTCCCGTGACGAGTGTCACCTGACCGCTTATCACGTGGGGAACCCCGATCCAAAAATGGCACAGTCCAGACCCGCTAACCACAACAGGAAAGGGCCCCAAAGACAGCGTGAAACCCCGACTCGTCCCTGAAGCTTCACGACTGCAATGATTGTGATTCCCAGTGCCACCACTCACCCCTAGTCGCTCTTTTGCCATTGTTCTGTTGCTTTTCTTTTCTTTCTTCTCTTCTTCTTCTTTGGGGACTTTTTTTGCCGGATTTTCTTCTTCTCGTCGCGTTTCCGTTTCTTCCTTTTCCTCCTTCTCCCCCTATCTCGGCGCTGTTCTTCAGCTCCGCATCGTCAATGGAATATGGGCCCTGATCAACATGCTCAATTGGATGACTTCAGTCTCTTCCTTCCTTTTCCCTATCGTGTCGCGGTGATATTGGTGGCTGGTACGTGTGTCCTGTCTCGGTAGTGTACGATTTTCGATATTCAGCCTTATTGATTATCTGTCGTAATGGCCAGGTTTCTGGGGCTGGGGCGTCAATCTCCAGTACCTCCGAAAAGCGAACATCGTGGGTTTACCCGACATCCGTGCCTGCTGGACCCATGCAATTGGATCGAAATATCGAAATTGACTAGTTTTCTGTTCTGTATAGGATGTCCCTGCGCTGATCCGATACCCTGCCCGTCAATCCCCTCAACAACCCCCTCACCACTCCTCCGCCTACCGTCTCGCGAGACTCTTGACCCTTCCTCTCGTCATCACTCTCCTTATATTCTGGGTGGCCACCCATGGATCTGCTCATCTGGTTGAGCTGTTGGATTTCATTCCGCAGGCGTATATCGTGGTCTTCTTTGTGATCATCGCGCTGCCGTTCAACCGCGTCTGCAAGGCCGGGAGGCGCCATTTCCTCCTAGCCCTGAGGCGAGTGAGTATTGGAGGACTCGCGGATGCTCAGGATGGCAAGGTTGGAGATATTCTCCTGGCGGATGCCTTGACCAGTTACGCCAAGGTCTTAGCGGATCTATACGTGACCTTTTGCATGTTCTTCACGCGAGGGATTTCGAGCACATCGAAGCCGAACCGTACTTGTGGGCACGATTATATTGTGCCCATTATTATCGCCATTCCCAGCATCATCCGGTTCCGACAATGTTTGATTGAATACATCCGTGTCCGTCGCGCTGGTGCGACGAGGGAGAACACGGGTTTCCAGCACTTGGCAAACGCGTTGAAGTACGCTACTGCATTTCCGGTCATTTACCTTAGTGCGAAATTAAGGAATTACAGTCCTTTGGTGTTCTATGGATATAGCGAGATGGATCTGGCTCGGCTATTGTATGTCACTTGTGACTCTTCATTGAAAACCGTTGCTAACAGCTGGGAGACTCATTTGCACTATTATCAACTCTGCCTACTCATTCTGGTGGGATGTGACTAAAGATTGGGATTTGACCCTCTTAACCAGGTCGCGTGACACATCGGAATACCCGTATGGACTGCGCCGCCACCGTTACTTCTCCTCTGACCGACTATACCACTCCGCGATTCTCATTGACCTAGTTCTCCGTTTCTCGTGGGCTTCCAAATTCGTGCCGGGTTTGCTGTGGCTCACCGAGCGGGAATCTGGCCTCTTTGTC
Organism: Aspergillus chevalieri; assembly: GCF_016861735.1. Taxonomy (NCBI): domain Eukaryota; kingdom Fungi; phylum Ascomycota; class Eurotiomycetes; order Eurotiales; family Aspergillaceae; genus Aspergillus; species Aspergillus chevalieri. The sequence goes on from NC_057365.1 coordinate 569,417, forward strand.
CTCATGTTCCTCGAAGTTGCACGACGATGGATGTGGGTTTTCTTTCGGGTCGAGGCCGAATGGGGTAAGTCTTGCGCTTTTCTCTGTTTCCTGGTTGCATTTTCGGTCGTTGTTTCAACGTTGTTCTAGCGGTCTTCCTTGTGCTTCTGTTTACTAACGATTTGGCCCCACAGTGCGAAGCCATCGCGGTCCAGCCCCCGACGATATCCTCCTTGGCGAATTCACTGGTAAATTGGACGCAGATTAAATTTTCACCGGTGTATTATTGGATCCGCCAATTCAACGACTTTTCCTTTATACTCTTTGCTGGTTCGCGAATGTTTTATTCTCTTCTGCTGAATATTAGGTCTGGCTTTTCTTTTATCTTTTATTTTTCTTCTATGTCTCTTTATATTTCTCCTTTGAGATGTCTGGGAATTCGCAAGATATGTTTGTTCAGGGCAGTGGAGTAGTGAGTGGCTTATGCATATAAAATTGGGCAATAGTTTTCTTTGTTTTTCTTTGATTGAGGGTAATTGTGCTCTTATGAGGCATTGACAGGACCTGTCAGAATAGTAGCTAGTCATTCAATTTGACCGATCAAGCATACAACGTCTAAACGCACCAACAGTAATAACTTGGGCTCATTGTCATATCCTCATTATAATCACAGCATTAGAACAATGTAAATAAACTTGACGTAGATCATCATAACCAATCCCTCAATATCAGCATCATCTGCAATCCCAATCTCCCATCCCCGGCCGTGCATGGCCATCAAACAAGTCCTCCAAATACTCACTCGGCGCTTTTCCCTGCGGCGGCGACGCCTGATTCGGAACACCAGCACCCATAGGACGTAGATTCGGCGAAACAGGCGGACTGACTATTGGGATATTACGCGCGCGCGGTGGAGGAGGAGGATACGCATGTTTCCCTTTGTAGGGTGGCTGATATCGTTTACTTGCGCTTACACTTGCATTTTTTGGTATTGGGCCGGTGCTTGCGCGCGGGGTGCTGGTGCTTGCAGTGCTGTGACCGTAGCCGTAGCCATAGCCTGAGTGGTGCTGACTTGAGCGTTTCCCGCTGTGCATGCTTGCGCCGGCAGTTGGGGAGAAGAATAGCGGGTTGCTTGAGCCCGGGACTTCTCTCATTCTTGGGGGTCCACGGCTTCCGCTTCTGCTTCGACGGCGGTGGTTATGACGATCGTAACCTCCTCCAGATGCATTGCCTGTCGGTGCATTATCCAAGTTACCCGTCGGACCAAACTGCCCTCTCGACATCGACCTAGTTCTAGATCTAGACCTCGACTTCGACCGTGCAGATCTCCTCCTACTCCTCAGCAATCCCCTCTTCTCGGACGACTGCATCGCAGCAGCCTGTTGCCGAACGGACCGGTTAACAGACCATGCAACCAGCCCACGCCATGCTAGCACCGCAAGTCCCAGGAATCCCAGCACTGCACCGACAGCGATAAAGACAGCTCCCTCCGGCGTGCTGGATGTTTGCATGTAAGGCGCACCTGCTGTTGGTGGGACGGTCACGATCGGGTAGCTGCTGCTGCTTGTTGACGACGACGACAACGATGTCGTTGAAGAGTCTGTCGAAGACGACATTGAGGAGTCGGTAGTGCTTGTTCCTATATCTGTTGTTTCGGCGGATGTTGCGGTTGCGGTTGCGTCGTCGGTGGTTGTGGCATCGTTGGCATCTGTTGTGTCTTGGGCTATTGATAGCCGGGCTAGCAATGCAATTGCTAGGAAGAGTAGTAATGCGCGAGAAGGCCGGTGGGCTGTCCTCCGCCCCGCCGTTGATAGTCTCATGTCGTAGTGCTGGGACGTGGTATGGTATGTTGGTATGTATGTTTCTCAACGGTGGAGCAAAAAGAAGGGCATTTGCGATGCGATAACCTTATCCACCTTTAAAGATAACGGCCAAATTCAAATTGGTTAATGTGAATCTGGAATCCTTAGATCGTGCATAGACATGCGTCGAAGCCCGATATGGAGGTTGTTGCTTGACACTTCATGCACAAACAGATCGTCAACAAATAAGCACTAGGGTGCAGGACGAGAGCACGCCACTGATGGAAAACGTGGGGTCGTTATACCTTGGAATCAATCGAGAGCAAACGGATTACTCCATATCAGTAGTATAAGTCGGATCAGACAAGAGGTGTTGCAAATGCAACGATGCGACAAGGTGAGTGTTTGCACTTGTTGGTTGCCCCGTGATATATTGCTGCCTGAGGCTACAACACGTGATATCTACTTTTCTACAATTGGAGACGTTGTGGTCATGCATCAGGTTATAGTATATCATACAGTACATAACAAGCAATCAAATAACTGAATTGGGCAAGCAAAGAAACAGAAACACGTAAGACCAAATCACTGCTGTTTCTTCTGCACAGCGGAGAAAGTATCCTTCTCGAAAGCCGCATAGGGCACTTCCAAGCTCAAGAGGGCCTGGATTCCGACATACAGGATCATAATGCAGACGAAAGCGGCAAAGAAGCCCATGAACATGCCTATGAACCATCAGTATAGGTACGTCTCAGAAATGGGTGTAGAAACATACCTGGAGTGAAGTATTGATACTCTTGGAAGAGAGACTTGTTCGAATCCTGCTTGGTGTAGTCCGAGTAGTCACGCTTCAGTTCCATGCGGAGGGGCTCCTGGTAGGCCTCTTCATTGGGCTTGTAGATGGTGCCCTCGGTTTCCCGCGGCGATGTCACATAGAGAAGCGTGTACTTCTTAGACGAAGGGATGCGGTCGATAATGTCGGAAAGGAAGCCATCTAATATTCGTCAGTATCAACCCTATACCGCAATTCTAACCTCGCGAACCGTTATCAGAGAGCTGCTGTGCCCGGTCAGAGCCCAGAGAAAGCATAGGGAAGTCAACGGCGATGACGCGCGGAGCATCGCCAAAAGATGACGGATAAGAGCCGGCTAACCACTGTCAGTAACAATCCACCATTGTTTGCCCGATGAGCTGCTCACTCGAAGCATCAATAACGGTAGTCTCCGCCCCGCAAGCATTCCCAATCATATTCTGAACTTCCTTCGCATCCACCACGCCAGAAACCTCGTGAATCGACGAAGTCGACCGAATCGTCTCATCCTTACCCGTCATCTTCGCCCCGAGGCGAGGGGCCGACTTGCGAGTCGCGAAATCGGTGCTATGCACACCCGGCTGGTAAGCGACGACATAGTAGTCCGATGGGCAGGAGTTCAAATGCGATCCGATATCATTCAGCAACGACGTAGACAGTGCGATATTCGACGATGGTAAAAGGATTCTAATTGGTGTTATTCTCGTCAGTCACTCAAAGCTAAGTTCTAACCCGCAGGGGATTCGCTCCGCGACGTACTCTGAGGTCGATGCCAGGAAGAAGGGCGAGGTATCACGGAACGCGCTGGCCGTTGCTGCTCCCAGCGCGAGCAGGCCCAAACCGTTCAGATGCATATTGTCAAGAGGATGCCGATATATATGTTCCTTTAGATGCTGTCCGTCGATTGATGGTTCCGGGACCAGCTCCGATGATGTTGGCGCCAGGTGGATATTCACCGCTTTGAGGCGGTCGAGCCAACCGCCGACCCGTCAGGCAATTTCTGCTTTTTTTACGGAGATCTACCAGTCTTATTTCACGTCTTTTTTATACTCAATTCAAAACATAAAGCAATATGGGACCAAACAAAAAGCGCAAGTTAGCGAATCAACCCGAAGAAATCAACTTCGACCCAGATGCCCGACAACAATTCCTCACTGGCTTTCGCAAGCGAAAGCTGCAGCGCGTGAAACATGCACAGGAAGTCGCAGAGAAGCGGGCACGAGAGGAACGGATAGAATACCGGAAAAGGGTACGAAGATTTCTGATCGAGGAATGGTAAAGAATAAAAAATCTAACCGCAATGCAATGCGTACAGATCCGAGAAGAACGAAAAGCGGAGTACGAACAAGCGTTTGAAGAGCATCGGCGACAGCTCAAGATGCTCACTGAAAATAGCGAGAATGAGTCGAACGACTCTGGGAATGAGAGTAATGAGGGCGAGGATGAGGAATGGGAGGGATTCGCGGAACCACCCGCTGTGGACTACGAGGCCGAATACATCGACGAAGATAAATACACCACTGTCACGGTAGAGGAGATGGATCCGTCGAGAGAAGGTTTGCTCAAGTACGGTCAGCAAGAACAGTCGGACGACAAATCGGATCAAGAGGAGGGTGGGAAGGCACAGCAGACGCCCGAGGACGCCAATTCGAAAGCTCCAAAGAGACTGCAGACAGATAAACCCAAGAAGAAGAAAAAGAAGTTCCGATACGAAAGCAAGGAGGAACGCAAACTCAACCAGGCGAAGCAACGGTACTCTAAGGCCAGAAAAGCGAGAGCGCGACGCGGCGAAGAATAATGATACCATCAGAACTTGTCGATACCATGTCATAAAAGAAGTTGTGTTTTCATACTAATTCCATATTCAGCGCCACAAAGAAGCTTAATTAGATATACTATATGTACCCTATAAAAGAAAACACAAAGAAGTGTCAAGCTCACAAGACCAGGAGGGAAATATCCGCGGGAAGATGGGGCGAGTTGCATAAGAAGAATATGCCCCAACTTTGACGGCGAGAATTGATTATCCCCGCCAGCACACACGAGGCTAATGAAGAAGCTGTAAAATGGACACGCGAGAAAAGAAAGAGAGAACAAGAAAATAAAGGTGTATATTTGATGAAAAAAGAGGCTGAATCCCACATCTCCTGACACTCTTACGCCCGTACCCAGATCTGTTCTTAGACGTTGCTGATGGAGACCTCGAGGTCGTGCAGGTCCTTCTGCAATTCGGCATGCTTCTTCGCCATCTCCTCATACTTGCTCTCCCACTGGTCACGAGAAGCCTCGAGCGCCTGCACCTTGCGTTCGTAGTGACCAGCCTTGACATCGGTTTGGCGGAGCCTGTGATGAGAGAACAGGGTTAGTAAATGCGTCGACATGCAGCAGGAACGCAAGGGAAAAGCGTGGTTGGAAGGGTAAGGGGAAGTTATCAGTATCAGAGATAAAGCATACTTTTCATTTGTCTCCCGCAAATTCCGGTCAGCCTCCTCAGCCTCCTCTTCCAAGATCTGCAGGCGTCTCTGCAAAGCCTCGTTCTGAGTGTCATGCTGAGCGCTCTGGTTGGCGGCATCCTTGGCCTCCTTGAGCGTAGTCTCCATCTTCTCAACCTCACCCTCCAGGAGTTGGTTCCGGTGGTTGAGGGATGTGATTTCCTGCTCCTTGGCCAAGTTCTCCTGCTCCAGCGTTCTAACCTTGGCCTTGAGCTCCTCGACCTTCTCCTGGGCGTCTTCGGCCTCCAGACGGAGGGTGTTCATTCTCTAAACAAGGCTATCTGTCAGCGGTCCGGATTTCATCGTTCATATTTATCCAGGAGTGAATTTCGGTTCCATGTTGACTTCCCTAAGCAAAACTGCTCTCTCCACAATGAAAATTCGGGAAATGGTGCAAGAGGGAAGTTGCGCATGTGCATCGGGGCTGCTCACAGCTACCCCGCCGAGCAGGGGGGAATGCAGCGACTCACCTCCTTGATCTTATCCATTTTTGCGGTGGTAAAAGAAAGTTTATCGGCAAGAAGGGAGGAGATATGTATGTGATGAAAAGAGGCGATCAAAAAGGAAAATTGTAGATGACAGTGATGGATAATTTCCGGCCTTCGCTCAGCGACAAACCAGTGTACAAGTACGGGACGGAGTAGAGTAAGAAAGGGAAAGCTGTCAACGTGGAGGGATTGGATGAAGGGATGGGAGGCTGTATTAAATACCGTACTAGTGTCCGCTTCCTCTCCGAGGCGGTGTGGCTGACTGCGGTGGCTGAGTGGTTGAGAGCGTCTGGCTTCTCCTATTTTCTAAGGGGAGGGGGTGGTAATACCGTTACAATACACCACCGTCGGTCCCATGGCTCCTCCTGGCGGCTCTTACCAAAGGATCGCCTTGTTTTTGTCTCCACGGGCAACGACGCCGCTGGGAAAGAAAACACCCTCCCAAAAGTGCTGCACCTTCTTGACTGTACAATTCAGACAATGCACTCAAGTACCAGCACACTGGCCACCGAAAAACACCACTAGCGATTGCAATTAATATTTCGACCCGCTCCCACCCTGACGCTTTCCCAGTCCACGCCCAGAGATATTCGATCCATTGTTTACGACCCCCTCAAAGCGAACCCACCGATACGATAAGTCACGATCGTCCATTTCCGTTTGTTCGATAAGGCATCATGTTGGCTGTGCGAGACCAGGAGAATCTGGTGCATGCTCACCAGACCGTGGCTGCTGGAAAACCGTTGAATCAAGGCACGAAGACTCCCGGCGCACGAGCTCCCAAAACCCCGTTCAAGGTCCCGCTGAATGACGAGAATGGCCCGTTGGCTTTTGGAAAGAAGACCGTGAAGGCGACTGGAAGGGGGAATGAGAATTTGAAGCCAGCCAAGGATGCGTTTGTAACTCCTCTGCGTAAGGGCACTACCCTGAAGGCAATGAGGAACCATGGTATTGACTGAGAATATAGCAGAGAACCGTCAACGCGCGCCACTGGGTATGAAAACGACCAATGCGAAGGCCAAGACCCCAGCTCCTATTGGCACGAACAAGCCCGAGAGGACCAACAGAAGGACATCGACTCAAAAAGTGAAGAAGATTGCTCCCTTGGTACAGCAGAGTGAGCCGGAGACAGCGGCAAAGTCGGTCCAGGATGATGTGCCGGATATCGAATACATGCCACCCAAGCCTAAAGGTGAGAGTGTACAATTATAAATTGCTATCCGGTTAGCCGCTGACTCTCGGCTGCGTACAGAGCTCCCGGACCTCCCAGACGACATTATATACGACACCACGTTCCCTCAGTTCAGACCAGAGAACCTGGCACGCGGATTGGAGAGCACCTACGGAGACAACGAAATCGGAAGCGACGGTCTTACCAAGCGGGAACGAAAGTACAAGGAAGCTTCGATCGCCCAGGACAAGATGATGGACGAAATGATTCTCAAGCAAATCGAAAGTATTGGGTTTGAGGAAGCCAACGAAACAGACCAGTCCCGACAGTCTACCTTGAAGGAGGCATCAAAACGTCGCCTTGAACCTCGTCGAGTGAAGGTCCCTACCCCGAAGGTCAAATACACTAGCAATGTTTCGACTCTACGAGCCCGAGATGCAGCGGCAGCGTTGTCAGCCTCCGAAACTTCGGCTCCACCAACCAGAGCTGCGTCCCGACCCCGAATCAGTTCATCAATTCATACAACGAGAAAGCCCAGGGCTCCTGCGAACCCATCTTCTATGCGCCATAGTGCCGCTGTCGCAAACTCCAAAACCACCGTGGGTTACGCCAAAGGCAGAGAGGTTTCCACCAGACTGCACGGCAAGCCGTCGACCATCGCGAAACAGCCAGCACCCAAGAACATCCTATCTCCCGATACGTATATGCAGCTCTACGGAACGCCGCCATTCGGATCGGAGATGTGGCTCCGCTGCAAGGCTGCCGGTTGCTTCGACGATGAACAGAACCAGCCGGAAATCATCCCGGAGACCCTTCCTACATTCGACGAGGATGACGAGGCGCTCAACTTCCAGTTGGCGCTATGAGCGAGTGACAAAACTTTCAATGGCATTCTAGGCGAATTTGGCTCGGTGTCCGTTCTAACATTTTTCTTCTGGTATTTTCCAGTTTATGGTTTGGGTGGTAATTATGTGTGTCCAGAGGACAGGAATTATGGCGTTTATTTTTTTTTTTTTTGACAAATGATTATTGGTTTATGATCTTCATCAAACGGAATTTTGTGTATCACTATTTTGGTATCAGCATGGCGAACGAATAACTACTACGTATTAGGTCGAATGACCAGTCAATTATATTTCACGGACAATCTGTTGTGTAGAGATCATTCCAGACTATCAATTAGGACTCGCAAGCTGTGCTGTTTCAGGCACTCCATAGCAACCATGGGACTCCATTCCGAGGAACCGCGGCACGATAGGCACGGACGGCTCGGTCTGGACAATGGCATTTGTAGAGAACAGCTACAGCGTACTCATACACAATTTAGGTATTCTAGAAGAGAAATTTGGTAGCTACCAATCAAAGCTCGTCCAGACGGAAACCGTGGATCACTCATATACAATCAATACTCCGTTAACTTTGCCTATCCCCGAACGCCGGAAACACTGGAATTCTTCAATCATGCAAGCAAACATCAGCTCCTCAAACTGCAGCCATGCCGGGAGCCCAGGAGTCACCAATCCTCTTCACCTCACTGATGAACTTTTTATTTGTGATCTCCTGAGATGTTGAGGTTGGTACGGCCGCATTCTTGGCTAGAGGAAGGTGATCATCAGGGGAATAGAATGGGTTTTGCAAGAGCTGGATGTAGGCAGTTTGCAGAGCGTGAAAGACCTGTATAGACTTGTTAATAACCATACTCAAGGTTTCTAAAAGAGAGCAAACTATCACGATCCGTCCGCCAACTGCGGAGTCGCGAGTGCGGACATACTGGTTTGAGGTTGCCATCTCTCAATCCGCTTATGGCAGCACCGGCACTTTTGGGCTTTTCTGCGCCAATAGGCACTTGTTGCCCCATTAAATCCACCACTACCAGGAACTTGACGCCGGTAGTTGTTAACCAACCGTAGGCTGCTAATCTTTCATCGACTGCATGTAATAGGCCCAGGTCTTGACTGATGGCAGTCTGCTTCTGGTGAATGTCAAAGATATCAAGACATGAGTTTAATAAGAAGTTGAATTCGATAGTTGAATCTGTATAAGGAGGGAATAATGAGATGTGGAGAGGGTTGTCCTTTGGCAACTTGTCAGCAGTGATCATTCTGTAGCAGAGATGATATCATACAGCTTTCCCAATAACACCAATGCAGGCAATCTTGGCTGTCATCCTGAGGATGTTTGTTTGAAATGCAAAAGATATGTTACGCTGGCAGCGCTATTTGAAAGTTGGTATACCGGACGTCGGAGCTGGCACGGGATCGCCGCGGCTCACCGCCCCTGGAATTGGTCCTGTTCCGTGTTCCTCTCCCTCACCTCATATTATTTCTCTTTCTCAAAAACAACACCGTGTCAGCCTTTGCAATTGCTCTCTGGCACTCCCTCCGTCTTCCTCTTTTCCCTCTCTCTTTCTCCTCCCAATCGTCACCTCAGCCATGACGACGGAGAAGATTCACCCCGAGTCTCCTGAGGAGTTCGAGTTCATCGAGACTCCTCCGGCTTCTTGCATCACTCCCGCGGAGCCATGTGGTGTGCGGACGACATCGGTAAGCTTTGTTCAGTTTGTTTGCTGGTGAAGGTTTTCTGTGGGCACCAATTGGCCTGGTCCGGACTGGCTTAGCTCCCGGTCTTAGATACGGCTACCCAATTGACACTTATGCGTTAAGGTACACGGAAGCTAATCATCTCTTGTTTTCTTATTGCAGTATCCTGCTATCAAGAATGCTCCCGTTCCCGCCGATTCTCCCGGCAGCGATGGCTTCTCTAACATCCTGCTCTTCTCTTTGCTCGTGCTCATTCCGTGGTACCTGGCCCGCCAGGTTGGCGGTGGTTTCTACACCACCATCTTCTTCGCTATCTTTACCACGATCCCCATTCTGATGGCCTTCTGGACTATTGCTTCTTCCGTTTCTCCCCGTAAGAACGAGAAGGCCAAGTACGCTGGTCGTCCCGTCGAGCACTACCTTCAGTTCCACAGCGAGCATGACCGTGCTGCCTACCGCGGCAAGAGCAAGATCCCCATGGAGGTCTTCTACGAGAAATACTTCAATGGCGAGGTTGACTTCAAGGGTGATGCTCTTGAGTGTCTCGAGTTCCGTCACGACTGGGCCAACTTCCGCTTCACCATGGGTCTCTACAAGCACTTCCTGTTTGGTTTCATTCCCGAGTTGCTGATTCACTCTCGTTCTCAGGGTAAGAAATACCGATTCAACGATGATACGGTGATTCTGACCTTTTTTTAGATGAAGAACAGGTCCGTGACCACTACGACAGAGGCGACGACTTTTACGCTTGGTTCTTGGGTCCTCGCATGATCTACACCTCCGGTCTGATCGGTGACGTCAACAGAGAGGAGACTCTTGAGGAGCTCCAGGACAACAAGCTTGCGGTTGTTTGCGAGAAGATTGGTCTTAAGCCTGGCGACACCGTTCTCGACCTCGGCTGTGGCTGGGGTACTCTGGCCAAGTACGCTTCGGTCCACTATGGCGCTCACGTTACTGGTATCACTCTTGGTCGTAACCAGACTGCCTGGGGTAACAATGGTCTCCGCAAGGCCGGTATCGAAGACTCTCAAAGCCGCATCCACTGCTTGGACTACCGTGATGCTCCCCGTGTATCCGGAGGCTACAAGAAGATCACTTGTCTTGAGATGGCTGAGCACGTCGGTGTGCGCCACTTCTCCAGCTTCCTGTCCCAGGTCTACGACATGCTTGATGACGACGGTGTCTTCTTCCTGCAGATCGCTGGTCTCCGCAAGTCTTGGCAGTACGAGGATCTCATCTGGGGTCTTTTCATGAACAAGTACATCTTCCCCGGTGCTGACGCTAGCACTCCTCTTGGCTTCGTTATCGACAAGCTCGAGGGTTCCGGTTTTGAGATCAAGGGTGTTGATACTATTGGTGTTCACTACTCTGCCACTCTCTGGCGGTGGTACCGTAACTGGATGGGCAACCGTGAGAAGGTTGAGGCTAAGTACGGCAAAAGATGGTTCCGCGTAAGTTCTTTTCCCTGGTGAGATTCATCATGATACTAAAGTTGTCTAGATCTGGGAGTACTTCCTTGCTGCCTCCACTATCACTTCCCGCCAGGGTGGTGCTACCTGCTGGCAGATCACTCTCGTCAAGAACATCAACTCCACCCACCGTGTTGAGGGTATCAACTCGCAGTACGGTCTTACCGGAGCCCGCCAGGCCTCCATTGACAACGTTGGCAACGGCAGCGTCCCTAGCGCTCACGTGCCTACTGTTACCAAATAAATGGACTAGGTGTTCTTTTCCGTCTCGTGAATTATGATAACTCGCGGTGATGTCGACAACACAACGACTGAAGTACAGAATGTACAGAAAGTGATTTATGGGATAATTTGGCAAAGGATCGGGTGAAAAATACGGGAAATTACACAAATGAGGAAAAAAGATGATGAAGCTACATGTATGATGTTCGGATCTATATATCCTCTATGGCTCGATGAGCTGGAGGGCAATGTATCTCTATGGCAGAAGATATGTCGTAATGAATTCAGTGATGGTTAAATCTTGAACAAGTAGAAGTTATATACATGTACCTACCAACGTAGCCAATCTCAACACACCATTCGAATGTCAGTCTACTCAACCCTCTTAAACAACTTAGCCCTACTGCCACCGCTGCAGCACGCCGCAGGGCTAGCCTCTTGATGAAGAGTAGACTTATTAAAACCTTGCGACGACTGCGGCACATCTAACGCTGGGTTCTTGGTAAAGAATCCATCCGGCCTAAGCATAACACTGATCTTCTCCATGGGCATAACGGGGAAATCTTCGACGCGGGGGTTGTGTGTTAAACCAAAGGCTGCATTGCATATTAGCACTGTTCATGTACCAAAGAATTCGAAATGAAGGGAAAGGCAAAGATGGCAGGGGAAGGAACATACTATGCCACAATACCACATCCTCATTCTCCGTCTCATCATTCCTAGCAACCCACGTCTCAACGCCCTCCGCCCGTCTCGACTGATTCGTAAACTCCCCCGCCGCAAACAACTCCTCATCCCGATACTTCGTAACCCAGATGGGCTTACTTGCAAACACAGCCCTCTGCCATCCCAGCGATTTCTTCGATGCGAGCATCATCTGGCTCGGCGCTGTCATGAGCTTATACGCGACTGGTTTGTAGGTGATGGGGTTTGTAATGGAGTCGTTCCGGATTTTGAAGACGCGGTGCCGCGAGACGTCTGTTTCTGCTGTTCCCGATGTGCGGAGGGTCGTTTGCTGGGTTGTATAGCCTACGCCGTAGGGGTTTGTTTCGTCGTCTTCTGGGAGCGGGATGCTGTCTTCGTAGTAGATTGTGTTCTTGTGCCCGTCGATGGCTGGGTCGATTCTGAGAGAAAACATGTGTTGGTGGAAGGGGGCCATGACTCCTGGCCCGACATTCGTTCCCCAGGGGACAGTCTCGCCGTTTTGGTTGTCGAACGGGACGGTGGAGAGGATTCCTGTGGCGCGGACTTCCAGTTCCACGTTTGCGGCTTGGTCGAAGATGTATGCGAAGATGTACTCGTAGTTGGCGACGGTGCAGATGATTTGGAGGACGAGTTGGCGGTTGCGCACGACAGTTGCGGCGCCGGTGCGGTAGTTGGTGTGTTTGTGTTGAAGGCCATTGTCTTGTTCGTGCATGCAGACTACATTTTGCATCAACACCGGGTTGCCTTTCGAATCGGCTCTGTAGCCGTCGAAGTATTTGATGTGGCCGAGGCAGTCGCAGCCTAGGGATAGTTGATTGGCGTTTAAACCGAATCCAACGTCGCCAACGTCGAAGGCTTGTTTTCGGTGGTATGGTGCACGGGGGTCTATCTCGTTAGAAGAGGTTTTTGATTTTTCGATTCTTCTAGCAAGAGAGCTCACTCACCTCCATAGGGAACAGTCATCTCCGAGACAGAAAGACGGTAAAACAGATTCCGGTTATCGTACGTCACATTATGAATGACAAGACCCTCACGACTGTTGAATCCTACTCTGAACCGCCATTTCTGCCAAGACACCAGGTTGCCGTCCACATTGAAAGACGGCCCCTCAGGCTGCTGCGCAATATAGGGCTTAAGATCCTGCCTGAGCGGTTCATCCAGAAGTTCGTGCGCATATTGCACAGCCTTGACAGGCTTCCACGGCTGAGTTTCCACGGCGACAGTATTCGCACCGCCAGGGAGATAGTCCATACGGACAAGTTCGTGCGTGGTGCCATCAAACACCGGAGAAAACTTGCATGGGAGCGAGTAGTGGTTGTTCTGGGGATGGTCGACTTCAACAATGTACATAAAGCACTGGAAGAGGCGTCGTGTTTCATTGGCGTCGTCCGTGCCGTACATCCAGGGATCGTTGCAGACGGTTATCCCTGGTGGGAGCTTGAGTCTCTCAATTTCAGCTTGTACTGCTGGATGGCGCATGCAAAGATCTTCGATATCAGCTAGCTCATCGATGTCAACGGGTGCCTATCGTTGATCAGTACAGCCACATAATAACATGTGGGGTCATGAACTTACTTGCACCTCTTTGGGCATCTCCTTTGCGTATATAATTGATCTGGTATCTGCGTTCAATAGCGCCTTGTAAAATGAGCCATTGTCGAGACGGTTGAAGTAAGCGAGCAGAATGCGAGCTGGTCTCGACGGTAGGGGCTGCCGTAATCTCTCTGCTTCGATGTATGGAACCACGTCTGCTTTGATGGGTTCCTGAAGGTCAATCTTCTTGTACCGCAGTGGTACACCAGAGAAAGCTGCCTGTAAGACTCGCACAGCCAATTGAATCTCCCCAGGAGTAATTGGATCGAAAGGATGAAGACTAGTTGAAGACATTGTGTGCGGACGAGATATATATCGGGCCAAGGGTAACCTCTGAGAGAGATGATAGTGAAGAGTCAATTGACCATGCAGTTGAGCAGGAAAACTAGCTACTTAAATACCTTGGCAGCCAACCCTCTGCCATGGTGTATATCAGAGCATATCGGTCTTCTGGATGGACCTGCCATTTTGGGTAAACGAGCGGAGCGGGTCGATCGCGCCCGGCGTCTGTCGGAGGGCCGGCCATATCAGTGTGAGAAGAAAGAGCAAGTACAGCCAGACACACCGGGCCCGAGATCAAGCAGCTGCTTGGATTGGCGCGGATCTTTGCTCGGTCACTGGGGTTCTTTCCTGTTAGTCAAAGGACCGTGGGGATACTGTCGATGTGCAGATCTCAGATCCAACCACCACTACTATCTCACTCTCCGTGCCAAGCATCAATCTGATTACCCATGAATATAGTGCTGCCTCTATCACCAAGGCCAAGAAGTTGTCTTGATTACCTACTTCCGTGGTTCGAAGTCCCTCCGCAAAAGCCGGGGACCGATAAGATAAGATAAAGGCGCATCTCTTACCGTATTGAGACTAGCGTCTCTTCTTCCCTCGTGACTTCCAACGACATCAATTTTCGCCTGCTTTGGCTGCATGCATTTCACAAATCACTGCCCAGGGATGCATTTCAACCCCTCGTCTCGATCACCTAGGGGACCCACTGGTGATAAGAACAGATGATGTGGCTGAACGGCCACTCCGCAGCATGAATCGAACCAGTACTACAACCTCGGCCCCGGACCATGCCGCAACGAGAAAGAGATACAGACGAGAAGGCGGGAGATGGTCTCGGTCGGGCTGCTTGACATGCAAGAAGCGGCGGAAGCGATGCGATGAGGCTAAACCGAGGTGGGTATAGCCACTTTTTATACCGCATGGATCTAGATAGAGATCTATGATATCCGGGGTAGGGCTGACATTGGTAGTTGCCATAACTGCACCAGATTGGGAAAGACATGTGAGGGCTATGGGTCTATGTGGGCAGAGCCCTTGGATCCATTTGCGCAAGTGTTCCAGCCTGAAGGACAGAAACGGCGGAAAATTAGTTCGTCTTCGCCATGCAGCTCGGATGGGTTTTCGGAGGGCAGTTTGGCATTGTCGACTATTTCGCCTGCGCCAGTGGACTTCGACGACGGTCTCTCGATAGATAGTTATTCTAAGAGCGAAGTAAATGATCAATCAGAATACACTATCCCCTATGCATCGCTCCAACCCAGCCTCTACCTAACCCACCTCACTCCCCTCGAAACCCATTACCTTCAATATCATATCGAACAAGGTTCCAAACTCCTCGTCAACCTCGAAACCACCGAAAACCCCCTTCGATCCCTCATCATCCCGCGCGCCCTCTCCTCACCACTTCTAATGAAAGCTATGTGCGCATTGTCCGCAATGCACTTTTCCAATCGCTCTTTTGACAGCTTCGGTGTCAGTATTGATGCGCAAACAGCAGCGACCAAATACTACATTCAGACTATGAAAGGGATACGCATGGCGTTAGCCGAGGATTCTGGTGGAGGAGTCTCGGATGAAGTGGTTCTGGCCGTTGGGCTTCTTTGCAAGTATGAGATTGTGCGCGGGAGCGTGAGACAGTGGGCAGTGCATTTGGGAGCGTTGCAGAGGTTGGTTATTTCCAGGGGTGGGTATGCTTCTTTAGATCGGGATACGGCGGAGTTTTTGTGTGGTTTGTATGTCTTTCAATGCCTTGATGTATGGAATTATGGGCTAATGAGGACAGTTTTACATATGCGCATCATGTGGCCAAACTTACCAACCGGCGACATATCACAGGTGTCATGCCGGAAGTTGATAGTGTGCGGATCAGAAAATTGGACATCTACATCGGCTATACGGAGGATATACTTAAGCTCTGCGCTAGAACCTCCGATCTCCCATCTTTAGATCCTTTATCTCTGCAAACAGAAGTTAACGACATGTAAGTACATCTATACCCCTAGTTGAAGCATACAGCTTACACAAACAAGTGATACCTCCCTCCAAACTTGGTCACCCACAACACCCACAAACCAATACATCATACCCCAAGGAATGACACCCTCCGTCCTGCTTCGTCTACAAATGGTCGCAGAATGTTTCCGCGATGCAGCATATATCTACCTCCATTCCATTCTCGAACGCATACCCTCCTGTCAACCATCTTTATATCCCATTTCAACATCTAAACAAGAAGCCCTGCAAAGGTGCCTATCTCGCATCGAAACTTTTCATCTCGATCCAGAGTATTGTGAGTACTCAGCCTTGACATTTCCGCTCTTCATCGCGGGGTGTGAGTGCCAGACTATAGTAGAGAGGGATATTGTTATGGAGGCATTAGGGGCGTTAGAGAGGAATTTTGGAATTGGGAATGTGAGGAGGGCGAAAGAGATATTGAATGTTCTTTGGAGTGAAAATGGAGAGGGGCATTGGCTGGATACACTGGAGAGGCTGAAGTGGGATGTCATTTTGGGGTAGGGCTGAGTATACAATTCCCAGTTTATTAGTTACATAGTCTATTTCTCGAAAGAATATTAACGAGAATCTATGAGGACATACCCATCATTACTCAACCCAGATATCGGCAACCTCTCAAAGCCAAGATGACCAAAACCCTCCTTAGACGTACCACCCATTGGCCGCGCCAAAAAACATTGGAATTATAGAACATCTGTCTGTACTTCGTAATTGGTGTGAAAAGCGTGCATTGTGACAGAGGAGTTGATGAGAAGAAAAACAAAAGCCTAAGATAGTGAATAACGATTGGTCTAGAATGACCGCGCTGCTATCGAGGCGGGGTCTTTCTGCCTGGACACACTCCTATTTATATCGATCATCGTTCAACTTACTCTGTTATGCCCAGTATACTGATCATGAAGACATCCAAGAGCCCCAAGACTGTTATGATCTACGCAAACAACTGGTCATTATTTGAAGAGCCATTCTGCGCATGAAAAATGACCATATTGATATCGACACACTCCAGAAACGCAAGGTTCGAGTACTTCTTCTCGATTTAGAAGGGGATGAACTGCCGAAATTCTTCATCCCACACCATTGTGAAAGCCTAGAAGAACCTAGGAACGGAGGAGGTCCACTACCACTTTGACCAGTCTAGAATTTTCAACACCAAGGAACACTCGTGGTGGTCATATTGATATCTTCACGGACACACAAATAGCTTCGATACAGGCCCGTTTAACAAGGGCTCATGGTTCACCAAGCAGTGAGCCATCATCCACAAGCATTTTCTGACTGTTGCTCATCTAAAACTGCAGAACAGGAGACTATGAAGAATATCCAGAGTTATATCAACTCCTCGCTGATAAACCAGAGTTCGGAGTCTACTGGATTGCCCAGTCCAAATAGTACGCCAGGCAACATGTCAAATGCGTAGCATACAATGATGTAGTGCCGGACGACACTCAGATGATACGCGGAGAGGTGATGACAATCCTCAACCTTATGCTCGGCCAGCTGGGCCTCAAATGCCTTGTCAAGGATAGGATTGCACCAGTAATTCTAGTCTCCGTAGCTTTCATATACTATGTTAATCATATGTTCTAGGTTTTATTGATATCATTATATGGCTTTTACCCCCGTATCATCGAAGCCTACCTTGATGGCAATGAATTGACCATACGCCATACAAAAGGCTTATGAGTTCAGTTATATGAACTCTGAGGGGGGTGGTGATACTTCCAAGGGGTATCTTGTTATGCTGTTTTTGGGAGGCTATCCGTGCCTTGAGCTCGCTTTTCTGTCAGTTTTGTTGGGGAGTCATCATGTTGTTCATTCGAATTGGATTCGCGTTGAAGTTTGCGTGCGTGCAAATAGGTTTCAATGGCATATGTGCTTCTCTATAATGCTCCTTAGGGTCATTCGACATGGGCTCGTTGAATTGAGGTTTAAGGTTATAGTTATTTATTAAGTGTTCTTGTAAAATCGTGGTGAAACCCAACATATCAGTAATGTGATAATTGATTAATACGACTAAGGTATGAAAACGCCAAACCGAATATTCTACTAGAAGCCATCGTTGTTGAAAACGAATCAACTCAACCCCATATTCATCTCATCACTTAATCCCAATTCCCTCTCAACTCTCTCAGTGCCACCGGTAGCTCGCGCGCCCCAACGATCAAGACGATCCTGGGCGTCGACAATCTCCCTGTCACGGACACTACGGGTATCACTAATACTTCCGTGTGTACTCCCTTCGCGACCCAAACTACTGCTATGGCTTGAATAGCTCGATGGTTTGTGAGGACGAGACGAGGACGATGACTTAATGTTAATTGGCCTCGAGCCGGAGGGACTGTGATTGGTGGCAGATGTTATTTTTTGGTTTGTAACGGAAGAGGGATTTGTGGTGGATATGGATGTGGAGGATGAGGCCGCTCCAGTGGGGGTACTGTTGCTGGAGTTGTCGCTTACACTCTTCGAGCTCCCGAACCAGCGCCTGCGTCGTGCTTTGGACGAGGTCGACTGGGAGGTGCTCTTGGCATCTTCATAATCGGTGGTGCCGTTCTGTTCGTTTTGCAGCGCTTGGGTTAAGGTGGATGTGGATTCTGTCATTTCTTCGGGGGATGGAATCTCGACGAGTTCAGCGTCACGGTACCACTTTCTTCGGCGAGTATACCGATCCCATCCATCCTGGCCCCGACGGCCTTCGTTCCACTGTTGCAAGTTTGTTAGATATCAACACAGGATATTCCGGAGAAAAGCAACCCACCTTGTTATCGTAATAGATCCATCCTCCGCCATCTGATGACTTGGAATCCGCCTTATCGCTAGATTCTTCAGCACCTTCTATCCGCCACTCACTGCTTTCCACCCAGCGCCATTCAGCATTGCCGCTGTGCACATCCGGGAGCTCAAACTCATCTCTTGGCGGGACGCTGTTGAGATGTTCATCTGTCCATGCCGTCCGCTCAGACGGAAACAAGGAATATGTCCATCCGATCCCAAGCCAACGGCGCTGGTTCTCATAGATGACAAAAGTAAAGCGGATACCCGATGACTCTGGGTTGCGCTTGGTTGTCATGTCTTTAGTACGACCACGGGTCAGGCTTTTGATCGACTGAGACTTGTCGACCTCTGACGAGAACTGGAGACCAGTAATCATTGAACAAACCCGACGGACAAAGAGAGATCTCCACAAGATAACCCGGGCGACTCGTGCCGGTCGGCAGTGATATGTAAGGAAAGAAGTGCCCACCAGCATGACGACACGGCGGGTGGTTAGCAGGTAGAATGGAGGGAGGGTTAAAAGGATCCATATCGGGGTGACAAAGAGGATGCGGAAGAATAGAGCAGTCAGGGCTGGTTTGGTGGTAGCGGAAGTGGCCGTGCGCTGGGTGGAGAGGAAATCGGTCAAATCGAGTAGGGGTTCAAGGAGGATATTACACCGGGTGGTGAAGGTGCGCAAGGTTTCGACGATTTCGTCTAAGCTGGTATGGTGTCGAGCTGTCCCGCCATCTGCAGCTGCCTTCTGGTAGTCCGTAGATTTGGGCTTCTGATCAAACCACGAGCGGGAGGATAGCGGAGAATAGCGACGCCAGTACATTCCCAGGATCAACCCGATCACAACAAGGATCGGACCGGCCCAGTGAATAACGGCATCACCATACATAACCACCGCCCAGAAGGCTGCGACGAGCAGGAAGCTCTCCCACGGATCACCCGAGGTCCATGTCAACAGGCCAGCCAACTTATTCAACGGCAGAATGAACGGGTGCGAATAGGCCAAGGCTCGCGTGACGGCGGGGGGAGTAGCGACCAGCAACGGCGACTTGCGATGGACAATAACACTGGAGCGCTGTCTCGAAGTCAAGGAAGAACCGGCAATGGTGGTGGGCGAGAAAGCGGCGACGGTCGGCTGCTGGCTATCCAGCTGCACGCCATGATCTTGCGCGTACGAAGAGGACGCCATGGAATCTATCCACGGAAAGTCGTCTGGTATGGCATCATCAGCATGGAAAGGACTGTGAAAAGCAGAATTCCAGAGTGAAGAGGAAGTGGCTGTAGAAACAGCAGCCGTGGCAGAAGAAGACGAAGAACGATGTTGGAGCCTCATAGTAGCAGAACTAGTGATAGTAGTAGTAGACCTACCGAGAGCTGCCATTCAACAAAGACGTCATACGTCAGTGTCATTCTGCAATTGGAGCAGAAACAAGAGAAAGAGAGAGAGAGAGAGAAGGATTAGAGAGACGGAAAAAGAAAGAAGAGAGAAATTAACACAAATTTAGTTTGTCTCGTTCTATCGCACTTTGCTGCTTCTCGGTCTTGAGCGCGGGGAGAGCATGTGACTCGGTAATACGGTACAAATACATGTGCATAGTACAGAGATCTTACTCTGTACGCATGGAAGAGGTTCTATTCTATTCTATAGAGAATGATTGAAATATTTCTTCTCTCTCTACTACATTCTCTGCTATCCCCATTATATCATTTCCTAATTGGTATTCTGGGGCGACATCGCTGACCGGCATCGCTGCCGAATTTTTCCGCTTTCAATTTCTCCGGCGGAAGATCTCTCGCTTTACACCTCCGGTTGCATTCTGTCTGTTGTGAGAGCAGTTAATTATTGTTATATACTTCCATAATGGTGAGTAATTCCTTCTATAGTGTAATACCTTGGCTAGAAACTGACCGAATAGGCCCACCGTATTGTCGGCCAGGTCCTCGTCACCGGCGCTCGAGTCTTCGGGCGAGCCTTCGCAGAAGCGTACAAACAAGCCCAAGCCTCCTCCAAATATGCCGCTCAAGCTTCCAAAGGGAACATGGGTGCCGCAAATACCTTTGCTTCCGGCGGTTTGTCTCTCGATGAGGCCTGCAGGATCCTCAACACCAAGCCCCCGCAAGCCGGCAAAGCGGATCTCGAACAAGTCATGGAACGATTCAAGAAGCTGTTTGATATGAACAACCCGGAGAAAGGTGGCAGTTTCTACCTCCAGAGCAAAATTCTCCGCGCACGCGAGCGGATAGAGATGGAGGTCCGACAGGCAGAACGACAGGCGGCACATGAGAAGGAACTGAAAGAAGGGTGGAAGCCCAAGGTGTACAAGGACCGGTGATCTCTCGTCTACTTCTTTTGAACCGGTTCTCAACGAACAAGCTTGAACGTGTGTCTGCCCCTGCGTCGTCTCCTGCCACGAGATAAAAATCAGAAAGGGAAAAAAAAAAAAAGTGCCGCTCCTCGGTTTTCGCAGCATAGCATGGCGTTTGTGGTATTACTCGAATTTCTATACTCTCGCGCTTCTCGCATGAAAATGCCTCACGTCGGAATGGATTGGACTGGAGTTGACCGGACCCGATTCTATCGTTCTAGTTCGAGGGGATTTGTACAGTATACTGGGGAGTGTGAAGGATTGATATTTCTCGTTTGGTTCTGCTTCGCTTGGATTTTGAGCAACTCTTCTCCACTCTTCCTCTCTTACTCCCCAGAAGGATGTTATGTATTATAAATACTATGTGTGATGTCTGATTGATTTAGTTATGTATAGAGATGTTCTGCCAGGATTCAGTCCAATTGTAGACTACAAAGAAACTCATTGACTAGTAATTCTAAATCCAAGAGAACAAGCAGAGTCAAAATGAATTTATATCAATCAATTGTTTTAAATGATGTGACAAGGGGAACAAAAAAATATAAACGGAATGCCCCGCTTCGATTTCCTTTTCAACCCTCTAAATCTCCTATTCTGACCTTTCTCCCTTCGAATCGCCAGTTAACTCAGTCCAAATCCCACCAGAGCAACAGGTACTGCAAAATGGGCCGCCCAGCTGGACCGCTATCCGCCCACCTCCCCCCGCTGGTGATGGGCACCGCAACCTTCAACACCCAATTCAACCCCGACCCCTACGCTCTCCCCACAACCGAACTCGTCCACCGCGCCCTCGCCAGCGGTGTCTCCGCCTTCGATACCTCCCCCTACTACGGCCCCGCCGAAGAACTCCTAGGCCGCGCCCTGGCAACCGACTACGTCCGCGCAAACCATCCCCGCGAATCCTACAGAATCCTAACCAAAGTCGGTCGCGAGCACGCCTCTTCCTTCGACTACTCGCCGGAATGGGTGCGCGTTAGTATCAAGCGCAGTCTTCAGCGCCTGCATACGGAATACTTGGATTTGGTGTATTGTCATGATGTTGAGTTTGTGAGCCCCGCGGAGGTCCTGCAGGCCGTAAGGGAACTGCGGCGCATTCGCGATGAGGAGGGTACTATCCGCTATGTGGGGATTTCGGGGTATCCGATTGATGTCCTATGTGAATTGGCGGAGATGGTATTGCGCGAGACGGGCGAGCCTCTCGATGCGGTCATGTCGTATGCGCACTTCACGCTACAGAATACCAGTCTCCTCACCAGGGCACTACCGCGTTTACTCGAGGCCGGCGTAGATGTCGTTCCCAACGCCTCGCCGCTGGGTATGGGACTGCTGCGACGACAGGGCGTTCCCATCGGGAGTCAGGGCGATTTCCACCCGTCGCCGGCGGGGTTGCGGGGTGCTATCCAGAAAGCGGCGGAATGGGCTGATTCGCAGGGCGAACGGATCGAGGTTGTTGCTATTCGGTATGCACTGGAGAGATGGCTTCGCGAGGCGACTGAAGCCGGTGCATCGGGGCCACCACCACTCGTGCCTTCTGCTGGTATCGAGAAAGTGTCGAGCAATAGAGAGAACAAGCCCGTGCACGGACGTCTCGGTGTCAGCGTCATGGGTGTGAGCAATGTCGGGGAATTGAACGAGACCTTGCGTGTCTGGCACAGTATTCTCGACGGATTGGATACTGCACCTGCATCTGCATCTGATGATGCGAACTGGTCCCGCACGCGTCGACAGCAAATCCTCACCATCGCGCAGGGTATCCAGTCTATTCTTGGTTCGGAATGGGTGGACTACGCCTGGGAGAGTCCGGGACCAGGATTCGTGAATTCCTTGCCTGAGAGTCATCTCGAGGCCAAGGCTAAAGCTGGGTCTGGATAGACTATATGTTATGATATGATACGAGCTCTGAAGTTGAGCGTGCATCGATATAATCTGGATTAAATGATTAAATCACCTTGGATGTATTGCTCTTTGATGAGCGAATACCCCATCCAGAACTTTAGTCTGCTTTTAAAACTTGTTGGGATACAGCCCTATTTCGCAGGATTTAAGCGTACAATAATTCACAACCAATCCGTAATAAATGCCATACTGCCAAACAATGTGCATGCAATCATTCAACAATAATCCAACTCAGAACACCCATATCATAAATCCCAAATGACAATTTGCAAGACGTCCCAATTGGCATCATAGACTCAATCATCCATGATGTGCTCAACAGCTTTGAAAGAGGCAAAGGGCAAAAAAAAAAGCAATGACCAGGCAAGCGTAGCAGGGAAGCAAAAAGACACCAGAAAAGAGGATGGGAAAGGACAAACAAGACTAAGCCACTGATAATCGAGTAAGACCATCCTTGATATCAATAAGACCACGCTGGAACGTATCACCCTTTGGTTAAGCAGAAGCCCAATGCACAAAAGTCTTGAACCCCCCATACTTCACTACTTCACATGGCTAAAATCATAAGCCTCCGTGCGGCGTATGATCAATTCATTTCCATCAAAGTATGCCTCAAGAATACGCGAGAGCAGGCCATATAGCGAAATCAATAGCACCTAGAGCACATACGAGTTAATTAATATGAGAGTGAAAGATAGCCAAGGTCGGACTTACCGGTGCAATCCAATAATTGAGGGAATCTGCAAATTTGAGTTGACCATGCATCAGGTTGAGTATCATCAGCACCTTTCCGTGTACAAGGCGAGTATCATCTGGTACCAAGTCATTGTACATGATGCATTTTACGTGCAACCGGGCGTAATCCCTGTATTGGGCGATCCAGTAATGCCCAAATGCTGGCTCTCCAAATTCAGTTTGTCTGATATCTTTGAATTCTTCTTAGTCTCCAGTTCTGCAGCTCACTGGTCAACTTTCTCAACTCAAGGTTGTATCATGGATCATAATTCACTGCTTGGAAAACCAGGGGTCTGGTCTCCGGAAATACTAAGGTCCAAGCTATCCATGTATGAGTTGAAAAACAGGTACATTGAGTGCACATGCTCTTTGGGACGACTGTATAAGCCAGTGACATCGATGCTGCAGGTGTCCTCCACGACATCCTTTGTGGGTTCCAACAAGCTTTCATGGGGTATGGCATAAAGAATTTTGGCATTAAAGACGGATCGCCTTTAAATCAAGAAGCAAGACCAGAATCTTGTATTTATGCAGGGTTTTCAGACCAAGGTTATGGCCATTTTGCATACGTCGAATGGCTCTTGTGATCCAAATCAGTGTTCTGCGTAGTTCTTGACGGTCATCAGGCTCGTTGATATTCCCCATAGTCAAACAAATGCCGAACAGAGAAGGGAGAGGACCGTAAGATCGCTGAGCAGAAAGCGATGATAATGTATTATATAAATATGAAAGGGAGGAAGATGTATATACAGGTCTTAGTATTTTATTGGCTGGCGGAATGCCAACCATGTGCGTCACCTAAGGCCCATGCTTGTCGCTCTCGTTTGGAAAGGCGAAGGAAGAATAATTAGAGATTCCAAGGCAGGGTGTTTATTGACAGCTCTTTAAACGCTAATCATACACCCGTTCTCATCAAAGGCCAACGGGCCTGATAGATCGACAACCAACGTATCCATTAGCTATGCATTGTGCCCTAGCACTTCGTTGATATTACTATCAAGATATTGTCATGTACATTGGTCACTCAGATCACCCGGATAGCCAAATACAATCACATAACCCCGCTAACCCCGTTCCCGCCCAAACACGGAATCCCCAATGCCTTCTCTTTAGCCTGCTGACCCTCCGTCTGCCCTACCTCGTTACAAAGCCTTGCTTGGACCACCACACAAGCCTCAGCCCACGCACAAAGTTCCCCCGATAGTCCTTCGTAGAGACTATATGGTCGATCTGGCATGCGAAAGTCATACCCAGACGAGATATCTAGTGCCGTGCTGTAGGGTGGTGTTTCCCGTGCGAGAAGTAAGAGTGCCAGTGCTCGTGAGAGAAAGTAGTCACTTTTATCGTTTCCTTCGGCATGAGAATCGAGCTCGAAGCTTTCATGTAGGGCTAGCAAAGACCATGCATTCCCCGTAAGTCCGTGGCAGAGACTACCGCCTTTAGATAGGAGACCTTCCTGCCAGACTCTCTCTGCACTGAGATGAATAGCCTCGTCCCATTCAGACTTCCAATATGTTCGTAAATGGTTGTTCTTTCTGGCCGTAGCTAGTAGAGTCAAAAGCCCTGGTGCTCCGTGGCAGATTTGAACAAGAGGGGATCCTCGAGATCTGGAGCGGGAGGGGATGGAACTCGGGAGATGGCCATTATTGGCGATAGAGATACGGCAGAGGCCGGTTATTGTTTCTGCTATTAGCATGAGGTAGCGGTTTAGCTCTTCGAATTCGCATGAGAGAAGAATTGTGAGGATGCCAGCTGCGTTTGTCAGTAGACATGTTAATAGACATAAGTCCGTATACTAACCGATCCCATGGACACTGTCTTCAGTCAGTATCTTCTTGTAGCTCTATAGAAGACGGGGCAGAAGGCTTACGCTCCCAATGAATACCTCTCATCCTTATACACCCACATCAACGGCAATGCGCCCTTTCCCCCATAGTTCTCAACATAATCCCTCGCCCCGCGTCTACCGCCATCAATGATCGCCTCGGCAAGCTTCGGAATAGCATCGAAAAGGGCACCTATATCTCCCTCAATATCCTTGTTACCAAACGCATGGTGCCGAATATTTACAACAGCCCAGAGCAACCCCGCGCGCCCATAGAGCACTTCATCGACGCCCCGGATATGATCCCCCGATGAACTAGAAACCACATGGCCATGGCTAAGCGAGCGCTGTACCGCCGTGTTCAGCAGTTTGATATCACTCTGCGAAACCGACTGACCCGAATGTTCAAGGGCTGCTAGGATCCGCACGACAAGTGGTCCTAGCGAAGATCCAACGGGTGATATGTATCCCAGGGGAGGAAGTTTCACATCGCCAGCAGAAATAATCCTCTCATTTGCAAGCCTAGCAAAGTCAGGAGGTTTTGTCTCCCCGAGGACGTCTTTTTGGCGGTTTAGTCTGAGGAATGCTAATGCGATGCCTGTAGTCTTTGTCAATCGTTGTGTTGAAGGATGGTATGGATGTGCAATGCGGACCTGCTGTACCGTCATAGATACTACTATGGTCCGATGGGCTCACTGGGGCTGGGGAGCCGACCTGCAGCACTTTGGTTCCCTGGACTACTGCGCGCTGAAGTTCTTGTAGGGTTTGCTGGAGGGTGGATTGATTGGTTTGGAGTGGTTGGAGGGTGTTTTTGTAATATTGCAGTTGACTCGATGGCATTATGTGTCAATAGTGAATAGTACCAATGTATAGAATTGATTGATGTCGGTAAGTGAAGTGCTCCGAAGAGCGTTTCGATGCAATGATGTCATTCTGCGCGCCACATCGCAACACCACAATGTGCAAAACCATGATCCAAACCCTATGAGTCCAATCAACCGAATTGTTAACTCTTGAGACAGCCCAGAAGAAATGAAAACACTCCTCTCCAAGCGACCGCATCTAGCGCCCCCCCTGATGAGAAGATGAAAAGGTAATCATTTTTCTTCTGAGCTGTCTCTGGTGAGTCCGGGCTTCTCATTCTCTTCTAGTTAATATAATGTTCCTTTCAACTAGCTGGCTGGTGTTAGCTAGTCAGGCAACATGGATAGACAGGGTAGAGATGATATATGAGCCTGAAATTCGATATAGTAGACGCCGTAACGCCCTGCGCTTGAAAGCTAGAAATAAGCCGTCCCTAAATGAAGCTCAGCCAAAAAATGCTGCAAATGATGTACACTCGCAGCCAGAGTCTGACAAGTATAAATGTGAACAATGAAAAAAGAATGCCACTCCGCCTCTATACTTTTTGAAGGATACAAAAACGGCAAACCACGTAATACATGTGAATGGGTATCGCATATCAAGACAGAATAGGATAGCAAGGGAAAGATAACGAGAAACCACGACGACACAATGATCAATCATGCAATAGCAGATTAGTATCAAGGAACAGAATAAGAAAGGCTATCCAGCTTTTCTTTCCGGAAGACGATTTCATGACTCTCTCAGGTTCAGAGCCTTCTCTCGGATCATCAAGTCTCTATCCATACCACTCTGTGACTTGTAGCCGCCAAGCTTCATCGCTTGGTCGTTGCTGATGGAATCGGGAATAGAACGTATATCCGGACGCAGTCGCCTTAACCGAGTAGCGCGGTCTTTGCCTGCATTATGCCTCCGTTGCGCTTTGGTCGGCTTTTCCGACGGAGGTGGAGGTGGAGGAGGCTGTGATGATTTTGAGTTGTCTGATGGACGGGAAGGCGGTGGCGGCGGAGGAGCAGGATCAGTTGGTGGAGGACCCGGGGGTGGTGGTGGTGGTGGAGGCGTAAGCGACTGAAAACGCTCGAACCGAGGGTCGTTATCGAAAACTTGACGTAGTTGCCATCTTTGCTCCGCATACTCGTCGTAGTTCGCGGCAATGATAGTTTCCAAGATACTGGTACGGGTGGACTGTCCCATTGAGATTGAAATCATCCGCTCTTTGAGCTTTCGGTATGCATCTGAGAAGGATTGGAAGATCAACGCGATTTCCCTGGTACCGCCTGAGACGTCATTGCTAGCATTATTTGGGTCTTCGATTGTAAGACGGCGATTGTCATTGTAGACTCTCTGCTTTCGTTAATACAGTGCTATACCTTATTCCTTGAATCGAAGCCTACCTTGTTGAAATAACCGGGAGGGTTGAGTCGTATCCCAACTTTTTCGTAATCCAGATGATTACCATAGAAGTCAAAAAAATCCATAAGAACACTGCCTAGGTTCGGCTCAAGATGTCCGTGCGGCAGGTGTTGGAGAAGACTAGTGACAAGACAAGTAATGGATAATCCACCCAAGCCGCCAGTCGCGACTTCATTGAGACCGCGCAGGAGTAAGAACTGCTTGATAATAGAGACGATAGGCAGCATGGCAGGATACTCAGACTTCCATTGTTGAAATGTACGGTTGGCAATCAGGCCACTGTCGTTGTCAAATGACAAGTCAACTCTGAGACCAGTCAACTTGTCCACGAATTTCAAAATTGGGACTCGCGCATGAGCAATGGTCTCAATCGAGCCCGGAACGGCAATCTCTGTAGAGCGGAGAAATGCGGAGTATGCATAGATCTGGCCTTTGCGCTCCCCGAATGTCTTGACACCTGTGCGCATAAAATTACTCGAGAGGAGTACTAAGTCGATATCTGCAGTAGGAAGGTACATTCCAGAAGCAAAGGAGCCAAAGGCACGGACTTGAACACCATAGTATCGCCTTGAGAACGCGGATTGCAACCTCGCTACCAGATCTTCCCGGACAACTTGTTCGAAGGAATTAGGCTTGACCCAATGGAAGAAGCTCACGATTTCATTGTGCAGTCTTGTGCCAGGGTGTAATGTAGGCGGCATAAGAGTAACCCAAGGAGTTCCTAATTGCGAATGATGAACTCTCCATTCGTCGAGGACAGAGGCATCCGGATAATACCGGCTCATTGGCTTTCCTGTCTTCTTTGAATGCCCTTTCAATTCGTCGTCGTAAGTTCTCTTTCGACCAAATGCAGAGTCGCCGGCCCTAGGTCCCCTGGGTGCGTTATCTGGAGCGTTGGGATTCCCAACTTCATTATCGTCGTCCTCTTCATCGTCATCATCATCACCACCAGGCAAATCACCTAACGAGATGAAATCTTCATTAGTCGTGACCGCCGTGTCCGCTTGGGTCGCCTGCGTATCCGCCGCGCTCGCCGCCGCGCGAGATTTCCGAATCAACTTGACCACGTCAACTTTCTTCGTTTGACTGTCGTCAGGCGGCGGCAAGGCCGTATACGGATCCGGGTTCGACCATTTGGGAGCAGGAGGGGCTGGAGCGGGAGCGGGAGCCGTGTCGCCGTTCTCGACCGCGCGTTTCTTGCGAGGATGCGATTCCTCGTCATCGGAGACATCCATGTCCTCTTCTTCGCTGTCGCTGAGGTCGGCTATGGGCGCGAACTTCATAGCCGGTTTCTGCTCTCTTGTTTGGCCAGCGGGAACGAGGGGTTCCGGGGTGGTTTCCCGTGTTGACCTGAGAAGCGGCCGCTCGGAGATGTGTGGACGCGCATAACGGAACGTAAACTCATGTCTGGGGTTGTTGCGTCGGTCGCCGCCGCGATTTCCTCGAAATTCGTATGCGGGTGGCATTGTAGCGCGGGGCTACAGTTCTAGATATACAAAAAGTAAGTCGAGGGAATGGGCGCAAATAGAGTAGTCAACGGCAAAGATGCAGGAAGATTATGGGAAGCTGCAGTAAAATTTCGCGGATGATCGGGAAGGCGGTGAGTGTAGGGTTTATCACGTGCACATGCTGCCGGAAGAGGTAATGAAGTCTTTACCCATGTGAATCAGCTCAATCATTAAATGGAGGCGAACAATTTTCTGTTCAAGAAATCATTCTATGCTCAGAATCGAAAACAGTATGCCAAGTTTCTAGCTATTTGACATGTACGTATCAGGGAAGTCCAAAACCACGATTCGAGGCAAGACTGATTCATGTTCAAAAGAGCTTGGAGTGAGTCAATCTAATACTAGGATACTCGATTCACCTTCAACGTGTCCAGGATTGTCACGCTTATTGTCGGTTGAGTTGCAGCTGCAATACATCCTGCTCTCAGGGAACCAATGATTGCTCTTGTAGCTCTGGCCGTCCTTTCAGTTGAATTAGATCACAAGTTCACAGCTGTGTTGTCATCTGTCGGAATTATGCAGCTTCTGCCAATCCATGTATACATACGTGTTCGTCTGATGAATCAAAATTGCCTGTTTTACTCATATCCAACTCAAGAGGCACGAGATACATATGATGTACTGTCATTGGACACTCCACATCAAGAGCCGGCACAATGAAGTCAGTGTAGGACAGACAAGCCAGAAGTGAAGTTGATCGGTTTAAAGTATCGAAATACTACGCTGTGTTCAGTGCTCTGCATCGAAATGTAACGAGTTCTGCCTGAGGCCAAAGCCATTTACCTGCGACGGATATAAATGCCGCATCTGTCCCGCATCGTTCAGATTCTTTTTTATCCTCTTCATCAACTTCCATCTGTCCATCTGAATTCTCGTTGATTTTCATCAAATAACTTCATCCGTCAATCATCATGGGTAAGTAGAATGTCTTATCCTCTGCCTGTTTGCCTTGTATTCTGTTGAGGCGATGGCGGGGTAAATGTATGGACGCGCGGGGTCAGCATCATCATCATCATCACCCATGTCGATGCCGAATCGCGCTCTCGCTTTCGTCCAGGATGTTGAATCTACCTCTTTTAAGCCACTTGCTTCGTGTTATCTGCGTCAGCATCTGTACCTGTGCCTGTACTGACGAAGTATTCTAGGTTCCGACCACGGTTGCAGCTGCGGTGCTTCGTGCCAATGCCCTGCCGGCGCTTGCCAGTGCCCCGTAAGTAGCATCCCACGGGACTCTCTGCGTATGGAAAAAAGGAATCCAGCTGACTTGAGTTTTTAGAAATAAGCAAAAAAAAAAAAAAAAGGTCCTCGGTTATCGTGTTAACTGGGAATGACTTGTGAAGTGGTGTTTGCGTGGAGAAGGTTGAAACGAATGACTTGTTGTATGCAAGTGATACGCATAGACTAGGAATCCACTGCATATCTTGCACGTAAACCGTCCATGTGTGAACTCTGTATAGGCTCCTGTGTCTCCCAAGGTAGTCCGTGATATGGTCATCTGGTTGGATATGTTGTTCTGTTCCTAGTACCTTGGGGGAATCAGGGAGATCTTTGCATTTGACTGTTGTCTGTGTTGTGTGTACCTGTTCTGTATATGTTCTATGCTCTATGAGTATTGTATATCCTCTATCCTCTTAGCATTCAACCACGTATGCGGTATACTGCTTTGGCTGCATCCCACTTACAAACTGCTATTTCCCCATTGCGTAAATCGGAGAAGACCGTAGCCTGCCTTCCAGTACACTTTCACTTTTCCTTGTCCTTTTCGCCCTCTCTGACTCCGATCGACAAGAAAACTTTTCCTTCATTTCCTCGGCTTGCGCGGGTATCGATCCATAATCCATAATAGTAACATTTGCGCCTTTTTTGCGCCGTGCCAATCACTCTCCTTTTATTAGAATCCAGGCTGATCTCATCTCCGTAGTCGGTGCCCCCAAAGCAAGTAACAAGTAATACTACTTGAAACAAATCGTATCGTGGTAGATACTTTCTTCGCAGGTCATAATAAGGGCCATATTCAGGTCTGTGCGAGCGCTTTGCTCCGACTAAGATTGGACTGAGCACTGTGCTCCGTATTCGCTGTTTGTACGAGGATTTGTATGTAGAAGAATTCTAGTTTCTATGTATATTTATATAATATAGGGCACCGTATACGGAGTAGACGGAGTGCCCGTATCGGCGATAGTATCGGGGGCTAGTGGCATGCATATGCATGAAATCATTTCCAGGCCCAATACGGAGGACTCAGCACTGCTACTCTGCGCAGTCATAACAATAATAGCAAGAATAAGAGAAGGGAGTGGCATGATAACAATCACTCTCAACGAATGGATCCATCCATGGCACCACCCGCATCGGACAAAAGCCACCCGGCAAAGTGAAGCGGGCAATGAGCACCGCCCGAAACAAGAAACTTTGGCGTCGGCGGTTGCCTTGTCTTGTATAGAAAAGAAAACATTCATATCGGAGATTTACATTGGCTGGGCGAGCAGGGAACAAAGCGTCATTTCTGCTGTGGATTTGGGGCGGTCATCAGATGGCCAATACTCTCGATGTAGGCTGGGAAGGAAAGGTATATAAACGTCCTCGATTCCCTCCTTCATGCTTCTCTTCTTTTCTTCATCAGCTCGAATTTTCACAATCTACTACAAGCCTTTCAAATCTTTTCAAGACTTTTCAGTCAAACCAACTACCACTCACAATGTCTCCCTGCGCCTGCAACTGCTGCTCCGGCAACTGCAACTCTTGCTCTTGCAGCTCGTGCAAGGTATGCCTTCTCTTCTATTCTCGCCTTTCCAACTTAAACATGCTAATGTAAACAGCACTAAATGTGCCCAATATCCACTCCCTCGTGCAAAGCGGACCGTTCCGATTCCGACCCGTTCCACCGTCTCCGAGTGCAATTTCCGGTGGTGGACTATGACTGTTTACGAGGATTGTGATTAGTGCAATGCATGTTTATATTTGAATACATATATATCCATTTTGGAACCTTGTTGTCCAATTGTAGTCGTAGCTCGTGTTATGCTAATCTCACGAAGAAACATTGCTAAAGAGTAGTAAACGCTAACTTGAGTTGGTGTTGCTGCTACAGCTCATCCTTGACCCTTGGGGCACCGCCCTCTTCCTCACCCCCGGCGCAGACGGCCGGCGTAGTGATAATCATCGAGTACACGCATCTCTCGTCCTCACTCACCTTCAGAATCTCGTTATTCTCCCCACACTCCAAGACCACCTTGGTCGACCGCGCCGGTCCGTTCCAGCACGTCTGACCCCGTGCATATTCCAGCGTCATCCGTTCCACGGTCACAATCTCACCCGCCTCGTTGACTTCTTCGATGGTGGTGCTGCCAATGCGCTGGAAGTTACCCATCCGCATCGACCCGCCGCCCTTCTTCGAGTTCTGCTTCGTCTGGTCCAGGAAGCACTGCTCGTAGGTGTACTCGCCGGCGTCGCGAGAGATGCACACGCCCTTGAGCGCCCGGAAAATGGATGTCGGGCCATAGTTAATTTCCAGGTCTTCTCGCCTGTTTCGCAATTGTTTTCGAATCTCTCCAAGGTTCTTTTCTTCTGCCTTAAGTGCCTCGCGCGCATCCTTCACGGCTTGCGATTCGGGGCCGGACTCCTCGGTCTTCTTGGATAGGAAGCCGTTCTTTTCCAAGAAGCCACGGAAGGCAATGAACTGGCCTTCGAGGAAGCTAACCAGTGATGGAGGGAGGTAGGCTGCAAGTTGATAGACTATAATAGTTAGTATCGCTAGGCAAACCCCAAGTCAAGACAACTCACCAGCATCCATTTCACAGCTGCCCTCCTCATTCTCCCAATGCTCCCAGTTAACTCCCGACTTCTCATCGTCAGGCTTGGAGATCTCATCGAAGTCCCGCTCCCGGGCCTGGTTTCCATCGCTGTAACCCTTGGCAGCATAGTCCTCCCAGCTGCTAACCGCACGCTTCACGCTCTCATCGTCAGAGTTGGAATTGTGCTCCTCCTTGAACTTGGACAAAATGGCCTCGAGCTCCTTAACCCGCGAGCGAGTCTCGTCCCGCTCCTTACGCACCTCAATCAAGCTCTCCCGAAGCTCCTCAACCCGGCCCTTGGCCACCTCAGCCAGAACATTAACCCTCCCCTTCTTCCTCCCCTTAACAAGCTTGCTCTGCTCCTGCTTCTGCACCTCCTCCAGATCCGCCTCAAGATTCTTAACTTTGACCTCATGCGCCTCGATCTCCGTCTCCAACCGCTGCACATCATCCTCAATCTCCTTCTGCTGCCGTCCAGCATCAACCAGCAAATCCCTCTTCTTCCTCAACGCAGCCGTCATCGACTTCTGCCGCTTATCCTCCTTCTTTCGCCATTCCTTGCCGAGTTCCTTGCATCGGTCCTCGCATTTGGTACCGCCTACACGGGCCCACTCATCACTTCCATCGCAGCAGAAGTCGTAGTCACAGATACCATCATTGACTCGCTGGAACGGGATGTACCACGGCCGGTGGCCTTTGTTCTTGCAGTAGAATCCCGGCAGAGCGGAAGTGAGGTCGAGATCATTGGCACCCGGGCGATCGGCGACGGATAAGGGAGAGTGAGGGGAGAGGTACGAGCAGGCTGATGTGCCGGGTTCGTCGCTACCGTCGGGACAGTCGCAGTAGTCGTCGTTTACGGCGGAGAAGGGGACTTGGAGAGCTGGGTGAGAAATGCAGGTGAAGGTTTCCGGGTCTTTGTAAAATTTGGAAACTGTACCATTATTAGTTCTAGCTCGTTCTATGGGTATAGTTCCAATGGGTGATGCATACATTCCGGAGCAACGCCTCGCGGTCGAGACGAGCCATCCTTCGATGCGGTGACTACCGTCGACGCTGCTAAGCTCGCAGCGAGGAAAAGCGAGCTCTGAGAGAAGATCATGATGACATTGAGTGTTCACCAGTTCTTCTCATCCAATTTCCCAGTTGTGGCTTTGCTAACAAACAATGCGGAGAGCTTCTGGCCAGCTGGTGATAACATCGCATCAAATCTGGGGTCTTAGTCATCCGCTAGTTATCAATTTGTGGCGCGCGGCAACTTCGTACATTGACGACATTGACAACATTCTCATTCGTAGCTATAGTCAAGATGGGTAACGATGGAGGAAGGTAAGCTTCTATAGAGAATCTCATTTGCAAAGCCATACTAACAGAAATAGCATCCCCACTCGCCGCGAACTCGTCCGCGAAGCCGCCAAATCCCCCAGCACCGCGCAAGTCAAAGAAGCCCAGCGCGAAGTCCAATCTCACTTCTGGACAACCTGCCCCCTCTCGCACTCGCCCCTAGTGCGCCCCATCGTCTCCGACTGCACAGGAAACCTATACAATAAAGATGCCGTCCTCAAATTCTTGCTTCCTGGCGATGACACCGAGGGAATCAGCTCGAAGGCGGACTGCGAGGAGATTCTGTGCGGACGTGTTAAGAGCCTACGGGATGTGGTGGAGTTAAAGTTTGAGGTTGATACGGAGCGTGGGGAGGAGCATCGTCGGGAGACTGGGACTGGGAAGGGGGAGAAGAGGGAGGGGTGGATTTGTCCGATTACGGCGAAGGTGCTGGGGCCTGGTGTCAAGTCGGTTTATCTGGTGCCTTGTGGGCATGTGTTTTCGGAGGAGGCGGTTAGGCAGCTTAAGGGGGATAAGTGTTTGCAGGTGAGTTCTCGTCCGTTTCGATCTGAGCCGGGGTTGATGTGGCTGACAAGCGCAGTGCAACGAATCCTACACCGAAGACAATATAATCTCCATCCTCCCATCCCAAGAAACCGATAAACAACGTCTCATCGCCCGCGGCCAGAGACTCGCCGAGCAAGGCCTCACGCATTCCCTCAAGAAAGCCCCAGGCTCGAAGAAGCGCAAGAAGAACGCCAACGGCGACTCTACAAACGAGCCCGAAGCTGCTGGAGCTGGGAAGACAACTAACAGTCGCAGTGGCACATCGACTCCGACGACGAATACTGGTATTAAGAATGCCGCGACGGCATCGCTAACTGCGAAGGTCTTGGAAGAGGAAAATGAGCGCAAGAAGAGGAAGAAGTTGATGGGAGGTAATGAGAACTTGAATAGCCTTTTCACCAAGGAGCCCAAGGATGGGAAGAAGGGTGGCAGTGACTTCATGACCAGGGGGTTTACTATTCCTGCTGAGGCAAAGAGATGATTTTCTTCATTTTATATTGGACAGGCGTATGGCGCAGGAATCGGCTACTGGACCGTGGTATATACTGTAATTTTGAATAGAGGATGGTCTAACACAAATTCATCTATTGTACAAGCATTTTTCTTGTTAAAACATGCTAGAAAAAAGACACTACATATACGACATAAACCAATATCAAACCTCTCATCGCCCGCCTGTCGATTAAGCAATAAGACCCCGGGCACGAAGCTCAGCCTCGATAACCTTCTTCCTTCCCATTTCCTCATCCCGGTCCGACGCCTTCTGCTTCTTGGCAAAGATCTTGACATTCGACCGTTTCTGGAGGCCGGTCTTGTTGAAAAGTTGGTCAGCCAGCTTGGTAGGCCTGGGGTTGAGGGTCTTCAGGACGAGGTCCACGGCTTCTTTGACATTGGAGATAGAGTGGAGGGTAGGGTCGGGGAAGTGGCCGCTGAGCTGGGAGAATCTCTTCAGGAACTATATCTGGTCAGTATTGCATCTGTAGGGTTCAAAAAAGATAGGAACGTACGGCAAACTTGGCAGCGGGATCATTCAAAGCCAACGAAAGGAATCCCTTGTCACGAACATCCTGGTACCCGAAGAAGGGAAGCCCAGGAGTCTCGGACACGTAAGTATCCTCGTCCAACTCCTCCGCCGGAGTCTCAGCCTCAGCTTCGGCCTGCCCAGTCTCGCCCGCAGCCTCCGCAATAGCAGCCTCAGGCTGACCGCCAATCTGCTCGAAAATGTAGACCAGAGCAGCCTCGGTCTGCTTGTTGGGGTAGGTCAAGACACCATCCCACTGGCCATTGGCACCGGGCTGAATCTTGCACTTCCAGATCATCTTGAAAACGGACTTGTCGTGCTCGGCGACTGCGTAGATGCTTGACAACGGCTTATTCAAGGCGTTCAGGAGGCAGAGTTCCACGGCAGTTTGATGAGCGGCAAGGTATAGATGTTCGCGCTTGGTGAGTTTTTGTTTGAGCATGAACCTACATCGCTTTAGCACCAGCTCTCGACATGGATGTGCAATGTGAACTCACGAGCTATACTCATCCGCTTGAGAAGCGGGATAATTCTGCCACCCCCCTAAGTGTCCAATCTTCTCAATCCCATCCCACGATGTCGCAGGCGTATAATCAGGATCCTCCCTCCCAGCCGTCTCCGCAACCTCAGCAGGCTCCGCCGATTCCACTTCAGCAGCACCCTCCTCTTGAACATTCTGATTCCCCCTCAACTTTTTCTCCAACGCACCAGGCCCTCCATACGGATCCTTCAAACCAGGAGGGTTCTCCGTACCCCACAGCTTGCGGCGCACCTTCTCAGTGAGCGGAGTCGAGCCGGACGAGGTATTGCGCAGGAATTGGCGGGCGAGAACCGGCCGTGGACGGGCTTCTTGTCGGCAGCTCGAGCAGACATAGAGGGTCCGGGAGCCGGAGACCTCCAGGCTCAGTAGGCGTGCTGAGGGTCGCATGTTTGTGGTGGGGGGTCGTTCAATTGACAATCAACTAGAAAATTAGCCGCGGAGGTGGAAAAGTTGAAAAGACCCGGGCGGTCGAGGGGGGCTCACGTGACTACATCGCCTTTGACCTATGTATACGGATATTTCTTTCATCCTGAATGTTAACTTTTTGAGAATACTTCTTTGTTTTCACATCAATTGGTTATTTGTCAGCGAAAACATTGGTAATGGGCCACATGGACAAAAGCATGCTATCATTGTAGCATGGGAATGCATCTACTCCACATAGTCCGAGTACAATTCAATGGACATTGCCTTGAGATTGAAGATCGTATAACCTCGTGTATACATACATATGCACTATGCTATATCATACATTCAAAAAAAAAAAAGAAAACCTGATATCAAACTGTACAAGAAACCTACTCACGAACAAACATACCCGCCATACCCATACCAGTACCAATACACATACTTACAACACCAACCTCCTGTCCAGAACGCTCCATCTCCGGCAACAGAGTCGCAAGCTGTCTAGCACCAGTAGCACCAAGCGGGTGACCGATAGCAATAGCACCACCCTTAGGGTTGACCTTGGCCTCGTCGATTCCGAGCTTGCGCGTGCAGTACAGCGCCTGCGAAGCAAACGCCTCGTTGATCTCCCAGATGCCGACATCAGACACGCCCACGCCGAGCGTCTCGAGAAGCTTCGGGATTGCGACTGCGGGACCAACACCCATCTCGTCGGGGGCGCAGCCGGCAACGGAGCTACCCACCCAGCGGGCCTTGATCGACGAGGAAAGACCGAGCTCAGTAGCGGTGGACCGGCGCATCAGCAAAGTCGCGGCGGCACCGTCGCTGACCTGTGAGCTGTTACCGGCGGTGCTGGTACCGGTTGCCGAGAACGCAGGCTTAAGGCTGGCCATCTTCTCGACGGAGATGTTGTGACGGATACCGTCATCGTTGGTGACTTCGATCTCCTTGGGAGGTGCCTCTGGGTTCTCCAGATCGAACGAGAGGGTCTTCACGGGAACAATCTCAGAGTCGAAGAGACCAGCGTTCTGCGCAGCGGTGGCCTTCTTGTGCGACTCGGCCGCGAAAGCGTCCTGGTCCGCACGGGTGACGCCGTATCGCGTAGCGACGTTCTCCGAAGTGACACCCATGGGCATAATACAGTCGCGGGAGTCCTTGGAGTGTGATTGCTTCAATTCAGGCCACAGCACTGTGGGGATAGCCCGAGATCCATAGTTCCGGGTCATCGACTCCATTCCTCCACCAATACCAACGTTGATCGCACCGGCGCGGATACCATTTGCGACGGTTGTGATAGCCGCCAGTCCCGACGAGCATTGTCTGTTGATCGTGTGGAACGGAACAGTACTGGGGAATCCAGCATGGATTTGCGCCATACGGCCGGCTTTCGCACCACCGAGCTCCTGCAGGACGGAACCAATCGCAACATCCTCAATCAGAGCCGGGTCGAGCTTTGGGTTTGCCTCCAGAGTTGCGCGGAGCACATTGGCAAGTAGTTCTTCCGGGTAGGCGTCTTTGAAGCCACCCTTCTTCGCGCGAGTCACTGGGGTACGGAGGGAGGAGAGGATAACGATATCGTTGGGGCTTTTCTGGAGGACCTGGCGGAGGCCCCGGGGAATAGGAGAAGCCATTTTGTGCTTTGCGGGTGTAGTCAGAGCAAGATGAAACCCCGGATATGGCGACGGAGTTATAGATGAAAAGATTCTATGAACACCAGCGCCATTTGAATTGAACCCAGCAGACGGGCACAAACCGATCTTATATACAACCAACCGGCCAAATTCCGCCCATAGTCCATCGAGCGGCCGGCAATGAGGAGCGGCTAATGTGTTTGCCGGGGAAGCGGGTCATTTTGGATACTGCAAAGCATTGAAAGACGTTAAATAGTAGATACAGAATTGACAGTCAAATTCGAGTACAGTAGGAGTACGGTTTACAGACGAGATGTCGATAACTAGTCAATCGGAAAATTTGGCTTATGTCATCCAAGTCGAAGACTTGTAGAGTACAAATTAAGCGAAAAGTTATTGAATACAGTATCCATCCATCATTGCGAGCTCTTAAAATCCCAGACTCCCTGCGAATGGTATAAACATAATCCTTGGAACTCCATAAACCAAACCCATATGACGGTTCCTGCCGTATTACAGTAGAAGAATAGCAAACCCAACCCTTACCATCCCAACGCTCGCTAAGCCTGAATACGAACGAACACATAAAAATATACATGGTATCACACGCTGGAAACCCATCATGATCTGCTATAGAGGAACAATGTAGGAGACGATGTTGAAGAGAATCGAAAAGAGAATCGAAGAGGAGCATTCATGCGTGTATAATGTGGCTGTAATGACCAGGCACCTTCTGTCGACATTTCTCACAGTCAGCGCGATAGCCCATGAAGATATTGAGCTTCTTTTTGTTTGATGCTCTATTTGCAGCGGGGATAGACGATTTGGTTTCTTCGCGACTGATGGTATGGTTCGTAGATGGTGCTTGCATATCGGTGTTCCATAGTGCCTGGTCATGGACGCCATATGAATTGGCTGACGCTGGGTAAGATGTGGAAGAAGGCATTTCA
Organism: Aspergillus chevalieri; assembly: GCF_016861735.1. Classification (NCBI taxonomy): domain Eukaryota; kingdom Fungi; phylum Ascomycota; class Eurotiomycetes; order Eurotiales; family Aspergillaceae; genus Aspergillus; species Aspergillus chevalieri. Next base: position 608,598 of record NC_057365.1, read on the forward strand.
GCTTCGCTTGCCGGTGTGCCGGTCCCAGTGACACAAACACCCTCGTCCTCACTAATGGGGCTGGGGACACCTGGAAGAGTCCACCAGACCGATTCATGGTTTCTGGCAGCACCCGGATACAAGCCAGAAACTTCCGCTTCAGATACGAAATCTTCATTCATGGCGACATTGGTATCTGAGTTGGCGAAAAGTATTTGATTGGTAGCAACTGGGTGTCCTCCGTCCATGTTCAATGACTGGCTAATGAGATTATGAGAGATGGGTGACGGTTGGACGCTGCCATGGCTATATTGCGTGCCCATTGACGACGCCGACAGATCATCATAACTTATCGACGGCGGGAGACTGTCGATGTCCATCGACGAATCTGATGAGGGACCGGGAAGCGGACGATGTAAGGATGTGGTAGGATGGGCCACATTGTCAATCCGGTGTTGGTCATCGCTGTCATCGTCCGAAGGCTCAATTGGTGTCAATGTAGAGAGATGGAACTGAGGGAGCAGCTGATTGGCTTCGCAGAAAGTCGATTGACAGGTATCCGGTGGAGTGCGTAAAGTTAGCGGACGGAGTCTCTAAAGTCCGAGTGTTAGCAAATCGACTAAAGAAAATACAATAATTAAGGCTGACCGCCAGAACAAATCAACGTTCTGGATCCACAAAGCTGCGTACCTTTTTCTCACGGATCGCGATTTCCTCGGAATCGATCGACCCATCGGGGGTCCGTTGTCGCTTGGTCGAATAGGTAAACATGCCCGTGAATGTCGGTTCCCGACAGTGCTCTTTGTACTGGTGCGTATACTATGACTCCGCGAGTAGGATCGAGAAATCAAGAATTGTCAAGCGTGAAGCGCGCAGATCGGAAATTGAGATCATCGATCATGCACGAGCAAAGCGCATCGGTAGCCGTTGAGCTATTGTAACCAGGATGTCGGCGTAGGAATATAGCTCAGAAACCATCTGCTGCATTAAGATATTGTAAGGGAAGATGACAAGAATAATCGAACAGTAATAAGAATTTATCCCGGAAACTGCGTCTAATGTAGAGGAATAAAAAAGCCAGTTGAGGTTGAAGAAAAAGCAGAAGTGGACGTCGACAAGGAAACCCAGACCAGAATCACATGACAGATGATGAGGCTATTCAAAGTAATCGCGCTATTCCTATTAGGGAATGGATATATCACTCAACACGAACAATAGCATTACAGCGAAACAAATACCATCTGGATTCAACTATTCAACTATAAACCATTGCGCAAATTACTCACTGTATACAGAAGGATCTTCTATCAGAATTTCAGCGGTCGTTGCGAGACAGCGGTCGCAGCGCCTTGAGGACTGACGACACGCGAATCGTGTCGGACTCTACTACATCTTCTCATCCCTGTAGCTTCTAGGGATTGAGAGCCCAGGAGCCGATTATGCATATACTACTGGATAGTGCTGTTGGTGCTGTTCATATTAGGTGTCTTGCATGAAGCGAGCATGGCCGGGAACGGATACCTACTTAAGGGAGTTTATGTACTCTACAGAGTGTATTTACTCGGAGCCGGTGCTTGGGGACATAATATTCGACAATATTGGCTTGGTATTTTATTGGATGTCCGTAATGGAGTGGGAAAGAAAGTGCGCAAGTTCAGGAGCATCTGCAAACTAGCAGGTTGATATTGAAAACGACAGTATTGCTGGCTTCTCATTCTACCAGAGCTCCATAATCCTATTTCATGAGTGTTATTCCATTGAAAATTGTCCCTCGCTTCAAAATTCACGGTCCATTCCAGTTATTTTCTGATGGCACAGATCGTGACATTTTCCTATGCTGTTCCATTTCTATAAAGAGCGCGTCATGCGTTTCTCGGAAATAACAGAAGCAGCAAAAGGAAAATGCATCAATACAGTGGCTTTCGACTCTTAAATCGCATGTAAGATCAATTGAAGATAGAAGCGCCTTCAATAATGTGTGCCGAAGGGCCATATCCGTGGATCTGGTGTATTGCGGCATATCAGACAGTAGGGCTGGAGCCGGTGTCATCATGGCAAGGGAGAATACGCATGATGACCACAAATGCTGAGATACATCAAAACCGCGAGAAATTCATGCATTTAAAATCCACCTGCACAGGAATACCACGCAGAGATGGGTAGATGAAGTCAGTAGCATAGAGCCCATTGGCCAGGAAACAAACAGGTACTCAGCTGCTAGTGGTATGAAAGGATATTCGACTTTCACGTGTGCCCTTGCGATTCCCTGACTGGCTTTGGCTGCTGGTTTAATTTTCAAGTGGTGTCATGGCCGATGCATGACAAGAGGAATACATTCACATACAAATGAAAGTACTGTTCAAGTTGTCTATTGCCATTGAATTGATCTGTAAATCAATCATACCCCATATACTCCATAGATAATTAGATATACAGTCCATACTTTATCCTCGGCCTTAAAATAAACGTGGCCAATCAGTGGGCGGGCAATCCAGAAACTTCGCTGATGACTAACCCGCCTGTCTAGATCGGCTTTAGTATTATTGTATCTTTTTCAGCTCCATTCACTCTTCGCTTTTGTTTGCACTGACTGCTGTGTGACTCTGTCTCCTCTTCTTCTCTCCCCTACATAAAGGATTTGCTCTACTCATTCCTCATTCTTCCTCTTCATCTTCTCAACCTTTCCAGCTTCTCCTCTGGCAACAAGTTGGTGCCCCTCCGCGAAAAAACTTCTAGATCATCCCACTTTGAATCTACATAATGCCTCTCGTCAGCACAACAGAAGTCAACGAGGACACTCGTGGTATGTACTCAATTCAGCTTCCTTTAAGGCTTATCTAGCTAACAATGACCCTCTAGTCCTGGGCTACGACCCTTTGCTCTCCCCCCAGTTCCTTCAGTCCGAGATCCCGGGAGTGAGTCACATTCCCAATTACCAGGACCCTTCTGCCCGAACGAAGAAAAAAAAATCGCTCAAGGAGAACGAAATGATGATACAGGGCAAAAAAATAATAAAAAAAAAAAGATTAAGAATGTAACTGACAACAATGAATAGCCCAGTGAAGCAATTGCTGCCGTCCGCGCGGGTCGCAACCAGGCCGTCGAGATCATTGAGCAGCGCGATGACCGTCTCCTTGTTGTTGTCGGCCCCTGCTCCATCCACGACCCTGCAACTGCCATTGAATACGCTCGTCGTCTGAAGGGACTCTCCGAGAAGCTGGCGGCTGATCTCTGCATCATCATGCGTGCCTACCTCGAAAAGCCCCGCACAACGGTCGGATGGAAGGGCTTGATCAACGACCCTGACCTTGACGAGTCCTACAACATCAACAAGGGCTTGCGCGTCTCCCGTAAGCTCTACGCCGACCTCACCAGCACCGGTATGCCTATTGCCAGTGAGATGCTTGACACCATTTCGCCTCAGTACCTTGCCGACCTTATCTCCCTTGGTGCCATTGGTGCCCGTACCACCGAGTCGCAATTGCACCGTGAGCTCGCTTCTGGTCTGAGTTTCCCCATTGGTTACAAGAACGGCACGGATGGTAACCTGACGGTTGCTATTGACGCCATTGGCGCTGCTGCCCACCCCCACCGTTTCCTGGGTGTCACCAAGCAGGGCCTGGCCGCTATCACTAAGACCTCTGGCAACGAGCACGGATTCGTCATTCTCCGTGGTGGCAGTAAGGGTACCAACTACGACCGTGCCAACATCAAGGCTGCGCGCGAGGCTCTGCGCGCGAAGAACCAGCGCGAGGTCGTCATGGTTGACTGCTCGCACGGCAACTCCAACAAGAACCACCGCAACCAGCCTCTTGTCGCTCAGGAGCTGGCCGAGCAGATGCGTGAGGGTGAGGACGCCATTGTCGGTGTCATGATCGAGTCCAACATCAACGAGGGTAACCAGAAAATGCCCGCGGAGGGACCTTCCGGTCTCAAGCAGGGTGTCAGTATCACTGATGCCTGTATCAGCTGGGAGCAAACCGTCGATACCCTTGAGAACCTGGCTGAGGCCGTCCGGGCTCGCCGGGCTGTCAAGGCCTCCAAGGCCAACGGTGCTCACTAAGTCTGTTTCCTCATCAAAAGTCTTTTCTCTTCATTCTGGGGGGATAAAAAGCAAGACAAAAGGGGCTCTGGCGATTCTTTTTTGGGATAGGATTGGAAAAAAAAAGTAGTTTCGATCTAGATACCATGCCATTAGACGACATGTCATGATTCTGTTGGATCCTCATTTTATGTACAGCATTTCGGGTTAATGATTTATTGATTTATTTGGAACGAATTGGATAACTTGTTGCCTTTTTATTTCTATCTTTCGGTTAATTAATGTATTTAAGAGCTTTTTTGGGATAATGATGATTTACATACAATGACCCGCTTTAGTCACTTGACAGTAATTCCTATGCTACTATTGGACAAACATTGAAAACCAACTGCTTCACTTAAATCTCAGGTGATTGATATCAGACACTACATTCTTTTTTTCGGACAGACGCCTCATAACCAAGACAAGAGAAAACGTTATATGTACATACACAGTATACAGATGGATGCGATGGAGATCGTAGTAATAGAGAGAAAGTAATAAAAGAGACGCCGCAACCCCGGATGGACTTGAAACGAGGATGGTGTAGAGGAAGAGATGAGGATGTTGATCATGCAAGAGGATGAGGAGTTGCTAGAGAGCGAGACGAGGAGACAGGGGGGGGAAGACTGACTCCACCTCATCGTCCAATAAGCCAGCTCGTCCAACTTCGTGATGTCTGCTTAGCTGCGTTCTCTGCGTTTTCCGCAAGAACATCCAGCTGCCCCGGCAGCTGCTCGCCCTTCAACTTGGCGTCCTCCGCAGCCTTCGCATTAAGCGCGTCCAACACCTCTGGCTTATTCTGACCGTCGACAGCAGCTGCAGACTCAGGTGCGGCCGCAGCTTCATCCGCCTTCAACCCACCAAATAGATACCGCTTCACTTGGTTCCAGGGCCGCTGCTCCCTCTCCTCGTCCTTCTTGCGCTTGTAGATCTCCCCAATCATCTCGTTCTTCACGATCTCGGCTTGCTCGGGAGTTGCGGTGCCGCTGGCGTGTGCTCGCTTCGCTTCTTCGAGTCTCTTGAGTTCGTTCTCGACCCAGAGGGCTTTTTGGCGGCGGTTGTAGAGTGTTAGGGAGATGATGGAGTAGACCGTGAGGACACCACAGACGCCTTCACCCAACATTAGCAGTTGCCCTCCACTTTTATTTTAGGGAAAAGAACGCACCCGACGCAGCAATTAAAGAATAAACAGTCACTTTATGAGCCTTATTCGCAAGTTCCCGTCCCGCCCCGATAAACCGATCAAGCCCCGACGACGACTGCGCCATTCTTGCTGCCTTTGCCTGGGCCCGCAACCGCTCAACCTTCTGCTTCGGCGTCTCTGGCTGCCCTCCTGGACCCTGTGATGGACCAGCGTTGCTGTTGCTTCCGGAGTTCGACATGAAGCCGGGGAGTTTGTAGGCCGGGCCTCCTGGCTTGGAGCTGGCGTAGGGGCCGGTGGCCGTGAAGCGGGTGGCGTCTGCAGCAGATCGGGACATGGTTATAATCTTTCGTTCTCTTCTCAATCCGGGGAGTGTTCTCGTTCTTTTGGCTTTGGCGTGTTTGGCGATTCCGGTGCTCCCACACTGGTATGGGTCGGTCAATACAACACGGCCGTGACGTGGGGTACAATGACAATATAAACCGGACAATCCCCTATACCTCAATTGCAAAAGGAATCACAAACCAGAGACAGGCTGGTACTAGTGGAATCTGTTAAATAGTGCGAGTCCGGATGTTTGGCGAGGATAGTTGATGCCGCCGGGGAAATTTTCAAGTTCAGAGGGGAGTCTTGGCAACGGAGATGGCTCGTTAGCTCCGATGGCTTCCTCTACAGCTATCTATACAGATGACCTTGACACCGGACATCTTTCGCAATTTGTTTAATTTTTGATTTTTGCTGAATCCTTACGAAAGCATTATTGAGACGGCGCTATGGCAGAATACAACTCCTCCGATTTGACATCCATCCTGAACACATTATCAGCCCTGTCCAAACCGGTACCAACACCAGGAACTCAGAATCCCTCTACTCAGCAGCCTTATAGCTCTAGCCCCCGTATCCAACCCAGCCATGATGATGATGACGACGCATACGAACCCCCAGACATCCCTCCAGCTCCAGCACCCTCGACTTCCAAACCACAACCACATCTACACCCTCAACAACTGCACCCTCCCAAACCAGCACCAACAGATCCCACACCATCAACAGACCCCTCAACAATAACAACATGGCCCTCCGCCCTCCGCCATGTCATGCGAACAGTCTCCCAAAACGAAGTCCTCCAGCGCCGCATCCGCCGCCTAATACAATCCCAACACGACCACGAGGAACAATGGTGGCAGGGACGGGAGGCACTATGCAAGAAACAGAAGGCGAGGGGGGAGAAGAAGAAGGAGTTGGATGAGGTGTTGTGAGTTTATTGCCCCAATTGCTCCAGCTTGTGTTTGGTGGTGTCGTGGTGTTTCAAGATAGTCGGTGTATAATGGGGATATGAAGGAAAGGGAGGGTTGAAGTATGATTGACCTTTACAGACGATCAGTTGGGGTGCCAGTTGATTCTTCCAAGGGGGTATCTGTACGTTTTTCTACCTCTCGCCAGCATTGATTGATTGTCAACTAACCAAGCACAGACAGCCGAAGAAGACGAAACAGAACTGAAAAACTACGATGCCAAAATCTACGCCGCATCCAACCAAATGGCACAAGCTCTTACGCTCGAGTTACGGGGACTGGGGATACCATTCTTCAGCATAAAGCGGGATTTGGTCTCTGACAACCACAAGAATAATGATGACCATGACAAACAGCATAAAGATAAGCTGCCTCGAGATGAACTCTCCGCTCTCCAGCTAAGGATGCTGGACTTGCTGCAGGATCTTTGTAAGGAGTGATAGTAATCATGTTCTGGTTAATGACTAGTACTTGTCTCAGTCCAGTAGGGCAATCTCTGAAAGAGGACAGGCGATGATGCTGGATTATATTATATACACCTATGCTTAATACCCCGGCCATCCGACTGGCCACGAAAACCACCAAGAAGAATGATACCACCCCTATATGCAATGACGATAACAATGAACCCTCTCTTTTCAATACAATGTAAAGACGAATACCAATACGACAGACGCAAAACACCATGGAATGCAAGATGCAGAACCCCATGCCGGAGCAAAAGTAGAACGCAAGAGACTATGCGCGAAACATCATACAGATTTTTGAATCTTTGTCAGCAACAGCAACAGCAACAGCAACAGCAACCGCAGCCCCGACAATTGCGCTCTCCGGTGCAAGGTCAAGGCTGATAGACGATTTTGTCGTGCCGCTAGTCTGTTCAGTCAACTGGTTGAGATAGGTTTGGCAGCTGTCTCGGAATCCGGGGTACTTGTTGATCACACTGCCATCGCATGCAATCGACAGACTCCGAGATTCTGGCTCACTCTCCACCACGGTGACCCCCGAAGCCTTCTTGATAATCGTCGTAGATGTATGGAACTCAGCGTCGTTGCGCAAGCACCACATGCTATGGATTGCAGTAGCCAGATAACCAGCAGCCCGTCGCGAAACGGTCTGGCATACGCGACGTAAGAAATGCAGATCCTCCGAGGACGGGGTCACAGGGAAGGTGTGCTGCTTCTGGAACAACGCTGCCGAAGAAGTCAATGATGGCGATGTGTCGGCTTCGAGGAACGCAACGATGCTGGTGTCAAGTGAATATGGCTCCTGCATGGAGTGTGGCAGCTCTCCTCCAAACAGGTTGGCAGTTTCGACAGCCTCGACGATAATGAGTCGAACAACCTCACCCAGGTAACGGCCTGTAATCATGTACTCCAAGGGCTGGTAGTCAGGTCGCATATGGGTGCGATTGAGGATGTCATCCCACCGGGTCATGGGCAAGACACCACCGCCGAACATGCTCATTTCGCTGTTGATAATGACATGCTTAGCATAGTCGAACCAACCCGGAGGCCTGGTACCAAACTTGGTCAATCCAATCTCATGCACCGGGAAGTGAATCGCAACATTGGTCCCGGTACCCAGAATGAGAGACATGCGTGTTTGCGGGTCGACATAGGCCCGAGACAGAAGTGTGGCAGAGCTGTCGTTGACAATGGCATCCACTTGCACGTTGAGGTTCCGCGCGCGACACGACTGGACGATCAGGTCTCCTAGTTCCTGTCCTACTGTGCCATTGGAACACAGGAAACCCTTGCCCATGTGAATAACCAGTCCGCTGCTAATCGATGTTTGTTCAATAGGGAAAGACCATGACAGACCCATGGATAGAGGCGACTCTCCCCGACCGTAGCTTGAACCAACCTCCTGCAGCATCGACTCGATCCTCTCTGCCATCCAATCGAAAAACAATATGCCTTCCAACAATTTGACATTGTTGTCGATGTATGCAGATGACTCCCGAAGTACCTTTATGTTCCCTTTCCCATGCAATTCGATTAAAGCCACACGAAAGGTCGACCCTCCGACATCCAGAGCCAAGTATGTCCCCTCTTCTGCGCCCGACGGTAACGCATGGTTGTAGGATGGCAGCATGCAGACAGGGCTAGATTGCAGGCATGACCTAAACTGGTCGCGTATTTTCTCTGACATGACGATCATATTCCGCATCGACAGGGGTGCAGTAAAGAGGCGGTCGACCTCCTCCGCAAAGTCGTCTAATGTCCGATGTCGCCATCGTACGCCCAGGAAGCCTTTCTGGCGCCGTTGGGAGGATTCCCGGAATAGCGAAGGGAAGAGGATCATGGTCTCTAGCGCGGATACAACGTTGGAGAAAAGTTCCTGCAGTCTGTGCAAGACCCTGACCAGTGGAGTAGTCATGGTAACAATCGGTAGCAAGCGTTCACGACGTCCGCGAAAGCAAACAGCAAAACCAGTGAGGGGTGATGCTTAATAAATAAGACAGTTGAAATCAGAATTGACACTCTCCCATAAAGAGACAAGCGTCAACACGAGATCCAGAGCGCGGGGATAAGCCGGGAGTAGTAGGTGGTAAATAAACGGAAGGAAAGAGAAGACGGGGAAGAAGGAACCAGTCAAATAGACGGGAGAAAGGACGGAAGGAATATCAGGTATATAACCCGATCAAGGTAGTATTACCAGCCAGAAAGGCCAATGAGCCTCACAGACCGTCTTCTCCGTCGCCTTGGAGAGAAGATGTCACGATAATATGGAGAAGAATGGAGAGTAGCAGCAGAGGCGGGTTTGATAAAGTTGAGGCAACTCCAATTGTCACGGCACTTTGGCTCACTCTTTCTATTCTGTTCACCCTCCCTCCACGTTTGCTAAGTAGGAATTGAGTCGACGATAACGGAAAGGAGAATGAAGTATGCAGAGAGGGCTTTAGATAAACGCGTGGCCATTCCTGGGGGAGGTTGAGGTGAGGTTCCGGGAGGGAGAAGGGTTACCGCACAGGAAGGGACAAAAAATTCAGAAAAAAAAAAAAAGAAGAGGAAGAAGAAGAAATTACAACAGAAAAATTGGTAGTATTCAGAGCTAAAGACGAATTAGATTTAATGATACAAGAAAACCGTGAGATCTGTAGAGCGTCCGGAGTAAAGCGAGTCTACAATATGGTATCATTGTCACGTATGGTAATTACGATCTGGGGTCTGTAGTGCGACCTGCTGCAAACTACGCTGCAATTCTACCCTTTCTACCTCTGTACAGCGCTTGATTTGAGATTACCTTGAGCTTATCCGAGCCAGAATTTGAATAATTCCGTACTTTACATTGTAGGTTTTAATCGTGAGGAATGATTGAGGTACATAAACCACTGGAGTTACATCTCTGCTGCAGGTCAGATCTGATATGCTACCGTCATGTATCGTATTGCTGTCATCAATACAACTGTCACTTATTTTATCTGATTGGTTTTCTTTCTTTGAGAGGATGTCTCGTGATGGCTGCACACTTTGAATCGATTGCTTTTCTTTGTAATCGTCTTTTCTTCCTTTCTGTTCTATATGTACAGTCACTATCAAGACTATAAGAGACAGCGTGTCGAGTCGAGGTGGATTCCGTGGTATGTCACACTGGCTGGGTGCAACGGTGGTAATCATCGCCGGAACTGTTACACTCTGGGCGGATCCTCTGACAACTGACGATAAATAGGCCTACGATAATGACGCTGATGGTTTGTTTCAACTCATCGCCATCCCGTATGTCGTCATTTGACACTTTCCTCTTCTCCGCTCTGCAGTTGCATTCCAAAACATGGTGGCAGGGAGAGATAACCAAGTATGCAGCCATTGGATGGCAGTACTTGTTGGAGGCTGGAGAGTCTCCAGACAATTGGCCGAATGCGGAAATACAATCTGGGGTTTCGGGAATATTCCCCCAGATCTCCGCGCTCCTATCTGATTGACCATATTATCGGATCATTCATGGTCCCCAACCGCAGAGAACAATGCATCTTCGAAGAGAAACGAATTTGTCTTCCCCAGCCTTGGCTTTCTCCTATCCACGTGGCTGACAGACGGTTACGGCACATTCCTATTGATGGTATGGCTGTCCGTTCTTCAGTTGTTGATGTGAATAACCCTGAACCCAGGATGTTGGGACATTTGTACGACATGCTCTGACTCTACCACTCTCACGGATACCCAGCCTGATGGCAAGCGCATCGTACAAGTGCTCCATTCATTGCTTAGGCCATGTTTATACTTTTGACAAGCGTCAGGTTTCGCCTGTACGGCTCTGCGTGATGCACCGGGATGACCTATTGTAGACTCGATCACCGATATACAGTGCTCATGCGCTCCTCGGTGATCCTGGTCGGTTGCCTTGCTGTCACATAAAGACCTCGAATCTTCATCTTGTTCAGTCACGTTTGGTCCTACTTGATCCGTACTGGTGCTTCACCAGGAACGCCCCTGGTGAAAGAACACTACCACCATGACATCATATCCACGACACTATCTCATCATATGGAGTCAGAGACATAAAAGTATTTATTGTATTCTCAATTCTTCCGCTGTCATCGACAATCTTCACGATAAGCAGCTTTGATTCTAGTTGGACCAATATCTCGCAGAATACCACAATATGTCCGCCGAAGGCGTCAAAGACAAGAATGGAGAAACCATCTACGAAGATGACTTTGTCTTTACTAGATACCGTGGAGGTTCCCATCAAGGAAAGGTAAACTCAACCCTTTTTCTTTTATCTGCTGTTCTTTCTGACCTGGACATCCAGGTCGAGAAGATTGTCATGGATGCGGCCGGAGCAAGGGAAGAGGGCGTAGCGAATCCTCCCAAGGTATGTTATTCTTGCATTCTGTGTATAGTACGGAGTGGGTTTTGACTCGCCTGAAGGTGATTTATACGGACCAACATGGACACCGGGTCGCGCACAATCCGAGCACGTTGGATAAATCAGCGACTAGTGATTAGCCATCCGTCCCCATGTTGATCGTCGAGTTTATTCTCCCCTGAACCGGAGTCCTAGTCCTAGAGAAATGATAGATCTTTGTTGAATGCAGTATTATGAACCGAAAGCTCTTGATTCAATAGTCGTGGGCTTCTGCAAGCGAGTCCCCGAACGAGCATTACGAGACTCAATAATATGGATGTTACATGTGCTGTTCACTGTCCGTTCGTCAATCAATAGCGTTCAACGGCGTCCAATAATCCCCCCTGTCGACTCAGTTTGAAGATGATCGTCGTTGCGGGGAACAGAAAACCAGAAAGTGTGGAGAGCCGTTAACCAAGTTCGACAAACAGGGTTTTAGGACTGGATAATAACATCCCTATTTCCATCGTACGATCAAGGAGGAACCTCGGCACCGGGTATTGCCATTGACTCAGTGAGAACGTCACAAGCAAGCAAAACTTTGAAGTCCTGACTCGTTGCTGATCAAAAAAACGGAACAATGGCAGTCAACATGACTTTATTTTGGGCAATGCCCCGTGCCTTCGCAGGCGCGAGGCTGTCTGCGACTGCTTGTTCAGTCCGTGTCGACTCGCTAGTTCCAGTGCCGCCCTCCGCAAGATGAGGTTCGATTTCGCTGCAGGGATAGGGCTTGCTTGGACGCTCGTTAGTCCAATGGCACATGCCATGATTGTACCTCGCAGCACGAACTCGTCGACAAATTCAAACTCCAGTCTTCTTTCGGTGTTATCCCAAGCTGCCGGCGATCCGTCAATAGGACAGAGAACTTCGGATACTGCGTCTTCGATATTGCCATTGCTCCACGACGGAACGAATCAATCGAACAGCGCAGCGGATGTCGGGTCTGTGCAGGATGCGCATGGCAAGATCAGTCAGGTTTATTCATCTGTTGATAAAGATTCGGATCTGCTGGATTTTGTCAAGAGCCTGGCCGAGGGAGGATTGATTCCACTGAATCTAGTGAACCTGCTAGACGGGTATATCAACATTGGCCTCAATTCGATTTATAACAATAACCCAGCACCACCGTCGAAGCAAGATATATACCCGAAAAAGCGACCCGGCGATGCGACCTATTCGATCCCTGAGGAAAGTCTCCGGGCGGCCATATATATCCCTGATTCATTCGCCTATGGGAAGAACAGGAGGAAGCCAGTAATCCTGGTGCCAGGGACTGCAATTCCTGCTGGTATGACATACCATTTCAGCTTTAGCCAGCTGGGCAAAGCTCTCCCAGAAGCGGATGTTGTCTGGGTTAATATTCCCCGGGCCTCGTTGAACGACGCACAAACGAATGGCGAATACGTCGCGTATGCGATCAACTATATATCCGCTATCAGTTCTGATTCCAACGTGGCGGCAATTTCGTGGTCTCAGGGTGGACTAGATGTCCAATGGGCATTGAAGTACTGGCCTTCTACTCGGGACGTGGTGGAGGATTTCATCGCCATCAGTCCAGACTTCCACGGTACAGATCTAAGATTCTTTGTCTGCCCGTTACTGGACCCTCTTGCCTGCACACCATCAATCTGGCAACAAGGCCCGGAAACTGAGTTCATTCATACCCTGCGGGCTGATGGCGGCGACTCGGCATACGTCCCAACAACCATTGTCTACTCCTCTTTCGACGAAATCGTGCAACCGATGAGCGGACCCAACGCATCAGCCATTCTCTCCGACATCCGCGACATCGGAGTTACAAACAACCACATCCAAACCATCTGCCCGAACGAACCAGCCGGCGGAATTTACCTGCACGAAGGAGTATTATACAACTCCCTCGCCTGGGCTCTAGCCGTCGACGCCCTCACCCACGACGGCCCCGGCGACCCCTCACGAATCGACATCGACACGGTATGCAGTCAAATCCTCGCTCCGCAGTTGCAATTGGACGATATGCTTGGCACCGAGGGACTTTTGCTAATTGCGCTGGTGGAGGTTCTCACGTATGAACCTAAGGTGGGACGGGAGCCTTCTATCACCGGTTATGCGTCGTGATGGCGTCGTGATGAGGGGTTTAAGAGACCAGAGGAAAACCGTTATGTGCTCGGGAGCGGGGTATGGGACGAGACGAGTTAGGCTGAGCTTGGCTTGATAGGATTGTTTCAGATTGTGCTTAATCAATAGACTTGTGATTAGCATCGGGGATATTCCTTTGGGTTTGACACTGGGACTGCTGGATGCTTATTGGGGTGGGGAGTTCTTCTTATAGCCAGAGTGGACATTAATCGCTGTGGATTGACTGATGTAGTAAATCTATGTGTATGCCATCTCATTATGTCCATTCCTTCTCTTTACCTTCTCAATTGCTCTCAGTAAATCTAGACAAACCCACCCCACGCAAAACCTCCCTTGGACACCAGTTCCCGGTCCCTGCTGATCCTCTATACCGAAGTCGTTTAGATTGATTGATAAGGAAAGTGACACGACGCTCACTCAGCCAATTTCCAGCCAGACCATTATTATCCTCCATACTTCAAACCCTAAAATCCTTAGTCGTCCTCGGTATTTTCTCTTTTCTAACAACTCTCTGTTTTGCACAGAACACTCCATGCACGTCCCTGTCACTCGGCGTTACAAAGTTGTCGGAGATTAAATCAAGAGCCAACTCGGGAATAATAAAGCGAACCACGTCGGACATCCATATATCCATGGCATATATATCCGTACGGGTCTGGCCAATAATCAACTTCAGACGGACGGTATGGGAGTTGATACCGGTAGTCATTGGTTGATTGTCAGGTACCAGTTAATGAACAACAGGCGAGGTCATAGCATTAAGGACGGCTGGTTGAAGTGAGATTCGCCGGATTAGCTTCGGGATTCTGTCTGGCACTGAGATACTTCATCCCGCAGTCAAGGAATTATCATTGTAAGCTGGGAGCGTGGTCTGTCCCCAAGGTTTGCAAAGGAACGAAGTTGTCTAAACCGGATTGAGGTCTACTGGAATAGCCATCGGTATGCTTATATCGGAGTTGTTTAGGTGCGGGATCGTCTGGGCGGTCTTATCCTTTTTCTTCAAGCTGTCACTGCTGCTAAAGTGTACGTGTAGATAGTCTACCCCAGACGCACGGGCGACTTTTCCAGAAGCGGCCGATCGGCGCACATGGTTCCGTATTCTACTTGTAGTATAAATGTACCTCACTACATACTACTGCTATGCTACAGAAAGCACTTTCGGACTGTATACAAGCACTCCGTACTCATACAATTTTCATACGTCTGATCGCGGCCACCGGTGGATAAAGATACATCTCTCCGGGTGGAAACGAAACTGCCAAGAATACTAGGCCCAGGATCATCGCCGAATTGTATATCGGCGGCGTGTTTATTACGTTGGCTTTTTTGACGGGCCGTTGGGATTGTTTATTTTTTTTTCTCATTCTTAAATCGATATTTTCCCCTGTGGAGGAGGTGAAAAAAATATACCAGCCCACTGTCCACCGACGACGACGACGCAACGTACGCTGACATACGCGGCCGCTTTAATGGGTTAGTTGGTCTGGCGTGTCTCCTTTTCTTCTTTTTTTCCCCTTTTGTTCTTGGCTTTTATCTTCTTCTCTTTTTGTGTTCTTTGGAGTGGACCAATATTGGCTATTCGATATGCTTTGGTGGTGTTTATTATTGCCTTTTTTGGGCTTTGCCAATGCAAAAACCGACGATGACGATTTGATGTCTTTTGTCACCGTATGTGCCACCTATAAAATGATAATTATGCATTCTAACAGCTACAGCTCCCCGAAGTAAGAGCATTAAAACTCGACATCGCCTACTATGATCGCGAATCTACCAGTCCTGGGTACTGGTTCGTTGCTCCCTATGGAGTAATCGACCCCGAAGCTCCCACCAAACAGTGGAAACCATGCCAAGTCGGGCCCTATATCTACGATGCCGATGGCGTGCTCGTCTGGGCGGGTTCCTGCATGTTCGATAACCGGAACATCTTCGACTTTAAAGTGGTGGATAACATTGACGACCAGCCGCATCTGTCGTTTATTTTGCAGCATGGATACCAAGATACCCAAGATAAGGGAACTGGTTATATCCTGGATCAACATTATGAGCCTGAATACGCGGTTCAGGTGACTAATGATCTCTCTGCATTTAACATGCACGAATTCAACGTCCTTCCCGGCGGAAAAACGGCTCTGGCATGTGCATACCGATCTGAGTATCTCTCCCTCGGGGACCTAGGCCGTCCCGATGAGTACGGCTGGGTACAGCCCGGTGGCTTCGTGGAAGTGGACACGACCACAGGAAAGGTGCTGTTTGAATGGAGCTCCTTCGGCCACATCCCGCTCCACGAGTCCGTCAAGGTCAATCCCTGGGATGCACCAGCAGTCCAGCCAGGATGGGATTTCCTGCACGTCAACTCGATCGACAAGAACGAGGATGGCGATTATTTACTATCCGCACGCTTCACCAACACCATCTACCTCATCTCCGGCGACGATGGACACATCATCTGGCGTCTGGGCGGGAAGTACTCGGACTTCGTGCAGGACTTTACCTTCTCGAAACAGCACCACGCGCACTTTATCCAATCCGACTCAAATAGAACAGTCATCTCCTTCCTCAACAACGCCTCCGACGAACTCGAAGCCGAAGAAGACACCTCCGCAGCCCTCTTCGTCGAAATCGACACAACAACAACCCCCATGAACGCGCGCGAAATCCGCCGCCACAACCGTCCAGACGGCAGCCTGACCCGTCTCCGCGGTAGTGTCCAACACCTCCCCAACGACAACGTCTTTGTCGGCTGGAGTGAACGCGGGTACATGAGCGAGCACTCCCCAGAGGGCAAGACGCTCATGCAGGCAAGCTTCGCCTCAACCCGCTTCTCCAGCTACCGCTCGTACAAGTACCCCTTTGTTGGACGACCGTCCACGCCACCGGATATGGTGGCATCAGTCTACGGAACGAGCGAGGATGACTTTATGACCATGCTCTACGTTAGCTGGAACGGGGCTACGGATATCGCGACGTGGAATTTCTACGCGCGGTCTGAAGCATACGGTATTCCCGTGCTCGTGGGAAACACCACAAAGACCGATTTCGAAACGCTATACATCGTCAATGGCTACCTCGACTACGTCACCGCGGAAGCCGTCGACGCGGAAGGTAACGTCCTGGGTACATCTGAGGTCCACCGCACAGCTACACCGGAGAACTGGCGGTTGTCTGGCTTCCAGGGTGAATCGAAACCAGTAGCAGCTGACCCCTCGATTATGTACGGACACCAGAAAGCTGCTGAAGAGGATGTCGAGGAACCGGTGGACGATGAGGTGTTGGCAGCTGAGAAGGCTGCTAAGGCGATGGGCCGGGCATTCGAGATGATCAAGGGTGTTGGAGGACTGTTGATTTTCATCCTGGTTACAGGGTCTGGAGTTGGTCTTGTTGTTGGGGTTGTTTGGTATCTGCGAAGGAGGCGTATGCTGGCATATCATGAGATTCCTTCGCAGGGCGAGGGTGAAGAGTAACCGTCACTTTGGTGGGAGCTTTGTATAATGATTCATGTATATAATCCCGATATAAAAAAGTCAATTTGTTAATACCTATACTCTTATCTATGCATTATAACGATGTAAACTCGTAAAAAGTGCAACAATAACAGTGCCAACTAAAAAACAACCCGCAGAACCCTATTCGCCTTGATCTTCCCATTAATCTCCCTCGCCATTCTCTCATCCTCTCTTACCTGCCACGCCTCACTCGTCATAAGCCTCTTCTCCACCTCCCTGCTCATCTCCTTCAACTTCTCCTCTTCAAATTTACACATCTGAAGTGACACACTCGCAAAACCAACCTCATTCCCAAACCGCTCAAACACAAGTAACGGCCACGACCACCGCTCCCCGAGCTCGAGATGTATCGGCCAGTCCCAGATCTTCATGTTAATGTGCAGCACTTCCAACGACTTGCACGCAACTGCCAGATCCTCGCAAGCACAGTACCAGGCTAAATCAGACCGGTGCTTGAATACCCGGAACCCCAGAAGCCGCGGCTCATTGTACATGACATGATTCAGCTCTATGTGCTGAATGACTTCCTGTGTCTGGGCACTAGTCGTATGCAAGAACCGATCCAGCGCGCGAGTGCTGTTGAAAACAAACTGCGTGTTCGCGTATAAATGCAATATCGTCTCGTGGTAGATGGCCTTGCAGCTGAAGATCAGCGAGATCGGGAGCGGATTCTGACGACGAACGACTTGGCTGTGTTTCGAGTCGTGCGGGTTAAGTTGCGTTTTGGGGTTGCGGTAGGGAAGACGGGTGTGGTAGAGACGTTTGCGCGTGTCGGTGGGAGAAGGAGTCCATTTGGGTTTTTGGCGGGAGATCGCGACGCGGTATGTTGGTTGGAAGATGTAATTGTAGATTTTCCAGCGGAGTTCCGGAGGGAGGGTTATTAGGGATGGTTTGATCTTTCTTGGGGGTGGAGTTGGCTTGTTCTCTTTCTTGTTGGGTGTCTTGTGCTTGGTAGGGTTCTGCGTCGCGTCTGAGGGTCTTGGTGCGGGTTCCTTCTTCTTATTGCTCTTCTTTTTCTTCTCGGTAGATGCCTTTTGACTTTCTCCGGCTTGGTTTTGTCTGGATTCTGACTGTGGCTGCTTTTGTTAGTATACTAGGACTAGTGACGGGTGTTAGGGCTCACCATCATCACCTGCCTCTGCGAGGGTTCTCCGCGGCCTCTGCTAAATCTCTGTCCATTTCTGCTGGTCTTCTTGCATTAGCGTGGGAAATTCTACAAAGCTAGGGGGAATAGGTACTTTCTGTCCTCTTTGGTTCTGGTTAGGGTTCACTTCTGGTGCAGCTGTAGCTCCTGGCGCTGCAGTCGTGTTTTCCTGATTCTAATAAATTAGTACAGTAGAAAAGACACAGAAGAGAAAACACTCACCGTGGTATTAGCCTGACCATTCCCGCGTCCATGTCCACCTCGTCCACGTCCTCGTCCTCGACCGCGCGCGCATCCACCGCGGGAACCACGAGGGGATTCCTGGTTTTGAGATGGCATTTGATGGGTTTATTCAGGTTTAGTTGGCTTGATTCTTTTATTTCAGTGCGATCTAGTGGGATTCCAAGAAGATTGAGGAGATGGACGATGTGGAGTGTAGGGAAAGAGAGAGGGAGCAATATATGTAAGCAAGGGCAGACATTCACTGTTCGTCTTGCCTGTAAACAATATGATTAAGTCATTATGCTAGAGTCATATGCCCTTTTTGCTCATAATCTCTTAATCAACCCTATCTGGTCTATACAGGTACATACAACTTCAACCACACTAATCCCAAAACGGCAATATCCAACCGGGTCGATTCACGGAACAGTTTCTTCCCCAATTGACTGACAATTCTGTTTTCTCTGACCTCTTCTTCTCCCTCCATTCCTCCCCTATTGAACTGTTTAACCGTTCTATTGTTCAATCTCAATCCTCTATCGCAGCGCAGTCAATGTCTCTCTCTGCCCGCCTCGTCGCTCCCGCTCGATCAACACTACGACCCCACCACTGCATCCGGCGCCCCTATTCCTCTTCTCCCAACACCTCTACTTCTTCCTCTTCTTCTTCATCCTCTAACAAGAATCCTCAATACAGCCCCCAAAGCCGCTCCAACTTCAAAATCCTCCCGTTCCTCGCCATCATCGGCGTCGGCTCCGGCTCTTACGTGTTACTTGTGAGATCGCGGGCGCAACAGTAACCACCTACTTAACACCACCTTACATCTACCTTCAACAAACCCACCCAAACAACAAACAACCGAAATGTCCGAAACCAAGCAACCCCGCTTCTCCCCCCAAGACATCACAGTTGTCTTCCTCCTCGGCGGCCCTGGCAGCGGCAAAGGCACCCAGTCCAACAACCTCGTCCGCGACTACGCCTTCACCCACCTGTCCGCCGGCGACCTGCTCCGCGCCGAACAAGTCCGCGAGGGCTCGCAGTACGGCGATCTCATCCGTTCATACATCAAAGAGGGCAAGATCGTGCCCATGGAGATCACCGTCGCCCTGCTCTCGAACGCCATGGCGGAGGCGTTGGCCAACAAGCCCAAGACCGGGAAGGATGGGAAGGCGCGGTTCTTGATTGATGGGTTCCCGCGGAAGCTGGACCAGGCGGTGTTCTTCGAGCAGACGGTTTGTCCGAGTGAGATGACGCTGTTCTTGAACTGTCCGGAGGAGGTTATGGAGAAGAGGTTGTTGAAGCGGGGGGAGACGAGTGGGCGGGATGATGATAATGCTGAGTCGATTCGGAAGAGGTTCCGGGTTTTTGTGGAGACGAGTATGCCTGTTGTTACGGCGTTCGAGGAGCAGGATAAGGTTGTTTCTGTGGAGGCCACGGGGGGTGTGGATGAGGTTTATCAGAGGATTAAGGAAGGGGTTGCTCACAAGGGGTTGCTCCCTGTTGATAACTAAATGCGAGCGAGCAATTATTCTAGTTGTTGATACGACTGCCAATTTAGATATGTCTATAACATAACTCGTATTTTGGTAACAAAAGAAATAGACTAGATTGAACGAAAACCATGTGCAAATAAGATATCCCAATCATTACACTTTTCTAGTATCCTCCACTACCAATACCTACTCAGCAACCTCAACAGGGGCCTGTGCCGGCTGTTGCTGCTGCTGCTGATTCCGTCTCTTTCCACCCTTGTCTCCCTTGCCCTCACCCTCAGCCGCGGCGGCCGCAGCAGCAGCCTGCTGCATGCTCTCACGCACAAACCGTTCCCGCTCGTTACGGATAACTCCAAGGACCCCCTCCAAGCTGCGCCGCCAGACCATCAACCGACCCTGCACCTCAGCCCACTGTTTCTCACCGAACACACGGTAGGTCGCACGGTGGACCAGGAACTCCTGCCGCAGCTGCGACAGCTTACCCTCAACCAGACCGGCGCGGATGGTGTCGATCACCCACTTCTCGACGTCCTCAGCGGGGACGCGCAGTGCGGAGGCGATGGTGGCGTAGGGGAGAGAGCGCGAGGGTGTCGACGCAGCGAGTGAAGTCAAAGTCAACAGACGCAGCTTGTCCTGCAGAGCATCGCCGGCGTCAGCCAAAACGCCGCCGGAAATCGAAGAAAGCGGAGTGGCAGCGACGAACGCCTCATAGGCATCGAGCGTGTCCGAGGTGAAGATCTCGAGCAGTTCGAAGAGCGTGCTGTCGCTGGAGCGGAGGGCCTGCACGGCATCGGATGCAGTCAGGGAAGTGAAGTCGAAAATGGCCGGGTGCTTGAGGGCGGCGGTAAGAGCGCGGATGGCCAGTTCGCGGGCTTCCTTGGACGAAGCCTTGTCGGCGGGGATGGTCTGCAGGGCCTCAAGGACGTGGGTCTGGGCGAGTTCGTTGTCACCAGCGGCCTGGGCGGTCTCGGCCACGGCCAAGTGCAGCTTCTGAGCATCCTCATCGCTGAGTTCCCAGGCGGCCAGCCAGTTGGGCAATTGGTTGGTCAATTGCGGCTTAAGAGCCTCGAAGGTGTAGATGGAGCTGGACTGGCGAATGACGGCAATAAGGGCCAGCAGGACATGGTACCGGCTGGTATCGGAGGGGGCGAGGGTGTTGAACACGGTGGAGAGGATGGAGATGGCGAGCGAGGGGCCGTACTGAGGGGAGCTGGTGATGGGTTTGGCGAGGTAGGTGCAAACGCGGGAGAGGAACACGCTTGAGTCGGAGGCCTGGTGGATGAGGTGAAGGAGGAGGTTGTAGGCCGGAGTGATTTCTGTTGAGTCAGTTTCGTTCTTTTTCCTTTGGTTCTCTTGGCTCTTTGGTGAACATACCCTTCTCCGGGGCCGAGTTCAGGACGGTCGCGGCAGCAACCAACTTCTTGAGAACCTCATCGCGCTGCTTCACATCCGGCTCCTGTTCATTCTGTTCCTGCTGGCGAAGAGGCTCGAGGAGGGGGGCAACTTCCGACTGGAGGGACGATTCTTCCTTGCGCAGAGCGTCGAGGTATTGAGCGAACTCCTCGGCGAGTTCGGAGAAGCTGCCCTCGATGAGGAGGGTAGTGGTAGGTGCGGGCATTTTGATATATTCAATATATCAACAATAGAGGTTATAGAAGGAAAAGGAGAAGGTAAAAAGTGAGGTCGTGGTGGTGATGCGGCTATCGATAGAGTGCAAATTTCACTGTGGGCAAAAGTCTTGGCATCCGAATATCAAAAACTACGATGGACGGAGATCACCACAACACTACGAAGTCTACAATTCATTCCTCTCATGCAAAATTACCATGTTTCAACACATCAAAGAGTGATTAAAATTATAATTATTATAAGTATGCGCGCTATTTTAAGGACAGGCATGCATCAAGGCATATGCAGTTGCCATCACTGACCGAGATGGCCATGGCGGATATACATGTCAAAACTGATAGCAGAGACGAAACGAAACAAGAGACAATCAGAATACCCTGTGCAGAATTACAGAGCCAATCCCATAACAACCAGCAACGCCGTCGCAAACACACCGGTCGAGTGACCCTGAGCCATACGCAGAGCTGCTGCCGCATTGGCCGTGGTCGAAGGAGAGCTGCTGGCCGCAGACGAGTCCGAGTTGTCCGTTTGGTGGGAGCTAGTCAAAGTGGCAGTCGAGCTGGAGGACGGCGAAGAAGAGTCCGAAGAGGACGAGGACGACTCCGAGTCTGACTTGGAGGCCGTCTCAGTGGCATTGCGAGTACCACACTGGTTGTCCTTCTTGCACTGGTCCTGGCCATCAGCGTCGTCTGGATGAGCGGCGATGCAGTTGCCAAAGTTTTCTTGACAGACGAAGAAGGGAACGGTCAGCTTGTAGTCCTCGAGGTCGGCGATTCCGTTGTCGCATTTGCAGGAGAAGGTGAGGTTTTCCTTGGTTGGTTAGCTTCAGTCATTGCCAATGCCCTCGAGATGTTACACACCGGCTCGCAGCTGTTCTCATCGGTCTTGCCATTGCAGATCTTAGGACAGGTGCTGCGCTGAGCAGTACACCAGGACGCTGCGATCGTCAGTTACCAGCCAAGCATATACCTGAGATCAAAGGGACATACAGCGAGTAGCCAGTTCGACACTTTTGACGTCAAAGCCTTTGGGGAAGGAGTAATTCTGGGCGGCAGAGGCCGCGACCAGAGAGAGGAGGACGGCCAGAGGGAGCATTGTCGTAGTATCGTAGTACCTGTAGAATATACAGTAGTGCTCTGCGGAATAGCAACGGATAGAAAGTAGAATAGAACTGAAGAATTGAAGGCCGATGCAGAGTTGAAGAGAAGGAAGAGAGAAAATAGCAGGAGGAAAAAGAAGAAGAGCTTAAAAGCAGGCGGCAAAACAAGGAATGCCGGATTCAAACAGCGCGAGGAAGGAGCGGATTCCCATTTTCGGTAGGCGCCGGTGACTTTTGTGCAATATCCCGGTGAAGTTAGACCCGTTAGCTCTTGCTAGTCCAGTGAAGAGTTGCCACTGCTATCTTGATACGTTCTGCGTTTCATAGATTGACTTAATCTGCCCATACGGAGTACGATACTACTCTGTATACCCGTCCTTTGTATAGAGACGATCACGGATAGACCCTGTAGCATAGCGAGCACATTCCAACCCTTGCGTTTTCATACCTCTGCTGCAGATGTCTATAATTTCCGGACTTAGTACAGAATACATACAGTGTACAATTGAGTTTATATTACCATTGTGCGGAGTAAATAGACAATAATAGATAACGATAATATATTATCGTCAAAAAGACCCTGCAGTCCCTGCCGAACCGAACCGAGGTAGGCTTGTAGATCCGTAGAATATCACCAACTGCCATATCACATCCATAACATACTCTATACAACATACCTACAAAGTACTGTACACTCCCTATCAATAAGTTATCCAAAAAGGGGCACACTCACAAAATGACCGACCCCCTCCCCTCCTCACTCTCCCACTTCCACTCCCTCCAAAACAACTGGATCGCCTCCCTTCTCAACACCACCCTCACCACAAACGACTACACCGCCATCCCTACTTTCTCGCGAATCCCCAAACCCTCCGGCGAAGACCACTACTTCGCTTCCAGCCTAGCAACACCCACCACCATCCCCCATGTCCTGACTCTCCGCCGTCGCGAGCTCCCAACGCTCCCGACCGAAGTACCCGATTGGCCCGCGCCAACGGCCGCACCCTCTTCCGCGCCCGCCATTTCTCCGCCGGATGTGATTATGTTGATGGATTTGAGTGCGCCGGGGATCTGTGGGCATCCTGAGACGGTGCATGGGGGTGTTGTGGCGACGTTGTTGGATGAGGCGATGTCGTTGGCGGTTGCGGCGCATTCGGGGGGTGATTCGAGTACGGATAACCCGCGGGGGAAGATCTATACGGCACAGTTGGATGTGAGATATAAGAGGCCGTTGCTAGTGCCTACGGTGGCCATGGTTAGGGCTAAGGTGGTTGCCAGACTAGGAAGGAAGTACTGGGTGCGCGCGCAGATTGTACAGGAAGAGAAGGTTGAGGATCCCAAGCAGATGCATCTGGAGTGGTCGAGGAGAAAGGTGGTTACTACGGATGCGATGGCATTTTGGTTGCAGACCAAGTCTAATCTATGATATCATTTACTGTGCACTATGTATATACTCTGTACTATACACACTATGGATATAATTGTATGCTTATAGTTTCTGTCTTCGCCCAATGTTTCGGCTCGCACTCATCACCAATCCAACCTGTGTCGCGACAGCCACCACCTCCCCCGAAGCATCCATAGCAACCACCTCGATATCCATCCGCCCATCGCGCATAACTTTGTTAGTCACTCGGCTATACAGCCACTCCACACCCTCAGCCGGTAACCGCTTCTTCAAATCCACATTCAGCGTCACTGTCGGGTACCACGACTTGCCTGCGATACCTGGGGTCCCTGATGAAGCCATCTGGTCAAACCGTTCCAATGCCTTGGGGAACATATCCACAAGGTACACCAAGGCTTCATTCGTCCAGCGACCCTGACTGTCACCACCAGGACAGAACCGCGCCAATTGATCTACAACCCCCGGCTTTCCACCCTCAGTCTTGGATTCCTTGGGGTAATGCAGCTCCAAATGCCTAGACGCCTTCCGGAATTCTGTAAATGGGGGTCTAAACCGTTTCCAAATCCCACTTTCCCCTGTCTTCCCAAGCACCAGAAGATCAACTCCTGGTGCAGGCGGGTACAACTCCCAGTTCGTCCTTGCGCTAATTCCCACCTCCACGCTCGCCGGGCTCACGGTGATATACCCCGTAACCTTCACCTCGTCCTTCCCAGTCTTCTCACTCGGTTGTTGCAAGGTAATGTGGATGGTACTCGTACGCGCACCCAGTTTGCTGTCTTCGACGGTCAACGTAGCCGGTCCCACAGACGTGCGACGGAGGAAGGCGAGTTGGATGGATATGGGGGTTGCGGTATCTTTGTAGTGGGTTGGATGGGTGTGCGCAAAATGGGTTGTGGCGAGGCGGTAGAGGAGCGCGGTTGTGTAGCCGCCATGAGGGACTGTAGCTTATTAGCATGTTTTCGTGGTTGAATCTATAGAGTACAGGGGATGTACCTGTTCCTATACACCAGTCATCCTGTAAGACTGCCGAGTAGCGATGCGATCCTAGCGGCGTGATTTTAATCGCCTGCTCAAAGGCTGCGTTTTGCGGCATTTTGTCTTGTCTAGAACCAAGCAGTAAAATAGGAAGCAAAAATGAGAGAAGAAGAAAGTAGGAAAGTATCTCACCCGGACACTCTCTTTAAACGATCCTTATCGCGCTGGGGTTATTCTAATCGTCGGCTTCAAACAGCCTCGGCTCGGCGTACATTCGGCAGGTGACTAATCTGCCCTATCCCAAAGACGCAAGCAAACGGTCTGATGGTGAGCACAAGTATGGACCTATTACGTGTGTAATATTGTAAAGGCTCTAAGCAGGAGCTAAGAAAAGACACAAGGAAACGCAACATATATAGACGGCCAGTGTTAACACTTTGGTCTGCCCACAACACAGCCTTTAGCCAACCCAATGGGATGTCTCTCCTTGAGTCGCGTTCTCAAAAAGACATTGTACGGCAATGTCAAGATGAGACGTTGAATCATCAGCATCATAAGCCCTTTCAACGGTGATCGGTTGATCTAAGTCAAGCTGCCTAGTCCATTTGAAAAGCTTTGTGACAAACTTCATCAAACACATCCGCCAAATGGATCTGGACAATTGCATAGTGCTGTAGTACGGCTTGTAGCGGAGATAAAGCAGTTCTGTCTTGCGGCAGAGAACCAAGTTGCACGCCAATTGAAGTATCTCCAAACACGATTTCGTGCGTGGGCTTTCTGCTCGCTGAGATGGCCGCGATAGCTGCAGCAAAGTCAATTGAAATCGGTCCATTCTCTTGGCATCTGGCGAGATAATTGGCCAGTCTAGAGGAGAAAGACACAGTACGGGCTGTGTCTTTAAGCGTAGTATCACTTGCCTTAACCGCCGCTACCACTTCAACAACCCGTTCAGCAGGCTGTGCACGGGTGGCTAGAAAGCTATAACAGGAATCAAGTATCACAAGAATATCAATAGGCTCATACCTGAGAAGTCGACTCCAGCAGATGAGTTTGGCTTTGGCCCCAAGATCCAGCATGGGCTCATTCCTTCCCCCAACCCAACTATGGCCGGAGTAGTGGACTAGTAGCAGCGACCTTCCTTCCGTACTGATCAGGGCCCTGATTTTTTTTTAATAGAGTTCCTTTCCGACTTTCCATGGTGGGTACCGGCTACCTTGTTCGATTTGACAGGGATCAGGCGATTTATTGCACCCCAGCGCCTCGAAGATGCCCTGGAAGTCTTTGTACTCGGCTTCTGAGCTGGAGTCATCTGACTCGTAACGGAAAGAAAGACCATGAGTGTCTTTGTGAACTCGTCCTGGGTTAGTGTAGTTATTGTTGGTACTTGGTAGTATATGTGTGAGATAAAGTTAACTTGAAGAAGGAGTTGACAGGCAACATCATAATCATGAATCACCTCGCCTCAGGCTTCCGATTTTCAGCTTGACAATACTAGACTTACTAAATATTGGCTTGCCATGATAGATGTGTATATAATATGTTATTGGTTCTTGATATATGGTGTATTCTGGTCCTAGTATGTAGTGTTGCTTTATACATTTAGGAGGAAGAATCAGGTCCAGTTCCCAATTCAAAGCGCGGTGCCATTTACTCGAGTATATGTTGAATATGTGGCAATCAAACACTTCCTAGATACATTACATTCTATGCTATTCACATCATATATCACTTTTATGTCCAGTCTTATACTAATGCTTCATATATCCACATCAAATGTCCATCATTCACGAATTCGACGCCGCCAATCGTTCTAGACAAGAAAGCACACCTACGCGAGTTAGCCACGTCTTTCCATACCGTAGAACCAAGGAAAACTCACCAGTAACACCCTGTGTCAAGGTCGCCTTAGCCTCCGTACTCCGCGATCCCAGCGCCACCGTCATGGCATACTCGATCCCGCCTTTCTGCTCTAGCTTGTTCGCCCATCGGAACACGCACTCGTCATCGCGGCCGTCTCCAATGACGAGTAGGAAACTAGGCCGTTCTTGACTTTCATCTGGCGGTGCCGCACGGACGATACCCTGCCATGCTGCTTCTGCTGCAGATGCCTTGTTTTTGTCTGCTGGTTCCACAACTAGTGCTCCCTCTACGAGGATAGCGTGGATACCTTGGTTAGCACAGGCATCGTTGATGTGTCCTGCGCATTCAGAGGCCAGTCGGGCGGCTGCGTGCTGGTCCTCTGCTGAGCCGTAGTGAAAGACAAGTGAGCAGTGTCGGCGCTCGATCCAGCTGCCATCCGCGCGTTCCTGGTAGTAGGCTAGGATGTGGCTAACACCGTCTTTCCATGCTGTGGTACGTTCCTGGTTTGTGAGTTTGAGCCATTCTTCTTCATGAGGTTCGCGCACGAAACAGCCGTTCTCTGCGATTAAGCCCACGCCAGGGACCCGGCTGAAGAGTCTTTCCATTTCCTCTGGCATCCGTGCGCTCATCACATATACCATGTTTCGCGGGTCCTCTGTTAGTTCGGTCAGGGTGGTGATTGCCCGTTGCGGTGTCGTGACAATGATGCTCTTCGGCGAGCCCCACGAAGCAAGTGTACCCTCATAGTCAACAATAAACAGCCGACGCGGAGCTCTTTGATACCGTTCTTCTAGCTGGTCCATCGGGAGACGAGGCACGTATATGAATTCCCGCGACGATTGCTCGTGCCATACCCGGGTTAATGTTTCGCTGAACGACTTGACCCAGTTGGCTGTCGAGTTATGCAGTACGGCCTGGTGAAGTTTCGTCCAGACCTGCTGGCGCTCTTCCTCGCCGCGCGATAGCGCCTCGTGAATCGCCTCTGCGCATTGTCGGTAATCCCATGGGTTGACCAGAAGAGCGTGGTTGCCAAATACAGAGGCACTTCCAGTGAATTCACTCAGAATCAGAGAGCCGTATTTCTTGTTTCCGGACCCGTGGTACTTTCCGTCCTGACAGTAGACAAACTCATGACTGGTTAGGTTCATTCCCTCACGAAGACTAGTGATCATAAGTGCATCCGCCACAGATATCAAAGCCAGATATTGTGGGAACGCCAAGTCTTGTTTGAGGAAGACTAAAGGCTGATGAGCCAACGTAGAATGCGTAGAATTAATCCGCATCGCAATGTCAGAAACCATGGCTTCCAGCTCGGGCTGTTCCGTGGTACTCGTCGCCACTTGAATCAAAACCACCTACCACGATTAGCCTTATCCTTCCAGTAATAAATCGCTTAACATACCTGTTCCCTCCATTCAGGATAAGAGTTGAGGAACAACTCATAACTCAACAGCTTTTGTCGAATTCCCCGTACCTGATCGATCTTGTCTCTCGACACAATCAACCGCTTACCCTGATACCTTTCGGAGATCGTCCTGATCCACTGCTCAACATCCCCCGCTTGACGTCGCTTGTCCCAGGATGTCGGGTCAATGCCAATAGGGAAGGTGGCCACATTGACAAAGCGATCCTCCATTTGTAGACCCTCGTTGGTGGCCTCCACGGATAATATCCGACTGCACGTTTGGAGGAAGTGTCGACAGTACTCATCAGTCTGGAAACCGATCAAGTTCGCTCCCAGCATGCCTTCAAGAAGCTCCTTACGAGGAGCCAAGCATCGAAACACTTCTGAAGAGGGGAACGCGATGTGCAGGAAAAACCCAATCTGCGCATCCGGGAGCAACTTGCGCAACATAGCGGGGACCAGCAGCAAATGGTAATCCTGGACCCAGATCGAGTCTCCCTTCTTCCAGTTCCGCGCGATCCGCTCCGCAAAGGCCTGGTTGATCTTGACATAGTAGATCCACGAGTGGTCTTCGTACGCCTTGCTCTTGGGATTATCCGGAATCTGGTAGTGGAACACAGGCCACAGAATCGTCTTGCAGAAATGCGTGTAGTGCCCGTCGAAATCGGCGTCACTGACGAACACTGTCAAAGATCCATGTTCCTTCTCCAGCGTATGTGCAATCGTCGACTTAGTCTGCTGCACCAAGGCATCCGTCGGCATCCCCAACGTTCCAACCCAGATCTTATCCTCCAGCTGCCCCGCATCAGTGGCAGACCGGACAGCGTTCCGCAGACCCCCATTACCCTGCTCAGCGGTCTCGATCGTCCATTCAGCCTTGGAAAATGACTCCGCCCGTCCATGCTCAGCCCTCGTAGCGTAAACTGCGGGCACTTTGGCTTTGGTAATTTCTTGCTCCTCCCTCACAGGCAGAAGGGCATCCTGATGCTTCAGAATCGACGGACTCGCCGCGAACGCCGCCTGCGGTCGAGGCTGGTTTAACGATGTCGTCGCACCCCATGCGGGCGAGTGTGCTTCACTCCCCGTCAAAACATCCTTTTCATTCACCGACCCGGGGAACGGGTATTCCTGCGGTTTTATCTCCGCCTTGTTGAGATCCGACGAAAAGATGCGTTCGTGCTCCGTCGTGGCTCCCGGAGTTAAACCGACTTTCTTGGCGCCATGTTGCTGATCGAATAAGCTGAGGGGGGCACTGGTGGTGCTTGCTGGTGGGATGTCTTCGGGGGTTGGTTTTGGCGGGGGAGGGCTCGGGGCACGGGAGGCACGGCGGCTTCGCGATTTGTTAACATGGAAGTTGATAGTGTATGGTAGGAATCTGTATCGTCAGTAGCTGTCATGAACAATATATGGATGTAGAGTCAACGTACAATGAAGCAATGAAGATAGTCATGGTGCCCAATTCAGTCGTCAGCCCACTGCGGGGTCAGAAAAAAAGCAGAAAAAGATAATGCAGGAGATGCCTCAAGTCGCAATATACAGGGTAGACACAACAATATGTAAAATATAACAGAAGAATAACCACAACAAGATCCTCAAATGTCAACCGCAAAGAAACCGAACGGGGCTGAAATAGAAAAGATAGCCGGACGCGATTGTTACGTCATTAGCTCTACCGGAGAACTTGGTCAGAACCAGAAGAATGCCCAATGCCTTGTTTCTTGCAATCGATGGCCTGATAATGGAGTCGATTGTTTTTATCTGCTACAAATACCCCTGGGTACAGGACACAAACAGGAGTACTTAATCTGACGTTTTAGACGCCGAGTACGGCTCATGTGAGGATGTTCAGGCATAATCCTGTTTGATTGGTTGGTGTTATTCTGCATCACGTGCATTATCGGCTTATCGCTTATCGCGAAAATCCCCTTGCGACGAATCCGACAACTTCTACCCCTTGCCATCGGCCTCTACTCTGTGTATATGTTGTGAGTACAGGCAATGCCATTGCGACTCACCTCAGCCCCCGTCTCCGGAATCAAGAAACGCAAATCTACATCTACAACCACCCGCGCACGCTCCTCCCCCTTCGCCGCCCATCCGCGCACGAAACTCCGCTCCAACACCGATGACACCGCCAAAGATGCCACGCCCCTCGAAGATGAAGACTTCGACCTCCCGGACCTTGGCCTCTCGCAACACATCCTCTCCACAACCTCCGCGACAACCGTCCTCGAAGCCATCCACCACATTCGCAACACAATGTTCGACGACCTCCCCGCAACGCGCACGGGTATGAACAGTACCCGCATCGCGGAGGTGTTGAATTTTAGACGCTCGCTGCCGCCGCTGGTTTCGGTGGCGCATGTGCATACGTTGCTTGATGCGCCGACGAGGACGGAGCGGGAGATTGTGGAGTTGGTGACGGCGGGGAAGGTCAGGAGGTTGATTGTCCCTGGACGCGGGAATGATGCAGCCGGGTTGGGGGATTGTCTTGTGCTGAGGGAGGAGTGGGAGGGGTTGCTGAGGGGTAGTAGTTTGGAGGAGGGGTTGAAGGGTCTGTTCATTTCCGCTGGTTTTGGGGGTTCTTCGCTAACTATGTGTAGAAAAATTTCTCTCCGTGCTTAACCACATCGGTACATCCTCCGCCATCGCCCCCGGCGTTTTCACCCCCAACGAATACCAAGCATTAGTCCGCGCTGGATTCCTCGTCTCCTCGTCATCCTTAGCAAACGGCTCCTTAAGCGTAGCATCCCTCCCAGACCTCCCTTCTTCTACATTCATACCGGCAAGTCGAGCCGACCAACCTCAGCCCCAGTCCCATCCGCAATCCCAGCCCAATAACAACAGCAACAACCGCTTCCACACAGCAACCCTCTTCCTCTCCCTCCCCAACACAGGCCCCTACCTCCGCCTCCTCAGCACCAGCCGCACGCACCTCCTCACCCTCCTCAAGAAGTCCGCCCACCGCGAAGCGCCCCTCTATCTCCTCCGCGACCGCTGGGATGGCGCCGTGGAAACGGACAAGAGCTTCCATGCCGCGAAGCGCGCGAGGGGCGAGTTTGCGGGGATTCTGCCGGGGCGGACGAGGAAGTGGAAGGAGTTGTATGGGATGAGGTTTCGGTGGGTGTTGGAGCAGGCGGTCGGGGCGGGTCTGGTGGAGGTTTTTGAGACGGGGAGTGTTGGGCCGGGTGTGCGTTGTCTATAATTTGATAAATGGAGTACTATTAGGATGATAATATACCACTGCTAGAGATATATTAATGCAATAGTGAACGCGAATAATATGTATTCATGTATCGAGTAAGAAATTCATTCCACTCCATACTCCCTGCTCTAAGTCAGAACCAGGAATCATAGAATGCCATACCATACAAAGCAATAAGTAAAAGCGACACGAAAGAAGAGAAGAGAAGCTGAAAATCAGATCAAAAAAAGAAATGAATACAAGACGTGAATATGACCGTTCGGCCACGATTGCTATATATGACATAAGAATCCGGGACAAAGATATACAACAAAAGAAAGGAATAAAAGGATTGGCCGAGGAAGATGAGAGGAAAAGAAAAGGAGCGAGAAAGGAGCTGTCATCAAAAACCATGCCAAAATACAAACCAGAAGTGAAATGCGCCAATCAATGTAAAGTAGAGAATGAGTTCAAGAGAACTGAAAGGCAGGGTATTATTAGAATAGGCCAGGTTAGTTTGTCTCCATAACCTGATGGCATCTGACTACAGCCAGATTTAGACACCTTTATTACTACAAACTGTAGTCCATCACCGCGGACCTGCATTGGCATGGTTCGCTTCGTTTAGAGGAGGATGAGTGTTTCCATTCGACACTGCAAGCTGCGCTCTTAGTGCTGCCACTTCCGTCCTCAAACTCGTCACCTCCTCCTGAACAGACCGGATGTAGGCCCACAGCTTGTCCTCTCGACTAGGATCCACCGTGTTGGGGTCGGGATACAATTCGGTGCCTGATTTGGCAGTCGCCAGAGGACCACCGCTGTGATTGCTGGAATGGCTATGCGAAGGAGTGTGCTTTGCTGCTGTCGCCGCTGGTCCGTGAAGCGCGAACCGCGAGTCAGACGCGTTCAAACCTGGGGGAGGAGGAAGCTGAGGGGCCCCTGGTTGCGGAGGTGGTAGCCCCAAGCTGGAAGCAGCATGAGTCGTGGGAACAGCTGTCTGTGGAGGTGGCCTGCTGAAAGGCTGTTGCTGGAATGGTTGCTGCGCCACACTGGGCGAGTGAGCACGATGGTGCCCATCTGGTCCATGATTGGTTTGATTTTGCGAAGATAATGCGTTAGGAGAAAGGGGTTTTGGTGACTCTGTGATGTTATTGTTGGCAGTGGTGGGTGTAGTAGTGTTGTTAGGCTGGAAGACCGAAGTTCCCGACGGCTGCCCTGCCGGCGGGAACGTCAGATTGCCAGGTTGGGAGATAGGTGAAGGAGAGGTACTCGACCCGCCACCGTGACTAGCCGGCGGGGGAAAGAGGCTGCCCGGAGAGGGTCTTCCGGCTGCGATAGGGGGGTATGTGCTCGGTTGACGGGACTGGAAGGTGCCTGTGTTGGACCGCGATGCGGAGTCGACCGAAGCGTCATGTCGTCGGATACTGGGCATGAGCCGCCGCTCCTCCTCCTCGTCCATGCGCTCCGGTTCTGCATACACAAGTCCCTCCATAGCGTCTTCGGCGGAACCATGAGCAGCTCCATCGCCATATTCTTCGTCGGGAGCAAAACTTCCCATACTCGACCGTCGACCGGCACATCCACCTTGGCCCTTGTTGTGGCGCGCAAGCGCATCCCCTCGAGCAAAACGGCGCCCACATTTTGGACAAATATGAGGCCTCTCCCCAGTATGGAGTTTAGTGTGTCGCTTCAGATCGTGGAGTCGCCGGAAGCGAGACTGGCAGGTCTGACAGACATAAGGTTTTTCCTGACTGTGTGTGAGCAAATGGCTCTTGAGGTTATGATGCCGGGTAAATTCGGTAGAGCAGTAAGGGCAACGGTGTTTCTTTGCTCCTGGAGAGCGCTGCCCCCGGCTGAAGCCAGAGTTCGGCAGGCTGAGCCCGCGACGAGAGTCATTGAAATTGCCGGTAGGCATGGGGTAGGAGAAGGCCTTGTTGCTCGCTTCTTCGATGATTCCTGCTTCATCTCGATGACGAGGGCGGTCCCCATCCTGTGAGGCCGAGTCCTCCATGGGCCCGGGACTGGCCACTGTAGTTGGGGCATTCAGGAGGGAGGGTGCATTGTTATCTGCGGATGACCCGTACGCATCATTGGGCGCTGTATGCGAGTCGACTTGCATATGATCGGAGGGAATGGGCATGGAATCATTGATCGAGTGGGATTTCTCACTGGCACCCAGGGCCTCTCGCGCAACCTGGGAGCTATTCTGTTCCGGTCCCTTGTCCTGCTGTTCGCGATGTTCCATGGTAGGTGTTGTCGCGGTTGCCATGTTGGAGGCCGAAGAAGGTTGGTCTCTCGACCGGGAGACGTGTAGACCGGCGCTGGCAATGGAGCTCAGATTCGACTCGGGTTTGGTGGATTGTTTGAGAAACGCGACGGAGTCCTGGGGACTGGAGATGATGGTGTTAGAAGGACCGGACAGAGGGTTAGAGATCGCGACCGGTTCGTTATTCGATTGCATCAAAGCCGCCATGGATAACGGGTGGTGATGTCCACCAGGCAGCGATGGAGAGCGGAAACACAGGGGAGGGGCTATTTTGGTAGTCATGTTAGTCGGCCAGTGACGGAAGCGGTAGATATAGCTGTGGAATCAGAAGAAATTGTGTCAAGAAAAGAAAAAAGCCATGCTTAGCCCTCCCAGAGGTGGACGCCAGTGAGATATAAGAAGGAATTTTTTTCTCTTGTTCTCATCTCGCAGCAACGGAGGGGGACTATTGGCTGGAGAAGGAATCCAAACGCAAAACACAGCATGACGGGCGAGTAAGATCAGGGCACAGTTCGCGTGGGGCGCTCACCTGGAACCGAGTGTGGCGCAAAAAAGAACGTAAGAAAGGAGAGATCAGAGGAGGGCAGATCGCGCGAGATCGAGCGAGAGCGAGAGAAAGCGTGCGTGTGTGGAGGATGAAGGTATCCAAAGTGGAGGGAAGGAGTTCAGCTCTGGGGGCGTACTCCGGTAACGAACGATCAAGAGACGCCAGGAGATGAGGCGCAGGTGAAGAAGACGAAGGAATAAAAAATAGCGGTCAGCCTTGTTAAGTTCAGTGGCTGCTGCTGAAGAAATGGCGAGTCAGAAAAAAAAAAAAAAAAAACAGCAATAACAACAACAGCAGCAACAGCAACAGCAACAACAGAGGAATTGGTGGTTGTTAGGTTAAACTCCAACGGGCCATCAAGTGGAAAATGCGTTGAAACCGTGGCGGATGAGGCTGTGGTGGAGAAAAGAAGATCCAGCGCTATTTTGGGGAAGTTGCAATTGATGGAATATTTGTAGGATGAAGAAAAAGAGAACAGAGAGTTAATACTGAGAAACGAGGCTGACAAAGATGCAGATGATGCTATTCAGACCCCGACAATGCCAACCATACCAACAGCACGGTCTGCTGTTCATGTGCCTGTCTCTCGATTAATTGGAGAGCCTTCTCTTCAGAATACGGAGAGAATATGGAGCATCAAATAAAGAATAACAAGAGTCAGGATGGTGGCTGGTGGTAATATTACGCGCTGACAGGCGGCTCTGCGCGGCTGCGGTGGGTATGGTAACGCCATTACACTGGATAAGTGACCAGGAACTGAGAGGCGCAGGCAATCCTGCATTCAGCTTGTCAAAGTTACGTACAGCAAGCCTCCGTACTGATAGTTATTCCCCGATGCCAGGTTCAGAGCATCTGATGGATGGGAAATACATACAAGTATGTACAAGTATGTATCCAGCAGTCTCATAGAACCGGTTCGACGGTTAAGGTTTCTGATGAATCAGACAATGCCAAAAAAAGAACCACCAGCCTTGCACCACCAGACATTCTGATTCTTTATCCTGATATATCACTCTCCCCAGATACAAAGCATTGCAAGTAATGGGCAATATGAGTCCAATTTGTCACACCATCCTGTAACAACCCCGTACAGTATGCTCGTACGGAGTAACACGTATTGAAAGAGGCTGTGCTTACTGAATCTCACCGTGGCTGGCAACTAGTGCGGAGAGAGTGGCGCTTTCCACCAATAATACCGGAATGTATCGGTACAGCCCTGCAGTTGTGGCGCACATGACTTCTGATTGGCGGGCGATCGCGTTCTGGCTTGCGCGCCGACAGCGATCGACAGTAACCGCGGTCTGTGATTGGCTGCAGGTGCCGGAGCTGGCGGAATGCAAGCCGGAAAAGGGACCCCATCACGTGTTCTCTCAGAATTGTTTGATACAAAAGCCTCCGGACGGACGACTCATTCGGCGTACTCCGGATATTCAGAGTCAGTACGGAGAGTATTGAAAGCAAACCAGATCTCGGGGTGGATTCATCGAGATCGCGATTTACTGTCGATTGAAATTCAGATTCAGCTAGAATGAACGAGTGTTCATCATGAACGGAGTACTCCGGACATTGGCCACCACCAAATGAACAGCTGAGGCTGCATTCTGCATCTTGCCATATTCGGCATGTCGATGTCACGTGGATAGAATAGTATGGAGATGAGATGAACAGAAGAAAGAGTTCGTAGATACTCAGCAGAGAGGCAATAAAAGACGGTTATAATGAGAAAGGGCAGTATTGAACAGATAAATCCAATAGTAGTAGTTTAACTGACTGCTAATGAGGAGCGCTCTGAGATACTGATGTTACCACTGTAAGTGTGCACTCGGGCGTCCACATATAGTCGTCTATAAATATTCCGTACCTTTCCCCTCCACGCCAAAATGGAGCATTAACAATTTATCTCCCTTAACCCGCTCGTAAGTCCATCATTAGCATCATTTCACTTCGTTCCCACTAACTTGACGAAGTACTCCCAATTCTTCGCAGCGCTTCGCTACCGGTCATGGTTGGTCGACTGTTGGCGCCGGGCCTCGCGCCTAAGCGATCTCATTCGCTCCAGAGGTGACCAAACGTGCATGAAGATGATCGTTCTTCACTGTGATCACTGCCAGTATTGGCCACTAGCAATGCTAGTTGCAGTGTCACAGCGCGTCTTCGCCCGGTCGCTGCTCCAATCATCACGCCGTGCTAAAATATCGCTGCATCGTCCCGGGCGCTTAGAGATGCGCTCGACGCCGTTCAATTGAGGAGACCAGAGCAAATGAAACCAAAAGTGACTAGGACCGGGGTCGCGCCTGGATTGATATTATGTAGACTGTCACGCTGGTCGTCGTCTGTCACTTTTCCTCATTTACTACTGAGCACTCTGTAACTGAGCTCTCTTCACCATTTTATCTTCTCGATGAGCAGCAACATCTTAGCTCTGGAATAATACTAGCTGGCTGCTCTACGTGTGAGCTCGGCAGGTTTGCAGACATTCCTATTAATCAATAGGTATGGCTTTCGATCATGCATTGCAATTCTTCTGTACTGACCTCTCAGTTCGCAGTATCGTACGATCGCAACATAAAAAGAGCTGGTACTCTTTTAATTCGTCTCGTCGATTCCTGCTTTTGATCACTCTCGTCAGTAAACTACTCAATGGCGGACCCGAGACACCACGACCGGAGCTCATCCGACTCTCCAGTCTCTTCATTAAACAGCCCTAGGACAACTCGATTTGTCGAGGCAACAACCGTCCACTCTCCCATCGATGCCAACGAGTCAAGGAGATCGCCTTTCGCAGACCCTCCCAATCAGCAGACAACACCCCCCGATGTGTCGGATGTAGGCTTTGGCTATGTCGCTGCCAGTGACCCAGCTCAACATGCATCACATCACCAGCCTCCTCCGGGTTCGCCCCTCAAGAGTGCAATGAAGGTGCCAGGAACACCAGGACGCACATTGAACCCCCTGAGCCCGACATTTCGAGAAGAGTTTTTTGTCGAGAAGCATGAGCAACTTGCGGACAAGGAGAACGCTAGAGATGTGGTAAGTATACACAGGACCCGACTATAAACAAGCGCTGAGCTCACTTCATCCCACAGAAAATTAAACTGCGTGTCCGGATAGCCAAAATCTTCCTCCGTTTCATCAATTTTGGCTGCAGTCTCATCGTCCTTGCAATCCTGGCAACCACCCTGACCGTCTTCAACGCAACAAAATCTCTCCCTTCTCGCAATGACCTCCCTGCCTGGGCAGAAGGCACAAACCCATGGGCCCAGTACCTCCTCCTGGTTGTCGCCTGCATCTCCCTCTTCGCCTGTATAATGGTCTTCTGGGGCTACTTCCGAGGCGGCCACAAACGCGCTGAGAAGATGGCCCTCTACGGCACACTCTTCTCCATCGGTTTCTTCTTCTTCAGCATGATCATGTGGATCGTCTCCGCGGCCATCTACCAATCCTCCAAAGCCAACGGCGGCGGCCAGGACATGTGGGGATGGTCCTGCAACCAGAACCTGCGAGAAAAGCTCTTCCACAACGAAATCGACTACGCCCTCCTCTGCCGTCTGCAGGACTGGGGTCTTGTCTGCGCCATCATCGAAATCGTCATCGAGGTCCTCGTCATCCTCATCTACGCCGTCGTCTTCTACCGCTTCATCACCAAACGTCGACTCGCCAAGTCCATGGACCGCCGTGACAAGGCTCGCTCCCAACTCCACCTCGCACAGCACTTCCAGTCCGCCCCAAACACGCCGGGCTTCGGCCCAGGTACTCCTTATTTCCCCCAAACCCCCAAGTCCCCCTGGGTCTCCTCGCAAGCGCAAGACCCCTACTCAGCGGCCGAAAACGGCGAGCACGGCACCAGCGCACACGACGACCGCACAATCCAATACGCAACCCCGCGCTCCCCAACAAGACCCCAGCCAACCTTCCAGCTCCAACCTCCTCCCATCCGCGTCCAGCACGCCACCCCCAAGACAAACCAGAGTGAATGGCCTGCTGCGCCTTCTGCCGCCCCTGCACCGATGTCTGCTGGTTTTGCTCCTCCTACGCCCTTCGCCCCTCCGACTCCCGGCTTTGCTCCTGGACAGGGACAGGAGCAGATATACCTGCCTGTTCCTATCCCCGCACCGCCGGGTAACATCCATCATCTGACGCATCAGTTTATGGGTCCAGCGCCGGGTGAGGCGCCTGTCGACTCCGTTCCGATTCCGAAGCCTTATGGGAATCCGATAAGGGGTATGGATTTTTCAGGGAGTAATTAGTAAGGATGGGTAAATGAAGCGGGGGTACTCGATGTTGTTCGAGTAATGTGGATGGTGAGATGCTGAGGGTGGGTGTACTGCTTTCTAATTTTGCTTGATTTTGGATTTTGTTTCTTATTTTGATACCATGAACTATACGCGCAGATTGCTGTTTGAATATATCGTCACTCCTTGATTCTCCATGTTGAGGTCTTTAATCTTTGTGTTTGTTCTCGTCATTACACTTATACCACTATGCCGAAGTCGACAATAAATTATCAATGAAAATATTGACTACTCTTTACACCCTACTTGCGTGCCCAGAACCGCGAAAAAAAAAAAAAAAACATATACAGTAAATAAATTGTATGCCCTGTGTCCGTATGTACCTCGAAAAGAGAAAATCATTAACATCCAACGAGAATTAAACAAAAAACCGTAAGCATCGCACGCCATCCTGATACCAAACAGGACCACCAACTCCTTTGCACATGTTAGGGAATCCGAACCCAAAGCCAGATCGTTCATCATTTATACCCAAATATGAATATGGACATTGTCCTATACGTAGGCACATTTACATAGCTCCTTCTTCAATGACGGCATTCGGATCTCTGGCAACAAAGATCTCTTCCAAAGCCCCTGATGGATCGTTGTTATTCAAGATGAGACCTTGTTCGTTGGCCAAGTGAAGCAGACAGATGAAACCATACGACGTGCTAATGTCGCGCAGCGTCTCCGGCGCATAGGACGATTTCAGCGAGTTCATGATCTGCGTGAAACGTAACCCACCATCTTGGCTGTCAGTACCAGGCGTAGGCTGCGGGTTCTCTTGCGTCGGTGTTGGTGGTCCTTCTGGCTCATTTTCACTGGACTCGGCAGGAGTCGGCTGGGGTGGCGAGCTAAAGTGTGTTGATTCGATCAATTGTTCACCCATGCCCCTCCACATCTCCGTTTTGAGTCGCCTCACATCGACCTTCTTGGCGACCCGTGCATAAGCAACATAGTCTGGTCGTGCTCGTCGGCCTCCTTGAGTCACAAGCTGTGACCCAAATCCACCACCCCCATTGAGAAGTGCGGCAAGTCCGGATTGGCCACCAGTGCCGGCGTCGGGGGCTGGCGAAAGCATCTCCCTAGCATCCGCGAAAGGTAGGTTATCGTCGTCGTCATCAGGTAGACCAAGGCCGTTAGAGAACGCAAGACCATCATCGTCTGCGAAAAAGTCTGCGTCATAGGCGCCGCGAGCTCCATCCTCATCGGCTGGGTTCTCTTCTTCGGTCTTGTGATTGGCCCAGAATGCCTCGTCCATTTCACCGTTGCCAGCAGTTTGGTCCTGTCGTCTGTTGTTGAAGTTCCGAGGACCTGTCAACCGTTTTGAGCCCATCCGCGCCTTAGGTTTGAGGAAAAGGCGAAGAAGCTGCCGGGAGTTGAAGTGCTTATCATCGGGCAGGAGGTTGCGACCTTTGGTCTTCCATTGAGTCTTGGGTAAGGAGATGGTGGAACTGGAACTCGCCGGAGTATATATGGTTTCAGCAACGGCCTGATCCAAAGGCGCCGCAAAATCAATCTCGAAAGGCTCCTTTTCTTTCCGTTGCTTGGGTGCAGCATTTGTGGTGCTTGCGACTGCATTGTCTTTAATGCGTCGAATCTTCCAGTGCTCCGGACCGGCCCAGTTCTTCTGCAGCGCATTATCAAAATAGCTGAGAATATTTTCATGGTCCCGGCTGCCCGGCTGGTGGGCGAGAGAGATGGTATATGCATCTTGGTCTACCTCGTCACCATCATTGTTTCCATCGCCTTCTTGGTCTACACGGTGAACCTTGAGCATTGGTTCCAGCGCAGCCTCACGTGCCCAGACTTCACCGCCATCACCAAAGCCAGCATCGTCACTAAGATCAAAACCAGCAAGTGTGCCATCATCATCATCGAACCCGACGGCATTGTCATCGTCAAGCATGATCCCCGATGGATCATTTGCGTGTCGCCCTTCCTCGTGGAAAGATTTCTCGTTTCGCCAGTCCTCAGAAGCCTTGAGTAAGGGGATATCCAATGATCCGCTTGGATCACCGAGATCGAAGTTCTTGAGGGAGGGGCAAATGTCTTGTTCGTCAAGACGATCCAAGTTGGGAAAAAACCGACTCGCCAACGGAGCAATATCAATTTCCATGTTCTCGAACGCATCATCCTGGGATTGCTTGGGCGATGGGGAGCCAGGCTGCTCAGGCTCGGTGGATTCTTCTTTGACACCGTCTTGTTCCTCCACGTCTTTGCCACTTTCTTCATCGGCATCATCGCTGCTATCGAAAACAATCCGTCCTTGACCATCAATGGCTAAGTGGTTGAGCAGTAAGCCCTTAGCACCACCTTCATCAAAATCGGCCGATGCCTTCTTGAACAATGGGTCCACGGAGAATTCGAGTTCGAACTTTTTCAGTTGTAGAGATGCGAATGACGGCGCCAGTGTAGCTTCATGTGTCCGCTGAGCCTGATGGGTCAGAGCATTAGCTGCGATTCTGTCACCATTGTACAGGGAGACTCGTATTACCTTCTTTCTCGATTTCCTAGTCGTTCCGTCCTCCCCCTCTTCCTCTTCTTCGTCACCATCGGCATCGGCCTCGCGACCTCTCTTATCGCGGCCATCGGCCAAACCACTGAGAAGCTTGCCTGTCTCCGTCGCAACACTATCGACTCTGCTGGTATAGATCTTCACGCAGCCATCCAAAGTACAACTGGCCTTCTGGAAATTCACACCGTCTCCTTCTTTCAGCAACGACATATCATGGAAGTAGTCGATCAGGGCAAAGTTCCAAGAGTTGTTGGCATTGATCTTGTTGTCCGTCGCCATTTTCATCCATTCTTCGAAGTTGGCGAGGATCGGCACTCGTTTCATCGGGGTCACGGCTCTTTGTCCATAGACATCGCTCTCTCGGCCACGGCCTGTATGGCGTGGGGTAGTCGGACTTGTACTGCCTGGTTCATAGCTCTGACGTCTCCGGGGCGGCATGGGCGTCTTGACGGCGGCTTTGATCTGGTTCATTTGGCGGTCGTGGAGGGCTTGCCGGGCCTCCATACGGGCCGCCTTCTCTCCCATATCATCATTCAATGGGATTCTGATCTTGTCAGTGCCATTCTTTGCGAGGGAAATTCGCAAATTGACTGGAACTCGGACGGGAGACATTACTTGACGGGCGTGTTTTTATGAGGGGTGGAAGCGCCGCCATGGCTGCGGCGCACTTTGGGGTTTGATACGCGGGGCATCGTGACTCCCTTGTACGGTAAAGAACGAAATCAAAACGATAATCGAAGGAAAGAGCAGAATAAGACAGAAATTAGCAAGCGCAGGGACCGAGTCTCATCGCTTGCGCAGCCGCGAGTCTTGATGCGAAAGGATCTCGGCACTTGAACGGTTCTGCGGCGCCTTCCACAAACAACCGTTTCGGGGGGACAACAAAACATACGGCTGAGGAGACAGACCATCTGCGTATACGCTAGCCTGTTTCGGAAAGTCAGATGACTTGCAGGCGGTCAGTGTTTGTTCTCCAGGTGGCACCGTACGGTAACTGACAGTACAGTATGGTAACCGGGATACGGTAGCATGACAATTATGTATGACATTGTGCCAGCAGATCATTCGAGTCACACCACGGGCAATAAAGAGCAGGTAGATAGAATTCTCTCTTTTACATATTCCTCGATCAAGGCCTATTCAAATATTTATATATTTTTTCTGGTATGGTGTGTGCTTATCTATTCTTCTATGCTATCTCACCACGGACTGACATCACCGTATCTCTGATGCGAACCCGCAGACCTCACCGCACCCGTGCTTTATCCTTGCGGCAGATTTCAGCTCATTTATTAATTCTTCAGCCTGGAGATTTGCTATCCTTATAGCTTCTTTTATTCATACACTCCGGAATTGCGAGGGTCGATTTCGCTCTCTGCCCAGGATGCCGTATCCGTCACCATGTTCCCTCGTTATTCTCCGTCCATGAATTGGCCCTCGGTCCGCCCGAAAAGGTGCCGATTCTCAGTCAACCCTTCGTTATATTGGACGTTTCTCGCATTTACTGTCTTTGCTACAGTGAGTTGGGCTTTCGGAGTGTGGAGGGGAGATGAGTATGTTGCGCAGGATGCGACCAATGCCCTTCTCTTCAGGCGGAACACTGAACCAGAGGTATTCCACCCAGCTTAAATTCAAGCAATGGAGGCTAATCATTTATGCTTTGGCACAATAGTGCCGGCTGGTCCGTAAAGTCAAGGACAAATGCGCCTTTGTCCGTACTAACTGTCCGGACCATGAAGATGGTCTATTCTCCTACCTCCAATTCTACTATTGCACTCTCGCAGACGCCAAACCGCTAGCATTCATTCTCCTCATTCTGTGGATGTGCTTGCTCTTCAATACTATCGGAATAGCCGCCAGCGACTTTCTCTGCATCGACTTGAGCACATTGGCCAGTATCCTGGGGTTGAGTGAGAGTTTGACGGGAGTCACATTCCTTGCTTTCGGAAATGGAAGTCCCGACGTGTTCTCCACATTTGCTGCGATGAAGTCGAATAGCGGAAGCCTCGCCATTGGTGAACTGATCGGAGCTGCGACCTTCATTACATCAGTGGTGGCTGGTTCCATGGCGTTGGTCCGGCCGTTCAAAGTCGCCCGAAGGAGCTTCGTCCGTGACGTTGGATATTTTATCATTGCTGTGAGTTTCAGCATGGTGTTTCTAGCAGATGGGCGCCTGCATATCTGGGAATCCACCGTGATGGTGGCTCTATATTGTTTCTATGTGGCGATGGTGGTCAGTTGGCATTGGTATTTCGTGCGCCAGCGTCGAAGATACGAAAGGGATGTTGCGGCACGGTCCCATTTCCACATCCCGGACAACCAGGAGCTAGACATCGACGAACCTGCAGAGGATGATGATCCTGGTGTAGGGTCGGAATCAAGAAATCTGCTTCGAGCTGGATCGACAGAGGACTTCGACGCGTTGGAACGGTCTGACCGACCCGCCTGGACAGAAGAAGACAGAGACGAGGATGATGAAACCCGTAATCGCTATCTGGCTGAGATACGGGAGAACATGCATATATATCGTCCCAATTCGCGGAGGCGAAACACTGCTGCATTAAACCCCATTAGACCCAGCTTGGTTGGCGCACTCGAGTTCCAATCCGTTCTCTCTTCGCTACAAAATTCTAGAAACGCTCATCAAACTTTTGGAATTGACCTGGACAGGTACTCGGATCATCCTGAAGCACGACCTTCCCAGGACTTTGATAATCGCTCCGTTGCATCGCACTCGCAAGTATACCGAACCCCTAGCCAGCTCTCTCCGCACGAGGGCTCCGCTCGAACTAGAGCTGTATCTGCTAATGATGCTGCTGGATTGAAAATTGACACCGGTGTGTTTGACCAAAACACAAACTCGCCAGTCCATGTCACTGTCAGTCGGCCTTCCGGGGAAGGTCTCCACACGGCTGAAAACCGCCCGGTCAGTCGAGATGCACTATCGCCATCGGACGCTGGTGATTATTTCTCACGAAGTCCATCCCCAGGGGTTGCAGATGCACCTCGAACCCCAGATCTGCTCGCGCCATCAGATGCCTTCCGGTCTCCCAATTACCAGACCAATGCGTCCCGTCCACGTTCGCCGCTTCATTCTCCGCGCGGGACACATGTTTCCCCGGACACTTCTCCTGCTGAACCTGCAACCGAAAGTCCACTTAGCCCATTCCCTCCATTCACTGATCACCCAGAATCCTTATCGTCTAGAGCATCCAGCATTCGTCCGCGAGGCGGTTCAAGCCCCACGGAGCGGCTACAGATCCGTGATGGTGTTTCCGAAAATGGAGACAACCGTCCGCCGGCGCGAATCAAGTGGTGGCCTTATTGGATGTTACCAGGGCCACAATCTCTCTTCTCGACGCTTTTCCCAACACTGTGTGACTGGAAAGTCAAAAGTATCTGGGAACGGTTACTGGGGGTTGTTGCAGCCCCAACTGTGTTGTTTCTGACGGTGACTATCCCTGTCATTGAACCAGCACCATCCGACACAATTACGGATCCCATCCCCGTCGTGATAACTACAGCAGATGATGGTAATGACTTGACCACAACCCGAGTGAGGCTCCCAGATGATAGTCCAATTATCCGCGCCCTTGAGCACCAGTCTTCTGAGGAGCAGGAACGAGGAACAGGCGACGATGGCAAGTCTCAGCGTCAACCCTCGCAGGGAAGAGAGCGCTTTAATTCCGAGGTACCAGCCGTCCAACAACTACCCGAGGACGCAGCCACGTCGGTCCCGAAAGAGTGGAACCAATGGCTGGTCTCTATTCAGCTTTTCGTTGGCCCATTTTTCATTGCCCTAATCACCTGGACGGTCATAGACTCGGAATGCAGACCTCGCTATCTCCTACTACCAGCTCTCATCGCTCTTCTCTTCTCCGTGTTATGCTTCAC
The DNA here is from genome assembly GCF_016861735.1 of Aspergillus chevalieri. Taxonomy (NCBI): domain Eukaryota; kingdom Fungi; phylum Ascomycota; class Eurotiomycetes; order Eurotiales; family Aspergillaceae; genus Aspergillus; species Aspergillus chevalieri. The sequence continues at coordinate 653,490 of NC_057365.1, forward strand.
TTTACTCCGGATAAGCACCCGGCTCAGTCATAACTCGCAACCACCCAAACCATGGCGCTCATTTTTAGCCCTCCTTGGCTTTTTAGTCGCCATCTGCTGGATCGCCACCATCGCAGAAGAAGTCGTCAACCTCCTCAAAGCCATAGGCGTCATCATGAATATCAGCGACTCACTCCTGGGCCTCACTGTCTTCGCAGTCGGGAACTCGCTGGGCGACCTCGTTGCAGACATCACCGTCGCTCGTCTCGGATACCCCGTCATGGCGCTGAGCGCCTGCTTCGGCGGACCTATGATGAACATCCTCCTTGGAATTGGTCTGGGTGGTATGTACATGACCGTGAACGCGAAGCCGAATGCTGTAGCTGCTGCTACGGGGTTGTACGAGATTGCCATCTCCAAGGTTTTGGTCATCAGTGCAATAACTCTGTTGATTATACTAGCTGGAGTGTTAATTGTCGTTCCGTTGAATGGGTGGCGGATGGATCGGAAGATTGGCTGGGGACTGGTTGTGTTGTGGTGTGTTAGTACCCTTGGTAATGTTATTGCTGAAGCGGTATCATAATTACCCTGTTTTCTTTTTGGATTTTATCTGATTGTCGGGGTTTGTATTACATATTTATACACCGGTGTATAATCACGAATTGCTACGTCAAATTGTTTGAAAATAATGTTAGGGCGAAAAAAAAAATGTTTATTAGTATTTGAGAACTTCCATGCTTCGACTTTATTGCAATGCTCTGATGAGAAAAAGCCCTCCTGAGCTTCAAAAATCGAGAGCCGCCATTGTTCACGGTTTGTAGAATGAGCAGGTATGGTATTCGGAAGCTATTTCAAGCCTGACTTCTCTCATTATGAAAGCTGCTGACTTGTAACTGTAATGCCGTGAAAGCACCCAAAGGAGCAATCCTTCGTGTGAAACACAAAATGACCACACCATGATGAGAGAAATGTCTCTTTGGAGGTATCGAAAGCAGGCTCTAAACCCTCCCATTCGATAAATATACACTGGCCAAACCATATCATTACAAATACCTACATTCACCAGCTAAAGAGAAAAGAAATGAAGTCTAGCAAGCCACTGCATTATAAACACTCCTTAATAGCTATAGTTACTAATGTACTGCGATCACTGATATCCCCCCGTATCCAAGAAACACCCCTCTACAGAACCCGTCCCGCACTCGAGCTTGTGCTCCGGTCACTGGTCTGCACCTTCCTGAGACCTTTGCCTGCCTGGATCGAAGCCAACAAAGCTCCACGATCAGCGCCTCCTGCCGGTGCCGGAGGCGCCGCAGCTGGAGGCGGAGGTGGAACACCAGGAGGTGCCGCAGGAGGAGCAGGTGGGGGCGGCGGAGGGATACCAGAGTCACCTGCAGGAGCTGGGGCTGGCGGCGGGGGAGGCGGTGGTGGGATAGCGCTAGGCGCCGCGGGCTCTTCAGTTTCAGCAGGCTTGGGCGAAGCATCCTGCACCGGCGTCGCCGATTGCGAAGGAGACTTGTTGTCCATCGCACTCAATGGCCGCGGTGGTGCCATGGTGCCAAACAGGATGCTAGCGAGTTGCTTCGCGCTGCCGCCGCCAGGGTTTTCATCCTCATCGTCAGAATCATCAAAGTCGGATCCTGCTGCCGACCAGTCATCGTCCTCGGGACGTGCACGAGACTTCTGCTCCAATGGTCTTGCGCCGGTAAAAGCGGGCTTGGCGATCTCCTGCTGTGCCAGGCGATGGAAGGGGTTGGTCGACTGGACTTCAGGCGAGGGTGCGGCAGGTTGAGGAATCTTGTTGAAGTAAGGGTTGTTGGATGAAGGCTCGATGTTGATGTGGGGAGCCGGCGAAGCGACTTCAGGGCTTGTAGGCTGTTCAGGTTCAGGTTGCGGCTCAGGCTCAGGCTCATGCGGTGGTTCTGAATCGAGCTCCCATTCATCCGCAGGCTCTGGCGCTGGAGCAGCCTCTGGAGGAAGAATCTGGCTCTGGGTGGGCGTACTATCCTGAGGCGTGACATACTCGGGACCTTCGTCATCCGAGCTCTCCTCACCAAGGCCTTCCAACTCGAGCTGAAGTTGCCTCTCTCGTTCCCGAGCCATTTCGAGCTCGGCACGTTGGGCCGCAGCCCTATCTTCTTGTTCTTTCGCAGATCTGGCAGCCTCCTCCTTGCGGCGCTTTTCTTCTTGCTTCTTGATCTTGCCTTGCTTAACTTGTTCCTCGAGCGCACGAAGACGAGCTTCCTGTGCTTCCTTCTCCTTTTGCATCTCGTCATCTTGTCGCCTGGATTCGTCCCTTGAAAGAGAGTTAGCAAAGATGTAGTATATGATACATACAACGGGGACTTACTCAAGGCGCATCCGCTCAGCCTCCTGAGCCTGCTGTTCTTCCTTGATGGCCTGTTCCTGGGCAGCCTGTTCCGCCTGAGCAGCCTCCTCTGCGGCCTTCTTCGCATCAGCCTGAGCGGCACCGTCTCCACCATGCTTCCTCGAAGGAGGAGCAGGAGGTGGCTTCTTTCCCATCGGCTTAGTGGCCGGCTTCTCAGCAGGCTTCTGTTCGTCCGCGATGCGGCGTTGTCTTTCCTGTTCTCTCTGGGAGTCTTCTTCCTCTGCCCGCTTCAGACGGTCCTCTCGTTCTCTCTTCTCACGCTCTTGACGCTGGGCAAGAGACTCTCCGGCGTCATGAGGCTTCAGACCAGCCGCTGCCATACGTTCAGCAATGCGTCTCTGAGCACGTTCTCTGGCTGCAGCAACACGGTCCTCGTGAGTGTTGCCTGGGAGGGGACCTGGGGATGTAGAAGGCGGCGAAGGCCGGGCAGCCGCCGGGCCTTCGGGCGATAGCACGTCGTATCGAGCAGGAGACGGTCTTGATTCCCTAGACGACATATTAATTTCAACGGTCCATCTCACGTAAAATGGAAACTTACTCTTGTTTACGAATATGCGCAGTGCGAGCGTTACGTTGCAAGTCGTAGATGAAGTCGCGAATAACATCTTCCACGCCAAGTGCATCTTCCCACCGACGGCGTTCGTGTTCACGCGTAGAACTTTCGCCTCCATCCTTGAGGCTATCCTCGAGACTCCTGGCGAATTCCTTGACACTTTCTTCAACGTCGCGCGTCATGGTATCGTTGCGCTCTCTGTCTGCCTTGACGTTGGCGCTTTCAGCCTCCAACCGGCGAGCTGCCGAACCGTCATCATCCTCAGACGCAGGCGCGGGCCGTCCAGCAAGCTCAGCAGCACGGGCCTGCATCCTCGCACGAGCGCGAGCCTTGATACGGTCTGCCTCTGTAACCGTGCCACCGGGACCAGTACCAACGATGTTAGAAGCAGTGCCAGGGTGCGCCTTGGCATCCTTCAGACGGAAAAGCTCAAGCTTAGCCTCAGAAATCTCCCGTTCAAGTCTGCGCACATCAGAGGCAACCTGCGGAACCTGGTCCTCGTAGCCCTGCAGCTGACGACGAAGCAACCTCCGCTCCGCTCCCGAATCGAGGTTACGGAAAGTAGCGTTGGGGTGGGTATCAATATCATCCTGCACACGGCGGATTCGTTCCATAAGGCTTTCCGCTTCTCTGCGATCCCGGCGGTCAAGGGCTTCATTTTCCTCAGCACGGTTCTCATCCTGAAAATCGACTGCATCAAGCATGACCTTCGTTTCACGGATCTTCTTCTTCAGCTGCTCGACAGACAGCTCATCTTCCGATGCCTGAGAAGCAACAGGAGACGGAGTCCGCGTGGTGTTGTTACCGACACGGCGACGAGCGCTGGATCGGTATCCTGCAGCAGCCTCGTCATTGTTCTTGAACATGGTGGCATCCTTTCGACCAAAGCCTGGGGATCCACCACCCCGAAAAGAGTGATCCTTTAGGTAGCTGACACCAGTCTTCTGGGGTTGCAAAAACGCGCCGGATGCCTTGCGGGACTCTGCATCTTGCGAAAGCATCGACTTGACAGTACCGATAGAATCGTTCAGGTTCCTCGTAGACGGCGGAACAAGCTCCGGCGGCAGACGGTTTGGCACAGGATAGCCGTTAAGTCTTCTGTAAATCAAGTGCATGGCCACAGCAAACTCATCCATGTTGAGCCTACCCCGGTTATGCGGGTCCGCCAAAGTCCAGATGCGCTCGAGGTCCTTCTGCTCCAGACCACTTTGACCCATAATCTCAATAGCAGTTTCACCACCAATAAATCCCTTGCGGAAACCGTCCCACACGCGGAAGAGATCGTCATAGATCTTCTTCTCCTCTTTAGTAATTGCCCATGGAATGGTGGCATTTCCAGAGAGTCCAGCGGTAGAGAAGCCACCTTCGCGGCCCGGCTGAGGCATGAGCTGCTGCTTAAGAGCCTCAATATTGGGCAATCCTGTCGCGGGAGCGTTAACAAATCCCCACTGACCCGGAATGCCAGTAGGCTGCGCGGTCAAAGCAGCCGTTCCACCCGTCTGAGCTGGGCTCAGGTTGGACCCAAATCCGGTGGGAATCGGTGGAATAGGGGGGCGAGGGCCACTGTATCCGGTGGGCTGCGGGTTGTTCATCAATCCCGTCGGTTGAGGCTGCAGGAACTGCTGGCTAGGTCCTGGGAAACCAGTCGCCTGTGGAGCGAGACCCTGACCCGGGAAGCCAGTTGCTTGTGGAGCGAGGCCCTGACCTGGGAAACCGGTCGGGTTGGGTTGCAATCCGGTCGGCTGGGCGATGAAGCCAGTAGGTTGCGCTGTCAGCTGGCTGAGAAGCTGGGAGTTCGATGGCTGCTGCGGACGGGGTTGTTGTGGCGCTGGCGGTTCAGCTTTGTTTTGAAGTAGCGGTTGCTCTGGCTGCGTGTCAGGAACGGTAAAGGAAATGATGTCTACCATGCTGGAGACTTCGTTCTGGATCGTCTCAGGAAGGACGGCGGGAAGGTCTCTGCCGGTGATTTTCAAGTTGCAGAGGTACATTGCCAACGCGAATTCGGGGAAGAATAGCTGTCCGGATTTGGTGGTGTCCGACAAAATCCTATGATGGCCTGTGAGCTTCTCTAGTCTACCAAAGAGTGTAGTCAATCGTCCTTGCTGCTTACCAGATCCTCGACAAGTCACCCCCGGGAAGTCTCGACCGTAGAAGGAGCTCCTTAGCTTTCTCGCCTACAGTAAAGCAAGCATCAGCAAACCCGTACTTCTGGTATACCAAATCCATCCTTACTCACCATCCATCGTCTGGTTCTCTCCAACCGCCGACTTGAACAGCTGCTCGAACTTGGCTTGATCCTGCGCGGTAATAAATGAAAGCCTGATACTGGGAATCTTGTTACCACCCCCAGAGGAAGTCTTGGGTGGCGGCTGCGGGCGTCCATCGTTAAACGAATCCGCTATCTCATTTGAGGTCTTCGCAGCCCGAAGGGGCAGTCCGGTGGGTTGAGCGACTTGAAGCTGCGGCGGCTGAGGCTGAGATTGGCTCTGGGGAGGATATCCAGTCAACTGAGGCGGCTGAGGGGAGAGCTGGAAGCTCTGTGGTTGCGGCTGCGGTTGCTGCTGTTGTGGCGGGAACCCCGTGAATTGCGGTTGAAGCTGACCAGCACCTGCGAACCCCGTGGGTTGGGGTTGCAGTTGAGAACCTCCGAGTCCAGTATACTGAGGCGCATAGCCGGTGGGCTGAGGAACGAAGCCCGTTGGCTGTGGTTGTTGCGGTTGTGGTTGCTGCTGACCGGGGAATTGGGAGTATGGCTGCTGTAGGTAAGGCGCCGTGCCCGGGCGAGCGCTGTTGGCGCCACCCAGGAAGGTATTTGAGCCGGAAAACATCTACACGAAGGAAGAAGATAGCATGGGAAACAGATGAAAAAAGAAAACAAAATAACTAATGGAAAGTAACAAACAGGCAGCGATAGGAGGGGAGAGAGCGAGATCAGGAGCTGCCGACGAACCGGAATTCAGGGACGCGGAGAGACAGCACACTAGCCCCGATCAGGTATGGGCTTAGTCAGGGGCCACATGGGCCATTAGTTAGTACTAAGTTACGACAACTGTGTACATATTTAGTAGTATTATGCTTGAAAGTATCTTGCAGTCATCTTGAATTGATATTTTTCTCTTTCTGCTCACTCTTGGGATTCGCACGTTAACCATAAACCTCATTAAATCGCCGTGACAATAAGAAATGCAAAGACGTGGCAGATCGGAGTAGTGGTGGCGCCATGTCGAAAAGCACAGATGCGCACTAGTTCATGACACGGAACCATTTCGAACTATTTCCTCTACTGTCCATCGATGCCGTTCTGCTGCTGCTGGGTAGATCCAACCATCTTTCGCAGCTCATACTCCTTGGTGAACTCACGGGAGAGAATACCCAAGTCCTTAACCAAGTCGTGACAGGCTGCGATCACGGCGTCCTTGGGAGTGATCTCACCGTCGGTCTGGACACGCAGTTCAAACTTGGGAAGCAGGGGGTGAGGGACCTGAATGAGTATGTTAGTTATAGTCTCTTGATACGACAACCGACACGAGAAATAGAGCAGTGACATACCTTGTAACCGGCAAAGAGGACGTGAGAGCTCTGCAAGAGACGAGAGCGGAGCAAGTTGCCCAGGGTGTGGTCTTCCTTATTGAAGGTGAAAATTGCAGAAGAGGGGATGCCTAGCAGTCGCATTAGCGTTAACATCTAAACCGATAGAAAGTATAGAAAAAAAAACTAACGAGTATCAATTTCGAAATCAACCTTGTTCTCGCCAGGGGCAAGGACGAAGGACTCATATCTATTATTCAAACCCGGTTAGCATCTCTTTCAAAACTAGAAACAATGCACCCAAACGAAAAACAAATTTCAAGCAGATCCAAAATATCCAATGCCCACCTAGACTGAATGTCGTTGTCGACGTCCAAGTCGACACTCGACTGGCGAGCATGAAGATTGCTGTGGTTATTGACATAGCGCGCAAATGCCATTTCGCGGGGCAGAATGAAGACAGAGCCCTCTCTTTCACTTCTGTCTGAATCCATTTCGAGATAGATGAAACAGCAATAAAGTAGAGTATAGACAGAAAAGGGAGAGGATGAAGTGAATGAAACCAAGAGAGAAAGAGGAAGAGAAGAGGAAGAGCCCTGGGCAACAAAGCCCTCCTCCCCTCTTCTCTGGCAATGTCATTTGTTGATGTTTGTGATCGATGGGCATACACAACAAAAATAAGAGAAAGAAGACAGAAAGAAAAGGCTTCCTACCTGTCAGGTGCATTCATTTCCGTAAATTACTGCTTTATTCCAACTATCCAAAGTCTTTCCAAATGCTTTTTAAGGATAGCCAAAAACCAACTGCCAGGGCATTAGTAATATCCTTTCCTTCAGACCTGGAAAAAAGCGTTGACTTACCTAGATGCGCAGTTTCCCTCAAAGCAACCAAAAGCGAAAGGATATTAAAGATGTACTAAGGAAAAAGATGGCAAAAACGCAGCGAAGGGGGTATCACAATGATTAGAGAGAAAGGAAAATGAAGAATGCAAAAGGGAGTGGATAAAATAGAAAAGAAAGGAATAGAAAGATGTTGTCGTTCTTTTTTTTCCTGGCTGTATGGCTGGATTGGAGGTTGGGGACTATCAGAAAGAGCTTCGAGAGTTGCTTGTCTTATCAAAATGCTGGTTCAGTCCCGTGACTGTCACATGATGTTATGCTTCCCAATTAGGTTATATTACTTCTCCAACATGAATCCTTTCTCACTTCTTGCACTTTCTTTGAATTGTATATATTTCACATACTGTAGATAAAGGACACTTCCTATAATCAACCATGACTGCCTCTAACTCGGTCTTTCAATCGACCTACCCATGGACTAAGGCTCCTCTAATAGCCTCGGCTCCGATGCTCAACATCGCCTTGCCCCCGCTAGCGATATCCGTCTCAGAAGCAGGAGGTCTAGGTTTTCTCGCGGGCGGATTCGACGTTTCGAACTTGGAGCGTAACCTTGAAGAAATCACCCGGCTCGTGAGAGAATCCAAAAACACCGAGATCCGCAATTTCCACGCCGAGACGGGTATCCTTCCCACGGGCGTGGGGTTTATCAACTGGGGCGCTGATTTGGAGACCGCAGTCGCTGCTATTGAAAAGTACAAGCCATGCGCAGTGTGGTTCTTCGCTCCTAGGTCGCAACCAGATGACTTGCGGGCATGGGCTGAACGCGTACGGGCTGCGACGGACGGACGGACGAAGATCTGGGTACAGATCGGGACGGTGATAGAAGCGGTTGACGTCGCTGAGGCTCTGCGACCAGATGTTTTGGTTGTTCAAGGGTCGGATGCAGGGGGTCATGGGCTGGCTCGTTCAGCGTCCGTCATCACGCTGGTGCCCGAGGTGCGGGATGCGCTGCACGTAAACCACGCGACAAAGGATGCTCTACCCGTCATCTTAGCAGCAGGGGGCATCGTCGACGGTCGAGGGATGGCTGCGTCTCTGTCCTTAGGTTCATCGGGGGTCGTTATGGGAACGCGCTTTCTGGCGTCGTCAGAAGCAACTGTTGCTCGTGGGTATCAAGCCGAGGTTCTGCGTGCGTCTGACGGAGGTCGTAACACAATCCGGTCAACAGTGTATGATCGGGTGAGAGGAATTGGCGGTTGGCCGGAGCGATATGATGGGCGCGGCATGATCAACGAGAGCTATGTCGATTCCGTTGAAAGAGGGATGGACGATGAAGAGAACAGACGACTGTATCAAGAAGAGGCGAAGAAGGGTGATGATGGATGGGGACCGATGGGGAGAATGACCACATATGCTGGGACTGGAGTTGGACTGATCAAGGAGGCTCTTCCTGTTGCTACCATCCTGGAGCGTGTCCGATGCGAAGCCACTGGTATCATTAGAAACTTGGCTGGCATTTGAATTCGTAGTGTGTCACCCTATGGCCTGTTTGCACATTCAATATATTAGTCTATGATTAAGTACAGAAAATGATCATCGCTCTAGCAGTTACTTTGATACAGAAATTCCCATAAACCCTGAAGAAACATAAAGTAAACAGACACCAAATCCTGAAAACGCCGTCCACCATCCCATAATTATGAACCTGAAGACAAATCAAGAGTTTTCGTGAATAGATGCGAGTGTCATTGCGTCAAATATTGTGGCATGGGGGTGGGTCGCTCATATCCAAAAGAGATGGTAGAAAAAATTGTGAAAGTAGGGAAATGGAGGAAATGTGCATCCGTCAATGTACGACATTCAACAGATCTCCCAGGTTCGAAGTCTCCCGTTTCGTCTTCCAGTTATTCTTCTTGTTTTCTCGTTTCTTCATCATTTCGGCCCAGCCCTCATCGTCATCATCGTCATCATCCGCAGCAGCAGCTTGTCGACGTTTGCTAGCACTGATAGAGAAACCAGCACTCGAGACAGGGCGAGCAGTGACTGATGGTGCAGAGGATTTGACGAGCGAAATGCTCGACCTCTGGTTCTCATCGTTCCATGGCTTCGACATTGGTGGCACCAATGAAGGTCCCTGCTCTGGTTGCACAGCCGACATTGGCCGATACCGAGGCCTTGCACCGATGTTGCTATGTTCAGATGGCGCAATCGACGATGCATAACCTTGCCCAGCTGGAGTACCAGGACGAAGCCCGCCCGTGGCGTACGACATTGGGGGGCCAGTGTTCACCCGAGACGACTGCGGATTTAACATGCTGAGAGCCCTCTGGCCGCCCTGCGAGCCAGTGGTGGCAGGATTCAAAGGCTCGGCTGCTGGCATCGACATGGGTCTGCCGTTCGAATTGACATTGATAGATGGTAAAGGACCGGCCATTGGCATTTGCGGTGGCGGTTGTAGCGAGCTCTGCCCGCCCTGCATCTGCATCATCTGCTGCATCCACTGCATTTGCAGCTGCATCATTTGAGACATCTGCTGCGATAACTGGATCTGCGCCTGCTCTGCCGCAGAGACTGGCGGCTGGGGTGAAGATGCACTTGGCAGATTTATGCCCATCATCGAGTAGGGCCGAGGGATACCACCGGCCAAATGAGGAGTGCTCCCTCCCAATGCTGCATGTTCGTACATCGCCTGAGTATTGGGACTACCACGTCGGTTGGCCCGAGCCCGTTCTTCCGTAGCAATAACTCCGACCAACCCCCCTGGGGGCAGTGCGGATGACGAAAGATTCGCCTGTGCGGACATACCTCCACCCAGGGCTAGAGATTCCCGGTTAGTAGGATTGACAATGCTAGCTCCGTAGTACGGATCTCGTGGCAGATTCTTAGCAAAGGCAGGCAAGCTGGCACGATTGGCAGTGCCTTGATCACCGTGAGCTGAACTCGCAGATGACCTAGGAAGCTGGAATGAGGATCGGAGATTGGGAATCGATCGGGGGGTGCTGAGGCGTGTGGGGGGGCGATTCTTGCTTGGGAATCCATGGGCCACCAAGATGCCCAATGGGATCTCTTCATCATCATCATCACCACCGTCGCTACTTTTCCCACTTGCGGATGGATTCCCTGGAATAGATGATCGGACCGTCAAGTTCGGGTCACTATTGCTAGAGTAGTCCGGTTCTGGACGAAGCGATGGCGTTGATGACTGTTGCTGGCCGGTGACTTTCATCATCTGTTGGCGATAAACCGACAAATGGGCCTCCTGCTTCCGTCTCTGCCTTTCTGCCTCCCGGTTCTTCTCCGCTTCATCGTCTTCGTCAAATTCGCTTTCCGAAGAGTACTCGCTCTTTGAAGCGTCACTGTTGGCCCTTCGCAATTCTTGTTGTTGCTTGTAATGCTCGAACTGCGATGGGGTCATGACTTTGTTGGCCGGTGAAGTGGATTTCGGTATACGGTTTTCATATTGGGCAGCAAGTCGTGCATGATGCGCAATTGAAGGATCGTTGTACTCCGAAAGTGCGGGTGATCTGCGAACGCGCAATGGAGTCGGGCCATGTATATCCGCAGCCGTGTTGTTGGCATGCCCGAAGAGAGGTTCGTTTTCCGTTTCGTGGGTGTTGCTTTTACCGGAATACAGCGCTTGCATAATCAATCGGGCATCCTCATCTTCCACTGGAGCTGAATCCCGTTTTTGGGAATATATCACGCTCCTTCTCAGACCTTTATCAGCTCCGGCCCTGGGTCGGTCGAGAGCACGGTGCGAGGTAGTGGCCGGCGGTGGAGTAGTAGTTGGAGGGTCTGATTTGCGTCCTCCGCTGATAGACATGGCACTGACTTGGGCTGCTAACGAATCTCTTCGACCAGAATCAAATGTGCTCAGTAAGCCTTCTTCCGAGTGACGACTGTCCCACGAGTACGGGGAAGGTTCGACTTCCTTTGACCTGTCTGTGTTGATCGGGGGTGGCCGCGACGCTTTTCCAGCTGTTTGAGACACCGACGAGGAAGACTGTGGTTCCTGAGTAGCAAGTTAGCAATTGCACATGGAGTAATAACAATCGAGTCGAGGGCTTCTTTCTCTCATACCGGATCTGCCAGTTTATCACCAAAAGAAGCCTCTTTCGGGCTCCCGAAATCTTTCAGCATACTCTGAAAATCACTTTCCTTGCCTAGATTCAATTTCAAATCCGTCTCTAGTATTTTTGGAGGCGTGGTAGCTATCATCGTCCTGGTTTTAGATGAGTCTGGTTGTGGAGGCTGCTGCTGTGGTGTGGAGTTTTTGTAAAATCGTCCACCAAACGAGAGGGTCCGGCCGGCGGCCCGCAGCGCACCAGTCAGCGGAGGAATGTCGTGGAAGCCTCGGGACTGAGATGATTGGATGTTTTCAGGGGCTGGCGCTTCATTCGAAGGACGGCTGGTGGACGAGGAACTGAAGCGTAGCGATGAAGAGCTCTCGTACGTTCCGGCGGTGACAGCCGAGGTATCGGTCCCTCCACTATCACTGTGACCTGTCAGCCGTGTCTGTTCGAATAATTTCGCTGGAGTAAGGATGAAGAGAGCATACCGGTTCTTGTTGAAGGATCTCGAGGAGTTGGTAAAGAGGTTGTTATCTGGGGCCTCTAGCGGCTGTGAAGATCGGCGTGCCGTCATCGCACTCTTTGGAGCCAGTAGATTGCCCTCACTGAGAGATCTTGCATCCATGGAAGGGCGCTCGATGACGCGAAAGGAAGACTGGGGAGGATTTTCGGGTTCTTCCAGAACGTTACCGGACGACTTGCGCCGGGCAAACCCTTTGGGAATCTTGATGGGCATCTTGACGGGACTAGGAGAAATTATCGCCCCTAGACTAGACTTCTCCCAGTTGGGGGGTCGTTAAAAAAATTCAACCAGCGCGCACTTGGGCCGCGCCGCTTGTTTCATATAATCGATCGAGACCGCGGCGGGGATTCGTATTGATAGATTAATGTGACTGATCTGGTCAACAACGGGCAGCAAGCAAGCAATACGGGAGACAGCTGTCGCGACGATAATAGTAGGAATAAGACAAATAGAGAAAGCCAGCACTAGAGACAAGACGGGACGAATAGGAATGGGAATAGGAATAGAGAGGAATGAATAGTCAGGCTAATAGTCGCCGATAGTTGGTAGAGCAGAAACTATGGGTTGAGCGCGAAAATAAGAGAACTGGAAGCTTCTGGCAGGGAGGTATTAAAACGGTCCAATCGAGTCCGCAGAGAGACCTCGTGTGGAATGAGTATAGGATAGTTTGGATAATTGGGTGGGGAGAAGAGATTGCCGGGTTTCACATAGTAAACAAGCTCTGCGTCTCGTTTCTTTTTCAGTGACAGGAGAGACTGTACTTTCCACAGTAGAGGTACAAGTACCCTGTCAAAGTGACTCCCCAGAGAGACCAGCCCTCCAGGTCGGATGAGGGAGAAAAATGAAAGAAAAAGAAGAGAAAAAGGAGACTAACCACTTGACACTGACACTGACAGAAACACAGTTAACCGTTTTGGGGATGTGGAGGAGCGGCGAGTGAGGCACAGCTGCAAGTTAATTATAGCAACGCGGTCTTTGCCATATTAAATGTAGCACACAGAGAAAGAGACAAATAAATGAAGAATTGAGGAATGAAGAATGAAGGAATGAAAGGAAGAGAGCAGGGATGACATTAAAAGAAGATATCAACAGAAACATTGTCAAATCTTTTACAGGGGAAGAGCTCTGACTGTGTTTCTGTATGCCTCCGAGATGTGTTAATTATTGGCGGTTCTATTGAAACTGTATCCAGTGTGCAGACTGTATGCAGTTTATATTGAGCCTATTGCAGAGTATTTCAAATGCATGTGTTCTCTACTCTGTACTCTATCTGTCCTTTAACAAAGCGATTAGACTTTGGAGTCTACAAATATACTCAGAATACTTGTACTCAGTTGGTGATCTGCCATTTTCAGCTTGGAACGGTTGATATACGAATACTTAACCTGACGCATAGGATCAGCAGCACTAAAACACTCCATTCTCATACTTCAGCTTCTATCCGCCCCGTATGATGTACTATTCCTATGGCTATTATCACCGAAGCCATTGATTACTAGAAACGAACCACAACCTACGGAGTAAAGTTTTTCGGCTGTGGCTGGCAGATGTATCAGTTTATCCAATTCATGTGGAAATCGTATGATCTACCGTTTCCCGGGCCCTCATTGGGCTGGTGTTTCATTAACCACCATTAGTTGCTGTGTTTAATATACTATGGAAAACAACGCAATGATAAATAAATTCAGATGGATATACCCATGCGCCGTATTCATGATCATTATGGTAGTCGTAGGCCAGAAAGCAATATACCCTCAGAAATTCGGTAGACCGGTGTCGCACATCGTTGTTGAATATTACAGTTTATTTCTGAAACCCGCCTTCCACCACGATGGGGTCCTGCGCTCTCAAACCTCCAATCAAGGCAACCCCTGCAGGAACCTGGACGTCGCGAACGTTGAAGCAAGCAAAAGCGACCAACTTCTTAATTGCCGGACAGCATCGGAAGATACTGCCGATCAGGAAGTCGTCCATGACCATGTGGAATGAGACGTCCAGCTCTGTCAAGTGTGGATATTTCTTACCCTCGGAAAATACCTCCTCGAATGCCTCGCGCGACACGTGACGACATGATGCAATGTTCAACTTCTGGATCTTGGACCCCGAATGGTCCATCAAAGCGACAAACCCCTGAGATGCCAGGCCAATCGGTTCCTCTGGTCCGTCTGGGTTGGAGTTATCCACGTCGCGTGTCGACGATAGATCCACATACTCCAGAGGAGGGTTCTGCCAACCAGTGAACAGTTGCGCATAGGCCTGGTCGGTACACACGGCGTTGTCGGAGAGACGAAATTTAACGAGTGAATGGCACTTGGAATGGATAAGCCCGAGCACATGGTCATCCGCGTGATGGAACCCGTCCAAAGACAAGGTCTGCAGGTTCGACCCGACGTTGAGAATAATGCCTCCCAATTCCTCTTTACCGGTTTCTTCGACAAAGTTGAGCGACAGATGCTCCAAAGACTTTAGTCCTGCAATCGCTCTAAGCGATCTGTCTCCAGTTTTCCAACATTGCGTGAGTTTCAAACGTCGCAATCCAGTGCAGTGTTTGCACATGTCTTCGACAGTCTCGTCGTTAAAGGAATAATCGAGATTGGATAGCTTCACGCTCTCCAGTTGCGATCCATACTTCTGGAACACTCGCCGCCAGCATGCATCGGTGACAAGATTAACTGCATCAAACTGCAGATCCTTGATCTGCGAATTCCTGTCCATCATATATTCTAAAATTCGGTCTTTCAGCTGTCCCGCATATCGGAGATTAACTTGTGTCAAAGATGGCATATATGCGAATATCTTTTGAAAGTCATCCGTTTCGAGTTCTACAGAACAATTAGACGTGGGTCAGAGAAACAAACAGGCTATACTCACTGGCGCAATCATAAATGTCAATGGAATGCAGCTCAGGCCGTAAGAAGAGGTTCAGAGTTTTTGGGGTGAGAACACGTCTCTTGGACAAAATTTGACTGAGACGATGGAGCAATGGCGAGGGCAAATCTCCAAACTCTTCCACGTCGTCGATATTCTCGGCAACTTTCTATGGCGGACCGTCAACACGCCTGCCGTGATCCAAGAGTATTAGACATACCTTAGTGCACATTTCCGCTAAACTCATTGCACCGTATTGGATAATTCCATCAAGCAAGTTGCTTTGAACTTGCCGACGGCCACTCCTGGGTCCGCGTTTCCTTGGGGTGGTTTTTCTCGCATCATCTGCAACCTCTTTCGAACACTTCGCACAAAGTAATCCTCCATTTGGGCCTGTCTTGCTGTACGGGGTGACCGTGAATCGTTTCCCGCATTTTTCACAGTTCTCAAGTTGCCCAGGCATCGGCCGAGGCTTCTCATCAATCATCTCTTTTGCAAGCATATCATCATGCTCCTCGTCACGATCGTCACCGGCCACGTCCATCAAGCGCTGAGATTTACGCCGGGCAAATTCTTTGCTCTGCTTGATCTTTGCCAGTGTAGTCGCCTCCTTTCGCTTACGCTTCTTCTTTTGTTCGGGCGATTCGCCTGCGTGTGCCTCTTGATAGTCATCGTCGGATTCATGTTGTGAGTCCTCTTGTTCAGGGGTCTCTTGTTCGGCGGCCTCTCGTTGTTCTGCTTCTCGTACACGTCTTTGGTAGTCTTGATGAATCTGGTGAGCGGAAATGTTGTTGGACTAGTCGGAATCACAAATGTTAGCGAAGATTCATCAAGGAGAATCGATCAAAACTCACAGCCAGGAAATCCGTCAATGCAGATTGTCTGCAGGTTGTTGTTAGCGGACTGTTTGGCTGCAAGACGCTGTACAAATTAGATACTCACGGCCCACGGATTCGATTCCTGCGCCTGTAGAAGTGGTTAGCCATATGGACTAACACAAAAATTCAAAAAAAAAATCTCCAACTCACATATTGAAGAAATAGTAGTATTTGGCCTCGTAAATCTATCTGTATGAAAGAAAAAAAAAAAAAAAGAAGCTCAAAATGACCTGACGAGGTACCCTGCAGCGACTCGCAGTGTCACAGGAACCCGTGATGATTTCGCGTTTCAATTGACGCGACCTGCGGCGATTACGGTGATACGGGCTTATCGGCCGTGTCCAATGGCAAGACAAAAGAAGATGTACTGCGTACCACGAAAGATATAATTGCTCGGTAGATGACTTTATGTTTTGAGTAGACGATGGATTTGAGTTGCTGGATTAGGCAGCAGGCGCCGTGAAGAGTTTTCATCCCTTACCAATTACCAATGGACCTGTCGCCTCGCCTCGCTCGCCCGGTTCTCCGATTTCTTCCTGTTGAACTGTTCCTGACCATTTCCTGTCCGCGATTCACAACAAGCACATTGGATCTGGCATTCGTCTATCAAATAATTTACTCTGTATAGATCTTAGACAGCTTGTTCAAGCCTACGTGCAGATTTTGCTGCCATTATGGGACGCAGGGCCGCTGTGGTAGTGAGGACTGGTAGGAGACTTATCAGCCAGGCTATCTTCTGTCATTTGGATATCCCTGAATGCTAATGGAGGTATTCTATCAAAGATCCAGCTCTGTTGAACGATACGTCCTCGAATAATTCCGCTCCTGCTAGACGCACGTCCGCGAGACTGGCCTTGTCTCGAGCCAATGCCGACGCAAATAATGCCCAGGCTACTGGCCGAAACCGCAGTCGGCAGTCGCTCCAGGTTGCTGTCCCGGTGAAGAATCTATCGGCCTCTCATACCTCTTCGTCACGTTCGTCAGTCGAGAATGGTTCACGCAGTACTCCGGCAACCAGTGTCGCTATCACGCCCGTTGAATCTGATGGGAATAGGCCGAATAAGAGAGTCAGTGCTTCCGCTCGTGTCGCGGAGCTGCGTTCTAGCACAATGTCTCTTGGTACTCAAAGAGGGCGAAAGAGAGCTCCGTTGAACTTCACCAAAGAAGACATCGATGAAGCTCTGGCTCGTGCCTTGCAAGCTGAGGAATACAGGGCGATCAACCCGAAACGACAGAAGATTTCTCCTGGTGAAGATATGAGTGACGAGGATGATATTACAGAGTATGGGGCTTCGGGGTTTGAGAGCCTTGATTCGGAGTACGAAAAAGTGCGGTCGCGTGATAAGAATGGCAAGACGACTTATAGCGGCCCGCGAATTGTTCTCGGGCCTGATTCTGAGGATGACATGCTTGATAGCGACGATGAATCGATGTTCATGGAGGAAGAGGCAACGCCGCCTCCGCCTGCGAGGAAACTTAACGCAAGAAACCCACGGTCTCGCAAAGGGACACGGGTTTCAACGATCGGCAAGCCATTCTGGATGAGTAACCGTGTAAGTGTTTCCACTTTCTCCCAGAGATTCGGATCCCGTTATTGATCTTCTATGTAGGCATGGAGGGAACGGAAGAAGCTCGAAGGCCAGCACCCGTCTATTAAGACAATGTGGGATGAATTGAAGAAGACACCTCCGATCACACCAGTGCCTGCCAAACAGCCTCCTGGTATATCTAGAACATTGAAGTCGTTCCAGCTTGAGGGTTTGAACTGGATGATGCAGCAAGAAAAGTCTGAATATAAGGGAGGTCTGTTGGGTGATGAGATGGGCATGGGGAAGACAATACAGGCAGTCTCCCTGCTGATGTCGGACTACCCAGTTGGAAAGCCGTCTCTTGTTGTCGTTCCTCCTGTGGCTCTTATGCAGTGGCAGTCCGAGATTCAGGTTCGTTCCTATCCAATAGTGTTGGCCTTGAAGCAGCCCTAACCTTGTTGCAGGAATACACCAGCGGCCAACTAAAGGTTCTTGTCTACCACAACTCGAACTCCAAGATAAAGTCTTTGAAAAAGAAGGACCTCATGAAATACGACGTTATTATGATATCTTGTATGCATCTTCACTCTCCAGTAGCGGTTTGAAGGAATAGCTGACTTCTGGGATAGATTCTGGACTTGAGTCGATTCATCGGAAGGAATTGAAAGGATGGGCTCGCGCTGATGGGATTGTTAAAGAAGATAGTGAGTGGACTACATCTCAGCCCTTCTAAAGAAGGTCGGCCATGTTAATTATGAAGGCGTTATCCATTCCATCGAATACCACCGTCTCATCCTTGACGAAGCGCATAGTATCAAACAACGTACGACCAGTGTCGCTCGTGCTTGCTTCGCGTTGAAAGCCGCCTACAAGTGGTGCCTTTCAGGGACGCCGGTGCAGAATCGGATTGGGGAATTCTTCTCGCTTTTGCGTTTCCTCGAAGTCCAGCCATTTGCGTGTTACTTCTGTAAAGCGTGTGACTGCCGGTCTCTGCATTGGTCTCAGGATCGTGACAAAAAGTGTACCTCTTGCACCCACAGGTACGGTCTAGTCTCAATTCCGTGCTCAGGATTCCCGAAGGTCTGACATCTTTGGCAGAGGATTTGATCATGTCTCGGTTTTTAATCAGGAGATTCTTAACCCAAGTAAGTACGACATGCATGTTACCTGTTCTATTCTAACGATATCAGTCACCGAAAGGAACAGCAACGATGCTCGAAAGGAGGCTTTGGACAAGCTTCGCCTGATTACAGACAGAATTATGCTTAGGCGTGTGAAGAGAGATCACACGGCGGCAATGGAGCTTCCACCCAAACGGTTAGTATCCTGAAATGTGGCTTCCCTGTCAATTTCTGTTAACAGTTGTATGTAGTGTCATCTTGCATAACGAGTTCTTCGGCGAGATTGAGCGTGACTTCTCCCAGAGCATCATGACCAACTCAACTCGACGGTTCGATACTTATGTTAGCCAAGGTGTCATGTTGAACAACTACGCCAACATCTTTGGTCTGATCATGCAAATGCGTCAGGTTGCTAATCATCCAGACCTCATCTTGAAGAAGCATGCGCAGACTGGACAGAATGTTCTCGTATGTTGTATCTGTGACGAGCCAGCCGAGGAAGCCATTCGGTCTCGCTGTCGCCACGACTTCTGTCGTCGATGTGCAAAGGATTACATCAAGTCGTTCGATTCCGATACTATCGTTGACTGCCCCCGTTGCCATATCCCCCTCTCGATTGACTTTGAGCAGCCGGATATCGAGCAGGAGGAGGAACATGTCAAGAAGAACTCGATTGTTAACCGGATTCGCATGGAAGACTGGACCTCCTCGACCAAGATTGAAATTCTTGTCTATGAGCTTTACAAACTGAGGAGCAAGAAACAGACACAGAAGTCTATTGTGTTCTCCCAGTTTACCTCTATGCTGCAACTGGTGGAGTGGCGTTTGCGTCGGGCTGGCTTCAATACCGTCATGCTGGACGGTAGTATGACACCAGCTCAGCGACAGAGTTCTATTGACTACTTTATGAAGAACGTCGATGTTGAGGTGTTCCTGGTCTCCTTGAAAGCCGGTGGAGTTGCGCTGAACTTGACTGAGGCATCTAGGGTGTTCATCGTTGATCCGTGAGTTTCACTTCTTCTATTCTAGTATAAACGTCACGCTAATTGACGGCTCGTTTAGATGGTGGAACCCTGCAGCTGAATGGCAGAGTGCTGATCGATGCCACCGCATTGGTCAACGACGTCCCTGTGTCATCACTCGGTTGTGCATTGAAGATTCTGTGGAGTCTCGGATCGTCCTGCTCCAAGAAAAGAAGGCTAATTTGATCAACGGAACGATCAATAAGGACCAGGGTGATGCCCTGGAGAAGTTGACACCTGAGGACATGCAGTTCCTCTTCCGGGGATCTTGATTTTTGCCATTTACTGAGATACTACTTCTGTATCTTGCCCTCTATCTATCATATGCCGGACATCTATGGACATCATTGCTTGCGGGACCAAGCCTCTGTTACTTTCTTTTTACTGTCATCTAATTCAGGAAGATCTCAACGCCATCTAATGATACTTCGACAGGAAGTTCTTCTTATGTTATCAAGAGCAATCCAAGAATATAAACGATTCCATTGTGCTGTACTTCTATCTCGCATCATAGTTATCAATGTTATTATCAGCCCCTGACGCCGTTAAAAAGTTCCTCGGATGGCGATCGGCAAAAGCTTGGCCTTCCTTGGCCCGCGTGGAGGGGGATTCAGCCCAGTAGGGTCAAGTGAGCTTTGCCTCCGATACTAGTGACGGTGATGGTTATTTCCCTTGACTTTGGACCAGACTTTGAGTTATCATCACGTTTTTAATCATTCCCTCCTCCTCCTCCTCTCCTCCTTCTAACTCTTCTCTCTTCTTTCTTTTTCTTCTTTTCTTTTCCCCCTGTTCAATCCATGTCCCCTCCATCCCCCGAGCCCTCCCGCATCGGCTGCTGTGGCAGGCAGCAACAATTCCACCATGGAAGAAGACGCCACCACCCATCCCCAGGTGCGCCCCCGTCATCAGGGCGACAAAATTGCTCCTAAACTTGTCGACCACGCCGATAAACTCCATGATCAAGCAGTCGCTATGAAAAAAAATTCTTCCCCACCAGGCGACGAGTCTGGTACTGGTTCTGCTGCCGACACTTCCGGCAGCGACCATCAACCGGCAGGAGGCTTCGATAATACGCCTATTCCGCATGCGCCGCCCGGGTACACCTTGCGTTTTACCTTCCATCGCGGCGACAACCTGCCCTTTGCAGATTTCGGCTCCTTTTCGTCGGATCCGTACATCGTCGCGCATTTATCGGTTAACTTGCCACAGCGCCATAAGCAAGATCCGGGGCTAACGTTTCGCACTCCCACTGTGCGCAAGAATTTGAATCCTGCTTGGGACAGTGAGTGGGTCGTTGCGAACGTACCTGCGTCGGGTTTTGAGCTCAAGTGCGTCGTGTTTGATGAGGATGCAGCGGACCACGATGACAAACTGGGCAATGCCTACGTGCAGGTCAATTCGATTAATGAGAACTGGCCGGGTATCCAGGAACAGAAATTCAAGGTCAAGAAGCGCATGGGCAGCAAGCGGGTCTATATCTTTGGGAATCTGGCTGCGTTTACTTCGCGACGCAATGATCCGGGTTCTTACGTGATTATCAGTGTCGAGTGTTTGGGCAAAACACCCGGCAACGAAGGAGGCCAGGTCTACACACAGGGACCTAACTACTGGTTCAAGCACTTCTCGCCATTGATTGGGAGATTGGCAGGGACCAAGGATGAGGTTCAAGGTCAGGATGGAAAGAAACCAATCAGTCGATACAAGTATGCTTGCGCCTCATGTTGTTTGTTCCTTTTGTTCGCTAACCCAGTCTGTCCAGCTTCCAAGCGATCCAGATCCAATTCCGAGGCCCGGCTCCATGGCAACTTTACCATCGTTATGTCGAATTTAGACCGTTTGTGGCCGGCATGTTCACGTCGCAGAGTTTGCGCGGGCGGATTCTCAACCGAGCCCTGCATCATCAACATGAGCGGGTCTATAACTTTGACCGCACAACTCAAAACGGACAGTTCTCGTCGCCGTGTTATGAAATGACTCAGAAGTTCCTGGAGTTTGCGCACTATGGCCAAGGTGGGCGAATCTTTACTTATGTTCTCACTCTCGACGGACAGTTCCGTTTCACCGAGACAGGCAAGGAATTTGGAATCGACCTTTTGAGTAAGCACACGATGCACAGCAACGTGTCCATCTACATTGCATATTCGGGCGAGTTTTTCCTTCGGCGACGTAAGCACCGCCACCATCGGCATCGTTCGCGTGACGAAGAGAATGAGATCCCAGTCGAGGAAGCGCAGGAGGATGCTCCCATGGAGGTCTCTACAGATCCAGCAGACTATGAACTGTTCATTGATAATGACAGCGGTACATATCGACCTAATGCCAAGTTGCTTCACTTACTCAAGGGATTCTTGTCGGCAAACCTACCGGGGCTACACATCACCACCCTGGACTGTCAGGAAGATGCAGAGCGGATGGGGACGATGAAGAATGAACAGAGAGAATTCAAGAAGCAGCAAGGTCAACAAATTACCTTCCTCCAGCAAAGCAGCACCTCCTCCCTGTCCATCTCCAGTTCCGAAGAAGAAGAACTGGATGAACTCAGCGGCGTCCGTGCGAAGCAACGCGGCGAATTCAAGCAACGGATGCATGAAATGCGTGATGTGAAGGGCCAGGTTATGAAATGGGCTCAGGCGGAAGGTGATCCTCATGATCACGATAATCACCGTCGTCACCATCTGAAGCATCCGAAGCATCGTCCGGGCACCTCCAGAAATCCGGCGACTACCGGGCAACTGGGTACATCTGAGATTCGGCCTGGAACCTCGTGATTCGTTTCTCTCGTTTCATTCGCCTTAGACTGGTTTTCCTTTGTGGTATTCTTTCTTTATCCATCCTTAGAGGCTTTCTTTATATTCTTTCTGGGTTATGGCCCTACATGAGGAGAGTCTTGCGCCACATAGCATACTTATACCCACCTCTCCACAGCTTGCAGGCTTTTTTATTCTTTACGCATGTGTGTTATTGTTAATACTATAATTAGCATTGCCATGTGTTTGGCAATGGATGGTTCCCGAGTTATTGTGTTGTCGGGCTGCCTGTTAATTTCTTTGATTGAATATACAGCATGAAAGATTGTCTGAATAGAGAAAATACCCTTGCATCCATAGCACTGTCGTCTTCTTTGCTTTTGCCGTTTCAGGTGACCGTTGCAGCTCCGTTTAGGGGTCAGCTGTAGTGTCAATGCGAACTGCGCGTGGATGCGAATAGACAGGTCATTTTCAATGTATATTTATTGATGGCCGTTGAGGTCGAATAGAGACAAGTCTATCATCTTATGAATGACCAAGTCAATTATTCAGGTCAATTGCGAACGATTTCCTATGGTAGAGTTCCTTGGAACGTGACCAGGGAGGAACGTGGGTAGGATCCAACAGTCCTCCGTAGCCTCCTCTCTCCGTTCTTCGTTCTTAGTTATGATGGTAATATACCAGTTCTAACAAAATCCATATCCTTCCTTTCTAGTAATATAAAACTCCCTTATCCGCACCGTCTGTTGAGCGAGTCGAGTGCGGGACACTCCTCTTTCTCTTTTTCTCCGACCGATCGACCACCAACACCACCAAACACTGCCCAGCGGCTAATACCTTAACTCCCTCCCATCTCTTTCACTCTTTCTCCAACTCATTCTCCCTCGCCATTTCTCTCGCAGTGTCTGAATCGATTGCTGTTCGGTTCAGGACCCAGCCTCTACAAGCACCATCCTTATCTCCGACACCAGACCCAGCAGTCTAGTGCGACTTTTATCCGACCGTGGACTGACCTGCCTCCTAAACGCGCCGTTTAATCTCGTCCGCCATCTTTCGAGCACGTCCCACTATTCAGAGGGCTTGCTCACCCTCCTTTTTGCGAGCGCTTAGAGAATCCTCGGACTGAATGACCGCCTTGTTATTCGGAACGACAGCAATCAACCTGTCTGCGCGCAGACCGTCGATGGTGACTCTCAACTGGTCCGGTCCCTCTCCCGGTTTCCTTTTTGAACGGTGACTATAAGCATTCTATTACGTCGGTTCTGGCTTCAAAATGGGGAATGTCGGAAGTCGTCTGGATGACACGGGGAGTTTATTCTTCAAGGATCAGTCTAGATGTATGTTGGTTCCTATGTGGTACCTGGGCTAGATCTGGCCGACGGGACCTGGTCCCGTTTTTTTTTTTTTTTTCTCCGGGGTGCCCTTGGATTCCGGAAACAATAAGGGGGTATACTGATTTAAAACGCATTTTATAGTTACCGTTTCGCATGTTTCGGTTGTCAACTCGAAGAATCGGGTTCTTTTGAACCTCGCCCCAAATGCGTTCCCCGCCACGAGATACACGGCAAAACGCGACCTTGGCGATGACACCCCGATTGAATATGTGCAGGTAAGTAACTAATCTTATGGAGGATATCGCATACTCACATTGGATTAAATGCTTCTCGGAGACTGACTTGGGATTTCGTGCGGACGGCTTTTTATAGGACCCTGACCTCCCTCCAACTGCCCCGGTGCCCAGCTTCATCTTGCGCCTAAGCAACGAAGATGAGCTACAATTTAACTTCACCTTTATCATGAGACAAACCCAGATCGGCAATGTTGCGAATTCCACTGTCAACGGGGTCTCGACATCTCTACCGGAAGTGACCGACACCGTCCTCACAGGCCTGACGTTCGCCCATGCGTCGAATTCAAAGGAACTTGACAACCTGATCACCCGAGAATTCCATGCAAATCCCAACTTGCAGAACAACTCGAACGTGCAATTTGTGGGAGACTATTCGACCGGAGGCAGCCCGTCGGTTCAGTTCGAGTGGTCGTGGAAATGGAAACCTCCAAAAACGGTAGAAGACAGAGGGGGCGGTTGGCGCAATAGTTGCAGCTTCCTCGACTATGACTCGCGAGCCAATCGCCTGAACACCTTGGCGCATTTTTCGTTCTGGGTGCAGAATAATGTCCGCTTACTCCCGAGTCCGCAGCTCTTGTCGCCTAACCTCGATCTCCATTTTCCGATTCGCAACCGCATGCCGTCGTCCCACTCAGTTCGTTCACATGGCAGCGATGCAGACACAACAGCCAGCGCTCATATGCCTCTGCCCACTCCATCTGAGAACGGCGATACTAATGCTAATAGTAATGCTAATGACAACAGCAACACCAATAATAATTCTAATAGTAATTATCCCCCGCATCCTCAAGGTCCACCTCCACCACCCCCTGTGAAACTCGACCTTCCAACTTCGCGGCCTGGTGAGGATATGAGTGCCGTGGATGACGGGCCGTTGTTCCGGGCCACGATGAAAGCGTTGGAACAGAAGACAGGCAACATGCGGACCAAGATCAAGAAGGTTCTCAAGAAAGCTGAGGCTGCCCAACAAGCCCAAGTCGCGTGTAATGAGGCGGTTTCGGGTTTCTTGGGCGCATTGAATGAGGCTTCCACATCCAACGCAAACGCGATTCAACCTGCCCTCGACCATTACTATGAGAAGAGCGCTCGGCAGATCCTCCGATATGAGCAGGTCAACACGATCCAGTTGCAAAAACTGGTCATTGAACCATTGGTTAAACTGTACAACAACGACATCAAACAAGCCGAAGCGAAGAAGAAGGAATTCGAGGAAGAGAGCAGGGATTACTATGCCTACGTCAGTCGCTACCTCGGGCAGCGGCAGGATTCGCTGAAAGAGAAGAAGCGTGTTGAGAGTGATTCCAAATACCAGGCTAAGCGGCGTAACTTCGAGCTGAAGAGATTCGATTATTCTTCGTTTATGCAAGACCTGCACGGTGGCCGCAAAGAGCAAGAGGTTCTTTCTCATCTCACCAAGTACGCAGACACCCAGGCGAAGAATTTCCTTGCAGCAGCCCACAAGGTTGAAGTTATGGTTCCTCAACTGGATGCCCTAGTCCACGAGGTCACCCAGGCCGACAAAGAGTTTCAATTTCTTAGGACAGAGAGAGAAGAGAAAAGGAGGGCTCTGGAGAAAAATAGCAATACGTATCTCGAGCCGGAATCCTTTCCGAATTCTGGCGCCCCTGCCACATTATCAGCAACAGCAAACGGGGCTCAAACACAGAGTACGGAAACTGAACTTGGTCGCGCGGATAGCACGGGCTCTCAAGTTCGCAACGTGATCAGTAACACTTCCACCATGTCGTCGCAGACCAATCAGACGGTACTGGGTACGTCTGGAGGAGCATCCGTTTCTCCTACCGATGCAAGTGGTAGGTTTGTCTGAAATCCTTGTTATGTTCTACTTCTAATCAATGATTTTCGCTAGCCCAACATCGAAAAGAAGGTCTTCTTTGGGCTTTGTCTCGACCTGGATCTCACATTGATCCTAAGGGTATCAACAAACAAGCATGGCATAAGTAAGTCTATTGACACCCTTTCTTTTATTTCTTTTTCCCCCTTTCCCAACTAACAATGGTTTCAGATTCTGGATTGTTTTGGATCAAGGGAAACTTTCCGAATATAGTAATTGGAAACAGAAACTAGACCTGCACATGGACCCTATCGACCTTCGGATGGCTTCCGTACGAGAAGCCCGGAATGCCGAACGACGATTCTGTTTTGAAGTTATTACTCCTCAGTACAAGCGTATCTACCAGGCAACATCGGAGGAGGATATGGCCAACTGGATCCGGGCAATCAACAATGCCCTGCAAAGTGCTGTCGAGGGCCGTGTCGCACCACCCCCATCAGCGGTTTCGTCCAAGAACGACGGCACCGGCCGCGACATTGGCTCCGTTTTGACTGGGAAAAGCTCATCGTATTCGGGCCATCATTCGAACTCTACGGGATCTAATACCGTGAATCGCCGGACGACTGTCGGAGCACGGCCCGGCTACGTCCGTACTGATAGCAACAGCTATGACGAAGATCCAGCAAAGTTGCTTCAAGCCGTCCGCAATGCGGACCAGGGAAACAACTGGTGCGCCGACTGTGGGTCAACTTCAAAAGTCGAATGGGTGTCAATCAATCTGGGAATCGTCTTGTGTATTGAATGCAGTGGTATTCACCGGTCTTTGGGAACGCATATCTCGAAAGTTCGGTCTTTAACATTGGACGTTCACTCGTTCTCAAATGACATTGTCGAGATTCTCCTGCAGGTTGGCAACCGGGTCAGCAACATGGTCTGGGAAGCCACTTTGGATCAGTCGCTGAAGCCAAATGCCAGCTCGACTCGGGAACAGCGCCTAAAGTTCATTAGCACCAAATATAGTGAGCGGGCTTATGTGCAACCGCTGCCATCACCACGTTCTCGGTTCACGACTCCGGATGAGTCACTTTTGGCCTCCATCAAGAAGCACGATATTCAGGGCGTGCTCTATGGCATTGCTCTGCGTGCCAATGTCAACGTGACGGACCGCTCCCGCAATACCCACGCAGTGTTCCTCGCTCTGGCTGCGGCCGATCCCGCATCTCCTGGCTCGACACCCACGAGCAGTGCATCCTCGCGCCCCAGCACGGCCACTTCAATTAAGACAATTCCGTTTCCCGTTGCGGAATTGCTCGTCCAGAATGGAGCCGAAATTCCATTGCAGCCTCCACCAATCCCACTATCACCAGCAGCGCAACTATACCTTAGCCAGCGAACTAGTCGAATGCCTCCACCGATCGGTGTGGGCACAGGTAGGACGACGGCCGATACACTGGGATCTCTCCCGACAATTCGAAATGACTACCCAGGGTCATCGTCGCACACTCCCAGCAGTTCTCTCGACAATTCCAGCAAGGACCGGGAGAAGTTGTCCAAGCGAGGGAGCGCCGGTGCACGGTTTGCCGGCAAGGTAGCTTCACTCGGAATCGACCGATGATCGAGTTTGACACCTTTTTCTTTTCGTTGCATATCATTGCCCGTAATGATAATTTTTACTCTAATGAATGAGGTCCTGTGAATATGATGACTTGCCTTTTTGCGTTGGGATCTGAGAGGCTTTGGTTTTGGTTTTGTTTTCCCTCTCCCCTTACTTGTATACCAGTTTTTGAGCAATACACAATTCACGATTATGACGATGATACCGATTCACTGGCTTTGTCCTTTGCACGTGTCTATAGCAGATTTCTTTCTTACTGGAGCCGCGGCTGTGGTTCCGCGGTTTCTTTCTGGTGTTGAGCCATACATGTTATGTACGGAGTATGACAGGTTGGACGGGAACTACTCCGGACTCTGTAGATAAGATGGATTAAGGTCAGATGCAACCTGAATCATTAGCCTCAATTTGTTACCGGAATAGAAACAGCCTTTACCAATAGACAATTTCATGGAACTCTTATCCATGGATTATGGGCAATCGCTGATTGGGCTGATGATGACATCATTGGAGATGCCGTATAGAGTACGGAATACAGGGGTGCCATGCATAGTATGTACTCTGTAGGTATGTAGGTATGAAAAGTGGCTGTGTTGTGGCGATTGGGGTGTGATGATCAATGGTTTTCTTCCTAGATACCTAGGGAGGGTTCTGTAGATTGTGATTTTCTGATTTGTATTCGTTGTATTCGAGTGCTGATTGAGTGGTGTACCGTAGCGGAGTGCGTGGAACATGTAGTCCAGCATCGTAGAGCATTCATAAATCTCTACTTACATAGTAGAAAATAGGCTCAATTACAACCAGGAATTTATCAGTACAATTATATTACTACTCCTTATGAATACTAAGTAGAGGTTATAGTACATAGTACTCCGTATATGT
Organism: Aspergillus chevalieri; assembly: GCF_016861735.1. NCBI lineage: Eukaryota > Fungi > Ascomycota > Eurotiomycetes > Eurotiales > Aspergillaceae > Aspergillus > Aspergillus chevalieri. The sequence goes on from NC_057365.1 coordinate 681,455, forward strand.
ACATGTGCACCATGGCATGATGACTGAGATGAAGTCGGCCAGGAACAACGCTGATTGGCTGGTATCTGATGCCGGCTATGGAGCGGTAGGTTTGCGATGATGGAAAGGGCTTCAGAGAATTATGGAGACGCGGGTATTTACAATTTCATATATTGATGATGAAGGAATCAGATTGGATATCGAGAATAATGTACTTCGGAGTACAGAATGTGCATAGCACTCCGCACTGTGACTCGATCGGATAAGGTTTCCGCTTGCACTTTGATGTATTGACTCTGATTTAGGATATTCAGAATTGCTGCTACGGGTCATGTCAGCGTACAGTATATGTACAGAGGGTGGTTTCATTTGTCTAGAAGGTTCACGTAGCACCACGAAGACTCACAGTACTTTTACCCAAATTGGGTGTCGGCAGGATTAACGTCACAGCAGCCGAGTAGGTGGATCTCATTGGTGCTTCGGATGGAGACATCGGGCCCTAGTGGGAATGCACTTCATCCACCTCGTTCTTTCCTATCCAGGAAGGCAGTGCGCCACCATTTGCCACTGTCAGTCCCCATGCATAGGGAGAGAGCACATGAGAGTATTGTGGATGCAGCAGAATACAGCGATTGGAGGCCACACAGCAGATCAGTCTTGCCACCTTATTTATCTGCATTAAAAGACGACGTACTCCATAGGAGTGTATGGAGTATGATGAATTCTTCTTTATAGACAATAATATAGTTATGCTCTGGACTTTCCAATGGGTACGGTGTCCGTGGAATGGGTCAGGGACAAACAATGCCACGGACGAATCATATCCTGTGCCTGTATACACAGTGTACGTTATCTCCAACATGTAATAATAATCCCGAATTATCCCCATTCTCTTTCTCCTCTTCTGCACTCTGTATACTACTCCAGACTCTTTTATTATCCACTTACCCACAGCATCCATTGCTCGATTATCCGTGGAGATCATTCTCGTTCTTTTTTTGTCATTCCTACCTATTTGTCTTCGGCTAATTTCTCTTTCCTTCTTTCCTCCTCTTCTCTCTCTTTCCTTTCTTTAAGTCTTTATGGACAAACAGTACTATGCCATGACTTTCCTATGATATTTTATGATATTCGATGATATCTTATGATATCTTTATGACCATTTTTTTTTTACTCGATTCTATTTATTCAATCAGCCTTATAGATTGCTTTTCTTTTTAAACTCTCACGGTGTTTCCATACATCGTGCCTTGTGTTCTCCTACTATCCCGAATCCACCTCCTTCCTTCCCGAATCGGAACGATTTCAGACTCCGACAGTAGCCTAAAGCAAGCACCACGCGCACATCATATCCAGTGAGTTGGTTTGACTCGTCCCTGTTTGTTAGCTGTGGTTTGTGTTCTCCTGCATAGACCACTGTTGCTTCATTATCACCCTCCATCCTCCATCGTGCATCCAAGCTGTCACCGCTTGGTTTCCGATGGTGATATATCAAACATACGCCGGTGTCCCGCTTGGTCCCCAGCCATCCCTTCCTTCACTTGGTCTCTTTTCTTTAATCCTCCCATACATTACGGGAAGGGAAAGGGAAAGAGGCATCTGTATTGTAAAACTCATGCCGTATCCGATTCTCTATCCGGCCAGTTGGGTCCAACTCACCTTCCGGCAGAAAAATAGTGTCCAAGGATAAGACGCACACAGACACTCCGGCGTCCGATATTATTATCTTATCTTCGTTCCCTATTCCAGCATCCCTATCTTTCCCTTGCTCATTTTCCTGCATATATATCACGCTCCTGAGAATCTATTGGCACAGCAATGGTTCATGGTTGCATACTTTTATTCTAACTGCTTTGCGAGAGATAGATAGGCAAGCAGTCCAGTCAAGTCAGGTCACATCGGCACCGCCAAATCGGTGCTCTGCGCACAAGGCGTAAGAACAAAACATAGACAAGAAGCAGGACCCAGAAAAAAGGTATGTACACCTGATTTCCTATATTCAAATTCTCGACCACTCCTCTTTCCATCATTTTTTGTTGTTGTAGTGTTGCGAGTGCTTGCTTGCTTGCTTTCTTTTTTTTTTTTTTTTTTGGTTGTTGTTGATTGTTGTCAGGAGCGCCCTCTAATTTGACCGGTCAGAGAGCGTGTTCTGTGCGCATTTTTCGTGCGTGTGTTGTGTGTTCCTAACCCTCATATTTCTTACCATGACAGACTCAGACTCTGGCGACAATAATAAACCATCCAGCCAGCCTTTCAATGAAACTCCATCTTCAACACGGCCTTCCTCTCGGGAGTCGTTGAAATGCGGTAAGACACCCTTCGTGCTCGTCGGTTCGGGCGACAAGATCTGGCACAAATGTCCACGAATGGAAAAAACAAAACAGAAAAAGAGCAAGCTCACGTCTCCAATGTACTGAACTGACCGAAATATTTGCTCGTATATAGACACGACCGCTTGCCACGAACCTGCACCACCGGATAATGTCGCCCGTCGCCCGTCACAATTGAATCCGTATATGGCCCCAAGCCATGGACCATCTCTATCGGCTCACCCACCATCCGCGTTGAACATGGAGAGTATGGGGGCTGCATTGCCTGGTTACCAGTCGAATGTTATTCCATTCGATCAGTACCAACATATGCAGCCTCAATTCGCTGTGCAGTACCCCGGGGTACATTATCAGATGCACCCCGCCCCGTCTTTTCGAGGTGGCGAACGGACAACGGATGGAAGACCCCCGGCGTATTCGATGACTTACCCCGTGGTCTATCCGCACTATTATCCACAACCGCACCAACAACCGTCCTATCCCAGCTTTCCCACATACATGCACTCTCCTCCACCACACCCTTGCGTCAATGGACCCATGTTCAGCCAGACACCTGGGTACGGTTCGAGCTATTACCCGTCACCGTACCCGATGGTGTTAGGGCACGGTCCAGGACCACCTCCGCGGCCGCAGATGCCTCCGCGACCTGGCTCCCAGCATTCAAACCCCCGCAGGCCGGTATCGTCCGGGCCAGGACCTACCTTGCACATTGAACGCCCTCGAAGGCCCATTCCCAAGCGTGCTGCTGTCTCTGATTATCCAAAGACCATTGTTGATGGATCGAATTCGGCCAAATCCACAAGGTCAAATTCTCGCGTGTGTGGTAAGTACATCACCCTCACACAGCGGAATCATTTTTTATCTTCTGTATTTATTAATTCGCCTGTTTGCTGACATGCATTATCAGAAATAATCTCACCTTCGACATCCACAGCCATTCGGGCTGCCACGCCCGGAGGACCACGGAGGATGCCAAAACAATCGGGTCCCGCCTTATGGGTTGGCAATTTGCCTCACGGGATCAGCATTGTGGACGTCAAAGAGTATTTCTCTCAGGGCGCCGCGGACCAAATCGAGAGCGTTTTCCTCATTTCAAGAAGCCACTGCGCATTCCTCAACTATAAAACAGAGGCTGCCTGTTCTGCGGCACAGGAGAAATTCCACGACTCTCGATTTCAAGGTTGCCGCTTGGTTTGCCGACTACGACCCAATGCACGTCCAGGAGAGTACAGGCAAAATTCGGGCGATATTGCAAGCATCGCCGCTGCGAAGAACGAGGAAAACGACAAGGCGGCTATTGCGAGTATGGATTTTCCGATACCGTCCCCCGATGAGAAGGTGCCCAATCGGTATTTCATTGTTAAGAGTATGACGGTGGAGGATTTGGAGAACAGCCGGCAGAGCGGTATTTGGGCGACACAGGCCCATAACGAGGTCAATTTGAATCTAGCGTATGAGGTGCGTTCTCTCTTTTCGTTTTTATTTTCATTTTGCCTTCTTAGTGACATCGCACTAATTCCCGATAGACTGCGGATAATGTATACCTCATTTTCTCAGCGAACAAGTCCGGGGAATACTATGGATACGCGCGGATGGTGTCGCCAATCCAAGAGGATGAAAAGCTGGCCCTGGAAATGCCTCAGCGGCCCAATCATATCGCTACGGAAGCGGAAGAGCCCAGCGTGACTCTGACGCAAGCCTCGTCCACCGCCCGCAGTGGTCGGATAATCGATGACCCTGTTCGGGGCACCATCTTCTGGGAGGCGGACACTTCATCTGAAGATGATGGAGAAAAAGAAGGAGACGGAGAAAAAGAGGACGCTGACGCAGCTTTGGCAGGGGTAACAGGAGCAGCTCTCAATGAACTTGCAGAGGTGGATGCGGATACAGATGCCAAAGGCAACAAGAATGTCGACGGGCCCGCGGCTGTTGCGGAAGATGCAGCAATGGCAGAAACTACTACAACTGCCGCTACTACTACAGCAGCAACAACAGCAGGAAGCCAGACCATTGGACGACCATTCCGGATCCAATGGCTGTCCACTGTGAAAGTACCATTCTATCGCACGCGGGGACTACGCAATCCGTGGAATGCCAACCGGGGGGTAAAAATCGCCCGGGATGGCACAGAGATTGAGCCCAGGGTCGGGGCACAGCTGGTGGAACTTTTTCACCTTCCGTCGTCGGGAGCGACTACGTCTTCGTACCGGCTTCCGAATTGATACCGACAACAAGAAAGAACAACGCAATAACTAGAAAAAAGCAACCAAAAAAAAAAAAGAACAAAAAGGTTGAAATGCACGACAATAAGAGAAAAAGCAGATGGGATTCGGCCACTTTGGGACGTCTACAGTGACATGCGTACCCGACCAGGCAAAGAACGGATAGAACTTGGTACACGGAATATGGTCTATGGAAGATTTATGGTTTCTAGACAGAGTATCTATCTTAAGAATGAAATTGGTTCTTTTGACTTCGGTGGATTCATGGATGCGTGGTGTGTATGTCTCCATAAAATGTCTCCATAAGTACCGCCACCATCTGCAGGAGCACGAGTATGTGCCTGTGGTGTGTTGCATTGGATGTAACTTGACATGGAAGACCATGGCCCAAATGGTCTGACCATCGGACGATCAGTGATTGGTGTGTGTATGTGTTCGGTGTATGTGCATCATATGGTCTGGAAGGAGTATCTGCGCACGGGGGACGATGCCTGGTACGGCCCCAACGTGCTTGGAACGGAGTCTATCTGTCTCTGACATGGTGAATAGTAGTGATTACTATCTACATCTAGAGTATTACTGGTAGTCATCCCAGGGATGCTGTAACCGCAACGGGAAATGCGGGGAAGCGTCGTGGCCAACAGCGATCAGCGGGCTCTGATTGGTTGATTCTGCTCCCAGAGATTGGGTGATGGTGATCCGGAGGACCGGGGGTGCCCCAATAGGAAGCTTAGCAATTGTACCCTGTGTACGGAGAACTGTTTCAGGACGGAATTATTATGAATTGGCAGTTGAGGAATACAGAGAGTGATGGATGAGGGAGGGCAATGCTCTATCTATCCAGGGCACAGTATCACATCATAGATAGGGATAATATGTAGGTACCCCGGCGGTGGCCTGAGGTGAGCCAAAAGGGGCTAGACCCATCGCAGAGAGGGGTTATGTAATTGTGGGGAGACGGTGGACGAGGTTATTTATGATCCCATCACTTTCTGACTCTTCTTCATCTTGATTCTTGTGGCTTGTCTTCATCTTGTATCCATCTCAATACTATTCCAATAACCTCAGCACCATTCTTTTAAACGACTATCCATTTGTCCGTTTTTCTATCGTTTCGTATTCTACCTCTGAGCTCCGTTCATCCTATTTGGTCCAGGGAGGCTCTCTCGGGTTCAATTCTGTTGGTCGTATTGAAGCAGGTAAGTGTCCTTGTTCCTGTCCAACAAGCCACAACTTTTGTCTCTGTCGCCACTCTACCGTTAGCGGTACTAGAACTACAGCTAACCGTTACCAGATTCTCCCGTGCATTCTCTACCCGCATTCCTCATCTTCCGTCTTTCCTCATCCCTCGGGTTGTCTTTTGACGTCACCGTCTGAGATCGTTCTATAAAACGCCTTTCATAACTGAACATCGAACACACAATCGAACCCGAATCTTCACCATGTCCAACGACCGCGCGACTTCTCCCATCTCCGTCCCCTCCTCCCACCAACGCCGCGCATCTCTCGCCTCCTTCTCGTTTGGTAGTCCCCCAGCTGCCAACGCTGCCAACGCCTCCACCGCTCCCCAGCAGCGGAGACTCTCCATCACCACCCTCGGTCTAGCGGGCTCTCCCACTCAGACCTCTCCTTTCAACGGCAGACACTTCAGAGGCGGTAGTGTTTCGAGCTCGGTGGGATCTAACCCCACCTCCTCTGAGGACTCGATCAACGAGGAAAATGAATTGTCTGGTGCCGCGCCTACCTCTCCTTTCGCCCGGCGGGTCTCTTATGGTGCGCAGGCGCTGCGTGATGTTCGGAGGGGGAGCGTTAACAACGGTACGTTTCTTGACTCTTTGGCGTCTTTGATCGTCTAGCTAACTTGTCGGCAGACGAACGCTTCAACTGGTCTGAAGCTCTACGCACCCGGGCCGAGCGTGCTCCATCCCTGAGTGCTATGCAACAGAACCAGAATGCGGCCAGCGTGAACCGTCAACGCGAGCAGGAACGTGCGGTTCAGATCGCCACGATGGAGCAACCCGTGCGAGAGATTCCACGGCAGCCCAAGCGCAACAAGCCGGACTTCTTCCAGGAGAAAATCCTGCGAGGGGACTTTATGGACTGAGGTGTATCTATCTACGTCTTCTGTTTCGTCTTTGTTTGTCTTTGATTTACTGGGATAAGGAAAAGTGTCGGGAAAAGTCCTTTTCTCTTTAATTCCCTTTTTACGAACAGACACGGCCAGTTCTCCTAGATATCAAGCGGTTCTGCCGATGTCGATTTTGGCGAACACGGTCCATGCGGTTTACAGCGAGGTTCTGGGATTAGCGGAGTTATCTGGCAACTCGGTACGATTTATGGGCATCTTCTGATTTGTATGGGTGCGTTATTTCTTTCTACTTCTATATGTCAGCCCTGCTGGTCAGACTGTCTTTCCATGTTTTATCTTTCACCAGACTGCCAATAAGCAGATTGTATATGAATGTTGATTTCAGAATGAGAAACAACAGATACCTTGGCTTCACTGGGTATCTAGATCCACAACATAAGTGTTCCATTTCCAACACTTGGACATGTCTTGGGCAGTAGTAAATATATATATATCCATGCCAAACATGATATATGCATTAAATATGCCAACTTGGTCAAAAAAGTCTAAATTCTACATGAAACCGCCCTCTATGCCCATGTCTATCCTTTCCATCCTCATTTAAACCAAAAATCACCACTTAGCAACAAACTAGATTTTCTCAACGCCTCCCCATAATGAAACAACAAATAAATCTTCAAAACACACCCAATAGTCAACCCCGCCAAAAGACTACAATCCTCCCCACCCCCAGATTCAAATAAAGCGGTGGCGAGAAAGTAACAGCACCACACGCTAACGCACTTCTCGTAAAGTCCGTCGCCGCGAACACATTCGCCGCATGCTGCGGATAACATCCCGGCATGTACAGAAGCACATTGCATCAGAATAAGCACGCAGCCTGGGTAGGTGACGATTCCTATTGCCGGCACGATCCGGTAGATTTCTGGGCGTGCGGTCCAGCCGAATTGGAATAGGCCGATGGAGGGAGGAGGGGGGAGGCAAGCGAATAGCGTGGGGATTAGTATGGTTTCGGGCTTGGTGGGAGCTTTTTGGGATCTGGTTCTTGGGACGTTGGTTTTGTAGATATATGTTATATATTATAAAGATGATTGTTCCCACCACGATGGCAAGGAAGGCGGCTCCCATCTCGCCGAGGTTGAAGCCGTACATTCCCTGGTAGACGATGGGGAATGCCTCGAGGAATGAATAGCGGATCCCGTATGTGAGGAAGGTATAGCAGTTCAGGAATAGGATTGCCGGGTCGAGGAAGGTGATCGTCGAAGGTACAGGGAGGGATTCGCGCACGACTGTGTGGAACGAGATGCCTTGTGTGATTTCGGCTGTTGCTTTATAATTTCTGTCATTGTTTTTATTTCTCCGTTCAACTTCTCTAACCGTCTCGTCCGTTGATATAGGATCGTCGTTGGACTCGTCTCGGGCAAGGACAAATAAGAAGAACCAGAATCGGCGCAGCAGCAATTAAAATTGCCCATATCGAAAACCGCCATCCAAGAACTGGAATCGCGAAGCCCGGGGCCAACATCCTAATCGCAGGCGCGCAAAATATACACTGCAGCCAACTCGTCATTGCATGCGGAAGGACATCAGACGAGTAGACATCCGCTACCGACACACCCCCCCGTGGCTAGATAGGGACTAGCGGGGGATATAGAAACCTATTCCCGTGGAGGTATGGCAATTGGGATGCTGGTGATACAAAAAAGGGCGAACATTAGGGCGTAGGGGAGGTGCGGCCGATCTGGGGGACTTCGCTTAGCGGGCTGAACAAGAATGGGACCTGTGCCATAGCTGTATTCATTAGTTGATACCGTTGAGATCGGAGATAAATGGACATACACATAGGGCAAGTCCTAACGAACCCTCCGCTCTATTAATCCCAAACTCCTCCCCAAACGCATTCTCGCTCAGCGTATATATCGGCGCTGCCAGCTACACCACAGAGCTATAAGCTCTGATGACAATGCCACGAATGCCTTTTTTGCTCGGGACTAGTTCTGCGGGTTCTCTTTGTCGTCGTCCGAATACCAGTTTACCAGGATGGTGTTGTTGTGTTGGTGTTGGAGCTTCTCGCATTGGTGGTCGTAGTCACCCTGTTCTTCGTCGTATCGTAGCCAGGATGGATTGCATACTGCCCTACAACGCTGTCACGGGCGAGATTCGCCATCTCGGTTTATGTTTTGGATATAGTCAGTATATGCTGTATAAAAAGCAGCGACGGAACTACTTACCCTTGAGAGTCCGTAATTGACCTTGACAGGCCAATTGACAGATGCGATCTTAGAGGTGCAATTTCTGAACATGAATACTGACAAACTGGTTGATTTCAAATCTTCTCATGTTTATCAATATTGAGAAGATTCTACTGTTCTTACATGGAGACGTTTGGAGGCATTGACGGATTTCTGTAGAGTTACCTCTAATACCTTCAACAATCGCATCATTGTGTTTAACTTAGAATAGGTGTATATTTTTCTTTACAAAGGTCAGCATATATGTCAAGACTTTCCCCAATAATCCTCAATATTGCCCATTGTTCGTTTCCTTTTATAAGGCGAGCCCACAGTTTTACCGCGGCGTAGGCTAAGTGAAGGCAGTCGGATGGAGATACAGGACCAGGGCACAGGTCTTCGTCTCCCGATGTTCTGCCCTCTTCAACGATATCGCTTATCCAGTTGATCAAGCGAATCTCATGTTCTAGGAGCAAGTCAATACAGCTCAGTGTCATGGGCAAAGTGCATCCAAGTCGTAAATACATACCATCAAGAGATCTCCTGGTTCGGCACTCGGATATACAATGCAACCATTTGCTGATGAAAACTGCGAACTCCATGCCGCAAAGTGAGTGCTGTATGCTCGATACGTACGTATGACCCCGAGAAACAAAACTGATCCCCAGTTTTACCGGTATACTCAAGGCATGTGTCGCATGCAAGATTGCCGGAAGAAGATGAGGACCGCCAGGTAAACGAGGCAAATCCAGAAGTTTGTTAGCAATCTGCTCTGGATCTCGGGACCTCAATGTCCCGTATGAGCCTATATTGAAAGCAAGTCGAATATATGCTAAGCCAAGTAATACCGTTGACGTGAAAGGAACGGGGCCGTTTGGATTCCTAGGGTCAAGACTTGATTCAGGGGCTCGTTGCCATTGGGACGTCCATGCACGGAGGGAATTCCTGGATCAATTAGTAATTAAAGTGCAGGGAGTAATAGGTATTTCTTACCTGATTTCGTCCTTTTGGGAGAGCAATAGAGGGTGTTGTCCATCACTATTGAAATGGAAAGCCTGATACATAAGCAAAATTCGTTGTATTAGAGCGTGTAATAGGATATAGTTGGCCAATGTAGATGGAACCGGCTGCGAGTCGATAGAACTTGGATCTTGGGAAATCCGAGCCAACTGAGCGAGAGCATCTTGGAACCGCATCTGTTCTTGATGGCCTGGGCCACGAATCGTAGCCCACCTTTCGTAGGAAGGAGCAAGCCATTCCATACAAGAACATGGTAGACGAAGATTTATTTCATCGCTCAGGATGACTGGGGGCACGTTGAAAGCTATACTCTGGAGGTTGAGAAAGGCAAAGGAAAACAACTTAATTCTCCTCTGAGATTCCTGTTCCACCCAGACATGCCAGTCTGTGGTGGCATTTTGCAGAGCTTCGTCATCCTCATAAAGGCGGCTTTCTCTCACGCACCTTGCTAAAAAGCTCTGGAGGTTGAATGCTTCTCGCACAATGTCTGGCTCGCGGTGCCAGGTTGCGAAGAAAATAAGATAAAGAGCACAGCGCGCCTCGCGCATTAGTTCATTGTATGAGTCATGGCGAGAATCTGTCAATGGCTCGGTGGTACGTGACGAGAGGTTTCGGTTAGTTATTTTTCTTTCCATTTCCAGCGCTTTGTCCTGAAGAATCGCCTTGGCCGCGTAGAATAGTAGAGTTCCCTTTCGATATTCATGCCGATATTGAGCTCCAAGTGCGGCCATGGCTAGGATAATTTCTGGATCACAGTTATCTAGCTTAAAAGTCGGAATGTGTACAAGCGCAGCATGAGGATAGAATCCATCAAAAAAGGCATTTACAAAGCGCGTTAAAGAGTGGGGCGATGGCATGACGAAATTAGTTACCGTGGTTTGAAATTGCACCAGCGACTGGAGCAGGCGGCTTCGGTGTTCCTCTGTGATCTTGAGAACAGGGAAAGTCAAGACACCAAACTCCCCTAGAGTTATGTCAGAATCCCGTTTCTGTCAAACATGGCTAGAGGGAAGTGAGGTTCACCAACAGCATCCCGTTCGACCGGAAACTGAGTAAGAGGATGGTTCTGTTGTGAAGAAGCGGAGTATTCTTGTCGTTCATGACTGACAGAAGAAGTAGGCAAGAGATGGTATATAGGCTCTCTAACCATGATCCGTGAGATATCAAATTCTGATGGTAGGGCCCAGTCGGATGTGAGACCTAGGCTGTGGCTGAAGTATTCAAAGTCTTGCAACGGATCATATGCATCAAGTAGTGACCCATCCCCTGCAGCAGGTTAGCTCTATTTACATCAGTGCCATCAAATTAGACTTCATACCTGCAGACTGATATTCTGTCGATTGTCCCTGCTGCTCTACGGACTCAGAAGGGGTATTTCGGGTACCAGGAAGACCCCAAGAAATTGGCTCGATAAAAGCAGCATTAGAATTGCGCGACTCACTATCTTGGGCATCACTACTATTGCCAGTCATTGGGGTCGTCAATGAAGTTTTTGGAGAATGTGCGATGCTCTGATGACGCTTCAAGAGATCACGTCTGGCATAGGATGCACCGCATGTACATTCATACGGTTTCTCATTAGTGTCTAAAAGGTCCTTAATATTTTTGATCTAAACATTTTTTGGGGTGCGTATTGGCAGTAGTACTTACGAGTTCGGATATGCCGTTGAAGGTGTTCATGGCGGCGGAAGTCACGTTTGCAATGTGGACAAGTTCGGGGCTTTCTTTTGCCAACTGGAGTAATCTCCGGAGTCTGTCCAATTGAAGATGGATCCATAATTTATTGAATTATGTGCTTAAAGTTCTTAACTTCGACCAGTCTTTGCCATATAATGTCGGAGGCTTGGAGGTTGCAGGTTGCTCTCCTACCATTGAAGGATATATTAGTAAGCCGGAGTCGATTGGAGGTGTTGGAATTTGCCCTAAACGTCTCCAAATGCCCCATTCTCAAATCATGGCATTAAAGTGATTCGGGCTGCAGGATTGCGTGGGTGGGACAATGTTTATTGATTCATTCCTACCACGTTGACATGGCCGCTTCCTATAACCATTTTGCCAAGAGGCTTCGGGAGCGAATTCCAGGGAACCGGCCGATTTGGATCGCTCTCGCAGTTCCTGGATTAGCATTTCCAGCTATGAAAGTCGAGATTGAGGTGGTAGCCATCAAACAGTAGAAGATGACTTGGTGACTTGTCGGTAGCGAACGGTCCAGTGTCGAAAAACTTGCATGCTTACTATTTAGTTCGTTCTTCCAGTTCCACGGCCTTCGGGCAGATTGCATGGCATAGGGCTCTACTACGGCTTAGGATCAGATAGTAACTAACTACAATTTCTCGGTGGTCGCAGGCGGAAAATATCGATTCACATTCTATAGAAAATACAGTGAGAATCTATGTATAATTTAAATATTTACATCGACTCAAACTAAACCAATTTTCTTCCGTGTCGACTAATGAAGCGTAATACTTTCTCGTCGGCTAACCCCGTGTGAACGTATCTGCCAACTGGATCAGTATGGGATGCCGTTGGTCAACAGCTGGAACTGATCGTATCCCTTAGTTGAGATGTTCATGTACGATTTGCGAATGAGTTCTCGCATAAATTCGGCAGCTTCTCTCTCACTCTTCTCAAGCACAAACCGGTCGCGGAAGTTCTTTAGCGTATCAGGCTTGAAACACGGCAGGCCACTGTCAAGCATCAACGACACAATGTGGGTCAACTTTGTGCAGTACGGACGCGAAGCGAGGAAGGCCTTCACCACAAGAGACTCGAACCACCGATATGGCTGCGTATTAGTAATGTGATGTGAGCCTGTTCCGGCTGCATTGGCATGTGTTTGAGGGATACCGCCCATTACGGCAATCATCTCAGATGTTAGCTTGAAAGGTGCGCGTTCAAAGCGTACACCTCCCGGAGCAATGTCGAAGCAGAATCCGAAATCGATATGTATGATGTGGCCAGCATCGTCGACCATGATGTTCCCGTTATGGCGATCCTTGAATTGCAGCAGATATGTTATCAAGGAATACGCAGCCATACTCTTGACAAAATTCGTACGCGCCTCCTGAAACCTGATCGAATCCTCCCCTCCATACTTGGAGACAAAGTAATCATAAAGGCCGTTCACCGCTTCGCGACCAAGCATGTCACGAGATATCGAATTCGGAAGAACGTCAATAACTCCGCAGCCGGGAGCGGTGGAAGTGACTCGGTACGGGAATACCCATACATCCAAACCAACGCTGGAAAAGATGCTCCGGAATGCAGCGATCATCTGTAGAGCCAGCATGTCTTGACGACAGTCGTCACCGACCTTGAAGATGGCTGACTGCCAGACATCATAGGTCTCCAAGTTTGAATCCGATGTGGAATCCTGAGCCCCAGCCAGTTGCTGCTGGTTTAAACCAGGAGCACCTGAAGCATCAGGAGTGCCCGGCCCGTCATACCTGACTCTTGTCTTCTGAATTCTGAATGTCGCCATATATGGGGCCTTTGCGTGACTTTGTAATGGTTTACCGGATTTGCGGTCTATTCCAACTACGGCGCCATCCGGGTTACTTGGAAGATAGACGCCAACTTCCACCTTGATCTTCCGCAGTTCTTCCTCGATCTTTTCCTTCTTTTCGGGTTTACTCTTTTTGATGTAAGGACGAAGTTTCCCTGATATACCGGTGATATCATTGAAGAACGAGAATTCCCTTTCATAGAATTCTCGTTCTTCATCAGAGAAACTTGAGATCAAGGCTTCCATGAATTTGTCCAAGGTTGGTTTGAGGGGATCCGGCTGTTATTTTACAGCGTCAATGAACGAGCCAGATATGTAGGGAGTTGTTGATCGTTTTTGTACTTACCACCTGAGCATCTTCGTCTTTGTATGAATTTGCCTTCATATTCCATATGACCTGATGTGCGAATAGCTGGGACTGCTTTGCCGTCTCGAGGATGTAGCGCTCCACGTAGCCCAGCGTATCGTACCTGAGGGCCTGCACCAACTGTGGGACAAAGTAGAAACGGACGTCTACTGGGTGACTCTCCAACGCCTTCATGGCATATTGTAAAATGAACGGATGGTTGCCATATGCAGGCAAGAAGTACGTGAGAGCTTCCGTAGGGTTAACAGGGGCCCAGTACAGCAAATACTGTTTGTGGTCAGCGATAGGAACCTTAATCCTGAGAAGAACACCGAACGAACCTTGAGTTGTGACGAGACATCCGGGGGTAAGGATGAGCCAAACATTATTTCTAAGCCATTTGCTTCATCAAGAGCCTTCTCTGAGAAATTGAGTAGTAGCCAGCGGATATCGCTTCTCAATTTTGCGGATGAAAGGCGAGTAGCAAGCTGAATAGCCAATCCCGGGTTTTCTTCCCAGGCCAGCCACAAGAGAGACGCAGCTTCCTATGGATATAATTAGCATGCGTCCTGACAAATTAAAAGGACGGAAAGTCAAGCAGTAACATACCTCTGCAAGGTTTTTACCTCCCGAAGCCGGGCCCATAAAATGCTTCCGTTCCGGCTCTAGAGGGTATAGCCAAACTTTCAGACGTGATCGTTCATTTTCAATGAACATCTGTAAAAGTTCTTGTTTCGCGTGCAACGACTTGTATGGTCCATGAGTTTGACCAGCGATACCGGCAACGTTTTTCAATGCCGAAGCAACATCATCAAGTATTTTGTCCTCGGCCTTGAGCTGCAGTCGATTACCACCAAATGACCACCTGGAATACCATGTATCAGCAATGTTCCTTCCAGGCCTAGCGGAATTATGACGTACCTAGGCGGGTGTTTGAACCAACTTAGAGCAGCCGAAAGAATCTGATCCTTGAGTTTCCATGAAGCGACCTGGTCCTGCGAATTGAAATGTTTCAGAACCTTTAGACCAAACAAGGTGATGCGGAAGTGAATCTCTCTAGCCAATGGATGGCCGTGTGTCTCCAAGAGTCCCACGGTCGTTGTTCCGATCAAACGACAGAACAATCGCCTACTCTGAGGCTTGCCCAGCCTCACGGCACTAAAGTGGCTCTCAAAGAACTGAAGAACATGGGAGTGAGGTGACAGAATGTTCTGGGCTTTTTGTTGCTTTTTGAGTAGAAGCTCTTTATCGGTCGGCAGAAGCTCGATTTTTGCGTAAAGTGGATCAACATAACTTTTGCTGTTAGTACCAAGCGTACTCACTTCTGAAGAGATCGAAGAAACGGGAGTACTTACTCGAAAGAGGGGTTAAACAATCCCCTTCTGCGCCGTATCGTCTCTTCCCAGCCTTCCATGACCTCTACCATGATTCTCGACTCAATTTCAGGGTTCTCATTCATGGTCCCAAGCCAAAGAGAGACACCCAAGCTCATCGATTCTTTTGAGAATATTTGGAACGGTAAAGCAACGAAATAGTGGACTATCGAGGGCCTGGCGTCCTTTTCGCTGCAAAGTATAGCAGCTGCTTGCCTCAGTACATCTCGAACCTCAATGAAGGAAACATTCTTCCCAGTGTTGGCCTGTTCGTATAGGCGGGAAAGTAGGCTCTCGACGTTCTCAACCGGTCCTGACGAGTCAATAGCGGCGTGTTTGTCTGGAGCACCACTAAGTTAGAGAAGGCGGGTAAAGCAGGAAGCATCAAAGCACATACTATTATCCCCTGCAAAATTGAACCCCGGGCTCTCCAGCGCAGGCATGACAGGGTACCGGTATTTCTGTCGTGAGCTGTATTGGGCAACGAATTCGGAAGCGACATTGATTCTATTGATCCCATAGTTCTCAATCGATCCTAAATGCAAACGAGTTAGAGATAGTGGACTAAACTTAGCAGATTTCAAAGTACTCACCCAGTCGCCGATCGCTCTGAGGAATAAAAGAGCCCATATCGAGTGCGAAAGAACGGCCCAACGAAATATGTCCGTACCCACCATCATCCTCCGATTCAGATAGATAAGTCTAGCATTATGGTGAGTAAAATGTCTCTAATGAATGGAGAATTGGCAAGAGACATACCTGAAGCAATCCCTTGACATCTAACGGCGCTATGTCCATTACTGTGGCTACCCATGCCTTGGCACGCTCATGGAACATCTCCAGAGTCCCTCTTCTGAAGCCATAGTTATCAGGAAGGTCGACTTTCACGATTCCCCTGGGAGACGTAAAAGACGATTTCCATTCAAATTCATCAAGATCTTCTTCGAGGCAAGAAGACCACATGACGGTCAGCAGCTCAAGCAACGCAAATAGAGAATGCTTTTCACACAGAGCAGAAGGGCATTCTCTTATGATCTTATTTGCAGAGAGCACTGCGACATTCTGCACCCGTTCAATACGATGGCAGCACGCCACGAAGAAATCAGCCAATTGCTTGGACAAAAATGGAACCGAGAACTCCTCATGCTTTCCAGAGAGTGTCATTGTGAGGTAGCAAGAGACAACGTTTTCCGCAATCGCGTTCATGCAACTAGCCATTTCGATGGTAGCCAACGCCGGGTCACGGAAGTAGCTGAGAAACTTAGTACAGTTCCCCGAAGATGCCCGCAGACTTTCGAGCAGCAAAGAAGCATTCAGGAAAATCACTCTTGGATAATCTAATCGTTTGATTTCAGGTTCATGGTTGGCTATCTCGGTGATCAACATCTTCTTTTGTTCCAGAATGCGCTGAGGGCCCATTCCACGTCGGAGAATTGTGTTGAGCTCCACATCGCTTTCCAACATCTCCATGCGACTTTCAGGAACCAGGGGTGGGGAATGTTTCGCAAGGAGACGCAATTCTGTCATGTGGTCTCGAGCAACAGTTGAATTGGCTGATATCCCATGGACTGCAAGATTGAACCAGACGTCGCGAAACATAGACGATACATCCTCGTCATAATCCTCAGATTCCGAGGAATCTGCTACGGCCTTGCGCTTGGAGGACACAAGCAATGCCAATGGTCTGAGAAGGGGGACAATGTCACCAGGCGTCAACATAAATTCCCTTTGTCGTTCGTTTTCCAAATCCGTAGCATCGCCCTTGTTCACGATACTCTCAAGTAAATGAATCAGGTATATTCTGTAAAGGGGAGAGTTTCTGCTCAGAGTGATGGAGAGGTAAGACATTGCACTTTGGACTGCTTCCGCCACATTGCTACCACCTCTGGCCACGCCCTCACGGTAAACGCGGGCGTAAAATTTGAGTAAGAGTTGGAATTCGGCCTGTCCAGTGCTTGGTGCCAAAGCAGCTGTTTCCTGAATAAGGCAAGCATCTACCGCAGCATTTACTTTCCCCATCTTTTGCAGAAGCATTGATTGTGCCAGAGCACTGATCTTTTCGTCATTGCAGCTGTTGGCAATTGTCACGATGGCATGAATGACATTTCTATGAGGAACATTGTCTTCCTCTCCATTGACAGATAAAGAAATCACACTCGGGTCTCCAGGCTGTGGAAAAGGCACCAGAGGAGCAGTTTGCCCAGGCGCATCTACCACAGTTGGGTTCTGGTAAGACCTATCGGTGTTTGAACCTGCACTCAACACATTCCCCAACGAATAAAGCGTCGTGATGACGGCATCCTGAGAAAGGATACTCAAGACCTGGGCGAGACACCGTGCAGCCACGGCGATAATAGGCCCCGTTGGCACACCTCCTTGGACGATGAACCTCAAAAGGGAGCGAGTTCCAGCAGATGCACTGTTCGGCGACATCCTTGCAATTATCGCAACGCTTCTCAAAGCAGCTGTTCCGAGCTCGACACATGACATCTGGTTAGGATCTGTTAATGTATCTTCCAGCCATGAGAGGAGAGTATCGCTACTCGCGACATTTCTGCCCACGACAACACAGTTAAGAAACGCCGTCAGTGCAAGAGCTTTCACGGAGAATGTAAGTCGCTGCTGCCACGGAGAGCCGAGCTGTAAATAATCAAAACCGTCCTCCAGAAGATGGATCTCATCACTGGCGACTTTTGTCACACACTCAATGAGAGATATCTCGGCATCACCGTGACTCCTAGCGATGCCTACACCGTTCATGTATTCATCAAGAAGCTCATCCTCAGACGATTCTTGAGGGCCAATAAGAGACAACGCGCAGGATTTGACGAAGCGCATTAGTCCTTCTTGCAGGAGTATGGCTCCCAGGGGTCGCCCATGGGCAGCATAGCGCCGGGAGTACTTTCTCCATTCTCGAAAAAGAGGGTCTGTTGCACTAGCGTTGCGAACAATAGAAGAAGCAGTCTCAACATTAACCATCAACCTCTCTGAAAGCATCAATCGCAAATGTTCCACGATCTGCAGTTGTTCGCTCGCGGTCCAGAAAGAAGTATGAACTGCCGAGGCCTCCAAAAAGCCAACCAGCGAAACAACAATAGATAGTATGTTAACAGATCCGTGCGCAGCGCCATGGTTATACGTTGCGGAGTCACGGCTTTGGACGGCAGCCGCAGCATCGACAGCTTCCGCACAGCTGCATAGGTATTCGTTGACTGCATAGAAGACGGTATCACGTAACGATGGATAATTTGCCCCCAAAGAAAGCAAAGCAGTTGCAAGATTGTAAGTAAGGGACTCCCACGGAGACGGTTTGACGTTCTGCAGGAAAGGCGAGGCACGAAAGACCTGGCTGTGGGACTCAGGGAGGTACTGAGAGAGTTGCGCAACTAATCGGGAGGCGTGATTCAGTTCCTTCACTGAAGAGGAAGCCTTGCAGAGGCAAAAGAGGACATCTAGTTCACGGATACCCTATACAGGTTAGTTTTGCATTCCAATAGTTAGGAAGAATGCGCACCATAGGTACTCGCGATGTCGGGGTCCTATTCTGTAACCCATTAGGCTGTTCATTGCTTCGGCGCTGACATTGTTCTGTTAGCCGCGTAATGTCGGAGTCTTCATCAGCGGCCGATTCCTGCACTGCTAAGTTTGCAAGCTTCTCCAATGCGGAGTGCCTAATATTTGTCGGGAAACTATATTGCTGTGAGCAATGTAAATCGTCTGGGATAGAGACATAACGATATCTTACTCGTCCATTGTGAGCGAGCGAGCATCACTCGCCGTAGAGGGCGCTGCTGAGAACCTTTGGATAATATAACCAATGCCGTGATGAGGATCCCTGAGGATGCGGTGGTGGTAATGACAATGGAGGTTCAGAGCTTCTTTTTCGTACCCCTGGAACTAACCGACTCACTCCGCCGGATCCACGTGCACTCGAACTACAGAGTACGCACTATACATTTAATTGCGTCGCGACAGCTTGTTCTGAATTATCGCATATTCTTCCTGCGAATTGATCGAGAATCGGCCTTGCGGCAACTGCTGTGTATTCATGAGAGTCAAGTTCATGAAGGAAATGATACATTCATTCTTGTAGTTATATCTAAACTATGACATAACCTTCTAGAAGACTTGTCACTTCCAAAAATAAGATCCAATGCTACATATTGGCACGTTGGGCATAATGTTTCGCAATTCCAAACGTAATGAGCGCAATGGGTTCCGGTCACTTTATCGGTACTCTGCGTGAAGGAAAACTAATAGGAAGGAGTCTGGTACGCGTTGCGGAACTCCATCTTTACTAAGTTGGGAAGGGGTTGACGCAACAGAAAGAGCGAGCCTTCCCCATTCTCTTCCTATCCACAACCCGACTCTTTGCAACCGATTTGTAACTATAGCTTTTTATATTTCGCCTACTGCAATAAGTGTCAGTGTTACGGACAGATTCCAATTCTGAAAGTTCAATAATCTGCTCTTCTGTGCTTATCTATTGGTTCGATATTCTTTCCCCCTCTGGCTCTCGAGGCACAGCCAACCAAAATGGCGCCGCAAAGCGAGCAGAGCTCTCTGAAACGTGGCAGGGTAATTCTTGACTCAATTCTTTGCGTATTTTTGTCTGACACTGCTAACAAACCTGTTTGTTCTCATAGGCCAGTGTCGATCAAGATTCGCAAGACCAGAAGAAGCCGCGGCGCTCGGAGAGACTCTCCAGAATTCAGCCAAGAAACACTCCGGTCGAACAAGAATACCTGCCTACACCGGTGACTCGACAAAGTTCAACCGTTACAGATGCTCGAAACGAGACAACGGCTACTCCCATGGATGAAGTTAGCCAAGGCCGTGACCAAACACCAATCAGTTCGGAGCCACCCGAGGATACCCAACCTGAGGACACACAAGCTTTCTCGCAGTTTGTCTATCCGCCCAGGGCATTTGCTGATGAAGTAGAGGATGAGAAAGCGGAGGGCGTCTGGGGCTACCTGATCCCACTCGATGATGCGGTCCAGAGTGCACTTCCGCTAACAAAGCGGGACAGTTGCGAAGGTCCCAGGAACAAAGGGGACAAGGGGCAGGGCAGGAATGGAAAGAAAGGCATTTGCCGTCCCGGTGGTTATTTAATTGGTCGTCACCCGGAATGCGGTAGGTGATCATGTCCATCTACTGTCGAGAGTGCCTGCTAAGGAGAATCAGATGTGCTCCTTGAGACCCCAACGATATCCAATCGACACTTTTTGTTGTTCTCGGAGAACAAAAAGGGTGATGTTGTCGCAATTTTGCAAGATTTGTCCACCAATGGCACCTTCGTCAACGACGCTATCGTTGGACAAAACAAGCATCGCGAGCTTGAGGACGGTGACGAGATCAGCATTCTGAATGAAGCGCGCTTCGTTTTCAGGTATCCGAAGTCTAGGGACACAAATGGTTTCCGGCAACAATATAGGATCCTCCAACAACTTGGAAAAGGGCATTTTGCAACCGTTTACCTGTGTGCCAACAGAGACACCGGAACCCAGTACGCCGTGAAAGTGTTTGAGAAACGCCCAGGTGATTCCCAGAAATCGCAGGCGGACGCCTTGCAGAAGGAGATAGCCCTTTTGATGAGTGTCAATCATGAGAACCTTCTCTGTCTCAAAGATACATTTGACGAAAGTGACGGGATGTATCTTGTCATGGAAGTCGCTTCGGAAGGTGAACTATTCAACCTAATAGTTAGCAAGCAAAACTTGTCAGAAGATGAGACGCGTCATGTCTTTAAACAATTGTTCGATGGTTTGAAGTACTTGGTGAGGCACACAACCTTCGGGCTCGTAGTCCACAGATACGCTAACAAGACTTCTAGCATGATCGTGGGATTGTTCATCGAGATATCAAACCAGAGAACATTCTCCTTTCCGACAAGAAATTGTCTGTGAAGTTGGGTGACTTTGGACTCGCAAAGATAATTGGGGAAGACTCTTTTACGACAACACTGTAAGTCAGGAATCCTGGGGCCCCTTGAACAATAGCGCTGATTTGTCTCCATAGATGCGGTACGCCGAGCTGTAAGCTTCTCCTCCTCGATCAAATTATGTCAGAATACTTACCACTATTGTCTCATTAGATGTTGCTCCTGAGATTTTGCAGGACACACACCATCGACGATACACAAAGGCTGTCGATATCTGGTCCCTTGGTGTTGTGCTCTACATCTGTCTTTGTGGATTTCCCCCTTTTTCGGATGAGTTGTTTACGCGACAGAACCCGTATACTATGGCCCAACAGATCAAGATGGGACGTTTTGATTATCCATCTCCATATTGGGATTCTGTGGGCGACCCAGCCTTGGATCTCATAGACAGGATGCTTACGGTCAATGCTGACCAGCGAATCACGGTGGAGGGCTGCTTGGAACATCCATGGCTTCTAGAAAAATCCCCCAGTCTCACTGATAGCACCGACGGGCTGACTGGAGCTCTGGGTAATCTCGACTTCTCGAAGCGCAAAGTTGAACGTGAGCGAACGTTGCTCAGTACCATGAATGACGTTCGATTCAGTGAACGTGCGGAAGAAGGCGGCGCCCCTGTGAAGATTTTCCACAAAAATGAAGCCGGTAAACGAGTTTCTAACCAACCTTCCCAAGTTCTCGTTCATCAGAGTCAACAAGAAGCTCACCCTGACGAAAATAGCGCCCCTCAAGATTTTGCCAATCTTGGAGAGCGAGGTGACCCGCTTCTTTTTGAAGAAGAACCAACGAGTCGCTATCCATAGACTTGCTGTGCGGGTATTGCTCTCTGGACGTCACACTCTCTTACTTTCACTCGCTCTAACCCCCTCACTTACCCTCTCTCCCTCTGCATCTCTCTGTATCAACTTTTAGCCTTTATTTTTAATTAGCACAGTCAGCATTGTTGCTGCTGCCATTGACAGTGTAAGAGGATTACTATGGTCTACCTGTTCGCATTGGGACAATTTGAATATGATCGGCCAAGGGATACTTACATTATGTTAGAGAGAACTTGTTAGGTTAAAAATGGCGTCTATGGTCTGCTTAGGAATACAACATGTTTTCATTATGACCTCCCTTTAACTTGATATATGCAGACATACTATTTACGAGACCCGTAGCGTAGCTCTACCGCTCTAATCATACTGACTGCTAATTCCCACTTCGTTTTTGAAATCGAGCAATGGCAGGAAATGGTGAGAAGGAGGGGGGAAGTTGCCTTGGGTACGGATGCTTCGATTAACAAAGGTTGGCAACTCAAAAAGCTTTCATCCTGCCATAAATGTTTCTTTATGGTTTGCTTCAGGATACAGTGTTAAATCTGACCCTGTCACAGCCTATAGGGACGGGCATACAAGTATATACAAGGTTTCAATCTTCGCCGCGGGCAACAGAAACCCATCAAGCAAAGTGGTGTGATGTCGGAACCTAGAATCCTGCGCTATGTTCCCTACCTGCTATGAAAATGGACATAGGGGCCGTCCTTGTCAAATACCGGGATACATAATTATTTTGTGTCAATTGTCCCATTCATTGCCTTTGATCTCCCATAATGATCCATACTTGTAGTCATCGGAGTTGAAGTGGCCATTATTCGCTGCGCCGTCCAGGGGCGGTGCGTAACGTGTGACCCTGTAAATACACTGTATTTACAATCTACTCTGCAAAGTTAATCGGTGGAGTTTAGGTAAATCACCGGCCCCTTCTGGTTAGTAGTGCTCCAGGTCGGTGCCTGATACATACAGAGTACAGTATACAATACTATGTGTATTACCCCGTATATTACACCGGTCGAGAACTGCTCCAGATAACACTTTTTCCCCTTTCCGCCACGATACTAATAAATAATATCTTCTGCTTGTCAACTTCGTGGTTCAGTTGTACAATACCCATTTTAATTGTCGCCAATTCCTGTGAGGCCTTGGTGAGTGCCTCCACCAAGAGACACTCCTCTCTCCCTTTTCTCTTCTTTACTACATCTGTCCGTCACCGCAGCTATGGGATTTCTCGCAGTCGTTCTGGAGAAGCTCTCCGAACTTCACTCGACCCAGTCATTATGGGTTCTCACCTCTGTAGGCCTGTTGGCCCTGTTCAGTGTGTCGGTCATCGTCAATGTCTTGCGACAGATTTTATTCAAGAATCCCCATGAACCTCCCGTGGTTTTTCACTGGTTCCCCTTCGTTGGTAGCACCATCAGCTATGGCATGGAGCCATACAAGTTCTTCTTCGATTGTCGCGCGAAGGTATGTGTTTCATTGCTCTTGTCGATCCTGATTTCGTGTTTCTCATTTGCATGCGCATTGTAGTACGGCGATATTTTCACGTTCGTTCTCCTGGGCAAAAAGACCACTGTTTACCTGGGCACCAAAGGCAATGAATTTATTCTCAACGGCAAGCTTCGAGATGTCTGTGCCGAGGAGGTCTACTCGCCGCTTACGACACCCGTGTTTGGTCGCAATGTTGTGTATGATTGCCCCAACTCCAAACTCATGGAGCAGAAGAAGGTACGTAGAATGACAGCTAGTGCAGACGAAACAACTTTGTTAATAGGATGTGCAGTTTGTCAAGTTCGGTCTTACTTCCGAGGCTCTTCGGTCCTACGTCCCTTTGATTACCGCCGAAGTCGAAAGTTTTGTCGAGGAATCTCCCGTCTTCCAGGAACCCAAGGGTATCTTCGATGTGTGCAAGACAATTGCCGAAATCACGATCTATACCGCGTCGCGCGCCCTCCAAGGAAAGGAAGTCCGAGACAGATTCAATTCCACATTTGCGGAGATGTACCATGATCTTGACATGGGCTTCGCTCCCATCAACTTCATGCTCCCTTGGGCTCCTCTCCCTCACAACCGAAAACGTGACGCCGCTCAGAAGAAGCTGACTGAGACGTACATGGAAATCATTAATGACCGTCGCAAGGCCGGTGGCAAGAAAGACTCTGAAGACATGGTTTGGAACCTCATGTCGTGCACTTACAAGAATGGCACCCCTGTCCCCGATGAGGAAATCGCACACATGATGATTGCCCTGTTGATGGCTGGCCAGCACTCCTCTTCTTCTACTGCATCCTGGATTCTCTTGCGCCTTGCGACTCGCCCAGACATTGCTGAGGAGCTTTACCAAGAGCAACTCCGTGTTCTCGGTTCTGATCTCCCTGACCTCACATTCGAGAATCTGCAAAAGCTGGATCTCCACTCTAAAGTTATCAAGGAAACCCTCCGTATTCATGCACCCATTCATTCGATCATCCGGGCCGTCAAAAACCCGATGCCGGTGGATGATACTCCGTATGTGATTCCGACGTCCCACAATGTGCTTTCTTCGCCAGGTGTCTCTGCGAGAGATGAACAGTTCTTCCCTAAGCCTCTCGTATGGAACCCTCACCGCTGGGATGAAGTCGCTCAACCCAGCACGGAAGATGAGGAAAAGATTGACTACGGATACGGTTTGGTCAGCAAGGGCACAAATAGTCCCTACCTCCCGTTCGGTGCCGGACGCCACAGGTGCATTGGTGAGCAATTTGCTTATGTGCAACTTGGTACGATTCTTGCTGCCCTGGTGAGAATCTTCAAATTCCGCAACATGCCAGGAGTTGAGGATATCCCGGAGACGGACTATTCGGTAAGTTGCCGTATCTTGCGCTTTTTTTCTGTGAACTTCCTGACCTGATAATTGGATTCAGTCTTTGTTCTCGAAGCCTCTTGGCCAATCTTTTGTGCAGTACGAAAAGCGTGAATCTGCTACCAAGGCATGATTGGAGTTATTATGTGCTATTTACGGCAATTTCCTACTTAAACCCTTTTAATTATGGGCAGAACGGCGATATGACCAGCAACCCTAGATCTTTTATGAGTGCTGTCATCCTGCATTTTGAATCATCATTGACGAAAGATTGCTGGCTGTGTAGATTATTTGTTTCGTTTTCTGTTCACCGGACTGCCTTCTTTTTCCTGGCCGTACTGCAGTATGTATATCATTTTAATCATGTTCATGACCTATAGAGGATAATGAAGAATTCAGTACATATACTACTACAACTATGTTCTGTATCTGCTTGAACGCCACTGGGGTGTAGGTATAGGTAGACACTGGATAGTCAATTGGCTTATAACAATTCATACACATCAGGAAAAAAAAAAAAAAGACTGAGGAGCTAATATACAAGCAGACGGCGAGCTGCCTTGTCCTTGGATCAGTAGTACCGTGCAACTCCCTCTACACTGCTTTCACTTTTCGATTCCCAATATACGCCTGAATCAAAGACTTTATGCCGGTCCCTTTCTTCTCTCTTCAATGCGCTTTTTAGCCCTGACTTCAGCACGTCTCCTTTCCCCACCATCCACCTTGTGTCCTTGCTTGTCCTCCCACATGCCTTCCTGAACCTTGATCAACGCAGCGCTGCCGTTCGTACCCTTGATAAGTTGTACAAATGGACCCTTGATAATCGATCCGTTATGAATTTTCATGTGCTCGAACTTCTTCAGCGGCTTCGATGAATCGTGCTTGTAGTCGGTAGCGTCGGGACTAGTGTTCACAATAACCTTCCTCATACCAGGCGTAGAAGTAGCAGACGAAGATAACGATGTCAACTCGGTGGCTTGCGTCGAACTGGTAGTAGATTCGTAGGGGACCTCGACTACTCTCAACTGCGCAACACCATCGACCACATTCTCGAGGTCACCTCCGACTCCATACTGACCATTCCTAAACTTCTCGCGCTTCCGGAGCAGATACCGCCGCTGGCGTGCGGGCTCAATGCCCAGATCTCGAAGTTCGGCGGAGGAGAGTGTGAATAATTTGTCCCAAGAAGGCAATTTGCTAGCATGTTTTGACATGCCGCGGCCGATCAGACTGAGAAAGGTTTCGACATTAGGGACAAACGGAGTGGGCGAGGGGACACGCGGGGCTTCCCTGTTCTGGTGAAGGCATCGGATGCATTGTCTCGTCACACTGAACGGTTTCATCAATCTTGCAGAGAAGAGGCCGAGTCGTGAGCCGCGCATCGCCATGGTGGGCTACTTTCGTTGTTCGTGAATTCTCGCCAAATTTTTTGAGGTGGGTCAGCCGAGAAGGAGAAGAAACGTAACCAAGGAGACAAGTCGAAAATAACAAGGGGGACACCGGGCCAATTCACCCACAAGCCTCGGTGATGTCAACTTTTCTGGTAATTGAAGCAGCGTCAATTGAGAAATTTGGAGACCCGTACTTGCTTTCGGGATCAACTAATCTCCGGGGGCTTTCGCGGACCACCGACAACCTCCGACAGATACATGTAAAGATCCAACTGGCTATCCATGCACAAACTTGCTAATCTGGAAAAACAATGATCAAGCGTGACTTAGCACATCACAAATTACCGGACTGCTCTATTTCCTAATGTGGTGAAGCTCGAAAAGAAATGCGCCTTCCGCCAATCATTTCCATACGTTATCCTTGACACTTCCTGGCGTCCAGTGTTGTTTTTCTCCAGACTGTTCATTCTCTTTTATCTTTTATGTTTCCTTTTCTTTAGGGATCACAAGAATGGCAGTATCTCCTTTGGTTTCCCATTCGCCTTCTGCGGCAAGTTCTTCTCCGGCCAAGTTAAGGGCTGCGAATGTCCGGGGCTCAGCTATGAAGCCCGAGAGTGTATCTTCACATCAGCCCTCGCAAAACACGGATCGTGAGCTTACAGAGCAACTAAACGACGAAGTAAGACAAAAGTATGTTAAAGGTGTGTATATCCAGGAATTGAACTTCCCATTTTGTTTCTCATTCTGATTTCGCCAGATATGGCAATACAGGGCTAATGCGAAAGTTGCAGACAAAAGGCTTGGTGAGGGTACTTATGCCGTTGTATTCCTCGGCCGTCTTCGAACCGACCCGTCGTCATTCGTCGCTATAAAGAAGATCAAGGTCAATGCCGAATACAAAGATGGGCTGTCCATGGATGCCATCCGCGAAGTCAAATATTTGCAGGAACTCTCTCATCCCAACATCATTGCGCTTCACGATGTCTTCTCTTCCAAGGACCAGAATCTTAATTTGGTCCTAGAATATCTGCCACTTGGCGATCTTGAGATGCTGATTAAAGATGGTAATGTTCACTATGGTGCCGCCGATGTCAAGGCATGGATGGGAATGCTCGCTCGAGGCGTCTGGTTTTGCCATGAAAACTTCATATTGCATCGAGATATCAAGCCAAATAACCTTCTGATTGCGTCTGATGGCGAGGTTAAATTGGCAGACTTTGGTCTGGCCAGGTCCTTTGCGGACCCTTACTTGAACATGACGCACCAAGTTATCACACGTTGGTATCGACCTCCCGAATTGCTCTACGGTGCCCGGCAATACTCTGGCGTGGTTGATATTTGGTCCATGGGAATGGTTTTCGCGGAACTTCTTCTCCGAGTTCCTTTTGTCGCCGGAAACACTGATCTTGATCAAATCAGCAAGATATGTGAAGCTTTTGGTACGCCCACCGAAGAGAACTGGCCGGGTGTCTCCAAACTACCAAACTATATCGCTCCAGACAGAAATCACTTGGTCCCGACCCAAGGTCGAGATTTCTTCTTGCGTCAATTTCCGAACGCCGGCCCAGTCGGTGCCGATTTGCTCATGTCCATGTGTACGCTGGATCCCAGAAAACGGAAAACTGCATGCGAGGTTTTACAACATAACTGGTGGACCAGTGAACCGCGGCCGACAGATAAACACGATCTTCCCCGGAAGTCTGGAGGCTCCAGGAAAATGGGCGATGATCTTACAAGGCGTGGCGGGGAGATTGATGAAAATGCATTTAAGAATGCTGCTCGCAAACTGGACTTTTCTGCAATGTAGTGGCGCTAGGAGAGGACATCTTGCTTCCGGGACACTTAAATAGATAGTCGTAATTTAATCGCAACAGGAATTTTTTGAATGGCCGGGTTCATGCATACAGTATGGTTCCTGCGTTAGCCATGTACAGCAAGCAGCATGGTGTCTGTGGATCGAGATTAAAAAAACAGTTGTAAGACATGTTTTGAAACCTTGCAAGGCATGTAATAGGCCTCCACTGTACCCCATACTCCGTATGCATGAAGTGCATATAAAGTGGACATGCATGGTGATCTGAGTTTCACCCTCTGCAATGGATCACACTACTGCGGAGTAGCACATGCCTGGAGGTTGTTATGATGAATCTCTTTCTTTTCAATGTAACTAACTCTACCGATGGATTGTTAAGCTCATTCCTAATAAAGCATGCCATCAACTTCCCGCAAGGACCATGATTGACTATTTCCAAAACTGGTTATGTGAACGAGATGGCAGATGTCCAGAACTACTTGTAGTTAACACACCCCAGATATTACTCTCTTGCATGGTGTCCCAGTTCCTAAATACATACTGTGTACAAGCATCAACCCCACAACGGAAAATTAATGATTGATGCGCATAATGGGCAATCTTCGGCCGAAATGTCTTTGGCGCTGACGAGGGGAGACTGGACCCTGGCTGCCGGACGAACTACAGGTTTCTTAATGCCCCTCTGTACTATGAATATATTGTATATATTGAGCACACTGGTCGGAATAGTGTAGAAAGCCCATGTTTACTTTATTCTTTTCCTACTCCCTTCACTTGGGGTACAATTAAATCTCCTGTACAGACCCTCCAGAGCAGAATAATGTTGTTCCCCTGGTGTTCATTATTATCAACCGTCTGGAACGGGACCTTACCCACATAGTCAGTACATGTGGAGAAGGGCCCATTCAGTCCTCAAAAACTTCGGGTCTCCCGGGACTTTTCACCCCTGAAACCACACAGACAGGCAGGCAAGACACACTCTTCCTGATGTCAGGGGTACTTATTAGAGTGCCGATTATGGGCGCTGCACGGACGCTGTATGTGATAGGATGAGAATGGCCCGGCCACGACTATCGCACTTTGCTCGAATTAAAGAAGGCCAAGGTTGACACGACGCGGGCAGAAACCAGAGGGTGGTCTAAGTTGGGGATTTTCATATACCAGAGGAACCCCGAACTCATACCGGCCTACTACTGTGTACTGTACTTACTCGAACCAGATGCTCTTTACACGGGGTAGTAATATTAAAATAAAATAAAGGATGCTAACAATTATATTAATATCAAGAAAAGTAATATAAATATATATTAAAATGATGTTAGGAGAGAAAGAAACAAAGAAAACAGAGAGATGAATGGCTCTGTCTTTCGAAGCTAAAAAAATGGAATCACAATCATCATCACAATTGATCATCCTCCGGCAGTCAATGGACCATGATAGAATTAGAATCATAATCTCTGTCTATTTACTTTCCCCCCCTGCGTCCACTCAGAAAATAAAGATGGGATTCCACATAGACAGAGCATTGTGTATTCTGTATTCTGTAGATGCTTGAAGTAGATGAATGTAGTTAAGAGTGGTCTAACTTTGTAGTAGAACGCAGTTGGTTAGTCTGGGACAGTTTAGACATTGGGGTGATTTGATTCTCTTCCTCCTTTCCTCCTTTCTTTTCTTCCTTCCTTCGTTCTCTTGGACTACTTCTCTTTCCTCTTTTCCTACCCTATCAACACCTCGCGTCGGAAGGTAACAACTGACTCAAGCGTCCTGATCTCCTTTCCACCTAGCTCCCGTTCGCCCACAAAGGAAGGAGGAAAAGAATCTCTTATTGTCCGGTTCCTAATTCACACACACGCGTTATCAAAGTTATCACTTTCCGTTGCCGAGTGTCCTGTTCGCCTTTTCTCTTCCAAATACCCTTCCCCGCAAAAAATAAGGGCATCGGTCTTGTTGCGCGCACTCGAGCGTCGACGGAAACAAATATATCCGCAACAATAGCAATAACAAATTTGAATCTCAGTTCCTTGTTCAAATATACTCGTTCGTCGCTTGATTGAGATATATAGCGAGTACCCACGGCACGGTGGCGCGCAAGGATTACCCCTCCGGTTTTTACATTTCAGACTGGGGTGTCTGCTTCAATAATACAGCTGCAATTTAAAAGTGAGTTTATTCCTGCTTTATGGTCCGGGGATGCTCGCCTGAATTGAAGGGAACTTTGCATCTTCTTTCTTTAAAGTTGTCGTTGTTGCCATTGTTAGAAGCTCGGACGGATAGGGGCAGCCTCGAATCCGGCAGCTACTATACCATTTTATACTCACCTGTCTCTTTCCTCCCTTCTCTTCTGCTGTCGAGCACCTGCATCTAGTAGCACGGATGCACTTTGTTCTCGATTTTTGCACGGTTAAACCATGTTTCTGCCCAATGGCTCGTGTTCCTGTGTCGCAGCAAAAGCCGGCATTCTGTCAAACTCTCTAACTCACCGTTTTTCTGCAGCTAGCTTCCTGGCTACGCACATGGCCAATCGCATCCGCATTGAGACGTGAATTTTGATCTTTCTTTTTTGTGGTGGAGGTTAAAGTTGGTTAAACGACCGAGTTGAAAGGCTTATCGACCAGATCACCATGGCCTCCACCATGCCTCAGCCATCACGGCCCACCGCGACTTCGCCGGCCGCGCCTGTACCACCACTGCCAGTCCCAAAAACAAGGAAGGGCCTCCCCGTTCCCTCTGATACCTCCAGAGCTCCATCTCCATCTCAATCGCCATCAAAGCTTCGCGCCCCCTCAAGTCCGCGACCGACCCTCAGCAAGTCCCCATTATCCAACTCCACTACTAACGTCAGTGCGCCACGGTCAGCGTCGTCAAATGGTCGACCGCCAAGCAGTCCAGACAAATCCCTGCGCAGAACTATCAGTATCGCAGCCTTTCCTCAGCCGCCCAAAACAGGAAGCCGCCCTGGGACTGCTTCCTCAAATATGCCTGGTGTCAGTTCATCCGGGAGCATAAATGCCAGAAAAGGCTCAAGGTTAAGTTCCGGCACGACCAGCAGTTATCGGAGTTCAAAGACACCTTCTTTGTTGAATGGTAATGGAGATGGGAAATCGATTCTGAGTGCGGATGCTCGAGATCCAGATGCTTCTCCTTCACAAAGCCGAAGCTCCTCGGCTCAGGAGTCATATTCGACGAGCGCGACTACATACGAAGATGGCGATGACACCGCATCAGGCGCTGCTAAGACCGGTTCGAAATCCAAGGAATCCAAAGGCAATGTTATTGTCAGTGTCCGAGTTCGCCCTGACGCTGGCGGAAATGATGCGTCGAGATCAAGCGGGGAGTGGCAGCTGGAGGGGCGAAAAGGCCTCATCTCGCATAGGGGGAAGGAAGCTGGCGACTTTTATTATGGTATGTATCGATCTCCCCGGTTTAGGTGGAGGAGAAGGAGATGAGATAAAGAGAAATCCAGCTAACCCCTGTGTATATAGATAATGTTTTTACAGCTCATGAGCATAACGCCAAGGTTTACGATGCGGCCGCAAAACGCCTTGTAAGGCGTGTTATGGAAGGCTACCATGGTACAGTTTTTGCTTATGGTATGACTGGAACCGGTAAAACCTTCTCTATGCAAGGGACCGCTACCTCTCCAGGTGTCATCCCGTTGGCAATAACGGATATATTCTCCTTTATTAGGGAAACGCCACATCGAGAATTTCTACTACGTGTCAGCTACCTGGAAATCTACAACGAAAAGATTCACGACCTACTTTCAGCTCCAGCCGCTGGTGCTCAGCAAGAGGAAATCAAACTACGCGAGGATAGCAAACGTGGGGTATACGCGACGCCATTAAAGGAGGAGATTGTTCAGAGTCCGACGCAACTACTACGTGTAATCGCAAGAGGTGACCATGCGAGGAGAACCGGCAGCACCCAATTCAATGCACGCAGTTCTCGAAGTCATGCAGTTGTTCAGATTGTTGTTGAAAGCAGAGAACGAGCGCCCGCTGGTACGCCCCAGGACAAGCGGTCGGGTATAATCCCAGGTGGAGTAAGAGTGTCGACTCTCAGCTTGATTGATTTGGCCGGTTCGGAGCGAGCTGCGGACGACAAAGAGCGCCGCACGGAAGGTGCCCATATCAACAAAAGCTTGCTCACTCTGGGTACAATCATCTCAAGGCTGTCAGAAAACAAGGATAAGGGCAACAATCCTACCGATAAAGAGGGTAGACACCTACCATATCGGGATAGCAAATTGACGCGGTTATTGCAACCAGCCTTGTCGGGCAATTCGTTGGTTAGCATTCTTTGTACTGTCGCATTGATCGCTTCAGGAAGCTCGGCAGCTGCCAATTCGCATTCGGGGGAAACCCTCAATACGCTAAAGTTCGCCGCTCGCGCCAAAAACAGCATTGTCAGTCATGCGAAAAAGGCAGAGGAAGCACTCGGCGGTGGCGGTGGTGATTCAGGTAGCCGGGTTCTTCTTGAACGTTACCGGATGGAAATCCAAGCCCTTCGTTCTCAGTTGGATAGCCATACGAAAGCTCAAGCCGAAAAAGAGATGAAGTTGGAGGATGAGCAGTTCGAAAAAGAAGCGCAGACACGCCACGAGGAACAGATGCTGGAGATTCAACTAGCACGGACAGCACTGAAAGAACGAATTGAGCACCTCAACCGTTTGATTTTATGTTCGAAATCCACTGGGGTAAACACCCAAGGTAATTTCTCTGCCTTAGGACGGTTTTCGAGGATGTCTATTAATGATTCCGGGTCCCGATCACTGCGTTCTTCCGTCAGTCAATCCACCTTGGGTGCGTGGGGATACTCTATCCGGCCCACTTCTTTCATGTCTATCAATAGCAACGATTTTTCCCCTAATTTGGCGTTTTCGAACGGATCTATCGGGAATGAGGATGATGACGATACTATAGGCGAGTTTGCAGACGGGAAAGCGAGCCTTCAAAGACACGTTTCTGCGCTGCAGGCCGATCTTGGGGACAAGAACCGCTATATCGCCACACTCGAGAGACGTCTACTGCAAGCTAGGCGTTCAAGCCATTCTCGGATGTCAGCAGGAATGAAAGGTGGTAATACTGGAACCGAAAACACAGATACAGCGGCTATTATCCGAGAAAAAGACATGGAAATCAACGAACTTCGTTCGCAGCTCGATGACAAGGACCGGATGCTTGCCGCCCTTCGCTCAGCAACTCGACATCGGGATGTGGCCCGTGTAGCTACCGATCCGGTCCAGAGTCCCAATAGCGACACGAATAGTGGTTCAAGATCACCTGATACGTTGAATAGCCCGCGTTTGTCGCTCGTGGAAAGTGAAAAGGAGAAAAAAAGGAAGAGTGTGGATGAGGTGTCTAAAATGCTGGACGAGATGATTCAAGATCGGGTGGAAAGCGGTCATATCATCAAGGGCTCGCGTGGAAGTGTTCGTGTGGCTGCTGACAGCCGACGAACTTCTACGCAAATGACGGGGGTCCCCAGTCTGAACGCCGCCTTAGATTCAGTTGATTCCGCAAAGAGCGGTGCAACTGAGTAAGAAAAGGAGTGGTTAGGTTGGGCTGTCTCTGCACAGTTTATTGCTGTATACTCATCTGGCTATGATATAGGAAAGGCCTCGGTTGCAAGGGATGAAATTCGTTTGTGGTTTATTGGTTATTATCACAAGTGTATTTGTTTGCTGGTCTCTTTTTTTCTTTTTTTCCCCCCATCTCTTTCTTTCTCGCTTGTGCCCTTTTTTCTCTCCTTTTCAGATACCCATGTTGCTTTGCTTTTAATTCTCTCATCTCCGTTATTTGAATGACTTGTTGCAGTGTTCAATAATATTTGGTTCTTATCGATGTAGACATGGACCTTGTATGACGGATTTAGGGCTTGGCTTTTACTCGATCTACATTCAACTTTCGTTTATGCTACTGATCTGGAAGGGTACCTTAGCCCATCCCATTCTGGTGTTTATGTTCTAGTTTATTGTTTGACACATACCTATGTGGTTCCATGGTGACTGCATTTGTTATAATGATGATAATGGTTTTACTGTTTATTTGTATATTGTGTATGACCACACTGGGTGTCTTCGATCTGTTGATTTACAAACGAAAAATCCTTGTTTCTTATATCCTTGAGTAACTCATAAACTAGACTCACAATATGCGCTGGTGATTAGATGTATGGACAAAACGTCCCCTCACGAAATAATTTCTAATTCTGAAACCCGGTCCTTTGCAAACGTGTCTTTCCATTGGTCCCACAACCGGCGGAGTTCAGAAACATATCGAGCGTGAAGTTCATTGACATAGTTATCGTCAATTTTGTCTCGCTCATGTTGCTGGATAACCTGAATCGGGCGACCGACGACGATGTTCAATGGGCAACGGTACGGCATCAAGCCTACATCATAGTTAAAAACACCGCGGGCATGGAAAAGCGGGATAGTGAAGCCCATGGTATGCTTTATGAGCATTTGGAATTTGTGTATAAGAGGATGATGATCCGAGCGTACTTGCTCATAAAGATCATTTTCGCCAAATGCAAGAACGGGTACCAAGTCAGCACCGGTGCGGATCGCTAGCTTGATGAAACCTTTGCGCCGTTTCAAGACCAGCCGTATAGAATGTGGCAGGGCGTCAAGAGACTCCCGAGCACCACCAATCACGATGGTAATGGCGCGTCCCATGCCTTCACCATCGGCACCCCCTTTGGTAAGTAAGTTCTCGCAAGATTCGCGGGAAACACTTGCAAGCCCCATGGCGAGAGCATATTCTCTGTAAAATGGAATTCGGAAATTGGAGTCAAGGGTCAGTAAAGTATTCGTGATCTCCGGGAAAAGTCTGGAAAATCCGAGTGCCTCCGTCGCAAATGCTGCGAACGCGCCATGAGAGATGATTCCATGTGGATGATATCCAAATATATACTTGCGCGTCGGAAGAAGCGGCTCTGAACGATGCAGCTGGGCGGGAAAGTAGGACACATATATCGACCAGGCTCGAAGAGAACGCAAGAACTCGCTCCGGCGGCCTAACGTTCCCGATGTGGCTGTCGTGGAGAAAAGCGAGATATAAACAAGGTAAGGAATCAATATCGGCCAGAATAACGGTATTGCGCACGTGAAAAAGAAGCAAGTCAGGAATATGGCAATGGTGAGAGTATGACACAGTACCACAAAGGTCTGCAGGCGCCGTTCGAGTCCAATGTTCAATGGTGCCCAATGAATACTGTGATCAGTTGTCAGCTCGCCTGAAGACTCCCATTCCAAAAGAACGGGTTTTTCTCACCCTCCCCTTTTCTCCCGATTCCCTAGCTTGTTTGGGCGAGTGTTGCCAGAAGCCCCACGTAACTGTGATGCGTTATGATTGTGCTTTGGATTTTCTCCTTTCCAGTTTCGGTGTTCAAATGATTCTGATTCAGTATCGTCTGCGGGGTGGGACTTTCGATGAGATTGAGACCGACTATCCCGAGCTGCCAGGTTTGCTTTATTTGATCTGAGGGGCATTCCTTGCCCCACGGCCGTCGCATCTTGTCGCGCAAGTGATTCTCCCAGAGCTCGTGCAACGGGCTCTTTGACGATGCTGGATGTGGACATTTGGGACCATCAGACAAGCTAAGACGTCTCTGGTATAATAGAGTCAGGAAATTTGTAGTACAAAAACTGCAGCTTCATTTAGCAAGAGCAGATGTCATGGTAGATCCTACATTAAAGGAGCGGCTGAAGGAACGGATAGTCGATTGCGCTAACTCCGCACGTGTGGAGAAGCGATGATGACATGGCTCTTGGGTGTACATACATATTATTATTCTTTCATTAATTAGAGTCTCTCTCATATATTTCAGTTTATTGATAGGGTCTATATGTACTATATCTTAATATCTATTACAAGGGATTTGCATCGGTAGAGCGTAAAAAGGTACCAGAAGTAGGGTCGACCAAGAGGTATTATGTACTCCCTTTCTAAATTCCAATGCTGAACGCCATGCACGAATTTACAGTCAGAAACAGGCAGAAACAGGGAGAAGAAAAAACAGAAAAAAGGACCTAAGAATATTTCGGCCAGAAAAACCATCCAAAGACAAGTTGCAGAGAGAAACCCATCGTTTTCTCAGAGCCCCCTGTACCACGCGTTTTCTAGGACTTAACCATAAAAATCTGGATCTCGATTAGCAATAGGGCCTTTTGAATGTAAATGTGCGGCTTTAATTACCTCATTAAGGGACTTGTCATCCAAGAGTGCCCTCTTTTTCTGTGCGATATGCCGCGCCCTAGTAACATTCCTGCCCAGTGGAACGCGCCCTTTCTTCGACGTTGAGGTCGGTGCAGTCACTGATGATGCCTCCATTCCCCCCGCAGCAACATTCGCTTCCATCATGACGGCATCCCTGGTTGTCGTTCCTGAATCAAGATCCTCGCTGTCCTCGCTGTGCTTCCTCTTCTTAGCTTTTTTATCCCGTTTTCTTTGTGATTTGTCTTTCTCGTCTACTTGTGAGTTCTCCTTCTCCTTTTTATCCTTCTTTTCCTTTCTCTTCTTCTCCTTTTTCTCCTTTTTCTCCTTCTTCTCTTTTTTCTCTTCTTTCTCCTTCTCGTTACTCTTTAAACCCCTGTTAGGTACTGAGGCAGAAGCGTCATTGTTTGTTCCATTGCCCTTTTCATTCGTAGATTCTTCTGAGCAGTTCAATTCTCGATCACCGTTTTCAGGAGACTTGGTGGTAGCAGCGTCGGTCTTCTCCTGGACCAATAGACCGCCACGAACGAACCTGACGGCTTGCCATTTCGTTGCTGCATAGCGGGCCAGTTTGATGTCATCACGTCTCCGTTGCTCTTTCTCCAATTCGACGTCTGACTTCCCGTTTAGTCGGCCTAGTAGTCCTTTGAAAGCATCAAGACCAGTTGGCTCATCCAGAAGCTTAGGCCGGGCGCCTAAACCCAGAGTGTCATCTTTCACAGTGACTCTGATGTGAGATGCGCTGGCAGGAGTGAGCATATCAGCATGCGCAGCATTCCGAGCGCCTAAAAGACTCCCTGGAGTCCATCCTTGGGAACTGAGAATCTTATGCCCGAAGCCACTCGTCGATCGGGACCAATTTACGTTGTTTGGGTCATGCGATAGCTTTGTTCGCCTAGATTTCAAAAATGATAGAGGATCAGAGATATGCTGGTTTAAATTTTTAATTGACCTTTTTTTTTTTTTTTCGGCCGGAGAGAAGAAGTTGAGGATATCACATACTTGCGAGGCGCTGCCAAACCCATCTACGGCAGTCAATAGATCAGAATTTTGCGCACGCTCTTTTCTTTTTCTTGGGCGCTTGAATGACAAGAAAATAATATCAAGAGAAGAGAAAAACAACAAAAGATGGGAGATAGTCTGGAGGACAACGATAATAATAAGAAAAATAAAAAAAAGTTTCAAAATTGTTATCAATCACTGATAGGAAGCCCTTTTGATGAGTAAGCTATCTAAATCCGGAGGTTCTTCAGGAGAATGGAAACAACATGTGAGAAGTCTCGCCCATTATATAAGGCTTCCAATTGTTTACAGGGTAAGGTTGAGGAATGGGGTAATATAATGGGTTTTTTACTCTTGGGTTATAAAAGAGAAAAAGGCCATGTAAAAAAAAAAAAAGACATCTTACATAATGCATAGTAACTTTAGTTAACTAGTTAATTAGTTAACTTGTAAATGGAATCGAACTGGAACACATCTCCGACTATTTAAACGCGACTCGGATACCTATGCTTTTTGTGTTGGCATCTATCCTAATTATGCCCATTTGGTAGATTAAAGCCATGTCTATGTCTAGCTTACGGATTTTTTGCCAGGACTATCCGCAACGAACAATTGCTCTGGTGACCCCAGAACACGCCTTGATCTTCTACTGCTCAACAGATATAGTGCCTAATTCCCAGCGGGAGCCGCCACGCTGTTTAGTGGAGTTCTCAAGCTTATCATCTGTAGACCTTAAAGGTTACAGAGTCTTAGGAAATGGATATGGCACACTTGGCTTGGTCACACTGAACGAAGATGTCTTCCTGTGTGTTGTAACTGGTTCTTCGAAAGCTGCAACGGTCAGACCTGGAGAGACAATATTGAGGATTGATAATGTGGACTTCTGTATTACTTCCCCGCCATTCTTGAAACACATCTTTACATCTGCCGGGTAGGAACTGACTTGAATAGTTTGTCTTAATCGTCCAGACTATGATGGACTGGATTATGAGGCCGAGTTTGCAACCGATGAATACAACCATGCCACTGCTCCGGGTGTTGAAGACAGAGAGTTTGATTATCCATTCCTTGCCTTGAAGAAGTTGCTCAGCGATGGCAGTTTCTACTATAGCCGTGATTTCAATCTCACGGATCGGTTGCAAGATCGGTGAGCCAATTCGAACTCTCGCTCACCAGGCTTGGCTGACGCGCTGTCAGTGCTGAAAAGTCGGCGGCTTTTGATATCGGAACGCTTGATGAAGATATGCTATGGAATTCATACATGATCAGTTCTCTGCTCCTCTTCCGAAGCCACCTCCCACCACCCGAAAGGGAACGCCTTGACTCCTCCAAGATTCTTACCTGTGTCATACGAGGGTTCGCTAACACATTGACGATTCCTGCCTCTGTTCCTATCCTGCCTCCAGCTCAAACCAATTTACCGTCTACCCTAACGATAATCTCGCGTCAAGCTTCACGACGCGCGGGAACGCGATTCAATTCCCGTGGCATCGATGATGACGGAAATGTCGCTAACTTCGTAGAAACTGAAACGATTCTCTGGATGCCCTCCGGCATTACATTTTCTTATGTTCAAGTGCGCGGATCAGTGCCTATCTTTTGGGAACAAGCCACAGGGTTCCTTCCCGGACAGCAAAAGATTGAAATAACACGGTCTACCGAGGCAACACAGCATGCGTTCAATAAGCACTTTGAACACCTCGAATTAGAATATGGAGCCGTTCACGTTGTTAATCTTCTCAGCGGGCTCAAATCCGGAGAAACAGAGCTCTCGGCAAAATTTCGCTCACATATCATGAGGAGGCTTGAACAGAAAGAAGATGTCGGTATTTTGTCCGACCATGCACTTCTGCGGGTCACTGAGTTCGATTTCCATGCGGAAACCCGGGGCCCACTTGGATACGGGGCAAGCAGCCAGATCAGACACGAGGTAATGAATTCTTTACAGGGGTTCGCTTACTTCTTGTCGGAAGATTCTGAGTATACAGCCACATCTGTTGTTGGAAGTTCAGATTCGCAAAAGAGTTCCCCTATTGTTCTACAACAAGAGGGTGTTTTTCGGACGAACTGCTTGGACTGTCTCGATAGGACCAATCTTGTACAGACAATACTCAGTTCAATGGCACTTGAGCTGTTTCTTTCCCAACAAGGAGCTGCCTTGAGTACTGAAGTTCAAATGAGGCATTCAACTCTGTGGGCTGATAATGGTGATTCTCTCTCAAAGATATATGCAGGGACCGGCGCTTTGAAGAGTTCATTTACCCGGCATGGAAAAATGTCACTTGCAGGTGCGCTTGCAGATGCACGCAAAACAGCCACACGGCTATACGTGAACAATTTCTCGGATAAAGCGCGCCAAAAAACGATTGAGCTTCTATTAGGGCGTTTAACGAATCAAATGCCAGTGCGCCTATACGATCCTCTCAATGATATGGTATCTCAAGAGCTTAGTCAACGGGCATCAGAATATTCCTTTGCCCGATCAATAAGGGTATGGGCTGGTACTTTCAACGTAAACGGAAGCGGCCTTGGTCCAGATGTTGACCTTGCGCCATGGTTGTTCCCAGTCCTCGATCAACAGGGGGATGAACCGACAATATTTGCCGTTGGGTTTCAGGAAATTGTCGCACTAAGTCCGCAGCAGATAATGTCCACAGATCCTACCACACGTAAAGTATGGGAAAATGCTGTGAAAAGCTGTTTGAATAGTCATTCAAAATCGAGAGGCTTAGGGAAGTATGTCCTTTTACGGAGCGGTCAACTTGTCGGTGCGGCTTTAATGGTATTTGTGAAAGAAGATGTGCTCAAAGAAATCAAAAATGTTGAAGGGAGTGTCAAAAAGGCAGGTTTTCTAATTATGGATCGTTAATTATAATGCTAACAGCCCAATAGACAGGCCTTTCTGGAATCAGCGGCAACAAGGGAGGCTGCGCAATTCGTTTTGAGTATTCCGATACCCGGATATGCTTCGTGACAGCGCATCTTGCAGCTGGATTTGCAAACTATGATGACAGAAACAGAGACTACGAGACCATAGAAAGCGGTCTTAGGTTTCAGAAAAATAGGTCAATTCGAGACCATGACACCATTATATGGCTGGGTGATTTCAATTATCGAATCGGTCAGACTAATCAAAATGTCAGAGAACTTCTGCTTCGCGGGGATTATCAGCGACTCTATGACCATGATCAGGTACTACGCATGACTATTATGCAACATACATATGGCTGACAACGGTCCATAGTTGAACTTGCAAATGTTAGCGGGAAGGGCTTTCCACTTCTACTCCGAGGGCCCAGTATGCTTCCCTCCGACATACAAATATGATACTGGCAGAAATGAATATGATACCTCGTAAGATGCCCTGAACTTGCCAGACGGTTGAGGGAATTAGACTGATTTTCCCTCCAGAGAGAAAGCACGTGTACCTGCATGGTGTGATCGAGTGTTGTGGAAAGGATCCAACCTCTATCAAATATACTATAATGCTGCAGATTTACGGTTTTCTGACCATCGACCAGTTTGTGCGAAGTTCATTTGCACAATTAATGTCATTGATGAATCTTTGAAGGCTCAGCTCAGGCAAGCCCTCTATGATGAGAGACAGCATGGCATGCATGACTCCCTCGCAAAAGGAACCATGCAGGTGGATATAATAGATAGGGAGGCTATTCAGGCTGCTGAAATTACACCTGCCCTTCCAGCAGCCAGTTCAGACAACTATAAGTGGTGGTTAGATGATGGTATGTTCCATACCTTTTGTGGCATTTCTCAACTTTCATTTCTCTCCCTCTCTTTTTCCCTTTCTCCCCCCTCTCTCTCTTCATCTGTGTTTGTGTGGTATTGACGACCGGAAGGCGCCCCCGCGAGGTCAACCATGAGGCCACCAGCAAATGACTTTGCTGTAAACGTTAATCGAGATTCTAACCCATTTTTCTCGAATAACGAACCCGACTGGGTCCGTATATCAGGTCCATCAGAATTGGGTACAAATATGAACAGCAATACGAACACGGGGCAAGCGTCACCGCGTTCTTCGGAATGCGAGCTTCTCGGTGTGTCGCCAACCCAACCGGAAGCTGCCGACCAACAAAGCATTGTCACTTGGGGAACACAAGGTTCCCGAAGAGTAACACAAGATGTGAAAACAGCGCCTCCAATACCTCGAAAGCCAATTTCCCTAAGCTTGAGGGAAAGGTCACATGATGTGAAACCAGGGCAGACCCTACTGATGAGAGATGAGGATACAACCCGGTCCGAGTCACACTTACGGCCTATGAAAGACTTACGTTCACTAGAAATTGCAAAACCAGGCTCAACGTCTCGAGACTCAGGTTCAAATTCAAGTCACGCGCATCGACATAACAGACAAGAAGCACAGCAATATACAAATACTGGAAGGGATACCAATGATCTCTTGGGCGATATTAATGATGGGAGTATCACTTGGAAACCACTACTCTAGAGGTATAAACGCTTGGTTTTCTGTCACCTGACATTCATATCTTCCAGCTTGGGAGTACGTCAAGAGAAATCCGAAATACAATTATGGAAATTTCACCACTAATCTATTGTACATCGTAGTATGTTATGATTTACCACTGCCCTTCTGCGGCCACGTTGAGCAGAAACATACCAGTACTTTCAGAGACATGACAAACAAGCAAGGGGTGGCGAAACCCTAATGGAGTAGTGATTACTACTGTACATATGTAGTAATGGCTAGCGAGGGTGTTCTCTATAGAACAATGATCCGGTGTATCCCTCTCCACTGTTGTCTTGCATAGTAATTTACGAAGAGACTAGTAAACCAAGGCCTCTTTCTTTGAACCGACTTTAGACAGACAAGATACAACAATGCCCTCAGAAAGTGCCTGCTCATTGTACAGCCCTGGGTAGTGAAGATCAACCCGACACCGAAAGGAAAAGCCATTCCTCTATGAAACCCACGCATGATAATAAAATATACCTTGGATCTGCTCAATTCACAAGAAGAAAAATGAGCCTTATACTAACGAATATAAACCTAGCATTTATCCTTCCTTGAAGCTAGTATCCAATGTGACATTATCATGTTCAAGGTGCCTTTACCGTAGCTCGGCAGCTTTAGGGTCAGTCACTAGCCGCGAATCTCGAACCCAACGCCACCACAGCGCAGCGGATGTTTCAAGTTAATCGGCTATTCAGCCTTCCTTACCACTTTCCAACCCTTGTTTGACTTCATGCGGTGACCCCCGACAACCCACATGGCGAACGCTCCAGGGTCTTTTTGTCGTTGTTTCTTGGCACCTAAGTGGGGAGAGATCAATGGTCAGCAATATATCAGAAAGTAAAAATGCTACAAAAGCAACAGCAGACAGAGTATTCAAATATTGTGAAAAAGAAAAAAGGAAAGGAAAGAACGAAGGCACTGTAACCACAAGAATGAGCGCATACCTATTTTCTTTGGTTCCTCGGAAGCAGGTACAGCTTCTTCTACCTCTGGGGCTGCTGGTGGTTCGGGTTCTGGAGCAGGTTCGGGTTCAGGTTCTGGAGCAGTTTCCGGGGCAGGCTCGGGATCAGGCTCGGGAGCTGCTGGAGGCTCTGGAGCTGGCTCGGGATCTGCTGGAGCTTCTGGGGCTGGAGGAGGTTCAGGAGTCTTGGGCTTTTCAGGTATCGGCCACATGTGCATGGTTATGCTCCAATCAGGCTCAATAACAGTATCCCAAATCTGCGGAAGTATTATATCGCCATTGGGACCCACGAGGTCATAATGACCATCAGCAACATGGGGTCCTATAACTTCTATGTGGAGGAAAGCTTGGCGTATAAGCTCCTCCATGCCCTTTAACAATGGATTAGTTATGCCCGCAATGGTAATAAGAACACAGATCTCACCTGCCAAGTGCAGCATAATTCAAACGGAAAACTAAATTTCCTCCCAATGGCGTCTTTGAATTTTATCGGCTTTTTCTTATCCTCCGGAGGGGGCTGTTGATTAGCAGCTTCTGCCTGCGCCGCAGCGATTGCTTCCGCTGCTGCTGCATTTGCGGCCTCAGTTGCGGCCGACGCCGCTTCTGCTGCCGCCGCTGCTGCCGCTTCTTCAGCCTCTTGCTTTGCCTTGGCGGCTTCTTCGGCAGCTTTCTGTTCAGCTTCAGCCCTGGCAGCAGCAGCGGCCTCCTCGGCGATCTGCTTCTCATGGGCAGCGCGTTCCTCTCTAGCAGCCTGTTCGGCTGCCTCCTTCTCAATCTCTGCCTGGCGAGCGGCCTCTCGAGCTTCTCGGGCTTCACGCTCCGACCTCTCCTCTAAAATCAGCTTTTCTAGCCTTGCAATGGCTTCATCCTTGGCTGCATCTGCAGGTGGAGCGGGCGGAGGAGATGGACTCGATTCCTCTCGACTTGGGGATGGCACACGCGGATAGTTACCATAATAAGGTTGAATCATCCCTGGAGCCATTGGATACGGCTCTCTAAATGGATAATAGCCATTCTGGCCGTAAGGTACTAGATCATGAGAGTTTAAAGGAGCACCACCATAGAAGTGCGGCCCATTTGACGGTATCGGGTGTGACAATGCTTGCGGCGGTGGACTCTGTACACTGCTCCGAGTGTGAGCGACCTGGGGGTGATGGGCATGACGCCCGAAATGCCCTGGAGAATCCTGAACAAAGAATGGAGATATGGGTGCACCCGGTGGGTGGTGGTGAAACTGGTTGCTGTACGGATAAAGGGGATGTCCATATGGCGATTGTTGGTTCATTCCACTGTGGTGGCCCACCCTTACAAGTTGGTCGGATGGAGGATGAGCACCATTTGGATGCCCAAACGGCCCATGTGGAACTGTTTCATGGGGATATGTATATGATGGACCTGGAGACGAATTGTGGGCATATGCTGGCCCTTGGGACACGGGCGGCCAAAACCTTCGGTCCTGAGATGGTCTGTCATAAGGTGCTGTATACTCTTCGCCAGAATCTTCACTTTCTGGAGACTCGGGTGAAGGAGGTCGACGTGAACGACGAGGAAGTGGCTCTCGGTCTTGTACATAATGACGCCTCGGTGCGTGACGTCGCATAGAACCAGAAGCTGGCATCCGATCCATGGCTCGCATTCGGGTTCGACCCGTCGTCCTCGGCCGAGAAGCCGAATCAGACGGCTTCAGTTCATCCGGGTATGGTAGATGTGCCCACTCGTCGTAGGGGTCCTGATATACATGACTCCCTGAATCTGAAAGCGGGGATCCTCGAATTCCGGACGAGTCCTCTTCGTCTGATATAGAAGAATGATCCGATCCGATAGTGATATTGAACCTGCCCAGCGATAAGCGATCAGCCCAGGTAAGAGCCCAATCGATGAAGACCAGTATGTATAACGTACGGCATAGGGTTCAAGAAATAGGTTGTCGCCCTGTTCTTTCCTCGCTTTTTCACTTAGGTACGAGTGAAGCGGGCGTAGAAATAGAGTTTCCAATTTTATAAAAGACGAGCGATATGCGAAATGCGGTGACGGATGCCCTGATCTGCCAATA
This sequence comes from Aspergillus chevalieri, assembly GCF_016861735.1. Taxonomy (NCBI): domain Eukaryota; kingdom Fungi; phylum Ascomycota; class Eurotiomycetes; order Eurotiales; family Aspergillaceae; genus Aspergillus; species Aspergillus chevalieri. The sequence continues at coordinate 726,079 of NC_057365.1, forward strand.
TGAGGCGGGGTATCTAAAAGGAGAGGGGCCAAGGGAGTGGGAAAACAGATAAAAATAAAAAATAAAAAGGGCAGGCTTGATGTGCCGGGCGTGCTATTATCCGTTGTAGTACGTCCAAATTGCAGTGGCGCCGCCCAAGTGAGAAATGATCCAGAAATCTTGCAAAACCTCAGTAATGCAGGAGGATGGGTCTGTTCATATTTGGGTTTGGGATTGATCTATCCAATTCCTAGTGATGGCTTGACAAACAAGGGGAATGGCGGCACCAAGGCACCAAGCACGAGTCACCAAGATATGAGGGGCAAAGTAATCATTTCAGAGAGAACAGTATAATGGCCGCAACAGTCAAGAAGGATAAAAAAAAAAAAAAGGCGAGAGAGGAGAAAAGGGTTAAAGAAGAAGGATCGAGAACTCTGATACTGCAGTAGTGTACAGAGTAGTATGAAGCAAACGCTGACTGCCCGACTGAATACAGAATTTCATTGGATCTGGTGGCCTAATGGCAAAAGTTGGGCATGGTTATTGAGGACCAGTGAGCTCATTGTGCTTACCCTGCTGCCCAACTGCCCAATTAGCACATTCAATGCTCCCTGTCAAATACTTACTGCAGAGGGACGATATCAAGAGGCTTGAAAATTGCAAATAGTGTCAATATCTTGCAGTGCGCTATTATACAGGCTTTTAGATCGATTTCTTTATGGCCAACCTTTTTTTTTTGGGGGGGGGAGGTGAAAGGTAAAGGCATCGAGTGTACAGTACTTCATACATTTTCGGGTTCTATGATGAACGCCGACGATCCCGGTTTGAAAAGAAATCAGAGTACAATGATAAGTAATTAAACAGTGGCCTATCTGATAGTCCGATTAAAGAGGCCTATGAACAAACATGATACCCCGTAAACATTACTAGAATACTTCGTACAGTTCAATCCCTGAACGCCAAAGCTCAAAAATCTCAAAACACCAGGAGAAAGCGAAAGGAGAGGGGGGGAAGAGAAAGATATAATGCTTTCAGTGTTTCAACTAGACTTGCCGAATCGGTTGAGGAGCTCCCTTGCTGCAATCAGCTCACTTTGACAGCACTTCTGGCCCTGATAATCCATAAATCGCGACTTAACGATTGCTTCGAGTTTCTGAAAAGCAAATGCATTGAGTTTTGGAAGTGTTTTCTTGAGAGAAACTTCTTCCATTATACAACTCTCCTCGGTTTCAAGTAGCAATGACGTGACCTATCACGGAGGTATATTAGCCAGAGGAGATAGGCAGGAAATGGGACAAAGCATACCAACGCTAACCCATAAAACCCTCGCAGATAGTCATCGCAGAGTTCAATGCTCCTACAATAGTGACGCATTGATCTTCTCAGAAGTTTGGATGGGTCACCATTATCTGGTGAAGTAGCACAAACATATAACAGCTCGGCCAAGCAAGCATGAACCTAGCGGAGAACAATATTAACACAAGGTCGAAGAGGAAGATTAAATTGGCATTGCATACATTCCAAGCATTTGGGGTGATTAAAAGGGCCTCCTCAAGACAAAAAATCGCCTGAGAACTCATCCCTTGGGATCGATATAAATCTGCAAGCTCGCACCAAGCTTCCGTATCTGTGGGAGTGGCCTCCAGGAGTTTTATCAGGCTACTTATGGCGTCTGCAGGCCGGGACAGTGATCGCAAAAGAGCAATCCGACGTTTCAAGACGGGCTATCAGTTAATCATAATATATCGTTAGCCTCCAAGCTTAGAATTGCCTCTTTCAATTTATCCTCTTCATCGAAGAAGACAGTAATCATTACTAAAATGAAGTGATCAGAACTGCAGGGGAGGTAGGCAAACCAAGTTGACTGGATTCTGTTGCAGTATATCGTCATATTCACGAAGGCACTTCTCCAAAGCAGAATTATCTCCAGCAATCGCCTCTTCGTAAAGGCCATGTAGCCCCATTATCCTTTCATTTGATCGCCCAAAGAACTTCGTTAGCTTATCAAGGCATATGAGAGCTGACTTGTCATCTCCTGTCTGTAAACAAGCAAAGAAAAGCCGTTCTATCATTGCATATTCTTCGGGCTGACCTGCAGCAGACGTAATGAGTGATAATGGTGCCATATTCGATTTGCTTTGTCGGCCAAGTAGAATTGGTGCTTGCTGTGAATACTGGAGAGTAGCAAGCAGATCTGAGCTATGGATGGGTTCGTTCTTGGTATTGGACATGGTGGTTAACAAACGCTCTAGAATCTGAAAGTTAGGATGAGCATGTACCTTGGAATATAGTAACTTAAGGTACATACCGTAAAGGGGCAAAAAAGAAATACATCCGACCAAGGCAGTAAGGCAATGAGAGAATGTAGAGTTGTCCCGTGACGTACTCCGCACTACTTCCAAAGGTAGATCATCATCATCATGAATATCACCTTCAATATTTATCCATACAATTATTAAATTGCATTTTTCCCGCCAATTGCCTTTTTCATTCACACCTATTCCTTATTTCAACGTTCCGCAGTCATCTATCATTTTAACATTGAACAATCTCGGGCCAGTGAGAGGACAGTCAGGGCCAATCTCGTGCTTCGTCGGCAATGGTCATTGTATAGACCAATTTAGATATAACTTCTCAGATTGAGACGCATACTCTATAAACAATGTGAGTGTATCTTTTTGGCTTCTCGCATACAGGTAAAAATTCTCATGAACCATAGGTTCGAGAAGTCTTTATATGACCTTATAAAAGGTCTACGGAGCCATAAAGGTGCCGAGGAAGACTATATTCATAGCAGTCTTCGAGAATGCAAAGCAGAAATCAAATCACAAGACATGGGTACGGGTTTGATATACCACGCTTAAATGTTTGACGGTATACTAAATATACACAGACAGAAAAGCCACCGCACTATTGAAAATCATATACTTAGAGATGTTTGGCTACGACATGTCCTGGGCGTCCTTCCACGTGTTAGAGGTCATGTCATCTACGAAATACCTGCAGAAGAGAGTCGGCTATCTTGGAGCAATGCAGAGTTTCAGGTCAGACACTGAGGTATTGATGCTTGCAACCAATCTCTTAAAAAAGGTATCCATCCATCGACGTATTGTATAGATTGTATGTATCTATATGTCAACTGACAACTCAACAGGATATAGGCTCTTCAAATATCCCAAACATGTCTCTTCCAATGGTCACTCTTCCGCATGTCATAACTCCTTCACTCTCCATGTCCTTACTTCCAGATATTCTGTCCAGACTCTCACACTCGCACGTTATGGTTCGCAAAAAGGCAGTTGTTTGTCTATATAGACTCGCTCTGGTTTATCCCGAGGCTCTAAAGCTGGCTTGGCCTAAGATAAAGGAGCGACTTATGGATGATCAAGAAGATGGCAGTGTCACTACAGCAGTGATCAATGTCGTATGTGAACTCGGATGGAGAAGGCCGCATGATTTTCTTCCACTTGCACCAAGATTATTCGATTTGTTAGTTGAGGGTGGTAATAATTGGATGGCAATAAAAATAATAAAGCTCGTGCGTTTCCCTCTCCAATATCGGATGCTTGGTTTCTGATCCTCGCAGTTTGCAACTTTGACTCCATTGGAACCACGCCTAATTCGGAAACTCCTCCGTCCATTGACGAATTTGATACAAACAACCACAGCCATGTCATTGCTCTACGAATGCATCAATGGCGTAATCCAGGGAGGTATTCTTGGCGGTGATGAGGGTTTTCGGGAGAAGGATGAGATAGCAAGCCTCTGCGTTGGGAAGCTACGGGGCATGATAGTTACGGATGCTGACCCAAACCGCAAGTACTCAAATATCATATCTTCTTCTACCGAGACTGACCCTGGTTTACAGTCAAATACGTCGCTCTTCTTGCATTCAACCGGATTGTAACAACGCACCCTGTGCTGGTGTCGATGCAGCAGGATGTTATATTGGAATGTTTGGAGGATGCAGATGTCTCGATTCGGCTCCAGGCACTCGAACTTGCAACTGGGATGGTAAGCAGTGAGACGCTCCAGCCTATCGTCAGCCGCTTGGTTAAGCAGCTCAACGATGCCTTTGTATCGCTGTCCGAGCAATCCCCGCGAGAAGGCCAATTGATTATGCGTGACAAAAACGGGATATCAGAACAAAGCACCGGGAGTTATTCACATTGTCTATCCCCCGAATATAAGATAGAAGTCCTGCATCGAATTGTGGACATGTGCTCTTACAATAATTATTCAGGATTGCCGGACTTCGAGTGGTACATTGATATTTTGGTACAATTGGTGAAGCACGTTCCCCCTGAAGACATAGGCGGGTACTACCGGTATACGACAAACCCAGTCAGTGAAATTGCATGCCGTCTTGGTTCTGAAATACGTAACATTGCGGTTCGTGTACGCGATGTTCGAATGGAAGCAACTAGGGCGGCTGAGTCTTTGGTCCTTATTCACAATGATAAGTCGACATCCCTTGGAAGGACCACAGCCAGTGACGGTATCATGAGCTCCCTGGCTTGGGTTTTCGGTGAATACGCAGAACACCTCTTGTACCCCGGGCAAACTCTACAGTCTTTAATTGATACCACCAATGCTTTGTTGCCGGCAAGAACACTATCTGTCTACTTGCAGGCTATTCCGAAGCTCCTTGTTCACCTTACTTCCAACGGTAATTCATGGGATGATTCCCAGAAAAGCGAGACTTCGCTGTTGTTAGCGCGGATTATAGACTTTCTTGAGACCTTAGCTTCCCATCCAGATTTGGATGTACAGGAAAGGGCTATTGAATTTCTCGAGATTCTACGATTGGCAGCGGAAGCCGTCAACTCGGAAGTTCATCCATCGCATGAACCACCCTATATATTATCGGCTGTGATTCCAAGCTTGTTCTCTGGCCTAGAGCTCAATCCGGTCGCTATCGGTGCGCAGAAAAAGGTTCCGCTGCCTGAAAAGCTTGTCTTGGATCAACCCTTCAACGAACGTCTTTTGAGTCTCTTTGATGATACCAATGATGTTTCTCTTGGTTTAGAGGCCCAGGATCTCTCGCGGGATTTTTACTACACCATAGATATATCGACCTTGAGTAGACGTTTCACTGCGCTTGCGCATAGTGACATGCTATCGAACACATCTCTCCCAAAGGTCACCGGAAAGTCTATGGATGCCGCTGGCAAACCGAAACAACGATCGGAACGCCGAGATCGCAACAAAGATGATCCTTTTTACATCGACACCGAAGAAAATTCATCTGGCACATCTACCCCCTTTCATAGAGTTTTCAATGCTTCCAATGGTGATGGGATGGATGTCGATTCTATTCCTATCATTGACCTAAAAATAAACAACGAGGCGATACATGGTCTGGCATTGTCAAGGGATTACGAAAAACAGAAACGCACCAATCCACATGCTAGGAAATACGACGTCATTGCTGATGAGAATTTTGGGCATGATGAATCTATGGGCACCCAAAACTCCGACGAACCAGGTAAGGTGGAACGATCTCTGCTTCAGGTAGACACCAGCGGCCTTGGGCACTTTTCCTTGGAAGAACTTACTCCGGGCCCAGATTTCACACAGCGCCGCACCCAGCAAGATGAGGACGAGGTAGAAATGGCCAAAGCAATGCAGAAAGTGGAGAAAGTGCGGTTAGAGATGCAAAGAGCATCGGAGCGAATTCATCCCAAAGACGTACCAGCCGAAGGAACTCTCGTCAAAAAGAAGAAGAAGACAAACCGGAAAACTCGGCATGATAGTCATGGAACTGGTCCCTCCGTTCGCAAGAAGAAAAAGCAATCGGGTGATAATGGTTTGGCATTTGATGATCAGTAAATATAAAGATTGTCAGAAACGATATTAAATGGTACGCCGGCGGTAGCTTTTCCGGGGGCACTAAACGCAAATACGGTTAAGATACATGGTAGTATGAGCCGCTTAGCAAGATGCATGCTGGGCACCGATAAACAATCTCAGCATTTCTGAAGGCGATTCCTGAACGTTGGGGAGCGGCGGACGCGTAGATGTTGTTAACCGACGAAACACTAGTCCATGAACCGACCAAACGTTGCTGACCATAGCTTTGGAATGACACCTAGGAGTTCGAATGCAAGTCCACCGCATATAACGAAGATGAGAACGGCTGTTAGATTCTTAGCCAGGCGCTATTGCATTGTCTGCTGCCGCTACCATCACGTACCTAGCCAGCCAGTGGGCAAAGAAGACTTGGCGCTTGGTTTTTGCTTGACCGGCAGCTGACCCTTCCCTCGTTTTGCAGCCTCATTCTTTGCGTACTTCTCATTTGCTTTTCGCTGTTTCGGTGTCTGTGTCTGCGAAGTAGGTCAGCTACCGAGTACATGATATCTACTGAGAAAACTCACCATGTTTATGGTTATTATTAGGTGGCTTGACTTTTCTCGATGATGTAGAGATAACCCTATGGGCTTTATTGGTGCTGGCTTGGGTGCTAGTGTGAAAGTGGGAGATAATATATATATATAACTCTAAGTGGACAGGCAACTGAAAAGGCCATGCTGTCACCCCTGGGCAATATAATAACACACCTGCACAGATACATGGCGCAAGACAAAACTTACTCATCCAATAGTAATTCATAGTTTCTTATTTTTGTACTTCGTACAGCAGTCTATATGTACCACAGCCTACATCTACTGTCGGTAATCTTTATTAGCCTAACCATTCCCTTCCCAGTAACACATTGAATATTGAAGTACATATATTTCTCAGACCTTGCGTCCTCTCAACTTATTGCCTTGTATTTACCAAGAGAAAAACGCTAGATACCCTAGGGATAGTACATTCAACGTTCAATCTGAGGGATATATTGGTAGCCGGGTCACCAGCACGTGAGGGAAAGGTAGGCAGTGATAAAAGGTATTGAGGTATCACCCGCTGCAAACAAACATTAACAAAAGAGAGAAAAAAATTACCTAGATCGAATGGAGCTCATATCATTGGATATCAACTGTTATTTCAGAGTCCCATTACCATAGTGTTATTGAGTACTACTTCTGCGGAGGATCTGCAAAGCAAGAATGACTAACTCAGTTGGATTGGTCGCCTCCTTGGCGCCTTTTTTGGTCTTAATTTCATGCGTATGAAAGATCACTAAATGATCCGCTAAAAGCAGCTAATGTAATCCACCCCCCCCCCCGAGACCGACCACATCTCCGTTTTCCAGCTCATCTATATTACTGACGCAATTTAAACTGCCACCATGCCAACCAAATTGCGTATAAAGATGAAAGCTCAAATTGCGCAGGAAGAGAGGATGCTACTTGAAATATCAGCCATAAAAAAAGGAAATTACCAGCATTGCCATAAATTGACAAAAGAACAAGAGGAATCAGTTGTCTGATGGATAATGAATGTCCCAGATCAATGTTTATATCTCCTGGACACTCAGCTAAATACCCATTTCAGAACATTATCCCATTTAATGTAGTATTTTAGTTCCTATCTAGATAATATGACACAATGACATTCCATTGATCATTTATTATTCTCTTCTCCAATGTATATCAGTTCTAATGGCATTTTATAACTCAGTTAGAGATCAGTGAATAGTCTATAGAGGAAAGTTCAATATATGTACACGAAGGATGGAAGTAGAAGGTTAAAGATATGACTATGACTGACTTCACTAGCAAGCCATCTGACTTAATTTTTTTTAGTCCAATTCTGTATCCTCTTATGTTAAAATACCAGTTAGCCATATTCTTGTTCTTTTGCGAAATTTATCGTAATAAAAATGAATCAAGCCCACTAAGTTAAGTAATTTTGTGTTAAGTTTAATGACTATAAATTAACTACCCCAGGGCTCAGGATTATATAAACTACTTCTCTAAGAAATCCTCTAATCCTCTAACTCAGCTTTCTATTCCTTCACAACACATATAGCAGTAAATAGCTATATATATATATTAGTAGTTCACTTCTGCCAGATCTAGCTATTACTTCTGGAAAAAAAGGCTACTTACTGAATGTCATTTTCTTAGCATATTCTGTTAAAATAAACATTACAGCTTAATTATCTGCTTATTATATCTACTTCTATTCTGGTCAGCCAGTCAAAGTAACAGTGATGAAATATGAAAACTTAATATTGGCTGCTTTTTAAAGATTGAAATGCCTGCCTTGACTAGGTATAAAGGATATACTCCTCAAGGATCTATACCAATGACTTCATTGTATGATTATAGTATAGTCTGATAATTTGCAAAGATAGTAAGATTGTCTTCTATTTTTCATTATTAAAATTTATAATAAAGAACATGGAATTTTCTCTTCTATCTAGATGATTTAACGTGATCCACCACCGAATGGCGCACACCACCGAATGGCGCGGTCGCCGCCGCCGCCGACCATACAAGTTACTGAGTCAATCTATCAACGCATACTTAATCTATTCAATCTACTGCGCTCTAACAGGGCATTTTAATCTATTATGACCTTCCTGGTTACAGTTACTGCACCTTGCTGGCCGCCGTGGCCTTGATGATGATGATTCATTCATCTCCCTCTCCTCCAATCTTTGCTGGCCCTCAGAGCCAGTTAAGCTCCCTCCATCTTGAATAAAGGCTTGTGTAATCTTCTTCTTCTCTTTTTGATGCTCTTTTGATGTGCAAGTCTGATGGAGTCCTTGTCTTAATAGAACGGCATCCTGCATTGCAACTTCTGTGCTCTTCATGAACTTTCCAAGCATCTGTTCCGCAACAACTGAAGATAGAGACTGGTTTCGAAGGTCTTGGATCTGCTTTTTCTGCTGATTCAACTGATACAGATTGGCTGGTGTCTTCCCTAAATAGAAGGATTGATTGCTGCTTGAAGAAGATGGTGGTGTTGGTGTCTTCATCTTGACATGGAGTTTTGCAAGCACCCTCTCTGGTCTGAATGGAATAAGACCGGCAGTTGCAAATCCACTTAATATATTGGCCTTGGAGAACGCATGAGCATGGATTTTGGTGTAGATAGATAGGAAGTCCATTTTATCAATGGCATGAATGTCTTTCTGTGCCATCTCCCTGATTTTCTGGCCATAATAATGCTTGAGCGGTGCAAAACAGCTTATATCCAGTGGCTGAAGTAAATGAGATGAATGGGGAGGCATATATAAGGGGATAATCTTCTTTTCCATGCAGAAATGATCAAAGTTGGCAGTTGCATGGCTGCTATGACCATTGAGAATCAAAAGGCGATATCTTCCAGCTGTCTGAGAGGCAGTATGCTTCTCAAACATATCCTGAAGCCACTCAAATCCCAGGTTATCATTCGTCCAGCCATTATCACTCATGCTGATTCGATAATCTCTTGGAATAGCTGAATACCACTGGGATTGATGCTTTTTCCCAGCCAGAATGATTTGCGGAGGTAGAGCGAATCCAGAGGCATTTATGGCGACTATTATAGTAACCCATTCCTGATTTCCAGGTTGGACAGACTTTGCATGACTATCTCTAGTCTCTGAACCACAAACAACCTTTGCAGTCGACGCCACTCCCATTTGAAAGCCAGTTTCATCCATATTATAGATATCTTTCTCCGCAATGCCATATCTCTGGATAATCTCCTGAACTCGATTAAACCAACCCCTTATAAGCTCTGGATCTTCACATTTGGCACGTTGATAGTCATATCGGCGAGTGTATTTGGATTTGAGTTCAGGATGGCGTTGAATAAACCGGGAAACCCAGTTTTCACCAATGGTCGCTTCCTTGGAGGACTTCAACCGTGCAGATAGGAGTAATTGGGCAAGATGACGGACATTTGACATCTGGAGCGGTAGGCCACGCTGGCACATATCAAGAATCCATTTAGACAGAGTTTCTTCCTCAGTCTCTGATAGTTTTCGGCAATTGGGACTGGATTCTTTGCGGGAGGTCATTCCATTCAGGCGGTGCAGTAGAGTTCTTGGAGGCACATCAAATGCTTTTGCACAGGCAGTTTTGGATTTAAATTGGCCTTTATTAAAGGCTTCAATAGCTAGTTTCATTCGCTCTTCCTTATTCATGATGAGTTATGCTGATGGAAATAGAGGTTAAAGAAGAAGTGGTGGTGTATGAATTCGGGGCCGCCGGCCGCCGACCGCGCCATTCGGTGATATGCGCCATTCGGTGGTGGATTACGTTATAAAGGTCTAATTACAAATACTTTTACAAAGGCTTACAGGACCTTTTATTGGCCTAGAGGGCATGACTCATATTCAAATTCTTAAGCTGGGAATTAGACAATTATTTAATCCTCTCAGTTATTTAGATTTATATTTCGAGCAAAAATATTTTATCAGCTTGCCTCCAAAGATCATTTTCCCCGAAGAGCTATCTTTTTTTATAGTGGTTTCTCTACTAAATGATCTTAAATGTTATTCTCTTAATATCTAAGAAGAACAGTCTCTTTGAAATAATATTTTAAGAATTAAATCTTGATATTGATTTTTTCTTTCTGGTAAACCATATTAGTTTTTTTCCCCCACTCTTACTAAGATGTTATCATATTAATTTTATGTCATTTTTTTTTCTGAAATTATAGCATGTTTCCTAATATGATATATATAGACTGATTGTTAATTATAGAGCTCTCATTTTGGTAGATCTAGGTATAAATTTAATCTTATAATTTTCCTTTCTATTTGTTCATTTTATCATTTCAATCTAAATTCAAGTTCCTTATAGTCACAGTTTTATATGAGTATAGCCGATTTCTATATTTATAAAATATCGCTGGGTTGATATAGTATAAACTCACTTGGACTTCACCTTATATACTCCCAAAGTGGCTTCTCGGTTTGAATGAGATTATTAGAATTCTATAAAGATCATTTGTATTTTGCCGCACGATAAATATTTACAGATATATACATAATATTAGGAAGTGATAACATATTCAACGGGCGAGCGGCGAATACGGTCGAATTGCGAACTACATATTTCCATATAAAATGTGCCATTTTGAACCTTGCAATATCTCAACGCCATTCTAAGTTTTTTTTTCTTAACATTCGGATAAAGAAAGGTATAATGATTTGTGGTCATTCTTCAATCTTTGCATAAAACATTTAGAGACGTGATAGAAATATACCTCTTACTATAGGCACACCAGCTGTATAGCGACTTTCCTCAAAAGATGAATATCAGTCATAAGAGAAATTTTCTTTTCATGAGGTGGTAAAGATTTAGAGCGGAGGCTGCTGGACATCCTGCACAAGAATGCCCCTCCGTAGGATCATCTCAGAAGTCATCTTGCGAACCATCGCTGGAATCAGACCTTGCAACAAAATCACCTTCATCATTGTACCTTCAGATAGCGGCTGTCACAACCTGGCTTCCCTCGTATTGTACCTAAGGTTCTAGTTAGTTGTATTTCGAGACAGGACACTTACCTAAGTGTCTTCCACATGATCGTATGCTCAATGCCCCTCCGGGTCCGGTTCTGTAAGTCGTATGCGTCGATGGGTATATCCGCCCCTCCAGGTTCCGTAAAATAATCAACAAGTAGAAACAGTAAAGGTAACGAATAGAGAAACAAGGCCAACCGAGTACGTATACTGGGGTTGTTGTTTAAGTGCGGACGAGTCAGAAACTGGAACGTAACAAATGCTTGATTAACTAGATTGATGCGAAGAGCTAAGCTAAGTACATGAATGAGCGTCCTTATATATCCTTCCACTCTGTGAGTGGCAGTAGGGTTGGTATGTTGGCTGGTAAAAGAATGGTATATCATCGTCTCGTCGATCATCTGTATACCACTGGGTCACGTGATGTGAGTCCCAAATAGTAACTCAACCCCTGTTATTCCCGCATTTTATCATGGCTTGTTAACCAATGATTCTGCCTTGTCTCCCCGCATAATCACGTGAGAATAATACGTCGAGGTCTGTAACAGTGGCATAAATAATTTATCTCCTGATGTAATGACTGGTTCTATTAGAATTTCACGAGGTGGGCAGAGTATCACATTGTTGGAAGGGACAATGTAAGCATAGCAATCGAAGTGTTTGTATACACTTCTTTTAAAGAATAATATAAACCCTCTTGTCACATCGCCTGCAGCCACTTGATATTAGCTGATGTTAGCTGCTTTGCACCTCTCAAGGAGTTCTGTGGCCAACAGGTCCAAGACAGCATGGAGCTCGGAATCAATCATATTGACAAGCAAAATTTGATCATCATGCTCTCTGATTTTCCTGTACCAGACCATTGTTTGCAGCTAGTATATGCAGTGGAATTAGAGCAACAAGTCTAGTACCTTTCAATCCACAGCGTGTACTTGATAAACTTGGTGTTGTCAAGAAGATAACTCCATCATCTTTTCATAGACCTTGGACTGCAAAGACACCACAATCTACCCAGGAAATTCATCATACATGCATCTAATCCAACATCCCATCAATCAAGATTCGCAAAGCCCGCCTAATCAAACAATCAATCAAACGGCAAAGGCATGTGAGACTACCAATGCATGGAGTTCTCATGCTTTGGAACCAAGTCGAAAACCTCAATGCAGCCAATCAACGTCAAAAACGCAAGCGTGGAACTGTAAGATCATATATATCAGAAGGAGGGATTCTTACAGGTGCTGAAGGGCAGCAACTTGCTCAAGAAGCTGAGAAGCTGCAAGAGGCTAAAGAGCCAAAGAAACGGGTACCACCACGGTGCAGCAATTGTGGTATAGTTGGTTAAAAAAAGTCCTAGTACATAAATTTTCAGTATATACAGTTTACTTGATTTAAATATTGAATATAATAAAATCGGGATCTATAAATGCTTCATAGACATTTTGCGCGCCGCTCGGTGTCCGATTACGTTAAACTAATTGTGCTGACATGATATATAATCACTGAGTGGTGCATATTACAAGCTGTCAGAACTCATTTATCAGTCAATTAATCTATTAAATAAATGTCATTAGTCCATGTATTCAGACTAGGGTATTTGATCTGGTATGGCCTTCCTGATTTGTAGTCATTGCACGTTGTTGACTGTTATTATTATCTTGATAATTCTTTAAATTTCTTCCTGCATCTTAAAAATAAAGACTCACTTCATTCCTTCTCTTTATTATATCTGCTTAATGTCTAAAGCTGGTAAATTCCATGCTGGACAGGAATAAAATTCCACATTATCGTTCTACAATAGTCTATTTTACCACCTGCTGTGCTCTGATGACGGAGGATAGACAGACTTTCTAACATTCTTGAATCTGATCTTTTTATTAATTTTATTGATAAAAGATTGATTGATATTCCTTTTTAAATAAAGGATTGACGGCTAGGCGAGGAAGAAGGTGGCATTAATGTCTTTTGTCTTAAACAACTTTGCAAGGATTCTCTTTGATGTAAATATAAAAAGGCCAGCAGCACTTTTGGTTCTATACAATTTAAATATTTGTATTATTTTCTTAATCAGTTTTGATGTTAGGACTCGTTAGGACGTGATGTTTATTTGTCATTGATTGCTTTATCCTATCCTTCCCTGCTTCCTTTTTATAGACTGACTAGTCTAGACAATAAAGTTACCTACTAATATGAAATAAATTGAATCACATCTCTCAAGGATATATGAATATTTGATATGAATCCCAATGTGTATTAATAAGAATTCATATTAACTGAATCAGAATGGACAATATTTTATACTATGTTCCTCACTTCCTCTTTATAAGAGCGCTTTAGCAATCTGAGATAGCTGATATTGATTAAGATTTATGACCAACGATGAAGTGGAAAATCAAAGATCATATAATAAGCAGCTATATCAGATTGAATTGGCATGAGAAAATTATAATGAAGGATATATATGAATATACAGAAGCATAATCAAACAGATAATTTTTTTTTCCAATGAGAAAAATTCAATTCAATAAATACATCGCTATTATGTATTAAGAATTAGTAATATTAGCTAGCATTTTAGAAGGTCTCAATATAGTGAGTCTTACTTTTATTAGTCTAATCATTTAGAATCAGGTGAATGTCATTGAAATCAATGCTGTTTTTCTACTTTGAATCATCTATAGAGATAGGACTGGTTCAATAGCGTTTATAGTGATAACAATAATCTACTGTTACAGAATTAAACGCATCCCAGCATCACGTGATGATGCGGGGAGTCAAGTCAGAATCGTTGCATAACGAATTATAAAACAAAAGCATTAAGTGAGCTATAAGATGATGGGAGCTTTTACTGTTCCTCTTTCCTTTCTTTCCCTCTCCATATAATTAGAGAGCTATACAGGCACACCCCTCTCGCTACAGGCACACCACTCATGCTACAGGCACACCCCTTGTTGGCTATCGGCACACCGTCTAGCCGTTTTTAGTAAATTGTGAGGTCTTGTCATGTGATATTTCCGTAGCATATTTGAACTGAGATTTATCATTACTATCATGATCAACTATGTACACTAACATTTAAAGAACTAAAAGCCTTCATTACCCCCTTCCTGAATACACCTCGAATCAATAATACTGGTAGTTTTCATCACCCCTGCCAACACATCTAATTCTCCAACCACTTCATGAGGTTCTAACTGGTGCAGCAGCCAATATGTCAGGTGATGAGCTGCATACACCATCAAGCATGACACTTCCTGGCACTGGTGACATAGGAGGTGATTCCAGTACAAGCACAGATTCTGGAGAGTCTGCCCAAGATGATTCTGGATTTGCCTGAGATGGCTCAGGTGCCACTGCATCCTTCTGTGGCTGTCTATGGCCATGCCTTGGTTGCTCACAGGCCAATACATGTTCAAATTCTGATGGTTCTTGTTCAGTGCCTGTGATTGGATTGGTTGATGCTGGCGTTGATGTTGGGGTTGGCTGATTTGACATGCCTGAAGGCCTGCCTTGAACAGAGTCAACAACACATGGTTCAAGGATCATTTCACAGGGATTTGGCACAGGCATGGTTTCTGGGGTATAAAGGTGCCATTGCTGGTGGAAATCCTCAGTTTTCAATGAACCCTTTGATCAACATATCTTTTAATCACATGAATACATGGGATACCCTGTGTACACAAAGTCAAACCAGTACAGTGCTCAGAGATCACCTTTTTCTGGTTATGGAGCTTGTGATTATCAGTGTTCTGTTGTCTTGGCAGATAAGCATCATAAATCGCTGCAACTTTTTGCAAAGCATACTGTGATATCCAGGTATGCACATCACCATATAGGGAGAAGCAGAGCAATCTAGTGGACTTTGTAACCTGTTCATTCTCCAATGCTTTCTTGCAAAACTCATGCTGATGTGTAATAGTTCGCTCAAACGATTGAATAATATAAAGATGATCAGCAACTGAAGTACCAAGGTCCTTCTTGAGGCATGAGTGGGATGCTTCACCATGGGAAGTTGTATGCATGTCCAGATGAAAAGCTTTGTCAGTAAAAGAATACAGAATTTCTGAATTTGCTTCCTCTTGTCATCATTCAGCCACTCTTTTTCAATGTATGCAACTAAAGGGCAAAAGACTTCATCATCATATTGATCACAGAACTCCTTCCATGCACATTCTGATTCTGAATAGGATGATGCTCTAACCACCTCCACCACATCTCAAGCATTCTCTTCCAGCGCTTGTCTGCTTGGCTATCCATTGCAGCATTGGCCTCCTTGTCATGTTGATCAGGCAGAGTTTCCATGCTATCAAGGAGTTCTTTGTGGATAAGGGGGCAGGCTTTTGACAGGATATTCTTGTTCACATGCCAAAGACAAATCATGGTGTAGGCATCTGGGAATACACCCTTGCAGGCATTTATGAGAGCCTTCTCTTTGTCAGTCAGAATGGTGCAAGGTGGTTCAAGGCCAAGCTGTTCATAGACCCCGCACAGAGATGTCAAAGCAAAGTCATATGATGGTTGCTGCTCATTATGGATGAAGGCAACAGCTGCAAAGAAGGTGGATCCAGTTGCAGTGACGCCATTGATATCCAGCATGGGCATCCAGTACTTGTTTGTCTTGTATGTACAGTCCATGATCAACAAGTATGGACTGCTTTGCAAGAGCTCAAGGCAACTTTGATGTGTACAGAACAATCCAACAACATGACCATCAATATCCTTCATATGGTTGAATAGCCATTTACCTTCCTTTGGGAGTGCAGTCAGGAGAGCCTGGATGGGTGTTCATCCATCAAGGAACTTGTGATGGAGGTCCTGGCGAAAGTTGTAGATATCCCATGGGATGATGTTACTCTTATTTTCACACTTGACAGTGTCAAGAATCTGACATGGAGTGATGCCAGCAGCAAGTTGATTTTCAAATGTTGTGGCACATTTTTTGATCTCTGCTTGATGCAGTGTTGGGTGTGTATGGACAGGTGCTGGGCTGTGGTTATGGCCTGGATCCTTAATCTCAAATGACCATTTGTCTGTCTGCCTGTCTCAATGGAGTGTTGCACAAAAAGGGCAATTCTTGTGGCAGGTGGTTTTCTCACAGACTCGCTCATTATCAGCAATGTTGTTCTTATATACACCACTGTGGTTGCAATGGAGGTAGCATGCTTTGATTTGGCCATCCCCTTCATGGCGCTTGGAACTCTTGGTTGTTAGGGCATAGCCATGCTGCTTTGTGAACTCATTAATGGCACCCATTGCCTCTTTCTCAATGGAATAGATGGCATCAGCTGGCAGTGGAGGTAGGGAATATAGTGGGCAAGGATCCTCATCATCACTCAAGTACTCAGCCAGGAGTGCTTGGAGTGGTTGTTGATGGGTAGTATTTACCATATTGAGCTCACTGGCATGCAGCTGTGGGTAGCCAAGAGGGGCAGATTTGATGTCTTTGTTATGATGATACCCTAATTGTTTTACCCTAATCTTATCAACACATGAGTGACCCACAATTTAGTAAAAACAGCTAGACGGTGTGCCGGTAGCCAACAGGGGGTGTGCTTGTAGCATGAATGGTGTGCCTATAGCGAGAGGGGTGTGTCTTTATCACCTCCCTATAATTATTCTCCTATATGACTACCTATTGAATTAATGAGACTTCATCTTCATCTTTGATAGTTCAGGCCGTGACACTCTGAGAGATAGTATGCTTTTTTATTCGCCTCCCAGACATATTATATCAATTCTATATTCTTTTAACATGGTACAGAACCACTGCAATTAATGCTTTTTATCGACCAACCGTGATATATAAAATTAAGCTTAATCTGGCAGGATTTTAGTAGTAATAACAATAAGCCATTGATAACCTTTAGACCAGATTAATTTGATATGGCTATCTCTAATCTCTGATTCTATAGATGACCTTTGCATTTAGTGCAACGCCTATTCCATTAGAGTAAGAGATTCATCAGCTTCGCATACTCTCGCATATTTAAATAAGCACTACAAAGAAAATAAGCTCATATTAGCCTTTATTCAAGCAAATAATTTGTTGCAAAGGCTGAAACAAAGACGCCATTCAAAGAGAGTCGTCAGGACTAATATCCAGCATGCCACAGTGCCAGCCCTTATGCGCACGTGATTATACACGTGACCCGATGAGATACCTCTCCGCACCCGATGCCCGACCTTGTTGCAGCTCTTCTAGCTGCGTGTTGTCTGAGTAGATAGTCTGACCTGTACCTTATCCTGCTTGTTAATTTCTAATATATATCTATACCTGACATTGCATCAGGATGCACATCATGATGTAGTAATTTGTAGTAGAGAAGTCATAATACATTGGAAATGTCCCTTTAGACAACAACAGTCTTATTAAATCTAATAGACTTCTGATTGCTTTAAAGACAGGGGGTCTAGACATATGGAGTATTGAATTAATGCCACTATACAGCTTGATGGTTTGCACAGCTGAGTACATTACTGATTTTATATCTTCATCCTAAACCTCTAGTTACAAGAGTGTTTGCAGAGTTGTATTTAATGGTTTTTACTGAATAGACCTGTTTTGTTCTTTCTAATTATGTTATCCATCAAAGTGCTCCCTAGACTTATACAGTATTAACTAAAAAACGATAGAAACTCCATCGACTCTATCTGGTATTTACCTCTTTATCATTATATGTATTTCAATGCCCATATACAGCCCTTTTTACTCTATTTATTATCACTATTCTATTAATATATTAATTCGAAGCAACTTAGCCATTCGTGGGTGTTACATTTTTATTAGATTTATTTTTATAAGAGAGCAAGTCCGCAATCACTTTATTAGAAGCATTATTTTCTATTTTTATTTAATTCATCTAGTAAATAGTAATGCAGTACCGGAGATCTGCAATTCCTTTATAATTCACCTTTTTAACAAATGTTACCAGACTACTTACCCAATATAGCTACTAAAAAGTCATAATGAGCCTTGTAAAAATTGCAGGATCCATTTCATCTTTTTTGGTCTCAATAATGTTCTTTTCAAAATATTGATTTCAAAAAAGAAATCTTCTTTGGTTTATTATTGGTCTTTAACCATTCTATTCAGTTGACCGTGTCTATTTATTTCTGTCCTTATTTCATTGCTTTTTACTTCCTTAAAAGGGTTCGAAGTTCATTGTCTATAGTTATTAATGGTATGTACAGCCTCTAAAATATTTCTTTTTAGAGTTATAATTATAATGCGTTGCATACTGACTTTATTAATAAGCTGATTTCCATAGTATATGACATTAGATAGTTAAATATCTAATATATAGTCAGTCAAAATTCACTTAAAATTAAACTTAGAGCCTGGTCTTTCTATTAGTTGACAACAGATGAATCAGAATTTTTTTAGACTTAGAATAGTATTAATTGCCTTCGCAAAGCTGCTATCCAGTATATATTCGTTCCTTTATCAATTTATCAGTCTATTCTTTTCATATAATCAGTGAAGTTGCATTATTTCGTTTTTTGCACTCCATTTTAAGATTAGATTTTATATCTCTTAAGTTATTATTATCGGGCATTACTAGCTTTTTATAATTTTTTTTCAACTAACGTAATCCAGAAGCGAGCTGTGCACCCAAGCGAGCTGCGCATCTCCGCACTTTCCGGGTGTCCAAGTCATGAAATTCAATTGAGCAAGAGTGGAAGATCTAAAAAATAGCAATCGCTCTGCAGAAGTCCCAAATTCCTACTGTACGGCAAGCAGCATGCCATCTTCAGCTGCCTGAATCAACCCTCCAAACACGCCTCCATGGTATCTCACTCCACGAGCTGAAAAGCACCAATAATCATAAAACTATTTATTTTGACGGTATAGATACCAGCGCCCCAAAATGTGAATATCCAGAGATCATTAAGGAGTGATTTGACCTAGTACAAATCACTACGATGCAGCATGGAATTGCATATGATGATGTCTATAAATTTGAAGAGACTGGCTATGCGATGGGAATAATTGCTACTGCAAAAGTAGTAACTAGAGCCGATATGTATGGCCGGCGTCGAGTTATACAGCCTGGCAACCGGGAATGGGTTACTTCTATTGAGTGTGTCAACTCTATGGGCTGGGCCTTGCCGCCATGCATCATCTTCAAGGATCAGTCCATATCGATGGCTGGTATCAAGATTCGAAGCTACCACACAACTGGAGGATGTCGAAGTTAGTCCTAAATGGATGGACATCAGACCAAATTGGACTCCGCTGGCTTCAAAAGGTCTTCATTCCAGATGGTCATGT
Organism: Aspergillus chevalieri; assembly: GCF_016861735.1. Taxonomy (NCBI): domain Eukaryota; kingdom Fungi; phylum Ascomycota; class Eurotiomycetes; order Eurotiales; family Aspergillaceae; genus Aspergillus; species Aspergillus chevalieri. The sequence continues at coordinate 745,680 of NC_057365.1, forward strand.
TAGCCGTCTAACTCCTGAGTTCGATAAAGATGCAATGAAAATGGTGTTATTTCTATCTGTATACCACTTCATTTGTCAACTTATTGCCAGCCTCTTGATGTGAGCTGCTTTTCACTCAAAGAGAGCATACAGATCTTTTGTTCAAAATCGGATGCGGCGGGGCTTCAAACATATGGATAAACTTGACTTCCTTGAGGCGTATCCAGAAGTTCAGAAACAAGCATTTACTTGGATAATATCAAAAGTGGATTTAGAGCTACTGGCTTGGTTCCATTCAATCCAGAGGAGGTGCTTGGGCGTTTTACTATTCAATTTAAGACCACTACACCACCAGGCAGTCAATCGACCAATTCATCACCAAATACACCTTATAACTTGTGACAACTAGAAAAGCAGGTATTTACAATGAAAACTACGCTTAAAAGACATATGCATACCCCTCATCTCTTCTAGAAATACAATTGGACATCGTCAAAGGCCATGAAATGGCTTTAAGCGAAGCTATCCTTGCACGTCAAGAGATCCAGGAATTGCGAGCTTTACATGAAAGGCAAGTTCAGAAACGCAGGCGATTTACAAGCAGATAGACTGAAGAAGGCCTTTCTATTCAGGAGGGCCAGACTCTGATACAGAGAAGGAGCCAGGAGAAAGAAGTCATGCCTACTGCATCTATGGAACCACACCAATGACCGAATAACGCTCTGCATGGACACCACCACAATGTATTGATCGCAATATTTTAGGACATAGACCGACTCATTGTCCTAATCGCAATGATAATTAGATTTTATATAGAAATACATTTTTTTCGTGTTGAAAAGACTGTTGTTTTCTGACATAGGTCAGAAGTGCGCAGTTCGCTTATATATAGACTAGATACTATGAGGGAGACAACATTATATAATAAATAAATATACTATTGGAGAATTCATTCTCTATTGAACTGCTTTATGCTGTCCTAATTTTCATTCATTGTTAAGATTAGAATCAGTTGAAATATTTAGTGATGTTATGAAAATTTTATAATTTATTAAATACTTCAGGTATAGTTAATTAAATGAACTTTAGATCATTCATTACAGTGATCTGAAGTGGATTCTAATGCTGTTATCTGATATCAAATATATATTAATCAAATAAATGCTTATAATTATTGTAGTTCGACTGAGTCGCTGTATCAATCAAAGGAATGTTTTTCCTATTTGGCATAGTGACAGAGAAAAGAAAAAAGTAATGCAAAGCCGTTCCCTAAGTATTACCAGAAACATTTCTCATTTAAAACATGCTATCCTTTTTTATTACATCAGTAATATCCTGGTGATATTAGTAAACTTCAAAGGGCAGGCCATGAGATCATAATAACTATCTTATATGTCGAGGGACGGTGTAGCACGATCTTGTGCTCTTCAGCGGAATCAATAAATCCATAGGCAAGGCTAGAGCCACGATTATCAGCTAATCAATATCTGCCAGACTATTTCCCATTGGTTATTCAGATAGATAGAGAGCTAACTCAACTATTGTTTCCATAGATATGAGATGGATGGATATATAGCCCGGTTTAATATCACTTTTATATGAGTATCTAAGCACCTTTCTAAGGCAACAAGCTTGGGCTTCCATGGATTTTAGATCGTCATCCGGTTTTTAATGGCAGCGAATCTTTGTTCTTTATCTATGAAATTTTATATCTAGAAAGAGAGGTTCTTAATAACTTAATATTCCCTAATTGATAAATCCAACCTCATAGGGCCTCTTCTTCATATGGTACTAAAGGCATATAGTTGGTTGGCTGGGTTGATACTAAACTTAAGATTTGATGATTTGGACGCAAAGATAAAAACATTACATTTCCATGCAATGTCATTGATGCTTTTTAAATGCATTTACGTGCATCTAACTTTTTTTAAGCAATTATAATCCTCAATTTTTCCTTGTCATTTACACATGGCGGTGATATGATAGCTTAAAAAAGGGGATATATATATTTCAAATATATAACTCATATAGGGAGTTTCTATCCTCAATCATAACGTAACCGACCACCAAGCTGGCCAGCTGGCCACATCCGCAACTACCCACCATTTTTGTATTTTGCTATTTTATCTAAACAAGCATTATGGCCGATAATTCAAAAGAAGAGCGCACCAAACTAGCTCCTAGAAGCTTATAAAAAGGCCTTTTTTTCATCAAGAAATGCGGCAGCCAAGGCATATAATGTACCTCTCTCTACCTTCAAGACCCGAGTCAATGGAACCACATGCCGCAAGGAATCTATTGCCAATGGCCGAAAATTGACGCCTGCTGAAAAAAAGACACTCTCATCATGGATCATTGATATGGGCCAGCGTGGCCTACCACTACAAATCTCTACTGTACGCTATTTGGCACAGTTGTTACTGTCCGCACGGCTATCCTCTCAGACTGCCTATGTTGGCGAGCATTGGGTGACTCGGTATATTCAACGCCGTAAGGAACTCTCCCAAATATAGCCGAAAATACGACTTATCAGCCTGCCAAATGTAAAAATCCAGAGCTTGTTATGGGTTGGTATAAGCGCTTCTACAATGCTATTGAAAAATACGGAATTCTCGAGCAAGATATCTACAATATGGATGAAACTGGATTTCAGATGGGCATGACATCCACAGCCAAAGTTATAAGTGAATCAGAGACTCGGGCAAGTAATGCCAAAGCCATACAGCCTGGGAATCGCGAATGGGCAACTGCCATTATTGCCGTACATGCAGCTGGATGGGCCTTGCCTCAACAGATTATCCTGGCTGCAGAAAACCATCAATCTCAATGGTATCATGCTGTTAAAAGAACTATATGATAAGTGGTCAGCAAGAATGGCTAAACGAACGATGGATTAGGCCTGGAGTGGCTTCAAACTGTCTTTGAGCCACATACAGCCTGCCGTACATTAGGGAGATATCGCATGTTGATTTTGGATGGCCATAGCAGCCATGCCACTGCAGAATTCGACAGATTTTGTACAGAAAGAAATATTATTTCTTTATATGCCTCCGCATTCATCTCATCTTCTTCAGCCATTGGATGTTGGCTGCTTTTCGCCATTGAAATGATTATATGGCGAAAGAATCACCAAGAAGATGCAGAAGGGAATCAACGTTGTGGATAAAACAGAATTCCTCTATATATACTTTAACTTCATTACCAAGCTCTATCATCATCAAATATTCGAAGCAGCTTTGCAGCAACTGGCCTGGTCCCATTTTCACCTGAGCGAGTCCTTTCGAAGCTTCACATACCATATAAAAAACATCGACGCCGCCTTCATCGTCACATAGCAATCAATCCGTTGGTGCAGCAAAGACTCCAGCGGATATAAACCAGCCTGAGGCCCAAAAGAAGCGAATAAATCACCTCCAAAGTCATCAGGTGTCCCCATCAAATATGCAGGAGGCAATGGGAAAGGTCATGAGAGAGGTGGAGATGACCATGCAAAATGCCATCCTACTACAGCACGAAGTCCACCAGCTTCGCGTGGGAAACTGGCATCAAAGACAGAGAAGAGTAGCTCCTAAGGCCTTTATACAGACTGGAGGGAGCCTGACAGGTGCTGAAGGACTACAAAAAGCGCAAGAACAGGAGGCTATAGTAGAGGAAGCATACCACCCAGTTTCCAGGCGGCGTAAGCCACCAACCTGTAGCACATGTGGTAAAATAAGCCACAATCGGCTAAAATGTCCTGAGAAAGAGTCTATTGTTTTTATGGATAATATATATCAATTTTGTGGGGAGAAAGGCTTGTATAGTACGATTCGGCGGTAGGCAGCGGCCAGCTGGCCAGCTCGGTGGTCAGTTATGTTATATCCGAAATTTGTTCGTTGTTTATCCAATTTGGACAGACATCATCGTGCCATTATCAAAGGAATCAAGAGTTATAAAGGGTTGGGTGAGTCCAATTAAATTGTGCAACAAATTATCATTAAACCTGGGGAGATTGCAGATCGTTACTGGGTATAAATGAAATACAGTTATCAGCAAAGATATACTAATTAGAAATCAATACCCGCAACAAAGGTCTAAATCCATCAACCATTCTATTTGCACAATGGCAGGACTTCGTATATAAATATGCTAGAAAAAATTCTCTGAGTGATGACTGCCGAAGGATTAACTTTTAAAGTTATTCTTCCTTATCATTGCAACCATTGCAATTAGTATAGTGAATTATTATCAATTTTTCAACAATATTGAAATATATTTAATGAATTTTCACTTTCTGCCAGGAGATTAGAGTTTAACCCATGGAAGACTACAAATAAAGAAAGAATCATATTCAGGGCTTTAACCAGATACATGCCTAGAATCTATGTTATTAGATAAAAGAATAGAAAATTATAATTTCTTAAATATTCCTAAAACGTTTCCTTTAAAATTCTTTTCAATAACCATGTATTTATGGTGTTTAAATTAGAAGTAGAGACATACCGCTCATGCTACAGGCACACCCTGTTGGCTACCGGTACACTGTCTAGCTATTTTTGGTAAATTGTGGGTCACATCACTCGTTGGTAAACAATTAAGGTATCATCATCATAACAGAGACATCACATCACATCTGGCCTTCTTGGCTACCCATAGCTGCATGCCAAGTGAGCTCAATATGATAAATACTACCTATCAACAATCACCCCAAGCACTCCTGGCCGAGTACTTGAGTGATGATGAGGTCCCTTGCCCACCATATTCCCTAGTCCTTACTCCACCGCCAGCAGATGCCATCTATTCCAGTGAGAAAGAGGCAAGCATGCCATCAATGAGTTCGCAAAGCGGCATGGCTATGCCCTAACAACCGGGTTCAAAGCGCCGTGAAGGGGATGGCCAAATCAAAGCACGCTACCTATGTTGCCAGTGCCAGGAAGTGCCATGCTGGATGATGTACGCAGCTCATCACCTGACACGTTGGCTCTGCACCGGTTAGAATCTCGCGGAGTGGTCGAAGAATTAGATGTGTTGGCAGGGGTGACGAAGAATACCAGTATTATTGATTCGAGGCGTATTCAGGAAGGGGGGATGGCTTTTAGGTCTTTAAATGTTAGTGTACATAGTCAACACGATAGTAATGATAAATCTCAGTTCAAACATGCTGCAGAAATATCACATGACAAGACCCCACAATTTACTAAAAACGGCTAGGCGGTGTGCCTGTAGCGAGAGGGGTGTGTCTGTATCACCTCCATAGAAGTATGATGGGCACACTATCTTGTTAAAGGATATTCCAGACCTCTGGATTTGAAGACCCTTTAGACTCTGGGGATAAGGTTGGGCTAATATTGTTATTTCAGGGCATTATCCTCATTATTCTTCGATGATCACCAGCTTTGAACGCCAATCAACTTATCATAACATTTTATGCTAGCTATCCTATTATTTAAGCTAAATACATGTTTCGACATCCATTTTCTTTTAGAAATCTTTATTAGTTGTTACAGATGAATAAAAGTTTAAAAGGTCTTTATCAAACTTACAAGTTTTATAACTTAGCAAAGTCCCTCTACTTAGTTGAAGTTTACCTGCTGAAGAAATCATGAATGCTACGACTTAGAACTGCAGACTCATTATGAAGACGGAAAGATTAGATAAATTATCCAGTCATTTAACAACTCAGATTTTGGCATACTGATCCAATCATTGAATGTAGATGAGAAAAGTTCTGGACAAAGGAGCGATTAATGAAAACTCAAGAATGAATGTGATATGTCTTGGATTCAACGGTTTGACTGAATAAATATTTTTTAGAATTAATGAATAACAATAACCTTTATATATGAGAGCAGTATGTCCTTAGGCCATGCTCTCCCTATTAAAAAATAAAGAAGTCATTTATTCATTAGTGAATGAGACGGCATACAGAGGTATATCATGAAGTGATTTTTGCAGAAATGTTCAAAGTCGGCAGTAGCATGGCTTCTATGGTTATTTAGAATAAGCAAGCGATATCTCCCTTGTACTATGTCTTTCAAAGACTTGCTGAAGCCAATGGAAGGTGACCTTGTCATTGGTCCATCCATTATCACTCAAGCCAATGGTCCAGTCTTTTTGAATATCTCGATACCATGTGGACGGTGATACACCTTTTTGCAAAGATAATCGTCGGTGGTGTAGCCCAGCGAGAAGCATTAATAGCTTCAATAGCTGCTACCCACTCACGGTTACCAGGGTAGAGCTCAAATATGGCTTTTAGAATGATGAGACCTTAATTTATCTTTGCTGTAGACACCACAGCCAATTTGAAAGCCAGTTTCTTCAAAACGATAAACATCCTGTTCAAAGATATCATATCCTGGACAACTGCAGATAGACCCTCTTGCAATTATTTCACGCACTTCAAATTGCGCCCGATTCGATTATATTTGGATTTAAGCTTGCCATGCCGTTCAATGCACCGAGATACCACTGATTGAATCAGATACTTTGAGGTCTGACATAAGTAGATTGACCATTCTGCGCACGGTAGCATGTGTTGTAGTAGATCACGTTTATCCATATCCAGTATCCATTGCTTGAGGGAACAACTCCTTTAATCTGGTAAGTTTCTGTGGATTAGGCGCTACATTTGAGCTGCTTTTTGATCAGATAGGCGACACTGCAATGTTTGTGGGGATATATCTATTCGGCCTTGAGGAAAGATAAGTTCTTAGATTTTTTTAACAATTACATGATTGAATTCATTCATGTGAAAAGTAAATAGGTGGAAACTGGAAAACGACATGCGGCGCGCCGCTCGGTGTCTGATTATATTAGTAAAAACTGGCGATTGATATTAGAATAAATGAGCGAACATAGCTTTATTATCTCATTTCTATTTATTATTTCTTAAATTATACATCTGTTTACTAATTCATGTAATCATTTTATGTCCTTATCTATAAACCATCTACCGGCTGTTGAGTTTAGAATCATAATAATTAAATAGAGAAGCTGTTATATACTACACCATCTTGCACCTGAATATAGATATTTAATAACTCATTAATATTATGTTCTTGATAGCACATATTGAGAAATTTAATCATAATACTGAAAAGAACGTGGCTGGATGACTATGATACATTAAATTCATTAAAATATACTAATCTAAAGCTCTCTGGCATCAAAAAAAATATTTGAATAAATTTTCAAAAGAAATTACAAATTGATAATATTATCTTATAAAGAAACTAATTAAAGACAGGTGTATTAAGATAAAGAAAACTTAAAAGGATAAAAGGGAAAAAAAATTCAGACATATTATAAAGAAACTGGCCTCTGCAGTGCTAACAAGGAATGTCTTACTGAAACAGAAGTGCATATTTCCACGTTATTAGCTTTTCAATTTATACTACCTTGGAAGAAGAATGGAACTCTCTGTGATACTTTTTCAGAATTCCATTTACATCTTCAAAGAGAATTGATTAGAACTAATGTTTACCTATATTAAACTGTTTCAAGCAGCGTTAGATGTATCTGTCTCCTTATAAAATTCTATTATCTAACTAATTGCATCATCAAAGATTAATGCAGCCCTTTTATATAAAGGATGGAATGGCACTTGGGGTTTCTTTATGAAAAATATAGTATTATTAGCAATTAAGCATAATATATCTATAGTAAATAACTATTGTTATAATTAGTGTTATGATAGAAGTTGAATATCGTAATATATGATAATAATAAAAAAAAAATACATAATTACAATACAAAAAACTAATTTTATCTCCTAGATGCACCATTCCTGATTATTATATATATTTAGAAATAAGTATAACATTGTATTAGAACTCTCTAAATTAGTAGAATATGATATTCTTTGTAACCTAACCTCAGACATAGACAGGCTGGCATTTATCGACTCCTCTTTGTGAATAATGGTGGATCAACGTAACATATAATTCATTGAATACTGAAAAAAAATTTGATGCTTTACTTCCTCTTGCTATATACAATCCTTCTTTGACAGACTTTAGATGAGAAGCCATATACTACTAAAGGCAGGCTGTTAACGAGGCTCTATACTTGAGTGAGGTGATTGAAGCGACTGAGAAGTGGGATTTCCTTGCAGCACTATCAGGTATTTAGAATGGGATATCCAATACGTTGTATAAGCTTTTAAAGATTATGAGATTTTTTCTTTCAATGTAGTGATCTGGAGAAGCAAGCAGAGCCCATTCTAGGTATATAAATATAGGATAAAAACTATATATGTGGTTCCAATTAGAACTCTCCTAAATCCATTAGGTAACTCTGGAATCAAATCTCTAAGGATATTCCTGGAGAACATTAACATCATTCTTCCTAGGCTTAAATTATAGTGGTTATTTGAAGAGGATATATAGTGGTTAATCATGAAACAACCATAAAATTGGATTAATATCTCAAGGCTACACCATGCCGGTCTAAGCCAAAAAGTCATTAAATAGTTTCTGGAGTCATCCATTCTGGTACGCTATCAGTGCAGGATATTAACAACTGAATTAAGATCTGAAAAAGTCAGAAAAGGAAGAGCAGCAAATTCAAGAGTCTATTAGGACTTCTTTGGCCATATCCCAACCAATATGACAATTTGAAGCTATGGATGTCGGAATCAGATCAGGAGATTATTCATAATATTGTAAATGAAGCTGACAAAAGTAGCATGTGTTGTTACCATTCACCTAAGAATACATCGATATTCAGCGCAAAACAGCTTATATCAAGCGGTTGAAGTAGATGAGACGAATGAGGAGGCATATATAATGGAATAATCCTCCTCTCAGTGCAGAATTGGTCAAAACTAGCCCAGTGGCATGACTGCTATGGCCATCAAGAATTAAAAGACGATATCTACCAGCTATGTGAGAAGCGGTATGTTTCTCAAACATTCGTGACATATATTCAGTCATTATCGCTCGAACCGATTCTATATTCCTTTGGAATAACTGAATACGACTGAGATTGATGCTTTTTCCCAGCCGTCATGATTTGCGGAGGTAGAGCAGGTCCAGAGGCATTTTATGACGATTATTATAGTAATTAACCCACAATTTCCAGGCTGGATGGATTTGGCATGGGTATCTCTTGTCTCTGATCCACAAATAACCTTTGCAAGTGATGCCACACCCATTTGAAATCCAGTCTCGTTTATATTCTATATATCCTGCTCTGTAATGCCATATCTCAGGATGGCGTTGAATGGATCGGGAGACCCATTTCTCGCTGATAGAGATACCTTTCGATGGCTTGAACCGCGCGGATAATAGAAGCTGAGCAAGGTGGTGTGTACATCTGATATTTGACGGGATAGACCAGCTTTAACCATATTAAAATCCAGTTTTTAATGGATTCCTCTTCAGTTTTTGATAATTTACGACATTTTGCAATTGTGACAATTGTATGTTGGCGACAGACAGTCCATTGAGGCGAGTCATGAGGGTCCTTGGAGGCACATCAAAAGGCTTTCACACAGGCTGTTTTTAATGGAAATTATCCTTTTTGGAAAATCACGATAGCCAATCCTGGTTTTTTTCTTTCGGTATTTCAGTCACGATGAATATGGACAGTAGAAAAGTAGTGTATGGGATCATATTCAGGAGAAGCGGCTTCCGACCGCGCAGCTCGGTGTCCGATTACAGTAGATATTAAGTGAGGCTGACTGACTTTAATGTCTCTTTTAACTATTCATTGTACAAACAGTTAAGTGATTTTTTCACCTTGTATATCGCATTTTCGATATACCATGGTAATTTCCCGATGTTTAGATAAATTTTAGAAATAGAGATCAATTGAAAGTTCTAATTTATATATTAATGTAATTAATGTTAATGATTATTCTCGATCTATTACAGGCGAAGTTTAGCAATAATCACAACTGGATAAGACAATCAACTAATCAATTGGTAGAGATTACTCAAACACAAGAAATAATTCAGTACAGTAGAAAATAATAATAATAGGATGAATTAGCATTAAATGATAACAATAGGAAATATAATCCTTATTTAGACTGTTAGATGGTATACAATTAATTTCATATAAGATCATAGAGATAAATTCTATAAATAATACGATAGAAAAAAGGTATCTACATGTACATGCGTATTGGACTCAGAATTAGATTACGTTGCTTCATTGAGAAAAATGGCAATTTAAAACAAATATTTATCCTTGTTATTAACGATCTTTTTGACTTATGTATTCTGAATTGCCTTTTTTTCTCAATGAAGCAACGTAATCTAATCTTAAGATACTATTATCGACTTTGACTATTGAGAATTTTAAGCACCAGTTAGAAAGAAAAGGAATTCTTACTGAAGTGAAATTATATTTATTATATAAATAATATTGAATATATCACCATACTTGTCTTTTTTGCTCTATTCTTCTTCATGTTGATTTGCTCTGCTTTATATTCCACCAATAATAAATGATCTCAATATTCAGTGTAGATTGCTAGCTTGTGCCTTGATTGATTGGGACGTCTCTATTTATCAATAGAAATGGCTGAAATAATGTTAATTAATTTTCACTCTCAGTGATTGGCCAAGCTGGTGTCAGGTGATCAGCTGATTACCAATCACCTTGCAATGGCATCTATTTGTCATGTTGTAATTGGATATTGCAAGGTATTTACATTATCTTGATCATTTGATTCAAACAATCACCAGCCACCAAATTACGTGCAAAATAAAAGACCAAGTTGAGCAAGAAGGATCCTACTTGATATCTTATTTTTAAAAGAGAAACAAATCACTGACATCCATAAAGCTGTACGCCTGGATGATGTACCCTGAGCAACGCTATGCTAATTGAATTGCATTGCAAAATTTTCAAAGCGACCGAACGGCCTTAATAAAAGAAAATCAATTTTATCCAATGAATAGTATCTATGGACCAATATAAGAGCAATTCCCTGACCATCTCATATTGAAGATACTGCACATATTTCTTTCCAATTATGGCTCGTCAACATCCAACCAATTAGCCAGAACTGGATGTATAAACTCATTAAATGCCATGATCAATTGGAGACCGAATTCTCAAGATATAATTATCAGCATGCCAAATTATGAGGACCTTTTGCTGTACGACTATTAACTAAGGGAATGAGCTCAGTGAGAGTGGATATACCTGAACATTGCCCTCGGTTCTACCCAAGAATTTACCCAAAATACCTTTTTTACTAATTATAGTAATCCCTGTGATTTGCCTAATTTATTCAATTGCAGTATCTTTTATCTAGAGTAATATTTTGAATATTATTCAGCCTATTTGAGAGCTTATAACTGATTTTATGTAAGATTAACTGAATACACATTTGAAAAGATACTTTCTGAATTAACTGACTTTCACTGATTGGGAATACTTTAATATTAACATACACATAATCTACACTGTAGGTTTATCTCATAATATATTTCTTTTTATAGTATTGTGGATGTAAGTGAGAAAGAGATATAAATTGTATGATAACCACTGAAGGAAGGAACAGAGGAAAAAACCCATTTAATGACTAACAATTTCTTTCCGCGAAAATTGTGTAGGCTTAGGAATAAATGTACCCTTGAGTAATGGGTATGAGACCTGTACCCAAATGGGTACCCATGTCCAAGTCTATATGGCTGCTCGATCGAAGAGAAGATGCAGCTTGGGATCAATCATATGGACAAGCTTGACTTCCTTTCAGCATACTCGCAGGTTCATGAGCTATGTAAGATAGATACTATCAAGGATGGCTTCATGGCAACTGGCCTGTTCCATATAATCCAGAGAGGGTGTTGAACAACTTAATCACTATATTTAAAGATAATACCTCCTGCAGTCAATCCACCAATTCCAATTTTAAAACACATTATAATCTGAAGCAATCGAAGAAGCAAGCTCCTACTATCAAGAAGTTACTAAAAAAAGCAGGCCAATAGCCCCCTCCCCCCCAATTCCCACAAAAGTCTGCAACGGATCAACTTACTAAGGGTTGTTAAATGATCATGAATAGCGCTACAATTCTGGCAAAGAGAATCGTGATTTAGAGGCTGCAAATGAGAAACAGGAGCAGAAAAGAAAGCGCTTTAATAGGCAGGCAGCCTATACACGTGCCTTTTTTATCCAGGAGGCATAGGGTCTTGTACAACATGAGCATGAGGCCCAGGAAGCCTCTACAGTTAGACGACATATCCTCATCCGTGGATACCACTTTGGTACCCAAATCCAAATCCAAAGTCCGCGCGGATAGGATGCGGATATCCGCATGGTTAACTACATTCAGGCTGTCATGTGATGTATATCTCACTGATTCAGATTCGTAAATATCGATTATTTATGCCTGTTCTGGTTGTAACAGGGTCAGTTGGCACTTTTCCATTATCCTCATGAAGTTTTAGAAAATGTTTAGGTACATTAGAATCCTTTGCTTTCATAGTATTTCTAGTATCTCAGATTACGAGTGACGTGTGGTAGCTACTAATAATTTAGAGATCAATAGCAGACATTGAGTGTTACAGTACAGTACAATATATATATTCACTGCTGGAGCATGCTGTATCTTCTACCAAGAGAATTACTCATGACGAAGATTAATCTAGGGAATATTTGCCTGAATTAGGATATCAAGTGATAGCAGGAGCTGAGTATTATTCATTCAATAGTAGACTTTCTTACAACTATAATATTATTCAACACTGCCAAGAATTGCATAAATTATGTAGACACGGGCTCGTCCAATTTGCACTGTTTACATATCCGCACGGATATGAGGATGTCAACTGATATCCAAATCGAAATGTATAATTTGGATATATTGCGGATCGTGTCGCAGTCTACCTCTTCTACTATACCTGTCAGAGCTGCTTCAAGGCTTTCAATGGCAAGCCAACCCTCTATACGGTTACCAGCGCGGTGCAGTGATGTGATTGTCATATTATTGGTCATAGAAGTCAAACGTCCTAATTGCAATAGAGCTTAATTTAATAAAACAAATGCAATTTTTTTGGTTGTTTTATGGACTCATACGTTTTGACCATGATCGAAAGGTGGCCCGCTCGGTGGTGGATTACGTTGCAGAATATATATAGTTACCTAGTAATCAGGAACAACTAATTAGTTATTCACCATTCAGTTAAGGTTGTTTCGGAAGCTCCGTTCCCGGTATCAATGCTTGTTCTTCTGACTGATATTTGAAATTCCAAAATCTATGTCAGGTTATGAAACTATATGAGAATTGATTACTGAGATGACATTTTCTTTCTCATATTGACAAAATGGGCATACCACACCTAACACGGCACTTGCTCCCTTACGCGAAAGAAGTACTATTGGCAGGGGAGAAACAAAGAGAGGGAGATGATAGCATCCAGTTGGTTGTCATTGATGGACCCAGCTTGGTATACCATGTTTTTCATAGACTATTGTCTAATTCAAATACAAAACTCGAAGTTCTGGACGCTCAGCCGACTTGTGATGAAGTCAGTCTTGGGGTAATGGTATATCTCCTGCAGCTAAAGCTCCTTGGTGTGAAAGTGTAATTATGCATGACCCATACATAGAAAGTCGCCAGTACTGATCTATGCCAGGACCAAGATCTGCTTTGATGGAGCTTTGCCTATCGCGAAAAGAAAAATAAGACTTTGCCGACTGGAAAAGTCTAGGAAGAAACTTGAACAGTTTCACTCGCAAAACCGCTTGGGTTTTGCAAAACCGGACGATTCAATCAGAAGCACTGTTGATCCTACAAAGGTTCTACAGAGCCGAGCCATACCTATCAGATACAATGGCCTCCCCGAAAACCCGTTTATGGTGTCTACTGTTTTTGAAGACCTTAGGAAGAGATGGAACAAAGCAAATATTCTGATGGCGGTGCAACACGCATTTTACTTCAATCACTGTGAGATTGGAGAGCAAGACTTCCCTTGGGCAGCCATCACTGTAATGGTTCCGGGGGAGGCAGATGCCGAGTGCGCTCGCATGTCGAGGCTCACAGGTGCCGCTGTGCTGACCAATGACTCAGACCTTCTTCTCCATGATCTTGGATCTTATGGTTCGGTATTGTTTTTGGATTCAGTCGAACTTAGTGAATGGAATCCATCTAGGCCATCAGATTCTAAGGTCAAAGCCAGAAGACTTTGTCCCGCGTCGCTTTCCAGGCGATTGGGAATTAGAAGTGTCCGGTACTTTGCATATGAATTGAATCAGAATCCACAGTTTGGTTTATCAGAGCTCATTAGGCGATCGAGAGAAAACTGCGACTTTCTCGATCTCGCACCTGACTATCAACATTTTCTTGAGGACTATGACTACGAGCCAAACAGCCGGGCGATCGCTCAGCACCCCCAGGACCTCGATCCAAGAATATCAGAAATACTCTTGCAGTATGATACGGGAAATGCTCGTTTCACTGGGAGCTCTCCGCATATCTATCTTGCTATTCTCAGTGAAGATCACTCCAGAAGGTGTGCATGGGAAGAAGGTCGTTCGTACAGAGCTCTTGGCTACTCAGTCTTTAACTTGTGCCGTCCGTTCACAGAAAGATACCACTTCGTGGAGGAATATGTTCGGAGAGGTGGGAGAATAGCTATAGACAGGATAGCAATGGGTAATGAAGGTTGGATAACAAGCGAGATGCATTCCTTTCATACAAGCCTGAGCTCTGCCCAAGTTGCTTTTGGCAAAAAACTCTCGTCCTCGTGCTTCTGGAGACTTTTTGCGATGTGTGAACTATTTAAGGATGAAACGAACCATACTGCACCGGATGTTAATCGATTGTGCAGGTTTCTTAGGTTCGGCTACATGGGGGAAGCAGTCAGCTGGGCAGATGTCCATCTTTGTGCTCAGATTCATGCCGTGCTGTACTCATTGAGGATCTTGAAACAGCTCCTCGGCCTTGTGACAATGACTGAAGAGCCTGTGTTGAGGTTGAAGTCTGAAATTGCGGCTCTCCCACCGTTGCACGTTATGATGAGACCAATACGCGAAATGACAAGGGAATATCCCGAAGATTCATCTGTTGAGAAAGCTTTGCAACGCTTCTTTCTGCTTTCCGGCCAACATGTGCAAACTGATGATGAAATGCAGCCACCATATTTCAGCCCAGAGGGTTCGGCGCTACAGCATCAGGGAAGCCCTAAATCTAACTGTGTGAAGCATGTTCATAGATCAAAGTCAAACCTATATGAGATCCTCTCTCCAGAATAAACGATATTGGTTCATCCCCCTCAACTTTGGCACCATATCTGGCAGAATGAGAATCATATGGGTATGTGTCCATTGATTTTGGCATATCATTAATTGTAGTTTACATATGAAGAGGCAGACAGTGTGGATAATAGGATAGAACAATTCAGCGTGAAGATCTCAGGAACCCTACTACCCCATGACAGTACCCGACTAATCCGGCCAAGCGCTCCCTTTCTTGTTCTTGCAACCGACTCCAGTCGGCGAGAGCTTTTCGCAATTGACCAGTTTCATCATTAGACCCAACAATATCAGCGTGGATCCTCAGAAAAACCGCCATCCACACATTGACCAATTCAAAGTCTCTCTTGAGCTTTAAGCGACTTGCCAATGCGAAAACAAAGTCTGACAGTTCTGACTGACCATCCTTTACTTGCGGACTGAGGGACCTGATTTCTAGATCAATTTTTGTAGGAGACAGGCCTTTGATATGTTCAATAAACGGATCAAGGTTGCCAGATAGACGGCCAGCTCGTAATAGTGTTGTAAAGGGCGAGCCCAGAACCTTTGAATCCTGAGAATGCTGGATTCTGGCAATGCGAGAGCGCTCAGCTGCAGTACTCTCAACTGAGAACTTCGAGTCCGCATCTTCACCAGCACTTCCATCTGGAAGTGATGGAAGGAAGAATGGTGCTTTTTCTGGCGCCTTTGGCGGGTCTTTGGCCTTGTTTCGTTCCTAAACCATCCTTAGCATCAGCCAAAGCTAGAAAAAGAGCAGTCTTTACCTTGATCACATCCAAGTGAAGCAACGTTTGCCATTTGCTTTTAGGAATGACACTCAGCGTAACCATCTCTTTGCTAAGTTGTTCAGTGGAAAGTACTGGTCCCTCAATTTCATCCTGTTCATCGGTCTCTGAGAATGCGGCTTCGATAAGACTAACACCACTTTCTCCAGACGCAGTTGGCGCTTGGATATCAGCGATGTAATCCTCATTCACGTTTTTGGTCGATACTGGCATGAACAAGCTCCGATTTGTCCAGAGATTGATGCCCACGCCATCTGCGTGAGCGGTAGCTAAATATTCATCAGTAGACGACATGGTCAACGCGGTACATGTGTTAGGGACGCGGAAAGCATCAATTAGGTGTCCTGTTGGCAAATCCCAGACCCGGACAATAGAATCCATTGATGCAGCAATCACCCACCGCCCGTTATTGGAGAATGTGAAATCATTGACCTGACCCACACATCCCCAGAATTCACGGACGACTTTCCGTGTCTCAATGTCAACAACACGGATCGACAGGTCATCGCAACTGAATGCAACTAGTTCGCTTGCACTGCTGTACCGTAGACCAGTTATGGCAGTCATTGGATGCCAGTCAAGCTCATCAACAAGCCGGCCAGACTCGAAGTCCCAAAACTGTCAACGAAAGAAGTTACCATCATGTCCACAGCCAGAAATGCAAGCCGAAAATACTGACCTTTATTTTCCCATCAAGTCCACAGCTGATGACGGTCTGATTCAACCCGTCAACCACTATACCAGTAACTGTTTTGGTATGCCTGCCTGTACGTTCCGTGGCAGAAACGCCCGAGCTACCCCTTGAGTTTGCTTGAACATGTCTTCTGGAAGCAAAAGTAGCAGGGAAATTTTGCCGATGCCTGCCAGATTGCAGATTGAACATCTTGATATCCCCCCCTGAAGACCCAACCAAGGCGAAAGTTCCACATTGTGAGATGGCAACGCTCTACCAAATTACCCACGAGCACTGGTTAGCAGGCTATCTCGCCTCTATGATCTTAGGTAACATACCTTAACCTCAGTCCCGTCGCCAGTTTCGAATGTCCAGCGCCCGGCCTTCTTCTTTCCCCAGAACCACGTGCGGGCATATTTGTCACCACGGTGCCCTGTAACTATACTTTCCCATCCAGTTGTGCTTGAAGCATTTGTGTCCGTAACTTTCGGATTGGCCCAGACTGGCCCGGACGTTGTAACACCCATGCCCCCATCGCGGTTCAGAGCACAAGCAATACAGGTGATCTCTGGAGCCTTCAGATCATTGTAGGACCCAGTTTGCATGCTACCTATTTTATTCGTTTTATGCCCAATGGCTCCCTGGGAAATCTCAGTATTCTGGCTATCTTTCCGCACACTGAACCCCCAGAGACTGCTGTCCTTGCTTGCACTCAGTAGCCATTTCCCGCCAAATTCCGATCCATCAGACGAAGAAGGCAAGAAATGCAGAGTCGATACTGCGGCATAATGGCCACTTCTCTGATGAAGAGGTCTGGGAACGGGTGAAAAGGGCACTTCATCGAAGATCCACGTCCTGAGCGCGTTGTCTCTTCCAGACGATACCAACACTGGCTGTCCATCCAGGAACTCGATGTGAGTCGTCCCGGATCCTGTTTCATTGAGAGATACCATATGTGCTCTTCGCAGAATGCCAGTCACTCGCCCCCCGTTGTTTAGATCCCACATTGTAATGTCGCCATTGTCCGTAGAGGTAGTTGCCATAACACCGGACCTTCTACCATCATCGCCGGCGCCAAGTCCATCGGTTCGAAAAGTGATGGAAGTAATTGGTGAGACTTTGGATAAAGGCGTCCTCAGCGGAAGAACAACCTTATCAGTTTCGACATCTTGAATGGACAACGCGCCACTCTTGTATGCAATTGCGACCAACGATAAAACGGGTGTTGGCTGAAGAGCAGTTACCGCGCCAGCATCTTTGAATGCAGGTAAAATCGAGTAGAGGATCTTTCCGGTCCTGATATTCCAAATGTCGACTGCGCCATCATGTCTCCCAATGAAAATCTTGTTGAGATACGTTGGCATGTTGCAAAGCTGGGAAGTATATATGTGTTCAGAGGTACTCCCAGCCTGCCGTTGAGGGCTCAAAGATGCATAATGTTCGTACGATGAACTCTTCCACACTTCTATGCCCTGGCTGTTGCTGCCAACTATCCACGACCCAAAAACAAGTATCCGCTCGATTGGACCGCGAAGATTTGCCGGTACTTCTAGGGATGCGATTTTCTTTCCACGCCTGAAAACCCATATCCCTCCCGGTGACCCGGGCTGAAAGTTTCCCCAAGCTGCGAAAACTTTATCTTGCCAGGAAAATGTAGCTGTAATCATTCCCGGTGTTTGAGGGCGGCTGACGAAGACCAGATTTAGACCTCGTCGTACATCGTATGTCTGCAAAGAGTACCCTACAGAGGTTGTAATTTGAAATGTCGATTTTCCTAGACGAACACACGCCAGCGGAACTGCGGTGGGTGATACTAGCCCCAATGTCTTCAATTGGCAAAGCATGTTAGTCTTGAAAGACGATCATACATCAAAGTGGTACCTACTCGGAATGGCGAAAATATCTTGGACGCAGACGTCCTCGATTTGTTCGCGACATTGTCAGAAGACAGCCTTTGTCGCTTCGCAAGAGGTTGGCCGAATTGATCGATGTCAAGAGAAGGCATTTCCCGAAACATCTATACCTATATAGGTACCGTGAGGAACAGTGACAATCCTGAGGGATGGCAGGTTGGCTATAGTAAATTCTATGCACAGATATGTTTGAGTGAAGCTGCCCTAGCTCTCCAAAAACAATTGTAAATAATATAATATAGTAAAGATGAAGAGAAATAATGGTTTCACATCAAAAATGACAATCAATGCAGGCTTCATCCATCGTTTTCTTATTGTACCGACCTTTTTTTTTTTTTAATACTAACGGAGTATGAGTTTATCCGACAGACTCTACCTCTCCACATGCTCTTGGCATTTGTACATGTATGTACTCTGTACTATGTATCTAGTAGTAGTACAAGCAGTATAAGTAGGTATTGTTGGTAGTTGCGTATCAAGAATTTGTTCATTAGAATAGTATGTGTTTACAGACTCTGTAGCAATAATCGTGCGGCCGTAGGTACTAGGAATACGGAGGAGACGCATTTGGATTCTGTGACGCTTTTGAATTCTAGAACAACCTATCAATTGAATAACCTACACCAGACCTTATTTCCTGATTCCGGTTTTTCTCCGCCCCCTCTTAAAGGAAACGGTCTGCGGCTCTTGTCCTCCTGAAGAGAAACAACCCCCGGCCGTTGCTTGCCTTTTTTTCTTTTTCTTTATTTCTGCTTTCTTTCTTTCTTTCTTTTTTAGGAAATTCACCCCTTCATTATCTTGAAACACTAGACGCAAACTACTTCTCTCGTTTCATCAACCCATAAAGACGATGAGCTATAGCTCGATTCCTGGCCTCTCCGAGGATTCCGACTTTAAAGATACAAGTCACAAGACAAGTAGCGTGCCATCCTCCAACGCTAATTCCAATCGCATGGATCAATCATCGTTAAGCCAACTCCATGGATCTACATCTACTGTTTTATCAAAAGGCGGATCAGATTCGCCACTAGAGGCTCATAATGAAAGTCGCCATGCCTGCTCTTCCAAAGGGTTCAGTGGGAGCGCATCTGCCAGTTCAATTAATGAAATGGAATACACATCATCACCCCTTGGGAAAATTGGTGTTTGCGCTCTAGATGTGAAGGCACGCAGCAAACCCAGCCAAAACATTCTGACCCGTCTTCAGTCAAAGGGTGACTTTGAAGTTATCGTTTTTGGGGACAAAGTAATCCTTGACGAAGCTGTTGAGAACTGGCCTGTTTGCGACTTCTTAATTGCCTTCTTCTCTGATGGCTTCCCATTGGATAAGGCCATTGCCTATGCGAAGCTCAGGAAACCTTTCTGTGTCAACGATTTACCGATGCAAAAGGTCTTATGGGATCGACGGCTTTGCCTGAAAATACTAGACCATATGGGCGTTCCGACTCCAAAAAGAATGGAGGTGAATCGTGATGGCGGTCCTACTTTAGAATCTGTCGAGCTTGCGCAGCATGTGTATAGGCTAACAGGTGTTAAACTTGAGGGTCCTGATGATGGGACTGGAGGGGGTGCGCCCCGGACTCAAAGCGTTTCCTTATCTGAAGACGGAGAGACTTTGGTTATTGACGGAAAGGCTTTGAAAAAGCCGTTTGTTGAAAAACCAGTAAACGGAGAGGACCATAATATCCATATCTATTTTCCCAATGATCAGCAATACGGAGGAGGTGGTAGGAGGCTTTTCCGAAAAGTTGGGAACAAGAGTTCTGAATATGATCCGAGCTTAGTTGTTCCCAGATCGATAGCGGAAACCGGGACCAGTTATTTGTATGAGCAGTTTCTGAGGGTGGATAATTCCGAAGATGTCAAGGCCTATACAGTTGGACCCGATTTTTGCCATGCAGAAACGCGCAAGTCTCCTGTGGTTGATGGGCTTGTGCGCCGCAATACCCACGGGAAAGAACTCAGATACATAACTAAACTGAGTAAAGAGGAGGCTGGCATCGCCTCGAAAATCTCAAATGGATTTGGCCAAAGAATTTGTGGCTTTGACATGCTCCGCGTCGGAGAAAGGAGCTATGTCATTGACGTTAATGGTTGGAGTTTTGTTAAAGATAACAATGATTATTATGACAGGTGCGCGCAAATATTGAGAGATATGTTTCTAAACGAAAGGCAACGGTGTGAAGAGGCCTTGGGATCTCTGGAACCCCCCTCTCCCGATCTAAGTCAATCCAAGAAGAGCGCGTCTCACCGGCATACTTTGAAGACTTTACTCAAGTCGCCCAGTGTATCGAAAATCCATGGCAACCAGCAAAGTCATGATGGCAATGAGACTGTACCGATGGAGTTGATTACTGCGGAGGCTTTCCCTCCATCGTCTGATGCCGGCGGCACAGACCATGCACATATTCATGTTAACCAGAACGCCAAAGAACGAGTCACCAGCTCCTCTAACACCATATCGCCTGCCGTATCAATGCGCTTTCCTACCGATGGTGTACCCCCGCCACCCCCTGCTTCTAAACACTCTTGGAAGTTGAAGGGTATGGTGGCGGTCATCAGGCATGCGGACCGTACGCCGAAACAAAAATTCAAGTTCACGTTCCATAGTCAACCATTTGTTGACCTATTGAAGGGTCACCAGGAGGAAGTAGTTATCAAAGGAGAAGTGGCATTGGCGAGCGTTTCAGATGCTGTCAGAGTTGCGATGCGAGAAGGGCTTGAGGATATGGATAAGCTCAAATTGCTTCGCACGTCACTCGATAAAAAAGGGGGCTGGCCTGGAACGAAGGTACAGATTAAACCGATGTTCCGAAAAAGAAAACCGGAGGAAGTAAGTGGGCAGGCACTGCCCACTGATTTAACACCGTCTCGGGCTGAGGGGCCCCACGAAGAACCCATATCTCCCGTTGCGAAGGAGGCGTCACCAGCAAATGAAAACCCTAACAGGTCACAAGCCCGGAGCGACTCCATATCTGGCGCAACTTTCTCTAGGTTCTCAGCAGTTGAAAATGATCTCATTCTGGACAAACTTCAACTTGTCATCAAATGGGGAGGGGAGCCAACGCACGCAGCTCGTTATCAATCACAGGATCTCGGACTCAACATGCGAGATGACTTGAAGTTAATGAACAAGGAAGCATTGAGCAACGTCAGGATTTTCACAAGCTCGGAGAGGAGAGTGAGCACTAGTGGTAGGTTGACAAATTTGCTTCTCCTCGCATTCATGATTTACTAACTTTACCTGGCAGCTCAAATCTGGGCCAGCTCATTCCTTGATCAAAAGGAATTACCAGAGGATTTTATCAGAGTACGCAAAGATCTCCTGGATGATTCCAATGCTGCAAAGGACCTCATGGACAAGGTCAAAAAGAAGTTGAAACTACTCCTACGAGAAGGGTCTGCCCCTTCGCAATTTGCCTGGCCAAAGGATAACATCCCTGAGCCTTCTGTTGTTCTTGCTACCCTTGTTGAATTGATGAAATTCCATAGAAGCATTATGAGACACAATTTCCAAAGGTTGGATAGCTTCTCTCGTCAAACTTCTGCCGACTCGTCTCATGGCCCGGAGAACCCTACTGCCCTTGATCAGTTTGATTCGCACACGGACAATGCTGCCTTGGCTTCGATCCAGGGGCGATGGTGCGCGGGAGAGGATCCTATGCTTTTCAAAGAACGATGGGAAAAACTTTTTGCTGAATTCTGCGACACAGAGAAAGTCGATCCGAGTAAGCTCTCGGAACTCTACGACAGTATGAAGTTTGATGCATTGCATAATCGACAATTCTTAGAATGGGTATTTATGCCCCCAGATGATTGCGACGAAGAGGGAAAGGATTGTGGGGATAAACGGCCTGCACAGGAAGGGGATCATCTTGAAAACATCGGCGAGCCTTCAGAAAGCTCGACATTTGCGCATCGATTCGGCTTGAAGAAGCGAGCCCGTGCATTTGAATCAATGCCGCATCTTAGAGCACTCGATGAAACCTATGATCATTATTTCAAACTTTATCCAGGCTCTAGTCCTGTCAAAGCAAAATTGGACGGGAGGCTTTCAAAACTGCGCGAATTATACAAGCTGGCCAAGGTCTTGTTCGACTATGTGACTCCTCAGGAGTATGGGATCACAGACTCCGAGAAATTAGAAATTGGGTTATTGACATCGCTGCCTCTTCTTCAAGAAATTGTCCGAGATCTGGAAGAAGTGCAGGCCTCACAAGACGCGAAGTCCTTCTTCTATTTCACAAAGGAGTCTCACATTTATACCTTGCTCAATTGCATTTTAGAAGGTGGCATCCAGACGAAAATCGCAAGGAGCGCTATTCCAGAACTCGATTATTTGTCCCAGATTTGCTTCGAGCTTTATGAAGCGAGGGATAGTGAGTCATCCACCAACTCATATTCCATTCGCATTTCCATCAGTCCCGGCTGTCATGCTTTTGATCCTCTTGATGTGCAGCTTGATTCAAGGCATGCCATTGGTTGTGCTCCAAGAAGGAGTTTGACTGCCCATCAAGATTGGAAAGAAGTTATTGAAACCCTCAAGGCCAAGTTTGACACGTAAGTATTGTACATTCCTCCTGTGATAAGTCACAGACTGACTGGTGCCTTATAGTGTCAAACTCCCAAAGAGCTTCATTGCTGTCAACCTCAGTGATAAACACATGTCTAACCCAGAATGGAGCCTCTAAGCTTTGTACACTACTCTTTATTACTTACTTTGCCTTTATAAAAACTTCTTTTTTTATTTTTCTTTCTTGTTGCCTTCCCTTATCTGTTCTTTTCGTGATAGGGGAGGTTAGTTAAATCTGTTGTGTATATCAATAATAGTATTGATATTAGGCTGAGGCCGAAGAATTAATAATATGGAGGAATCCAATGACAACAGAAACCATTTTTTCATCACGGCTCAGTCTCACATCATTCTCTAGTAAGCATAAATAATAAGCATTTGGGTTTGGCTAGATAAGCTCAATCTTTTACATTTGGTTGCTACCCAGGTAAGCATATCTGCTTGGTAATCAAGAATTGAAAGAATCGAAGTTGACATTTACTTTATCAGAAAAGATGAGAGCCTCTACAGACACTGTCCCTGGTACCTTCATCTGCAGGCTACAGGGAGATTATCTGCAATGCAACAAGGAACAAAGCCAGGAGGAGAAATCTATTGCCATCAACGATATAGTCTGTATTCTTCCCAGTTCTATGGAAAGACAGGAAACCACATACAGCGTGCTATATCTCGAGAGACATAGTGGATCCTCTGATGCTAACACAGTTGATGACCGTGTGCGTCTCATTAGAATCAGCACGGGATCCCTACCATCAACATTGCTGTCGCAGTATTTTTACAAGGAGTTACCTCGCCATCTCAGTCTTTTGTCCAGAATCCATGTTGTGATATCAACCGGCTCAGGAGCGGGGAAAGCAAAGGGCCTATATCAAGATGTCCTACAACCCTTTCTATCATACCTCGGTTTGACTACATGCGAAGTCCATGAGACGCAGTCTTCCCAGACAATAACAGAGCTGGCGCATTTGAAATTCATTCCCTGCGCCCAAACCGGAATAGATCAAACCATCATCCTCCTTTCTGGTGATGGTGGTCTGGTTGACATTGTTGATGCCTTCTACAATTCTTCAAAGAGGATGATTGTTCCACCCTGTATTGGCTTGATGCCAACAGGCACAGGAAATGCTATGGCCAATTCCATCGGTTTGCATTGTCCAACAATGGGGTTAATGACGTTACTGCGCGGAAAACCGAGACGCATACCAGTGTTTGCCGCTAGCTTTTCACCGAAATCACAGTATATCATCGAGGAGGGCCGTGGCCGAGCCCCTATATGTAGCGATCAAACGGCGGAGACTGAGGACCACAAGGTTTATGGTGCTGTTGTTGCGAGCTGGGGAATACATGCCGCGCTGGTCGCAGACAGTGATACGCTTGCGTATCGCAAGTTTGGCGTCGATAGATTCAAACTGGCCGCAAAGGAGCTTCTCTGGCCATCCGACGGCTTACCGACGCATAGTTATCATGCTATGATCACCTTGGCCAAAAAAAGCAAAGGTGCCAATAACCAGCAAATGGAGGCTATGGACCAGAATGAACACATGTACGTGTTGGCCACCTTGGTCTCAAGGCTTGAAAAGGGATTCGTGATCTCTCCAGACACATCCCCACTCGATGGCTGTTTGAGATTTGTTCACTTTGGCCCGATGCCGCCGGATGTAGCGATGCAACTGATGAGCAAAGCGTATCAAGGCGGTCTCCATGTCCACGAAAAAGCGGTGACATATAAAGAAATTGAGGGCTTCCGTATTGATTTTCGCGAGGAAGATGAACGATGGAGAAGGGTCTGCATTGACGGGAAGATAATAGCTGTTGAGCGAGGTGGTTGGATGGAGGTGCGCAGAGAACCACGGTGCCTACTGAATCTTATCGCCGATTTCCCTTGATCATCAACGGCCTCAGGACAGGGCCATAGACGATAGCTTAGTAGGGAGTATGGAGTACATAGAAAGAAACATCTATACAAACTACCATATATGTTTTACCCCTATCCTCAGGTTCAAATTTTGTTCAGATATCTTGCTCAGTGAAAGCACATACTCCGAACGTATCTATCTCCCGCTCGGATCGTCACGTTCGCTGATCCCACCGCACCCATGAAGAGACACGAACCCAGTTCTGTTGACCCTTAACCTCAAAGCTGACATGCTACTTCGGCTGAGAGATGTCAGTGATCTCATTATACAATGAGAACTACTATGTATTGTTTCGATGCTGGTCACTACGCGGACATATTCTACTGCCCAGTTACTGCACCAAAAGCATTCTTCACCAACCGACAAGCATCGTTCTAGGTTCCATTCACTCACAGGGTGGCATTCAGGACTCGTGAACATAGAGCGAGCTGTTAAAATGTTGCTATCCTACCAAGCCGGCAGTGTTCGTGTCGGAGAAGTAGTTAGGTCTGTCACGTACCCTACAGTTGCTCATCAAACTCCTTACTAAATATCTCTGAGCCTGTCAGGTACACATTATCTTATACCCCAGCAACCGATCCCATCTATCCGCCCCCAGAAGAGCTTTATGTGAGAGTTAGGAATACGTCTGCGATTCCGTTACGGGCTGCCTACCTGCATGGCCCATATACTCTCTATGCCGCCTGTTATCCATCGACGTTCGACCCCAATGTCGCATACAGCCGGAAGAACACCGAGGGAGTTCCTCAATTCGAGCCCTACCTTAAGGCCGGGGGGAGCTGGGATGCAACCATTACCATTCCACAAAGTATCCGTCAGACTCCTACGGAGCTCGCCTCTGCAGACCCTGGGAGTCATCAAAGCGTGACCTGGGTTATAGAGATAGTATCTCAAGTGATTTTCTCTGCTACTGCAGCCGTCAATTTTGAAGTCATAGTCGGCCGTGATGAGAAATCAGTCCAACTGCTTTCTGCAGGTGGTGTATCGGGTGGTGGGCTGCCTCGGCCAGGTCAATTACACGACCATTGGTCACCCAAAACTAGAGGGCAGCAAGTGCTAGCTGCTACAGGTATATACTCGAATTCCATTACACTGCGTATCGATAATACGGCCAGCCTTTGGAACAGCCCTCCTTTTCCGCCCTTTGAAGACGATGCCAAATCGAAACTGCAAAATTCACAAGCTGCTACCGAGACATCGAATACTCAACACCAAACCACTGCGCAAAAAGAGGAACCTAAAAAAGAGAAAAAGAAAAAAATCCACCTTGTTGTAATAACTCATGGGCTGCACAGCAATCTTGGAGCAGATATGCTCTATTTAAAGGAGAGTATTGATATCGCTGCCAAAAGGGCTCGGGAGCAGGCAAAACAGGACCGCCAGAAGAAGTCTAACACTAACTCCGATACAACAAGGTAGGTGAATGAAGGCGAACATGCCTGGTTTCATTTTTGGGGCTCTATATTTCAACATTAACATTAGTGTCTGACGTTGATTACCAGGCCAGGATCCGATTTTGCGGATGATACCGATGGAGATGATGAACAAGTCATCGTCAGAGGGTTTTTCGGGAATGCAGTTCGAACTGAACGTGGTATACAATACCTCGGAAAGCGCCTAGCGAAATATGTTTTGTTGATGACCTATCCTGATCAACCCTATTTCCCACTTAAAACATCCAAGGCAAAACCATTTCCCAACCCTTTGGCTGCACTGAAAACCACAGAAGAACAATCTGCGAGTGGGGCGTCTGTCTCTGGCGTTCATGAGCAAGGGTCGGATCAAGAAGATCATGCTTACCAGTTTACGAGCATCAGCTTCATCGGACACTCCCTTGGCGGGCTTATCCAGACGTATGCTATCGCATATATCCAGAAGTATTCGCCCCAATTCTTCGATCATATCCGGCCTATCAATTTCATAGCCTTGGCCACTCCGTTTTTGGGACTCAGCAATGAGAACCCTGTGTATGTTCGGTTCGCCTTGGATCTAGGACTTGTAGGCCGAACAGGTCAAGATTTGGGTTTGAGCTGGACAGCTCCGAAAGTGAGAAGTGGCTGGGGTGCCATAATTGGTGGCAGGGGCGAATCCGTGAAGCCACAAGAACATTCAGATCCCGGATCGAAGCCGCTGCTGAGGATCCTTCCCTGTGGACCAGCACATGAAGTACTCGCAAAGTTTCAGCACCGGACCGTATATTCTAACGTGGTTAATGATGGAATCGTTCCACTACGAACGTCGTCCTTACTATTTCTGGATTGGAAAGGATTAGATCGGGTCGAGAAGGCTAGAAGAGACAATGGCCTGGTTGGGACGATGGCTGAATGGGGCTGGGCGGAGTTGACTGGCGCAAACTCCAAGTCATCTAGACCTACCCGTCCTACATTGAGCACCACACATGCAAATGCCACTGAAAATACACCTTCCGCGGCATTATCCCAAGAACAAAATGAACATGGAAAAGTGCCAACCGAAACGCTGCAGGCATCAGAGCCGTATCAGACTTTGAGGCAGCAAGAGTCAGAGCAGCATCACTTAGAATCTGGTGATGTGCGTTTGGACTCGACGCCCAAGGTTGACCCATCGCAAAACTTGTTCAGCCCATTGAATGGTCTCCTGTCCCTATTTCGATCAAAAGATTCACCAAAAACCGCCGCTGGGCACAAGCAAACAAAGATCTACAAGCGCAGCCAAACTGTTCATACAGATGATCAGCCGATTGAAACGCAGTCGTCTACTGGATCACATCGCCCAGAAGCGCCTCCTCACAGGATGTCGCATGAGGAAGACGGGTTGTACACGCCTCCCAAAACTACATTTTTCGAGTCAGCTAGCGATTTGCTTATGCCACCGCTCCCGCCAGTGGAGTTTATACTTGACCCTGCTTCGAGGCCCCGTACCATATTTCACGACAGAATTTACCATCCCGAGGACATACCAGCACCGCTGCCCGTCAAGCGACGCACATTACCGTTTAGCTCACATCAAACTAGAAGTTCGAACGCACAACATCCATCGTCACTTGAGTCGCATCATAGCTCACATCAGGGTAAGGATGAGTCTGAGAGTGGCCTCCGCGTTGAGGAAAAGATCGCACGGGCGTACCACCGGGGGCTGTCATGGCGCAAAGTCCTTGTCCGTCTAGAACCTGATGCACATAATAATATCATTGTCCGGCGAATGTTCACAAATGCGTATGGTTGGCCGGTAGTCAAGCATCTTGTCGATACCCATTTCGCATATACTTCAGCGGCACAGTCAAACGACGTTCTTGAAGGAGGCATGGATAGAGCGAAACCGCCTACGATAAAGACAACAAATTCAGGTAACGAGGTCCAAGGGCAGACAGATAGACCTTTCCAAAAGAGCGTCCCCCCGGGCAGTTCTGGTGGCCTGTACGAGGTCCCTAACAGCAGCACCATTAATGACCCTTCGCGATCCTTGGATTACTATCATGCTCATCGAGAAAGAACGGGTGCAGGTCCAATGTCAGAATATTTCAATGGAACATCTAGCACATCAATTGCACCAAGGCCAGATTCAGCCACTGATGATGATGATGAGGATGATCCTGAGTTTCGAGATAGCATAAAGGCTACCAGGCAGCATCCAGGCGAGATCTAATGGAAGCGTGTCTTGAGTCCGTATGTACAAATATTCCTATATATAACCTACATAGTTCGCATCAAAGGGTGTAATTACAATAAAGAATATCCACGGAGTCATCGTAACCTCAGGGTCTGGTCTTGCGCGATCGCGAGCCGATCATCAATATTCAAGGCGACCTTGGATGTGACCCCAGAATTCCTCCACAAGGTCTTTCTGGCCTATTGCCCCCGGGGACGCTCTGGCGGCAAGATACCTCCTTCCTTCGAGGGTGGCCTGCCAGCTTCCTGGGTTTCCATCTGCAATTATCCCACCGGCTTCCGTTAAGATGACCCAACCAGCACAGACATCCCATGCCCAGCATCCCCCCTCCCAGTATAGGTCAATAGTGCCGGCAGCAACCGCGCAAAGATTGAGTGCAGCCGATCCCATGCTGCGCATCGAGCGAACCATCGCGCCGCCATTATCTTTCGTTTGACCAAGCCTTGCGAAAGTCCGCACCTTTGTGTCCCAATTCTGACCGCTACGCTCAGAGCCCCATTCGACACTGATGAGCGCGTTGCTCAGGCCGCTCAAGGGTTCGAGGCCATCGCCTTTGAGAGGGAGGCGTGTCGTGCGGTTCATGAAGGCTCCTCGACCGCGGACAGCCGAATAAAGAGTCTGGTTAAATGGGTTGAAGACAACACCCACAACCGGAACACGCTTGACAGCGAAGCCAAGAGATACACAAGCACAAGGGAAGCCGTGTACAAAATTGACAGTGCCATCGATGGGATCCACGACGAAAGTTGGATCGTCAGTCAGTGGATGGGCAGGATCATAAGTCTCCTCGCCATGGAACCTGTATCATGCAGAAATGCCACGCCAAAATATGAGTCAAGAAATCCTCCTTGATATTATTCTTTTCTTCTGTCTACTGCCATGTAAGGATGGACAACGCACTCACTTATAGTGTGGATATTTTTGGGCCAGTGTGGTAGATATCATCTTCTCTACTGCACGATCATACTCGGTGACCAAGTCCGCACCTGAAATACTTGGATCAGTTTCCTGGATTACCCCTAGACCGTCAATGTGCAGAAATAAGGTGGTTTACTGTTCTTCTTTGAGCCGGCACCATTGGTAGCCGGAAGCGCACCGGTGATAATCTCACCCGCCTTGTAAGCTATCTCAATGAGAGTTTCGTGGATGTCGTCCAGGTCAAGAGACGAGCTCTCGACAAAGTTCGAGTTAGTAGCCATGACGAGCAGATTTCAATGGGTGGGATATTGTCAGTAAACAATTGATAGGTGATGGTGATGTTGTTCTTTTATCAGATACTGCCCCACTTGTTCCCCAGAAGTTGGAGACTGATAGTTAGTTAACTATGCAAATTAGTAATCATGGTATGAGGGGTAGCAGGAAGATGAATGAATTGATGGGCTTGTTGTATATTAGACGGACATCTTGGATGAGGTAGATGTATTTTACTAACTGATAATCATATTAGAATGACTATTTTTACCTTCTATCAGACATAGTGTCATGATCTATACTCCGGAGTACATATCTGTTGACATTGAAGAACTTTTTATAGCCCCACCATAAATTTTTCCTATTCAGAAGACCGCACGGCTGGGCAGACCATATCTACTTGGAATACCTTTCAGGCCTCTTTCAGAAACACAGGAATATTGGGCTACTACAATGCCTACAGAACTGGAGGAGGTGAGCGCTTCCTTTGTCTGCACCTGTATATTGGGCAAGAATATTATCCTAATTCATATATGCATCAGCTCGTTGAATTTTTACACCATGGCAACACTCAAATAAGACAAATCGGTAAACCCAATAGCATTTCGACCCAGAGGTCTTACTCCAAACCTTGTGTTGACAATATATGTTTCATATTCAGCGTGCGAAAACCTCGTTGGCTTCTCAACTGCACAACCCGACCTCTTCAAACGCCATCAGCTTTTACCGGTGCGAGACTTGAAGCTCCTGGCTCGCGATTATACTGTGAGAATTACCCTCAGATAAAAAAAAAAAGTACGTACTGGTCATTTGCTGATATGCTCTTGCCGCGAACATGTAGCCCATCGCCAAAAATGCATTGACCATTTTGATCAATCTCTCAGCTGACGAAGAAGTGTTGGACCATCTTGTCAAAGATGACGCGTTCATTGAGACTCTTCTTACAAAATTGACGGTGAGTGTCCTTCGAGAAGGATTTTGTCTGGCTTGTACTGACCATAACAGAATGTCAAGGAGCCCAATGCGGATGAAGTTTCAATGCTCCTCGCTAACCTTACTAAATCGGACGATTTGAAGAAGATCATCACCCTGAAACGGAAAAAGCCTGACCTAGTATCTACTTCATCCAACGCTATCGACCAGTTGATGGATTGTTTTGTCAAAGGTGCCGAGGGCTCTTTAAATAAGTCTGCTAACTATGACTATCTCTCCTACTTTTTCGCGGACCTTTCGAAAACTGAGGAAGGACGAGCATATTTTACTACACGGCAGGAGTATGACGGTGTCGTGCCTGTGACGAAACTTACGGTTTTCACGGAGCATAAATCTACAATTCGAAGAAGGGGTGTTGCATCAACCATTAAGAATGTCGCCTTTGATATCCCATTTCACCCCACACTCTTTTCCGAGGACGAAGCGAACCTTCTTCCTTACATTCTCTTGCCGCTCATGGGCCCCGAGGAATTTCCCGAGGAAGAGTCCATGGAAATGCTACCGGATCTTCAACTGTTGCCCCCGGACAAGCAGAGAGATAGTGACAACAGCATTATCACGACACATCTCGAGACGTTATTGTTGTTGACCACCACGCGGGAAGGTCGGGACAAGATGAGAGAAATCAAGGTGTATCCGATCATCAGAGAATGTCACCTTCATGTCGATGATGAGGGTGTCCGTGAAACTTGCGATAGGTTGGTTCAGGTTTTGATGAGAGGTGAAGAGGGTGAAGAGAATCCCGACCTTGCGCAAAGTGAGGCGGCACAAAAGCAAGATGAAGATGAAAAAGTCGTGGAATTATTTTAAGTGTAACCTGGCAGATACAGCTTCCCCCCCCCAAAGATCAGTGGCTCTGGCCCATTCAGTGCACGTTCTAATGTTCTTAGTGCTATGTAGGGCAATAGGGAAGAGTTTTAATGGCGTTGCTTTTAGTCGTTTGTAAAATATTCATACTGCAATGCAAGCATATTGCCTGTGAATTACAGGTTCTACACAGGATATCTATATCAGTGGTATAAAAGGCGCCCATAATCTTAGTGATGAGCTAATACTAGCAGAATCCCCGCGCTTGTAAGACAACTCGAATATCTGCGACAGGAAGATCATATGTCCAAATTCAGAGATTACTATGATCTCTATCCCCTAATAAAATGCCCGGTCTTCTGTTGATCTCATCAAATGTAACGTAATACTTTGAGAAGCCGGCGCTATGATCGAATGCATGGCATCAGCCGCCAAAAGGAAGATTGGCTAGTAGCTCGCTTTTTCCAAGGTCATCCACTTGACAGGCACTTTCAGTATCGGAAGCAACAGCCACATTATCATTAGGGCTAGGATTCAAGAAGTCGGTTGGTCCGTGCTTGGAAGCAGCGCGCCTATCGCGAATAACACCTGGTCCATGGAATTGTCTTAAGTCAAGGGAAACTCCGCGAAACCGAGATGTGTGTGGTACTGTCAGCTGCTGAACTTTAGGGGCACCTTCCGATATTTGCACAATAGGCTTGTGCCCGTCAATGACAAACCCTGAACTACTGGAACCCATAATCTTAGCCTGAGAGGGGGAGGCCAGGAACCGATCCGGAGACTGTAACCTAGCACCCCAAAAGTTGATATCCTGAGCTCCCTGTCTATATTTGGGGTCAGGCGTAACTTCGGTAGCCAAACCGGCGGGTTGTCGGAACTCTTGTACTGTTTGTTCATCATCTGTAATCGAGGAAACTAACAGACGCATCAAGGAGCTATTTGCGTGGAGTGGTGAAGCCGGAGGCATGGTAGGACCAGATGCATCATGTTTCCCTGTAACCCGAATAGGGCCGCCGATAGTAGTATTGCCGCAATGATCATAAGATCGAAGATGAAAAGTGTCGTGATGCGCACATTTAGCAGGATTGTCAGAAGCGGACCCTGCACAGCTTGACTGGGGTCCGGGTATGGCGCTTGGATGGCCGTTTAAACTGGAAGACTTCGATATCGGTCTACCTCTAGGATTATTATCCATTCGAGCAGTACAAAGTTCGGGCACACAATCTAGGTGACCTGGTCCTGTAGGTGACCCCGGGTTTCTGGGTTGACGGCAGGAGTTCGACAGATCTTGTGCTTCTGCGAGGAGGTCTTGACCTACGTCGCCCTCATCTGTGCGCCATTCCCATCCAACTCCGGGTATTTCTTGAATGCGATTTATGATGGTCTGGGCACGATTGAACTCTGCTCTGATTGTGCTAACTCCTCCCTCAGTGACTGTAGCCGCGATATTATGCTCATGCTCAAAAGGGTCTTCTATGGCAAGTAGAAATCTGAGTCGATTTCCGTTGCGATCAGTCTTGGCGGTGTGCCAACCCTTCTCGTCTTTTGGAATGATACCATCTTGGGTCCGAATTGAAATTGCATTGTTGGCCCAGTGGAAGCTACCCTGTGGTGAGCCGCTTCCTCGGGTTCCATAGTATGCAAAGAAACCGCGGAGAAGTTCGCCAACAGATTGCTGATTACCAGAAAGCCTATTGCGCTTGGAGATTGCCCTGAGTTCAGACTCATCATTCAAGAAACGAACATCATATCCATTTATGTTTGTGGCCTCCACGTGCCCGGGGAATGATCGCGGCACCGCCTGAAGATTAGGTACCAGCGGTGGATTGGCAACATTCATGAGGTAATGTATGGCCATGAGAATGTATCCGTATGAGCACATGGTTCCACGGTATGGGTCATTGATCTTCCGAGCTCTTACCCACATTTTCACAAAGACACCAATGAGGCGTACCCTCTCATCACAAAGGGCATAGCAACGGAGCAGCTCTGTGTTGTATAGAGGCATGCTTCCAGAGAAATTGATATCGCAACGAATACCAAGCCCTGCCTGCGAAAACCCAAAATAATCTGTTTTATGGCGGGAACGCAGTGTATCAGACAAACACCAAGCATTCTGGTTCGAATAATAAGAGCCGGTGTGATAACCGGGCTGATGGTTATATGGTTGATGCGTTTTTGGGATTTGACGTCTTTCGCGCTCTCCTACCATTATATCCAAGAATTCTTGAGAAGGTTTCTCACACAATTTGATTATAGGGGTCATAGTATCCGGCAGCAAGTAAGCACCGAATCCAGCATCTAGGAACGCACTTTCGAGAATCTGCGAACACTCTTTTTCAAGTTCTTTGGGAAAAGATGACTGATGCATTCTCACCATCAGGTCAAGGTCAGTATTGGGTAGAATGAATCCATTGCGTAAACTGCCGAAGCACTTGAGATCAATGGCTTTAGGTCCCACAGTATAGCCATGTTTTAGGGCATACTTTTCTAGTGCCTCCTGTGCAACCTTTGTAAGTATAACTCGCAGGTTTTCTTTGGCTTGCAGTTCATTGTGAAGGGAACCTGGTGTAGGGATCCGTGAAGCCAAGCTGTCCAGATAGTTGATTTGGATTTGCTTCTTGCGGTGAGGATCGGACTGCTGGTCACCAAAACGTGTTTTAGGGGCATGAGCATAGGTGTATCCAGAGCCAGCTGCAGTGATACGTGGAACTGTCACGTGGTCATCTCGAGAATCCAATTTGCCACAGCGAATATCAAGCGTATTGCAACTTCCTTGAGAGGTTATCGCTTTCAAAGAACCCACCCTGGTGGTTTTATCTTCGAGCGCCTTTTGATTATGGGAAATCAATTGCGCACTGGCATGGCTCAACATTTCATGGACGTGAAATGGGAGGCGCCCTATTTCAGATACTCCCGTATCAGTAGTACTGGTTGCAGGCTCGAAAAGGTTTGAAGCATGAGATGATTGATGCCTCGAACCCTTCGTCGATGAGTATCGATCCGAGAGTCCTGCCATATTGACGGACAGCCCGTTACTTAAGCCGCAGTAAGGGATGTTGAGAAAACAGTAGCCAAAAATGGACAAGGAAATATTTAATTGATAGAAAGCATCTTCAAGTGCTATCTTGGGGATGTGTCAAGAAGCCTGATCAGGGAACCATGGCATATTGTCAAGTAAATAGTGGAAGAAAAGAAAAATAAAAAGAATCGAAAGAACATAATTATTATTATATTCTAACAAAGAGCTAACACATGATTTTGCAGCTGAAGAGTGAATATGTTCAAGTATCACCAGTAATAGTGGAATGAATGGAATGGATGTACTTTGCACTCTGTAGTAGTGCTTACCTAATCAAAGCTCCAACGTTAGTTAACTGCGGAATAGTTATTGGGATGCGCAACCTCTCTCATCTCTCAACTTGACATAAAAACCATATCTAAGGAGTCGCCTTCTTTTTCTTTTTCTTTTACATTGTCGCGCCAGTTTCCTGATCGAATATCTTCTGTTGATAATGAACTCTATTTCCAGTCTCTGATATCTTTCCAACTCCCCTATATCATAGCGAAACAACTTATATACTATGTCTGCGCCTACAAATCAGTCGGACAATCGGCTTCCAACAGGTCCAAATGGAGCTCGTCCGATGAAGATACGGCGTCCAAAGATGGCCGACCCGTTAGTGCGACCGAAGAAAAAACCTGCGTCAAGACCAGCTGCTCCTACGCCATCGGTACATGCAACAGCTTCCAAATCGTTGCCACCCCGGCCCGCTGCCCAGCCAATCGCTTCAGTTCCTGCGAGAGACGACTTGTCAACGAACGGCTTCAGTGGTCCTTTACTATCTGAAACGTATGTGGACTATCCATTAGTGACAACAAAGCGAGCGTTGCGCGAAGGTTTGAAACACCATGTCGCGAGGTTTGCTTCGAAGAAAAACATAGATCCTCGAGATGAATCGCAGTTCACTCGTCCCGTACGACTTCAGCGTCGGGATCCTCGTGCCAAAACCCATGCAACGAACGAAGAGAAGTCTCAAAACTCCGAGAAGTTTCTAGACTCTCAACAAATGGACGAAGCAGAACGTGAAGAGTTGGAGGCCAAAAAAGCTGCTCGCGAGAAGGAACGCGCCGAGAACCTTGCCCAGATTGCCCCATCTGCCGGATCAGCACCGAAGCGGGCGAATATACCGAAACAGAAGACCCAGCAGGTTTACAAGGCAGAGATGACACCCGAAGAAATTGCCAGAACGCGGATCAAATACGAGGAAGCTTTGCCCTGGCATCTGGAGGACTTTGATAACAAGAACACCTGGGTAGGGAACTACGAGGCCGCTCTGTCAGAGACACACGCGATATTCGTACTTGAGAACACAGGAAAGATGAGAATGATTCCAGTGGAGAAATGGTACAAGTTTAATGTCAAAAACCAATTCAAGGCGTTAACGATCGAGGAGGCCGAGAAGTTTATGGCGAAGAAAATCAAGGATCCGCGATGGTTCATGGAAAAGCAACAAGAACAGGCAGAAAAGAAAGAACTGGAAAGCTTTGCAAAACAGCGTAAAGTTTACGCCGGAAAGCAGAGCACTCCAGGTGGTGGGGAAGGCCTGGAAGCAGATGAAATGGATTTTGAGGAGGATAGGTTTGCGGACGACGAAGAGCATGATGATCTCTTTAATGAAGACGAGGAGGCAAAGACAGCCGAGAAGCGGATCAAGCAGGATCAGTTGAAGGCCAACGTCTTCGATCTCAAAGATGAGAGGGACTACGAAGAGGAGGAGCGTAGGGAGAGGAAGGAAAAAGAGGCTAGACGTGTGCAAGGAAAAGGCGTTCGGAAAGCGCTCAAAAAGAGGGAGAAGAATTATGATTATAGTAGTGGTTCCGATGTGAACCCATACTCCGACGATGAGGTATGTTTTCTTTTTATCGCCATTGCAGACAATTTTTCACTGACGCTATGACCTCACTCTACTAGAGCTCTGATGAAAGTGAGGAAGAGCGGGCAAAGGAAGAAGAACGGAAAGCTGAAGAGGAAAGAAACAAGAAGGAATCATCGACCAAGGGCGGTAGCACGCCCTCAGGCCGCCCTAAACATACGAACCCCTTGAAGAAAGGAACAGCCACGCAACCTCGGAAACGATTGGGATCCCCTAATGCTTCGGATGCAAGTGGCACGGATACATCTCGCAAGAACACGAAGAGTAAACACCCTTCGACCAAACAACCTACACCGCAACCGGGTTCTCGCCCACTTTCTCCCGCCGCACCATCTTCCGCACCGGTAAGTTCTCACTGAACCATACCCAATATGCTGGGGAAGACCATTGACCTTACCCTCACAGGCTGGAAAGAAACGCGTAAGAAATGTACCTGGCGGTGGTGCAGGATCTATCAGCGATGTTGATGGGGGCGCAGCTTCTGGAGGAGAAATGAGCGAGAGTGGGAAGGCGAAGAAGTTAAAACTTAATCCCCCTACAGCCGCTTCTCAGACCGGTACACCCCAAGGGTCCAGAGCAGCCAGTCCAACGGCTATAGGAAGTCGAGGTTTCACGGGCAGTCGTGCTAGTAGCCCCGAGGGAGGAGTGCCGATGAGAGGCAAGTTTTCCTTTCCCCATTCCTATTTCCTTTCTTTACGGCGCCAGCTTTAAGGAAATTTTGTACTGACATTATATCGACACAGGCCAAACTCGAGTATCTACTCCAGTCCCTTCTGGCAATCAAGGCTTCCCGACACCGGTAGAAATCCATGCTGCCATCCCCGCGTCCGGTATTCTTAGCAGTGACCTGCTAAAGATTTTCCGTCCTCGGATCGGTGAATCCAAGGAAAATCATCGGAGATTCATTGCTATTGTCAAAGACGTGAGTGTCTACGGCAAAGAAGATAGGCTGTTGCGGCCTGGGAGTCTGAGAGACAATTAAAACTGGACCGGAAAGTTCCTATACACAGTAAATTGCAACAAGCACCTGGAACCCAGTTTGAATGCAACGGGCCAGAATAAGGATTTGTGATTAGCATCTGCTAGAAAATGTCAAGAACATGTTGACAATATAATATATACAGTAGCAACTGGTCATTGACCAGTGTTATAAGTTACCTAGAATATTTGGAAGAATTAAAGATTATTCTAAAAGATCAATTGGTGATCGATTCAAGGCATGACCAGCCTCATTACATTAATCAGACAAACATGATTCATTATCTATAACCGTTAAAGTCTAACAGGATTTTGAACAAAACAGCAATATGAAGAACATATCAACATATAGAACCAGCAGCGCTATTCTTTTTTAGAAACACAGTACAGAAACTAAATTAGGGTATTTGGGCATGGTCTCTAAGCAGTTGTGTTACCCTCGGTATCCTGT
This sequence comes from Aspergillus chevalieri, assembly GCF_016861735.1. Classification (NCBI taxonomy): domain Eukaryota; kingdom Fungi; phylum Ascomycota; class Eurotiomycetes; order Eurotiales; family Aspergillaceae; genus Aspergillus; species Aspergillus chevalieri. The sequence goes on from NC_057365.1 coordinate 783,719, forward strand.
TCATACTTCTCCCAGTTCGCCAAGATATGAGCGATCCTGGGGGAGTTGGTGAGACGGTAAACATCCTCGAAGTACTCTTTGGTGATTTCAAACGGACGAGCAGTGACATTGGGGATGTACTTTCCGATCAACTTGCTGGGATCGATTGTGGTCTTGTTGATCTTCTTGAGAAGGAAGGACCGGAAGGGCTTGACACCAGAACGCAAGAAGGTGCTGTGGAAGGGCACGTCAATTCCCCGAAGGGGAATTGTAGCAAATCCACGCTCAAGTGCAACCGGCCTGGGCTTGGATTCGGTCTGCTTCTGGCATTCTTGGATGATCTTCACCAAGTGAGCCTTGACATCCTCCAAAGACATGCTCTGCATAAGAGCTGGGATGTCAATGTTCTGAGCCTTCAGGTAGTTGAGAACGTTGGTAAGGCAGTCGAGCGCACGGAGCTAAGATTAATCATTAGCGAAACTTGCCATGGAAGGAGATTTAAGAGGTAAAAAAAAAAGAAAAAAGAAAAACTTACATCACCGGCAGCGACATACTGCATGTTAGCAACGTTGTAGTTGACAATTTCCAGAAGCCAACCAGTCTGCTCCGAGATGTTTCCGACCACGTACTGCAACGCTTGCTCGGTGAAGGTCTTGGAGATACGGCTAGGGTTGACAGCGCACATCGAGTAGTTAGAGCGGCCCTGCTCGTCACGCTCGACAGCCACCTGCATTGTCAAACCACGGTAGAACACCACGGAAACCAAGCTCTCAATGGGCATAACATCAGCAAGGGCAGCAAGCGCAGAGTATTCACCAAGCGAGTGACCAGCAAAGCTGCTGTCCCTCTGGACGAGACCCTTAGAGCGCATGTCTTCAAAACTTGCCTTTTCCATCAGCGTCAAAGCAGGTTGCGTGAACTGAGTGGCCGAGAGGAGACCAGCAGGCGAACGGTACGTGTAAGAGGCGGTGTTCTCGTCAATCCCCTTGAAGATCTTCTCGGACTTGATGGAGCCATCTGCGTTCACGGACTCGAAGGTCATCGCCATGTAGTTCTGACGAATGGCCTTACCACGGGGACCGCCAAAGTAGACAGTCAACTCCTTGGGGTTATTCTTGACAATGTCAATAATGGAAAGACCGTAGTTCTCCAGGAAATGGCGATCCGCGCGGTCCCAGACTTCTCTGGCAACCGGACTGTTGTTGTACAGCTCCATACCCATTCCCTGCTCCTGCGAACCCTGGCCAGTGAATACGTACGAGGTGGCAGGTTGTTCGACCTCAGCTTCACCCAGGAGAACCTTGTCCTCGGTCTCTTTGTTGCTCGTCTCGACCTTAATGATCTTGCGACCCGCAATCATACCGACGTGCTGCAGCTTGACGGTGAGCACATCGTTGGGAAGAACCATGCCGACCAGTGAGACATGAAAACCGCGAACACGGCCGATGTTGTTCTCTGCGGCCCAGGTTTCCACGAAGCTACGGACAGCAGCACTGGAGTACATGCCATGCGTGATCGTACCGGGCAGGTTGGCGTAGCTGGCAAAGACACGCGAGACGTGGATAGGATTGTAATCCCCAGAAACTCGCGCGTAGGTTTCGTTCGAGGCCGGGGCGCGCAGAACAAGAGGGGTCTTTCCGCTCAGAGGGATAGGGTTCTCAAAGTAGACGGGCTGCTCGATAGACGTGCCGTTTCGCTCGAGATAGTCAATGACGGGGTTTCCGTGGGAATCTCCAGCCTCGTAATCCACGGAAGCCACCTGAATGACTTCCTTGGTCGGAAGCTCCAGAAGGACCTGACCGATTGTTTGGACGTGGCTGAAGACAGACTTGTTCTTGAACCGGATTAGACTCTGCAGACGGAAGGTCAAGGTCTGGCCGAGGAGTTCAACGTCCGGCTCGTCCAGACGGAACCATTCCTTGGAGCGGAGGATGGCGACATCCCGACTAGTGTTCAGATGAACTTGCATCGGCACCTCATCCTTGCGCTGGAAGGTGTTTTCGAAGTCCAGATACGCCCCGCGGTACAGGAACTGACTGGTGACATGCATGATCGGCTGGCTGTCCCGCATGATGGTGCCGCAAACCTCCACCATCTTTCCAGAGTCTTGGTTGATGACGGCGTTGATCTGAGCAGTAGTGTCCAGAACATCACCGACCTTCAGAGGCTGCGCGCCAGGCACCATCTTGAAGCCGTTCGACAGATGGACCAGTTTCAGCAGATCTCCGTCAATGGTGCGAGGGAAGATGGGCTTCGTGATGGCCTGCCATCCTGCGACGATGGCAAAGTCCATCGGAGCAAAGACTTCCTTGCCCGGACGGTCGACGAATGCTTCACCAGTGTTGCCGACGGCATGGACAAAGTCGGCAACGGCCTGAGAGGTGATAGTTGTACGGCCACCAGAGAATGTCGCCGTGATGGGGGTGTCGAACGGAACGTCTTTGTTGCCGAACCAAACGCGGTAGTAGAATTCCTTGATGCGGTCGTTGCGGTCACCCATGACCTCACGGATGGGGGCATAGCCGGCCTCCGGGTGGTAGGTGAAGAGGAAGGTAAGAGGCACCACGCCGTTCTCAGCCGTCCGTGGCTCGAGCAAGGTCAAGCTGATCTGTTTCTGCTCGTTCATCTTCGCCTCCACCGTAGTGACGAGCTTGCCCGACTGGCTGGGCTCCTGTACACTGATGGTCGTCTGGGACAGATCGGTGGGACTGGTGATCTCAACGTACATCCCAGGAGTGGGAGCAGCGATCCGCTTCATGGGGTTCGTCTGGAAACGGTGGCCTTGAACAAACACATCCGCCTGGAAAAGGGCGTGGCGCCAAGAGTACGAGTCGCCTGCCAGGAGACGCAGCCAATGGTCAAGCTCCGGCAGGTTGGCCGTGGGGGCCGAGGACAACCGATACGTGATCTTGCCCGCATCCTCAGAAATTGTGAGGCCGTCAGCGTCTGGTTCGTCCGAGTCGTGAAGCTGCCCGCCCAGGTACTCGATGATGGGGACCTGGGCCTCATCACCGCCGTATACATCCTTGACCAAGCCCGCAATGTGGCCCTGGTGGATACCATTCAAAAGGTCCTGGACCGGTTCGTCGACGACAGTGGAAAAACGGGCTGCCATCGGGCCTTGTAAGATACACGTTCTGCCGACGTCCTGGTCGACGACGGCTTCCAGATCTTCACTCTGCCACAGTGAGTCCTTCTTGAACCAGTACTCAAAATTCTCATCCAACGAAGGCACAAAGGGCACCGGTTTCTGACCGCGACGCTGGCAGAGCAGCAGAAAGTGGTGCACATCCTGGGCGTTGATGAGCTGCGTCGCCGCCTCGGGGTATGCGGCCAGGATGTTGTCCACAGCCGGGTAGGGAGTGTCGAGTTCCGAGTAGCTCTGAAGCAACGACGGCTTGCCATCGGCCGAGGTGAAGCGTTCTTCCACCCGGCGAATGAAGTCGCCTGTCAACCGCTTGAGAGAGTGGTCGATCCAGCGGGACTCGTGCTTAACATACATCAGGTCCACCATCCGGTGCACAACCTCGGCGTAGGTCATGTCCTCAAGGTCGACGGCCTGGCCGGCGGCATTGCGGCCAAACCAGACCTTCTGGAAGTCGTCGTTCAACTTCTTGATGATGTAGTTCCGCTGCTTCTTCAGCTCCGGCACGCGTTTCGCCTTGTCGAGCTTGAAGATCTTCTGATCCATCTCGTGCCAGAACAAGACACCGCGGGTGGCCAGCTTGTGAATCGGCTCGCCCATTTCGGACAGGACAGTGACCACGCCACCGGCCGGGCCCTTGTAGGTCTTCTCCCAGTCCTGGTCGTCGAGACCGGGGGCGTCGGCAATCGCCTTCTTCGCATTCTTGGAGGTGTGCGCTTCCTTGGCGGTCATCATGCGGCTTCCAAACAGACAGCCGTCAAACGGCATGGGCGGGTAGCCGAAACGCGACGACCAGGTTCCAGACAAGTAAGGGTAGGTGTCCTCCGAGCCACCGAAACCACTGCCCGCAACCAAGACAATGTTCTCACATCTCCGGATGCGGGTGTACATTTGCAGGATGGGCTGGTGGAAATCTTCAAACGAGTGGTGACCTCCACCACGGCCACCGGTCCACTGCATAATGATGGGGAACTTAGGGTTAGCCTTGGCGATGTTGATGACCTGCTGAATGGCGTCGACGGAGCCAGGCTTGAAGGCGATATGCTTGATGCCCAGCGTTTCGATGTACTCGTTGGCAACCTCGATGGAGGGCACACCGGCGCCGATGGTGAGACCTTCGATGGGCACGCCGTCCGCGCGTAACCGCCCGATCAAGGGTATCTGCCAGGCCATGGCACGGGGGTTCACGTAGATCAGGTTAACAGTGATACCCCGTCCCGGCGGGATTTCCTTCTCAATCTTGGAGATGGCGGCAGTCATGGACTGGGCGTTGTAGTAGCCACCACCAGCCAGTTCGATGTGATAACCAGCCTTCATGGTGGCCGCCACAAAGTCCCAAGGCACCGTTGTGGGAGTCATACCGGCCACCATGATGGGAGGAATGCCCAGCAAGCGGCTCATCTTGGTGTCGACAAAAGTCTGGCCGGCAGCGTTCTTGACCAGACGGGGGCCAAATTCCTTAACCCAGTCAATAGCGTACTGGACGGCATGCTCATCCCGGTCAAACAACTCGGGCTTGTAGCCGACCTCGCCATTGGTACCATCGATGGCGCCGGCCAGGATGACCCGCACGCCTGTTCCGTCCTTGTTGCGGTTGGTAAGAACGCCCAGGCCTGAGATGCCACCAGGACCAAAGTCGACAATATGTGTGGCATTGGGGAAGACAGTGGCCTGTTCCCAATCGACGGGATCGTGAGTGATCATGCGAACCAAGGCCGGAACGACGTCGTTGTCGGCGCCAGAGTTCCGGAGGTCCTCACCGGTGCGGGTGCCGTAGACGGGAATAGCGAGGGATTTGCCGGGGATTTGAATAGCGGCAGCATTCAGATCTTCCAGGATGCGGTCGTAGGCCGAGGACAAGTACTGGCTGTGGAAGGGGGCGGTGATGGGAAGGAAGCGGTTGACGAAGCGGACCTTGCGCTGGGTGAAGGGAACCCGGTTCTGGTCCAAGCCAGTGGGAGCCTTGACCTTGCGAAGACGCAGATTCAGACCATAGAGCGAAAGTGGGGGACCGGTGACGACAAAGTTCCGAGCGCTGTTGACCAGGGAGATGGAGATGTGACGGTCAGCGGGCAAATGCTGGTTGGTAGCATCGATGTGTTCCTGAACCGCGGACTTGGGGAGATCACGGATGGACAGCATTGGAGTCGGATTGCCCTCGCCGTTCTCGATCGAGTCCTGCAGCACAGAGGGCGCGATGGAGGTGCGGGGGTAGGCCTGCTGGCTGCGGAGACCGATCCAGAAGAGCATGGTCAAGGCATCGCGGGAAGCCTTGTGGAAAGAATCCCAGGAGGTGGCCGAGGCGATGGCAGCGGCAGTGATGACACCTTGGGAATGACCGGTAGTACCGCTGAAACGTTCGAGCACCTCGCCGGGCTCGCGGCCCAAGACCTTGCAGGTGACCATGTAGTGAGCCAATTGAACCAGACCGATCAACGGCAAGCTGACGGGCGCGGCGACCAGGTAATCGGTGTCGGGTTGGGAGTCGCGGTCCTGGAGCCATCGCATGATGTCCAGACCCTTGGGGTACAGCTTGCTGGCCTCCGGTTCGCGAGAGAGCGACTGCAACAGTTCGGCGGCGGGATTGATCAATTCTTCCACAAACGAGGGGTAGGTGATGTAAATCTCCCGCAATTCATCAAAGTACTCTTCGATGTTACCCTGGCCACCAAAGACGGAGTAGATGCTAGCTTTTTCCTCCGAGGCCGCACGGAAGAGGGCCGAGTCGTAGGGCTTGGTGGGACGGCCGGCAGCAGCTCTGCCGGCATAGTAGGCCTGAACAACAGCGACACGCTTTGCAGAGATGCCGGGCAGAGCGGCAGCAACAGCGTGAACATCATTACCACGCATGAAAGCCCGCTCGAACTCGTTGAGACCCAACTTCAGAACCTCCAGGTATGTCCCTTGGGCATCATCCTCGCCCTCCTCAACCTCGTGGGCGACGTGGCCTATATAGCGAGCGACCAACTCGGCAACAGACGAAGGCTCATCGTCCTGGGCCAACTCATCTGTGGGTTCCGGTAACGAAGCCGTAAAGGAGTCTTTTAACTGAGAGGCGTGAAAGTGAATAGAGGTCGGGACAAGGAAAGAGAATTCAAGCGAGCCATGGCTCAAGATGAGAGGACGCAAAGACTGAGAGGACCGGGGTGTATTAATGCCCGTCTGGGGGGCTGTTCCGTACATGATGATGATGGTGGTGGTGGTGGTGGTAGTGTCGTGTCTATTCGTTTAACAATAATAGATGATAATCTTCTGGATCTTTGAATTGTTAGTCTTATTCCAACCAAGTATACTCAATTTCAAGTGAGGCTCACCTCAAGCACTCCGGCAATGATCAACGGATGCAATGCAAAATGACACAAGAGGGAATCAAATAGAAGAATAAATGATCATAAAAAGAAAGAATATTACAATGAAGAGAAGAGAAGAATAGGAGGAAGAGGAGGAGAGGATTTGAGGTGGAGGAGTGGGAGAGAGGAGAGGGAGCGAGCGAGGAAGACTATGGAAAAAAAGTTATGGATGGATATGGCGGGGACCGCAGCCAGTTGTTGATCGCCAGTACCAGCGCAATTATGCCTGTAGTAGTACTCCGTACTAGGTGCACAGTCAATTCAACGGCTCTGTCAATTCAATCTCCAATACGGAGTATTATTCTGTATATTTCCGTGTACTACGGAGTACTCTTACTGCTATGTATCCTCCGTACATACAACAGGATAAAAAAATCTGGTTGACCACGCCCCTCCTAATTGGGAATAGCCCCCCAAAGGTCCAAACGGTTGGGCTGGACCTGGTGGGGCGTTCCATCTTTGGCGGTATTACAATACCATACCGGCATCCCGAGTTCCACAGGGACATGATATACTCTGTACATAATAATTCATTCTATCACTGGATAATACTCTAGAAGGTACAGAGTAGAGCATGGTACTACAGGGGTACTGCCCTGAGAAACATACTGTACCATACTGAACATTTGTAGTATGTGTATCAATGCATATCCACCTGTTATTAATCCAAGCCATTGGCCAATAATATCACATACAAACACAGATCAATACAGATCAATACAGATCCATACACTGTGACATTTTTTTTCTCTGGTCCACCTGTTGTTGTCAACCCCCCAACACTCACCAAAAGCCAGATACTACTAGTACTCTGTAGTGTATTGACTGTCGCCGAATTGCGGCCGAGCCGGGTTTTCCATACGGTCTTTTCCATACACTCCTCTCTCTCTCTCTCCTCCACTAGTCTTCCATCTCCCTCTCCCTCTTTCTCCATTGCTAGCATTATCTGGGGGTATGTCTCTATATACCTACTATTTCTCTCTGTCATACTAATTGCTTGTCTAGGACTCCTTCTTTATATCGTTTAACTGTCTATATCTAATTTTTTTTATCCTCTTCTCCCCCGGCTAGCGGACAACTGGACTTTCTGACTTGTACATATTCACCTCTCTCTCCCCCACCTCGAATTATCCTTTCATCTCATCCTCTTCCGTGATACCCTTCCCTAAATATGCGCCCCGAAGTTGAGCAAGAGCTCTCGCATACTCTGCTGGTCGAGTTGCTCGCTTATCAGTTTGCCTCGCCCGTCAGGTGGATTGAAACTCAAGATGTCGTCCTCGCTGAGCAACGCACCGAACGTATCGTCGAAATTGGTCCCGCAGACACCTTGGGTGGAATGGCCAGACGTACACTAGCCTCCAAATATGAAGCCTACGATGCTGCCACTTCCGTACAACGTCAAATTCTTTGCTACAACAAGGATGCAAAGGAAATCTATTATGATGTCGACCCTATTGAGGAGGAACCCGAAGCTGCTCCCGAATCGGGTGCTGCCTCGACCCCCGCCGCTTCTGCACCGGCTGCTGCTGCTGCCCCTGCTGCTGCCCCTGCTGCTGCCCCTGCTGCTGCCCCTGCTGGACCTGCTGCCGCTGTCGAAGATGCCCCTGTCACTGCAGTTGATGTGCTTAGATCCTTGGTTGCTCAGAAATTGAAGAAGTCTCTGGCCGATGTGCCTCTGACCAAAGCTATTAAAGACCTCGTGGGAGGTATGTCTTCTCTTCCCATGAATATTTCTATATATGGATATATACTGATTTTGTGACTTCTAGGCAAATCTACTCTGCAAAATGAAATTCTCGGAGATTTGGGCAAGGAATTTGGTTCCACACCAGAGAAGCCAGAAGACACCCCGCTGGATGAGTTGGGTGCCGCGATGCAGGCTACCTTCAACGGGCAATTGGGTAAGCAGTCGTCTTCCCTTATCGCCCGCTTGGTTTCCTCCAAGATGCCTGGTGGTTTCAATATCACTGCCGTTCGCAAGTACTTGGAGACCAGGTGGGGACTGGGTTCCGGCCGCCAGGACAGTGTTCTCCTGCTGGCTCTCACCATGGAGCCTCCGTCGCGCCTGGGTTCCGAGGCAGATGCCAAGGCTTATCTTGATGATACCGCCAACAAGTATGCGGCCAACGCCGGCATCAATCTGTCCACCCCGGCCGCCGGTGGTGACAGCGGAGCTAGCAGCGGTGGCATGCTCATGGATCCTGCAGCTATTGATGCCTTGACCAAGGACCAGCGTGCCCTCTTCAAGCAACAGCTCGAGATCATCGCCCGGTATCTGAAAATGGACCTCCGGTCTGGTGACAAGGCTTTCATCACCTCCCAGGAGACCCAGAAAACGCTCCAGGCGCAGTTGGACTTGTGGCAGACGGAGCACGGCGACTTCTACGCATCGGGAATCGAGCCATCCTTCGACCCGCTCAAGGCCCGTGTGTACGATTCGTCCTGGAACTGGGCTCGTCAGGATGCCTTGAGCATGTACTACGACATCATCTTCGGGCGCCTCCAGGTCGTCGACCGCGAGATCGTCAGTCAGTGCATTCGCATCATGAACCGTTCTAACCCGCTCCTCCTCGACTTTATGCAGTACCATATCGACAACTGCCCCACGGACCGCGGCGAGACCTACCACCTCGCCAAGGAGCTTGGTCAGCAGCTCATCGAGAACTGCAAGGAGGTTCTTGGCGTGTCTCCCGTCTACAAGGATGTCGCCATCCCCACCGCGCCCCAGACCACCATCGACGCACGCGGGAACATTGGGTACCAAGAGGTCCCCCGCGCCAGTGCTCGCAAACTAGAGCACTATGTTAAGCAGATGGCCGAGGCTGGTCCCATCTCAGAGTACAGCAACCGCGCCAAGGTTCAGAATGACCTGCGGAGCGTCTACAAGCTGATCAAGAAGCAGCATCGCATGTCCAAGGCCACCGAGCTTCAATTCAACGCTCTTTATAAGGATGTCCTGCGCGCCCTCAACATGAACGAACACCAGATCATGCCCCAGGAGAATGGCAGCAGCGGGACGAAGAAGGGCCGCAACGGTATCAAGCCCCCGCGCGCTGGCAAGGTCGAAACCATTCCCTTCCTGCACCTCAAGAAGAAGTCGGAGCACGGCTGGGACTACAACAAGAAGCTCACTGGTGTCTACCTCGACGTCCTCGAGTCTGCTGCCCGAGCCGGCCTGTCCTTCGAGGGCAAGAATGTCCTCATGACCGGTGCCGGTGCCGGATCCATCGGTGCAGAGGTCCTCCAGGGTTTGATCAGCGGTGGTGCCAAGGTCATCGTCACCACCAGCCGCTACTCCCGCGAGGTCACCGAGTACTACCAGGGCATGTACGCTCGCTACGGTGCCCGTGGCTCGCAGCTCGTGGTCGTCCCCTTCAACCAGGGCAGCAAGCAAGATATCGAAGCCCTGATTGAATACGTCTACGATACCAAGAAGGGCCTTGGATGGGACCTGGACTTTGTCATTCCCTTCGCCGCCATCCCTGAGAACGGTCGTGAGATCGACTCCCTCGACTCCAAGTCCGAACTTGCCCACCGCATCATGTTGACAAACGTTCTGCGCCTCTTGGGTAGCGTCAAGGCCCAGAAGCAGACCCGTGGTTTCGAGACGCGGCCCGCTCAGGTCATTCTTCCCTTGTCCCCCAACCACGGCACGTTCGGAAACGATGGTCTTTACTCCGAATCCAAACTGGGTCTGGAGACCCTGTTCAATCGCTGGCACTCGGAGAACTGGAGCAACTACCTCACTATCTGCGGTGCTGTCATTGGCTGGACCCGTGGCACTGGCCTGATGAGCGGTAACAACATGGTTGCTGAAGGTGTCGAGAAGCTTGGTGTCCGCACCTTTTCCCAGCAAGAGATGGCTTTCAACTTGCTTGGTCTCATGGCCCCCGCCGTCGTCAACCTCTGCCAGATCGACCCAGTGTGGGCTGACCTCAACGGTGGCCTGCAATTCATCCCCGATCTGAAGGCCCTCATGACCAAGCTCCGTACTGACATCATGGAGACCAGTGATGTCCGCCAGGCCGTCATCAAGGAGACCGCCATCGAGAACAAGATCGTCAACGGCGAGGACAGCGCGGTGCTCTACAAGAAGGTCGTTGCTGAGCCTCGTGCCAACATCAAATTCCAATTCCCCAACCTCCCCGACTGGGAGAAGGATGTCAAGCCCCTCAACGAGAACCTCAAGGGCATGGTCAATCTGGACAAGGTCGTTGTCGTCACCGGTTTCTCTGAAGTCGGACCATGGGGTAACTCCCGCACCCGGTGGGAGATGGAGGCTCACGGCAAGTTCTCCCTCGAGGGCTGCGTGGAGATGGCATGGATCATGGGTCTCATTCGGCACCACAATGGCCCGATCAAGGGTCAAGCGTATGCTGGATGGGTTGACGCCAAGACCGGCGACCCCGTCGACGACAAGGACGTAAAGGCCAAGTACGAAAAGCACATTCTCGAGCATTCGGGTATCCGTCTCATCGAGCCCGAGCTGTTCAAGGGATATGACCCCAAACAGAAGCAGTTGCTCCAGGAGATTGTCATCGAGCACGACCTCGACCCCTTCGAGGCGTCCAAGGAGACCGCAGAGGAGTTCAAGCGCGAACATGGTGACAAGGTGGAGATTTTCGAGCTCGAATCCGGCGAATACACAGTGCGTCTCAGGAAGGGCGCTACGCTCCTCATCCCCAAGGCGCTGCAGTTTGACCGTCTTGTGGCTGGCCAGATCCCCACTGGCTGGGACGCTAAGCGGTACGGTATCCCCGACGATATCATCGAGCAGGTTGACCCCGTCACCCTGTTCGTTCTAGTCTGCACAGCCGAGGCGATGCTGTCGGCCGGTGTCACCGACCCGTACGAGTTCTACAAGTATGTCCACTTGTCGGAGGTTGGCAACTGCATTGGTTCCGGTATTGGTGGTACTCATGCCTTGCGCGGCATGTACAAGGACCGCTACCTGGACAAGCCGCTGCAGAAGGACATTCTCCAGGAGTCGTTCATCAACACGATGAGCGCCTGGGTTAACATGTTGCTTCTGTCGTCGACCGGTCCCATTAAGACCCCCGTCGGTGCTTGTGCCACGGCCGTCGAGTCCGTTGACATCGGTTACGAGACCATCGTCGAAGGCAAGGCCCGTGTCTGCTTCGTCGGTGGTTTTGACGACTTCCAGGAGGAAGGCTCTTACGAATTCGCCAACATGAAGGCGACTAGTAACGCCGAAGACGAGTTCGCTCACGGCCGTACCCCGCAGGAGATGTCGCGTCCCACTACCACCACCCGTGCCGGTTTCATGGAATCCCAGGGTTGCGGTATGCAACTCCTCATGAGCGGCCAGCTGGCCTTGGACATGGGTGTCCCCATCTACGGTGTTCTGGCCTTGACCACGACGGCCACCGACAAGATTGGACGTTCCGTTCCCGCCCCCGGTCAAGGTGTCCTCACTACTGCCCGTGAGAACCCTGGCAAGTTCCCATCTCCGCTCCTAGACATGAAATACCGTCGCAGACAGGTCGACCTGCGCCGGAAGCAAATCAAGGAGTGGCAGGAGTCGGAGCTGCTCTACCTGCAGGAAGAGGTGGATGCCATGAAGGCCCAGGACTCCGAGTTCGATACGACCGAATACATGCAAGAACGCGCTCGCCACGTCGAACGGGAAGCTGTTCGCCAGGAGAAGGATGCACAGTTCAGCCTGGGCAACAACTTCTGGAAGCAAGATTCTCGCATTGCTCCTCTGCGTGGTGCCCTGGCCACTTGGGGTCTCACCATCGACGACGTTGGTGTCGCGTCCTTCCACGGTACTTCGACCGTTGCCAATGACAAGAACGAGTCCGACGTCATTTGCCAGCAGATGAAGCACCTCGGCCGCAAGAAAGGCAACGCCCTCATGGGTATTTTCCAGAAGTACCTCACGGGTCACCCGAAGGGTGCTGCTGGTGCTTGGATGTTCAACGGCTGCTTGCAGGTCCTGGACACCGGTCTTGTTCCCGGAAACCGCAACGCCGATAACGTTGACAAGGCGCTGGAGAAGTTCGACTACATCGTCTACCCCAGCCGTAGCATCCAAACGGATGGTATCAAGGCCTTCTCCGTCACCTCCTTCGGATTCGGTCAAAAGGGCGCTCAGGTCATTGGCATCCATCCCAAGTATCTCTACGCCACCCTTGATCAGGCCCAGTTCCAGACCTACAAGACCAAGGTTGAATCCAGACAGAAGAAGGCTTACCGTTACTTCCACAACGGCCTGATCAACAACAGCATCTTCGTCGCCAAGAACAAGGCTCCTTACGAGGATGACATTCAGAGCCAGGTCTTCCTCAACCCCGATTATCGCGTGACGGCCGACAAGAAGACCTCTGAGCTCAAATTTCCTGCCGTCCCTCCCAAGACTGAGGATAAGGGAGCTGAGAGCACTCGTCAGGTGGTTGAGTCCCTCGCCAAGGCCAATGCCGCCGAGAACTCGAAGATCGGAGTCGATGTGGAGAGCGTTGAAGCCGTGAACATCGACAACGAGACTTTCATTGAGCGCAACTTCACGGCCAGTGAGCAGGAGTACTGTCGCAAGGCCGCATCGCCACAGGCCTCGTTTGCAGGACGGTGGAGCGCCAAGGAGGCCGTCTTCAAGTCTCTCGGTGTCTCCAGCAGGGGTGCTGGTGCTCCCTTGAAGGACATTGAGATCGTAAATGACACGAACGGGGCACCAGTAGTCAACTTGAACGGTGCTGCGGCCAACGCTGCCAGCCAAGCCGGCGTGAAGAGTGTCAATGTCAGCATTAGCCACAGTGACTCTCAGGCCGTTGCGGTTGCAGTTTCCCAGTTCTAATTATGTTAACGGAGAAAAATGTGGATAGGGCTTATGTGCATGATCTATAGATGAGTAAATGAGCTTTCTGATTCTTTGTGTCATGGGTGTGATTTTATGTCTGTATTAGAGCCTGTTTCTATATCATGATTTGTTACATTAATTTTTTTTCTTAATGAAATTTTGCAATAGACTTCATGATTGATCCTCGACCTCACTAAATGAGACTTATCTTGACTATCCAAATCACCTGGGCAGTCGCGTGACAGCCGTGTTCGTTTACGTCGTACTATATCACATTATTTTCCATAGGTAAAATATATTCAGAAATACATACATGCACTTCCATATGTCTCGTATAATTACATATTCCTCTATTCATCTTGATTATCAAACGCAAAGCTCATTTCCTTAGCTTGCACTGGCTCGGCTAAGAGGACCCCAATTTGCTCGAGGGTTCACCTGATAGCGAACGAGCCGTTTCTTCGTGTTGGCTGCAGACGCCTCCCTGCCCAAAGCCTCGTCGAATACGACCTCCAAGGTGCTGGGATGCGGTGTGGCAGTGAAAGAAGTCGTTGCTGGCTTCTGAACAACGGCTGGTGCAGCCTGGCCCTCAATAGCTTGACCTAGCGCCTGTCTGGACCCAGACCGGTACAAAGCCGCTTCGACCTTAGTCACCAGATCACTCACGTCCTTGCCACTTTCCACGGCGGACAGGATCTCGCTCTTGAGCGAGGACAGCAGCTGGTCCTGCTCACCGAGCTTGCGGAGATTTTCCCGGCTTTTCGCCATGATGGCTGCCCCCGGAGAGCCCGAGCTGAGAGAGCTCTCCTTGACGGGGGACTTTTGCCGAACCCATTCCCTCATGACCTCCCAGATCACTTCCCAGGGAGCGTCTGTGCGGATGGTATTGGGCTTTGCATGACTACGTGTGGTGCGGTAGCCGAGATGACGAAGAGCCCCGCGGAACGAGTCGACGGGCATCGTCGATGTGCGCAGCACCTTTGACAAGTAGCTGATGTTCATATAGAAAGGATACGGTTCCCGAGCTGCGGGATCGAGGCGCGGGATGATAGCTGACGGCTCAGCTGACTCGTTGCGATTCTCTCTTTTAGCGGCATCGGGATGCTCCGTAGTGGTAGTAGAAGAAGAGGCAAGATCCAGGTCTTCCTCAAGTGCTGTGGTCAACATGCCTTCAATTCGATCCGTGGTCTGGTATATCTCCTTGTCTGCCCCAGGGAGCATGTCCAAAATCTTCTGGATATAATGGGGGTTATGAAGCGGCCCAGCCCACATTGGCCCTGCCAAATGCGTCTTGATCCCACAGTGGGAGCAGTGCGGACCTGCGGTGGGCCCTTGGGCAAATCCGAAATGGTAGAACGGGTTTCCTTTCTTGTCCAATCTTTGTTTCGTCGCTGATAGGGGTTGTGTAGACCATGCTCCACAACCTGCGTCGCAGTTATAAACCAGCATCATGTTACCTGATGTGAACTTAACTTCATGTGGAGACCGGTGTACGCGGACAAAAACGCGCGCGTAGAAGTCAATCGATAGAGAAAGGAGCGGTTCGATGGCGAGTCCGTATTTCGAAGCAGCCGTCGCGAGTGCGTGTAGAATGAGACGCAGTCCGCCTTCGTGCGAATGCCCCCCCTTGATTGGAACGCCTCCATACAATGCAAATGATTTCTCGGGGTACCCATTCGAAGCCCAGACGCCAGCATCGGTGCAAGTCACGCAGAGAAGACCCCCATCCTTGACACCCTGTACTGCCGCATCCAGGAACGGCGCAGCCGTCCCGTAAGGGTCCAGATCAATCACGTCAAACTTCCCCGTGTGGCTTCCATGCTCATTGCTACTTCCAGGGCTGAGGCAACTATACATATACGCACGCGCATCGCCTATGTTGGGCTGAATCTTCTTCCCAAGCCCATTATATTCGATGTTTCTCTTCATCGACTGAATCGCCGAGGGTGAGAGATCGTTGGCCACAACACAGGTGGAAAACGGGATTTCCGAGGCATATCGTAAAGCACGCAACCCGGTGGCAGACAAAGCGTCGAGGATAGTAAAGGATGGCGGAGTGTTCTGCTCTGGATGCGATTCCGCGACTGGCTCATTCTTTTCGGCGACTTTAATTTCCTGCACACCTTCTGCTTCTTGCTTCTCCTCCTGACTGTTCTCCTCCCCCCTCTTTCGCTTTGTGCCTTTCTTATTCCCTGCCGTTCTCTGCTTTCGCTTCTCTGCTTTCTGTTTCTTCGATGCTAGCACGTGTTCTCCAAAGGCCCTGATCGCGAGGACACTTAGGTCCCGGTTGAACTGCTGAATCGGGTTATAGAAGACCGATTGAACCTCATGGTCTGGCCTTTCTGGTCTGTCATCCTTTGCCTGTATCTTGCTCTGGGTTGGCGGGGTCAAGATAGATGCCAATCCTTCCTTCACTGCCTTGTATTCCTTGCTTTCATGCTGCACCAACTGGTCGGCAGCCTGAGCCTGTTCAGCTGCCATGACCAGTGATGAAGTATGGAATCTCCTAACCAATCCGATGTTTATACGATTGCGGGGAGTCCTCAACAACTCTTCGCGCGGTGACAATCCAAGAACGGCGAGCTGACTGGCGCCAGTAGGCTTCGACTTGCAGGCAGATTGGAGGATAAGGAAATATAAAGAATGTGCACGCAGGATTGATCGCATTTATGAGCCCGTATCAACGGGGCAGACTGGCTTGGATGTGAAAAGTTGGATTGTTGGCTAAGCAGCTCTTATCGCAACAAAAAAAAAAAACATCGCGGCGCACGGGCCACATGATATTCTGACTGAGGACTACGCTAAAGTTACTGTTTCATCTGATGAGCTTACCACGCTATACATACGTTTTCTACTATGTAGCAATGCTCTGTTCACAGCGTCTTGCAGCAGCGTAAAATGGGCAGGGTTTGTGTCCGAACCAGGTGCCTCGTAAATTCGTTGCGATGGCTCGCGGATGTCCGGGGAACTTGGGTTAACACTAGGTAGACCAGCTGGCAGCGCGTGAGCATTGTTCCAGTCATTCTGCCAGAATCCATTTTCAATGCGGTCATTGTTTCCCGCTCTCCCTATAGCGATTTTGCTGTTCATACGGATAATGGCCCGTTGAGTATAGTTTACCCCAATTGGCCGATGCAGTATGACGAGCTACAATCGCCAACTATCGGGGAGACGGCACGTTCAGTCGGTGCAGATCTTGTTAGGGGAAGAGACTTCTTACAGATATAATATGCTTGACTTGAGCCGTGTCTGGGGCATTGCCACCGTTTCTTGAGAGTTCCAATGCCACAACACCTGGACGTCCGCATCTCTCTGAGCTCATACGGAACCATCTCGATGCCAGCCCTGCATTCCATTTGGAGATATTGCATGTACTCGTGGCTTCCTGGATAGGCCTTGATTCCATCAGCTGTCTCAATGCTCGATTGGTAAGATATCCCCATATAGGCTATTTCATGATGTTTTCTTCGATCCCCGTTTCTTAAGACTATAATCCAACACATCCTGCTTTAGTAGCTACCCGTTGCTGCAATTACACAAAGACTCGGGTCAATGCCGCATGTGGTTTTCTTACACTTGAGAGACTGCGGGGTAGCCTTGGTGACCTTGCAACACGCAGTCTTCTTTCTGCCACCTATTGAGCATGTGAGATGTGAGTCAAAAAGGAGAATAGAGGGCACACAAACATGAGCAAGTCCATCCACTGTTACCTCAGTAGATCGACCCTGATTGCAACTTCGGTAGGGGTGCATATTGCGTCCGTGCAGTTAAATCTGCTGCCTCTCCATGTGCAATCATGAATGGGAGTATCGCTTGGACAGCAGTACTCACCTAGCAATTTTGTGAGCCGCCTTGCCTTCCCGTTTACAATTCCAAGTCAGATGCTTACTTGTACCAAATAGATATCCGTCTTTGCTCCCGGAAACACTCGTTTTGCCATCCTTGCAGTTACTCATGCTGTATCCGTCAGGGAATAACCCCTTTTTCAAGCGGATTGCTAGAGAATCGGTCATACCAATGAGACCAGTATCAGGAAAGAGACGAAAATCTCTTGACCAAAAATCGTACTTACTCCACAGCCTGCCTTTTTCCCATCCAACGTCGTGCCAACCATCTGGACATTTGATGATGTCAAGGTCTACACAATCGCTCTGCAATCTTGACCATTTTGGTCAAGGCTCTGCGTGACATATTGGGTGCGTTCAATCTCCGTCTAGGTCAAATTCGGGCGATATACTTCTTTCCAAGCAAATCTCTCATGCCTGAGTACTTGTCACCGTCTGTGTTGGAAGACCAGATACGAACGTCAGGGACGGAGTCTAATGGTGTTGGCACTGAACCATACCCTGGTTCATGGAGAGAGTGACAAAAGAGCAAAACAATACAATTCAGGAATACTATCCCGAGGCTTGATTAACTTTCCAAACGATCCCATTGTGTCGAACCAGTAACTTGAAATGGAGCAAAAGGTCTCGGGAACCTTCGGCATCACACGAAGCTGGCTTAATACAAGATTAGGGAGCTAGTAACTATATGTTGAAGAGCCGCAGGCTCCGACGTGATAGGCTTCGATTAGCCCGCACGAGCGCATATGTTGGTTGGAGAGCTTCTATCCATCAATACACGATACTAGGGAATTCTTGCTATGCTTGCGGCCAAGATCTACTCGTCCAGCATGCCCTCAAGGAAAACGTGATGGGGCATGCCAGGTACCAGACGACGAAGGGCATATACGCCGCATCACCCAGTGGTCGGTTTTCAGCCTTTGATACCAGTCATGTCCGGTCTTTATTTGCGAGAAGAACTTCACATGACGGCGTTATCATTATTCGATTTACTATGTAACTGTTTTATCGTTGTATTTACAGGATTTCGACTCAAAGCCAATCACCGATCACAGGGACCTGGCGGTAAACTTCGTTCCAGCTCTTCGCTTGCCAACCACCAGCAGCTCCGGCGCGCCCAATGGTCCCCAGGGCACCAGCAAGCCAGACAGCTGTCCCGATAGCGGCCATGCCATAGACCGTCCACCTTGTCCTTCTCTGTCTCCTATCCCGCTGCGCAATGACTTCGGCCTCTCCCAAATGCCCTTCGAGGGAGCCCTTGCTGCGGTGTTCTCTCCGAACAGTGGTAACTCTCCATCCCATCCATGAAGACCAGCCTCCAACAATGTGCCACACACCCGCAGCAACAAAGATCCCATAATATATGTTCCAGAAGACAGGACTGCGAGCAAAACCATGCGCGATGTATCCCAGACCAACACCCGAGCTTCCTCCTTCGACCATAATCGGTGTGATGCGGTTAACCAAAACATGAGTACCAAGGAGAGGAATCAGAAGATAACCCAAGCGAGCCTGCAGCGTCATGCGAGGCCAGAACTTCAACGAATACCTTTGAGACCGCGTTTCCGCGCCATATAACCGGGCCCGACGAGATGCACGAATATTCCGGAGCACGATTCCCGAAGCAATGTGCGTGAGGATTGGAGCGGTAAGGACGAGATGTTCGAATGACGGCGACTGGTAGATCTCTCTCGTGAGGAGCAGATAGCTCTCACTGTCTGCAACAGAGCGAGTTGCCAGCGGAATTAGGGAAGTGTTGGCGAAATGCAGCACGGTAAACAGCGTTGGCGGATATGTCGAGTACTTCTGGATTGCAGATACTGCAGAGCATACCCATGGTTAGTCACCAGCCGGAACAGCTATTAGGGATTCATTTTATATCCGTACACCATGAATCCCAGCTGTGTCCCCGCAGCCCGAGCTTCTGGCCGAAAAATCCGCTGCCATTTCCTTGCGGTGATTGTATAGCCTTTTCAGATTCGGGGAATAAATCGCCGTTTTCCAGATCGGGACCTTCATCTGTCACCGGTGAAGGCTCCAACTCCTGCATGGAGATGACAGACCGAGTATCGAAATCGTCTGGCTTCATAGTGGCCCGCGTGACGCAGGGAAAAGCGTAAAGATAATAAGTATGCAGCGCTCGTAGAAACACGGAAAAAAGAAAAAAAAGGTAGAGTAAAAATCAACCGGTGAAATCATGAACTCCATATAATCTCATCAACTCATCATAGTCATCACTGGCGTTGTGTATGCACAAGTTGTGCTGTACATATATTTCTGTTTTGTTCGACGATCAATGGTCATTTCTATCTCGGCGGTGTGATTGGCCGGTCTGACGTCTGTCGGGCTTCACTTCAACATCCGCTTCACTTCCTTGTCCAGTAGGATTTCTTCCACGAAGTGGTCGTATCAGGCCATTTGTCGCGGTGTGAAGAATAAAAACTCGTTTGCATCGCCAATCTCAATCCGATACTTCAAAATGGCTCCTGTATGTCCTCTACCATCAGCGACACGTGCCCAAAATGCGCCTGGGTTATTCTGGTCTTCCGTCTTCCGTCCTCCAGTTGAAAAGGCTCGTTAAATACTGATAGGCTGGCTTACGTCGTCATTCTATTTAGCGTGGTTTTAGCAATCCAGCACCCAAGGTATGGACAATTCTCAGGCCCTTTCGTCGCTCAGTCAACTGACAAAATCTCCGGACAGACCGAATCTGCGCGATCTGCCTTGAGCTCCTTCACATGTACTCTTTGCAACAAGTCCTATTCACGCCATCCGGAATACGAAGCACACATCTCGTCCTATGACCATCAGCACCGCAAGCGCCTGCAGGATCTCAAGCAACTATCGCGAGACCCCAATGCAGCAGAAAAGGCCCGGAGAGCGGAGAAAAAGGCAGATGCGGAAGCTGGATTAAGGGTTATCAACACCAACCAAGCCACCAGTACAACCACCGGGGGCACAACCGGCGGTGGTGGGTTCAAGAAGGGAGGGTTCAAAAGCTCTTTCAGCACCGTGAAGGCGCCACCCGCTCCTGCAATAAAGAAGAACGTCCTCGGGGACGACGATGAGGATGAGGAGCCGGTTGCGGCAAAACCAGCCGATGGACAGGCCCCGGCTCAACGGGCAAAAGAAACGATAGCTCAGAACGACCAGACGGAAAGTGATATAGATGATGAGTATTCGAATGATCGATCAGGTGGAGGGTACTATAACCCGCGCAAACCAACTGATTGTTTCTCGGGATGTGCAGGAGCTCACTCTGCCATGTTGTGATGGAAACAACTTGCATATACCCCAGAGGATATTCTACACGTGGATACGTTATGGCGTTGTACGGAGAAAGGTGTTTATGGTTTGAAGTAATTTTTGGTTATCTATCAACATATGCTTAGACATGGTCAATAACGCCTTCATAGTAACGCTAGTTGGAACACAGGCATGCAATGCAAGTCATCTCCGTAGTCGAGATTAATGCGCAATTCGAGTGTCGATCTTGTCTTGGTACTTTATAGTCTCTACAAAACGAAGGGGATGCATCATATTTCCTTTGATCAAGAAACAAAAAAACTGTTTATCCTCTGATAATGGTACACAAATGAACAAAGTTGGGCTAAATGAAAAGAAAGAACAAAACAATGAAGGGTACTAATCACATGATCTTACTACTGAATTTTCCACAAGACTCCCTGGAGTTCGTTCAACGTTACATCTCAAAAAAGAATGAAAATCCCGCCTGATTTACAGACGCAGAAGCTTGGCGGCTTGGCCAACGATGGTGTCCTCCTGAGGGAAACTCATGTTCTCAAGACCAACGGCGTAGGGGGTAGGGACCTCAGCACCGGTGACACGGAGAGCCGGGGCGGTCAAGTAGTCAAAGCCGTACTCCATAGCGAGGGCCAGGATTTCGGAAGAAACACCGAACATGGGGAATCCAGACTCAACAACCATGAGGCGGCCAGTCTTCTTCAGGGACTGGATAACAGTCTCCACGTCAAGGGGCTTGATGGAGCGGAGGTTGACAACCTCAGCATCAACACCATACTTCTGCTTCAGCTCAGCCGCAGCGTTGAGCGACTGGCCAACGCAGCGGGAAACGGAAACAATGGTAACGTCCTTTCCAGGACGCTCGATCTTGGCCTTGCCAATGGGAAGAACAAAGTCGTCCTTCTGGGCGGCCTCACTCATCGGGAAGGCCTGACCGTACATAAGTCTAGACAAATCGTCAGTCCACACGGTCCGATAGCGATGCACAGGATGTCACCACATACTCGTTCTCCAGTACACAGACCGGGTTAGGGTCACGGATAGCGGCCTTCAAGAGACCCTTGGCATCCTCCGAGCTCCAAGGCGAAACAACTTTCAGACCGGGAATGCTACCGTACCAGGCAGAATAATCTTGCGAGTGCTGGGCAGCAACACCGGCGGCGAAACCGTTGGGACCACGGAAGGTGATGTTGCAAGGCTGGATGCCACCAGACATGTAATGTGTCTTTGCGGCAGAATTGATAATCTGGTCAATGGCCTGCATGGCGAAGTTGAAGGTCATGAACTCGCACTGTACGAATGATTCATTAGTCCGTCGCAATTCCTTATCTTCAGACATTCCACGTTATATATCGGCGCATATGCAAAACGTACAATGGGGTGCAGGCCGGCCAGAGCAGAACCAACTGCCAGACCACAGAAACCAGCTTCCGTGATGGGAGTGTCGATAACCCGCTTAGGACCGAAGCGGTCCAGCAGACCTCGTGTTACTTTGTAACTATGAACCCCCCAGACATGTCAGTCAAAGGCGTACCATAACATCCCATATCTCCAGTATATATTGTGCCAAGCAATAATGGGGACAATATGACATACGCTCCATTGTACTGCGCAACTTCCTCACCCAGGATGTAAGTCTTGGGGTTGCTTTCCAATTCTTCGGCGAGAGCTTCGTTCAATGCATCACGAACAGTGACCTCTTTGGTGCCACCGGTCTCCGTAGCATAACCCCGCGAGCGCAAGATCGAAGGTGCGCAGGCGGTCTTCTGGAACGCAGGGCGGAGAGGAGTCGAGGAAAGGCGCGAAGAGAGCAGGCGAGCTGCCGGACGGAAGAGACGGGGAGCAGCCATGGCCGGGCTTAGGGAAGGATATAGATAAGATGGAAGGAGGAGCGGTTCGGACGAAAGGAACTGATCAAAAGAAGAAGGGAAAGACTTGAGATCGAGCTGTCAAAAGCAGACTGTCTTCCGGGATTATTCTTCCTCGTTCTGTTTTTTCTCGCCCGTCAGTTTTGGTGAGGGCGCTTGTTGGGCCTGTGCTGACTCAGCCGGACCCTCACCGGCTTCTGCTTCCGTCTACGTAACCGTCCGGTTTACTCCTATCTGTGTACGGAGTAGTGTTTGTTGATGGTGCTGACGGTGATGATGGTGGTGTTTACCTTGTCTCTGCTATCCCTGATTACTTCTATCCCCCAACATGTTTTCGCTGCTCAACCTTCTGCTCCAAAGCCCATCCCGGCTCAACTGCGTGATTTGGAATGGGGTCAGCTGAACTTCCTCCATACAACTGATACTCATGGTTGGCTGGCCGGTCATTTGCAGGAACCATTCTATTCCGCAGATTGGGGTGACTATGTCTCCTTCACTACACGGATGCGAGAAAAGGCAGAGGCGCAAGGTCAGGATCTGTTGGTGATCGATACAGGCGACAGGGTCGAAGGAAACGGTCTCTGGGACTCATCAGATCCCAAGGGTGTCTATGTTTCTGAGATTCTGCGCCAGCAACCTATTGATGTGCTCACAATCGGAAACCACGAACTGTACAAGCAATATACGTCCGAGGCCGAGTTCTACACCACCGTGCATAACTTCCGGGGCCACTACCTAGCCTCCAATGTCGATATTATCCATCCTATCACCAAAGATGCCGTGCCGTTTGCCCCTCGATACAGGAAATTCACTACCGAAAAGCAGGGGATTCGCATTGTTGCGTTTGGCTTCCTGTTCGACTTCACTATGAACTACAATAACACGATCGTCCAGCGCGTGGAAGATACCGTCGAGGAAGAATGGTTTCAGGAAGCCATCCGGGACACGAATGTCGATCTCTTTCTGGTGGCAGGACATGTTCCCGTTCATTCTAAAGAAGCAGAAGCCATCTTCAAAGCAATTCGGGCTGTCCGATGGGACGTACCCATCCAATTTTTTGGTGGCCACTATCACATTCGCGATTATGCACGCTATGATGACAAGGCCTATGGCTTGGCAAGTGGCCGGTTTATGGAGACCATTGGCTTCGCGTCAATTGATGGTCTTTCTACCAGCACTCCCCGCTTCAGCCGAAAATACATTGATAACAATCTCTTTTCGTTCTATCATCACACAGGCCTTGATGAGCAGACGTTCCCTACGGAACATGGTCAAAACACTTCTCAGCTCATCCAGGAATCGCGAAGCGCACTACGGCTAGACCAAGTGTATGGTTGCGCTCCCCGAAATCTCTGGATGTCCAGCGTCGAGTATCCCGGTGAGAACAACATCTATACCTGGCTCGAGAAAGAAGTACTTCCCGATGCTTTGAAAGATGACAGGCGTAGCGGCAAGCCAGCCATTGCCATTGTTAACACCGGGGCCATTCGGTTTGACTTATTCAAGGGCCCTTTTACCCAAGACTCCCTATACATATTGTCTCCCTTCACAAGCGGGTTCCGTTACTTGAAAGACATACCTTATGATAAGGCACAGTTGATTGTTGAAGTCCTAAACAAGCAAACCCAGATTCTGGGCGCATCGCAGCACTCCGCCCATTTTCCTAGATGGGCTCTCGCACCACCAGAGCAGTCCGCATACCCCCATGACAGAGTGGTTTCTGATGATGACATCCGTGCGTCTTTTGCCTCTAAAGTCGGACAGACTCTATTGTCATGGTCAAGCCAGAGTCATTCCAAGCCTAAATCACTTCCAGGATACACTACCAAAGATGACGGAGGCTCTGACGGCGATGACACTATACACTCGCCTATCTCTTTCTACCGCGTCCCCAATTGCATTCAAGCATTGGTGTCGCCCAATTCATCTGTGGCACCAGACACTGTAGACTTGGTTTATATCGATTTCATCGAACGGTACATAACTCTCGCGGCCAAGTTTGCAAGTCTTGACATCGATGTTCCGCGAAATAGCGATGTGTATATGCCTTCTATGAGCATGACCAATCTCATTTTAGGTTGGGTGAAGGATAACTGGAAATGCGATACGACAGCATAAGGCAGCATAGGCATACTTTACGGGCGTTACTATAGTTAGGGCTTAGATTACGATCTTTCTTCTGTAGATCCTACTCGATTAGGGTACAAACTTGGTACAGATGAAGTTGGAAAGCATTATTAGCGCTTGCACAATGAATTTACAATTGGGTTCTTCAGATGACATCAGATATACACTTATTATGATTTTTTTTTGGCTTTTCTTTTATTCATCGCCGCCCTCGAATTTAAGCACGCCCTTTCCACTGCGGAATCCGGAGAGAGTTTCCTGGACACTATCTGTGAGCTCAGGGCCCTGGGTATCCCAGCTCCACTTGACATCTTCCGAAGGGATGTCCTTGAACTTCCCGGCGCGAGTCAGCTCAAGCACATCCTTGATGGTGTTCTCCTTGAGCTGGGGGTTCTTGTCACCCCATTTGCTCACCCAGAAGCCATCAAATGCGAGGTTCTTGAAGATTAAAAGACCAGATGGCAATGCGACGGGCTGTTTTGACATAGCTCCGTATGTAACCATATGCGAACCAGGGGCCAGAACCTTGGCCAATGCGGTGGCATTCTTGCCTCCAACGCAGTTAAGAGCCAGACGAATAGGCTCCTTACCCTCATGGGTAAGTTCCTTGACTGTGTTCTTGAACTCAGCCGAGAGCAATTCGGATTCGGTGATCACGGCGGTAGCGCCAAGATCGAGAAGCTCCTTCTTCATCGATTCGGTCTCCTCGGGGGTCTTTCTGTCACGGATCACGTTGAGGGTCTTGATACCCCACTCCCGTGCAAGCTGGATAGCGGCTCGACCAACACCGCTGTTGGCTCCGTTCTGGATGAGCCACTCCTCCCCAGCGCGCAACCAATCCCATTCACAGAAGTCTTTGATCATCCGGTAAGCGGTGACGGGGTTAACGCTAACAGTTCCAACCTGGAGTGGCGTCAAGCCCTCCTTGTTCTGGATCTTGATCAATTGTGATTCATCCATCTGGGCGTGCGTCCGCCAGGTGCCTTGATTTGTACGCTTCATGATCACCCAGTCGCCCTTGTTGAGGTTTTGGACGCCCGATCCGATCGAAATGACCTCGAAAGCACCTTCATTTCCAGCCACGGCGGAGGGCTCCCCGGTGCCCAGGCTGGAATCGAAATCCGGTTTGCTCGGGTAGACGCCTTGAATTTGATTGATGTCGGCCGGGTTCATCGGGGCCGTGAGGAGACGGAGGTTGACTTGTGTACCGTGGGGTGCCGAGATGGAGTGCTTGTGAAGTCTGGAGAGAAAATTGCAATCAGCATTGACAATTGCATGGCAAGAGATGTGAACATAAAGCTATGGCAGCTCCGCAGGATCCCGGGCCACGTACTTGAGGACATCCTTCGGCTCGCCGTGCTTCGAGTACACCAGCGCCTTGGCCTGTGTATAGCCGTATACTGAGATATATCTTCTTGCTCCTAGCGAATCGATAAAAGGCGTCCGGCATGGGTTTGCAGCCAGAGGGGTCGAAGCTCTAGCTTTCAGCGACAGAGCCGCGCCGTTGCTGCGAGAAACATTCACGGCAGAGGATCGTAGCGCTGCGCGAGAGAACATATTGTACAATTATCCCAGAGTAAATCAATTGTTACTCCGTGCAAGGGGGAAGTTGAAGAGAAAATGAATGATGTTTTTGGAGGAGAGATTCCGGATGACGTCGTTCTCGCTTCTTCTTCGGGCCGACGGATATAAAGGCGTCTGTATTTGTATAGCTTGAACTTTAACCATCTCGAAGTTGTTTCTTGTTTTAGTACTGTTATATGGTCTACTGTGACTTGAAAATGCTTAGAAATAGTCTATCTACATGGAATCAGTGCGTTGGGTTTTCAATTGAAGCTGGTTGATTGTAGCGGGCATAGATATATATATACGCATCGAGGTGTGAGGTAGCACATATATATCCAGGGTACTTATATTAAATATGACAAAGCAACTATATCCTGACATACCAAAATAATAAACATTCGTCCGTTTCCAGATGAAGCTTCATTGCAAGCCAGGGCACTGCTTTCTCTAGAAACATTGGAATGCACGGACCACACTTTACGAATCTTTGACATCGACA
The DNA here is from genome assembly GCF_016861735.1 of Aspergillus chevalieri. Taxonomy (NCBI): domain Eukaryota; kingdom Fungi; phylum Ascomycota; class Eurotiomycetes; order Eurotiales; family Aspergillaceae; genus Aspergillus; species Aspergillus chevalieri. The sequence goes on from NC_057365.1 coordinate 810,179, forward strand.
ACGATTCTACCTTTTTCTCTCTTCATTCCGCAACCCGCTCAGAAAGGCCTAAATGTCCCTTCTGCGGGAAGCAGAGAGATGCATAGCTAACCAGAAGGCGCATGCTGCCCTCAATGCCTTCATTACCCCACTGCGAAGCTCCGGGCCGTGGCTGGAGCAGGTGAAGGATGCGGACCGTCGCAGAGAGCAAGGTATGTCCATACGGAAGATTATCTTATCCAATTAAGATATAGTCATATATACTGATTGTTCCTTGTATAGGCAAGCCCCGATCAAACCTGGACGGCCGCCTGATCTCCGTTAAAGATAATATCTGCACGCGCGATCTCCCCACAACATGCGCTTCCGGAATCCTGAACAAATTCACTAGCCCGTTCAACGCCACGGTCGTCGAACAATTGGAAAATGCTGGCGCTGTGGTCGCTGGGAAGACCAATCTAGATGAATTCGGCATGGGGTCGCACTCGGTAAATTCGCGGTTTGGGCCTGTCGCGAATTCCCGTCAGAACCACGATGGAGGAGCTCTGTCTGCCGGTGGCAGCTCCGGAGGGAGTGCTGTGGCTGTCGCTACCGACCAATGTTATGCGTGAGTGACTTGATTTTCTCACCTCCCGGCGGAAGGCATGAGCTGAACTGTTATTCCTCCATACAGAGCATTGGGTACAGACACTGGCGGCTCCGTACGGCTTCCAGCTGCATACACGGGCTCTGTCGGTTTCAAGCCATCCTATGGATTGATCTCACGATGGGGTGTGGTCGCTTATGCCAATTCATTGGACACAGTTGGGATAATGGGGAGAGATACTTCCATTGTCCGCCATGTATTTGGTATGCCTTCATCCCACTCACAAGTTCCATGTCGTTGCTAACATGGCATCTCCATTATAGATATCATGAACAAGCATGATCCTCGGGATCCGACTAATATCTCCGTTACGTCTCGTAACCGGATTCGTTCACTCTTAGAATCATCGAATCTCGCATCCCGCATGACCTCCGGCCTTAGGATCGGTGTACCCCTCGAATACAACATCTCCGAACTCGCTCCATCTGTTCGAAACGCATGGTCCCGTACATTGTCACTTTTACGCCAACAAAGCCATACCATCCAACCGGTATCCTTGCCATCAACACAGCAGGCCCTGTCGGCTTACTATGTTCTCGCACCCGCCGAAGCATCATCTAATCTAGCCAAGTACGACGGCGTGAGATATGGAACCCGCGCCGAAGGCCCCGACAGTGACGGGAAACCGGAAAATGTGCTATACGCCAGCACCAGGGGCGAAGGTTTCGGATCAGAAGTGAAAAGACGAATCCTACTAGGCGCATTCAGCTTAAGCGCAGACGCCATAGACAACTACTTCATCCAAGCACAGCGCATCCGGCGTCTTGTCCAGCGAGACTTCAACGCCGTTTTCAGCACAGAACACCCGTTCAACTCTTATAGTGACTTGCTTGCAGAGCCGGCATCTAAACCTGCCGATGTTGACGTCCTTGTTTGTCCTACCGCTCCCTCCTCGCCTCCGCAGCTGTCCAAGCTCTTGGATGGAGATACAGTGACCTCCCCGTTGGATGCGTATACGAACGATGTCTTTACTGTTCCTGCGAGCTTGGCTGGGCTTCCGGCCATCTCTGTTCCGGTCTCAGCTAATAACTCAACGAAGGAAGATCTGGCAGGAATCCAGGTGATTGGGCAATACGGCAATGATGAGCTTGTCTTGAAAGTGGGCGAGCTGATCGAGGGAAAATAAGTTGCTCGAGATGCCATAGATAAAATTATACATTAGATATACCTATACAGTATTACGATTCGGCTTGATGATCTTATGAATCTTTCCTTTAGTCCAAGGGCTTGTACGCAGTGCACCAGAAGAGACCCAAGATGCAGATTTGAACAATTAATTCAGATATCTGTATTCTGCGGTATCTTGAGCTATATAAAGCACGAGTCAGACCCAAAGTAAATGAAATGCCTAAGGATAGATGGATCAATCGATCAAGACATCTCAATGTCCTGATTAACAGCAGCATCTTCAACCTTCACGTCTGACGTCTCAACATTTGGCGTACCAGCGTCTTCAAATGCAGTATGCTCCGCTCCATCAGCCACCCCAGTCGTAGGAGTATTATTACCTCCTGTAGACCCAGCTGATTCAAACGCAGCCCCAACCCCGCCCTTCAAAACCTCCGAACCGCCAACAGCACCGGACTCAGTGCTATCCATCTGCGCATTCCCAACGACATCACCATCCACGCCACCCCAGACCATCATAGCCTCGACCTCGTCAACAATGTCCGCCATGACATCCTCGACGATCTGGTCATTGAACCGGTCGCCCATGGGCCGCACGGGTTCACCGTTCTCGGTCTCAGACGGTGGGCCAAACCACCAAGGACCCTCGAAGCGACATTCGACCGCACCGCCGCCATAGCAGCTAACTGCGGGATAGTATCCGATCATCCCATCGTCTGCGTTTTCTCGCTCCCCTAGGCCCAAATTGTTGGTGCCGTTTGCGAGACGACTAGCAGGTGGGAGGAATGCGTATAACTCCTTAAACGGCGTGCCCATTTTGACACCGTTTTTGAATATTGTGATGCTAGACCCTGGCAGTGTGCGCATGGAGGCATCTTCACTGTTCAATGGTGATGGGGGTCCCTGACTGGGCGTGTCTTTCAGGTTATAGGCATAGTCGCGGAGATGCTTTGTTGGGAATACGTTTGATTGTTGCCAGCAAAAGTCGTTTTTGTAATGGAAGGGTATACGGTCACGGATGATGTTGGAACTGTAGGGATGCTCTGAGTTTTGCGCGGAAGCGTTGCTGTCGACTGCAGGATCGTATGTGCCTTCCACGATCTTCTTGTGGAGGGACAATGGTGGGAGGGTGATGAGCATGCCAATTACATCGCCTTCACGGATAGACTCGCCTTTGGGGAAGAGGTGCTCGCAGCGCATTCGATTGACCACTTCCCCGTTCACATCGCGAATCCCATACCCGTAGCAATCAACGCCGACGTTTACGTCAAGATCAGCCTCTCGTCGTGCAAACCCAAGGCGAACATGGCCTCTTGACAGTGTCTTGGAGTTTCCATTCGTTGGTGGTGCTTGAGGATCATTGACCACACCGCTTATGATACGTGCCTCGTAGTAATATGTCCCTTCACGCGCGCATACATTTGCTCGTGCAGTATGCCATGGCTCGGGGGTAGTAACGGCAAGGGCGTCTTTAGAGAATTGGATCGCAGCGGGAGAGTCTTCGAAACTGAAACGTGCATGATATGGGTGAAGATCGGTCTGACGGTACTTGATATGCGGGAATCCTGGGTCAGCTATGGCATAGCTATAGCGGAAACCATTCTTATTTGTAAGTTTGTCCACCACTTCATAAAAGTCCCATTGCTGATTGTTTGTGCTTGATGACTTTCTGGTCACGGGATTCATCTGCCGTGGCTGTGGCGGTAGTAAGTCTGAATGTTTGGGTTCGGCAAGGAGTAGAGGCCTTAGTATACTGAGATCAGAGCTCGGAAGCGCAATGTTCTGTACGACAGCACTCTTCTTCTTTGGTGGTGGCGCGCTTTCCTGGTCTAGACCCTTGGCTTCTCGCTTCTTGCGACTATCACGCTTGTTGCGCTTTGATTTCGAGTCGAGCTGCGCTGACGCATTACTGGGAGGAGCTGGTGAGGAACTCGGGTTCAAATCTAGACCTGCACCATTAAAGGATGGCGTCCCCCTCGGGGAGTTAACGTTCGAGGTGGGCGCAGAAACGCCTGTTGACTGCACAGATGCCATTGCAATTTAGAATGCAATGCTGCTCACTCGATACAGCAAGATACGTGTCACACTAATATGGATGCCGTCTCAATGATCAAGGTCTCGGATTATTGCTCGTCTGATGTGTGATTGCGACAACGGGCGTGACTGTCGGATACAGAACAGGATATGCGCTATCGCGAAATACGAAGGACAAAAAGCGGAAGTCTCAAGAAGCGATGGGATATGTAGACGAACTGCGAAGGAAAATTGTCAGCAAGGTCTGAGATACAGGTAGTGGTCGAAGAGGCCTCCGCAGGAAGGCATTGTTAATTCCTGGCCATGGAGAAAATAACGCAAGCCCTAGCATATCAATGCCAGTTGTAATCATGTACCACATTGCATGAATCGCTTCAACCAACGTGATATACTCACGTATATTCAATTGAGTGGAAGGGCCGCGCAAAAAAAGATCTCCGAAGGGAGCTATGCTCGTATGAAGAAACCACTCCTGCTTCCACAAAAATAAAGAAGAGCGATAATCGATTCAAAAGAAATAGAAACTAAATATTCGTAAAAGCTGACCAGCAAGACTCAGTCATGTCCCTATGATGTCCCTCTGTCGAACGCGCAACGGAAGACGAGCAGTTCAAGGGCGGTCAGTGAAAGTTTCCCCAGCAGAAAATATCCCTTCCATGGATCTGTTTGGCTGAAAATCGGACTAGAGCAGAGGGGCATGAGAGCGGTGAACGTGTTCTCACCAATTGCTGTGACGTATTTTAAGGCGGTAAGGTTCCTCGAAGTGGGTATCGCAGAAAAAATTTACAGACCGCCCGGAGCTAATCGCACGTGATCTAAAATTTACACACAATTTCCCAATGCGGGTGAAAGGAAGGTCGAGAGATTAGGATAATATCTACCTTTTCACGGTGTCTAGTCCGGTATTCTGTCAATCGACCGGCCAGGAAGCATACGGCGACCTCGCATGAACCAGGGTCTTCCCACTTAACCACCGATTCCCACCCAGAAACGTTACGAGATATCCGAGCAAAAATCGCTCGCCATGCCTAAAGCGACAACACCCTCGCGCAGCGCTGCGGCTGCTCGCAGACATAACCCTCTGGCGGATGATATGACGTCTGTGGGCCATATCCGGACTCAACCCAGCAAGAAGAACAAGCGCAAGTCGCGGACGGACGAAGATAGAGAGGATGGAGAGCGCTTTGTCGATGCGAAACAGTCGCGCAAGATTCTGCAGATCGGACAGGAGCTGGCCGACGAAGATGCCTCTGAGCAAAAAGCCGCAAGAGGCGAGACTAGCGGGAAGATCAACCACGCTTTTGATTTTGAGTCGCGGTTGGAAGGTGACGAGCCTGTGTCGGATGACGAGGACAAGTTCGGAGAGGATGAATGGGGTGACGAGGATGAAGAAGTTGAGGAAGTGGTATGCCATTCTTTTGCTTAAGGGGTCCGTTGAGGACTATGTCTAATGCTATCGCAGGAGGTCGACCCGAATGACCTTGACATGTTCAACAAATTCATTCCGGCTGGCGACGAAGACCCCATATTCAACCCCGGCGCTGGAGGCCAGACTACGAACCTAGCGGATCTGATCCTCGAGAAGATTGCGGAGCACGAAGCAAAGCAATCTGGTGACAGCGGTTTCATTCAAGGTGGTGGTTTACCGGAGGATGCAGTCCAAATTCCGGCCAAGGCAGTTGAAGTATATGAAAAGTGAGACATCTCCCTACAGTTGATGATACACCTCGGTGTGATCGGTGCTGATGAAAGTTAGGGTTGGCATGATTCTGTCCCGCTACAAGTCCGGCCCTCTTCCGAAACCCTTCAAGGTGCTCCCCTCGGTGCCCAACTGGGAGACCCTTCTCGACATCACGCGACCGGAGTCATGGACGGCCAACGCGGTCTATGCAGCCACGAGACTTTTCATTTCGTCCAAGGCGGTTGTTGCCCAGGAGTTCATCTCGATGGTGCTGCTTGACCGGGTCCGCGACGAGATCCGCGAGACCAAGAAACTTAATGTCCACACTTACAACGCACTGCGGAAGGCACTGTACAAGCCGGCATGCTTTTTCAAGGGCTTGCTGTTCCCACTTGTGTCGGGCGGGACCTGTACGCTGCGGGAGGCACACATTGTGTCGTCTGTGATTGCACGAGTATCAATTCCGGTGTTGCACTCTGCCGCGGCCCTTCTCCGAATGTGTGACTTGGCGGCGGAACAGTCGCTCAAGTCGCTGGAGAGCACGGGAGCGGTGAACATGTTCATCCGTGTCTTTTTGGAGAAGAAGTACGCACTTCCATACAAGGTGATCGATGCGCTAGTGTTCCATTTCCTACGGTTCCGGGCCAGTGACAATGGCGAGGACGCGATGATGACCGACGGGCCATCGGGAAGCGGGGCCAAGCACTACAAGCTGCCAGTGTTGTGGCACCAATGCCTGTTAGTGTTTGCGCAGCGATACCGCAACGATATCACAGAAGATCAACGGGAAGCGCTTCTGGATCTTCTGTTGGTGCGGGGCCACAAGGACATTGGGCCGGAAGTGCGACGGGAGTTGTTGGCCGGCCGGGGTCGGGGCGTAGTGGTGCCCGATCCGGAGAAGCTGAGTGCGTTGGAGGCGGGCGACGACACGATGGACATGGAGTAGTTCCTGAAAAGTATTATGGCATGATTATGGATCTATGATTATTTTTGTGAATACATGGCGTATCTGTTTTTGTGTTACAAAATGCGTGTCTTGTTTATGGTTGTTTTGTATAGACACATGGAGAGTACGGAGAGTACTCTGTAACTGAGTCCTGAGTCCTGTTGAGTATCTGGGAGATGGGGAATGCCCACTGATAGACGACCTCCAGAGCACTATGAGATGATTTGGTCGAATGGCAGTGCTGGACGGGATATAGTGGTAGTCCACTCCAGCCACTATCCCTGACCGGCGGTTCCTTTCCAGACCGCCCGAAGAAGCCCCTGATCTATCAGATGAGGGTATACGTACGTACTCTACTCTGAATACTAGGAAACAATTCCATGGTATAGGCATCACAATAATATTATGCTGCTCGATTATTCTCAATACATCATCATCAGCACAATTATACGAGCGCACTCGTACCAGGAACTGGAGACCACCAGTGGCTGACAGAGTACCTGACAGTACTAAACATAGAAGTACCATCATTCACCGCCAACCAGCTTCGATGGGCTTCGGTGGGGATTCCAGCGGTCTGCGTAGGGACCCAAAAATGACCCAACGCGAATGGCGGAAGATTCGGAGATCTGACGCACTCCGTTTCAGCCTCTCAGGGGCGCAGTGCGTGGCCAGACCATCACTGGCTCCATCTTACACGTAATTACTGTATGATTCACCCCCGCCTCCACCAACAAAGACTCCATCAAAGGGGCACGCGTAAGATACGGTCATACCCAGTACTGCGCCCCCCTTGCGGCCTGGAACTGACCACGCTGGCCTCTTAAAGAGGCCATGTTTCCCTCTGGTCTGACTCTTCTCTTTCCGTTGTTCCTCAAGTCGCTTTTTATATGTGATCTGAACACTGTGTCCTTTCCTCTACCTCTTTCCTATTCTGGTCCCATTGACGTCTTCTCCCCCCTTCTGTCTTTTGCCTTCCATCGTGTTTCTCCGGGGCTGTGACTCCGGTTTGTCAGTTATGCCACCGTGGCCTTTGGTTAATTCTTATTGAACCCAGGCCTGGACAACGATCTCTGTCTCCATCAGTTATACTTGACAAGGCCCTCTCCACAATAATTACCACAACAACCCACAACAACAACATCCACACTCTACACACTAGTCTTGTCACGATAGCAACGTCTCTACATACTGTACACCATGGAAGACGATCAGTTCTCCTCGATCGACTCGTTGCGGGGCACCCCGGAATCCGACATGCCCCTCACCGTGTCCCCCGCGGATACCTCTCTGAACGACGATGATTGTGATGAGAGGAAGACAGATGAGAAGAAGCCCGCCAAGAAGAGAAAGTCATGGGGCCAGGAACTCCCAGTTCCCAAGACCAACTTGCCTCCTAGGTATGTTTCATTCGAAGTACACCGACGCAGGACCAGTTCACTAACGAACACCAGAAAACGAGCCAAGACCGACGATGAAAAGGAACAACGTCGTATTGAGCGCGTTCTTCGCAACCGCGCCGCAGCCCAAACCTCCCGCGAGCGCAAGAGGCTCGAGATGGAGAAGCTGGAGAACGAGAAGATTCAGATGGAACAACAGAACCAGTTTCTCCTGTCGCGCTTGACGCAGATGGAGACTGAGAACAACCGTCTGAACCAACAGGTCGCCCAGTTGTCTGCGGAGGTCCGCGGATCTCGCAGCGTGTCTCCCAAGCCCGGTTCGCCGGCCGCCAAATCTCCTACTTTGACCCCTACCTTGTTCAAGCAGGAGGGCGATGAGCTCCCCATGGAACGAATTCCTTTCCCCACCCCATCCGTCACCGACTACTCTCCTACCTTGAAGCCTTCCACTCTGGCTGAGTCCTCCGACGCGACACAACATCCTGCAGCGATGTTGTGTGACCTGCAGTGTCCGTCTCTGGACTCGAAGGAGTTGGAAGCGCCCTCCCACTCTTCGACCTCGGCTCCGGCGCAGAATCTAACGCTGCACGTGATGTTGCAGCTCCTCTTTCTGACGATGACTTCCACCGCCTATTCCACGGTGATTCGTCCGCTGAGCCTGATTCTTCAGTCGTTGAAGATGGGTTCGCCTTTGGAGTTTTCGACCACGGAGATCTATCAGCATTTCCCTTTGATTCTATGGTTAATTTCGACCCCGAATCTGTCTCTTTCGACGACATCGACCAGCAGGCCCACGGTCTTCCGGATGAGACTTCTCGCCAGACTCCTAGCGTGCAGCCCAGCCTTGGCGCGTCCACTTCGCGATGCGACGGGCAGAGCATTGCAGCTGGCTGTTAGCGACAGTCTTCCCCGGGGGCACCAGACAGCCGCTATTGATGGCGTCGCAGGTCGACAGAACTGGGAGTCCCTATTGACGATGGCTTTGGTAATTGACTGTCTCCAAAAGAAGCCAGGGCACCTCCGAAGACAACGAACTTCTACATCTAATAACAATGGTTTGAGATTAGCGCGGGTCGGGAAGTTTACTGGGAATCGGAGTTCTTCACGGCGTTCGAATTCGAGTACTATGGGTGAGACGCTATCGTCTCTGCTTATGGGCAAGGAATTTTTGTGAACGCATTGTCGTTTTCGCTTTTTATTCTTGCTTGTATCATATTACTTCTACACTTTTTATGTGTTTTTAACTCACGTGTCACTGAGATATAGCTAGCGGTTGACCCGGCTAGTCAGATATGAATTCGACGAATAATAATCCAACATTAACTATTATCATGATTTTTGTGCTCCGTATGATAAAGTTAAGTAGTCTCCTTTTTTGTATCTGTTTTCTATATCTGTAAAATGGCACTGCCTCAGCCCGGAATCGCAGTGTTGCTCCGCCTCCGCACCCGGCGGCGATCTGTCGCCACGCCTAGTAGGCATGTCTAGAACTTGCACTTCTTCCGCTGCACATCCAATAACGCTTTTTCAACTCACGGTACATTTTCCATTTTTTGCTTCATTAATACGCGCAGACAAAATGGTCCGAAAAGATCCTATCTTCGAGGCACGCACAAATGTCAAGGTGAGTGGTAACCCCGCCGCGGCGCAAACTCGCCTGCCTAGTAACGCCTCTTTTTGCGTAAACCAGCTACACTCCAACCGCCTCAAGAAAGAAGCCGCTCGAGCCGATGCCACCTTTAAATCCGAAAAAGCCAAGGCCGACAAGGCTATGAAAAACCGCGAATTCCAAATCGCCCGCATCCACGCCGCCTCGGCTGTCCGCGAGAAACGGCGACAAGTCACCCTCCGCGCCGAGGCCGCCCGAGCAGACGTGATCATCAACGAATTGAAAGCCGCCCAGAGCACCCGGGACACATCACGGACACTGGCACTAGCCTCGCGGGGTCTGGACGCTGCTTCCAAGAGCGTCAACCTGGAGCATCTCGTCTCGCATGCGAACAACTTTCTGGCTCGTTCGGAGGACTTCAAGATCGCGAGTAGCGCGATCGAGGACGTGGCGCAGGGTGTCTCGATGCAGGAGTATGGTGCCGAGGGCGAGACTGAGGTTGATCGGATGATGGAGCAGTTGGCGGATGATGCGGGCGTTGATATGCGGATGGCTTTGGATGCGGATGCGGCTCCTAAGGAGGATGTTAAGGAGCAGAAGCAGGCTGATACGGAGTTGGAGGATGGGCTGGGTGCGAGGTTACGGGCGCTTCGGGCGGCGAATTGATTGACCTTGTTTGTGATGCTCTGACTGACTAGATCGACCTCTTACGATGTTATGTCCTTGATTTGATTTCCTTGTTCACTGTTATGTTTTCTTCGCTCTTTGCCTTGGATTGTTTTTGAGCATTCTTTACGTATTGGTGATACTGTTTTGGGCGTAGATTGAACGGATTGCTTTTGATGTGCTCCAGCACCAGCTAAAGGCCGATGCAAATAGTTACCGTCTCAAATCAATGTATGTTATGAAGATGGAATCAATTTATTTGATACTAGTAAATGCTTACTTTAGGGTAAAGAAGGATTAATGGCCGGCTGGCCTAATGGTAAGGCGCTTGACTTCGGATCAAGAGATTGCAGGTTCGAGCCCTGCGTCGGTCAATCCTTTTTTTGTGCAGATGTCAATCCATAAGAATCCCCACCCTTTTTTTTTTTTTTACTTTTCTAGTGACAGAAATCATGACCTGACAGATATGATAATGTTCATAAACACTCATCGGTTTCACAAGGATCTGTTTTGAGATCTTTCAATAGTATCGTCATTTTATGGCCACTCGATCGGGGTACAAAGCGGAGCGCCTATTATTGCTTTTTTTTCCGCTAATAGCAATTTTGAAGGGATATGGAATACTCTGTATACTCCGTATAGCTGCATCAAACTGCCTAGCTGCCATATAAATGCGGCAGGAAGGTGCGTGCACCTTTTATAAAGGGAAAGTGCGGATAGTTTATAATGGGACAGCGTTTGTATCGGGAGCCCGGCGTCTTGAGCGAGCTTCAGACCGGCCTGAATGTCAATGTTGGGCCAATTGCCAAGGCTAGACTTTGTTGACCGATGAATTGTGTCTGAAGGGCGAAGATAAGGATTTGCATTTCAAGATATACTCGCATGTATGTTCCTAACCCTCATTTTCGTGTAGAACAGCTAGACTCGTTATTGTAAATAAATTCTAAGAAAGCCGAAGACTTCAGTTATATTTAGCTTTACCAAGACCATAGTTAGGGCCGCGACAAAAGGATGACTATATCACCCGTCAAACGCAATATGAAACTGACATTTCAACAGCCCAGCCGGGCTAGCTCAATCGGTAGAGCGTGAGACTCTTAATCTCAAGGTTGCGGGTTCGACCCCCGCGTTCGGCTTCTTCAGAAGACGATCACGATTGATCATTTTTTTGCTTTTTCTCTCCGGCTTATCTTTTTCTCCAACTTCTCCTCACCTGCCTACACTCAATTGGAGAACTTTTGTCTTTTTTGGAAAACCAACTGCCGACAGCCCGTTGTATCCGACTCCTTGGCAATTTGTGCTTAAACAATATCGGACTTTTACCGCTCTACTCCGTACAGTATCACCATTTCTCGAACCAGGTTGTGCTTCGGACAATTGCGTTGCATGGCGGCTCTTTCGCAATTGATAAGCGTTATTAACATTTACAAGTAATGGACCATGCACACGCTGCGGTATCAAAACCCGGCAGGATCTCGCATGGAAAGCAGGCTGCATGTCTCAACTGCAGAAGAAGCAAGATCCGATGTAACCGGGATCAGAATGAACTACCATGCGATCGATGCAAGCAATCTAACTTGGAATGCATAGTCCCTAGTCACCACGTGGGGAGGCAGAAAGGTGTCAAGAAGTAAGTACACTATATCCCTTATTGCACACGTACATGGTACAAATGTATGGGATTTAGTAAGCGCACAGGCCTGGAAAAGGCACTATACCAAATAGAACAAGCCATCAAGCGCCCCAGGGGTCCAGACGCGGCTGCATCTGATGCTGCCCATAAGGTCATCTCAAACCTGCAAGAACTGCTCGGCAAGGCACAAGACCAGCAGCAAGTCTCGCATAGCGAAACGGATGACTTCTCAGAGAATCAGGACCAAACCCACAGCCTTCCTTCCCCTCGTGAACAGGAAGATAGTCTAGCTCTGGATGACGCGGAGAATCCTTTGCAGTTGCTCGCGAGAGCTTCTGATCTCCAACTATCACCAGCTGAGACGCGAAAAGTCCCTGCTCCTTTACAGCAACAGCAGGCAATATCCAGGACCCAAGGTCATAATTCATGTGCAAATTCCTTTTTCGTTCCTGTGCGAGCTAGTCGGGATGTTGGTCCGGAATTGGATCCCATAGAGTTGGGGCTTGTCACGGTGGAAGAAGCGGAATCGCTCTTTTCTTTGTATGTCCAGTCCCAGAAATTACTCCTAGCAGAGAGACTAACCATTGCCGTAACAGCTTTTACCAGAACCTAGCACATACGCGATGGGGACTCGATCCTCTAATTCATACAGTGTCGTTTGTACGCGCTCAGTCTGCGTTCCTTTTCACATCGATCCTGGCTGCAACTACTCTTTTCTTGTCATCTGCTGCAGCTTTATCTAAAAGACTGTTCAGACATTGCAGATATTTGGCAAACATAGTCGCCGTACAGCGACATAGGTCAGTCGAGATAGTCCTGGCATTTATGGTCAACGTTCCATGGATGGCCCCGGGAAACTGTTTAGGCGACGATGATGCCTGTGCTTACATCGCGATGGCTCTGACAGTTGCACTGGATTTGTCTCTCAACAAAATTGTTGTTCCTTCATCGAGCTTTGACAACAGCTTTCTGAAAAGACAAGCCAAGGCTGATTGCATTGACGCGAAGAGAGCACTGCATATGGATGGCTTCGACGATGTGGATGCCGGATCTGAATGGGGTCGACGATTGTTGCGACGACGAGAGAGAGCTTGGATTGCACTGTTCGTTTTAGAGCGAGGGTATGTATGGACCATTGGAATGTCTTGGCAGTTATTATTGACATTTATGTACAGAGTATGTCTGGCCCGTGGGCGAAGCTATACTGTCCCGCCAACAACCCTTGTTGAAAATTGTGATCATTGGCATATCTCAGACATTGCAGACTCGCGAGACGGTCCCATGAACTCAATGGCCGCCCTAAGGAGAAACCTGGTGAGTAACATTCGTGGCTACTAAACACATTGATCTAATTGCTTCTCAACAGGACGAGATATTTAGGAAAGTCAAATCCAACTGCGACAATTACCAAGTTGTCGATATAGGACCCGAGGCAGCTCAATCGTAAGTTTACATAGACCAACTGCCAAACCGCCTTCTGACTTTATACAGAATCAAGACAATGATCGAAAGTTTCTATGACCGTTGGTATGCAACATGGGCGCCGGCAATTGGAGAAGGTCAATGTGAGCAGATACCTTGAGTTCCTGTACTACTATGTTTCAAAAACTGATACCGCAAAGCACTCTCGCTTCCACCATATGTTGACATATTGGTCACCCATACCCGGTTGTCGACCTACGCTGGCGTTATCAACCATCCTACAGCGCCAATAGAAGTTAAGCGATTTTTCCGCGCTGCTGCCCTTTCCTCTGCGTTGAATGTTCTGCGGGCTGCCATCCAGGGAGAGGCACGTCTGAAGTCGATGCCAAATAACACCGTGATCATGATCTCCTTTGCTGCTTGTTCAGCACTTAGCCTTAGTGTCACGCCAGGTGACAGCAGGTCTAGCTTGGCCCCAAGCGTGCGAAATTCAATCGAGGAAACTGCAGGCGTGCTAGAGCGCATTGGTGCTACCCCCAGTCATCGTCATGGAGCTTCTGTTCTATATGGAAGATTCTTACGGGAGCTGATCCGGCGTGCGCCTGTGGGATCGAGGTCTCAAAACCACTTCGATCAACGAAGAGCAATGGGGTCCACGGAGGCGCTGCAGCCCATGTCTTCCTTAGATGTATATGACCCCATAGTCACAACTGCTCAACCATCGGCCTCGCCATCTCTACTTTGGATGGAGCCTCTGCAGTTCTCTGCGATGTCTGACGACCAGATCATTGATGCTGTGAACCGAGCCGGCACAGCATTTGGCACTACCGTTCCTGACGTCCCATTTGATGACATGTTGCGATGGGATTGGTTGGATTTCGCCAACAATGGTTCGGATTTCAATCTATAAAAGCGATTTCCTCGGTTGTTTTCTGCATTGAGAGTCTCGGAGGGGGACCGGCCTGCGCCTCCGTCGGCGTCTAGAAATAGCCCCGAAGACCGACCATGCCGTCATCTCGCCATTTCGCATATTTAGCGGATTTCCTTTTCCTGAATTGTTTTGTCCCTGAAACTTGGCCTCTAAAAGTCTTGCTATTCTCAGAATAGGGACACAAGAATTGACAGTTATGGCGACATTACGGGTTTCAGCATTGTTCCTGTCACGGAGGTCGCTCTCCGTCTGTCGGCCGCGACTTCGACTGGGAGTTCGCTGCAGAGCAGGTTTGCGACCTTCATTTCAGCCAAGTACCATCGACTGCGCAAAGTCATATTCAACCGTCCCAAGTGCGCGACAGCGATTGGCTCCAATAGTCGAGCGCGGCGCTTCGAAATTGTTCAAGGATGCGGACGAGGCAGTCGCTGACCTGAAGAGCGGGTCTGTTATTCTGAGTTCAGGGTTTGGCCTTTGCGGTGTTGCTGGTAAGTATAAAGCGATTGAAGAAAGTGCATATGCGTGGCTGACGATTATGGCTGCTAGAAACCCTTATCTCCGCTATACAACGTCGAGGATTAAAGAACCTGCACTCCTTAACCGCGATTTCGAACAATGCCGGCGCTCCTGGTAAAGGTGGACTTGCGACGCTCACGCAAGCGGGCCAGGTTAACAAGCTCATCCTTTCATACCTCGGCAACAACAAGCCTCTTGAGCAGAAGTACTTGACGGGAGAGATTTCTATTGAGCTGTGTCCGCAAGGCACGTTGGCGGAGCGGATGCGTGCAGGAGGCGCTGGGATCCCGGCCTTCTTCACTCCTACAGGAGCTCGTGAGTATACCAAAATTTGCGCTTCGCACATGAATGTATCTGACTCGATTGCGATTTAGATACCTTCCTCCAGGACGGAAGAATTCCAGTTCGCATGGACGCCTCCGGTAAGGTCGTGGAGCACGGAAAGCCCCGCGAGACTAGAGAATTCAATAACAAGACATACTTGATGGAAACCGCCATCACAGGTGACGTCGCAATTCTCCGTGCATGGAAAGCGGACGAAGCTGGTAACTGTGTTTTCCGGTAAGGCTTGCGCGCCCTGGTTTTGCTAGTTGCGCCAGAGAACTAAATATGACCAGTTACACTACCAAGGCATTTGGCCCAATCATGGCCAAAGCAGCAGACCTTACCATTGTAGAAGCGGAAAACATCGTCCCCGTCGGCTCAATTAACCCCAACGACGTTGATCTACCAGGAATTTTTGTGAACAGGATTGTTCCTGCTACCGACCCGAAGAACATTGAGATCAAGAAGCTGCGCTCGGCCAATGATGAGGGTGCGGTGAAATCAGAAAAGAGTGCTGCTCTGGCTCAGAGGAATAGAATTGCCAAGAGAGCCGCGAAGGAGCTCAAGCAGGGGTACTATGTTAACCTTGGTGTTGGTAAGAGAAGGATGTTTCTTCAGTTTGTATCGCTGTAGTTTAACACTTTACAGGTATTCCCACACTAGCCCCATCATTCCTACCCGAGGATGTCAAGGTCTGGGTTCAGTCAGAGAATGGTCTTCTGGGAATGGTAAGTGGATTGATCTTGGGCTACGGTCATGCTCGATAGCTAATATCATGGCCAGGGACCGTACCCTACAGAGGATGAAGTTGATGCGTAAGTTACCGTTTCATTCTTCCGATTATGTATGTTTTTCTAACCAAGTTTTAGCGATATTATCAACGCCGGAAAGGAAACCGTTACCCTCGTCGATGGAGCCTCTACATTTGATAGCTCCGAGTCATTCGGTATGATTCGGGGTGGACACGTCGATGTGTCGATTCTTGGGGTTCGTTTATCTCTTCGTCGCCGGTGAATACCTTTGAGCTAACAGTTTAACAGGCTCTGCAAGTCAGCGCAAAGGGTGACCTTGCCAACTACATGATCCCCGGAAAGGTCTTCAAGGGCATGGGAGGCGCCATGGACCTGATTTCAAACCCCGATCAAACCAAGATTGTGGTGGCCACTAGTCACACGGCCAAGGATGGCTCTCCAAAGGTCGTGGCCGATTGCAGTCTGCCTTTGACCGGTGCGAACTGTGTTAGCACGATCATCACGGATCTGGTAAATATGTGATTGACAAGAAACATGAGGAATCAGACACGCTGACGAATGAAACTTAGTGCGTCTTCCAAGTTGACCGGACTCAAGGGGCGCTCCTTTTGACGGAGCTGGCCCCTGGTGTGGAAGTTGAGGAAGTCCGGAGCAAGACAGGTGCTGAGTTTACTGTGGCGGATCGTTTGGAAGTTATGGAATAAGGATAAGAATTATAACATAGCAGTTCATGGGTATATTTGGACAGTGTATAAATCGACGTACATATGAGGTATCCTTCAGTTTATATTGACAACAAAATACACGAGATCACGTATATACAAAGACAGTGCCTCTTATTTACAGCTTGGAGGTTCTGCCAGGCGCAAAATTCGTCCCCTCGCCCTGGCTAATCGACTCAACGATTCGGTCGACACTGTTCAAAATCCAGGTATTACCCTCATCACTAGCCAACCATTTAGCCCCCTTCTCACCCTCAACATCACTCTCCCACGTCCCATCCTCAAGTGCCTTCCGCAACCCAAACACATGCGACGTAACCTGCGGCCCAACACCCGTCTGCGCACGCAAACAAGCAACAGCCACAATGGAAGTCAACACCCTCCCCGCATTCGCCCCCGTGGACCTCCCCGCAGGATCGGACAACAGCGCCCCATAATTCCCATTCAGAATATGCACGGGCAAATCCGGATGTGCATCCGCAAGCTTCTCATACAATTTGTTCTCGAATGGCCGATAGATCGAATCCCACAGGTTTCGTCCGCGCTCGCGGATCTCGTTAATATTCTCAACCGTGGGCGTGCGGGTGGAGGTTTTCGAGAGCTTCGCAGCGACAGACTCGGGGAGGCCTGCTTTGAAGGCGTTCAGGCAATTGATAGTGCGCGGGATACCGTTGAAGCTGATGCATTTGAGACCAACTTCGCGCATGAGTTCTGCAGTTGCTACGCTTTCTTCGGGGGACTGGGAGGCCGAGGTCGCTTGGTTGAAGAGGATGCCGAGGGAGTCGGGGGAGTTCATGGTCATTGTGGCTGCTGTCTGCACAATCAATTAGTTTTATGCATGTTTTGCGATAGCCAGAAGGATATAACAGACTGATAGAGCCACCCAGGAAGGCTGCGAGACATCGTTAGATTCGGCATCTTGTTGGATCTTGTGAAAGACAGATTGAATGTTGCGCGGAGCAGGCACAGTACCCGGACGAGCACTGGGGCTGTTAATCAGCGACTTCAGACTGTTCGATAACTTTGACATAATGAATTGCTTTCTGTCAATCCTCCCTCTGTATGTCTTCATGTTAAGAGAGCCGGAGAAATGAGCCATTATATTTGCCTCGGCACCCAGAAATATACTCCGAACGGGAGATCTATGAGCCGGCGGGCCTCCGATGCCGAGACGGTCTTATTACAGCGTAATGACCGTATTTTTTTTTTTTTTTACACAACGATCGCCAAGCTCTTTGCCCAAGACTGAAAATCCGGGGAATCCGGGGTACATGGTACATTGGCTTTGTATTGCTTGGTGCTTAGCGGCTAAAACCCCGGATGACACATGGCAGGCCTGTGCGCACTTGCAGCAGTCGGCCGCAGAATTGGTGGCCGAGTTGACGGTCAGTCAGGATGGGGTTCTTAGATAGAGCCGTGATGTGATCGGAATGCTCCCTTCACATTGCTTCCTTTTTCATTTTGGAAATAACAAAAACGGGATCAGTGAACATGGATACAGCTGGAATTGACGATGAGAAGCCGGACACCTCACACAAGCCAATCGACTCAGTGCAGGACCTGGCCTACCAGCAGAAGCTGACCCAGCGAGTTCTATTTAAGCTGGACACAAGGTGAGACAGATCATGACCAGAATTGTTCGATACAAGAAGGCTAATGAATGCACATGTAGAATACTTCCTATTCTAGCAATACTCTTCCTTCTATCCTTCTTGGACCGGACCAACGTCGGGAATGCGAAAATCATCGGCCTCGAGGAAGACCTTGGAATCACGGACCATCAATATGATATAGGTCTGGCAGTGTACTATCTCACTTATGTTCTTAGGTGAATTTGAATCCTGCAAGTGTCCGGATACCACTCGTTAACTGTCTTCTGCCGACAGTGAGCTTCCAAGTAATCTTATCCTCAAGAAAGCATCCCCGAGGATCTGGCTGCCCCTTATCACAGCACTATGGGGCGTGATGACCATGTGTTTGGGCTTCGTACGCAACTTCGCAGGTTTTGTTGCCGTACGATGTCTGCTTGGTGCTTTTGAAGGTGGACTGCTACCTGGAATGGTGTTGTATTTGTCCTTCTTTTACAGACGAAGTGACTTGGCTTTGCGTATTGGTCTGTTCTACACTGCAGCATCATTATCTGGTGCTTTTGGAGGTAAGTCATCTTCCTGTATTCTGACCTGACACAAAGAGATATTAAATTGATGTTCATAGGTCTCCTGGCCCGCGGACTGGCTGAAATTGGCCCTCGAGGAGGGCTAGAAGGTTGGCGTTGGATCTTCATTATCGAAGGATTATTGGTAAGTGTTGCCAGCGCAATCAAAAGACCGTTCTAACCAGGGGTTTCGACTCTCAGACAGTCACATGTGCTGCTATTAGTTACTTTGGCCTCCCAAATAATCCAACGACAGCGCCATTTCTGACCATTGAAGAGCGTGAGTTTGTTCGTGACTGGCTATCCGGTGATAATCCATGCGCACCAGCAGGGTAGGCTCTTTTTCACAGATCTGCGTTAGGGATAGAATTGGAGATGCTAAGATGGAGTAGCACCCTAGCAAGTGAACAAGAGAGTTTCCAATGGTCCGAAGTACGCAGAGGTCTTCTGGATCCTCGAATGTGGCTCTCTGCAGCAGCGTACTTCTCTTTGCTGTCCGGAATGTACTCCTTTGGGCTATTTCTCCCAACAATCATCAATGACAGCGGCTATGCAGCAAACGAGGACCAAGTACAGTTGTGGTCCGTGATTCCGTATGCAGTGGCAGCGGTATTCACCGGTAGGATTCTTCGTTCGAGATCAGAGAATCTGGCTAACGAATAACTAGTAATGGTGGCTTTCTTTTCTGATCGGCTGCAACTTCGAGGAACTCTCATGCTTGTCACAATCCCGCTGGCGATCGCGGGCTATGCGGCAATTGCTAATGTCCAAGGCGCACGCCTAAAATACGGAATGACTTTTATCATGGCCATGGGGATGTATGGTAGTATTCCGTGCATTCTAGTGTGGAATTCCAACAACTCCGCCGGACACTATAAGAGGGCCACTACATCTGCGATGCAGTTGACCATCGCGAATTGTGGTGGCTTCGTTGCAAGTAAGACATTCTCTATTCCCTTGTCCGAAGATCATGAGCTGACCATGTCTTGTCAGCATTCATCTATCCCAGCAAAGACAAACCACAGTATCACCGGGGCCATACAGTCGTCCTTGGCTTACTTGTGTTCTCATGGTTCATGTGAGTTGGATCTAAGTCGTCGGTGATCACAGTGAATAGACTAACATATTCCACCAGGATTCTCTTGAACGTCCTGTATTGCGCCAAAGTCAATCGTGATAAAAAGCGGGGGAAATATGTCCAATATGCTGGGTACAACGACGACAGAAACCCGGACTTCAAGCTAGTCTTGTAAATGGCATAGCTTCTTGATTTGGCCTTTCCGGATACGTGTTACTCGATAAAGATCTACCTATGTGTGGTGTTGCTCTGCTATCCTGGTCGGCACTTTAAAAAAAAACTCTCTCATCAAAACGCGTTCCTCCTTCTGTTTTTTTTTTTTTTTCCCCAATCATGGACACATAATGATCTATACCGATGAGCTTCATGATATGATGCAAATGTGTGGATGTGTGGGGTACTATGTACACCGAGATCCGCCATAAAGCTGTGCCTAGGTCACAGCCTAGTCGCAAGACCCAAACCAACTCCCACGAGAATTCTGACGTCCCCATTGGATTCATGGTCGGAGGTACGTTCCGACAGTTCCAAATAGTCTTCAATCCTTTGTTTCTGCTTGAGAGCATGTTTTCCACACGCATACACCACATGTTTCGCCAGCGGCCCTCCGATCTTTATCAGAGTAAAAAAACTCAGGATTGACAAGCGTGTCTTCCATGGGTGACCGTTCAAACTTTGTCATGATGCAGAACCGCCTCAAGAGATCATTATTCCGGATTGTGTTGTAATAAGCTCAGTGAAACTGCAACCTACATGGGAATGCTATGCTGCTTATCTTGTCGATTCCAAACAAAGCTGGGGATATCTCGAGAAAGAGGGTTAATCAATTGTGCTACCTTGTCAGCGGGATGGACCAATTATGATCTAGGGTTGATACGAGAGAGGTCTCTATGAAGAAAGAACTGAAGAAACAATATAAATGGAGTAAATGTTGAACTGAAACGTTTCGATTTTCAACACCATGAAAACTGGTCAGAGTTGACGTTTGCTTTGTAGTCCGTATACTCATGCTCTACTTCAGCAGAGTTCAGCTCCACGAAACGCGCCACCTGACACTGACCTCCAGCCACATTAAGCGCATTCCATAAAAGAGCCTTTGCAACTTATACCGGTCCTGTAGCAGTGCGTCACCAATAGCCCGCTGGTGCTTGCGAAACTCTATCGTCCCAGTATACACAACCATCAACCCATCAAAATAAAGTTGGCGATTCTCATACTTCATCTGTTCAACAAAAGATTTCTTTTCCAAGGCGGGAATATGCGCATAAAGATAGGAAATCTGGACAACCAAGGTGATCAGTAGCATCGCATCATCGCTAGGACGATCTAGCCAACACTCGATCAGTGCATCCAGAAAGCCAGCGAGTGGCGGAATCGGCAGCTTTTGGTTTGATGCGTCATCCTTCAAAGTCATATATTACAAAGGCGAGTTGATAGAGGAAATTTCCAATCTGCGGCAAGGAGGAGAACTGTTCGTGTCCGGTTATCAGGAGGTATCAGGCGCTGTTGAGGATAAGTCGCTAGGAATACTTCTGCGTTTCCGATGCGATGTGTTTTCGCATGTCAAAAAAGTCCATCCTGCTATCACCAGTATGTTGGCTGCATGATGGATATTTGGGACGAGGAAGTAGGGATAAAAACGAATGTAGGAACACCGCAGTGGGCCTGGCAGGGTGATATACCCAGCAACACACCTTCTTTTCTATTGACGATCTGATCTGCCCCTGACGATATAACGCACATATTGAATAGCATACAGGTGAGTGTGTCCATTCCGAGACTTAGCTAACTAGAACTCTAGGTACAATACGAGAGAAGCCAGGTTATGGCACAATGAAGTTTCAGACGGGGCACGGTTAATTATAATATCTTGAGTAAAAAGGCTGAGCATATAAGGTTGTGACAGTAAGCCGGAGATCAAATCTCATCTCCATGGTTTATTATGAGCTCGCTTGTTGACCAATGCGCACGCATTGCGTTGTGGTGTGTAGGTCTACCACAAGTATCAGGTTCAACCTGATGCTGAAAATATTCCGCGACTCCTGGAAGAATTGGAGCAGTGAAAATTGATGAGGATAGTTCGTGCCCGGGAGGTCACGCCTCGTATTCAAATAGCTTCAACCGAGAGACGTCTCAACGTCTCGAGGCACAAAGCAGGGCCTAGTCTATTACAGATGATTTGACAGGAGACAAATACATGACCTGGCCACAATTGACTGTCAGATTGATGATGCCAGCGCTTTGATGAGAAAAGTGGTAAGAAGAAATGGCGGCCAGGAGCAATACGAGGAAAGTAGACATGGGTTGAAATCCTAGCGTGGTGCATTTTATTGAGGCTGCCTTGCTCAGCTCACTCTCTGCTCAGGGCTACTCAGTGAACCACCAGGGGTGAGTACAAATACAGAATGAGGCAGGCGGCCACAGTCCAAGAAAATCAATTTCCTATGTGCCCATGAATATTTAATGTTTCCTCCAGGACTCTGACCTTCCTCTTCCAGATGCCGCCGCTTTAGTGAGGCTCAGGGCCTGGCTCAGTGTCTTTGTGCAGGGAAAAACTCACTGAATACTTATCCGCACTCAATACGTTCTCAGCAACCACTAGCTTTAGGGCTCGGTATGGGCAATGGACTTGATTGAATAATGATGATGTTATTCATCATCTGTAACCCTCATTCACACTAGACAAACAGACTAGATAAAAACATAGATACTCATTTATGGAACAAGTTTATAGTTGAAAATTAAGTTGCGACAATCCGTATTAGTGTATACATAACTTTAGTAACTATTTGTCCTCGAATAGAACATGCGTCTCACATGGAAGTGAGATTCCAAGATGAGAAGCAGTTGCCTGTACCGAACGAAGCATTTCTTCACCATATGCCCACCGACGGGCGAAGGATTTTGCAATAGTGCAGAGGCTAATAAATGCTTCGCGGTTAGTAGGATCATCAAGGTGCTCGAGAAGTGTCTCTTGTGATATCGTAGTCCATTTTATATTGTTGCCAGAGATGTGGCTGATACCCCATGAAGCACGGTGGACTCCTAGCAGCTGGGAGATTCTTATCGCAGAGACAATCCTTAGTTGCTGTGCATTTCGGTACGTTTCTGGGTGGAGAAATTCTTCTTTTGCTTTGGTTTCAATAAGCCCAAGCAGGATTATGATGATTGCGTTGTAGTACATGCTAAGACTCAGGTTAGCACACTTTAGCCCATATGAGTACAGAGCGTTTGACATACTGCAAGTTTAGCAAATGTGGGCTATTGCAGCTTTCCCACCTCAAGCATGGAATTAAGCTCATTTGCCATTCATTGATGCGAGTATGAAGACGCTGGGCAGTCTCAAAGACCATTGGGAACGATTTTCTTGTCAGACCATCGTGGTCGTCATAGAAGGCTACCGATATGTCGCATGCAATTTGATTAAGATTTGCCAAGGCAGTGAGAAGATGTATTGTATGTGCTTGCACATGAGAAGTCTGAGCTGGATACGGGTACCACGTATCATGGTATTCTTCTTCGTAGGTTAAAGGAGCGGTTGGGTATGGCCTCCGCGGCGGTTTGATCATCGGGAGCCCTTGTTGTGAGACTGAACTCATACTGAGAAGGTCAACCATTGAGTTTCAAAGGCGTGGAAAAGAAAAGAAAATATATATATATATATATATACGTAATAATATTAAACAAGCCCCAGACGCTGGTGTCAACGGCTTTCGGCTCATAATGTGACGCTTTTCCGCTGTTCACAAGCAGTATAAATTGCTGTATTGTATAGGTTAGCTGCCCTTGATAATTCCATCCATTTCTTTCCTTGCGAAGTAAAGAAGCGCTTCGAAATTAGCATCTCTTCTGAAGCGCCAACAGGAAATTTTAACGTACCATGTCCAGAGCACACCCAGACCTTGCATTGTGGTCAAAG
The DNA here is from genome assembly GCF_016861735.1 of Aspergillus chevalieri. Taxonomy (NCBI): domain Eukaryota; kingdom Fungi; phylum Ascomycota; class Eurotiomycetes; order Eurotiales; family Aspergillaceae; genus Aspergillus; species Aspergillus chevalieri. The sequence goes on from NC_057365.1 coordinate 833,720, forward strand.
TGACATTTCCTTCTTCTTGCTCATATAAACGCTTGGCCTCTCCATAGAAGCGGTGTGTTCTGGTTGGGATGTCGCTCATTTCAGCCAACGTCTCAGGGTACCCCATGTATGCCTAGGATTTATCGTTAGTGCCGGGTATAATGAAGAGGCTAGAAACGAAACCATCATACGCAGGCATCTGCCAATATTATATTTGTTAAGAATGGCGAACAATACTTGGTTTGCTTCGGGTCTCGGGTTTGCATATCTTCAATGAAACGATCACGGTCAATCCAGTATGGGTGGTGCCAGGTAAACCATGAAGAAAGCAGATGAGATACTAAATTGTCATTGTCTGTTACTTTAGTCCATGGTCTAGCCGGTACTCTCCAGCGGGGAGCAACCGCCAGGGTATTGCTATCCAGTATGCTGCTTCTCTGTGACTCGAACTCTTGCATCCTACTCAGTTGCCGTTCCACATCCAGTAGTTCAGGACTAGTTTGTTGATTAACCCGCATATGTTCATTCAAGTAGACTTTGATTTCATCGAGGGAGGCCTTACTGCGGATAAGACTAACGAGTTGTAGAGCCTGTCGGTCACCACCTTCTCGGAGTGCGGTGACAAATCTAATGAGTAGATCACGGTCTTCTTCCAATCTCTCCAGTCTCTCCTTGATCTGTATCCCCCGACGTTTGTCCTGATTTGCAGCATACGAGCATTCTGTGTTATTCCTCACACAATTTCCACATGGGTCCTGTCCGCTACACTATCGAAGGAAACGTTAATAGACGCCACAACGATCAATGTCATTCAGTACGCACCCTCGATCTTCGCGTTTTGCAAGCAAGGCAAGCCGATGAAACTTTCTTCCGGCCCTTGGGTTTCTCCAACGGCTGCCGACTACTAGTGGGAAAGGAGGAAATTGGCCTGGATCGATCCCGATCCATTTTCAATGGTTGTTAATGGGAAAGAGTCGCGAACAGAGAGGATGCTTTAAAGATGCGGAATAATCATCAAACCGAGACCTTGCTAACTAGTTGATTGATTGATGGATGTATGTATGTATGTATGTTTCTATTTTACGTCGGGGTTTGGGTACTTTTCACGCTTCCTCGGAAGCGGAAAAGCCCTAATCCCGGAGCGGGACATACGACGGGCAGGTCGGATCTAGCTAAATTACCATCTAAATACAGTTAGCCCCCCGCGCGGCCTGGGGGAAGGGGTGATTGGGTTTTCGCGGCAGTCAAGCAGCAACTTGAGCTTCTCGGGACCTCGCTAGTTGGTGAAAATTGATCAGATAAATAGTCGGCCCGAGTAGCGACGACAGGGGAGGGATTCTTCATATAGGCCAGCGTGGACGCGCATATAGCTAGTAGAGCACTCAATCAGCTGTGTATGCGCACATACATTTGATAGGCAATATATCTCTTCGCTTAAGCTAGACCTCTCCATATAGACTCATTATGTCGCGGAATAATCGACTTCCAAATTCCCCTCCGAGCTGAGCTACCTGCTTCACTAGTGTACCTAGGGGTATGGAGTAAAACATATCAAGAACACGCCCGGCTAGATGTTCCAGCCAATTATGACCAAGAGTCCGGCTCTAGCCTCAGGTTACCCACCGCCTTCTTTCAACGCCGTTCTGTGGAGGGAGGATTCTTACTCTCATCTCCCTATAAGGTGTAGGGTGAAAAAGGCCAACAATGGAATCGAAGCAAACATACAAACCCTTAGCTCCCAAAGTGCCCAAGACCAATGAAAACCAAGCCCCGGGCCCGTATTTTAATGCATACCGTGATACTCGGGTCTCGACTGCTTGTTCTTCCTGCCGGTCTCGACAGATAAAGGTTTGGAGACTTACGATTCTCCCTGTATTTCCTATAGTAGAGGCAACTGACCATTTAGTGTGATGGGGTGGCACCATGTGGGAATTGCCGCAAATTTCAGGCTGAATGCATCATCGACGAGAACAGCGATAACCGCCGAAACGCGACTCTCAAGCGCAAATTTGATAGCCTAGAAAATGACCGTGAACTCCTGATACAGCTCATGGAGAGCTTCCGCAATAGTGATGATAACCGTGTCCATGCGCTTCTGAATCTGATCCGTAGTAATGCACCCCTATTCGAGCTCAAATCCTACATCGACAACCAACTAAACAGAGAGTCATCGCCCAAGCTGGCTGTGGTCGGTGAGGAGATCCGACGGCTACAGCAAGCCAAACCCAGGGCTCATCGGAATGTTATGGATGTCAGGCGACTCTGCGATCAGGCAGTGTACCGTGTACCCGCGAAACCGTGGACAACAGTTACTGATGACGACGAATTTGTATCGCACCTCATCTCACTTTACTTCACCTGGTACCATCCATGCTTTCCGTGGATTGATCGGGAGATCTTTCTCCGCGATATGAAAGCAGGCAATGCTGACTCTGAATTCTGCTCTCCTTTTCTTGTGAACTCACTTCTGGCTGATGCATGCGTAAGAGAAAGCAACATGATCAACCAAAAGACGAATCAAGTTGCTTACTTTCTGACCGTGGTATGGAAAATGTAGGCCTACTCCGATTATGCTGAAGCCTATGCAGATTCAGAAGATCTATCAACAAGGGGTGCGCACTTCTTTGCTGAGGCAAAGAGATGCCTCGAGGAGGAGGAAGGGCGGTTCACTGTAGCAACAGTACAGGGACTTGAGGTTCTGTCTGTGTGGTAAGTTCTTCATTATTGGAGTTTATAAGTAAAAGTCAATGACCTTCGCAGCGCGTTCTTGATGGGAAAAGACCGGCGTGGTTGGGTATACCAAGGACAGTTGGCCTTTGCAGCTAAGGAGCTGGCCAGATCCACTCACTCAGCCCCTTCGAATGCCACCGCGAAGTCTCCCGATCTGGCACAGGCTACTAACTTCACATTCTGGGGATTATATGTCATTACGATGTATGGAAGATTGACTACCATTGAGGGAGAAACATATGCTAACTAAGAACAGGGCAAGTGCCATGGCTTATCACAAACCCTCGCTGGTCGAAAAGCCTGACCGTCCATGTCCACACGTTGCGCATGATCACCATAAAGATCTATGGTATCCTTATCCAGCGCAAAGTGATGGGTATTCAACACACCCTCTATGTCATTTCAACAATCTGTGTGAGTTGACTATTGTCATCAACAACTGGTGCCAGTTTCTCTTCGGTGATTCAGATAAGCCTGCATTTGACAGGGTCAAAGAATTGACTGAAAGCGTTGACCGCCGCTTATCTGAATGGCAACAAGGGCTGCCGCCGTGTCTTGATCTGAACATCGAAGGAGCCTTGCTTCCACAGGTGCTATGCCTTCAGTATGTCTCAAATTCAATCCTCATCTTTAAGACCTGGTCTGACGCTACCTCTACAGCATGTATTATCATAACATTGTCATCACCATCTTCGGCTTTGCCAAGAATGCAGAAAATGAGGATGATGAGACCGGCCGTTCCTCAGCATTCCACAAGTATGCCGCTGACAGATGTTTACGCTCTGCGCGGGAAATCTCAAACCTGATGAAACTACACCGATCATTTTGGGGGCTAGACATCTTCCCAGCTGGTCACATTCAATGGATCACAGTGTCTCTCTTCACCTTACTCGAAGGCCGGGACGACCCCGCAAACCGCGAGGCATTCACAAACCTCAGCATAGCCGCCAAGACCGCCTCACGACGCTGGACTCTCGGAAAAGGCATGCTGCGGGCTGTCCAGGTCACGGCAGGGAAAATGGCAGTGTCCATGCCGCCAGAGACTGATTTGCTTTTTGCGGATTTTGAGCAACAGATTCGGAACTCGAAGGATCGGGAAGGGTTGAATAGCTTGTATCCGAACTTTGCGGTCTCGACTGGGTCTATTCAGACTGATGAGGTTGAACTTGATAAGTTCTTGGAGAAATGGGATGCTCTGGGTGTCTCTGAGTCCAATGAGCCAGACGTCTGACTTCAGACATGATAACTATATTGGGCCTGCACATATCACCCTGTATCTAACATTCGTTATATTGTCATCACATCACTTACACGTTCAATATAAATATCACCTTCCCGCCGCAACGGTGTGTTTTTCGGCTATTTCAGCTCACTATTAGTTGCAATATAGAACATTCTTCCCAGCATTGATCACTTCTCTCACAAAAGCCGGTGATAGAAATGTCCTTGTTCTAGTGACTTGACCACGACATTCCTCTTTCGGGTGCTGCTCTAGCGAGGGCCTGGCTCAATGAGTGCCAACGTGAATGATTGGCTAGAGGACCTGCGCGGGACATTGAAGGACCAGTTGCCATGCTCCAGGATCACAACTATTCCAAGATCTCGCCACAGGGCTATCGATCCGGAAGACGAGGATACCAGATCTGGAGTTGCCTACAACTGGTCAGCTTTCAACTTCACCTATGGTGATCATACGACTAGTGCCTCCTCCTCCGATGACGACTCTTGAAGACTTTGACTGGGCCAGAGCATGAGCTCCTCAGGTTTTGGGATACAGTCGTCGGCCAGCTCCAAGAGATCACCGAGACCGTGGTAAATGTGGCCTGAAGAGTTCGTTAGTTTTTCCAAGCCAGGAAATTTCAACGTTAGTACATTGATCAACAATGTTGGTTTTATCCTCATCGACGCACTGATCGATTCCCTGCGAAGACTCGCGGATATCTTTAACGCGCTGTAGTCGGGAATCGGAATTGTGAAGACCCTGGCCAACAAGACGATTAGAATCCCCGTGATCACCTGTCTGTGGAAGAAAGTCATCGCTTGAGGACAGCTGTGGACGTTACTGAACCTTTGCGCGTTGTTGATCGCCATCCCAACCACTGTGCTATACAAGGCCAAGACGAATGCAAAGCCGCCCAAAATGAACGGTCGACTCACCAAGGATGTCTCCGGCACGGGAAATGCACAGTTCTCCGCTGATATTACAAACTATGTTGAATAGGCAATATACCCTTCCGTTCAAACTAGTTCTCTCCATATAGACCTCGTTTAGTCCGGAATAATCGACTCCCGATTTCCCTTGAGCCTTTTGATCCAAGACCCCGCTTCAGCGGGCTGGCACCGTGATAGGTTAACAAAATAGAGAAACAAGGCCGACTGAGTATGTATACTCAGTTGTTGGTTAAGTAGATGAGTCAGAACTAGAAAGGTAACTAACTAATTAGTTAATGCTAAACGGCTGGCATTAATCATAAAGAACTAAGCTATATACATGAATGAGCATGTTATGGGGTTCCCGTACGAACCCACAGGATGGCCAGCACAGAACGAAGGGGCATCAACAAACAATTTGAACTCTCTCGTACGATCCCAAGAGACCAAGAACACAACCAAGAACAGTGAGGAATGCCTACCAGCAAGAAAGCAAAGGTTACACCATTATATATAGCCTGTCCTATTCTGCTCTCTTTTCAACGATTCCTTCATGTACAATAGGCACCATTGGGTCGAGATAATTTAGTCGTGACCCATAACAAAGCGTCCTTATATATCCATCTATATACCATTCATCATACCATTTGATGGTAGATTCCCCGAGTAACATTCCTAGTTCCTGCCTGCATCTCCGCCTAACCCATTATCCAATGATTTTGCTTTGACTCCCCGCATCGTCACGTGAGACTAATTGTGGTTGGGTCTGTAACAGCATGATGCATTTTATTGAGGCTGCCTTACTCAGGCTGCTCAGGGCGTGCTCAGGTTTCTCATTCAGTGAGCAAGAAAGTGGCGAGGGATGAGCACTAAAACGGTAATGGCAAGCCTTCAAAGCGTCGAGTAAATCAATTCCGTATGCAGTTACCCCGATACATAGTATGATTTCCGCTATATCGGCCCATCCCGAAATGTCCCACCGCGTGATGATTAGTGCTGAGAATCTCGTGAACCGTATTCCAGTACTCTATATAGAGACAGGAACTTTTTGCGGGGTCTCCGGTTAATTGAAAGAGCTGGAGTTTGTCTGTTCTCGCCGAAGAATTTCCAGTTGGCTCGCCCCTGTCTCTCGCCTCGCGGGGATCCCCGCGTGAGTATGCAGAGAATCAGCATACCAAGACCGTCGGCCAATTCACTCAGCCAGTCGGTTGAATTGATTGCTTCCGCAGGCTGAACGGAGAATCAATATCCCCTCTCAGTAATCACGATATGTGGGCATAAGCTATGAGCCGTCGGTTGAAATCGAAGCTCTCTTGTTTCTTTCGACGACTATTCGCCGGTTAATTCTTGAGACCTGAACTATTAAAGAGTGACCAGACCAGGCTCGAAAATATGTATCCGTCAAGCCAGGAATCACACGATGGTTGCCTTCTCGACTCTCTCGGGCCTCAGTGCCTTTTCCTTGTTGTTCTCTCTTATCCAACATGTTCATGGTGTGTCGTTGGAGGTGTCCACCGAGGGTGGAAACTCATCCAGTCCTCTCCTGTATGGATTCATGTTTGAGGTAGGCTCATATTATCCGCACTTGGATAACCGAAGATAAATTCTCACGGTATTCCGGATAGGATATTAATTACTCAAACGATGGAGGCATCTACGGCCAGCTGCTTCAAAACAACGGTCTTCAGGGCAGCTCGCCCAACCTCACTGCGTGGGCTAGCGTGGGAGATGCCACGATTTCAGTGGACGCAGAAAACCCATTGACATCAGCCATCCCCCACAGCTTGAAACTGGATGTTCCCGAGGGCACCACGGGCCAGGTCGGATTCACCAACGAGGGTTATTGGGGTATTCCCGTGGATGGCAGTACATTCCAGAATTATTTCTGGATCAAAGGAGACTTCTCCAACAGTGTCACTATCCGTCTGGTCGGTACCAACAGTGGCACGGAATATGCGTCGACGTCTGTTGAAGTTTCATCCAATGCGGATGAATTCACCTATGTCACTACTTCGTTCCCTACGACCAAGGCTCCGGATGGAGATGTTCTGTATGAGCTGACTGTCGACGGCGAGTTGATTGCTGGCAAGTCGCTCAACTTTGGTCTTCTCCAGCTTTTCCCAGAGACCTACAAGTCAAGGTTTGTGCCTTGAGTCGAATTGTTTTGATTTTTCTAATTAGTCTACAGGTACAACGGACTGAAGCCCCAACTGGCAAATGCCCTGGAATCTGTCAAGGGATCTTTCCTGCGGTTCCCCGGTGGTAACAACTTGTATGTTCTTCCTGGACATGCGGATTACCACAGAAGCTAAATTATTCACAGGGAGGGAGACACCGAGGAGACGCGGTGGAAATGGAATGAGACCATTGGTCCTGTAGAGGACCGCCCAGGACATCAAGGAACCTGGACTTACTACAACACTGACGGATTAGGTATGTTCCAATGAAATACAGGCGAAAATGCGCTTCTGACACGCTGTAGGCCTCATGGAATATTTCTACTGGTGTGAAGACTTGAACCTGACTCCTGTTCTGGGAGTGTGGGCTGGCTTTTCCCTTGAATCGGGAGGTAACACTCCGTTTACGGGCGATGCACTGCAGCCTTATATCGATGATGTCCTGAATGAGTTAGAGGTTCGTTCCATGTGTGTCAATTCTTGCAGTATATAGCAAAGCTAACCACATCCAGTTCGTCTTGGGTGACTCAAGTACCACCTACGGCTCTCTCCGGGCAACTTACGGCCACGAGGAACCATTCAACGTGAACTTAGTCGAAATCGGCAACGAGGATAACCTGGGCGGAGGCTGCGAGAGCTACGCGGAACGATTCACTGCCTTCTACGACGCGATACACGCAGCCTATCCCGATCTCACTCTCATCGCAAGCACGGACAATGCTTCTTGCCTTCCTAGCACCATACCTGAAGGCGCATGGGTGGACTTCCACGACTACAACACAGCCGACGGCCTCGTGAGCGAGTTCAACTTGTTCGATAACAAGGACCGCTCGGTGCCGTATTTCATTGGCGAGTACTCTCGATGGGAAATCGACTGGCCCTCTATGAAGAACTCCGTCGCGGAAGCAGTGTACATGATCGGATTGGAGAGAAACAGCGATGTCGTGAAGATGGCGGCTTATGCGCCGTTGCTGCAACTGGTTAACTCGACTCAATGGACGGTATATTAGCTTGAGATAAAACATCTTTCGCGTGTAACAGTCAACTAACAACTATATAGCCCGATTTGATCCCCTTCACGCAAAACCCAACAGACATGGTCATCGAAACGGTCAGCTACTACGTTCAACAAATGTTCTCCGTCAACCGCGGCGATACCATCAAAGAGGTCACGTCAGACTCCGCATTTGGCCCCGTTTACTGGGTTGCCTCTAGTGCCGGGAACAAATACTATGTCAAGTTGGCCAATTACGGCTCCGAGACACAGGATGTGACCGTCTCGATCCCAGGGTTGAGCAGCGGAAAACTGACTGTGCTCGCGGATAATGACCCTGAGGCGTCTAACACGGATACTCAGACTCTTGTTACGCCTTCTGAGAAGGATGTTACTGGCGAGAATGGGTCGTTTAGCTTTACCTTGCCGGCGTGGTCGGTTGCGGTTCTTGCTGCCAACTAGGTTTGTACTGAAGCTCTGTTTTGAGCTTTGAACGAAAGCAATTACCATGAGTGTTTAGATGTAAATGATATTCTACACTATGTACATTGGGAATCGTCTCGCATCTATGCATAACATCCTATCTTCATGACGCCAGCATCATGAGACTATACAGAACCATCCTGAGGAACAGCCTTGGGCTGGTAGTCGGAAAAGGCCTCTGGCCACAGGAACATCTTTTCTTCGTTGGACGGAGTAGCAGCCGCGAATTTCGGCACCTGGAAGCGTCAGCATCTTGCTTAAACAGGACATTGTAAATACGAGGAGAAAGAACATACAGCCTGCTTGCTCGAAATCCGACGCCACATGTTGGCGCGAGGGTTGAATCGTGCCGGGATACCAGTACCACCGGTCTTCTCAAGGTCCTCCTTCATGATATGCTGGACTTCCTTCTTGATATCCGCGAACGTTTCGAACGGGATATACGGGATCTGGTTTTTATTGCAGTATTCCTCTAGCTTCAGGCCCTTCCGTGCAAAGAGGATATCTGCTTCCCGGGCTGCCGTGAGATCCGAGACACCGTCGCCGATGAAGATGATAAGCGGGATTTCGCCCTCGACGCAAGCTGAAGCGGCTTCGGCACGGCCCTGGTTGACGGAGAGGGCCTTGTCATGGCCTAATTCTGTCTCGTGCAACCAGATGGGCTTCCAGGGTGTAGAGCCGTCGATATCAGCGTCGTTGGCCACAATGTTGATATTAGAGGACTGCACGCATTTTGTTAGCAATCGCCATCGCCATATCCATACCCGAGCAGAGACTTACCTCCTGCGCCCCCAAAAACGCATCCAACACCTTCCTAAGGATAGGCCTCAACCCAGCACTAATAACATTAAACGAGATATTATTCTCCATGCAGAATTCATGGAACTCCTTGAACTTTGGATCCATGGACATGTTATTCCGCATGGTATCAAAGCCATCTTCAATAGGGATGGTCAGAGACCCCCACATATCTTCCGAGGCTTCACGGAAAGACCGCTCGCCGGTTTTGATCTGTTCCTGGATCTTTTTGAGGAATTCGTTGCCGCCACCTAGGTTGTGTGACGGCCTGGTCACGTTGGTTGATTATCACGTGAGGTGTGGTTGTTTGCTTTATTGCTTTGTTGATAAATATGGCGTTACCTCCTTTCTTCCTTCCTCATGTTGATTATTCTCGTCGATAGCTACCTAGGTAGAACCCATGAGTTGGACGTTCCATCATCCTAGTAGAGCGCCGTGACATAATAATCAACATCCTCCTTTTATACCTTAGGGAGAGAAATACCAAAGGCTTCTCCCTTCAAGGGATTCGCTGGTGCCGCAGTTCGGGAGCTGGCCAGGCTATAACAGTGTCTCCATTCAAGTTTCCATCCTCAAGTTCATCCTCAAGTCAAGTCAAGCGCTGCTTCAGTTAAGTTTCTAGAGCTCAGGACTGAAACTTCTGTTGTTGGCATATTCAAGTTCAACTTTCAAGAAGTCCAGTGGTTGCGACTATGCTGGCACCCCTTCAAGTTCTCAAGACTTAAGTTTTTCAAGATTCAAGCTCACGATCCCTTTCTTAAAGATCATGGACCCCTTTCAAGAACTCCGAAACGAATTTTCTTCTACGATCCGCGCCCTCCAGAATGAAATCGAATCCGTCAAAAATGAACCCAAACCACTTCAACGACCAAAGCCATGCCTCCCTGATCCCGAGAAATTCAATGGCCAATCTTTGAAGTTTGATACCTGGCTTGCTTCGATGAAGGCTAAGCTTAGGATTGATGCTCCAGCTATTGGTGATGCAGTGGCTCAGTTCTACTATGTCTATCTGAATCTGGAAAGCAAAGTCCAAGCTCTAGTTCTTCCCCAGTTATCTTATGCAGAAGACACCAACACCTGGGATTACAACACCATCCTTGATCAACTATCTCTGGTTTATGACAACCCCAACAAGGTTCAAGAAGCTGAAGATTATCTACTAGTCCTAAAGCAGGATAGTGGTGAATCTGTGGCAGCCTACATCGCCAAGTTTGAGAGGATTCTTTATGAGGCAAAGGGCAAAGATTGGCCTGATGTCACCAAGATTTCAGCGTTCGGGAAAGGCCTCAATCCTACTCTCCGAGGACGTCTCAACCAGCAGTTGAATCTTCCAAAATCATACACTGATTTCCTTCGTGTGGTTCAACAATTGGGAAGTCATTCTTTCAGCTCAAATTCCACCAATGTTTCCCACTCTCAATCACACCAATCTGGCTCTCACACCAAGTCTGATCCTATGGACCTCAGCGTCATCAATATCAACTCCCTGTCAGCAGCGTCCACCTCCCTAGATGAAAGGAACAGACGACGACAACAAGGATCCTGTGTGAGATGTGGCTCCTCTGATCATTGGGTGAAGGATTGTTCCATGAAGGCACACAAGGAATCCAATAAAATATGGAACCAGCAGATGATTGCAAGGTTAGAGGCAAACCGTCTTGATGACCTTAATGATCTCGATGATTGATTTTTGGAGATGTTTGGACATGTTCATGTGTTTTTCTTTTTCAAGTGTCTCATGTATTGTTGCCTTCTCATGTTTTCTTACCTGTGGGTTGACCATGACATTGAGGACAATGCCTATTGAAGCCGGGGGGTAATGTGACGGCCTGGTCACGTTGGTTGATTATCACGTGAGGTGTGGTTGTTTGCTTTATTGCTTTGTTGATAAATATGGCGTTACCTCCTTTCTTCCTTCCTCATGTTGATTATTCTCGTCGATAGCTACCTAGGTAGAACCCATGAGTTGGACGTTCCATCATCCTAGTAGAGCGCCGTGACAGGTTGGAGACTAGGACGTGGCCAGTGTCTTGCATGAAGATTGTGCCATCGAAGTCTGCATTTGTTAGTCTGGGATACGATGCACCACATCCAAGGTAAGTGAAAGCGTACCTGAGAAGATGTTGATCTTTCTCCTAAGATCCGAGGGATTCTTCTGGTTCGGCATGATGAACGACGGCGGTATACGCTAAAATGCAGTTTAATGATGCTAAAATGATGGAGAGATAGAGAAATGAAGAAATTGAGAAAGACAGGCCCTGAAATACGCGGAGCAAGCCGGCCCCAAGGCCGGATTTGTTGCATGACGTTAACGGGGAACACTGGGATTCCTTTTTACCGAATCGGGGAACGATGATGCCATTCGTGGGGCGACTGCTAGAACCGGATTTCGGGCTGATATCATACTCCCCGGGCGATCGGCATGCAGGAACCGCCGATCGGGATGCCGAATTCTTAGCGATAGTGTGTGTACTCCGTAGTTAGAGTACGTAGAGTAGTCAGTGAAGAGCAACACTAGGTCTGAATGTAGTAGAGTATGAGAGATGGGAGGCAAAGGGTTATATCTGCTTTGTGCTTGGTTATTCTGATGTCTATCCTAAAACTGCCACTATCATACGTACATTGATGCAGACTGTCCTGACACTCAAAGAAGAAAGTTATAGATAAAGTACAAGGCACTCACAGCAGTGGACCACTCCGCAATGACTACCCACATGGTCCAGTCCGATTGAGGTTATCTCGATAATTCAGACGTGTCAAACAGCGTCCGTGCTAATCAGATTCCTCCGATGATATACTCTAGTAAGCTCAAGTCGTTCCTCAATCACACGAACGATTCTTTTCCAGTCGCACATCCCACCCTGCCCCGTATCGCCACACGCCAGGGTCTTCGACTGCGCCGGCAAGATCTCCACCCACCACCACTCATTCTCCAGGATCGATAATTGCTTTGAAGTTAACGGATGGATCCACATCATGCTATTCATCGCAGGCGCCACAAGAATCGGCGGCCCCCTTGACTCCGGGGTACCGGTATCCCAAGCCCGGATCACCGTGGTCAAAAGGTCGTCGCACAGACCCCCCGTCATCTTCGCCAGCACATTCGCAGACAGCGGCACAATCGCAAGCAAGTGAGCCCAGCGCCGCAGCTCTATATGCAAAATATTGGCCTCTCTCGTCCACGGGACCACCCACTCGTCTTCGTCTCGGTGAACGCCGTCGACATTAGGGAGGGAGGATAGCGATTCGACGGTGGGCTGTTCGGAGGACTGTCCGGCCAGGAAGTGAGCTGCGGATTTAGTGATGATGACGCGAATGGAGAGGTTAGGGTGCCTTTCGAACGAGGAGATGATGAGGGGAAGTTTTATTGTGGCTACCGAGCCAGTCGCTGCGAGCAAAAGGTGCGTCTTCCCGTCATTGATGGAGGCAGCGACTTCTTCTGCTGGAGCCTGCTGCATAGTCTCTGCTCTTGTCGTCATTTGTGTTCCTTTTTCTTGCTTAGAAGGACTGGACGAAGCTGGTAAAACGAATTATGGGATGAGGTCATTGCGGAACAGCTATTCTCCGCCGCTATTGCCTTTCTCGGAGTAGTGTTGTCGCGACCGCGTCCCAAATTCTGAAGTTGCTCCCGGGCTCTTCCTATTATCATAATAATAATTATATATACATCAATTCACGGCAATAGCGATTGAGGGAAATGTCCTAGGCTCAGACACAACAGCCGGCGGCTGATCCAGCACACCAAACCAGTGTTGAATGAACAGAGGATGTCGAGGAGGAAATGCAAGGAGACGATTCTGATAGCTACGACGACTATTATGATGATGACGACTCAGAGGAAGCTCTCGGACATAATGGAAATGATAAGAGACTCTAGAGACAGCCTTGTCCGGCTTGGATTCGCTTTTCGGTTGAGATAGATGCTCACACTGGTTGCAATCTACAGATTACTTCGCAGTCCACTTATAACCATCGTCGTCGATCCAATCCAGCACAAATACCACATACACCGTGAACTGTTATGTCGTCATTCCGTCTTTTTAAAACATATGCTGCGCAGTGATCATTTCCCGAGAGCGAAGGAAACCTGGTCAAGCTCCCAGAAGATGATGCAACGAGCTTCGCCATGTTCGCGGAATACTTGTATGTGGGGAGGAGTGCGATACAGGCGCAGTCCTGCGAGATATAAACCAAGACAGCCTAGAATCAGGGATGGATGTGGAAGATGACAACATGGTTCACGACCAGTACGACTTTATGCTGCAGTTTTCTTGCTATGTGCTGGCTGATAAGCTGCAAGCAAGTGGATTCAAATGCTACATCATGGATGAGATTCGGTGTCATGAAGAGTTCTGTGACCCGATTAACTTGACTGTGGATCACATCCGGTATGCCTACGACAACACAGTCAGGCAGAATGATCCTTTACGGCGACTTTGTCCCATGATCAGGTGTAAACGGATATCCATTTGGCAAATTATCAATGATTTCAAGTTCATTGCTCTCATGGAAGAAGGAGGGGCGTTTGTGAGAGACATGATGCAGATGTCTTGGAAGCTGACTCTTAAAACAGAGGGAGCAAATGAAGAGACAACTTAGGGATGAGGACCAGCAGCTCGAAACAACACGAAAACAGCTTGAGAGCCTATCCAGTTGAAGATAGAATCGAGGAGTATGAACGACAACTTCGGAAATATCGTGTATCTTGAGGGTTTCTTGGACTGTTCCATGTATATAGACAACTACTCCGGGGTACATAAATGGATTATTTGTTGGTGCAATCTCGCGTATTCAAGAATAGCACACTACTACTCTATATGAAGCAAGGCCCAACCGTTCGGAGTAACGGACCTCGATCCACAGCCCCCTGTCGATCCAGATTAGAAACATTGCCTGAAAGGCCGGACTGAAAACAAACAAACATCCTTAGCAGAAGATCCTCAACTCTGTTGAGTATTCTGACAATTAACGGCTGACTCGCAATCTCCGCTTTAATATCTCATCTCAACTTCAACATGCCACAGTTCTTCCAACGCTTCCGCCGCAGACCAAAGGACCAGGATGCCACATCAACAGACCTGCCTCTCATCCTCAGCAAGACAGGCATCGATTATGACACCTGCAATTCCAATGCCTCCCTACGTGACTACCGCGACTACACTGCGATGCCCCTCCCTCCACCACGGCGCCCACTGACCCCGCCGCCAGAATCTGCGGACCCCGAAGAAAGCCCGGGCGCTGTCAACACTCAGACCCAGAGCGCGTTGTTTGCACGGTTACCCCGAAATATCCGGGAACGAATCTATATTGAGCTATTTGGGGAAAGGGCGGTCCATGTGGAGTATGATTATGGATTTGCGCCCGGATATCGGGGGCGAGAGAAGAAGCCACCGGATCAATGGCGGTGGTGGCATCGGGTGTGCGAGGAAGAGGAGGCTAAACCGGGGGATATGTGTCGGTCGGATGATCTGGATGACTTGAAGAGAAAGGGGAAACGAGAGCTGTTGAAGTATAAACTCAAGGGGGTTGAGTGGCTGCGGACGTGTCGGATTGGGTGAGCTTCGACTGCAACGGTGGTAAGACTGAGCTAACGAGAACAGGTACCAAGAAGCCCTCCCAATCCTCTACGGAACGAATACCTTCCTCGTCGCATCGGCTGTGAAACTATGCAGATTTCCCAAGGTCATTGTCCCATCTCACCTCTCCGCCATCACATCGCTCGACATCCTCCACATTGCCAAAGCAGCAACACCATCTACAATGTCAGATGATGACTGGTCAATGTACAATACCATCTTCCGGACGCTCCGACTGTCATATACTGGCCTGCAGCGTCTCCGTCTGGTCGTCTATATCCTGAACAAACCCTGTACACCACGCGCCGGGAGCGTCCCTGAAGAATTCGAGGAGGCCTGGTTCAGACCGTGGCAGGATCTTGCGTCGAGTCGGACGTGGGAGAAGTTGGAAATCGGTATACAGGCGAGCTGGTTTAAGGATTTCTCTGAGGGTGCAGAGAGATGGGCAAAGAGGATTGGACGGGCGGAGCCGGGGTATACACTTGTGCAGGTGGAGGACTATACAACCTGGGACGGGAAGTTGTCTGAGGTTTGGAATGCGCCTTACCTGTAGTCCTTCATTTGGATCTGAAAGGACTTCATGCAAGGATAGCCATGCAGCGGTTTCCTAGGGCTTTGGCTGTATGCTTTGTTCGGCCGTTACAGGCAATTCCCATGAGATATGGATCAGTATCAACAAAAGGAATCAACCGATGGAAGAGAGCAGAAGAATCACTGCAAAACCGCACTCTCCATTTATCTTATGGAATCATCCACGATAACTCTTTGTGGCTGAATCAGCTCTCTTTATCCAACTGACGTTTCCCGGGCCCTACCGTCAACAGATGAACAGCTTCTTTGTACATACAATGATATCGATAATGCTTTATTAGCGGGTAATACTATCCTGAGACATCATATCCATCGCATATATAAGGCTGCCATGCCCATCGCAATTCTCACCATGCATCCACCACTTTCTAATCCAACAGAGCCCAATTCCATTCTCAATCTAATTCAACCACTAAACATAACAATGGATGTCAGCTTCTTCGAAGAATCCTCGCGCCTCAAATCTAACCAAATCCTCCGCCAAGTGCAAAGCATCCACACCGTGACCGAGGACCTCATCACCGAACTCCAAACAACCCTAGGCGAGGGCAAGTTCGTGGTCGACAAGTTCAAAGTGCGGCCCCAAGAATGGCACGACTGGTACAAAGCCAATCGCCGTCTTCGTGAAGTTGTCGAATACGACTCCCTCAAACAGTACATCATCGTCAAGGGCAAACCGGGTCCATTGCACGATGCAGTCACCGCAACATTCAAGAAATTCTTCGAAGATCTACAGGATCTCATGTACGGGCTAAACAGACACCAAACCACGACCCGCAAACCAGTCCAAGAAATCCCTTTCCTAGCCCTAGAAATCGGCATCTGCGAATCAACCAACAAACTCCTCCAGAACGCAGAACATCTCCTCACGCGCACTACAAACAGGAAAAACGCCGTGATCGTCGTCGACATCCAAGAACGTCGCCCGCCCCCGATCCGCAGCTTCAAGCAATTCGACCTCAGTGCGGACGACATCAAAGCCTTCGGATTGTCGCAGGTCACCGATGCTATTACGAAATGGTATCAGCGCAACAAGAACCCGCTCGTTGGGGAGTTTAGTGTTGGTGTGTACTTTTGTTATCCAGAGGGTGAGACTGTTACTATCTACAAGGGCGATCTCCCGACGACCGGTAATGGCAGCATTGGTAAAGCCAGGAAACCAATTGGCAACGCGGCGGCCATTCCCTATGGAAGGCTTCTGCCCGCGCTGCAGAGGAAGCGCGAGATTATGTTTCCAGTGCCTGTGGACGAGCTACTGGGAGAGTTGCAGAAGACGCTGACTTGGGTGTTGCCACATTATCGGGCTGAGCGGAAGGCGATTGAGTTGAAGAAGAGGTTGGCGAAGAGGAGGATTAGTAAAGTTTGATGAGACTCACATGAACTGCTCAGGTACGTGCTGCCCCCCCCCCCTTTCTTTGCTTGGTTTTTTATGGTATGGGGGCATTGGTGGTAGGGTAACCGTGGTGGATCTCATGTGTCTGGTTCTAGAGTTGTTAAATGTCCTGAATCGATAGGAAGTAATTCAAATTTGTATCATTGTCAACGTTATATCTACTATAAACCTCTAAGGGATAATCGAAGAAGAAGGTCATTGTCCTAACAATATCACAATGAAAAACATAAGCGTAAATTATACCCCCTCCATCTGCTCCATCGACCCCTTAGCCTCCTCTGCCTCCATCTTCTCCTCAGTCTGTTCCGCAGTCCTCTGCACCAAATCATGCTCCATCTCCACGTATCTTGCGGGCCGCTTCGCCGAGATCGCCTCCTTATTGTTATGCACAAAGATAAAATGGTTCTCCCGGAAGAACATATCAATATCCTCCAGAGCCCGATTCGCCGTCTCCGGGTAGAAGAAGTAGATAATCGGCACGAAGGACAGATTGAGAACCGTCCAGATAATGTAGAACCGGTATCCAAGGTTCTGGATACCGACAGGGGTAATCTCGACGACCATGAAATTCATAGCCCAGTTTGTTGCTGTTGCTAGCGCTGCACCCTTTGTTCGCATGGAGAGGGAGTTGATTTCAACCGGGAGAAGCCAGGGGATACCCTGGAAACCCATACCGAAGAAGACGTAGTACAGGAAGAAGAATGCAACCGAGGCAGAAGCAACTTGTTCCTGGTACGCGTAGCCCTGTTTCTCATTGAAGCGGATCAAAACGGTGATCAGTAGGTAGCAGAGACCCTGTCCCAGGGCACAGATCATGAAGAGACGGCGACGACCCCAGCGTTCGATGTGCGGAATTGCAACGAGACCGGCGAGGAGGTATGAGACCGAGTTGCAGGCCGCGAGGAGTCGGGACATCTTTTCTGACATGCCGACTGATTCCATCAATACTGTTGGGAGATAATAGGATGTGACGTTGATTCCGGATAGTTGCTGCATTGCCTGGGCTCCGGCACCGAGGAGTAACCGGCGGATGGCGCAGGTACCTCCTTGGTCGCCTGTTTTGCCGCGCAGTAAGTTGAGCCAGGACACGCTGTGCTCGCGTTCGTACTCGACGGCATCGACGATCTCCGTATGAGCAGTGATAACGTAGGAATCATTTGCATCCATGTCCTCCAGGTTGGCAATAATCTCACGCGCCTCATCAGGACGACCATGAGCAATAAGCCAACGAGGAGACTCAGGCAACCAAGGCACAGTAACCCAGAGAATAATAATAAACACAAACTGGAAAGCCAACGGGAACCTCCACGACGCCGGACCAGGGACATATGAGAGAGCATAAGTCACCCAATTCGAAAGCGAATAGCCAGCAATATTAAGAATCATCTCAATAATGACCAGTTTGCCACGCCATTTAATCTGCGAGGTTTCACCCTGCCAGACTGGTGCCGTGGCCGTGTTCATACCGTTTCCTAGACCGGCGACGATCCGGCCTACGATCATCTGGGGTACTCCGTAGGCTGTGATTTGCAGCAGAGCTCCGATGGCCATGACGGTGGTTCCCACCATGATGGACTTTTTTCGACCCCATACTTCTCCAAAATACATGGAGAAAATTGCGCCAAATAAACAGCCAACGTCGTAGATGGCAGTCACTGTTCCCAAGAGAGTAGGATCATCGCGTAGTTGTAACGTGTCGAGGAAGTCATTTGTGACAATAACACCGCCTATATGGTGTTGGTATTGCTATCAGGACAGTATAGGAGTGAACATACCAAAGACACCCTGGTCATAACCAAACAGAGTCATATCCGTAGCACACGCAACGGTAACCCAAAAGGTCAACCATCCTCCCCTTAACCCAAACCATGGCTGGCTTGGTCTGAACTTCATGGCGACACTTTACAATAGCAATAGAAAATCGAAGACAGAAAGCGCCCTTGACACCTCCAACCATCTCGGGAAGCCGCATCCTTAAATACTTCCCAAATCGAATTCCCCGTATAGGGGCCGATAACAACATCGGCCGTTACATCACCACAACCACGGCACCACGCCCTGACACGCAATGAAACTTCCTTGGACCTTCACCGGTGAGCCATATCCCCAGCGTCGCACGGTGAAACCACTCCGAGCCGGATGGGGGAGGCTTGACAGTAGCAACCAGTAGAAGGGCGTCTACCCCGCTAGTGTTTCCCCAGATCGACCTGAAAAGAAAATTTCCGGAAAATATGTATGATGAAATACTCGCGTTCCCCACGTTTTCCCCGCAATCATCCCAGATGAGACTAGTCTCTAGACTAGTGTATGGTTGGCTGAGCATAGGCATCAACTGTACGCCGGCGACGGCGGCGGCGGGGGAATAGTGGCAAAAGAGAGTTTGGTTGTGCCGGAGGAACGACCTAGGATTCAGGCCGTGTCATTATTCTCTGCCGGGTTGTGGCTGTGGTGTAACCAAACCGTGCATTCTGCGATAGGGGCGATTCTGCTGTTGAGTGGTCAATTGTGATGTTGTATATAGATATGACGGTGACGCCTTGCCTTATGCGGGTGATTTGATATTATCTTTTTATTCACATCATGTACCGGCATCAACCCGGATAATTCTTAATCGAATAGATCTCATTCTATCAATCTGTATCGCATCCAAAGTCAAGAAAAAGTGCCATGTCCGTCCCCCGGTGTCAGTCGGCCCGAATCCGGAAACGCCCAGACACCAGTAAGTATTGCCCACTTGGCTATCGACTATTTTGCCTGTAATGGCGCATTGCACTTATCATCGACGATGCATCCCGCACTTCCACGGGAAACGCCCTCTATCCCGTGGCTCCGTAGCTCTTAACGCCATAACGCCCAGCGCAACGCATAACGCACTGAGATATTTACCACACGAGAAAACACGCAGACGCCAGTGCATCGCACAACTTTAATCAGTCGATCTCTACCATTTGCGGTGATTCTGCCGGTCAAACCGAGTGTTTGTCCTGATCATGACTGCAGGTGGGTGACTGCGGTTGGG
Source organism: Aspergillus chevalieri (assembly GCF_016861735.1). NCBI lineage: Eukaryota > Fungi > Ascomycota > Eurotiomycetes > Eurotiales > Aspergillaceae > Aspergillus > Aspergillus chevalieri. The sequence continues at coordinate 853,611 of NC_057365.1, forward strand.
CATTGACAGGCCGACGGACTACTCTGTCCCGATAACTGTCAATTGACGCTGGATATTCTGGTCTATCATTCGGTATATGTGGTAGATCACGGAGTGTACGGGATGTCATGTGGTTTCGTCATCGTTCAGATTCCTGCTTTCCACGGAGCGCGGCCGTATATTGTCTGGGGTAGGCTGAATAACGGGCTTTCCTACCAGTTGGAGTCAGGGATCAGACGGCCAACCGGACTGCCTCGGGCCACTTGGCAGGGGCAATATTTCCGTTATTGCTCCGGGGTGGTACAGCCGAATCTACTGTCAGGTGCGACCAAATACCAGTTGCCACTGCAGTTATCAGATGAACTGGTTAGGCCCTCACGCGGGACTCTTGATTAGATAGTATGGCACTGTACCACTTTGCTTGCACAACCGAAATGCTTGTGTTCGGCATAGTGTAGTACTCTATCGGTATCCCGCAAAGCCGCGGACTCAGATACTTTAGCACAAGTTGGATATTCGAGTCATCTCTATGTGAATACTTTTGACAATTCAGCCAATATTTTTGAGAAAATATATGTATTTATCGCTTTGTGTACGGCTAAACCACGTGACTGTTCGCGTATATGCGTCGTCCACTTCACTTACTACTGTACTCCAATCGGTGGAAAGATCTTTTTAAATCCAAAAGAACGAAGTGGTATATTCAGATACTCCAGGTATCTGTACAAGTCTAATCAACATAATCTAAAAGTTTTTTATACAATATCTGATACCCAAAAAAACCAAAGGTCAAAAGTCCGCTTAGCCCTTGTAGTCAATGGTGACAGCAAGACGGACAGCACCACCACCAGAAAGGTTACCACCAATACCACCAGCATCAGTCTCAGCAGAAGTGTAGGCGTTGTCGACAGAAGCAGCGTCAGGAGTGATAGAAGAGCAAGTGCTACCCAGAGCATCACAGATGCTCATACCCTGCACAGTCAAGCCAGCATTCTGCGCCATGATAGCAGAGACATCGAATCCAGACCAGCCACCGTTCGAAGAGCTGGTGAAGTCAAACTCTCCCCATGTGGACGCATATCCGCCGTTGTTATCAGTGGGGATGGAGCCAGAAGCAGCAGCCCATCCACCGCGCGAGTCGTCGTCAAAGGCAACGTACTTGGTGTCACCGGCGGAGAGTTCGAATGTGAGAGCGGAGTTGCCGTACCAGCCGGTCATCTGGCCGTCGGGGCCGCACTTGTTGAAGAGGACGACAGTCCAGGTCTCCTCGTTCTGGCCCTTGAATTGGGCGACGTTCTTGTAGTTTGCAGCATCGCTCTCGGACACCTGGATCATGTTGCTGCCCCAGGGGTTGCCGGTGTTGCCAGCGTAGGTAATGCCACTGCCGCCGCTGGAGGTGCGGCCGCCGAAGCCCTCGGTGGAGTAGGATCCGCTGGAGGGAGTAGCCGTCCAGGATCCACCACTGCTGCCTCCGGAAGAGGAAGAGGAAGCGGAGGAGGGGCTAGAGGAGGTAGGAGAAGCGACAGGGATAAGCGTGGAAGAACGCTTGTTGATGTTGGCCAAGCTGCCCGAGGTGAGGGCTGCCAGCAGCATGAGAGTCTTGGTAAGTTGCATTTTGAAAGTTGTTTCAAGTTGTCGCGTCGAGCGATTTGACTATCTTTCCGATTTGGAAGGATGTGAGAGAAGTCTTATAAGGAATGTCTGAAGAGAGTGACAAGAAGAGAATGACCCAAAGAGAGTGATGGGTATCGAAGAAAAAAAAAAAAAAAGGAGAGATTGACTGATTGATTGATGAACAGGACTGTGCAGAAGTGCGATTCAACCTCCCTATTTATGCATTTCCAGAGCACCTGGAGGGCACACCAACTGCCCTCCATGGCCACCACCTTTGGGCCGCATCCATGGTCCCGAACAGCATCTCTGGGATCCAAGATGTGAAGTCCCTTGGGCTGGCGGAATGGGAATGCGTCAGCACGCCGTCAGCCATGGGAAGAATGCGGTCCTGGTTGAGCACCATGGTTGAAATTACTGCCGCTCGACTGTATGATTGGACTCCCAGAAACAGGTGACAGTAGTCACATGGAAAAGCCTGGAAAAGCAGCCAGATTGGCTGGTTATTTCCCATTTGCCCCCACACGAGCACTGTAAAGGAAGGTTGGTACCTGGTTGTCTATTGGGTCAAGTGGGACTTTGTCAGGGGACGAACTCTGTCAGTGCTCTCCGGAGTAAGTACGGAGGGCATCGAGATTCCAACTTTCATTGTTCTCGGGTCTTCTTTTGTTCCAGAAAAGTAATATCAAGGGACATCTTTGTCGTTGGGCGGTCTCTGTCGCCGTGCCTTTGACACATGGAACGTTGGATTTTGTATGTCGAGCCACTACCACGCCAAGAAGCAAGAGCTGTTTCCGGGTTTTCTGTTCTTTTTACTTTGACAAAACGGGTTAATAATGGAGTGGACACCAGTTGTGTGAGTGAAAAAGCTCCCGTTTTCTCGACTAGTCGTTGCGGGCCTCTCCACAGGCACAAATGTCGAGTCCAGACTGCCGAGCACACTAACGAGCATTTGCCTCTCTTCAAACTTCCACTATGATATTTAGTACACATTAGCGTGTACACTACTATATTAAGCTTACATTGATAGTGTCCTATGTCATCTATCTTCTGCAGCATCTATCATTGTCCGACAAGTCCGGGTTTCTTTTGAGATACCATTTACAGCACACAACCACCAAAAATGAGCAACACCCCTTTCTGGTAATCAACATGACCTTCCCCCTCCTTGCGTACATCTTTTCGACCGCATCCACGGATGGCCACGTCTGGACCAGGGACAAGAAAAAGGCGACCTTCTAAATGGCAAAGCCGGCTGACTCAGCGGGCCTAGGGTTTCCGGTTCAACCAATTGCACTACAATCCGCTACTTACGGACACTTGGAAGCGATGGAAAATAGGAAAAATAAGAGCCCGAACCATGGTTCTTTTTTGTTTGTGTGTGCGCCCCTGAAAGGATGAACAATGGACGAAGAGTCGTGGAATGCCGTTTGCCCTACAGCATAAGGGGGACGAATGAAATATAAATGCCAAGCGTGACAAGAAAACGTCCCAACTTATACTATATACCAGTAGCATGAAATATACTGCACTCGGGGCAAAGGCAGGTTGTGTGCCGCACACTCGGTTCCCGACGGGATCTCCACCACGCAAGTCTAGACAACAGTGGGCTGCATCAACAATGGCGCTGCGTGTCTTATGGAGTCTTAGCTTTGTTGCCCCATCAGAGCTCCATTCTGCAGCTTTTAGACGGAGAACGTCAACATCGCTGGGCGAAAACTTGTCGGATCTTTTCTTTGTCTTTAAATCGGGGCTGACAGGTCCGGTCAAGGTTCGACCGCGCCGGTGTCTATATCACGTTGAATAACTGCTTTGTGCTAATTGAATCTGTGCATCAGCGGTCTCGATAAGTCGCCAGATCTTGAGCAGTAATCTGTGTGTCGTATTCTAACTTGTTCAACATACCGTGCCCTTCCGGCTTCTATCCGGTAATCGGGCTTGAGCATCTTGATTGGAGCAACCGGCTTCATCCACTAATCAGATACTCCTTATTTATTCTCTTTGTTTGTCATTTAACAGCCTCTCTGCATATCTTTCAGACTCCGGTCCTCCGGTTCTAGACTCTCTGCTTGTGACTCCTTTCTATTTTGAGATGTCGGCAATATTGACCGCTACATCATACTGTTGTCACATGACGATTTTTGTATTTATTTATATTATCGTTGCGTCAAGACTCTGGAAAACGAATATGTTTCATAAAAATCTAGAACGAGTCTTTTGAATTGCGAATAATAATCAAGATTCCTCGATCAAGTGCTGCCCCATCAAGTGTCGTCGAAATACGTGCCCTTGTAGAAGGTGGGACATACTGTGAATCCTCTCGATATTGACTCACATCGCATTTCAGCATAGGAATGTAAGACGGTCCTCTTAATCGATTCTTACACTGGTGCTGCTGTCTTTCACTTCCATATGAATCACATGACAATCAGGTACTATTAACTTCACTATCCGGCAACGGCAACGTTTTTTCATCTTCTCGTTTCATCTTCCTTTCTTCAATTCCCTACTCCATACAAGTTTATTTTGCACCAACTTCAGTCCACAAAATGAAACCGCTTCCTGGAACAAACAATACATAGATATCACAGCAAGCTCCAAATCAACCAGGAACAAGGGGGCAGTGCCACACTTTTTCCATGATCCAGTCGAAGTACTTACCGACCTCGCCAAGCAGATACTGGATGGCGTGGATGGCGTGGATGAATACATGCCAGCCACCGATCCCACTCACTACCTGGCCATGGAGGCCGCTGTTGTCAGAGCATCAGCTCTCTACCTCCTCCACCCCGTTGAGATCATTCTTTCCTTCATACTCCCGCCTGGCCTCTTTTTTTATTGAGTGACGCAAGCCCGCACAGCCGATTCAACATGAGATGGTCGATCTGCGGTGTGGGGTGCCAGAATGGCAACATTTGCATTGCTAGAGTACAAGTATACCAAGGTCTTGAGATGGGAAGATTTTAAAAACGCAGTATTTAGGGCTGCAGGGGACCTTCCTTCAGCACAATGCTGCCATTATATTCAATCAGGCAGCCAAATATTCCTGGACATGCCCGGATATCCCATTTTTCGGTGGGGGCAGCATGTTTGTATTTGATTTTACGCGCGAGCAGCGATCCCAGGTTCATGGCACCTTACATCGGGAAGAAGGAGAGGCTATCCTTCGCCTTGTCGCCCTAAGGTTTCTAGTTCTAGCCTTGGCTCGATACATAGTAATTGACAAATTGGCAATGAAAAATGGTATTGGAGTTTAGTTCTAAGATGGCTGCCGAAAGATCACGAAAAATTAGCAACTACTCTGACATTGGCGATGAAGAGAAAGAGCGTGTTATCGCTTAATAAATCCAGCAAAGAACCTTTACCGCTCCGTGAAAATCTTACCGATTTGATTAACAACTGCTCCAATGAATTTACAGCAATGCCTAGTATTTTGTATGATGCGACTAACCTGAGCACCCTTCGCTAAACGCCGCGATGTCTGCAGTTCTCTCCGCGATATGGATCTACCCCTTGAATGCTTTGACAGTAGTGGTTATCGTATGCCTCTTTGCAACCCGGACCTGACATTAGGTCCATGGGACGTTCCTCAGAAACTCGCAATTTATGACCTATTCCAAATACGAACACTTGGAAAGCATAGAGGCAGTTGCGGGCGGTGCACCATACAGCCTTATCCAGCTTAGGCTTAATTGTGAGAGACATCAATGGCCATTCTTCATCTCACACAAGTCTGACAATTGTGTAAGGCCGTCTCTTCCACCAGTCTACTCTGTACTAACGAGCTCCCCTTCAGTTCGTCGAGAAACTGTTATCCTCTTTCGCCACATATGACGACCCTGCATCTCATAATAAGGGCTAACTGGCTAGGAGCCTCTATATAAGCGCACTATAGAGCTATTATGGTCTGTAGGAAACAATGCCATTGTTTCTAAAGAATTTCCTGGACTCCCACGTACTCGGTCTCGCGAGAAAAACGAAGCCCAGGCATCAACCATACCAGCGAGGGTTCGTTTTGTCCTTCCGATTGGAACTAACCAGCAAACTTAGCCTATGCTTTTCAACGTCATAGTTCTGTTATTTGCTGGTTTGCTGGTTTCAGCATTGAATCAAAAGGAAGTCCGATCTCTAACGCTTTCTTTACTTCTCAGCACAAACAATAAGGAGATTAGGCTATCAAGCGATCGTGAAGATACAGTAAGCGAAGCCCAACACGAAGTGACTTGTCGAGTTTGACAGAACTTTTTTTAGGCTTTCTAGAGTTCCGCCAAATATTTCGAATTTGTTTCCGGCCCTCTACTACACACACATGGAATTCCTCTGCGGTTGCTGCTCTGATATCGTTGGTAGTGGTAATGGAGACCGAAAGTACTCTGTATCCGGCGTTGGATCGAGGACACAAGGACCCTAAAGATTCCTACGCCAGAATTTCCTTCCGTCGGCTCCCTTAAACCAATCGATCAGAAAGGTGCCGCGATCACAAGTTCGCGGGAATCAAGATAGAACGTCTCGGGATTCACGGGAAAGAAAGTACCCGATTCATTTTTTACCTAGTCCCTGTCTCCTAATTCTTGCAAACATGATACGTTTCATGGACTCAATAGCTATGTGGGAGCAAAGATGGACATTCGCTTTGTACATCTGTCTACGTTTTAACAAGCTTGGCATAGTGCTTAATTTAATTTAGGCTATGTTTCGATTGGTTCTTCTAGTTTATGCTTATTCTAGATTTCCACCAAGCCCATTGAATCCCTTGGACATTTTTTTTTGTGCAGCGCTGCGGCAGCGGCGAGTCGCGTCCAGACATACGTATCTCAGGAGTCGGTGGCCCGCTGCGAACGCGGGAATTGGCTCTGGAAACTGTAGAGTTTGGAAAAGAATGCGTTCGTCCTTGATCCAAACCACCGAGCATGGGTTATAAGAGGTGAGAGTCTCTGTGAGATTGTAAAGAGCGACGTGAAAATTTATTCTATACGACATCAATGCCATAGTGGCTGGAGGACTTGCATCCGCGGGCTTTGCTGTTGGAAGTATCGCAGAAGACTTTTCTTTGCTTTGTAGTATTAGCCTATTAATAGATTGCCCAAACCATCTCTCAAAAAAGAGTAGTCCGACGTGGTTCGTGAACGGTCTCACCAACAAGACGAGGTAGCATTACCTTGACCTACATAGATAACAGGAATAGAGATGATATTACCTCCAGATAGATTTAATTAGCAGTGGAAGGCCATTTTTCTTGTTGATATGGGTGGAAAGCATGTTGTTTGGTTTGTCAGGCTCAGCAAATAGTCCATCGTCTTGATCTCAAAATTAGGAGGAAACGCCCCATTATCATGGGAAATTCCTGACTCGGATCACTGTCTCCGAGCGCGGAAAGTTACGCCCTGAAAGATGTATCCAAAAGCAGCGAGAAGTACCAGCGGTTCCTCAATGCCCTCAAAGACTGTCTCCACAAGCCTGCCGGAATGGCAGTGGGAGCCTGCTGTGTGGAATTTCGTGGTGATTAGATTTTATTGTATATGAATATCTGATTTAGGGGTTTCGAAAGATGAATTGAATGGAGCTGGATAGCTGCCGTCCGCCAATGCAGTAGCAGCAGCAGCTATCGTCCTGGTGGATGAAGCTATCCTGCTGAGTGTGCTTGATCCTGCGCAGTCGCGGTTTTGCGTCAGTGGGTTCCCGATGCCGTCTGTGGCTAAAGAGCCATCTGTCGAGGTCGAGGAATCGTCAGGTGGTTCTCTGTCGCTCAAGCCGCCAAAGGGACAACTGCAACATACTCGGCAATTTGTTTCATATTTAGGTACCAGTGAGTATTCGTCCACAGCATAGTGAATGGGGGCCTGACATATCAGGCATGTGCCATTATCAAGAAAGCCGATGCTATCTCATCGGTGCGTACTCTGTTGTAAAAAAAGCTTGAACGCATCTGAGTTTCCTATTGCCTTCGTAGTTCTTTGAAGAAGTGGTACGATTCACGAACACTCTAAGTGGAGGAATAGCGGTGTGGTTCAAGACCACTCCAATTTGCCTATATTCTTCTCAAAATCTGCGATGGATATTTTTTTGACTAATGCAGTGAAAGCGTCATGCTTGCGGGTTTTTATCTCCAATGGCGTAGAAGGAAGACGCGCAAGTTTGCTCAAGTTGTGAAGGAAGTTGGATTTTGATCAGTGTTTCCAGATCTTCTATCATTCTTTTGTGGACCTTATGATTGGTTTCGGCTGGCTATTAGTCTCCGTGGGTTTGCATTGCCTGTGTTTGGTAGATGTTTGTCAGCTCTAAAAGTGATTTGTTTATTTGTTTATTTATGACATACCAGTTGCTTCAAGCTTTTCTGGCGAATCTACATTGCCTTGGTCATTTTCCGTCATCAAGTTCATTCGAATGGGAAGATAGAGGGGGGATTTTGGAATTTAAGAGTTGACAAACAAAGAAAGGTTTGCAGAAGAATCAAAACATGATATTCGACAATTTTATCGCTAATGAGCGCAAAAACTCGATTCACCAATGGCTGTGAGAGGAAAATAGTTTTTCTTGTACTACCAGTAGCCCTAATGAGGTACCTCCGAGGATTACGACAACTCTCTCCCACTTGATATGATGTTAGTATATAAAAGTTGACTTGGACCGCACTTCAGTTAGATATTTTCTTAATAGTAGCTGAGCAGGATCTGACTTGTTGTTCAGGGGGTATGCGTAGAGCAATTCAAAGTAGCCACTACAGATTTCCAATCCGGTCGTCATAATTAATAATAGATTACATACTATAAGAAAGAATAATCCACCACTCCGGCAGTTAAACACAAGAAAAAGAATTGCCATCAACAAAGACAGCGGGTCACGAGACAGACAAGTCTATCCAAACGTCCAGATACCATTAGACACACCAGGATATATCTATAACAATTCTATACCACTTCACTGCAACCACTCACACACAACACCATCTAATTATTCTTCCTCGACTCCCTCCCCTTCTCCGACCACGGAAAGTGCGTCGCGGGGATCCGCACAAAACTATTACTATCATTCGCCAACCCAGCCAGGCAAACATACCACGCCTGGAACGCCGCGAGCAACGCAAAAAGCCCGCCGGCCTTGATAACAGGCTCATTGGGCGACGAGGAGCCGTTGCGGTGGATGTATCCGATGCCGAGCAGCAGGAAGGCGATGTCGACGGTGACGAAGATGCCGCAGAAGACGAAGGTGGATTTCAGGGTGCAGAGAACGAGGAGGAAGGTGAAGATGAACCAACCCTGCATTTGTTAATATATGGTTACTGGTTGATTGAGTGGTGCAAAAGAGGGGCGGGGGGGTTACCATGAGGAATAGACCGAGAGAGTCGTAGAACATGTCCGTGGTGCCGCCCCCGGCTTTTTCAAGGGCAGCCATGATGTTGAACCCGCCGGGGGTGAAAACGATAGCCAGGGAGATCCAGAAACCACCGTACGAGGACAGCGCAGTTGCACCGAATGTATTACCAGCGGCCATTTCCCTATTCATATATCAGCATGATTCTCCTACTCAATCAATCAACCGGGGGGGGGGGGAGGGGAGGACGTACCACATCCCCGCACAAAGCTGCACCAACCCGCCATACGCAAACGCCGGCCCAACCACAATATTCGGCTCCGTAATATCCCTCGCCCCCATATTAATACACCCGAGAATAAAAGTGGTCAACGCGAAAGCCGCAAGCCCCAATGGCGCGGGATTCCCGATCTTCTGCTCCTCGACGGGCCCGGGGCGATGCAGACCGGGCTGAAGCTCAGTAGCGAAAGCCGGGAGCTGGGTCTCTGCTGTGTTGACGCGAGCGAGGGGGCCATAGCGCGGGTCTATGTAGTAGTACTGGGGGGCGGTGTTGTTGGTGTTGTGGGTGGTGTTGGAGGGATTGGTGTTGTTGGTTTGTTCTTTGTCGATTGTGTCAGTCATTTTGGCAGTTGGCGATGGCCGGTGTGTATGGGACTAGTTGGGTAACGTATCGGTGGACTTGACTAGGCTGGAAAAAGGAATGGAGGAAGGAAATTCGCCAGGATCTGGGGGCGCCTAAATACCCCTAACCCCGACTAACTCTAACCCCAGGGGATAAGCCCAGGAGGAGGATCGACCGGGAGAACCACAATTGAATCTACGACTACATCACCACGGCATTCGTATCTACAGCTTGAAGTAAGAAGTAAAGGAGATATCCCTGTATATCGAACCCAATCCGGGGACGTGGAGAACCCCGACTAAAATGCGGGGGAAGAAGATTGAAAATCAGCGAATAGACGAGCTGAGATGCGGCCATTATTGGCCGGGACTAACGGAGGTTTGGCCGCTTGGGCCATAATTGGAGTCGATCGTTGGAGACGGTGCAGGTTACTTTCTCCTCACATGAAGACTCGCTACAGCTTGAAGTAAGAAGTAAAGGAGATATCCCTGTATATCGAACCCAATCCGGGGACGTGGAGAACCCCGACTAAAATGCGGGGGAAGAAGATTGAAAATCAGCGAATAGACGAGCTGAGATGCGGCCATTATTGGCCGGGACTAACGGAGGTTTGGCCGCTTGGGCCATAATTGGAGTCGATCGTTGGAGACGGTGCAGGTTACTTTCTCCTCACATGAAGACTCGGTTAGTCGCAGTGCCGATAGGGATTGCGGGTACTCCGCCATCCTGAGGCAGGCACTGAGGCAAGTCTGGTCGTCATACTTTATAGGGCGAGTTAGGGCCAATAAACGGTGTGCGCTAGGTGCGGTTGACTGTAACGACCTCGTGCGCAGTTTTGTGCATGTTAGTAATTATGCATGACGCGCAGTATTTATGCGCTTAATGTAGAGTGGCATATTAAAGTCAACGCCTACTACTACGTACAGATACATATACAACGATAACTATTCTGTACTGTATTCCCATAGACAGATGGTTAGCACTCGGTTGTGCCGGCCGCCACAAATACGCGTTTCGGGACAAATTGAGCCTTCCGTAAACACTAGGAACCCCAATGACACGCAATGGCCAGCAGACGTCCATTGCAATGCTAAACCAGCCCAGCCAGTGTCTTCCACGCTTTCTCAGTTGTAGATAATATCCGAGATTGACAGCAACATAGCATTGACAACACTGGCGTAATTCAATTCACGTCTGTAGGTATTGTTTATCGCTGGCTTCGTTGGGATCGATGTGCGTAGGTTGGATCGGAACCGTAAGTTAGCAAATGCTTGGTTAGTGCTGAGCAGGTCAATTGTGATCTCTGACATTGTGCTAAGGGTGGGTTATCTAGCAGGCACCACATAGCGGCGAAGGAGCCTCAATTGAACCCGTCATTATCTGTCTTCGCCGCTCTGGCCATGTGTAGCCCATTGACCGTGCTGGATCTGCATAGGCGGGTGGTGGTGAGGTGGTGTTGTGGCCAGCAGGGTGAGGAGAAATTCGTATCCGCACGGAACAATGGAAATAACTAACGTGTGAGTATCCATGGATGCGTTGGACGATGTGGGAGGGCTGCAGGATAACCAGCAAGCTAAACACGCGTTGGGTTGGAGGTGGGATGCGAACGCACAACCAGGTGCGGGGTTTTAGGACAGACCTGATGGGACGGATTCTGGTCTCTGATCATTGGAATGGCAGCTGTGAACCAGACATCAGGTATCTACGTCAAAAACATAGCTAGCTACAGCTAGTGGACCAGCTACAAGTAGCTTCCATCTACTGGTCCAAGCGTATCAAGATCACCTACGACGCAATCGAGTCTGGAGAAGTCCATTCCACTCCATATGTACAATACAAGGTGAGATGTAGAGGATGATGCTGAAGATCAAGAAAAGTAGTACATGATATTATATTTTTTCCATCACACGTAGAAACGAATACCTCGAATTGACCTTTTCCAGAGAACAAAAAAGGAACCCAAAATATCCGCTCCAGGAAATCAATGGAGAGTCATGATTGATTGCCGAGTATGTGGAAAAAAAAGACATCTCTCATTTTTCCCCCGATTCTCTCAAGAAACCGTTTAGACGTACTTGCACATCATGGCAACCATCAGGTCGAACAGACCCATGGCTTCGACGAAAGCGAAACCCAGAATGGCGTATGTGAAGAGCTGACCACGCAGGGCAGGGTTGCGGGAAACACTCAGGAGGAGAGCGGCGAAGACGAGACCGATACCGATACCGGCACCACCGAGACCAATGGCGGCCGAACCCATACCGACGTTCTGGGAGACGGCGACCATAGCCTGGGCGATCTCAGAGGAGTACTGGCGGCGAGACTGGTAGTTGGCGAAGACCTGACGAGCGTTGGCCTGGAGGAGAGTGGACGGTTGCTGACGCTTCATGGTCTGGAGGGGCTGAGGACGGAAGGCAGCGCGAGCGTCGGTGAAGGTACGCTTGGGAACAGCAGCACGCACAGCAGGGCGAGCAGCGACCCGGGTGGTGGGGGCCATGGCGGAAGCCAGGCGAGAAGCGAAGACGCGGGAGGAGGCCATTGTGATGTTTGGTGGTTTTTTGGGGAGGGAGAGGAGTTGAGGATAGGAAGTGAGAACAATGGGTGGAAGAGGGAAAAAAAGGAAGAGAAGAGAGAGGAAAACTGGGGAGGAAGAGTTTTTGAGGGCGGACTGCCGGCCCTCGGGTCATCCATAGCCCCTTTGGCCGTGTCGGGTCTAGTGTCGTCACGGGGTGCAAGCCCTATACCGTAATACACACAGTTCTGTGTGTTTAGAGTGAGCTTTACCGTACGGTACGGTATTGCTTTCAGTACTATACAGTACGGTTGATACCCCCACCAATCGGATACGTTGGTCCGTCACAACCCGATTCGGCCAGAGGGAAGCTACAGTTACAAGTACCAGCACTGAGTACGCAGTACTCAGTGCTGGTACTTATATTTATATATACTTGTATTATACTCTATTTATATGGTCTATATACAAGGTATATCTTCCAATTGTGTACGACTATTCTGCTTGTAGATGCTGTGTACGTTATCACCCCACCGGTGACCGACCGGGAAAGCGCGGAATCTGGCGGTCAATTTACCATACAGTATAAATACACCTGCCATGGCAACTGCCCGGAGAATCCTCTTTCCCCTGGCCTGACATTACTTACAGTACTGTATCGAGATCTGCAAATACTTGTACGTTGTAACGTCTGAAGTTAACACCTGGTCAGTTTAGTACTTACTTATAGAGCATAGAGTCCAATTGTCTATATATAAGTGCTTTTATTCTGGCATTGTACAGAAAGCAGATCTGGTCCAAGAGTGCAGTGGTAGTGCTCTCATACGTACTGACATATGATGGCTATATCTCCCGCGTCACTTACATACAAATACTCAATCCTCCGGTTTTCGGTCCGTCCCTACGCCGCCATGCCGTCATCATCACCAGCTATACAAATAGACCCTCACCAAGATGCGACATTTGATGCGATACGATCAATTGAACTTCAATTGAAGCGTATTAAATAGAGAACGCTCACTCAGTACGGTGCAAGCTATGTGTATAAAATACAGGTGCTCAGCTCATCCAATTCACTCATTACTAGCCACAAAGCCAGGGGACAGCACCCAGCCACACTAACCGCACGTGCGTTTCAACCGACGCACAGGACAAATAGCTATTCTAGAGACGAGAACATGTTATATGTACTCAATTGCAAGGTACAATTCTAGATAGTACAATACTGCGAATTGAAGTATATGCAGTACCAAATAGTTCAATCTCATGAGAACCCGACACTCCCGGTCTATTTCGATCCGTAGATCCACTGCTCCGAGCTATTGGCGAAGACTGATCTTGAGGTTCTTCCTTTGTCCACTTTCTCCGAATATTCGTTTAATCGGACAGTCTGGACAACAGCGTCACAGCTTTCAATCCAATGTCCAGTGCTGGATTTTAATGCAGAGACCCAGGTATCGAAACCCTGATTCACGCGGAACCAGCAAATGGCGAAAAGTACTCGCGATGGCAGGTATAAAATGGCGAACTTCCGAAGTATGAGAAACTGCTCGATTTTGTTTTTCTTGCTTGACCTATTTTGGGCCGTGGCCCATCCGTCATCTACCGGTGCCGTCCCTTCGCCTTTGGTTTGGACTTCCTTTTGACCACCCCGTCCAGATACAACCTGGGTCCATTGGGGGGACGGGCGTGGCCATTGGCGCGGGTGTATTGGTCGGTACAGAAATGGATTGCTTCATGGACTCTTTCAGGATAGCCTGGTCGGACTCGCTCGCAAGTGGCGTTCTTGGGAAGTACTCCAGTAGCTCCTCCTCATCCGGCCAGTACTCATCGGATCTCCCGGCCTTTCTCAGGGCATCCTCTTCTCAGATTTCGAATAGATCCAAGCTCGCTACTTCAACTCCACTTCTCCAAGAATTCACCCATATCGTAGGCAGCATTCAAACACGACCAGATTGCATGGCACCGTTGTCAGGGAGGACACAAAGTGCACGGCACTGGTTCACTTTATGGACTATACTGGACCCTGAACTCATCCGTCGGTAGTGCTCGTAACACAAGGTCGTCGCTGTTGCTCAGAAGAAAGCTTGAAAACGGCCGTGTAACTGCCAGTCGCTCACAGTGCATCGAGTACTCGAGTACTCCGGTCAATATCGGAACTGCGACGAACCGGTTACACCATAGTGTATTTTGACAGCGAAGGTGTTGTTGGGATGAGAATGTCTGGGTGATGACTGCTCAACCTCGTGATAGCCATAAGGTCACATCTTTGGCCGCATTTTACTAACTGTTCCTGCTTTTCTATTTGAGAGATAGCCACACCACAATTTGGTGCAAAGCATTCTCAAGGATCCCACCATCCCTCTTCACTTCGATCCCCACGAACGTTGGAACTTGACTCATATGATCATTGTACAACCCCAACTCAATAATCAAAGATGGTGCTATATAACCCACGCTTTCTTCTACGAAAACGTCGTATGGGTCAGTCACTCGGTAGAGGTGGGTGATAATTTGGTCTATATGAACCATTATGGGTCAATCGGAACGTTTGCGGGGTGGTAGAAGAAAAGATCCGGAATAGTTCACGTGGGCATCTTCCAAATGTGGAAGACCATCGCTTTCTCCACATATCTGTTCCCAGATGCTTGAGAGTTCCGCAGCCAGAACGCCAGAAGTCGGCTCTTTGGGGGAAATTTCTCTGAATGGCATTGCGGGAGTGGTAATAGGTTGAGCGAGACGGATTTTCCTGAACATGGAAATTCTGTCCTCTGGTTTCCTTTTCTTTGAAGAGTCATGGCGATATGATTTGTGTCAATAGCAGCCCGGGTATCTTGACGCATAACACATCTGTGGCTGGTTAGCGGCCTGCGTGTTATCTCATACAGCTCTATTCATGAATAGATCGACTTGTCAGAGCTTGCTGGCCTACGAGCATACCCCGTCACATGCTTCTGTTACATGGTAAGTATTAGCATCCGTGCTGGTTGAGGATAACATACAAAAGTTTGTGCTATCGAGGCTCTGACCTTTCTTGGATCATCATTTGAGATGTAGCTCTCTCATTGTACTTGTTTACCTTTCTCATACTTTCCAGTTGTTGTTCAGATTGATCGCCGTTCGTCTCGACGCACACTCCATAGTAGTACATGATGTAGGATAATGTTTGCTTCCCTTGCACTCAATGAGATCTCGCCTTGATTGTCTGAGTGATGCTCATGTGCTGATATTGTCCGTCAGTCACGACTAATATCGACCGCGGCATCGTTATTGTTTTCAACCATTTTCCTGCCCCTGGTTTCATGGCAGTACGACTCGTAAATGCTGTTGTCGGTATGCGCATACTGCGTGAGGTGGTTGCAACATCTTTGTCTTCGATATTTGCATCAGAGGCTGCTTCGATGTGCCGGCACATTTGGACTTCTCGCTGCTCATTTTTGCCCAGAATTCGTAATAACTGGGTTGTCACTAATTAGCAGCGACATGTAATCTGTTCCATGTATCTTTCTCTGCCAATACGTATCAGCATGTACATCGTAAATTTGCAGTTGGTGCGTTCAAACATACGTCCCCATTTTCGCAGATCCCTTTGCTTTGAATGCCAAGGTCTGTCGGTTCTGCTATCTCGTACTGCCACCTCAAATGGAGGGCTAATTACCTCTCTCGACGGTTTTGCCACCATCTCTATTGGCAGCAGGAGTAGGACGATACCAGGGTATATGTTACATGATACCCTGATTGCCATTGAAAAAGCGAGCTGTGAGGTGCAAACTTGGGTCACACACGGAGGTGTGAGAGCCACTGCTAGCACGGAAGTTAGCGAAATTGAACGGGAGCTGACTAGTATTTGATATGTATCCTTACACGATCACATCTTTGTAGTGGTCGACGGGTCTGTCGTAGATTAGGTTCCCCGCCTTAGCAATAATGTCACTGTAGAAAGCTTTCGTCCGATTCATTACCGTTCGTCTTATTCGAGGCTGATACTGGTAGATATCGGGTTAAATGGCCGTTGTCGACGTGATGAAAGTTTTGTGTTTGATTTAAATAATGCCCTTGAGACAAACACAAACACAGATCCTTGTGTTAAGAGATGGAAAGCCTTATTATCACCCCTTGGCTGCGTCTCGCGCTCTATAATATCAAAGCATAATGCTCTCATCTTCGCTGTCCGATTTCATTCCCCCCAAGGTGTACCCATAGCCGGTAGAGGTGGCCGCAATGTAATAGACTTGGCCCTAAGCTTAAAGAGGAGGCACCGCCAAATGTTCAACCGCTCTGTGGCTGGCGTGGGTATCTGACTAAACGGCACAAAGATGTGCGTATACGCTTTTTCAAGTTGCATGCACATTCTATGTTCCGTGGATAATGATGACAAAGTCCTCTTGGTACCCTTGCAATCAAATTCACCGAAGCAGCAAACTCCGGTAGAGACATATCGACTCAGTTCATATTATTGGAGTATCTTGTTGTCCATGATTGTCTGTTTCTCTGCTGGTAAAGCTGAAACAGAATGCTTAAGGTCCGTGACGTTTCTCTTGGACTACTTTCTGCGAGCAACCTCTTTTGGCCGGCGAATTCTGTTGATAGTACCCTCTATAGCATCGTTACCTTCCGAGGGAGGCACCACTTTTAATGGGGTTAATTACTTTCACCGCTGCTGCTGCATGACAAACCATTACAATTGCCCCTGTGGCATGTGTCTGTTCCAAAGTCGTCATCTGCCAGAGCGCGCGTTTTCGAGGAGAGCGAAAGAAAATCTCGACTCCGCGCTGCCTTCTGCCGGTTCCTAGCTTCCTTCGTGAGGCTTTGCTTATCAAATCACGACACCGGAAACCGCATACATTGACGGGCTCTGCAGAGGAAACGTGACGGGAAACGAATAGGTTAATAAATGCACTACACACTCTCAGTGCATGATGCAGGAATCCAATAGCAAGGGCTCTGCTGAATATGGAACATGAGCGGAGCAATTTCTGCCCGCTCAAACTCCTTGTTATCGGAGAGGTTGGGGGTGTGGGGGGGTGCGTTGTCACGGAGAGCGTTTGCGCAAAATGTGCGAAATTGGAGAGAGAAGGACAAGTGTATGCGACTTTCGTTGAGCTTTGGCTGCCTCCGTCTTTGTTTTCATCCGTTGCACTTCCTCGCGTAGCTGTCAATCTAGATATGCAACGATAGCAAGACGAAAATACCCTTGACGAGCATACTAAGCGTCAAAGGAGAGAAAACGACCATGTCGTCACTGTCAGGGTGTTTCTAGACATGTTTTGTCAGAACCTAAATATCAAGCCACTCAGTGTGCGTGTATAACATACCAATATCGGCGCGTGTATTGTGCGTTCCATGTATATGCCTGACAATCTGCAGTTGAAAAGCATAACCATCTCTGCCAGCAGCACGGTTAATGACCATAGCAATACAACATCTGCTTCATTGCTCAGAAGATATGTCTTTCCCACGGCTAGCATAAATGTATTATCATCCACCAATGAGGATGATAGCCAGTGTATAATATGAGCCAGGAAAGATAAGCGACGGAAGATCGGAAAGACATGGCATACTTCAGTCCAGCCACCCCGAAACGGCCTGAGGAGATGGTTCTGTACTTCTATCAGTTACTTGCAGCAAGCATCCGGTCTATTTTCCGTTGTTATGTATATTCCAGGTAATTGAAAAGGGGCCAGTTTTATAAAGCCAAAAAGCCTCTGGGTATCTCCCTTGGGATCCGACCGTTCGTGCCATGTAGTGAAGGCATTCTCATATGCTGATAGTGACTGGACCAGTGCTATCAGCCCCATATATTCCTGGGAATATTGGTAATCTGTAGCTTGAGCCCCTTTCATATAACTAGTTGCTTTGTCAGATGCGCATGCAAGTCCGAACGTACAGTGGTGGTCATCAATTTATCTTACAGTTGGCCTGTCATGTTTGTTAGCATGAGGATCATGGATCAGAGTGCCGGAGCTACCTTACCGAGCACTTGCGGTATGGTTTCCAGTTCATGTTCCCGAGAATGTGTTCCACGAGAGCTCGAATTTGCGATAGTCTCTTTCCGACTCGGTGAAGGTTGGATTCAATGATCAGAAGTAAAGGGTGCATATTCGTGCCTATCATTCTTCTTGATAGTGCAGGCATGTCTGTCCCTATCAAGAGCACTTATTTCTGCATACCTGAAGCAAGACAGATTGCTGCATCCGTTACCGAACGTAGACGTGTCAAAAAAAAACTTGTGGCTATCACTCCACTTCTCTCTGCTTCTCATCTATCGGAGCTCAAGCCATAGGTGGCTTTTATGAGATCACAGCAGATCATAACCCATGTGCGAAGATCATGTCGGAAAGGTATGCGTTATGCCAAAAAAGCGTATTCGGCCCGATTGTCAAAGCGAGGACAGTGAGACCGCCGAAATCGCCAGAATATTCTTCCAATCAGTTATATAGGTGCTCAGTTATATAGGTGCGGAAACTATGAACTGCATTGTGTAAGGAGTTTAGTAATAGTCTAGCAGGAATCGCTGTATAAGGGCAATGCAAAGAGTACGTACGTGCTTCTCGTTCCAGCTTAGACTGCAAACGAACAATTTTGTATCAGTGACTTCCAAGGGGTTCTCAGGCCGGTGCGTAATGTTTCAGCGATTTCAGGTCCGAAAAGAACCGAGGTTCGGTTTCTAATGGCACCTACTCATATGAGTGATTTCCAGGCCAATTGGGTATATGTGCGTGATTTCATATAGAACATGACATGGAGGTTACGAGTATCAAAATAATCGTACACTAAAGAGATGCATAGTCAGCAGATGTGTTCGCGAGCAAGAAAGAGGAACAACGTACCAACAGGAACACATGGTGACCGCGCACTTGTGCTTATTGAAGCGGCAGTTGGAACAGAAGGTTATCGGGCGTTTCGCTTCTGATACACGCACGTTGCGCAGGCGATGCTGAAAATCTCTTGATATTATGAGTCTTTGATACAAGGCAAGGCGCAAGGACGCCAAATGCGGTACTCTTAGGTCTCACCAGAGGATCATATTAAAAGCATAATGCTCTTATATACCATCGGTCCGAGTGCTAGGCAGAATGTAACCACAGCTATGGTCCCAGCCCGCCACAGAAGCCAACGGCGCAGGTATGGGGCCCGGATTTGGTGATATATCGTGTAGCTCGTTGCTGGCTCAAGAGTTTCCACGATCCTCTAGCCTCAACGTCGGTGTTGGGCGCCACCGCAGTATAGCATATATAAAGGATATCACAAAGCGACAGATCCCCATCTGTATACAGGAGTTTGCTGCTGGTTCCAAAGCGGGTCCACCGCCGACATTCGCTAATGCGTCCTATATGAACGCTATCTTGTTAGTCAGCTTCTAAAATGACAAAAGTCGAGGTGAACAGTTTACCTCGAATCACATTGCAGCAATGTGAGAGAAGCAGCAATCGTCTGAGTTCGGGGTCATTTTCACCTTTTGATCGATTGCCAAACAAGCATTGCCGAAATTATCTTGTCGTAGAGAGGGCTCAAGGCATACCAAATATGGTAGATAGCATCGTCGTCTCCTAACAAGTGTCACTCTAAGAGAAGGTAGAAATAAGGAATGCCTCAAACGGCATAAGTGTCGTGGTATAATTTCGTAAGGGATAGTAAGTATAAACCGGTATAGCGAAGCGTGGTATAGGATGACCGTATATAGAAAATGCAACCGAGAGAGGCCCCTTGGCAGCGGGAAAGTATCTTCGTTTGAAACTATAGTATATAATAGTGAATAGGTAGTAGAAAACACACCTAGTAGTGAATGTAATATATACTGAACTCATAGAAATATGGTGAAGTTCAGCGTGATGGCTTTAAATTTAAAAGCTCCCTGCCTTTATCTCGATGAAATTCTACCAGGTTCTACAAACGCACAACAAATAGCCATTCCCATTCACCAAAAAGAAAACGACAACCTCCTCCACAACTCCCTTCTCAGCGCCACCGCCATATCCCTCGTCCGCTGCACAGCACCCTTATTCTCAACCGCCCTCCTCAACAAATAATGCAAACACTCCTCCGTCGTCCCCCACGCCAAATACTTGAACACCCCGGGAACATCGTCTCGGGAGTCCATCCGATTCTGCTGCACAAGTCCGCAGCCAATTTCATCCGCCATCCCCTGCAGCTGGCCGAATTCGATTGGGATTGTGGGGGCTCCGGATTTGATCAGCTGGCGATGTAGGGTATATGCTTTGCGGACTGTTTCGGAGTTGTGTGAGGCGACAAAGAGGCGGATGTCGGGGAATTCGCTTTGTTGCTGGCTGGTTGGGAGGGGGTATTTGCGTTGTAGGAGGTTTTCGACAATAGAGTTGTAGTTTGCGTCTGTTTCAGGTTTGGTGTCGTGAATGCGGTCACGGCGGTCGTGTGCGATATACGCTCCGCGGACCAGCTTGATGCCCAGCTTCCATCCTTCCTGCTTGGACAGAAGTAGATGACGCTGTACGTTAGCCTCTGAGTCCTTCAGATACGCCTGGATAGTATTAAAGACCACGGGGCTTTCACCGCGATTAAACTCGCGCATGAGCTCGATCGTCCACACATCAATAGCGGGCTGGAAAACCTGTTGCTCTGCATCAATCCAGAGTCTAGAGTTCTGAGCTGCAGCTGTCTGGCATATTTCCCGCATGGCCTGGTATATGCACTGCGGTATCGCGTCTCCACTAGCCAGCGCATTGAGAGCGATTGGACCAGCGCCGGTGAATCTTTCACTAGATTAGCAGCGATTACAGTCAATGTAGTAATCTGAGACATACTTGACAGCAAGGTAATCCCCCGCACCAATCATACCAAGGGTTCTTAGGTTTCCTCGCTTCCATTCCTCAACAGACCGGAGAGACGCCTCTTCTTGGCTTGTCGACGATGTTGTACTTTCATTTTCCTTGACGACCGTCTCCTTGGCATATCCCATAATAACACCCTTGAACCCTAGTGTCTTGATACCGTGCACCGTCTGCTGCACGCTGCGTTCGTTCTCGCCCGCGCAAAAATGGTTGTATATGGTCATCCGGAGGAGGTGGTTCATCAGTGGGTTCTGCGAGGGATCCAACAACGGTGAAGTAGAGTTAACCACGCGCGTCAACATGGACAAACAGGGGTTCAGGAGCGGCGACGACATAATCGACGTGAAGAGCAGGGATCGAAGCAGAGGCCCTGTCGGCATCGTAGCGAGGGGCGGTTGAGATTGGACATGGGGCTTGTGTCCCTGCGCCGGAGGCTGATACGGAAGTGTCTGAGAATGAACGCCGACGATCCCATATCGATATCTCGTGTTGACATTAGGAAGCTTCGCTCTTGGATAGGACAATCTCATTGCTTCTTCTGCGTGTGCGGTTGGATGCAGGGTGCATCGTCGGCAGTTCTATACTCATATTTAAATATCGACTAATGCACCCTGCATCCCTAACTAAGATCCATGTCAAGTGACTTTCAAATGCGGGGAATCTTATCAGTCTGCTTCTGAGTTGTTCTGATACTGCAAGTGCACTTCGGATGGCGTCCCGTTTGTCGGGTTGGGGTTCCGGGGTTGTATTGCATATGTGCATATCTGCAAATGGCTGGTCGAGTGTACCTACCATTTCTGGTATTCTAGTTCTTATGGTTTTTTGTATCGGTGGCCTTGAATATTTGGTGTTGTGAACGGAGTTTATGTGTGATGCCTGTGCGGATATATATATTTCATGGATGCCGATTAGGGCTCGCCGCTACTATAGGTATACACGAGCATCAACACAGCCACCCCTCCCCAGAATATCACTGATTTTCGAAAGCAAATCACCATAGAAGAAACCTGAGACACCGATAGATAGCCATAAAACGTGCAAAAGACCACAATTCATGCATCCAAATATTCGGAACGCAACCCGATCGGGAATTTGAACCCGCGGTTCAACTCAATTGAATCCCCCAACACAATGCATTAATGGTCTGCATTTATGATACCATAACCACGGAACCAAGAGAGAGAGAGAGATGTATATATATATGTTTGACAATGCGGCAAAAAATATATATAAGCAGAAACGAATGCAAAAAATAATAGAAGCAAAAAACCCAAAAACAAAAAAGAAACGGCCCGAGCCGCGGATCGAACGCGGGACCTCTCGCAGATATGCTTGGGTTAAATCCCTAAGCGAGAATCATACCACTAGACCACCCGGGCTGTTGTATGATATCCCTGCCAAATGATACATATCTCAAACCAAAGATACCGCGCACAAGGCAGGATAATTAAACGACACAGACTCGACTTTGGACCGTACCCCTATAATCTATCTGACTCTTATACTAGCCGATACAATTATTCCCACCACGAACTTGGAAACATCGGTCCCTCCTGCGGCGATGGCTTAGGGGTCTCGGCCTCAGCAGTGGAAGACGTACCCGTCGCTTCCGCAGTGCGCGACACAGTCTTCATAGTTGTCGGAGTCGCGCTGCTGGCAGTCTGTCCAACCGGCGAAGCACTTCCCGAAGCGGTACCAGCGGTCGTCTGCGCAGTGCTACCAGCACCAAGACTCATACAAGCGAAGCTCATCTTCTTGGTGGTGCTCGAGCCCGTTCCCAAATAAGTATCCACGGGCGAAGATAAATCCCACTCCATACTCACATATGGCCAGCAGATCCGGCCATCGTTCATAGTCACCATGTCGCCCGCGACATACACATCGGTGGATTTAAGTGCGTCGCCCACCTTCTCACCATCCGAGTTGACCTGCTGGAAAAATGACCCGGCGAATTGTCCCCGACAGCCCATGGCGATGTAGTCGCAGATCGGATCCGAGATCTCCTCCCAGGTGACGAGAGCGTTGTTAGGTCCGAATGTGGCAGCATGTGCATTTGAACGGTCGTTTCCACTTCCCGAGGTGATCCAGTTCACTTGGCTGTCTCCATCTTCGGCTCCGACTTCCGAGCTCGCCTGCGCGCCGACCTTGGTGTACTTGTCCGAGAAGAGCGAGATAGCGACGTTGCGATTGTTCGTGCGATTTACGGAATGCGTGTATCCGCCGCCCATCCAGGTGTTCTCGCTTAGATCGACAGCGCCGCGCGAGACCCAGGAGAAGATGTATCGGGACGAATCCGCGAACCGGGCGAAAGCGCTGTAGCTACCGGACATGCCGCCCATGGGCTCACCAGATGCGCCATTTGTGGTATTCTCGTTGGAAATCTTGATGCCCGTGTTGTCCATACCCTGCGTCTTGGTGTTGAGCCAGATAGCACCCTGGTCTTCGGCGCAGATACTCGCGAACGGGGCCTCGTCTGCGGCTTCAAAAGCGATACCCGTGTTATGGCTGCATCCCCACACGCTGCTGGCACCGGGAATGTCCAACAGTGTGCCATTATTAGCGACATACTCGATGCTGTCTCCGTAGTGACCCGAGGCGTCTCCGGAGTAATCAGTGACGACGAAGTAGGCACCGTAGTAACCGGCTCCTTCGGAATAAGCCAAATCGCCGTTCATGTCAGGCGATGCTGCTAATCCTTCAGACTCGTGGACGCCCGGACCACCGAGCCAGGTTTTCCAGGATTGCTTGCCATCGGTATACCGGTACAACACGGGGACCGGAGTCCCACTAGCCGGTGCATTGGACGTTCCTGTGGGCATTTCCTCGTTGACCAGCAGCGCGAAACCGTCATTGTGAGCGACGAGACCGCCGGCTTTTATCACGATTAGTAAATGCTCACCAGCATACCCAGAATAGTGCACTTACCCTCCTTCCCACCACTAACAGTAACAGACGTCCCAGTCGCCTCAAAAGTAGCAGGGTCCAGCTGCTGCACATGAACATCCGTCTCACTACTATCCAGATACGCGAGATAAGCCGACTTCCCATCCGGAGAGACGGCAAACGGAGTACGGCGGTGGTGAGGATAATTCGTCCAGTACGCCGCTTTGACCGGATTAAAAGAGTTTTCCAGAGTCAAAACATCAACATGTTTCTTAAGATTAGAGTCCGTCAAGGACGCGGTACTCCACACAGCAGAGAGAACCAAAAGAGCGAATGGAAGTAACATGGTCGGAAGTGAAAGAAAGACTTGTGGTATGGTAGTAAGTGCAAGGAAAGGATCGACTAGATGGGTTGACAACAATGCATTTATACCAAGCTCCGAGCCAGTACCAAGTCTAGGGAGTTACTGTATAAGTAGATAGTGCGTTTCACATAACTAGCCACTATATCCGGATTAATCGTGTTTCAGGTAGATTTGCCGTGCACAACCGGCACTAGCTAGCACTTTATTAGCTAGGGCTAGCCAAGACCATCATGACACTTGTGTTGGACCCCTTATAATCCGAGTGAACCGGTGGTTATGTTGCATGACAATGCACGCTGACAGCCCCCGAGTAAGGGATTGTTTTACCTTCCCCACAACAGCCAAGATTCTGGAATCTGGACATGACTATCTTGCGGATCTTTCCGATTCACCAGTCTAGTGGTAATAATAAGTGTATGTCCGAATGGTCGACGCTGGGGTAAAGGAAAGATGTCGAGACTGCCCGGGAGAATGTCAGTGACAAGCTGCTCGTCCATCTGCACGTACTCCATTATGCACCAGGCCTTCTCGTTCGGCTCAAATAAGGGGACTCGTTGTGATAGGGAAGTTTTCAGTTGAGTATGAGCGAGTAAGCTAGCTGCCATTCGATCCAACTATATCACCATTGAAGCCGTGTACATTACAATGAAAATTGCAGCATATGTACCTTTCTAGCTAAAATATCCAGTACATACGACCATAGAGTGTGGAAAACAGGGCTTCCCGTCCGCTCAGCCGTACTTAAGCCACATGTCAAGTGCGGCAAACCGTCATTTTTGCCCTTTTCCCGTTGCTGCTCTAAGGGTGATGCCTGGGTGAGCACTAGTTGGGTGCAAGTGATTGGGGTGATGCCTTTAGAGTCGAGGGTGGGCGTTGGGGTGATGGGTGGGTGAGCATGGCCTTGCGAAACCAAACAGTATTCTAAGAGAATATCTGGCATAAATGGGCTGTTGTTTCCCTCGAGCATCACTTTTTTCTTCTTCATTTTTCTGCCTTGTGTCTTTCTAGAGACAGTTCTGACGCTATTCATCTTTTCTGTCGGAGTTGCGGCTTAGTCAGGGTTGAAAGTAGTTAGTTAACGTTAGTTACGTATCAAGCGTATATGGTTAAGGTCTCTTATTTCTGCAAATGAAGCTATCTAGGATCCTATATGAGACCGTAGCTACCTAACAGAGTATTCTAAGCGAATGTGCGGTTTTAACAGCAATAACTAAGGGCAAAGGAATGAATAAGCTGCTTGCGCCATATGATATCAGTGAGGCATCAATCAAGCATCAGTTGGTATTGTTCGGTAAGGAACCTCTATATTCCGACATTTTCGATCATGTCACATGATCATGGTCATATGACCTCAGAAGATTGTGTGAAACGAATAAATTCCGAGTCGGGGAAGTCGGGGAGTCGATTATCCGGACTGCACGAGGCTCTATAGGAAGAGGAAATTTGAATTACACAGAAGGTGACATTGATCTCTATAGACACCGCGATAGCGGAATGAGTGCTTGACTATCTAAATATGCGTGCGCGCCGGCCTATACATAAGAATCGGGGGCATTGCTCAGCACGAGCTTACTAACACCTCAGTACGAGTCCCGGAAAAAACTCGGTACGAGTCTTGATTTCTGAGTTTTTCCGTGAATTTAAGACTCGTACCGAGCATATGCCAAGCTTATAGTCAACAAATGATATTTCTACATCTCAGAATCCTCTCCACATAGATTTATATCATTTGCTTGTTACATTTCAGCTTAGTCTAAACATAAAAGGGAATAGCACATGAGATATTCTGTAAAAATACAAGAAATATTACTTAGTGTATATGGCCTAAGACGCGTCGCGTCTACAACTAATCTTTAATGAGTTGAGTTCCGGTTAAATCTATATTGAATACCTGTCAAGTCAATACACATCGAGTAATAATGTCAAGCCAAGCTGAAATCGTATCATGTCTTTCAAACTTTTTCAATGATATTGAGCAGGTATTTCTTTTTCCCCGTCTTATTCTATATGTTGGAGCTATTCTAACTATAACTGGTTTCTAGGATGAAGAAGTAGAAGTCGCTCAGGATGAGTTCAATGATGCTGACACTGATGTCAGTGACATTGCTTCAGATATCTCAGTTACAGCTCAGGACATGCCAGATTTTGATGAAAACAATACATCAAATGAACACAGATCAATTGAAGCGTGGATTGAATCTAATGCTGGAATTCCATTGTCGATGGGCTTGATCGACGTAGTGTATGCCATATATCTGAATTCAGCATATGCTAATCAGATGCAGAGTGAGATCACAGATAATGGTATTGTTGTGTCTGGGAAGCGAGGCAACAGGGTCCTAGTGGATGAAATTCGTGAGCACTTCATGATTCCAGAATATCCTGAAACAAA
Organism: Aspergillus chevalieri; assembly: GCF_016861735.1. Taxonomy (NCBI): domain Eukaryota; kingdom Fungi; phylum Ascomycota; class Eurotiomycetes; order Eurotiales; family Aspergillaceae; genus Aspergillus; species Aspergillus chevalieri. The sequence goes on from NC_057365.1 coordinate 880,092, forward strand.
GACTTCACACGAGGAAAGAACCCCAGTTGGTATTCTTCATTTTATTCATGTCTCAAACCCTATCCCACAGGAAGTGCCCACTCCTGAAGATATCTATTTATTTATTTATTTATTTAATCAAGTTTATTGTCCATACCGAGCCCTAGAGCTATGACAGAGCATGCTTCATGGACTCGAGGCTAGTAGTTATTCTACAATCTGTTGTCCCTATGAGTTCCTGAGGCAACGCCCCCTTCTATAATCTTTCCGATCCTTTTCCTCGCCCCAGACCGCCTGTATGCGTAGGGCTTTCGAGCGTGGTGCTCTCCTTGTGTTTCGAGCAGGATGGGTGCGGCCTAGGCTGATTTCAGCTTAGGCTACCCTCCCTGCTATCCTTCTCCTGTTCGAATTGCCTTCTCCTGTTCGAATTGCCTTCTCCTGTTCGAATTGCCTTCTCCAATGCTTCCAATCCCCATTCATCATCTCTTCGGGCCTTTTCCATCATTCGCTGTAGGTGTGCTTGGGGTAGAGCTATGCTGGTGCTGGCCAAGAATTGTAGCAGTGCCTTGGTAGCTCTGGGCTCTCCCAAAAGTCGTCCTTGCGGGTGCTCTTCCGCAGCAGTGGGTCTCATAATCCCCTCCAGCTTCAGGTCCCTGTAGAGCTTGTTTCGTTGGTGTCGCCATTTTCGGCACTCAAAGAGAAGATGGTGTATTGTCTCCCTTGTTAGGCCACAATCTTTGCAGGTTGCATCTTCTTGGACTTGGATCTGATATAGATATGCTCCAATAGCTGCATGTCCTGACTTCAGCTGAAAATACCGGCTCGCTAGGTGTTTCGGAGCTGCTGCAGCTGCAGGGTCAAGCCGCCATTTCCTCTGTGGCCTGTATGTTCGTTGACCTTGTTGGGATCGTTGTCCAAGCTCCTTAGTGAGCCATCTTTGCCTTTGTGTTGTAATGGCTTCTGTTCGGGCTCTACCAGTGAAAGCCAGAGAGATCTCTCTTAGGCCTTTTCCTGGAGGCTTATTGGCCGCCTGCTTTGCTGCCTGGTCGGCTCTCTCATTCCCTTCTATTCCTGCATGTCCCGGAACCCATTGTATAGTGGGTTGACGACCTTGAGTGTGTAGTCTCTTGGCTATAGCATGTGCTTGGATTGCTAATGCTTGGCCTGGTCCTGACTGGGTGTGTTGCAGCCTTGCAATGGCTGCTTGAGAGTCCAGCAGGATGGTGACTGGTCTTTGACCTCCCATTTTATCTGCTAACTGGAGTGCTTGAACAACTCCAAGAAGCTCTGCATCGAAGACCTCATATCCCTTGCCCAATGGGAATCCCCGGGTCTTCCAGGATCCTGGTTCTTGCCATGCTAGTCCTGCTCCGCACTTGCCATTCTCCAATCTTGATCCGTCTGACCAGATCGCTAGTCCAGGAGAGAGAGATTGCACTGCTGCTAGGGCCTCTGGACCTGGTAGTACCTCTATTTGGCCTGGGAACTGGTTACTGGTTGACTGTGTTGTGCTCTCAAAGCCTCCGGATGGGTCCACTGGTAGGATATTGGCTAGTTGTCGAGCAAGGTGTTGTCCCAGGGACCATGGGCCTCGGTTGTTCCTCTCAGCCCATTGTCGGTTCCCTGGGGTCTGTTCCCCGGGCTGGGTGTGCTGATCCCCTTCCCGGAAGCTCACCGGGAGGATCTCCTTAGCTGGGTGGTTCTCTGGTAAGCTGAGCAGCCGGGTAGTGTATTTCAATTGTCGGGCCTCCAATACGGCTTCTGCTGGTGCCAAGCCCGCTTCATGAACTAGTGGTCCTATTGGAGTGGATTTCAACATGCCGGTAATTGCGTGGGCCTGTCGATTGATCATGAGCTGTATACCCACTAGCCGTTCCTTCTGACCCTGCCACCAGAGCTCTGCTCCATACAGGGCTACTGATTGCACTGCTGCTACTTGGACCTGGCGAGCTAGTCCTGGGGCGAGTCCATGACTTTGGCATAGGTGTTGTACTCTGTTTTCTGCAGCCCGTGCCTTGCGCATACAGGTCTGATAGTGAGCCTTGAGATTCAGCCCAGAATCAAGCCAGACACCAAGCCATCGTGTTGCCTCCAGATTGAAGGGCACACAGTGGCTGTCTACTTCCACTTGTGCTCGTTGAATCTGGTCTTTTAGTTCCCAGCCCCGTTTACGAGTGAGTAGGACTGCTTCTGTTTTCCCTGCATCAAACTGGACCACATTATCATGCCCCCATTCAATGGCCACCTTGGCTGCTTTTTGCAGTTTGTCACAGGCTTCTTTGACAGAGTGTCCTGAGGCAAGCAGACCTATGCCATCTGCAAATGAGAGACATTGGATACCATTCACTCTCCTCTCAATTGCATCAAATACACCGCTGAGGTAGATAATGAAAAGAATTGGCGACACTGGCGAGCCCTGTGGCACTCCTGAGTTAATTGGGTGTGCTGGGCACTGTGTGTTGTCGATCTGTAGCTGTACCCATCTGTCGGTCAAGAAGGACTGTACCCATCGGATCAGATCCCCATCTAGGTTGAATTCGATCAGTCGGGCTATCAGTCGGCTTGGGTTCACATGGTTGAATGCTCCCTTTACATCAAGGAATAGTGCACCCACAAGTTGCTGGAGTTTCCAGGCTTCATGGGTATTCTGTATCAAACATGCCACCGCGTCAATTGCACTCCGTTGCTTGCGACTTCCCATCTGTCCTGGGTGTAGGACCCCCATAGTCTCACAGTGGCGGGCAATTGCATCTGCCGCTATCTTCTTGACTACCTTCCCTAGGCAGTTCAGTAAGCTAATCACCCGGTAGGCCTTCACAGCTGTGTAGTCTGGCTTATTGGGTTTCCTTAACAGAATACCCTTTGCTACCTTCCATACTGGTGGATGTAGACCCAACCGGAAGCATTGTCGGGCCAGAGCAACAATCCTGGGGCTGTCCCATTCCCATAAGAGCCGGAGAGCCCGGAAGTTTAGTCGGTCAATTCCTGGGGCTTTCTGAACTGCCTGGTGAAACAAAGCACATTTAACTATTTCTTCATCCACCTGGCCATGCCAGGACCCTTGCGGGATCTCAATTTCCTGGGTATCCCCTGGTGCCTGGGGGAAGGCTGTCTCACGAATCAGGGTCTCCTTCTCGTCGATGGAGCTGGCAAGTTGACCCTGGGGCCCATGTAGCGTTGGGGTCGTTGCCATAGTCCTGGGCTTGGTGTAGTTCAGAGCCCACCAGCATCTAGCAGTATCCCCTAGGCCTGGCTGATCTGTTGCCCCTTCCAGGAAGGTTTCCCAGCAGGTGCGTTTCGCTCGTCGGATGGCTCGATAGTAGTTATTCCGGACCTCTCTCAATTCCGTTGTAGAGATCTCTTGACCCTGCCATGCCCGTCTTGCCTGACTGTAGGTCCTACGGGCCTCTTTAATCTCCATCCCCCACCAGCGCTTTGATATTGGAGTCACCCGTAGCTGTTTTGCATGTCGATCTAATACTGCTGTAAGGGCCTCCTGGATCCATATGGCTTCCCCAGCTAGGTCTTCTGATGAGCAAGAGTTCCCCAAACAGGGTCTAGATTCTGTTCTCACTTGCCAATCCCCCTTGGCTTCCTCCAGGGCTTGTGGGTTGGCTTGAAGCGTCTGGATCTGCCACCCTGTTATGTCCTGTGAGGGCATTGTGGGTATTCGCTCCAGAGAGGTCCATTCCATGGCTATCAGTTCATGATCTGAACCAGTTGGGTGTTCTTGGTCAATCACCCACGTTTCCAGAGGCCCCATACTAACTGTGGTTAGAGCCAAGTCGATAATTGAGATCCCTGGAGTTCTTTTCGGTCGAGTGGAAACTCCTAGCTCATTGTTGATGTAGAGACCTGCTTCGTCTATCAAGTTCTCTAGCGGTCTGGCGTTCACACGGGCTCTTGCTAGAGGGTTCCATAGTGGGCTATGGGCGTTGAAATCTCCCACAAGCAGGCATCTTCCCTCAAGGACTTGGTCCCATTGCACATCCTCTAGTGCTCTTCTCTGTCTCTCATTCCCCCCATGCCAACAATGGCTGATTCCTAACCAATTGTCATAGCAGTTGATTATCCTGGTTCTTCGTGCTTTTTCTCAGGCCCGATTTAACTCCCATACATCCATTACCATGAGGTATGGGTGATCAAGGAGATCTGTTCAGGCCTCCACAATCATTTCATTCAATATGTCCCGCCGGATTGCTACTGCCACTCGCCGGTCTTGAAGAGATCCTGCTTCTGGCCAATATATCTGATATCCTCCATGTCGGAACTCCATATCAATATATGGTTCCTGTAGGCATGCTAGTCCCACCCCTAGCTCCAGTCCTGCCTCCAAAGCTGCAACAGTGACTGCATAAGTCTTGCAGCAATTATGTTGGAGTAGTCGCATTAGTGGGCCATTGACTGCCCTGGGGTGTCAGTGCCCCTCATCTCAGTGTCCTCTTGGCCTGTTGTCAAGCTAGGCCCCAGATATCGCTGGGTCTGGGGGCTGTTAGGAGCTGAGCTGCTCCGTGGTCGTGATTGGTGCTGGTCTCGGTTGACCACACTGAAAGTGAATCCTGGTGAGCTCAGAATAGCTGGTGTTACAGAACCCAACGTATCAGCCTCACGTGATGGTATGGGGTCAAGACAGAATCATTGGATATCAGTTCATGAGAGAATGGCGCAGGAAGGGGATAATCAGCGACCATATCACGTGACTGTATACCGTCCTGACTACTTGGAAAAGTATACCGCTGAGTATATGAAGTACGACGCGCTGATTGGCTATACTCTGGATATACCTCTTGAAGGTAGAAGGATGGTATATGGAGGAAAGATATATAAGGACGTTCATTCATGTACTTAGCTTAGCTCTTCGCGATCAATTCAAGTCTTACAGCATTGGTTACTTTCTAGTTACTGACTCGTCCGCACTAAACCAACAACCCAGTATACGTACTCGGTTGGCCTTGTTTCTCTATTCGTTACCTTTATCGTTTCTACTTGTTGACTATCTTACGGAGCCTGGAGGGGGCGATATACCCATCAACGCATACGATATACCGAACCGGACCCGGAGGGGCATTGAGCATACGATTACTTGGAGACACTTAAGGTAAGTGTCCAGTCTCGAAATACAACTAACTAGAACCCTAGGTACGATACGAGAGAAGCCAGGTTGTGACAGCTGGTTCCACACTGGTCATTTGCTGAGGTCTCTCAGCCAGTTGGGATATGTCCTTAGACTCCACAATTCTCTTTCTTAGTTCCTTCCTCACTGCTCGCTTGGCTGGGCAATTCCCTACTGTTGCGGGGTGTGGGCCTCCACAGGTGCCACATTTGGCCGGGATGTGTTTACAGGCGGTTCCTGGTTTGGCTGGGCAGTCTACCACCCGGCAGACATGTTCAGTGCCCTCATGGGGCCCCGCGCATATAAAGCAGCACGGTGGGTGGTCACCACAGGCCTTGAAGCTTCAGTGGCCTAGCTGGCAGCACCTGGGGCAGACTGTATCCACTCCTGTTTCCCAGTATTGCTCCGTCTTATATCGGGACCCCCCAAAGCGAATGCTGTTGATAAGAAGCCTTCGAGCCTCTAGTGAGCCAACTGTAATAACAATAGTTGAGCACTTTTGGTTGCTGGTGTGTAGCTCTTTTGAGCTCCGGAGCCATGTTGGGTTCCTCTTCAGCTGGTATTCAGTCCCCAGCTCAATCTCTTCACGGGCCAGAGCCAGGCCACAGGTGAGATAACGTTTAATTGGGACCCCATGGACCTTGACACGGTACCATTGCTCAGGTAGCTCGACCGATATCACTGCTGGATCCGCCTGCCAAGCTGCAGTGACCAATAGGTCTTTATAGTCAGGTAGGAGCATAGAGCCTAGGGTACCTTTCTCCAAAAGGATTGTGATCACTCCAGTGTTGGTATATCCTGCGTCCACTACCCGGATGAATGCTGGGAAGTGTGCCTTTGCTACTGCTCGGTTGATGGCCAGAATGATATCCTCTCTCTCTGATCTTGGGGCAGCCTTGCCTCCCTCCCGGCGAAATAGGAATCTCCGTGCCTCTTTGGGGGTGTCTTTGGCTGGCTTAAGCTTGATTGGATCAGGCTGGCTAACTGCAGCAACTGCTTGGATTTGCCGGTTCTTCTGCTTCTTTTTGGTGACCTCCTGCCATTCCTGCCCTCCAGGTCTAGTGGAAAGCAGCGTAGCTAGGTCTGCAAATGTGGGTTGTTGCCTTGACTTTTGGCTTGTTGCTTCCCTTATCTTGGGGACCTTGCTGCTATTGTGTTGGTTCATTTGGCTTGATTGGGCATTGGTTGTTGTTGGTGTGTCTTGCTTCATTGGTTTGATTCGTTGGATAGTGTTCTGGGCTTCTGTGAGCTCTGTGCGAAGCTTGCTAACTTCCAGTTCCAGCTTTGTGACCCGCTCTAGATAGAGTCCTTCATGAACCTGCTGTTCTGCTCTCCAGTTGGACAGCTCCTCTGCTAGGTGTGCCTGTACCTGTTCCTGGACCATTTGAAACATTTCTTGTTGGTTCTGGGCTGCTTCCAAAGCACCCACCAACACCTGGGCGTGTTTGCTCACATCTAGTAAAGAGGTTTGATGCTTTGGCCTTCCAATCAATGTCTTTTGTAGACTCTTTCATTGCCTGATTCCGCTTCTGGCCTCACTGGCCCAGCTGGGGGCCCGGCTGGGGGCCCTGCTGGATCCTCTGGTTTGCCAGTGTTCCTGGCCCTCATTTTCATCCATGCTTGCACTCTCCATGCTACCTTCATTGAATTCAGGTTGCATCATGTTTCCAGATCGCCAACGGATTGGCGTTGGGGTGACTGGCATATCTTCTGTTTCCGCGAACTGGGAGGCCACGTTGTCCACTCCGGGGGGTGACGCGTGCGATATACCACCACCACAGAGTTCCTGTGCCTCCATGGTGGTTTATAGGTGCCTAGAGGCCCCTATCGGTCAAATGACGCGTGAAAAAGACGTGTTTTCCTTGGGTGCTGATTTTGGTGTTCCCGCCGGGATTTCTCATCGAGGGTCCAAATTAATTATTGAAAAATGCCATAGTTATCGTATAAAGTCAATAGCTTCCTTTTGCAATATTTTATAGATGGTAAGTGAGAAAGAGAGATAGACTGTATGATAGCCGTAGCTACTGATATTGTAAAAAAAAAAATGTAATGGAAAAATGAAAGAGAATGGGACGATGATAGACTAATATTACTATGTAAACAGTTTCTGATTGCTTGCTGAGTACTTGCTAATCAGTTTGCTGCTGTTCCCCGATTTGAATCCGCTGCCTCATAAGTTCCAGCTCTAATTGCTCATTTTGAAGCTGTTTTAGGCGAACCTATTCTTCTTTCATTTTGACTTCTGCTTCCAGGCCTCGTGATTCTAATTCTTGCCGGCGTTGTTCAATTGTCAGTATGTTTGCTGAAGCTACTTGGCGAAGATTCCGTGATGAGGTTGTAGAACTAAGTAGTTGTTGACTAGCCAGTAACCGCTGGAAAAGCACTTAATTGTAAAAGAATACTTACTCATTATCAGCAACTTGAGAAGAGGAACTTCTTGAATTTTCATGCAATATTTCAAGATTTTGGCTGCAAGCTTGACTCTCTGATTTAGCTGTTGAAGATAATCGCTGACGTTTACGGCTTCTTCCTATATTTTTGATTGAGTTAAGTACTTGTAAGCTGCTTAAGAAGTACCTGTAGTAACTTACTTTCCCGACTCATATGTCGCAGATAGTTTGCCTCCATTGTAGAAGCTCGATATGAATGATGAATATTGAACTGCTGAAAATTATGATATTGAAGAATATCATCTTTGTCAAATTTTGCAGAACTAAGATAGTTAGTGTTGTATCAAGCAGTTGATGAGTGGCTGGTAAGTACATTATTATTATTATTATTATTGTTCATACACGCATTTGTCAGACTGGAGGTCATACACCCACATGTGGTCCAACCATGGTGGTCAGGTCTGGAATCCTATGTGGCGGAAACTCGGGAAGCAGCCCTAGCAGCTCATCAGAATGCCCTACACAGCGGCGCTGACATTGTTGCCTACACAGATGGCAGTTTAACAGAACAGAGAGTTGGAGCAGCGGTAGTTCCACCCCTGGGGCACCAGGCAGTTTGAATTGGCTCCCCAGCTACCCACACTGTATATGCAGCGGAATTGCAAGGCATAGAGATGGCTCTCACCCAAATATGCAACACATTTGGATTGATATCACAACATCCCCATCAGGCTTATGCAGCAATCATCTTTACAGAAAATCAGGCGGTAATTCAAGCATGTTCAGCCCCAGGAAGGTGCTCTGGTCAATATATCCTGAATAAAATCACACAGACCACATCTCAGCTACAGGAATGCGGCTGGAATATACAACTGTATTGGCTCCCTGGCCATGAAGGCATCTGTGGCAATGAGTGTGTTGATGCTCTTGCAAAAGAAGCTGCTAATTCTCTGGCACCCAATGGTTTGGAGGAGCTCACTCTCAAAGCTAGCATTCGAAGAACCCTCCGCATAGAAGCAGCAAATGCATGGAAGACTGAATGGGCTGCCTCCACCCATGGGAGCTCCCTCCGTCGTCTATGGAAAGAACCTTCAAAAGCACCAATGCAACTATACCAGGGCCTACGGAGAGCCGCCACATCAGTCCTCATTCAAATGCAAACAGGGAAGATTGCGCTGGCTAGTTATCTTGGTACCTTTAACGCTATGGAATCGACTGAATGCTCTTGTGTACGTGGCCTTCAAGATATACGCCACGTTCTCCCGCACTGTACAAACCAGGCAGGACCCCGGATGCGCCATATTACACAGGGATCAAGGCGGGAGCTGGATTACCGGGCCTACCTGACTCAGCCGGACTTGGTGCCGAAAGCAGTGCGATTCATGCTTGAGACGCCTCCTAGGCCAGTTTCAGACCCTACCAACCACATACCGAGTCACAACAACGGACTTGAGGCAACCGGCAGCATAGCGCAGCCGAGGTTACGCGCTTGCAGAAGTAGGGAAGGAAACGAGATAGTATCCAACAAGCCCATGGATCTTCGTGGCCATGGGAACAGCAGCATGAAAACCAGCAGCACTGGATATACAACGTGTGGAATAACATACCAGGATGTGTGTAGGAAAGCGACGATGTACATAGCGATAACCACTACGGCGGCTTACCCGGCTGCCCCGCAGGACCTGCCGCCACTCGGCCTATAGGGCTGACAGATGCGTGTATGAACAATAATAATAATAAATAATAATAATAATAATGAGAGGACCATCTGAAATGGTACACACTGCATGTATTAGTAAAAAAGCTATTATGTCTATGTCATATGCTATGCATATGAGAGCTTGAAAGTTATAATGACCTCGTGGATGGAGTGGCAGTTCTGAAATCAACCATTCAATCACGTCACATGAAATAGGTAGGGCTGAACCATGGAGCATTAGACAAGCATAGAATGAGTAGATGGTATTTCTTTTCATTTCTTTATTTTTTCTCTTCCTCTCACCAAGTTATCACACAGTACTCGAATGCCAACAGATATCTCTTTTCTATTGCTCGAGTCTTTCACAACCAGAAAGTTCCATGTTGATACCACTATAAAGCCATGGACTGATTACAGAAGATCCTGCAAGACAACACAAGGAAGCGCGACATTGACCAGACCACCCTCCTGTTGTTGTTAGCGCTTTTCATAGCTGGAATACGAGGGAGGCATACGGCTTTGGCGTTGGAATCATCACAGCAAGCAATGTTTTGCTTGCACTGGTCACTAAGAATATCATCGAGACCGAGAAGAGCTACAAAGTTAACACTCACGTCCGCATATTCAAAGCACGAACTCACCCGTAACACTCAGCTCATTGCACTGGTCAAAAACACCAAGTCCCTCACTGCCCTTACCACCAAGAAGGCCGTTTAGGATACCACCAGATAGCAAACCCTTGTTCTGATTATAACTGTCTCCAGACTCAATCTTCTTGTTGCAGCAGGAAACCTTGGCCTGGCTGCCACACTTGTTCTGGGCTTGTTTGAGGGTCACCTGGCCAGCATCCTTCGGGCAAGACTCGCCGGGAGTGCTGGGAACGGCGAGAGCCGTGGCCAAGAAGGTAGTGATAGCAAGGAACTTCATATTGAATCGATCGAGATTATGAAATAGAGTATCCAGAAAATTGTAGAATGAAGCAAAGAGAGAAAGAAGAGTGTTGAAGATGTCTGATGAAGAAATTAAATGAACGGATCGAAGCCTCCTTTTATACCTCGACTGGGAGCATCAATTAAGGTCTCCATGACAGTGACCTGTAGATAGCGGTACTTTTGAAAAAAAAAAAAGTGATGCTGAGCTGTCCACAAATTCTTTGTTCTTCAAGGTTGATGCAATGATGTGGACCAACAACTCCGTGATCTCGGAGTGTCTGCAGGTTCGATTCAATATCACATTCCCAGGGAAACATAAGTTGCCAATAGTTAACAAATCCGCCTATAGATGGAGCAAAGAAAAAGTTCGGAAAAAAACATGATTGATTGCATTTGTGATCAAGTTCATCACTTCGGGAGCTGTTGTTGAATCCTATCAGCAAAAATGGAATGAATCGGGTAAATATGCAGGAGCATGGCTTCGCTTTCTCTCGAAATTGGATTTTATTTTAGGATGTGAATGTGTTCATTTTGGATTTACATTGGCAGCAGTACGATTCATTATACTGTCAAGGGATAAGATTGGTCCTGGAATTTTTTTTCCAATAGGGGAAATATCGTTTCTTCGTTGAATGGGTATCCTTCAGAGCTCGCAAGACCATCCAGGACGATCGATCTATTGTCTACGGCTACCTAATTTGTCTTGATTAGGTATATCAGTCACGAAATCCGATTCGAGCAGAGAAAAAGAAAGAAAAACAAGATTCTCTAATTATAGATTTCCCTCACATACTACAATATGCCGCAATTCATACCCCATTCCATTACTCTAGCAAAACTTGTCCGCATTTCATCTGTCCTCCAAGTGCCATATGTTACTACTGCTGTGAAGCAACCGCTTCACTTTGTCTCCTCAGCATGTCGGACAACGACCGATGCTAGATCCGATCGTTCCGTAGCCATCTCCACATCTAGGTTGGCGAGACCCGAGTTTGCTGCAGGTTGCTGTCTAGGGATATACGTAATAGTTGGACCAGCATGAGAAAGGCAATACGAACGAAATTTCTCGCAATACAATGGGACATAGTCTTCGCTGAGTATATTGCCACTGGACTGCTCTGCAGGCAATCAGAGCCTCCTTCTGAGAGTCCCCAGTGACTGTGAGTGACTGCAAAAAGGTGAGTAAACATAAACATGAACATCTACAAGTTATGAAAAGTTATGGCAGTTGATTCTCTGACAGAGCTTCAGCATTATGGGCACACATTCCATTGCATGCCAAGGCTGGTTGGAAGCCCTGTGTGGCAATGTTATTTATGAGAAAAGCAGCTTATGCTACTAATAATGAATATGAAGATCCAATATATGGATCTCTCCAAAAATAACATTACTGATCTTACTCTATCAGGAAATTGTGAGCATCCATCGCGAACCCAGAATGTCATTCGGAGATCGGATGATATCCACTGACAGTGAAAATGGACAAGCTGGACTACAAAGGTACTTTTGCAATTGCCCACTCTCTTATGTGGCAATTCAGCTGGCGCATCTAGACCGTACAGCTACGCACTAAGATGGGCGGATGGCTCTCCGTCCTATGAGATGGAAGGGTCGACACGAAGTATTCCAGGCCCTCATGGGTAACTGGATGACATTGCTTGATTTGTAATAGCTGTGGCGGCTGTGAACTGTGGGTACAGTAACCATGCAGCGTGAAAATTGCAATATACCAGGTGCATGAAATGACAGACATAATTGATGACCCTGATGACCATGAGTACCATTATCAAGGACTCACTCTTGAGTGACGGACTCAGGATCTTCCAAGCAACTGCCTTATTAGAAGTGGCGAGAATACGAAGCATGAGAAAGAAAGGGAGAAGAAGATCTTGACATGTTGATATCTTACCCATGGCAAGACACATCATAGTCCCAGGATCTCTCCATGTTCAATGGTTTTCATGTGCTCCATGGCATCCTCAAATAACATAGCATAATTATTAACGCAAACCAAAAGCGAGCAGGCTAATTTCTATCGCCAGATTTTTTTTTTTAACCAGTAGCAGCCCGATGTCCAGGATGATAAGGCGCGCCAAAGTCAACCGCCCACACTGATACAGCAGGAAGGTGAATCTGGCATATGTAAAATGCAAAGACCTTCTTTCTTATCCGATTACCTTCTCTCAGCAACCCGATGCCTGTACAGAGACTTAGTTTGTTGTTGAACCAGAATCAGTAGCATTGACTTTGGACTCGCAATGGGTCACAGAATAGGAATTCCCTGCAAGAAGAGAGGACTATGGATCCCGTAACAATGCAATGATAAAAGGTGACAACTAATGGGGAGAAAAGTAGGAAATGTGATGTTTGTATCATGTCTGTAACCTAGTCCGCAAGCGAGCTGCGCACCTCCCAACCGAAGCCAGAAATAGGAGTCTTTATCGCCATAAAATTGTATATCTACTGAGTTTCCACGCGCCATCGTGGGTCAGAAGTACTATTTCGCGAGTATATACTACTGGCTAGCCCCAGATCGGTCGATCCACTTACCTCGTCTAGTTTTCTATTGTAAGATTGATCTGCATTGACAGCCACCGAATTTTAACCTTCAAGGAAACTTACCTGTCGCCACCTACAGAAAAGTACATGTGGAGATGGCTTAGTGACGAAATATGTCTAAGGACTTTGTGTCTATGGTCAGAATGAGATAAGAAATATCTTGACCCTGTACAAATACTACAGAGCAAATATCTCCACTCAACGATTGTACAAATTTCAGCCAATTTATACGGCAATACTGACTGACACATACAGAGTACGCACTTCAATTATATCATTGCTAGAATATAATGTATAGATCACTTTGCAAAAGCCTTTTTAATTCTAGCATAGACATTATCACCTCTTCGCTGCAGTATAGACAATGTACGCCAAATGATGCACCAATTGGATTATTTATGCGGGTACTTCTCCCCTGTGTTTTATACACACTGTTGGTGATGCACAATCCAAAGTTATGCTCTCACTAAATGAAGGGATATCCAGCGCCCGTACTCTGTACGAGTGAGGACCCTGTCTCTGGTAATTTTAGGGTGTATTTTCAGATATCTTTCATGACCTGATGCACGAATCTCTCGGGCTTGATTGGGTCTAGTGGAATTTCCCAATCGAATTAGCGGCTGGCGATTGGGAGAGGGGGGACCCATTTTTAGGACCAATATACACATATCTATGAGATCTGCGGCGAGATCTTTGTACCTGAGCTTGAAATGAAATCTAGAAAATGCGGTTTATGTGATTGTAGAGCGTCTGCTAACTTTGAATATTAATCCTGGTAACAAAGCCGTGACATCGGTCATTTCTTCTAGGTAAGCAAATTCTTGAAATTTGTGGTCGAATAATGAAATAACAAACCTTGTGTCGGATGCTGGCCTGTAGTAAAGAAGTAGTATCATCAGATCAACAGCTATTTTGTAGGTGTCCTAGAGAAGGCACACTTCACACAGCCCTGAGAAGCGCTCCCTCAAAGGTATAACTCTGGCCGTCACTTCCCCGACATTGTGCCAGTAGATGGACTCGGACATATTTTGAAGAGAGTTATTCATATAGCCAAACTGGATATTCATTTTCACAAGTCAAATATACGGAAAGTTTTACCGGGGGGCACTAGATACTATGATCATCACGGATCTTGGGATCAGCCTTTTGCATTGACAAGCCATGTATTAATTCAATCAAGGTGAGTCTGACAGCGCTTGTCCTCTGTTGGCTCAAGGGGAATATCAACAGAATAGGACCCATAGTATTGAGGAATAGCAAAGCCTTCGAAGTCTGAAAGGGCCGCATAGGCTGCTTTCTCGTACGTATCGCCTTTATCAGCGGCCAGGAATGGGTTGATATAAAAATGATTATCAATGTACATAGGACCGTACAGCTTAGCCACCACACGCTGACCCTGTGACAGGACTTTGACCCATGGACTGGCTGTAAGAACCTCAACCGAAACAACCTGAGCATGATGACAATTACCAATGGTATAGGTTCATAGATTTGCAATTCAAGGCTGGATGAATTATATAATCCAGACAGTGGAGGGTATTGAAGGCATCCTTGGGGGGGGGGGGGGCATTGTAGGAAGAAAGACAGGGTACAAGGTTACCACTAGGCCATGTGCCAGACCTATGTTTCTACCGATATGGGATATGGACGAGTTGGAGAAGAGGTCTTGCGCCTGGCTCTATCGCCCGCACTACCAGAATAGACGGACTTTTGGACCCCAATATGTCTGTGAAGTCTATAGACCAGCAGACGGGGTGTACGAAGAAGTATGCAAAAGGCAGAACGATAGATGGAAGATGATAGATTGAGTAGGGAACTAGAATATAGGAGGGCGACATGGCTGTAACTAGAGCTCATTGCATAAAAAAAGCATTTATCTAGAACGTTCCGTATAGTTGCAAGAAGAGCAGGCATTTTGTCTGAGTACAAACGGCGCCTCAACATGGTAATCTTAGCCATCCCAGAAACACGCGCCATGATTGGAAAGGTTCAATACCGTTTCATGAAATCTTTCCTGAAAGCTGATCTAATTGCCTTCCTAATTGCATGTCTTTCACAACGCTGGTTCCTGGCAAAGGAGTCGCCGTTTCCAGAAAGTAATCTGACTATCGTATTGTCATTCTTATACGTACAATCGGTTCCAGTCCGGACTGGAACATTTAAAACTAATATAGATAAATAGAAACACATATCCACTTCAATACATAGACCTCATGTATTGCACGGTACACCGTCACATAGATATCTCACATTAAGTGCACTTAGAAAGCCATAACCATAGCAGCAATAGCCAGAGCACCAACAGGACCACTCATCTTGTTAACGGAAGCAGCACCAGTGAACTGAGGCGCAATGCTGCTCGAAGCGGCAACGCTGCTGCTAGCAGACGAAGTAGCAGGAGCCTTAAACAGCGAAGACGAAGTAGGCTTAACAGCCCGCGAAGAAACAGGTGCCGTGCTCGAGGAAGTCTCAGCAGGAGTAGGAGCAGTGCTCACAGGCGCCTTGGCAACCTTGTTAGCAGAGTTCGACTTGGCGACATCCTGGAAGTCCTCGACACCCTTCTGAATAGCATCCGAGATACCAGAGGCAAGGGAGTGCGCGATATCATGCAGGTTGTCAGGGACCTTGGAGACGATCGCGTCGGAAAGCTTGAGAGCAGCGGCCTTCTGCTTCTGCAGATCGTTGTAGGTCAGCGAGCCCTTGCCCGCGGCGACGATCTGCTGCTTCTTGCCGTTGAGATCGGAGATGGTGGACTGGATCTTGTCCTTGAGGTCGGAGACGGGCTGCTGGAGGCCCAGGGCGTCCATGCTGCTCAACTCATCGCCGCCGTTGACCTTGGTGGTGCCGGCGTTGATGGTGTCGACGAGGGAGTCCGAGGCGGACTCGACGGGCTGCGTGTCGCCGCCGTTGTAGTTGTTGATGGCGGTGTGCAGGGTGCCGACCTTGTCGCTGATGCCGGACAGGACGCCGGTGATGGAGGCGAGGTCGCGCTCGACGCGGGTTGGGCTGCGGGCCTCAAGGGTGGGGGTGGCCAGGACGTTGGCCGAAAGGGCCAGGGTGGTTAGGAGGGAGGGAGAGAACTTCATTTTGATGAGTTTCGTTGAACGAGAGAAGAGTTAAGTTGAATAGATTGAAGTGGATTATGCTGATGTACAGTAACTCGACGAGAATACGGCACTATTTGTATACCGGCAGGACCCTGTCTTAAATGAAGTGCCAGAAATTCGCCATCTTCAAAATCGGGTGTTGCATCAAATTCCAGCCAGCATTTGGGCGATCCCCCAGACGCCCTGGCCAGACCAAAAACGAGAGCCTAGCTAAAATTGGCATCATCGCTTTATACTGAATGCTGCCGAATATTGAATAACCTGTTTTGCAGCCGTATGAAGCAATGGTGGTCACAGCTGGCCATGGAATTTCCCGATTCGGCAGCAGTGAAGCCAAAGAGACTCAATTTTGGGCATTTCTGGTATGCACCGTTTGGCTGCAAAATTGGCCAAATAGCGTTTGCGTTTCATAAACAGACAGAGTTTACTCTGAAATAAGGCTGAGGCAATAAATCGGCCGTTCTTGTGCATCGTGCCCCTGGTGCCGTTAAAATGGCGAACTTAAGAGATTGAGCCGCTGAAGGACCGTCCAAGGAGCATTTTTGGGTTGCCCTATGGCAATTGTAATCCTTATGTGGACGTGATGAGTAGGAATTCTCCGTAGGAGGCGAATTGAGTCGTTGGCTCAATAATGCGCCGTCCGTATTTTGGGATGTTTCACCTTATTTGCCATTATGAGTAGTTATATAAACTAGGCATGACACCCCAGCGACTTTCTTAAGAGCTTTTCAACTGTTAGTTTCGTTCAATACAGTTGCTATTCTATATCATGTCCATACCATGTACTCCATACAACCCCGTACGATACTCCTGATTCAAGATCTAAGGTTATCTCTCGGATCTCCCGGACAGACGCATAACCTTTATTCCGGCATCCGCTAACTGAAGAATCTAAAATGAACACTTGGTGCAAAACACCCGAGGGCTCTTATTGTCATCGACATCTTTTCTTCACTTACGTAGACTGCTCTGGGGGATTTGAAACCCGGGATTCCCGAAGTGGATTCGATGGAGTCAAAATTTCCCTTTTGGGATGACGGAAATTCCGACGCCTTTTTTATATCTGTAGACCTCTCTTCCTTGACTGACCGCAACTACAGAGTACAATTGTCTTCGATCGCAACAAAATGCGCCCATTCTTCCTTTTGGCCGCCGCCGGCCTCGCCTCGTGCCTGTCTGTGGACGACCTCTACCTCGAAAACGCGCCCTCTTCTCCCCGCCCATACATAATCCCTCACTATGCCGATTCGCATTCTGTCTATGTCGGCAGCCAGGTCTACCGCTTCGCCGTGACCGGTCCGTCGTCCGACTATGCATTCACGCTGATGAGCACGAATGCTCCCGCTAGCGGGTCGCTGGGTGTACTCCCGCACATCCACCAGGCGCATTATGAGAACTTCTTCAACTTCAAGGGGCGGTTCCAGCTGTGGGCGCAGAAGGGTGATGCCGAGCAGCAGGGGAGGCTGTTGACGCAGGGTGACTATGGCTCGGTGCCGAGGAATACCACGCATACGTTCCAGATTCTGGACCCGGATACGGAGATGGTTGGCGTCGTTGTGCCGGGTGGATTTGAGTACAACTCCCATTTCCCATCATTATAGAATGCGCAAAATAGCTAACGAGGATAGGGATCTTTTCTACACCCTCGGCCAGAATTTCACCTCCTCCACAAACACCCCCTACACCCCCGCTGCCGTCAACGAGTCCTCCCCCAACGCCAACGTCATCTCCAGCCTCCAGCAATTCGACGTCTACGCGAAACTCGACTTCAATCCCCGCCGCGATTTCACCAATGGCTCCGCCCCGTCCAGCAACTGGCACGAACAGTCTAACTCCCTCGGCACCCCGGGTAAACCGTACTTCATCGCCAACAACTACGGCCCCAAGTACCTCAACGCTCAGCACGGGGCGTACCAGATCGTGCAGCCGCTGGTCTCGCCATCGCAGTCACAGGATGTGAACTTTACCATGTCGACTATTCTGATTAACCGCCCGCGCAACGGCGCAAGTGGTGCGACTGTGCCTACGTGGGAGGGTCCTGGGGCCGCGGCGTTTGAGGTGCTGGAGGGCTCGTTGAAGATTCAGATTGGGGAATATCCTGTTGCGACGTTGAGTTCGGGGGATGTCGCGTTTATTCCGAAGAAGACGGAGTATAAATATTGGACTGAGGGGGCTGTTGCTAAGGTGTTGTATGTGAGTAGTGGGAAGGAAGGTGTTGACCAGCGGTTGATTCAGGAGGGCAAGAAATGGGAGTATATTGCTTTCCCGAGGTATTAAACATGTCAGTATAGTGTATAGTTAGCATATCTGCTTTGTAGGATAGAAGTTGATTCACATGTATAAAATAACTATACGGAGAATTTAAATAGCTCCTTCCTAATCTAGTAACATAAACGAGCCTTACGTTGTACGCATGTGACCTCATCTTCACTCCTTGCTCAAGCCTGTCTGTCCTCTTTCGTCTCTCCTCTCTCTCTCTCTCTCTCTTCCCCCTAGAGAATACTCACACCAACAAGCAAAATGCTCGCCCTCGAACCCGTCACAGAAGCCGACCTCCCCGCCATTACAGACCTGTGGTACTCCGCCTTCGGCCCGTCAGGCTTCCTCGAACTCATCCCCGACACCCCCAACATCCGCGAATGGTGGAACTCAGCCAATGGACACGACTTGCTCCACAAACCCACCGCCTATTACTGGAAAGTGGTCGACGCCGCGCACCCGTCGAAACCGCTCGTCGCATACGCAAAATGGGATCTGGAGAGCGCCGAGGAGCGCGGGGATCGGTTCCCGCCGTGGCATGCGGAGATGAATAAGAAGGGATGTGATGATTTGTTTGGAAAGTTGGAGAAGCAGAGGAGTTTGTTGTTGGGTGGGACCAAGAATTATTGTATGTCCCTTGGCATGATTTGGGAGTTGAAGTAGAATGGATGGACGGATACTTACTAAGTAGATTTGGACATGCTCTGCACGAACCCCAGTTACCGTGGTCGAGGCGCGGGATCGATGCTTGTGGCTTGGGGTTGTGAACAGGCGGATAAGGATCGCGTCGCGGCGTATGTGGATGCGAGTCGTGATGGACGCCCGTTGTATGCGCGGCATGGGTTTGAGGATCGGACCATTGATGAGCACAGGGCCGAGGGAATCACTTGTATGGTGAGGGAGCCAAGGTCGTGATATCGATATCGCCTGGACATGGTTTTCTCTAAACATGCGGTTGCATATTTTTAGCAGACATGGGATCATGAAGTCAGATGCATTGGGATGATAAATAGCATATTCATGGAGCAGTGTGATAATGCGGGCATTTCATGAACAGCACTGGGGTGCGTTAGCGTCAGTGTACAGCTACTAACCGGAACACGATCCGAGATGAGGTTGAACGACTCGGCCGATGACCAAAATACTGTACGGAGTACCTAGGGCCCTCCATCCAGCAGGCACAAGTAAAAATAAACGAATGCAACAGCAACACAACAGCACAACACATCAACTTAACCGCCGCCAAGGTGTGATAGCACCAGGATACATTATTTCCACCGCCAAGAGACTGGGATGACAAGGATAAACTACGCCCAGGTAAGGACTGGCGGTATTAGCGACCTACGCTCCGTCTGCGAGGATCAGAAACGGTGCCTCTTTGGAATCCGCGCGGATCCAATGACATCCAAGAGTTAGAAATAACGCGCGACGTGGTGCATAGACTAGCGATAGCAGGACTCCAACGAAGCAGGGAACGTTGTATGTGCGTACCACCCATGTAGGACGGAATGGAATGCCACTATTTTTGTACGGAGGACGGCCGTCACACCAATGGACTATCGCCTGGGCTCCGAATTGGCGAGCGGAGAAAATCAAAATAGGGAATAGGAAGGCGACCAAGTTCACCGAAATTATCCCATCGCATCGTCGGTTTCCGAGGTCCGGGCGTATGTACTTGTGCTCTGTATTCTGAATGCTGTCGTGGATAGAGAATCGAGAATCCCTTCATAACAGCGAAACTGCATCAGCCTCAGATTGCACATCATGATTCCATTCTGTTCCAGAAAGAGTATATCTATGTACTCTGTAAAGCGCAAGGCAGGCTGTTTCACACGGCTCCGTATTGCCACACGGGACTCGCAACAATGGTGATACCGGCACTTGCCAAGACCCTCGGAGCGAAGCAATCAATGCGAAAAGCCTGCGGACGATCTGTCGCAAGGTCCCTTTAGCCTACCAGCATTAGCCCAGTTAGTCCGTGGTATCCCCGGGCCAAAAGGCGTGGCTCTAATTACCAAGCAATCACGGCCTCGACCCGATGCCGAGTGTCTATTTTAGCAGGCTTATTCAATCAGAATCGCCAAGCCCAGTTCCACCGGGCATCATCACATCTCACCATTTTGACTCTCCGGATTGACCATCTGAGTAAAGTAGCATTTCGATGCGACGAAGGACAAGAACGTGGGAGCCGGGTTTGTGCTCAATGGACAAATCGCACTTCGATATCTGGCAAGAGATTGTCCCGTATTGATAATGCATTGTGCCTGGCTCGTTTGCTACCCTCCTCCATCCTGGTCTGGTCCTGCCATGCAAACAAATTAGAGCCCTGCCCACTTAACTGACCAGTAGTTAGTTTAGGTCCGGTTTGATCCAACCAAGAAAAAAAAAGATGATCGCATTGTCTCCACCTGGACCGGTGGTGACTACTCGGACTATGCCAGCGTAAAATGGGGTGTTCGTTCAGTGAAAACAATGTTCGCTTTCTAGGCCCTTCTGCTCGAATAATCAATGCAATCAAACAAGCTCGGCCGACTGTTCTTTCTCGATAATCCGTATTGCATGGTCCCGTAATGCATTCCACATGGTTGGTCAATTGGCCCGGTCTGGTTTGTTTCCTGTGCCTGGTCTTTGCTTTTTGTTTTTCCTCCCTCTCTCCACGGCATGGCTGCATATAATATTCTCCTCTCCCCCTGGTCGATCGACCTGTATAAATCGTCCGCGGTATCCCACTTCTTCGCGTAGAAGAATCCAGGAAAGGAAAGAGGATCTCTTGGCTCTTTTGGGAAGAAGTATAAATACTTCGTTCTTTCTTTTGTTTCTCTTTTCCACTATTCCACAGCTCGACACATAGTTAAAGGACACTCGACGAAATGCGCGCCCTTAGTCTCGCCGTCGTTAACGGCGCTATTGGCCTCGCCAATGCTGCCTGTCCTTACATGACCGGCGAGCTCAACGCCCGCGATACCTCCAGCAACGATGCCGCCGCTGCCACCGAGGAGTTCTTGTCGCAGTACTACCTCAACGACAACAACACCTATATGACGACTGATGTCGGCGGACCCATCGAAGACCAGAACAGTCTGAGTGTTGGCGAGCGCGGTCCGACGCTGCTGGAGGACTTTATCTTCCGTCAGAAGATCCAGCGGTTTGATCATGAGCGGGTGAGTCCATGCCACTTTCCATCAAAATGTGTCCAGGTTTTAACAAGAGTAGGTCCCTGAACGTGCTGTCCATGCTCGTGGTGCCGGTGCCCATGGTACCTTCACCTCGTACGCCAACTGGGGCAACATCACCGCCGCCTCGTTCCTGGGCGCCGAGGGCAAGCAAACCCCTATGTTCGTGCGTTTCTCGACTGTCGCTGGTAGCCGGGGTAGTGCAGATCTTGCCCGTGATGTCCACGGTTTCGCGACTCGTTTCTACACCGACGAGGGCAACTTCGGTGCGTCCCTCTTCCATCCCCTTCTATATCAATGCTGACCCTCCACGCACATAGACCTGGTTGGAAACAACATCCCCGTCTTCTTCATCCAAGACGCCATCCTCTTCCCCGACCTGATCCACGCCGTCAAGCCCCGCGGTGACAACGAAATCCCCCAAGCCGCCACCGCCCACGACTCTGCCTGGGACTTCTTCTCGCAGCAGCCCAGCGCCCTGCATACACTCTTCTGGGCCATGGCCGGCCACGGTATCCCCCGTTCTTTCCGCCACGTCGACGGCTTCGGTGTGCACACCTTCCGTCTCGTCACTGACGACGGCGACACCAAGCTTGTCAAGTTCCACTGGAAGTCACTGCAGGGTCGCGCCAGTATGGTCTGGGAAGAGGCGCAGCAGGTCTCGGGCAAGAACCCGGACTTTATTCGCCAGGATCTGTTTGAGTCGATCGAGAACGGTTACTATCCTGAGTGGGAGCTGGGTGCGCAGATCATGGATGAGGATGATCAGTTGCGGTTTGGCTTTGATCTGTTGGATCCTACCAAGATCGTTCCTGAGGAGCTCGTTCCCGTCACGCCTCTGGGTAAGATGCAGCTCAACCGCAACCCGCGCAACTACTTTGCCGAGACCGAGCAGGCCATGGTAAGTCCTCCTTGCCCTCACTACAATCGAAATGCAGTACTGATATAAGCCCAGTTTCAACCCGGCCACATCGTCCGCGGCATCGACTTCACCGACGACCCCCTCCTCCAAGGCCGCCTCTTTTCCTACCTCGACACCCAACTCAACCGTCACGGCGGCCCGAACTTCGAACAACTCCCCATCAACCAGCCCCGCGTCCCCTTCCACAACAACAACCGCGACGGTGCAGCCCAGATGTTCATCCCCCTAAACCGCGATGCCTACACGCCCGGCCCCCACACCACCAACCAAGGCGCCCCCAAACAAGCCAACCAAACCGTCGGCAAGGGCTTCTTCACAGCGCCCAACCGCAAACCCGGCGGCACCCTCCAGCGCACCGTCTCCTCGACCTTCAGCGACAACTGGTCGCAGCCGCGCCTCTTCTACAACTCACTCGATCCCGTCGAGCAGCAATTCATCGTCGACGCGATGCGCTTCGAGAACTCGAATGTCAAGTCCGAGGTCGTCCGCAACAACGTCATCATCCAGCTGAACCGTGTCTCCAACGACCTTGCCCGCCGCGTCGCCCGTGCCATCGGCATCGAAGAACCCTCTCCGGACCCTACCTTCTACCACAACAACAAGACGACCAACGTGGGTACCTTCGGCGGTAAGCTGCAGAAGCTCGAGGGTTTGAAGGTCGGCTACCTCGCGTCCGTGGACAATAAGGACTCTCTTACCGAAGCTGCCACGCTCAGCAAGAGTCTTTCCAAGAACGGTGTTGAAGTCGTCGTCGTCGCCGAGCGGTTGACCGACGGCGTCGACCAGACGTACTCCGGCTCCGACGCTATCCAGTTCGATGCGGTGGTTGTTGCCAACGGCGCGGAGAGTCTGTTCAGCTTCTCTAGTTTGACTGGCGGTGGTGCGAAGAACGCGACTGCTGGTGCTGCGAGCACGCTCTTCCCTGCTGGTCGGCCATTGGAGATTCTGATTGATGGGTTCCGGTTCGGTAAGCCTGTTGCTGCGCTTGGTAGTGCTGTTACTGCGCTGCGGGGCGCTGCTATTTCTCCGAGCAGGGAGGGTGTGTATGTGGCCAAGTCTGCTGGTGACATTGTCGATGAGATCAAGGAGGGTCTCCGCACCTTCAAATTCCTTGACAGATTTGCTGTTGACAACTAAGCTGTCCCAGCCATGGTTCACCCTTTTCAGGTGGAAAGATGATTGCAGGATGCCCTGCTTAATATCAGTCAATGACTTTCTGTTCGCTTCGGTTGTTGATATTGTACTGTACTATTTGCATCATGATAAGAATGGCCTGTATATGTATTCATTGAATGAGAACTATTCAAATCCAGTGATTTTATCAAGGCCAAGAGGAACAGGGCAGTTATAAACCAACGCTTTCGTATTCGTATACTAGACCCAAACAGGCTAGTCCATATATATACATGAAAGAATACACGAGTGTCACAGTGATAATACTATTCTACCCCATAAAAATAATCAACCCCGGCCGACCTGCCTCCGACGCCCCGCAAAACCCCCGCTTGACAAAGCAGCAGCATCCCTCATGCTGATTTTCCTCTTGCTTTTCCCGTCGGAAGGCACGGAAGCCTCGTTGTGAGCATCAGCAAGAATAGCCCATTCAGCCACCGTAGCGCCGACGCCATCCTCCGCATCAGGGGCCGCTTGGTTGCCGGAAATGAGCAGAGTAGCGTAGCGTGCCGCCGGGACGGGTCCGGACAGGTCGATGCTGGTGGTGTTGCTTTCGGGCAACATGACTTCATTCAGGTTAACTGTTTCCGGATCGTATGGCTTGGATTGCTTGATGTTGATCAGTGTGGTGACGACTTGGACGTCGCTGCTATCAAGAGCCGAGGTCGGATCTTCGATAGTCTTGTTGTGGAAGATCACGGTCGCATTGACCGGGGGCGACTGGTGCCAGTCAAAGTAGAAACCAGAAACCGCGGACTGGGCTACAGACTCGGCAAACGAGACAGTTACTGCGCTCAGGTTGGCAGAGGAAGGCTGCCACTTGGTAGAAGTGGCGCCATCAACGACGGAAATAGGGAATTGGCCTGGCTCAAATGCATCGTGTGACACAGCTGGGCGACATTGAACAAGGTTGCCAGCAACGGTGTTCTTGGATCCAATCTTTCGGTTAGGGACCGTCAAAGACCCTGTCACAGGCAGCTCGTAGACCGTGCTGTTAGAAAACGACCCAACGTGGACAGGAATAGTCTCGTCGGCAAAACGGGCTTCCGCTGTGTCAAGAACAGCAGCATCCGATGCGCGGCTGAGGGTCGTGTGGGTGTAGTTGGAGCTTGCCGAGATGGGCCATCCTCGCCAGTAAAAGGTCCGGTACGTGACATGAGGGAGTTGCGGCGGCAGGTTAGGATCGATATGGATAGCATTGTCAGGGCGCATCCGTAGACCCAGGTATCCAGACAGAACGACCTGGTTCGCACCACCATGTCCAGTCAGGAAGGGATAAGCCGGATGAGTACCACCGTTAATGGTGGGATCGTCGATCAGCTGCTCAGAGAGCTGATAGAACGGGGCCCGAACGTATGGCTCATAGGAATACTGCCCATACGTGTATCCAGCGCAACCGGAGGGCGAAACTTCATTGGCGACAACCGAGAATATAGCCCATGTCATGGCAGGACCATCGGGCGATTGCTTGTTGGCGTAGTAGTCCAAGTCATTCAACGCATTCTCAGTGGTGTAGTTGTCAGTGTAGCCCAACGGATACGTGTTGAGAACCACATCAGCCTGCTTGGCCACGGCGCTTCCATTCATCGTGTTGAATTCCAGAGTCACCCCGTTCTGCCGAAGCATTTGAACATTATCCGCCATCTCGGTCCAGGTTTCGTTAGGTTCGACGCCAAATTGCTCGCGGTAGGAGTTGACATAATTCAAAGTCTCAGCCATCAGCGGCAATGTGAAGCCACCAGCATCAACCATGTTGGCATACTCATCCGGATCAGTCATGTTCGTGATGGTCCAGGAAGACCCGTTCCGCTCCAACAGATTGGAATACAAAGTCGCAACAGAGTCGTAGATAGGAAAGTGCTTCTCACGAAAGTGTTTCGTATCGCCACTTGCAACCCATTCGTACATCATGGATAGACCAATTTCACCATTCAAGTGGTACTGGTAGTCCCAGCATGGCCCGGTGGCCGTACAATTACCGAATCTGCCACTAGTCCAAGGGTAAATGGCCGCAGAAGAGTCGAAGTAAGTCTGGTTCTTCGAACCGGCATATTTGGCGTTGACATTATCCATTGCCTGAGGATACTGCTTCACGCGGTAGTTTGTAATCCTCTGAGCAGCTTCGGGGTGCGAAAAGACAAGTCCGGGTTGCATCCACACGTCGGCGTCCCAGAAGATCTGACCAGCGTAGGAATCAGAAGTGAGACCACCAACTGGAATACTTTCCACGTTGATAGGAGCTCCAGAAGCAGCCTTGATGGCGTTCTTGCTGGCAGTGTTCTGCAGAAGATAATATGTGCTTGTCACCGCGACGATAGCCGAGTCGATAACGTGCTGATCAGAGGGCAAACGGCCAGTCTTCGGGTCGATAAAGTGGTCAACAGAGTTCTCTGGCATCACCTTGGCCCATTCGGAGACATGAGAAACCAGAGACTTGAGGTAGCCATCCGACAACGCCTTCGAGGTAGCCTGCTTGGCTGTCTGCTGAGGATTCTCGAATGCATCTGTCGAGGCGGCACCGACAAACTTAGTAACGCGCATTTTCTCATTCGCCTTGAACTGCACATCTACCGACTGAGCGATGGAAGACGCGTTGGCGCTGACATACGGCTTATCCGTGACAAGTTTGCGAGATGACAAGTCCACGCCAGCGGAGCCGGTGAGGTTCGTGTAGACATAGGCCGTGACATTTGAGATGCCCCAAGGACGCACAGCGGAGAAGATTGCACCATCATCCTCGCCTGATTCCACAAAGTCCGTACGGACAGCCGAGTAGCCATCAACCACGTTAACGACAGTCGCGTTGGAGTCGGCAGACGGGACGACTTCCATGTCGACCACGGCCTGGTTGACGTTCAACTTGTGGTTGAGCAGACGATACGTGATATCGAACGAACCCTTGCCTTCAGGGGTCCATTTGTATGACCATGACAGAACGCCAGCCTTGAAATCATAAGTAGAACGGAAGTCGGTGATGGTATTGCTGTCCACCGTGGAATCGAGATAAGTACCGTCGCCTAAGTCGAGGACGAGTCCACTCCAATGCGGGACGCCACTGACGACGCTGTCGCCTCCATATTGATACAACCAGGGGAAATTGGACTCGTCGAGGGATGGTTCAGAGTCAAGGAAGCCGGCGATGGTAGCAAAACTCTGTCGTCTGGAGAACAGAGGCCAGCCACTGACCACGTCGCCGCTGACTGGAAGATCAAGTTCAAAGAATGGACCGACGCTGGCAACGTTGATACCGAAATATCCGTTTGCGACGGAACCACGAGATTGGTAGTGACCTTGGTCCAGGACGGTGGTGGTAAGCAGCCAGTTATCTTCGTCCCACGTCACTCCGGGGAACTTTGTATGGTAGATGCTAGAAGCATTGGTATCGAGGTGTCTGGTGTTCCTTTCGATAGCGCGTGTAATACGCCCACTGCTACTGGCGCAATCGACAGGCGAAAGCTGCAGTAGCAGAGGCAGCAAGGTAGCCAGAATCTATCCCAATCAGTACGTTGCGAGCGATGCCATATGAATACCGAGACGTCTCACCTTGGACTGCATTGCTGCGATGCCACTTGGGCGAAACCGTACCAAACTCCTATGTCGAATTTGGCGAGACACAAAACACACGAAAGACGGACACTTTTTCTCGCGACAAAAACAAAACGTACCCCGGACGCTAAGACCCTTTATACCATGCGGGGAAAAAGCCTCAGCCGCCCCGGACTCTCGGGAGCCCTAAGCAACGGACCCCGATTTTCAGTAAACAATCCGAGGTGTGCCGTGGCATAATCGTCCCGACCAGCGTTCAACGCCGAAGGAATTCCCCACAGTAATTTGCAAGTAGCGATTCCTGTGCCGGGACAGGACCCTTGGCAGATGTAGGTTTGAACCGTCACTTGGCCGGGACGTCGGAGAGAGATTTAGTGGGGTTCTGGAGAAGCCTAAGCCCCGCAATAGTGCCGATGAACGGCCGTCAGTCGAGAAAATCGCCGGATGCGGTAAGCTGAAGAGAGCGATGCTCTGGGGGTCTGTTTGGAGGTCAGTGTTGATACTGTTGGACATTAGGCAGGAATACCTGTATGCGCTTAAGAATAATCCTGTTGACTGGATAGGGATAGAACTGATCCGGCCTAGTAATATAAACCTGTCTGTCTGGTGAGGATAATGTTGGTGAGTAGTAGGAGGAAAGAAATGGGAAGGTACGAGGTCACATGCTCCGCAGTAGTATACCAGTCTACTATACCAGTACAATGGTACTTTCTATTAAATACCTCGCGTTTCTTGGCTTGCGTAGTCCTCTACCTATGATATAGTATAGCTTGGCCGTTTAGGCAAGCCACACACAGTCTACAATGCCTGTATGCACGACTTCCCCAGTCTCGAAGCGACCCTTCTGTCGCTTTCTGCAGCGCTCGAGGCAGATGGTAGCGAATGCCGAACACGCCTGATGCGGCATGTAGAGGAACAGAAGAGGATCTATGCAAGAAACACGCTCATGAACTCAATCAACGGACAGCACGGTGTCCAGTGACGCAGTCATCCCACATCTTCCTCACTACTCTCCTCCTCCTCACCCACCCCAGCAGTCACCTGCGAACTAGCCCCATCACCGCTCTGCCGCTGCGTATTCGTGCTCCGTCTCTTACCCTGCAAATACCGATCCGTCGAGGTAATCGCCCTCTCCCCGACAAACTTATCCCCCGGCCAAGCAGCCTTGCAAACAGGACATTTCTCCGCCTGCTGCATGCGAAAGAAATTCCGAATACAGTAATCGTGCAGTCGGCCAGCGCAGTCACGGTTGGCGCATCGTTGGCCCTACCATATCCCATATTAGCACGTTTATCCCTCACCAGGTCACCAGGAGAGCCGTAAGCACTACTCACCACCGTGATAATATCCCTACACGCCGCACAAAACTTCACCTTCTCCGCCCTTCGCCCATCATCCGTCTCATCATTATACGTAGCAACCAACCATCCCCTCAACTCCATCAAGCCCCGCGGACTCAACCCATAGAACCCCTTCCGGCTCTTCTCCATCCACCCCTCCTCAACCAACTGCTGCATGACCGTCTCCGCCTGCGACATGGTCAACGACTGCACTGTCCCACCCTGAGTCCCCGTCCCCGTCCCCATCGACTCCCTCCGGCTGACGCCTGCATCCGCAGAAGACACCCGTGCCAGCTGCATCGCCTGCATGCCCGAGACAACCATCGCTTCTGAGATGCGGGTATTGTTGGTCTCGAACATGGCGTCGAGCAACCGCTTGACGAACGCGATTTCATCGGGTGAGTATGTAGTCGCGAGCTGGGTGAGCGGATCGCTGATCGTGTTCACGAGGGCGTAGACTCGTTCCGGGTGTATGTTTGTGTCATCGCCGTTTGTCTGGATCTGCCGCAGGGTGCTTCTGATTTCGAGGTCGAAGGGGGAGACGGCAGTGTTGGCGGCTGCGATGTAGGAGGAGAGGTCTTCTTCGGTGATGTCGGTGGGGGAGACAGGTTCGCGTTCTGTCTGGTTAGCAACTGTCTTATTAGATCTTGAGTGGTTGGAAGGTGAGTACCATGCGCTGAGAAAATGGCTGCTAAAATCGGTCTTGCTTCTTCAAAGGTCATGGATGAATGGGCCATGAAGGCTTGAAGGAATGCGCGATTGCTGTCATTGTAGTCAACGACGCCAATGTCGTTGGTCATTTTGTCTGTATTCTTAAAAAGTTGCGCAGGTTTGCGAAAGTGAGAATCATTACGAGTTGATCGCGTCCCGATATCGCGCCCCGCGATTGACACCTGAGGCATGATGCTATTAGGATGACTGTCCAACGCAGATTATTTGGCATATTTATGCTAATGAGCTTTTGGCTTCATTCGAAGCTATAAGTAAAAAGATAATGCTAGCACTGTACTCCGTAGAGTCATGGATTAAGCATCCAGCTTAACGCTGCGCCCAAGAATAAAGAATTCAAAATTCAAGCAAACTGAATATCACCCAACGCCACACATGATAACAATGAAGATCACAAAAGCCCTGGCACCTAATACCTCCGTCTCGTAGGCTCCGGACTCGGGCTACGGCTAACACTGCGCGCATCCCTACCCCGTTCCTTCAACCACTTCTTCGTCGAAAGACGCATCTCGCGATCCAGCTCGGCGCTAGGATCCTTGCGGTGAATGAAATTGCAGAACCCGCCTCGTACACACCCCTCGCCGCTATTTAACCGACAACACGCTTCGCGGAAATCTGTCACGGGCGATAACTCGCAGTATATCGGGCGCGCGGCGTACCAGCGCGAATTCAACGCGTCGCAGGCCGACTGGGCGTCTTCTTCGTATTTGAACCGTGCGTAGACGTTGCCGATGAGGTCTGACCTGTCAGCACCTGTCCAGAGGACATTTATATTCAAGAGGTTGGGTGGGCAACTTACGATCATTGTTATTCTCGCAAACAACCAGCTCCTCCAGCTCGCCGTACTTGCACATCTCGCACCACACGTCCTCGTAGAAAGCATCAAAGTGGTTCTGCAGCTGGCTGCTGTTCATCCTGTTCTTGGGATCGAAGGCGGGATTCTGGTACATGTTGGGCATCAGGATGGTCTGCGAGTAGGATGGCTTGACATGTTTCCGCGAGCACCGGTCACCGTGTCTGCAGGCGCCGATTTTGTAGTAAAAGGAGCAATTGACCTTGTCTTGCTCGGTACCGAAAATGGATGCGAGGTAGTTGGCCATGTTGCTGGATTCGAAAGATGGCGCGAGTTGGATAAGACGAGTGATGTGTGGAATGCGAAAAGAATGCAGCAGTAAAGAAATACTGTCTTGAAGGAGAGAACGGTGGGAGGTGCAAGCTTGCTGGTACTGCTGAAGATTCTGGAGAGCTCGATCGCGTGGCGGCGATGCGTGGAATGCGAAAAGAATGCAGCAGTAAAGAAATACTGTCTTGAAGGAGAGAACGGTGGGAGGTGCAAGCTTGCTGGTACTGCTGAAGATTCTGGAGAGCTCGATCGCGTGGCGGCGATGCGGGTAAGTCAGTAGCTAGTGCTGCCTCAGGCATAATTTCGGGTTATTAATGTTCCGTCATGTAAGAAATGCATAACCTTTTATGCATATTCACAATCTACTCTATGGTCTATACGTTGCAAATACGATTAGACAGCCAATCCACTAACATCAGCCGAAGTCTTCACCCCCTGAATCATCTCAGCGACAACCCTCCCAGTTCCCAACGAAAGCGAAATCCCCCAAGGCCCATGACCCGCCGCAACATATACTCCACCCTGAGCCCTCACACCACCCAGCGATTGTTCCCCAATCTTAGAAACCAGCGGCGTACCACGACTAGTAACAGGACGGAAACACAGTCCCTCTCGCAAGATCTCAAGGTCATCAACATTAGGCACGTCGTCCGTCGACTCCGCGCTTCCATCAGCCAACTTGCCCATCAACCGGATCGACACATCCTTTAATCTTGCTATTTCATTTGAGTCGAACAGGTCGCGTGAGCCTTCTGCGTGTGAGGGAAGGGGGATATCCCAGCTGTTTAGTCCTGCGATGTAGATTTCGCCACCTTCGCGGGAGAAGATTTCCGGGCAGAAGCCGCATGAGTCTGGGTGAGTTGTGAAGATGGCATGGCTTTTACCGCCATGGGTTACTCGTTCGTGTTCTAGGGTATATCTGGGGGAGCGAAGGACAAGGGAGTATCCTGCCAGAGGGCCAATTGGGAGAGACACTTCAGACGAGGGGAAGATCTCTTTGAATACCTGTGGAGTCCAAGGACCGGCACTAACAATCAAATTCGTGCAAGGAATGGTCGTCTCGTTTCGCGTGTTGAGGTCCACGATCTTGACTCCCGTGATGGTGCCAGTCTCACCAGTCACCACAGACACAGCTCTAGCCGGATGATGAAGCTTAACACCACGAGAAACCGCCGTGTTGATGAGGAACTTGCTCAATCTCAACGGGTCACTGACTGCCATTAGCGCGAACCCCATTACCCAGAAAAGCAGAAAAACTCACGCAACAGCAGTCGTATCATCATCACTAATTTTCTCCAACGCCGCACCCTTCTGCTTCGTCAACCACGTTGGTGCCTCTGCGATCTGCGACTCTCTGGATCCAGCAGCAGTATCTGCCCGGCTCGTTCCAGCTCGCAGCCAGTCATCGCCACGAGGACCGTTCCTTAAACCTCCAGTTGAAACATCAAGACTCAATGCAGAGCCTTTCATATAGCCCCATTTCTCAGTTCCGCCGTTCTCCGCGGCCAATTCACCATGCAAATCGAATGAAAGAGCGGCTAGCGGTGCCAGAGACGGTGCGAACCAGTCTTTTGCCAGGAAACCAGCTGCGTAGCCTGATGCGGCGCTGAAAAGCTGCGAGGAGCATTCGACGACGTGGATTTCTTCTGTGGGTTGTTTGTTCGACAGATAGTAGGCGATAGAAGAGCCGATAATTCCTCCCCCGAGAATGACCGTCGACATTTTGCCAGTATACGAGCTCTAAAACTTCTCGTGACTCTATCAGATGCGTTGTTAGCTTAACAAGAGCTACCTGATGGTCCTTGAAAGGTCGCCACAGCCATCACCATTAAACACTTTTATCTAACATTTTGCCAGCACACCCAATCGTAGACGCTCGGCTAGAGGCGAATCCACTGAATGGTTCCCCACGGGCTAATAGACGAGACCCTTAACGTGTGGTTCCCTGGTTCCCGCAGAATAAATCTTCAGAAGTGGAAATTTATCGAAGCTGATCAACGCATTGGCGTTGACTAGGAGGAGCTCGGGAAGTACAGATACATGCAATTGAGTTTGACCGGGCCGGCCGGTTTCAACGATTGAACTCGGATAGAGATAAATCTATATATTGTTTATGTATTAGAGTGAAATTGGATATACAACTATCTTAATTCGGAAGCGTTGCACGATGCTCGAGTATGCCGTAGAAATTGTAGACACCCCACATCCCACATGCCCCTCGATTACATCACCCAGAAATCCACCGGCAGCCGGGGCCATCTCAACTATTCTACCTATACAACTACTGATTTCTTGACCACAGCTTCAATTGATCAATCCCTCATCCATCAATACAGAATCATGTCCGCCAAAACCATCATCGTCACCGGTGCCTCCCGAGGTACTTATTACCACAACCAAGCCCCATCCGACCAAGCAACCACTAACCAACACAAACCACAGGCATCGGCCTCTCCATAACAAAATACCTCCTCAGCGCCCCCCAATCCCACAACGTCGTCGTTGTCGCCCGCAGCCCCGAACCCCTCCAAAAGCTCAAAGACCAATACGGCAAGCAAGTCGAGATCCTCAACGGCGACCTAGCAGATTTCTCCCTTGCGCCCAAGGCCGTTGATCTCGCGGTGAAGAGCTTCGGGAAGTTGGATGGGATTGTCCTGAACCATGGCATGCTGGGACAGGTTGGGAAGATTGCGGAGGCGGAGCCCGAGCAGTGGAAGTATGGGTGGGATGTGAATTTTTTGAGTTTGGTTGCTTTTGTAAGTGCCCTTGGGTCGGGTTATAAGAGCGAATGGTGCTGATGGTAACGAACAGGTTAAAGCGGCTCTTCCTGCGCTTCGTGAGACTAAGGGGAAGATTATTTTCACTTCGTCTGGGGCGTCGGTTACTGCTTACACGGGCTGGGGACTTTACGGTGCTTCGAAGGCTGCGATGAACCATTTGGCGCTGAGTCTGGGTGATGAGGAACCCGATGTGACTTCTGTGTCCATCCGGCCTGGAATGGTCGACACGGAGATGCAGCGGGAACTGCGCGAGGACCATGCTACGAGTCTGGTGCCGCATATCCATTCGAAATTTGTGGGCGTGCACAAGGAGGGAAAGCTTCTCAAGCCCGAGCAGCCTGGACATGTTATGGCCAAGCTGGTGCTTGATGCCCCGAGTGCATTGAGCGGGAAATTTCTCTCGTAAGTCTACGGCTACGGTTGTACGAGGCAAAGCTAACAGAGAATAGGTGGAACGACAAGGAACTCGCAGGCTTTCAAGAGTAAATGACATTAGGATACTTGCTAGGCTATATTTATCTGTACAGCATTAGTACATAGTCATAAACCAATGATGAAGAAATTCCAATGGCAAGATTGAGTGTTATAATCAGCCGAAAGATGAAAAGCGAATACATTTCGGAAGCATTAGATGCAAAGCATCTTCATACTTAGCATGGAATGTAGGGTGTTCATCACAAAACAAGGTGGGAAAGAGGAGCGCAGTAGCGCATACCTTTAGCATGGTGTTGTATCAATGGATGCCCAGCAGAAATTTCGGTCTCGACAGTGGTAACTACAGCTAGATCTTAACGGCATTAGCAATGCTGCACAAACACATAAATGATTTAAACAAATAGCGAGATTCATCATATCAGTTCGTCCGTTTGGCTAGGACAGTGTAGGTCACCATAGAATGGTCTGATAGGGGCGACAACAATGATCATCATGGTAATCAAGACAGCGAGAAAAGGAAAGAGAAGGAACATACCATGACAATGTTAGCAGCGCGACGTCTGTGTGATCTTATTATCCAGCATAATGGATGTGGGAGAATTAGAGAATTTCAACCCAGCAGATTCTGTAGTGCGATGAGAAACGAAGAGAAAAAAATCCACGCGGGCGAAGAAAATATACTAAATTCAAAGGCGGTGGTGCTGCTACTTTTCTGCCGCTTTTTGCTGTTGTTCCGTTCCGGGCGATTTGAGTCCGCGTCTTCAATTGCGCCCCGCGACATCCAGTATATTATCACTATTTCTATCGCGTGGGAAAGATCTTAGTTGTATTCTTGCGACATCATGTCTGACAGAGAATTTAGCTGTAAGTGCTGCTGTCGATTCTGGTGAGTGCGACTTAAGCTGACATGGTGTATAGCAAACGACGATTTGTCGCTTCCTAAAGGTATGCCTCTATCCCTCTGGTTGGTCGCGAGTAAAGGCTAACCAGCGCAGCGACCGTCCAGAAGATCATCACTGAAATTCTCCCCTACTCTTCCGGCCAGACCTTCTCCAAAGATGCCCGCGACCTGCTCATGGAATGCTGCGTCGAATTCATCACCCTGATTTCATCCGAAGCCAACGATATCAGCGAAAAGGAGGCAAAGAAGACTATCGCCTGCGAACACGTTGAGAGGGCCCTGCGCGATCTTGGGTTTGGCGATTACATCCCAGATGTGTTGGCTGTTGCAGAGGAGCACAAGGAACAGTTGAAGGTACGCTGTCACTGTTACGCGTGGGCTCGTTCATACATGGTGATTGGTTGCTGACGCGCGATGTAGTCACGGGAAAAGAAGCAGAGCAAGATGGAACAGAGCGGTTTGTCTGAGGAGGAACTTCTACGACAGCAGCAGGAGCTGTTTCGGTCTGCGACGGAAAAGTACAACGCTGCGCCGGAATGAGCACTCGAATTTTGGTCATACTGGGAATATATTTGGATTTGGAGTTCGTCTTTTGGTTTTGGCGTTCATGGTTTTTGGGCTTTGACCGCGATTGGAAAATGGGTCAGCGGGTTTTCGACTGTTGTCTTTTGTCTCTTGTCCTAATATTGCATTCTATGACGTTCTGCATAACATGATAATCTTTTATCGAGCTTCTAGGATTTGGTACTGTATTTGGCGGCGACCGTTCGACAAGCAGGGAGCCAACGCTTTACTATAGAACAAAAATGCGCTGCCTAGTATGCATACAGTTTTGGCACAAACAGTCAAATAACATAAGCTCCCCTGCGAATGCTCATATCCGAAAGGTACTCTTGCAGGCGAAGACCAGGAACAGAGGCCATTACCGGACAAACTCAACGTCTCAGAAGACTACATCCATGTTGAAACGGCCCTACATGATTGCCCGGGAGTATCGGCTCGATTTGCCAATCAAACTGCAGCTGATCGATCTTGCGATATGTACTTTGGTCCCCTTTGGAGTTGGTCTTCTGTATATCGACAGTTCGGGGATGTCTTGATCTGGAGAATGCCATACTACTAGGGCGTTCGTGGGTCGATCTGTCAACCAATGCCGTCCGCCGGAATTCACTCGGTTCATTCCCGGAGTACATGTCACGCCGGACTTTGAAAGATCATGACGGCCATTCGACTATGTATGCAGCCATGCCGCGACATTATCCTTTCAAAAACAACAGTGATTCAGGGGCTCCCGCGGAATGCTACCCTATGCAAGGATCTCTGCGCGGTGCCTCCACTGCACCAGGCGCCGCTGCTGAATGAGTCGTTTGATTAAGCAGTCCCTAAAGGTTCAGGCGTCCGGTGGAATGCCGAAGCTTCTTCTCTTTGCCGGGACTCGCTTTATGACAAATGGATTCTCCGCTTTAGGAATGGTAAAATGTCAGAGACTTTATTTTGTTTTCTTGATTGTTCAATTTGTTGTTTACTTCTTCTCTAATCCACTGTTATTCTCAATGTCGACAGCATGGCCTTCAGCATTCCCTCGGTTAACATCCTTCCCCGGCTCCCGCGCTGGGTGAGCCACTGGTTTGGCTATCGGCCGACACCCCCCAAACCATTGCCGCAGTATTTGGTCTGGATATGGTCGTTTTTTGCAGCGTTTTGCGGTTTATGTGTGTTGCAAGCGATATTCAATTACTCGTCGTATTTTGAGCGTCGCCATGTACCAGGCATCGTCGCGTCATTTGTAAGTTTATTTTTTCATTTTCAGCCGTTACATGGTCCGTTCACAGCCAACCAAATATGCTTCGGCCATCTACAACGTCAACTGTCAACTGTCAAGTTCATGTAACAAAAAATTAACAATGACCAGGGCGCCTCTGCCGTCCTCTGCTACGGCGCAATCGACGCCCCCCTGGCCCAACCCCGCGCCCTAATCTTCGGCCACTTCCTCAGCGCCCTCGTCGGTATCTGCGTCACAAAGCTCTTCAGCCTGATGCCCGATGAAGAACGCTTCAACTCGCTGCGCTGGCTAGCAGCTTCGCTTTCCTCAGCTGTCGCCATCGTAGTCATGCAGGTCACCCAGACCACGCATCCGCCGGCGGGAGCAACAGCTCTTCTTCCCGCTGTCGATGATGCTATCTGGGAGCTGTCGTGGTATTTCTTGCCTGTGGTGCTGCTGTCGTCAGTGATTATTATGGCTGTTGCGTTGCTATTGAATAATATTCAGAGGAGGTATCCGACTTTCTGGATTGCGCCGAGTCCGCCGCCGAAGCCTGCGCCAACGCCGGTTACTGCGCCGGAGCATCAGAAAGAGCATGCAGAAGAGGAATTGGGGTATGTTTTCTCTTCTTTCTACTTTGATTTGGACATAAGCTGACTTGGCTTAGTGGAAATACGCTTCTTCCTCGGTGATCCACCAGCTTACCAGGGTCCAAGGGGCTCCTGTTCTTTTGCTTTCCTCTTCGAGCGAAGCTTTAGGTATAACTATGCTGGCCCTTCAACTGGCATCGTACAGAGTTCAACGCATACGCATTCGCTATGACCCGCATGGGATCCGACCGTTTATTTGCATTCCCTTCTATACATATTCACATATGTGTAATTAATCATAATTGTCTAATAGAATGTGCCTAACTCGACAACCAAGTTTGAGGCTTATACTCCGCACGAACGTGAATATCCAACGCCTGTTCAAGCTGCTGGTGTGATATATAGACATATATACATAGAACTGTAGATTGATCAGCAACAAATCAACTGCTCTGTGTACATATCAATCAGTATCCCTTATTCACTGAAGAGTATATCTCTGTAGATATGGTGTCAATCACGTGATAAACGCAAAACCACAGAACTGAAAGAATCTCGCCATTCTAAATGAGAGAATAGACAGGATACCATCTGTGTGAACGTCTAGAACCAGCATGACCAGAAGTAAATAGGATTCGGCAGGGCTTTCTAGGGAAAACCGCCAGATCGCGCTAAACCCAACACGGCAGCGGCCAACCTCCACGCGCAAAGCGGAGAGCTTCCACTGCGACTGATCTCCCACGCCAACCAGAGCACGGTATATCAGTATGCCGCCGTTCAAAGATGAGCATGTGTTGGTATGTCTCCCCTCTCTTTCTAATATACCGGGTTTGAATAAGACATGCTAACAGATCTAGATCATCGCGCCAGGCTCGCAGGTGACCCTGGCGCAACTAGGCTTGCCGGAGTCCTTCACGCCCGCTCGCTTTCGCTTCCCGACACGTATGTTCCCGGCTGAGAAACAGGGTGAATATGAGCCGTATAGGATTCGCGAAAAGAGACAGGAGGTTGTTAAGAATGGTGCCGGTGGTAATGGCGCGGCGCCGGTGCCGAAGGTGGATGTGAATATGAAGGACGCGGATGCTGTGCCGGAGACGAAGACGGAGAATACAGAAGACACCGAGAAGGAGAAGACTGAGGGACAAGAGGGAGAAGGGACCAAGCAGGAGGTTACAGAGGAGATTGTGTACGAGGAGGACGTTACCTCTGACGAGGGAGCCGTTTATCCCATGGAGAATGGGCGGATTGTCGACTGGCCGTGCTTTTTCGCTCTTCTTACGCATATCCATAATACCCTCAGTCCGCCGTTTCACACGCCGATTATGATTATTTCGGAGCCGGTTTGGACCGCTCGGGATCGGGAGGCGATTACGCAGTTTGTGTTTGAGAAGTTCAAGACACCCGCGTTTTCGCTTATGGACTCCGCGCTTGCTGTTTGTTACGGATACGGGACTCAGACGGCTACCGTGGTAGATGTCGGAAAGGGCAAGGTTAATGTCACCGCTGTGACAGATTTTTTGGTCAATGAGCATGGAAGGGGTATTGCGCTTGAGGGGTGTGGTGGTGACTACATGACGGATCGAATTGAAGAGCTCCTGGGTTCGAAGGGATTTACCAGGGAGATGTGTGAACAGCTGAAGAGGAGCAATATCACCGAGATCCTACCACCCGGAACCCCGCTACCTGGCGCCGCTGCGACCGCACGGCAAGGTGCCAACCCGGCTGCATCGGCGTCTACCGGCGCACCAGAGGGAGGCGCGCCGAATGAGAACGTTCCCCGCGGGCCTGGAGACAGCACCCAAACTGGCGAGGAAGGCGCAGAGGGCGAAGATGAGGGTGTGCTGGACGTGGCAGCTATTGTCAGCGGAAACACCAGCGAGTACCTAGCCAACATCGAGAAAGAAAAGGGCTCTACGAAGAAAGGCAGCGCTGCCGAACAAGCCGCCAAAGCCCTCCGTCTTCCGAACTCGAAGAAAGAAAAGGCTTCCTTCCAGTTCGAGGAATTAGTACCGATTCAATCAGAGGAGAACAGCAACGCATCCGGCCGGTATATCCGTCAGAAGCGTGATATCGAAGTTGGTGTGGAGCGCTTCCTTTCTGCTACCCCGAAGCAGCAGGCGGGCGAGCGTTTCTCTAATGGTATTCTTGATGATATCGCTACCCAGATCCACCATACTATCCTTTCAGTCCCTGACGCGTCGAAGCGCAGCGAGCTTTGGGATTCTTTGATTGTGGTTGGTAACGGCAGTAAAATCAAAGGTTGGTGTCCTAAACTTCTACCAGATTATCTCAGTTGCTAACAGTATAGGATTCACACAATCTCTGCTCGGAACCATCACACAAAAGTTCATTCTCTCACCCTCCGCCAGCATGTTCTCGTCTGAGATTCCCTCGAACTTCGCCTCTCCCCTTCCAACCGGAGGCACCACCACTCCGGCCCAGATGACACCTGGATACCCTGTCGCAGGCCAAGGCGTCAACCCTCTCCTCGTCGCAGCCACCCACTCCGGTAACCCTGGCATGTCCCACATGGGCACACCCTCTGCCGACCCATCTCTCCTCTACCGTCCCAGCGGCCACTCCCAAACCCCCACCTCCGTCAAAACCCTCAAGCCTCCCGAGTACTTCTCCGAATGGAAAGAACAAGCCAACTCCAACGCACCCGGCGCCAGCGGAGGCGGCGGCGGGAGTAACAACGGCAACGCTGCTGGCGGCCCTGGTGCCCCTGGCCAGCCAAGCACCGGCCACGGCATGGAAGAAGCGGTGTTCCTGGGCGCGCAAGTTGCGTCCAAGGTCATTTTCATTCTCGACCAGGGTCTTACTAAGGGATTTATGAGCCGCGTTGATTATAATGAGAATGGACCGTCGGCGATCCATGATTATATCCTGTGATTGTGATAGATGAGCATTTATGACTGGCTTATGTTTGGTTCTTCGGGATGGGATAGGAACGCTTTTATTTTTTCTTTTATTGATGTGGTTTCCCCTAGTGTACGGAGTATTTTATATCGTCTGTTTTAAAAAGCATTCAATATCTAGGTAGGTTCCTTGATCTTTGCATTAATATTCCGTACAAGTAGTATATCGCCAAAATAGGAAATCCTTTATTGCACGTGACTTTTACATAATCCATCAGCCACTGTCGCTCTCCGCCTCCGCGCCACATCTTCCTCACTCATACAAGCATCGCATCCTTACTCTCACACGTTCCCATTAATCGATAGCGAAAATGCCGCGCGCAGAAGCAGGAAGCAACAAGGCCATCAGCAATGGCATGAAAGCGGTATGTTCCCCAAACCCCTCTCCCCGAGCGTTTTGCAACACGAGTAACGAGCATGAGGTTGACAACGAGCAGAAAGGTCTAGGCCGATTGCGCTGGTACTGCCAAGCATGCGAGAAGCAAATGCGCGATGAGAACGGGTTTAAATGGTAAGTCTCCCCTGCTGCGGCCCCTTAACAGAGACGGAGTTGGAGATGGAGAGAAGATGAGATGTACTAACAGTGAGGCAGCCACGTCCAAAGCGAAAGCCACGTCCGACAGGTGCTGCTGATCGGCGAGGATCCGAAGAAGTACATCGAAAGCTATAGCAAGGAGTTTGTGCAGAACTTTGTGAATATGCTGCGGACGACGCATGGCGAGAAGAAGGTCCATGTCAATCAGTTCTACCAGCAGGTTATTCAGGATAAACATGTGAGTCTTCGTCCCTTGCCGGATGGTTATATTGTAACGTTTATGGGGAGTCGATGCTAACGAGGTGAATAGCACATTCACATGAACGCTACGAAATGGAAGAGTTTAACGCAGTTCGCCGCATACCTGGGACGAGAAGGGATTTGCCGCGTCGAGGAAACAGAAAAGGGGCTGTTCGTGTCGTGGATTGATAACAGCCCCGAGACAATGAAGCGACGCGAAGCCATCATGAGAAAAGAGCGACAGGATAAAGGCGATGAGGAACGCGAGCAAAAGCAGATCCAGGAGCAGATTGAGCGCGCGCAGCAGAAAGCGGATAGGGAGGATGAATTGGATCCCGAGGCGAAATTGTTGCAGCGGAAGGAGGGTGAGAAGGTCAAGTTGAATATCGGGTTTGGCGCGAAGCCTGTGGAGGCGAAGCCTGAGTCTGAGAAGCAGTCGTCTCCTGAGCAGAAAGATAAGTCGACAGCACCAGAGGCTGCGGCTGCAGAATCG
The DNA here is from genome assembly GCF_016861735.1 of Aspergillus chevalieri. Taxonomy (NCBI): domain Eukaryota; kingdom Fungi; phylum Ascomycota; class Eurotiomycetes; order Eurotiales; family Aspergillaceae; genus Aspergillus; species Aspergillus chevalieri. The sequence goes on from NC_057365.1 coordinate 920,790, forward strand.
CCCGCGCCATCTGCTGAAGCCGCACCAGTACCAGCACCGAAGATCTCGATGTCTCTTGGCGGCGGGAATAAACCGAAGAATGTATTTGCAGCAGTTGCGAAGAAGAACCCGCTTGCAGGGAAGAAGGGGCCAGTGATGGAAGCCCCGAAGAAGATGACGGAGCAGGAGAGGATCATGAAGGCTGAGATGGAGGCTATGGAGCGGAAGCGGTCTCGTGGGCCGTCTGGGTTTCCGAATGCTAAGCGGCCCAAGGTTTCATGAGTGTGAATTGAACGATGACATTCGCAAATCCCTCCCGCATAATTACCACGTCCGACTTCGATAACCCGTCGATATCTTGTCTTTGTGATCCACGGTTCGGAAGACAATGTTCGAACACCACAAGAACCGATTCGGTCCAGGCACGTTGATTACGACAGTAGCTCTTGATTTGGCTGGATTGGCAAAGTGGATAAACCCCATCCGTGAAGTTCAGAACAATTGGGCTTGGGCGGAAACTCGCATCGCTCGCGAGAGCTCGAGCTACATTGCATATAGTGCATATGATTCAGGTCACTTATTCTATTATATTGACTGCGCTTAATCTAAAATTCTCATCATTAACTTACGAGGCCCCTCCTCTCCAGATCTCTCCCATATACTATGTAGAATGGCCAGATTAGATTCAATTCGGAGTATACAGATCTATATAGAGTGATAAACTCGCTAACCTCAAATGGTTAGTGCGTTAGATAAGCAGACGGACTTCAATTGCCGAGCATTTGCTTCCATGGTTCTTGATCGACTTCTTGTTTGATCTGGTCTAGAGAAAAATGTCAGATACGCATGGAGAGCGTGTTGAGAATACCCTATCTCAGGTAGAAGACGTCAACATCGCCCCTGAAGAATATCCGCCCAAGCGCCAGAAACGGGGGAGATATGTTTCCAAAGCATGGTGTGTTCAGTCGTCTGTTGTTGAAATGGTATGATTGCTGAGTGAGATATAGTGATGAGTGCCAGAAAAGGAAAATTAAGGTATGATATCTGGCGCATGTAGCTACATCATGCCAGATGTTGATAGCGTTCAGTGTGATGGAAGACTGCCATGCCGGGCATGTACGCTCAAAGGCAGAGAGTGCAATCGACAGACTATCGATATGCGCCGTCGTGGATTGACAGTCCCAGATGAGGCGTTGGAGAGATCTCACTCTCCAGGTGATCAGGATAAAGAGCAGTCTGTCTTTCTCATACACTTCAAATGCACATATGATGACACTAACGTATACAGCCCCACGACAAAAGAACTGGCTGTCCGGCTGGACCGGATTGAAAATCAGCTAAGCTCACTTGTATCTTCCATATCCCGTGGATTGGGTGGATTAGATGGTTCTACTTCTGAGCCCGTGAGCCCGCAAGACCACCGTACAAACCACGGGCCACGCTCGCTTGGTTTCTCAAGCATTAAGAGTACACCGAACAACTCAGTGCCGATGTTCTCTGGTGAAACGTCCATCGCGCACACGCTGGATCAGGTTGAAAACCATTTAGCGCATATAGGAGGTGATGAAAACAGACATTCTGCTGCGACGTCTCAGATCGCAAAGACGTCTTTGCCTCCGTCGCCAATTCCTCGTGGTGAAGTCGACGATGAGAATCATGAGCAGATCTATATTAGACAGGTCTTGAATGACTTTGACATTGAACCGGATAGACAATGCTGGGACGAGTTCTTGGATACCTTCTGCGAAGAAGTTCATATTCTGTATCCAATGCTCCACTTACCCACTCTGCGACTCACTTATATCAAAATGTGGGGCAAACACCTCCTTTCTCCAGAGTGTGAGCTTGGTCATGATGATTCTCGCTTTTCTATCGCTCAGATCTGGATCTGTCTTGCGATTGGGAGATGCACCCAGTCGGCGCGTATTCATGGTGAGGATGGTCGACACTCTGCTGGCTGGAGTCTCTATGATGCTGCAATGCATCTAATTGGAGATCTACTAAGTAGTTTCCGGGAGTGTTCAAGCCCGAAATTGATTTTGCAGACATTGGTTCTGATAGTATGTAGCACACATTTGGTTCTTTCGAACTCTGCTGATAACCCAAGGTCATCTATCTCTTCCGCTTGGACGCGAATGAAAGCGCGGAAAAAGTGTTGGCGCTCGCTATTACGCACTCACATAATCTTGGTATCCATCGACGCAAAGTTGTCGAAGGCATATCTGCTTTTAACAGTGAGATGGTCCGACGCGTGTGGTGGTGTATATATCTCATGGATCGAAGATTAGCTATTGATACGGGCCATCCATTCTTGATACAGGATGTTAATGTCGACACTCCTCTGCCTCGAGAGCTTAGTGATGATTGGCTTACGGGATATCGAGATGACCCAAGTACGAATTGTGAAGTTGAGCCTGACATCCAGGCAGAAGTAGCTCGGGCTCCTTTGACAGCGGTATCATATCTCAATGCTATGATCAGCTATTCGCGTTTAATTGGCAGAGTCTGGGAAGGAATGTATGGCGTGGGCAGAACTGAGACGGCCCCGAGTTTTCTTCTGCGCGAGTCTTTGGAGCAACATATCGCCAGAGCTCAGAAGGAAATACAGTCTGAATTTCTTCAAGATTATAACAAGCCGTTGAACTGGAAATTGAACAGCGCCCCATGGTGGCGTACCAAGCAGCGGATGCTGATGCATATTGTACGTGCCAGTCCATCAGCCCAAGATATGACCTTACTGACAAAACAGCGATGGTACTCTATCCAACTCCTGATCCGCAAACCAATGCTCCAACGAGCAGTTTCTCCATCAAGCCCCATTCCAGAGAGCCCCGAAAACGAGGTTACCTGCATGCACATCGCCCAAAACATGATCCAAGGACTAACCAAGTTCCCAAAAGAACGTGTTCGCTCTACGTTCACATTCCTTCATTACTTCGTATCTGCTACTATGATCTCTATGGGATTGATAATCAAGGAACCTTCGTTTAAAGCTGCTTATGGTAATGCAACACTGCAAGCGGCTAGGATGTTGAGGACATACTGTCGTCAGACGTGGATTTCTGGGAGGATGGTGCGGTCGATATACAGACTGAACCAGATGGCTACGCGAGTTCTTAGTGATTACTCGAGTCGGCCATCGTCTCGTGAGGTGAAAGAGGCCCGGAAACCTGCGTTAGCAAACCGTCCGTCGAAGCAGCCGTATTTCGCTCCTGACATGCATCCCCAACATAATACGTCATATTCGCTTGGGAATGCTCCTGACAGCCGACAGGCGCCACAAGCCACCGAGAATACTCAAGGCCAGCAAATAAAATTTCCAAACAATCCTCTCGACTACCCAACCAACACCGGCTTACACGATCTCAGCGCATTCGAAGATATCTGGAACCCCGAGCTCACAAATATCGTGATGGACGATTTTGATTTCGAGGAGACTACCGCAAGTAATCTGAACCAGACATTCCCGTCCAATGCATACGGAATCAACCCGGCATTGACTCAGACGACGACGACTTTCGCTGCCCCTGATGTGGAGAGTGCGAGACCTCTCAACGCACAAACTGCCTTCATATATGATGCACCAACGGGAATATCTCAAGATGTACAGGTTACAGGAGAGTCGGAAATGGAAATTGACTGGCTACAGTCTTTGTTTTGGGATTCTGTTGGGTCGTATCTATAGCCGGCGGTTGTGGATGTGCATTGTAGAAGCAAATCTAGCAATGGATTCTAAAACATTATAAAGTAATCCAAGATAAGTTAAACTATCCACGTCTATCACAGGCTGCAATATTGTATTGTACTCCGTATTCTCAACTTGTGCCGGAAACAACCCGGGAGATCACAGTCCGCCGGAATGAACCCGATAGTGACCACGGTCTGGACAAAACGAGGAGTAATTGTATCTGCTCAGTACTAGTAGCTCATTGACTGCTGATATGCCCCTCATTTAAGCCCCGGTATCCTGATGTTGGGACACACTAAACTCTCAACAGCATTAATATTCACCATGGCAGTTTCGTCGGACGTGAGCATCCAGAACCTTCAGGGTTCCTGGTTGATGGTAAACGCACACATCATATCATGTTGTGTGTCTGGCTGTCACAGTTACTGATTTGGGACGTTGTAAATAGGACAAAGAACTCTCAGATGATCCGAGTGTGATACTGAAGTTGGTGAGAATACGAAAGTTCCCCATAGTCATAGCTCGTCATGGGCTTGAAACCAAATCCCTCTATCCACAACCGAGGCCAAGAAAACATCTGACCAATCCCCCATCAATCTAGCAAGGCATAAGTTGGTTGCTCCGAAAAACCATGGCCACCGCAAACCTAACACTGCACTTCACCACCACGACCGAACCCAATCCTTCATACCCGTCCGAGCCACCTACTACGCACATAACAATATCCTAAACGATAACGGGAGGCATCCCCGGCTCAACGGAGAACCGAACTCTGGACTGGACCGAGAGAAACCGCAGCGATTTCATCTTTGGTGATTGCATCGGCCGCAGTAGGTTGACTTATGGCGTTCAGGATGCGGATGGGATGTTGCGGCCGGATGTAAATTTGCAATCGGAGATTCAAGGGGGATCTGATGCTGATAGAGAGCATGTGGTTGGGTTTTTGAAAGGTGGAGCTGGAACCGACCCGAAGGAAGAAAAGTTGTATGTACATGATTTTGTGCGGAATGAGAAAGTGGGATGGACTGCTGAGCAGGTAAGGATTCACACTCCCCTAATTCTTTTTTGACTATCCGAGGCTTGTCGTGTACGTCGCTAACTCGTGATGGACTGGATAGGTCTGGGGCTTTGAAGTCATCAATGGAAATCGGTATCTGACCCGTCGTGTTGTGGTGGTTAAAGGAAAGACATATGAGATGGCTCGTTTTGTGCATAACCGCATTGCCTTAACTTGACTGTAGGTAAAGTCGACGGTGCTATATAGTATACAGAGATGACTACTAGTAGCTTGCGGGTGTTTTAGCCTCAGACAGGGTGTTCATACCAACGATTATTGCTATCTTAGGCTTTAAAAGGGGCTTCCTCTTAGATTATCAAGTACGGAAGTTCTGATTACATGTTTGTAGATACTCCTTTTCTAGTAAAGTGATATTAACGTACATATGAAAAGCTTTCTATGATATAAAGACTGGATTATGAGATTTAAAGCTGTACATGAGTGGATACAGTATGATCCGTGTACACATACAGGTAGAAAGAATATATATATAAACAAAAGCAATGCACCCAAAGCAAGTGCAATGTGTACGCAATACCACAGCGCAATACGAGACCCTGATCACTTCCACAGGGCATGCTTCAAAATCAGCTTCATTGCATTCTGAGTCAGAACATCAGCCGACAGTGCCGGATGGACCTTCAACCACTCAGTATACTCCTTAAAGCTGGCCTTGATGGTCTCCGCGGGCGCATATGGGTAGTCCGTTCCCAGGAGAATGTGAGACGGGTCGACACTCAGCAGAAGCGCACTCAGCTGGGCGGGCGAGTTACTGAGCGCGGTGTCGTAATAGAAACGCTTGAACTGGACCAGAGCTTCCGCCGCATCGACAACACTGTTTTTGGCAATGTCTTCGCTGGTGAGACTCCCGTATGCGCGCTGAGCAAGAAATGGGAGGGTGCCGCCGGCGTGTGAAAGAACCAAGTCGACGTTCGGCGTGTTCGATCTGACGCCGCTGACAACGAGGTCCACGGCAGCGCGGGTGGTTTGTTGAGGGTAATCAATGATCGGCTGGGGGAGGAATCCGCCGATGAAAAAGGGCTTCACGTCCATGATTCCTGGGTGCATGAAGGCCAAGGCGCCGTAGCTATCCAGTTTGTCCCAGATTGGCTTGAACATGGCGTCACCAGGCAGGAGATCACCATACGAAGTGTAGAGCCCCACGCCGACGGCCTGTTTCTGGATCGAGTAGATGTAGTCAATCTCTTCGAGGGTGCCGTTTACATCTCGCCAATCCGGGAGGGCGCCAAAGAAGTCCAGGCGCAATGGATGCTTGTTCACCAGGTCGGCTAGGTAATTGTTTGTTTCTCTGCAGAGATTACGGGCCTGCTGACTGGTGCCAGCGATGGGAATTCCTGGCGTTGAGACCGAGAGCACCGCCCGAGCAGATCCGGTCCAATCCAAGCTCTCCAACGTGCCTTCTTCAGACCAATCCGGAGTGGGATAGCCCGATGGGTCACCGCCAGCTTCTGCAAGAGCATTCTTGTAACCTGGCGGAATGGCGTGAATATGGGTATCAGTCAGATACCAGGCCTTGTTGTCTTTGAGAAGGGAGTCCCTGTCCCCGGAAGCTGTCGAAGCCACCAGGGCTATTGGAAGGGCTAGGAGAAGCGATGAAGACAAAGGAGGTTTCATGGTAAGAAATAGCGCAACGATTAAGAAGGTGTCATTGTGAAAATTCCAGCAACTATCTGCTGCCTTTATAAGACATGAGACCGGAACAACCCGTGCCTATACTTGTAAACATCGGAATGGACCCGATCACCGATGCAAATACTAGCTACACCCCTGTACATCTGACAAGGGTTCGTATACTTCACGTAGGACGACATAATTTCGTCGGCTTTGAGCCTCAGCTGTTGTACTCTGTAACGTCTGACCTGTTCAACCCGACATGGCATCCCAATATGGGTGATTCGGAGGAGCGGTGGAGGTTTTGGAAGGCTAGATGGGTGCTATATCAATCGGAAGTGGGCAGCAGCGTTTGTTTGAGGAAGCTCGCGCAGCGGCGAAGAAGGCACTGAAGGCTATGGAGGAGGTTGAGGGATGAGCGAATACAAACTCCAGTCAATCATTAGAGTAAAACAATATTTAAACCCAATCAGCCCGTTGGGGGTGGGCTGAGGTGCCGGGTGAGGCATAAATCCAACTGCCCACTCGGAATAACGTGAAAAGCTAGCATATAGGATTGTTCCTGTGGTCAATTGATTGCGGGGCCAGTGTTCTCCAAGTAAAAATGGTGCGGAGTACTTATTAACCGTCGGTCCGGGCTATCATTGCATGGAAGATATTGCCGAGATTGAAGCTTCCAAAAGCCAATCAGCTACAATCGTCCGAAATGGTGGATAACACGAATCGAATAATGATATACCCGACTGTTTTCCACATGACATTGGAGTCGTGGAAGTCCGGTGGGCTGGGCCGGTATCAAGGAATGAGTGGCGATCAGCCTCATCAATCCTATGTAAATATATATGATCGCATCCCCCGACTTTCCTTTGACCACCTTGTTCTTCTCGTCGATCATCGACTTACCAAGGACATGGCTGAATTCGTGCGCGCCGAGGTCCTGGGGACCACTTATGAGATTACCCAGAGGTAAAAACTGTCTCGGCCTTCTTTCTGCAGTAAGCTTACTTTGTCCTAGGTATCGCGACCTCCAACCACGAGGCTTCGGTGCTTCGGGTGTAATTTGGTATGCTTCCATCAATCGCATGGGCTTCCATCATGAAACGATTAACAAGGGCACATTCTCTATTAGTTGCGCACATGATTCGCTATCCAACCTTCCAGTAGTGCTCAAAAAAATTGCGAATTCGTTTGATAGTGTCGCTGTTATGAAGCGCACGTTCAGAGAAGTGCATATGTTAAATAAACTGCGACATGATAATGTACAAGTGCCCAACAGAGCCACCGTGAATCGAGGCTGACATCGACCAGCTTATCAATCTGAATGATATCTTCATCTCTCCGTCGGAAGACATGTATGGCACTATCCTGGGTGTTTGAGAATCATTTGCTAAGATTTGTAGATATCTGGTCACAGACTTTATGATGACAGACCTGCATCAAGTTATCCGAGCGACAACGTTGGAGAGCCAATTCATCCAATTCTTTACTTATCAAATCCTGGTATGTCTATTACATAGTAAATAAAGAACCTTCTAGCTGATTGTGTTAGCGAGGATTGAAATTCATCCACTCCGCCGGTGTTATCCATCGTGACCTGAAGCCCCAAAATCTCCTCGTTAACAACAACTGTGATCTTAAAATTTGTGACTTTGGACTCGCGCGGGAACAGGACCACCAAATGACCGGTTATGTCGTGACAAGGTATTACCGGGCCCCAGAAGTCATGCTAACATGGCAGCAATATAGCTACGCAGTTGACATGTGGAGCGTAGGATGCATTTTTGCCGAGATGCTCCGGGGGACGCCCCTCTTTCCAGGTGAAAATCATATTCACCAGTTCACCATTATCACGCAAGTTCTGGGAAACCCGCCTCAGGAGGTTGTCGAGAGAGTGTACAGCAGAAATGTCAGAGTCTATGTTAAATAGTGGAATCTTCAGGCGCTGATATTTATATAGACACTGAAATTCCTGGAGTCGCTACCACCGCGCGAGCCACGTCCGCTTTCATCGCTCTTCACAGGTGTTGAAGAGGAAGGTCTGTATCCTTTTTCTCCAGATCTGAAAGAGAGGCCAAGTTGACAAACAAAAGCGGTCGACCTCATTGAGAAAATGCTTCAACTTGACCCGTACAAGAGAATCGTTGCTACAGATGCCCTTTCCCATCCGTATCTTGTAAATTTTCATGATTCAGAAGATGAGCCCGTGGCTAGTCAAGAAATTGACATGTCATATGATGAAGTAGAACTCTCGCCGGATGAGTGGAAAAAAAGAATGTGAGTGTTTCTCTACCTACATGGCAGCATGAGCTGACATGACGCGTGGCTTGAAGGTACCGTGAAGTTTTGGACTTCCATGAAGGTCCTTGCAGCAAGAAAGTCGAGTCATAGCTTAGAGCTCGATATAGACGACAATAAAGAATGATAAGGGATACAATAGGCCGGGGTCTATGAGTACGCATCTATATCTATTGTGATGAATATGAATGCATAGGAAAAGCAAATCAGAATAGCAACAGAACTTAAATCAGGAACTTATATACTGAAAGTTTCTGATATAATTGGCAATCTTGTATATAATCCCACCTAGTTGTACACCTTTGCATGCAAACCAGGAATAACCTCAAGGTCCTTCGGGGCATAAGTATACTTCCCATCGTCAGAAATCTTTGCCTCCTGCCTGCGTCGCTGTTGCTGTGTCTGTCGAACCTTGACCCATTGCTCTGTTGTCAGATGCTGTCCGAGCTCCGTAAAGGCGTTTTGCGTCAGTCCTAGCTCGTTCAGTAGTGGACTGTTCTGGATAGGATCAAGAATAACGTGGTTGTTCGGTCTAAGTAAATCAGAATCAATACTCAAGACTGTAGTCGGATAGCTAGCCTACCGTGCAAAATAGAGCACACCCAATCGATCAACATGAGCCTGATCCGGCGGCGGCGCATGCACACGATGGATGCTCGACTTGATCAGGCCACCCGTTAGAGCCGTCAAGGCATCACAGGTGTTAATCGTGATGGTCCCATCTTGAGGACGCACCCACTTCCACTGGCCTTCGGAATTAAGGATTTGCAGAGCTGCGACTGGCTGACGGAAAAGAAGAGTGACTGTTCCCAGGTCCGTATGGCCGGGACTGTACAATTCGCCGACTTGTTTGTTCACCTCTACACTGCGGGCTGCGTAGTGCATGTAGCGGAGGTGGTCTTCGCCTTTGGCGTCGTACTGATGGTCGCGGACGAGTTGGTCTTCGTCTGGTAGTTGGAGGAGGATGGCGAAGAGACGGAGGAGTTTCTCGACTACTTCTGTGTGACATTTCTGTAACGATTAGTATGGTATCGTCAAATCTATGCATGGATGGAAGTATAGGATACCCGACTAAAAGCCTCGATTTCATCAATATAATCCACCAGAACCGCAGGTTGTTGTCGATGGTGGTGTCCATCAAACTTGGGAATGTTGTACACCTGCACATTATCCTTGATGCCATTTCCAAGGCTGATTAATCAGCCTCGACTCCTCTCTTACTGAAGAGCAAAGGGGGCTCACATGCGGTGACCAGCTGGTCTGTATCCGTTGTACTCGCCTCTCTCCAGATCATTGCTGTTGTGATACTTGAGTTTCTCCTCGAGTGGCAGAGCATAGAACGCGCGTCCCAGGGCGAATTGGCGATCGACCTCTTCTTGGCTGATGTTGAAGTTCTTCACGTAGAAGAAACCTGCTATATGAGTACTAATCTTATATTCAAATGGCTTTCTTATGCTTACCGACATGTCGGACGGCATGGTCCAACTGTTTCACCAGCTCTTCCTTTCCTCCTGGTTGTTCGTACAGACTGAGATCGAGCATAATCAGCTCAGCCCAGTCGACTGTATATTTTAGAAAATGGTCATAAATGTGCATGGATATTACTTACGCTCTTCTTTTGTCACGGGGACATGTTCATATCGTTCGATTTCGATTTTCCCAGGCATGATGAGTGTTTACACTTGCTCACTTGGTCAATAAGATAAAGCAACACAGCCCTATACATGTCTGAGTATAAATATAAACCTGTATAGTGTTTACCCCTCACTGGTGTTGTTGAGATTAGCAAGCAAAGCACGCAATCCATCCATGAAGCCTTGACTCGGCTGTTGCTACACCGGGATGTCAGCACGCCATGCGTCAATGTAATAATCTTCACGGAATATCCCCGAAGATAAGATCTTCTATAACTCTAAGTGGTCTTGAATCATGCATTATCTTTTATCTCCGATCTGCCATTGATGGCGACAAGGTGTGGGGGAATTACACCAATGGTCAATTTCTGTATATATAAATTGGACATAAAGATAGCCATTGTCAATAATCGGCTATAAAAAATTGTGCCATTATGTCGGACGGTGATTCGAAGCCGGAAAAGTTGACCTTGGTCCGACTGGTTAAAGAAATATTCAATTGGTATCCATCTTCGTATCCGTCGGAAGAAAGAAAGTGAGTATAGGCTGCATGTATTAGCTCAACGCTGACATCTACAGACTACTATTTAAATTGGATGTTTCTATTCTGATCTTTGCCTGCCTCTGCTGTGAGTCCTTAATAATCTTTCCTCTTTATACATCCAGCTAACGAAAGCAGTTTTCGTCAAGTACTTGGGTAAGTCCTTCAATACCAATCAATCTATATAAAAGCTGACGGCGGCAGATCAGACAAACATCACCAATGCCTACGTCAGTGGCCTCAAAGAGGATCTCGAGCTCAATGGGAATCAACTCAACTATTTCAATGTTTGCTATTACACCGCATACGTGGTATTCCAGGTCCCTGGTCTGCTCTTAATGTCGCGTCCAAAACTGTAACGATCCCATTTGCTACCCACCTCGACATTCACTGATTATCCAGATCTCGTTGGCTTCTTCCTGGTCTTGAAGTACTCTGGGGAATTTGCACATTCGCACAGAGTCGCGTGCAAAATGTCGGTCAACTCTATGCGCTTCGGTTCTTGGTTGGCATGTTCGAAGCCCCTGTTTTTGCGGGGACTCATTTCATCTTGGGTATTTACCCTCCTTCTAAAACAATATGAACAGACTAACGGCATACAGGAGCATGGTACTCTGGCCCGGAACTCTTCAAGCGAGCTGGAATGTGGTTTGTATGCAACCCACTGGGCTCGATGGTCAGCGGATATCTACAAGCAGCAGCATACACCAATCTCTCTGGAGTATCGGACATGCCGGGATGGCGATGGCTATTTATCATCGACGGCGTCTTCACCATTCCCGTCGCACTGATCGGCTTTATCGTCTTCCCCGGTATCCCGGACTCACCACGGCCATTCTATTTGACGGAAAAGGACATTGCATTGGCCAAGGAGAGGGAGAAAAAAGCCAACATCCGACGACCCGGAAAGCTGGGATTGGATGTCTTCAGGCGATCATTGAAACGGTGGCATATTTGGGTTTTTATTCTCTGCTACGCGTAAGTCACTCTATATTATGGATATGCTACGGAGATGCTAACTGAACTAGCTGCATGATCATCTCCGCCTATCCAACTACCTATATGAGTCTCTGGCTCAAGGAAGCGGGCTACTCGGTCACCCAAGTCAACAATCTTCCAACGGTCATCTATGCTATCCAAATTGTTGCTTCGTGGCTGGGATCAACGCTTGCTGCCATTTATCCTGCGTGGATCATCTACACTATTGTCTCTGTCTGCTGTTTGTTTTCGACATTATGCATGATCATTTGGAACATTCCCACTGCTCTCAAGTCAGTATCTCCTTATTCCCGGATGCTTGTGTACTCTAACAATTGCAGATTCTTCGCCTGGTACCTCTTCGGTGTCTCTGGATGCGCGAGTCCCATCCTATACTCAACCGTGAATACCATAGTCAAAGACGACTCGGAGGAGCGAGCGCTCATCCTGGTATGCTAACCCCCAAACCACATTATATGTCATACATCAATCCTAACTGTCCTATAGGGCTCTATGATGACATTCGGCTATTCATTCAACATCTGGGTCCCCCTTCTTCTCTTCCCAACAGCTGGTCCAGACGGTGCTCCGAGATGGAGAAAAGGATGGCCGGTGACTTTTGTCTTTTATTTTCTTCTATGGGCTGGTTTCGTGGCTTCTATCCTTATTTATAGAAGGGAGAAAAAGAGGGATGCCGCAATACCATCGCGAGAGAGCAACTCTGATGCAGAAGGAGAAGCTGTTGTGCAAGTTGGCGAAAGTGCGAAACATGGGAGTTGAATTTGAATTTTATCTTCGGCAGGCTTTTGTTATTGACTACTGCCTTAAAAGCAAGCGAATCGTTTTGCACATGGTTAGTTACATTGAATTTTACACTTCCGCATACGCTGTAACTCTGGGTGACGGCGGAAAAGACACGCTTGTGCGTGGTGTTTGGATTAAAAACCGTGGTCTTTTCACCTTGGGGTCGCCGCTTTAACAGTACCAGGGTAGGAAGGAAAGGTCCTGAAAGCTATTGAAGGTACAGCGTTTAGGACGAGCTGTTGATTCGCTGAACTTCTATACCGTCCTCGTATGATCACGAAGTGGATCCGGGAATCCCCGTTCATCTCCACGGGCCGAGTATCCACTTTCCGCTGGTTCCGGGCAGCTTACCAAACATTTGATCCCGACCGAGTGGTTCAGCGAATCAATGGACCGTTCTAACCGCCGTGCCAATGGACGCCAACTGCGCCGCAATCCCCCTGCAAGACTTGGTTAGGATACTATCAAAAGTTATCCTCAAGCCCGGCTGGTGTCCGTTCCCGTGAATGAGTTTCGCTAGGGGAAAGCGAGACACAAAGCCCATTAATTGGCGCGGTTGTTTTAAAAAAAAACTCCAACAATCTAACTCATCCCGACTCACGATTACTATTAGCACTACCGATCAGCTGATCTTGGGCCTCCAATTTGGTCGCGGAAGCTTAGCTCCCATGCATTTAGTGCCTACCCTTGGTCAAAGCTCATTTGATTTCGACTGACATTAACTGTCCACATGGAATTGGGGTATGTTTAAATAATTGAGGGCCGCATCTTTTGGGTGCTCTAAGCAAACCTCATCTTCGCCATGTGTGCATGCTGCAGGATGGATGCTGGTGCTGACCCTACTTATAGGTGGGCTCCAGAGTCGGAGGCCCAGCACTGCAACCTGAATTTCCTGGCTCGCCAGAAAAATGTTCATCTGCGGCACTTGGGGGTGTCGGAGCCGCCGCTCTCGAGCTTAGAACTGCCGGTCATTTACCTGGTTGTCCTTGGTCGGGGAGAGAGCCTGGCACGGTATTTGGGTGTTTCTCTATTAAACGATTTTGTGGAAGAGAAGTTCAACAAACTGTTCAGTACCTGCAGTCCGCCCCTGGCTGAAACTGACAATGCTCAAGGCAGTGACATACTCAGCTGGGTTGATGTTATCCGTAAATTCAATTATGACCAGGCTGAATACACTGATGATGGCACATACCGCTTCCCTGTCCAAGGGCTGCTGGTCCAAATATCAGAAGCCGATTACGCTATTATCCAGTCCGGTATTCTTCATAAGCTTCACAATCCGTGGCCGGATTCAAGAGATGCACAGGAAGAACTGGAGACAGTTGAGCTTGCAATTGCGGAAGTGTCCGAGTGGAATCAATATGCTTTACGAGGTGGAATTGTCACTGTACCGTCTTCCAAAGTGCAGTTTAGACTGGTGGCTAATATCCTACATAGCCATTCAACATAACAACCAACTGCTTCATTCCCTGAAGGAAAGATTTCATATGCTCCATGGCAGTTCTTGTCCGAGCCCCTTACCTGAAACTCAAAGATCTCATGACGCACACGCGACAGATGTTCTCCTGGATTCATCTCAATCGGATCCAGCGCCAGCCGGTGAATGCATTAACACCAATACTGGCGTGACTGTTCCAGAACCCCACGAAAGTAGTGTACAAGTCTCTGCAAAATCGAATAATGGCAGGGCTTGTAACTTCGAAGAAGTGTCCGGTGACAGTAGTGATATGCCTCTGGTGCACCAAGATCTACCTGACTCTATATGTCCCTCCCAAACCGGTTCTCGCCCCTGGTCTCTTTATGAGGAAAGCCGTCTGTTAGACTGGCTTGAAGGACATTAAATCCCCGAATTGGTCCGAAATTGAAAAGGAATATACGCAAGAGTTTGGTGTTTATCAGCGTCAAATAGCCATCCAGGCTAAAGCATTTCGACTGAAGCGTGGGTGGTCGCGTAAAGCCAAATGATCACGTACACGACGAAACGTCACTTTACCGCTGCTGTCAAAGCTGGGAGACAACCAAGCTCTCTGCTTGGGCCAAATAGTGTTCACAAGGCAGCCGGACCTCATCATTGGAGATATCATCACTGGGTTCATCTTCATCATCCGAATCCTCACTATCAAGTTCCGGGTCGCTGGTGGAGTCACTATCAGATCTGTTGTCTGAAAAGATCTCAGTCAGGTCGGAGCTGGCATCGCCCTGATTCTCTTTGTCGTCAGATCTGACTAGTCAGGAGCGAGGCGCCATGGTTGACACAGCCTGTGGGGAACTGGGAAACAAAGGAAATCCTGGAGTAGGAAATAAAGCAGGTGAGGATAACAGCAGGTTTGTGGATGAGGACAGACTTCAAAAGGACAGGAAGCGCTGTGAGAGGTGCTCACAGGAGGAAGGATGGAAGCAGGGAGGGACACGGTCGGCACAATGGGACTTCTAACTGGAGATAACATGATGGTCGAGGGGAGCCAAGAGCGTCTAGATAGATGATGTTGAACAAAATAGCAACAAAAGTCCCATTTGAGACTAGCGTCAAGGGCGGGACGCTCAGCCAGTGGAAGATAAAGGGTTTAAGGATGACGTGATGAAAATTAGGATCGACCATTCAATTCGCAGGGCATTATTGTATCTCAAACATCATTCCCTGTTAGCAGAGCTTTTCAGCATGAGTGGGGGACCATACTGGTGTGAAAGACAGCAGCGTCAGGGTGATTATGACTGTATTCAGCGAAAAGGGGGTGGCGCAATGAGGGGGTCTAAGCAGAGGATCAATAGCAAAAGTGCCTCACCAGAATCATTCAGTCAGCAGCAGGGAAAGATGAAAGGAAAAGCAGCAAAAATTTGGTTGAAGTTGAAGCAGCGATGGAGGGCAACTTTATAGAGCACGCACAGCGATGCCAAGCGGCAACAAGACGCTAAACCTAAACAGGCACGCTATACCGCTTATAGTAATTCGCCGTCACCCAAGACTATGGAGTACAACCGCATCAACCTTTGCCTCCCAACATGCAATGCATGAAGTCTACGCGGAGACCACCACGGCTGACGATATGGAAAGAAAAAAAGTTAGATATTAAGAAAACATGAGGAGAGAAAGCTCCCTTCGCTCGTGGGCTCAGCAAAAACAAAAACATACAACAGCTGGGATCGGTGGACACCCCACCCGACTACAAGCCAGCCTCTCATGTGAGTTGGGTAATGCCACTCTTTGATCGTGTAACCAAGGGTCACTAGGGAAAGTACTATACACATGACTGAGTTAACAGCAATAACATCATCATAAAAGCGATTGTCCTATCATGGTTTGCGGAACTAACTAGCGAACCATGGTTAACTTTCGCCCGACATTGACATGTATATATATACCCAGACCTCCCCGCCACATACCTCATGCCCCTTCTTTTGCAACTATCCTACACATCAATCTGCATCTTATAACCACGCTACGCTACGCATTAATCAAACATGCCCGGAATTTACCCCGATACTCCTGCTACAGGTCTCCCCCTGGGAGGCCATATCAACCCTGGTGAAACCAGCATCCAAGCTGCTGCCCGTCGGTACCACGAACGAAAGAGGCGAGAATCTGCCTCTGGACTTGACTCCCAGTTTACTCAACCTAGTCCTGCCGAGCACTTAATTGAGGAGCCACGTCGAGACTCCCGAGATTCCCGAAACTCCACGGGGAGTGCAGAGATGCCTCGGAGGAGATCATCGCTTAGTGAACGTTGGAATGAGTTCAAGCGCCACTTGCCATGACAACAGCCGTACTGTATGCATGTCTTATTGGAGTATGATATGATGTTGATGACTATGGTTCGGAGTGTCTTCCTCTTTTGTACTTCATTCCTTTCGTTCTTTTGCTTTTTCTTTTCCTTTGTCTTTTCATATCTGAGATTTGTACAACTGGAAAACATGCTTGTCTTGTTGGCCATATTCCGGGGAATCCAAGTACATCTCTCCTAGCGGGTGCAAAGTCTGAGCTCATATTAATTAATGAGTAATGTTGAAGAAATGAAGTTTACCAAGCAAATGCATACGCCAAGGGTAGCACTTCAATTTGCAGATAAAATAGTAGAAGTGTGTTTCAAATCACTGGCGTATGCAACTATGGTATGGCGGGCCAACGTTAATTTGGCGAATCTAACCCATCCTGAAACTGCCACAAGCCGGCCAGTAAGAATGAAAATAGACCCTGCAATCCACTACTACCAATTACATTTGATTAAACTGGGTCATTGGCAGATACCCGCAAAGAGCAAAGATGGATCATCACGATCCAAAGACATCTCCAAGTACACGAGAACTTGTAGGTTCAAAAGCTTGTCTCACCGTGGCTGTATTTGGAGTTAGTGCTTCCTGGCTCAGAGCTGATTCCATCCAGGAAGGTAATGACAAGGGTGATAAGCTGCTGCCAGCTATAGCCCCCCAGTGGTGAGAAGAAGACTGTGGGCGCCGCGCGACACACTCATTTGCAGAGATGTTTGTGTCTTCTTCACTGAAAAAGCACCATGACAGAGAAACAAATTGCTGGAAAAGACTGTGCATGTTGGCGATGGGTTTACTCATCGTCCCGCTCTCGGCCAGACAGTTCGCGAGTTCCTTGAGGATCTGAAAGTCTCCTGTATGGCATGTTGCGACGGCATTGCAGAAAACTGCAAAGTAAGCAGTCAATGGGTAATAAAGAAGGGTCCTAGAATGCATTGTCAGCATTATGCGCCCGCCCGCTTATGGAGTCTAGATTCGCGAGAGAGCTAACCAATGCAAATAGGCGACGGTTTTCTGTGTGTCGTTTGATGCGCATATGGCTATCAAGGCTAGTAGCTCCCGTCGCGCTGAAACGAGATAGTTATCTGCGGCATTCTGGTCTAGTGTGGCTAGATGTAGGTGTAAGATACAGGTCATGATCGAGTGATAGGCGAAGTCGAGAGTTGCAATTTCGTGGTGGACATCTAAACCTGACCAGTTCGTCGATGGAAGCTTGATCTTACGGCAAACACTGCGTCAAAAGCCCGTCTTAACCACATGCTGCAGCTTTGATTGGCCTACCTGATCTATTTTTCTCCGGATGCTCTCCATATTCCGCGAGACATGTGCTCCGATATCATGGAACGACTGAAAGGCATCTGTGTCTGGCTTGATGGAGTCTTTAAGAGATGGTATCATTATATCCTGGACTTTGGCCAGGTCCAAATAAATTAGAAAAAGTTCCGAGGCCGCCGTATTCGAGCTTCGAGGGCCCATAATGGTATTGGTCTCAACGGTCAGGATTCTGGGTTTTCCAAGTTTCCAGGCATAGTTTCTGTCCAATATGTAGCACCACATGAAGCAATAATACTCCTCCTCGCTGGCAGCGGCAGGGTGAAGGCCGATGTCTATACATACTCTGCACGCCGTCCTTGTCAACTCCCAGCAAATATGCGTGTCGCCAGCTCCTTGTTGTAAGAAAATCTGTCTATTTGTTAGTTCCACTGAAAAAATTCTCAAAGGCCAGACTGCTCACCCCGCAGAGTAGGGCCTGCAAAAGAGAAAGTGAAGGCCTGATCATAAGTGGAATTTTTTTCATTGTTGTTATTGCTGTCTCTCGATAGAGAAGTGCGCGATGCCGGAGTTTCTGAGCCAGATCATCATCTCTTTCAGTCCCTGATATCGTGTTGAGGAACTTATAAGCCACAGAATTGACGCAGGTGGTGTAGAGAATAGAATCACAAGACGTGGCAGTATTAAACAGAATGGATGACCCCATATGCTTGAGAGTATGTTTGCCAATGTGTCTGAAAAAGTCCAAAACAAAGGAGCCAAATCTGTCACTGTAAATATCTGTTGGAGGGTATGAATGAGTATTTCTCTGGACATAGGGAGGAAGACCAGTAAGGATCTACTATACCGTTTAACATCCAGTATAGAAATTCAAAAGAGGGAATGTTGCGTTGCTCTTCACTAATTGCTGTTTCCCTAGCCATTTCTGTGCATTCTTCCATACCGCCTAAGAGCTGGCTTGCAACGGATAACGCAGATTGCAGTGCCTGGCGCCTATTCCAAGCTAGGCCCTGCGAATGCTCCACTTGATGCTGGTTGGCCATCTGATCGTCCGTTAGAGGAACAAACGACATCCAGCTTGGAGGCCCATAATTCATGTCGAGATGTTCCAGGAGCATGCCATCTCCTAGGATATCCACCAAAAACCCGTCTTCAATTTGATGAAGCACATTGGACATAGAAGGGTCGCTTGACTGCTCAACAAAGCTTTGCAGTGATCCTGATCCACAAGATGTGGCCAAGGGCTGGATCGCAAGAGGTTCGTCAGCTTGATGTTCACGCACCCTTCGTCTCTGATTCTGAGCGAGGTTTCTCTTCGAGAGTCGCTTCATATCCCGGGCCCGAGTGCAAGCAGCCTTTTGGTCCAGACAGTTTCCACAGGGATCATTCCCGTCGCATCGAACCTGGTTGGTCAGTCAACGAGACACGGTTCGGCACGGAGTAACGTATGTATTCTCCTACGGAAAACAGGAATCGCTGTCCAGGAAAAAACATAGTTCAAGATGAGTGATCCATACCTTTCGAGAATGGCACGGGTCGCACTGTGAAGTTGATATTAGAGAGGTATAGATCTCGGAGTTAGGATGGATCACATACAACCCGAGGCCGCAGCATTTCAGCGAACGGCCGTTCACAGAGATTATTGATGTTTCAAGATCGCGAGCCAGAGGCATTGATTTGACTATCCGATGTTCTTTTGGGCCGATCTTCTTATAGCGGCTGGGCCAAGGTGAAAGGAGTATATCCGCGCTAAGATGGAAACAAAAATAGAAGGCAAACGCCAAGCCTCGGGGTGGAAACTTCTGCGCCACGTTGAAATATTCTATTTTTACCTTTTCGCATTCTGGAACCACGAGTGCCAAAAATATGAAATTACTACGTATCTACTATTATCAATGAATCGATGAAATGACAGGTATCGACATTGCTAAAAACTATTGTAGTAAGTCGCGGAGCTTCGCTGACAAGAGATTAGCCCTAGGTTGCATGAGAGCAGCTGATAGCAGCTGTCAGTGTCGGGAGAGACAATTCAACAATCCTGTCTTCCCCAGAAAGCAAAGAGCACCAAAGAATCGAAAAATCGATAACCCCGATGTAGCCCACAGAATCACCTTGAAATACCAAGCTGTGCGATCGGTAGACGATGTCTGGCAACGTTCTCAGCACAAAATCCCAGAATATTACCCGGGCGAGGACGAAAACATACCGTTAAACATAGATTCCTCACGCCAGCGTTGTTTATGAGAAATGCTAATAAGGAGTTGCTCAAAGCCCACAAGAGCACAAGATTTGTTCGGAATGCCCTATATGAATCGTCCAGTTGCATTTCCTTGTTCTCTGTCGGTTGTTGCCACGGGGTAAGAGCACGTCGGACGGTGCGCTCGAATTCCGTGTCGATGTCTGCCTGTGCCTTGTCTAGCTCCTCGACAAATTTTCCCTTGGTGTCCGACTTTCGTGTTTGGGCTGATGGGAGAGAAGACACCTCATTGGAACCTTTTGTTCCCCATGAGACATCATGCCAGTTGCAGAAAGCGTAAACATTGAGGATGTTGATCGTTGAGGGCATTCCGATGAAGTATGCCCAGGAAGATGTCAATAAATGCCAAGGGTCACAGTAGAGAAAACTCGCTATGAAGTAGGTCCCATATGTAGATACCAGGGCTACTAACACCAGACCTGTAGTCGAAGTGAAAAATGAGCCTAGGAAGCCTTTTACCCCGTTATCAAAATCGAGATCTATGTTGCCGCCGCTAAATGCCTGTGCCACGAGATAGAATGAGAGGAGTAAGATGTATAGTTGAATAGTTGAAAAATAAAGAAAGGATAGAATATAAGCAAGCTGGGATCTAGAAACGTTGCTGTTAACCGATGGCCTAGCATAACGAGGCAATCTAACACCTACCCTTTAGGTCGATTTCCGAGGGCAAGAAAGAATTGCTGCATGAGAAAAACCAAATAAAGAACCTTGAGGACATTATTGACAATCGGTGATGATTCATTTCCAAAAGGCCATGCTTGGTACTTGTTTGTCGCACTTGGTGTTCCGACAATGTCCATAATCACGGAAGTGGTTAGCCAGTAGGATGCTAACGTATATAAGTTACTGTTCGCCAGGCAATTGAAGGGGCGCATACCGAGAGAGAACCATGTCATAAAGAGCTGGCAGACATTATAAAATAACTGAACATGGAGGAAGAACAATCGAAGCAGATTATGGCCACTTTTGTACACACGGTTGAAGTGCATGACGGAATACAAGCTTGCGGCAAATGATCCATTTAGCCATCTTCGTCTTTGGCCTAGGAACTCTGGTGGGGCTATTGGCCTATTAATTAATGTCTTGAAGGTGCTCGCATGAAGGATTATAGCTTACCTTCCGGGACATCAGTCTCTCCTTTTGAAGCTTTCACGTAACTCAATGTCCATTTGAACCCTGCTTTTGCAAGAAGCTCAAAGCACAAAATGCGATCCTCGGCTAAGAACATGTTCTTTTTAAAAATATTCATCCCTTCAATGCCCTTTTTGCCCAACCTTTTCGACAGTGTGTGATCACCATGGAAATACTGTTCTAGAGGTCGACCCATGATGGCACGGTAACGGTAAGCAGAAAATGCACCAGGTAAGACACTAACATATCCAAACATGCTCTCAAAAGGCTTGTCCAGGATATTTGAGATCTTATACTCAAAGTTCTGTGCAGCAACCAATGGATTCGCAAGCATTTTCCAGTGTCGGCCAAGTAAGGCATGGATTTCACCACATGCCCCTCCAAGGTGTTTGTTGTTATGGAACGCTTCCCATAAAACAAGCAAGGATTTATGACCTGGTTTTGTGCCTGCGTCGATTAATATACACACCTCTGGATTCAGGATCCGCCCAAAAGCATTGAACAACCAGCGGTGGGAATTGATCTTCTTGGAATTATTGTGCTTCAGGCAAAAGATCATCTGGACTGGTGGGAGGTTTTTCGGATCATCATGATGAGGACGGACTAATTGTTGTGTAGGAGTTACCGATAGTTGCGTGGTATATTCAAACTAAGACATGATTAGTCACAACGAGCCACATAGATATCAGGCCCTAGTACGAACTATGTGTGCCGTGGTTTCCTTGCCATCAACATCATGTTTCATTATGCCATCCTGGTAAACCCCAACAGTAGCTAGAACATCGAGTGTATCTTTATCACAAGGACCAATTCCATCAAAGACCAAACAAACCACAATTTTTTGCCAAGCAGGACCTCCTTTATTCCAGAACTTGGTTTTCTTAAGACTGACAATGTCTCGGATGTTTTGCATGACTCCATGTAGAGTTCGAGCAGTGAGAACCTTGTCCTCGTTGTAATAAGTGATGGCGATGAGTAGTTCGGTATGTCGATTATACATGGCAGGCCGTAGGTTGTAGCCGTTGCGTAAGTTGAAGTCATCCGGGTCGCAGATAGCAGCCGTATCTAATGTGTGGCATCATTCAGTATCCGCTTTGTTTGGCTTTCCTTTTTATCCATCTCTTACATCTTAGATGTGTAAACTCTTCAGGACTGGATCCATTGGGATCATGGTATTTCGTTTCGACTGCGTTGCGGATAGCGCTTGGAACGGGATAATCGACACTTAATACGGAGCCTTGGATCAAATTAATTTTGCGAGTTGGGCGCCGGCGCAGACTTCCACATGTAGCCGCATTCTGGCGTTCTTGCCAGGAGCTTGTGTTCGGGTCTTTTGAAGAACTTTGTCGTGGGGTCTCGGAGTGCCATGGAGGGCTGAAAGAAGGGTGAAGGTCGTCCGAAGGCGGAGGCAGTAATGATTGCGCAAGATAATCATGCTCGTCGATGCTGTGACGCTCAGGCTAGACACATGTGAGATTGGTTGCTTCGAAAACATGGTTCTTCTGAAAGGAAGCTCACAATAGCAGGTGTAAGCTCCCGAAGCGAATAGCGATTACCTGCTGCTTCGAAAGGAGGAGGGGAAAAAGATGCATCTTGGTCATATTCCATGGTGTCCTTGTTCTGTTGATATTTCACGAACGGATCATAGGTACGCGGAGTAAGTGATGATGAATTGGAAAGTCATTCTCTGTGGCTGGAATTTTGTGTATTCAATGGCGCCCCGGACACTCCTCCTAAACTACCTCGACCTATATTGGGACCAGATGTTCTACAATCTTTCCGAAATAGAGATTAGATGACCGACTAGTGGTGGAGAACAAATGACCGGATGCTGTTTTAATTCGGTGCTAGGGAGCCCACTCTTATGCCGAGCCAATCACGGACGGCCCGACGGACGTCAAATATAGTCGGTAAAGTATGGTCTTGGAACCATTCCGAAGCGCATTTTTACATTGGGCAAGTTTCAATGCTGAATCTTAGGGGTATGGCTATGGTGAGGTTCTTGGGGAAACCATTTTATACCCAAATAAACCAAGTATGAATACTGTTACTATTTCTGGGTTGATATTCTGTCTTCCATCTGTCCTTTGAGCATGATGCTAGCAGCTCTTTTCCTTTATATTTGGCTCCATCTTTAAGTTACGATTTACTGGACCATATCTTTGTCGTTAATATCTTCCCCTCATGCCATCCCAGGTGGAGCGTTTCTTCAAATCACCATCTCTTATGGATATCCGGATACAACTCGACAGAGAGCATTCCGCCTATACGAATGAAGATGTTGTATCTGGCCATGTCATCCTCAATAATGACGTACAGTTTGACATAGCTGCTATAACAATGAAGCTCTCTGGGTCAGCAACGTCAAGACTGGACTCCGGAAAGCTAACTCAGTCGCATCAGGTATGCTCTCTAACTCCCTTTCTCATTTTCAAATGGGCTGATCCAATCCAATGTAGCTTTTTGGCAGGGTTGAACAAGTATTCCCTCCAGATAAGTGCGCGGCTTGGTTCACATCTCGCACGGTGACTATTCCTCCTGGAGAACATGCTTTCCCGTTTTCGATTAGGGTGAGTATTCTAACTTTTTTGCCTTGCGTCGCGATAAGATCCACTCATTAAATTTGGACATCACGCAGTTCCCCCAGGTTTCGGAATGCTACAAGACCAGCCCTACAGACGTCTCCGGAAAACGACCAGGAGGCAGGCGGAAACACCATCTACTACGAAAACTTCCGCCTTCGTCCGGCGGTAAAACCACGCCTGAGGAAATTAAGTATTTCCTCGAAGCGACTGTTCGACAAGATGGTATCCTACGTAGGACTCAGAAAGCCGTTGAGTTATCCCACACCTGAGGTCGGGCGTGATCAGCTTTAACATGATGAACTAGACCCATGACATATCTTTCCGCCATGTATCTAGCATCAGTCACGTTTTACCAGGTTTGACAGACAAAGAGACTGTTATTTGCAGCTCGAGTCGTTCAAATTCCTCGCTTTCACCACCGACCTGTGAAATCGAGGCCAAGTTGTTGAACGGGCCATTCCTTCTGCTGGGGCATCCAATCTTACTCAATGTGGAAATTATTAACCTGGACTTGGACGAGTGCAAAGGTGGTGTGTTGCTGCGCAATTTTCAGTCCATGCTCATCGAAACAACAGAGGTACGAGCACGGCGCTCGATGGAAGTCCATACCCGTTCTTGGGTCATACAGACGATGACTCGCGGGCAAACTGAGCCAGTGTCCATGGCCGGGTCGACATTGAGCTTCGATGGCAGACTATGGAGTCAGCATTGTGTACCGCTACATCTGACTCCGACATTTGAAACGTGTAATATTAGCCGGAGCTACAAGCTTGAGATAAGGCTTGGGATTGAATTCGGCAGGAACGACGTAGGTCATTATCCTTTGCGGTGTGTGAGTTCCATATTGCAAAAGCTGAAGTTTGCTTTAGTTGAGGATATTTGACTTTCAGTTCACAGCTTATATTCTGTCGCCTGCTTCGTTTCCTGTTGGAAATCTGATGCCTACATCAGATCGAAAGGAGTTGAAGTTCGAAAAGCTTTTGCCTGGACGCTACGATATTTAGTTAGATCTCACTTAACGTGACTCCCTATCATGCCGCGGAGTTCAGAGGCAAGGTAACCTACATAGGTATCGTACTTTGTTGGCCTGAAGTATAGGCCGATTTTAGACAAGTATATATGAATGTCAATTTTATTGATGAAAGCAAAGCCAGGATGGTGATTTATAGGAATATGATCAAAATGTGGAGAGAGGCATGAGCTCAGGATTGGCGTACGTCGATTGTCATGGAAAGTACGAGACCATAGTATGAGAGTAGAGGTTGAAAGACAGAAATCCGTGAGAGAACAATCAAATATATAAAATTAAAATGAACTTGTATACAAAAAGAATTAAAAATCTATAACAGCCAATGTCCTGCTTCTGCTACCAGTGACTAAGTGCACTAATTCCCCGTCTCAACCCACCCATCCCTTCCGCTCAAACAAAAACACCCGTCAAAACAAGTCCCAGTAGTCCCACCGCAATCTTAGTCGGAATCTGGCCTTGTGACGAGAGAGCCATATTCGTGGCCGACTTCGTCTCGGTTGTCGACGACGTCGAAGATCCAGTCCTCCCTTTCCCGGTAGCCGTAGCAGTCGGAGTAGGGTAAGAAGTCGCCGTGGCAGTTTCATTGCTAGCACCATGACACCAGACATCTTCCCAAGCGATGCCAGCTTTGTAAAGACAGGTGATGAGGTCCTGGACAGATTGGTCGACGGCAAGGGCCCAGAGGGCACAGTCGTGGTAATATGGTCGGACGCCAGCTGGTTTCGCGCAACTGTCGAAGAGAGACTGGTAGTTCTTGGTATTTGGGACGCCGCAAGCGGCATCTTTGACAGGGAGTTCGTACTGTCCTGGGCCGCTGCAGGTCGCTGCGGTCGTTGCCGCTGGGGCAGTGGTGATCGTGACGGATGTCATTTTGGGAGCAGGCTGCTGTTGCGAGAAGATAAAATGATTCGATGGTCGGAATTGCAGATCGTTAGTCTAGAAAATTATTTATACAACTTAGTATTGCAGTAGGGCACGGTTCATGGTTGTGCAAACAAGGCAAACTCACAATGCCGGCTAAATTTAGCCGGCATACTAGCACTAGTCTCGGAATCCCTATGCCGGTAGTATCATAGAAGAGACAATAAACCAAACTGGAAAACGCTACTCGATCACTAATGAAATGAATTACCTGTGTTCCTACTTTCAGTCGGGATAAAATGAACGTAGTTGCCTGATCAAGCCCTAGAAATCGTTTAACCGTAGAGACTGAAGAATATAAATCCAACCTGACATCCTCGGTGAAAGAAACTGTAGCTAGCCACAACTCAAGAAACATTCCAAAAAAAAAAAAAAAAGCAAGTCTCTTAATACTCTTACGAACCCTCTTTCAGCATGCGATTCTCTTTGATTTCCACCGTCTTCCTGATTGGGACCGCTTTTGCTCAAGCCAAGGTACGATTGAGATAACAATAAATACATACCAGTTTTACTAATTGGTGATCAGCTTCCTGCCAAAGCGCCATGCAAGCAAGATGGAAGCATGGGAATTTGTGAATCAGGACTGTGTGTGGTATGTTGTGTTAAAAGCAAAAAAATTTTATCCAATTGGAGACTAACGCGTAATTTGTTTAGCAAACATCTCCTGGGGCTGCAGGCTCGTGCAAGTGAGCCCATTCCAAAAAAAACTGAGTGAAGAGACTGGCATGGCGTATGATTGGACTGCAATAAGCAACACTGTCTAAACATCCGGCGGGTCAAGAATTTGCCATTGTCTTCTACCGGTCTATATCTGGAAACAAGTTGTTTTTCGTTGTATCTAACTTCCTGGTCATTCTTATTCCTGCCATGGCCAAGTCATTCGTTAGCTAGATAGAAACAATTTATGTATAATTCGTTTGTGCTAGTTTTATGCCTGGCCTCAACCAGATATGAGGTGTTAATATAAACATGCGGTATTATATTATACCATTCCAAGATATGCTGCAAACCATAGACTGAGTTCTATGCACTGGATCAATGCCAATGCCCCTGCGCATTCCTATTCTCGCTCTCTCTTATCTTCGTCCTTTCTAGCAAACTCGCTGCTCAGTATCCGCTGGTGATTGTGGACGCGGCTCAGGAGTATCTCCACTACCGCTACGGGCCACCCGTAGTGGGAGCAGGCGGGATAGCAACACTACCGTCACACTGGCGTCAAGGAGCTGTACCTCCTCACTAGAGAAATTCTTTATTAGAATGTAATTCTATCAAAGACAAGTGGGTTGACTTACTCCCGCGGGGCGTTCAATCATCGGTGAACTCTCGACTATCCTAAAGTCTGCAGAATCTTGGATGCAAAAGACGCGGTCCAAGAACTCAACAGCCTCAGCTTGGCTTTGAGGAGGTATCTGGGGCTGTGTTGGGTGTGAAAAAGCACCTCCACCGAGGAGCCCAGCGATTATCACGTAGTAGAGGTGCATCTTCGTGGTAGATGCTTGTGAGAAATAGCAGATATAGCATTGAGAATGACCATTCATATATGTAGTCTGCTATGTTTCTATGATGGATGAAATATTCCCCATTGACTTTTTATGTATGACTTGGGGTGTTGGCATTGGATATGATATGCAAATCACAGTGGTGTCACGACTGAATCCTCGAAAGGATGGAAAAAAAAAAAAAGATAAAATTGGTTGCAAATGATGAACAAACGAGAGTATTAGAATAAGGGAGGTTGATATCCCCGGACAAGAATGATAGGAGGTATTCGTCGCGCATCGCCGGCTTGATCCTCGCTTCTGTGTATGCAAACTCCGCTTCAAGTCAGGGTTGCCAATCCCAACTAATCGAGTCTCTGAAATCATAGGGGTTTCTCTGAATCTCATGCCATCGCAAAAGCGGTTATATATCCTGGGATCAGACACATCGACATCATTGGAGTGATGGCGTAGCTGACAAAACCACACGTCCCCAAAATCGATAAAAACAACACGTGGTGCTTCATCACCAGGGTTAGTTATCATGACCTTCCTTGGATGCAAATCATCCAGATTGACGTATATCACATAGACCAATGACTCGAGATCAATCAATGACCTTATAATGCTTTGGCGAACTGCTTGAGAAAATTCATATGGTTCAGCGTTGAGCATTGACAGCTCTGGGGTGAATTCCATCAGAATAAATCGGACACTGCGCTTCCTCTGCTCGACGGGGTCTTAGGAGAGTAGGACCCGTAATATTGAGAAATTTGAGTGCCTTGGAAGTCTGAAAGTGTCTGATAAGCAACCGTCTCATGGCTGTAGTCTTCAGCGGCAGCCAAAAAAGGATTGACATTAAATTCATCGTCATCAACGTACATAGAATCATAAAACTTAGCCACCACATAATGACCTTGTGACAGGCCTGAGAAATTAGCTTTGAGAATCTCAACTACAACTACCTGAGCATGTTGAACGATCATCGATGCGTAGAGTGTCACAGATTTGCCATTCAAGGCTGAATGGGCCATATGACCCAGGCAATGGAGGATCTTAAAGACATCGTTCAATAGGAGTAGCAGTTCCATCTCCATGGAGTCATTTCTGTTCTCGAATGTACAGAGCGTGTAAGGATCCAACTTGATAGGAGGGGGAAGAGTATGTTGTCGAACAGTAAAGCGCGAGCCCTTGACATAAGGAACCGCAACTTTTTCTCGTCGTATGGTCGAGTGAAAGGGTGGCCGTCTTCCGATAAGTATGCATTATCGTTGAGACCGTCGAGCGACATGTTCGAGAAAAAGAGATAGTGATTTGAATATGGATGTTGAGATTGCACGACTTTGCGATGAGACTAGATCGAGTTGAAGCGCACCGGTTGAAGAGAAAATGAACATTGAGCCGCGTGGTAGCCGTGTAACTTGCAAGGACAAAGGAATGTTTTTTTTTTTTTTTTTTGGACTGCAGGTCAAGAAATGCCAGATTTTTGAGGAATGATATACTGGGGAGGCCGAAACATCAATCCGATGTCGTTGTGGCCTTGCCGATCAGGCACTAACTGATAAGATTTCCCCGCATCTTTCTACGTCCATCATTTACGTTACCAGTTACCAGTTATGTTATCCCGAACTCTGGCGGCCATTCTTCATGTATGAAACTCGGTCAATTACTTCGACTCGAGCCAAAGCACGCAGTAAGTCCATTCCCCCAAATTCCGGGGACGATTGGCTGGAATCACCACTAGGTGGCTGTCTGCGTTGCAAGCAAAGGGTAAACCATTATCTTTTCTGCTATCCAGTGTCCTTCTCAACCCGTGGGACTCTTATCCTGACTAGTGGCTTTCAGAAAATAAAATGTGATGAGGCGCACCCACACTGCAATCAGTGCACGCGAAAGGGGTACGAATGTCCCGGGTACAAACGCCCCCTGAGATGGTCGTCGAAACATGAAGTAGCTATCGGAAGTGAGACAAGAGAGAGGCGGTCGCAAAGGTATCGTGAGGATGATCCTATGAGGACCGGGCAGAAAGCTCCCCTGCCAACAAGCCGACCTGAAGTGGCGGAAGTGGTCCATGACCAAACGGCCCTTGAAACTGAGCAGTATGGTCCAATGGACAACTCGCAGATA
Organism: Aspergillus chevalieri; assembly: GCF_016861735.1. NCBI lineage: Eukaryota > Fungi > Ascomycota > Eurotiomycetes > Eurotiales > Aspergillaceae > Aspergillus > Aspergillus chevalieri. The sequence continues at coordinate 949,961 of NC_057365.1, forward strand.
ACTGAGAACGAAGCACTTTTATCCATTGATTTATTGACATCAGGATCCGGTGTCGACGTTTTTGGTACTGAATCTTTGCAGTGGCCGGACGTAGGAGCTCCCATATTCCCATCACTCGAGGATCAGGACTCCAGTCTTTTCCGATATTACTTCTCGCTCATCTGTCGCATTAACTCATGTTTCGATTCCGATAAGAACCTCTTCCGTGTCGGGGTTGGGGAGCTTACCAAGTCTTGTCCGCTCATTCACCACTGCATCCTATCGATGTCAGCGGCTCATCGATCCTGTCAGCAGGGTGACTTGGCGACAGCCGCCTTGGATCACAGAACGAAGGCGATATCCTGTCTGCGAGCGGAACTAATCAAGCAAAATGGGGAAAATGACTCATATAGCACTTCCTCTGTGGCTAAAGAAGAGACGTTACTCGGTAGTATACTGCTAGGAATGACTGAGGTATGCAATCCCCTGCTTCACTAATTGAATCCAGCTCACTTTTGCGCTTAGGGATGGCACAATCCTTCCCAGCTCGGCATCACGCATTTACATGGCGCGCGAGGACTATTCATATCATGGATAGCGGATAACCAAAAATCCACTGGCCCATGCTCCCAGATCCACTCATCGCCTACCAGAAGCTTTATGGTCGGCATTATGGCGTACTGGGAAGCCATGGCATCGTTCGTGATAGATCAACCGCTTGATGTAGTCGCGTACTTAGAGCTTTTTCTCGATCGAGACGAAATGAGCCACATCCATCCAAACCCTTGGACTGGCATCTGCACTCCGCTCTTTATATACCTGGCCAAAGTGGGTATACTCGGGAGGCAAAAGTCTATGCTCAAGAAATTGTCCATCACAAATGCGGGTGCTGGATTTCGAGATAAATTGCAAAGCACCCTGGTCGAACAGGCCCGGGAAACAGAAAAGGCTGTGTTGCGATACAGGCTTCCAGCCGACAACCGCATTGAAGATACTGGAGACATTCTGACGCCGGTCCACCATTTGCACCAAGTAGCTCAGATTTACCGATTCGCCACCATCCTCGAGCTCTACCTGTCTTTTCCGGAGTTGCTCCCTGAACCGACCGCAAACGCTGCTGCAGCGCCGTCAAATAGATCCATTGATAAAGTCCTTACGCTCGCTTCGAGCGTGTTAACACTCATCCGTACCATCCCGTCCTCCTCGGGTGCAAATGTTCTCCTTAACGCTCCATTGATCATAGCCGGAAGCACACTACAACCAACTTGCAGGCGTATTGATACCGATACCGGACGACATGATTCTTCATGGGACGTACTGTACATGGAACTGCTCTCTCTATCCAGTCAAGAAGACGTGTACTTACATTGGCGTGACTTTGTCCGAGAGCGGATCGAAGGGCTTTACAGTCATGTAGGCGTCGCTACAGTTCGTCGTGGTATGGAGGTCCTTGACAAGGTCTGGACTAGGGCAGATATCAAGGCGCTTGTGGACGTGCCTGACGGGATGGCGAATGCAGCAGACTTGGTGAAGTGGACGGATGTCATGGTTGAAGAACGGCTCGAGACGATTCTGGGATAGGGGTTTCCGGTGACTACGGGATTTCGCTCTTATAGCAATGTTTGCTCTCTTCCTCATTAAAGACCTGAAGCCAGGGAGATACTTGTATACCCCATCTCCAAGTCCACCACGTGTATTTCCATCTTTCAACCTCTCGAGAAGGCCCCTTGCGGAGAATGCTCTATTTTGAGCAATTTGAATTCCTTCGTGAGTCCTTTCTTTTCAACCACCTACCATAAACACGATCTGGTAAAAAGGCATCTCGCATTCCTGCTGTAATTTTTGTTGCTGTGTGTGCACAAGGTTGCCAGTCCCAATCAATCCAGCTCTCGAACTTTTTTGGTGCGACAGTTAGCCTTGTGCCACCGCAGGATCAGTGAGACATAATTGTCTGAGGGAAGTTCAAATGATTTCGACTTGGGGCTCTGTACATAGAAGGCACTGTAACCGATATCTGCATTGGCAAAATCGAGATAGATAGTGCGCGAGTGTTTGACATCAGTGCTTTTTTGTCCGGAATCACGACTAGTTGGCAGAATGATATTTCTTGGGTGCTTATCTCTGAGAAGGATGTTTCCAGAGTATGCGATGTGTCAAATTCAATCTGCGATCCATAATGCATTGGCGACTTTTCTGTGAGAGTCTAGAGGGATCGGTGTTTTGCATCGAAACGCCTGGTATCAATTCAATGAAGATAAGTCGAACACAGCGTTTTCTTGATCCAGGTAGCTCGACAGAAATATCAAGCGAGTGAGGTCCATAGTAACAAGGCATCATATTACCCTGGGTATCGAAATTTAGCCAGCACGGTGAGTCCTCTGGTAGAAGGACAAAACCCAATGAACAACTGTCAGCTACAGCCCAAAAAGCCCAGTGAAGAGCAAGAAAGGACCTAAAATGCCTTCTGTAATGCAGTATTTAAAGGAGTAAGAACAGCACCCATTAGCAAGACCACAAAGCTTTTACATTCAGTGCAAAAGACAATGAGTGTAGCTGTTCCTGGTCAAAATGGCAGATGGACAAGCACTTAATAAGCTGATTCTAAAAGATGGCCGGACTGTTCCATCAGACATGCCCTGGAGATCGGGAGTGGGGTCAAACTATTGCATTTGGAGGTACTATGCGAGGTTACTATGACTTTAATAGATATGAAGATGAAGCTGACATGCCAGCGACAGCAATTTATTTCTGCTGGGAGGCTGCTCTCTTGATGGACTGCATGGTCTTGTTATTCAAGCTCAAAGCCAAATACCCAGATCTGCATTCTCTGGGATACGTATGGATGGGCAAATTGGCATAAATCGAACACTAAAATTTGCACTGCTCTTTGCAATTCCAATATTATGTGCAAGCTTTTGCTTAATCAAGGACCTTCTTTTCTAAGACTGAGATTATACTTAGTAGCTGCACTGCTGGAATCAGAGATAACTGATGAGGAAACCATGAATTGATTTGAGAGATTTGGCAGTTTTGGAAGAAGTAAAGCAATACCATGCCAAGAGGTCTCAATGTCCATGCTCTTGCAAAGGAATGGCTTCAATGGTTGCAGTAATATTGGCGCTGGTGATATCATGTCTTGGGTTAGAGTATTTTCTTGGTACGTTTAGCTGAATCTGAGATATGCTGGAACACAGACTAACCTACTTGCATACTGGGAAGCTATGACATCTTTTGTGATAGATCAACCATTCAATGTAGTTGCATAGTTAGCGATCTTCTGCAATCAAGATAAAATGAGCCACATCAATCCAACCATTGGACTACTACTACTACTACTACTACTACTACTACTACTACTACTACTACAAGAATGCAGATGCGCGATGTCAACCTGGCACCACAACTCAAGGCCAACAATCTTCTGGAATGCCTGCTTCCATCAGAACTGGCACTGGAATCAGGAGACCGAGTTGATGGCCAATGGACTGATAATGCTCAAAGAGACAGAACACATGTAGGCAGAAGTCGGGAGAAGAACGTTCTTGTCCTGCCATATCGTAATACCAGTAATTGACAGTCCTATGACACGCAATGGTTTTTAATCCCTGTGTAGGATCTATCAGAGAGCCGGAATTTTACGTCCGCCCCGGTACTGAAGAATTGATTCCCACGTCAGTCGTTGAGACATCAAATAATGTCGCTCAGAAAGAGACGTGAATATCTGACTAAATGACAAGGGCCGTATGACTCGGGTTGTCTTGTGGATAATATGGTATAGAATCGTGAAGAAAACGAATGGCTCTGGCTTAGTGGAGACCTACGCTTTTGATCGTGCCGCCGGGACTCGTCAATGAGAGGTAAATCGAGTGTCTAGGACCGGAGGTCAATGCTAACAAAAGCGTAGGTCACTTTTTCCCTTCCCCGAAACACAAAGGGATACAAATACCGTAACGCATCAGAATCACTCGCCGGGATTTGCTCGGTTCGAGGCTTTTCCCTGGACGAATAGGATACGCCCGGGGAGATTCGTCTCCTTGACCCGAAGCGGATGACGGATGCAATCGCTTTTTCACCATGCTGAGTCCTGTTCCATGTGAAAACCAGGCACGCTAGGATGGGCCTGGCGTTGATATCACGAGATGGTGATGATTGCCTGGTGAGTACGATTCCTTTTTCTCGAACAACCGTACGCATAAGTTCACTTTCGCAAGACCCAACAGACAGTAATCAACTGTTCCAACTAGAAGTGCAACTGATGCTGATCTAATTTAGGCATTCCTATAAGTGAATAGTTCTCGGTCATTCCACTCGCTTACACAAAGAGATGGAAGAACTTATTCCTACGTCACCCTTCAAACTCCCGCACTAGTAACCGGCCCTAAAGATCTCATAGAGGGGCCCACGGAAATAATGCTGTCCTACGGTGACTCAAAGTTCTGAAGATATGCCACCGAAAGAGAGATGGAGTTGACTTTCTGGTAAAACCAGCCGAAGACCTCGTACAGTCGGTCATACTCCAGAGGTTATCGGACTTGCATGGGCCTTTAGAGGCTGAAACAAGGAAAGATCAACAGGGTCTTTCGTAAAATGCCCCGGAAGGAATGGGAGTAACAAGCCGAATCGGGACTCAAAATGCCGTTCTGAATTTGCTGGTGCCCACACTGTACCCCGCACAATGTCGGCAACTCTGGTTTCGATGTATTATTAGTAGGCTGAGATCCCGATATGGCAATTCTGAAACCCGTGCATCGGCACCAGGCTCTACAGGGTGTAGTGGAATATGCAACTTGCTTACAGCGCTAGCAATCGATGCTGACAGAATTCGCGGGAAGTCAATAACTGGGGAGGATTAGAGTTCATAATGAGCTGTCTCGGCCTATCAAGACATATTGTTAAGATGAGCTTGGTCGTTGCGGGGTGGACAGGGTTTCTCCGGGTTCTCGGCAACGTGATTGTGCCTTGCCGGGGTTGCCAAGTCCGGAGTTGGGGTTATGACAGCTCGGCAAATCCTCGGGTCGTGTGCATTACTTGTTGGGGAGTTTTCTGGCCGCGCTACACTTCTCCAAAGCAGATAATTCAAGTTCGTATCTCTTTGGGAATATCAAACAAATCCCAGCATCTCCACATCCCAATTCATTGTTGAGACCTCTTCTAATCTCTACAAATTATGACGCTTTGTCCCATGGCTTCTGGCTTGGCAATATTGGGAGAGGGCGTCCGTCCGAGCACAGTTGATATAAAAACAGACTCGCTCTCACTAGCAATGGCATCGAAGCCATTCTCTCAGCTCTTTCATTACTCGTGTTTTGTTTACTCATCGAGTGAGCCCTTTGAAGCATGCCGCACGTCAAAGGAGTGGTGGCCGCCCTAGCCACTCTCTCCCTAGTGAATTCCGCTACCACGCAGAATAACCAGGGAGGCAGGGTCATCCAAAACGATACTTACTTCTATGGCCAAAGCCCTCCGGTTTATCCTACTCCCGAAATTTCTGGCAGTGGGGACTGGGATGAGGCGTTTTTCAAGGCACAAGCGTTGGTCTCACAGATGTCCTTGGAGGAGAAGGTCCATCTTACAGGAGGCTCGAAGAATGAAACCAGCGCGTGCGGTGGTTATATCTCCGGTATAAGCCGCCTGGGGTTCCCGGGCATGTGTCTCCAAGACGGCCCGGCTGGGCTTAGAGGTACTGAGGGGGTCAATGGCTATCCGGCCAACGTCCATGTTGGTGCAAGGTATGGTTCCACTGGTGGATACATTGTGTATATATGGCAAATCTGCTGACTTGCACTAGCTGGAATAAGTCCCTCGCCTATGACCGGGCGTATGCAATTGCGGGTGAATTTAAAAGGAAGGGTGCTACTGTGATTCTGGGACCAGCAGTGCTCGGCCCACTGGGTAGGATTGCCCTTGGAGGACGGAATTGGGAGAGTTATGGTGTCGACCCATATCTCAGCGGCATTTTGGGAGCACAGTCGGTAAAGGGAACCCAGGATGGAGGTGTGATCTCGTGCACTAAGGTAAAAAAAGTTCCTTGGCCCAAAACTCTGTAATGCATCGTATGCTAACGGTTATCAGCATTTAATTGGAAATGAGCAAGAAACAGCCCGCAATCCGCAAACTGACCAAAGAACCAAGCACACAATCGAGTCATCCTCATCCAACATAGATGACAAGACCATGCATGAAATGTATTTGTGGCCCTTTGCGGACGCTGTTCATGCCGGAACTGCTAGTATCAGTAAGTGATATATGTCTCTACATCTCAGCTTGATTGTGCTGCAGTGGTCTGACCCGACATCCTTCAGTGTGCTCGTATCAGCGTCTGAACAACAGCTATGGATGCCAAAACAGCAAACTCTTGAATGGTCTTCTCAAGACAGAGCTAGGCTTCCAGGGCTTTGTTGTGACTGATTGGACAGCCCATAGATCAGGAGTGGCAAGTGCCCTAGCTGGCCTTGACATGACCATGCCCTATGGGAGCACATTCTGGGGATCACAGCTGGTTGAAGCTGTCCGCAATGGCACAGTCCCTGAGTCACAGGTTGAAGATATGGTGACCAGAATCCTTGCTGCCTGGTACTACAGCCACCAGGATGATCCAAGTGTTCCCCCAGTTGGAGTGGGTCTTCCTTACGATGTTCTAAGCTCACACGAGCTAGTAGATGCTCGAGATCCTGAAGACACAAGTACTCTTATGGAGGGAGCAATCCAAGGCCATGTGCTTGTGAAAAATGTCGACAAGGCCCTCCCGCTTATAAAGCCACGCATGCTTGCTGTCTATGGATATGATGCTAAGACACCTGAAAAAAACAACCCTAGCAGTGGGATGGGCGATTGGTCCCTGGGATTTGAGTCGAACGACCATCGAACGGTAATTTGCGGATTCGGGCCTGACGGTGGAAAGTGCCCACCTTTCTCTCCAATTGCCAACGGAACCTTGATGGGCGGCGGAGGCTCCAGCTCCATCAGTCCCTTCTATGTTGACAGTCCATTGCAAGCGCTGGCAGCACGTGCGCGGAAAGATGAGACGCAGCTATTCTGGGACGTTGAAAACTCAGCCAGCAGCGTCCCCGGATCAACCGACGCGTGTTTGGTTTTCATCAATGCCTTCTCCTCTGAGGGAGTTGACCGCCCGAGCCTTCGCGATGACTACTCAGACGCATGGGTGCAGAATGTCGCTTCCCAGTGTCAGAACACCATCGTTGTGGTGCACAACGCCGGAATCCGCCTGGTAGACCAGTGGATCGACCACCCCAATATCACTGCTGTCATTCTCGCCCACCTCCCCGGCCAGAACTCTGGTGAGGCCATCACCCAAATCCTCTACGGCGACGTCAGCCCCAACGGGAAACTTCCCTACACCATTGCCCGGAACGAATCCGACTACGGCGCAATCCTCGAACCAGTCATCACCACGACCAACAGCTGGGACCGATACTACTTGCAGGATAACTTCACAGAGGGTGTTTACATCGACTACCGCGCCTTCGATGAGGGTGATATCAAGCCCCGTTTCGAATTCGGCTTCGGTCTCACATACACCACATTCAAGTACTCTAACCTGAAAATCGAGAACAGTGTCGATCTGTCGACCTTGTCCCCCTTCCCCGATGGCGATATCATCCCCGGTGGCCACGCAGACCTCTGGGACACCATCGCCACTGTCACTGCTGATGTGACCAACACCGGCGATATGCCAGCTGCAGAAGTTGGCCAGCTTTACGTCACAATCCCAAGTGACGGCCAGCCCATGAAGCAGCTGCGTGGATTTGACAAGATTATGGTTCGTCCAGGTGAGACGAAGACCTTTGAATTTGAGCTTCGGAGGCGGGATCTCAGTGTTTGGGATGTCGCTGCGCAGCAGTGGAAATTGCTTTCTGGTTCTGAGTATCAATTATCTGTTGGAGCGAGCTCTGTCACGGCGCTCTACTAGGATGATGGAACGTCCAACTCATGGGTTCTACCTAGGTAGCTATCGACGAGAATAATCAACATGAGGAAGGAAGAAAGGAGGTAACGCCATATTTATCAACAAAGCAATAAAGCAAACAACCACACCTCACGTGATAATCAACCAACGTGACCAGGCCGTCACATTACCCCCCGGCTTCAATAGGCATTGTCCTCAATGTCATGGTCAACCCACAGGTAAGAAAACATGAGAAGGCAACAATACATGAGACACTTGAAAAAGAAAAACACATGAACATGTCCAAACATCTCCAAAAATCAATCATCGAGATCATTAAGGTCATCAAGACGGTTTGCCTCTAACCTTGCAATCATCTGCTGGTTCCATATTTTATTGGATTCCTTGTGTGCCTTCATGGAACAATCCTTCACCCAATGATCAGAGGAGCCACATCTCACACAGGATCCTTGTTGTCGTCGTCTGTTCCTTTCATCTAGGGAGGTGGACGCTGCTGACAGGGAGTTGATATTGATGACGCTGAGGTCCATAGGATCAGACTTGGTGTGAGAGCCAGATTGGTGTGATTGAGAGTGGGAAACATTGGTGGAATTTGAGCTGAAAGAATGACTTCCCAATTGTTGAACCACACGAAGGAAATCAGTGTATGATTTTGGAAGATTCAACTGCTGGTTGAGACGTCCTCGGAGAGTAGGATTGAGGCCTTTCCTGAACGCTGAAATCTTGGTGACATCAGGCCAATCTTTGCCCTTTGCCTCATAAAGAATCCTCTCAAACTTGGCGATGTAGGCTGCCACAGATTCACCACTATCCTGCTTTAGGACTAGTAGATAATCTTCAGCTTCTTGAACCTTGTTGGGGTTGTCATAAACCAGAGATAGTTGATCAAGGATGGTGTTGTAATCCCAGGTGTTGGTGTCTTCTGCATAAGATAACTGGGGAAGAACTAGAGCTTGGACTTTGCTTTCCAGATTCAGATAGACATAGTAGAACTGAGCCACTGCATCACCAATAGCTGGAGCATCAATCCTAAGCTTAGCCTTCATCGAAGCAAGCCAGGTATCAAACTTCAAAGATTGGCCATTGAATTTCTCGGGATCAGGGAGGCATGGCTTTGGTCGTTGAAGTGGTTTGGGTTCATTTTTGACGGATTCGATTTCATTCTGGAGGGCGCGGATCGTAGAAGAAAATTCGTTTCGGAGTTCTTGAAAGGGGTCCATGATCTTTAAGAAAGGGATCGTGAGCTTGAATCTTGAAAAACTTAAGTCTTGAGAACTTGAAGGGGTGCCAGCATAGTCGCAACCACTGGACTTCTTGAAAGTTGAACTTGAATATGCCAACAACAGAAGTTTCAGTCCTGAGCTCTAGAAACTTAACTGAAGCAGCGCTTGACTTGACTTGAGGATGAACTTGAGGATGGAAACTTGAATGGAGACACTGTTATAGCCTGGCCAGCTCCCGAACTGCGGCACCAGCGAATCCCTTGAAGGGAGAAGCCTTTGGTATTTCTCTCCCTAAGGTATAAAAGGAGGATGTTGATTATTATGTCACGGCGCTCTACTAGGATGATGGAACGTCCAACTCATGGGTTCTACCTAGGTAGCTATCGACGAGAATAATCAACATGAGGAAGGAAGAAAGGAGGTAACGCCATATTTATCAACAAAGCAATAAAGCAAACAACCACACCTCACGTGATAATCAACCAACGTGACCAGGCCGTCACAAGCTCGAGGAAGTTGCTTCTGAATGGGACTTTGTTTCTGTAGATTGATGGAGTAATAATTGATGATCTAGTTGTCGATTCCAGTGATTTGCTTATTCTGTGGTTATAAATAGTCATTTTGATCATTCAAATACCATTCTACCATTATCCAAGTATACATGGTTTTGTATTACCAGAGTCTTTACTGGGTGCTTCACCCGGGGTATGATGCGTTTATAAGTTATCAAACTCTGGGATGTGCTGCGAAGAATCCACGTTTAATAACATCTGGGATCCATCCAGGAAATATTGCAATCATAGATTAGACAGGAGACTCCGCGATAAAAGCCAGAAAGGACTGTCGTCTGAAGAGATATCTAATATCTGCAACTATATAAACATATATCAACGTAAACAGAGACATTATATTTATACCCCATCCAATGCAATATTACTTGAGTTGATAAGTCCATCATTCCAAACACTTGACCTCGATGATCAATGCCTTCCCAATAACGCCCTACCAGCACCCAGTTTGAACCATATTTTGTCACTCTGGAGCCTGGTGTGCCATACCAAGTGATGCATACCATGAGGCCCTGTCCCGGATTCCTGCAAGAGAATGAATCAAAGTCTGGGGCAAATAAAACTTCACAACAGGAAGGTGGAACAACCACTGAGGATGAGGCTATTATCGCTGCGGCATTTTCGTATGTCACATACCTTGATGTGAAACCAACATGTCGGGTGGAGGTAGGGAATGAAATGAACTGGATTGCTTGGTATTGATATGGATCAAAGGAGGAGGTTTTGAAGGGACAGAGTGCTGGAGGTGGTCTTGTGCAGAGCCTGATGGGGCCCAAAAGGCGCCCTGAGCGGGTGGGGGACAGTGAGATGCTAGCATCTCCACTTGGATGCAGGATTTAACTATTTTCAGGGTTGGAGAGTGAAAATAATGTGTAGACTGAAATAATTCTTATTTGGCTTCGCCATATTTCATGGCTGTGAATAGACTTCATATCGGCCTGTTGTATTGTAGGGGCTAGGTCGGGCCAACCCGTGTATACACATGTAAATAGACAAACAAGAGCACTTGAGCACTCGTGTGTATGTGTATATAGGCTAGTAAGGGAATCTTGAATGGAACATTTACCGCGGGTAGTGTCATTGATGAAAACTTAAAGACAAGCCCTTAGTCTAGAAAGCTCGCTTGATCCCACCTCATAAGAGAATCGGTAATGAAACATGACCTCAGCTCATCAGTAAATGATGAGGTTCGATAAGTTAGTCGGGACGATGTGGCTTGGAGTAATGGGAAAAAAAGGAGCAAGGTGGCTTCTTTAATGTCTTTGTATTCGTAATTCCAAAAATATCCTCCTGGATAGCACGTAAATAGACAACTACTAGCCGTGGGATGAGTTGAGGAGTAGGCAAATATGCAAGCACATAATGTGCTGGGCTAGGGCTTAATTCACCAGGACAACGGAACGCAAACTACTACAATTTAGCAACACCATCACCATCCAACAAATTCACAGCCTCCCTGACAGCACTCTGGCCCCGTTCAATCGCTCCATCTACAAACCCCCTCCAACCATCCGCCCAATCCGCACTCGCAAACACCACCCGTCCATGGGGCCGTTGCAGCTCTTCGAGATATATTGATGCACTATTCGAACCCCAACATGCCCACGCTCCCTTGGAATAAGGATCATTCTTCCAGTCATGGGTGACGTACGCCTCAACGTCCGCATCGCGGTTGATATCCTGCCTGAACCGATTGATGATATGGTGGTGGTCGTTCTTATCAGGAAGGCGGTCGTTGTAGCCGAATCCAATGCACCATGTTCCAGAGGGAGATGGTTTGGTTCCGTTGTGGTCAAAGAAAGCAAAGACAAAGGAGGAGTTACTGTTGGTTCCGTCAGCTGTTGCGAACCAGGGTTGTTGGGTGGCTGAGAGTTTGAAATGGATTTTGGCTCCGGTGTTGATGTGCTTTTTCGCGAGGGCTGCTTGTCGGAGAGGGGACACCGGAGGGTTGAAGGTGATGTTGTCAAGACAGTTTCTAACATGATTAGTATCCTGTCTGAGAAATAATGCTGAAGACTCACAGTGGAATAGTTGATACAACCGCTTTAGCTTTGACTTCTCCATTTGAAGTGTTGATAACAACTTTATTGCTTCCGATATGGTTGATCTGACGAACCGTGGTGTTGAACAAGCGATCCCCGTTATAATCACCCAGAATAGCCCGTGAGAACGCAGTCATTCCTCCGTGTCCAATCTTATAAATCCCAGCCATCTCAAAAACGCGCGCCATGCTGTGTCCTCCCAGAGCATACCATCTCAGCGCCTCCACAAACCCCATATCCTTTCCCAGCGCACTACCGAACGTGCTAATATTCGACTGGAAGAGTTCCCTATGTCGCTGTGAGATCTTGTCTGGTAGCTGATCCAATCGGTCTTGCACAGTCAAATGGTCATATCTCTTCCACATCGCGGGTTCCCGGAGAGGATCATGCGGATACGGCATCAACGCCCGACTATTCAGTCCATCAATATTGAAGAACACCTCTGCCACTCTCTCAAGCGCCTCAATATTATCCGCAATAGAAACCTCCTCAATCTCACCCCCCGAAGATTTGAAAAACTGCCTCTCCGGCGCCAACGTGCCCGCAGACGTCTTCAAATACCGATGCAAGCCATACCGTTGCAATTCATTATATACATGCGGCTGCGCCCAGTGCACCCACGTGCCTCCCATCTCGAGCTCTTTGCCAAGTACTTTAGCCGTCCAGGTGCGGCCGCCGATCCGGTCGCGGGCTTCGATGAGAAGGACATTTAAGTTGTGTCTCTGGATGAGGTCGCGCGCGGCAATGAGGCCTGCAAATCCCGCGCCGATGACGATGATATCGTAGTGTGGCTTTATGGTTGGGGAGCTTGGTTGTATGGAGTCTGTTTGGAGGCCTGAGTGAGTATGGTTCGGGGTCCAGAGGAAGCCTTCCTTGGTGTGTGGCATTTTGACGAGTTCAGTGATCCTTGATGATTGATGATTCAAAGAAAGAAAAGAAAACTGCGCGAATATAGGTCTGCTATATGTAAAGTTCATCTACAGCAGTCTTTATATAGATGCGGAGTGTACACTATGCCAGACCTTACCGACGCACTTCTTTACCCAATCCGGAAAGTCACAGCGTAGAGTCCAACAGGGGGCAGGAGTATATTAGGAAATTTTGTGCGTTCAGTTGCTTAGCTTATAGCAGTACTAGAGGTGGTCCCGCAGGGTAATTCTAGATAGAGTATCTAGCGATTTGTTCCTCGCTGGTAGGCATAGTAACTACTAATCTAAGTCATGATTATTGCTACTCGCCGTGGTATCGCCGCGAAGAAGCAGAACGCCTAAGGGTTGCTCGGTGGCGTTATAGAAACACATGCCTAATAGTAGAGCTATCCTCTTTTCACTACAGTATCTTCTGTGTGAAGACCCATTCATAAGCCTTTCCAATTTGGTCATTGTCTCCCAAGAAAACTAGTGATAAAGGGTCGAATACAATTTGGAAAGCAATTACGCACAGCGAGTTCTTTGTCTTACACGTGGTAGCTTATCCAATTCATCTATATCCTATCACTCATGATCCTATCACTCATGAACCCACTGTCTTTCTAATTCTCGGCTCAATTGGGAATACCTGTTCCTCCTCATTGACATCCTTGAATACATTGTCCCAGCGGGTACGAAGTGGCTTGGGAGTCTCCCAGGCAAATTCGGGGTTACGAAGCCACAATCTCATCAAATGGCGCCTGTAATTCATCTATCAGTATCATTAACATTTTTTTTAAAGAGACGGAATAGAAGGGGAAAAAGGAGAGAGGAAAGAAATAAAAAGCCTTACTCTTTACCAGGCTCATCTCGAAATGCATTCCGGGCGTGGAATATGCTGAGATTATTGATATACTGGACGTCTCCCTTGCGGAAGCCTAATGTAGCGGCATGTTCTTCAGCAAGGAAGTGAAGCGCATCGCGAGCCTCGGCTTGGGCCTCGGTAATCGGGGGGATGTTGGACGACCGTGGTTGTGAGAGAAATCCTGTAAAGTATCTCCGAGCATATTGGATCACAACCCGCTCCGGGGTAGAAGGGGTAGCGGCTTGATGATAAAGCAAGGGCCGGTTGGTGTAGGGCTTTTGGGGGTCGTTGAAACTGTAGGATGGAATAAGTTTATTAGTAAAGGGGAATTGAGGATTCAGTAACTTTACAAGTTATTTTGCACTCACCCATCAACGGGCCAGTCTTGCGAGAGGGTGTGAATCAAGTCAGGCCTCTCTTTTGCTAGGACGTTATACACAAGCCAATTGCTAGCAATGTAGCTCTCCCCCCCTTCCATTGCTGGTTGCAAGCACAGAAGGGAAACGACATCCCCCGCATCTGTGTGAAATACCTGCTTATCAGCAGTGTTGGAAGGGGCACCAATAACATTCTTTCGAGTTTTGTCAGACAAGTCCTTGATATGAGAAAGTACCAGTGACGTCCCATTGGCGAACCTCGTATCTTCTTGTCGTCCACGGATATTGCCGACGTAGGATGACACTCCGGCATATATGATAACATTCTCTTCACGTGAATAGTTATCAACAGGAAGCCCACGAAGGACGAAAAAGCCACGACCGAAGTGCAATTCCTTCGAAAGGCCTCGGAGGATAGGCCCTAGACTAGGAAGCGGAAACGTTGATTGGTTTATGTACCCAAAGACCAAGTTCAATGCTATTCAACAGTTAGATATATTGGTCGCCTTTCGAGGAGAAATACTTGTCACACACGTACATTTGAATGTCTTCAAGGCTTCATCAATTTCATTCAATTGCTTTTCACTCAACTCGTAGATCCAATCATTCCTGGTTTCGATGTCTTTCCCTTCCCAGACTAGAGGCGAGATCAACTCCGCTGGGAATCCAGCAGGTAACTCTTTAGTAAGAACTTCGGTAGCCTTACGCTGCTCAGTGCGTGCTTGGTATTTCTCATAGTCCGGATGATATTGAATATCCGGCTGCCTGGGAGATTTGCCCTCTGTCATTTTGTCAGGCTTTAGTATCGGCGGTTGTGAGAGACTCTGAATGATTCTTGACGAAAGTCTGAATGATTCTGATATTTATGTGCTTTTGTACGATATGATCCTTTAGTTGATGTGGATCAATTACTGCGCGAATTGTCCAATGATAGATATTCTGAGAGTTGCTGCAGTGGACCCTGATTGTCCAAACAACTACGCAATAGAAATGTGTTCAGTTCGTATTCCTAGAAAACTTGGCGATGTCGGAGGCTACTGCAGATGTATGCAATTGAAATAGTATTTAACTTCTAAGTAGCAAAGACCAGAATACAAGTCTTGTATCCATTTGCGTTTGCACAAAAATTCCGGGGCAGAAAAGATTTGCTACTTAGAGACATGAATCCTCCGCATTCAGCACCATTGTGGATCTGAAAGGCGTCATCTCATGCCATGGTCCCTTAATCTATTTGCGTTTACACCAATTTCAACGAAAGGAAATTAGAAAAAAGAAACCATCGTCTCAGTTTCCAAGTTGAGACGGTTCATTCACGATAAGATAAATACTATATCCTTCATGCATGTTGTGATCTGAGATTCTCCTCACGCAAGTCACGAAAAAATGGTGACATTTGAGAGGCCTATAAGAGAGTTGAACATGGAAAAGTCCAAAATATAGAACAAGACTTGCCTGGTTTTAAGCACTATAAACATAATGGCAGCAGGCGCTGATTCAATATGTGAGTACTAACAATCTCCCACATGTTCATTTACTGATTTATGTAGCAGTCAATATGAACGAGCTTGAGCCATCTGCCACAGATCTCAAGACCAAAGATTCGCTCCACGTAGAAGAATCTCGTGTATTGCAGGAAAGGACCATTGGCGTGTTCGGGGCTGTTTCGCTCATTGTGAACAAGATCGTAGGCGCAGGGTATTTCCCAACCATCCTTACATCTCTATTGTCAATAAGTTAAACTTGGTTGATCAGAATCTTCTCTACCCCCGCGACGATATTCAAGCACAGTGGCAGTGTCGGCATGACTTTAATAATTTGGGCAATTGGAGGCCTGATCTCAACCTGTGGTGCGCTGATTATGCTAGAGCTGGGTACAAGCATGCCCCGAACAGGTGGAATGAAAGTGTATCTCGAGCGAGCCTTTTCGCCCAAGTTACTTGTCACATGCGTCTATCTGTTCTACTGTGTGTTTCTTCGTAGGTGCCTTCCCCCGGTTATCCCAAGTTAGCCACAATGAAGCTTAACCAGATCAGAGGTATCCGCAAGCAACGCCATAACAACATCCTCCTACCTGCTCCAAGCAGCTGCTGTTACCTCTACGACCTGGCGATTGCGTGGGTTGGCCATCGCCGCATCCGCATTTGCTGTTGGGATCCATACGGTATGGCCACAGGGCGGACGAAGGCTACAGGATGTACTGAGCGCCGTCAAACTTTTCATACTATTGTTTATTGTCTGTTCTGGATTTGCGGCCCTGGCAGGTCATCGTCATGTGTCTGATCCGCACAATTTCAGCTTCTCGACCTCCTTTCAGGGCACCTCTAAGAGCGGATATAGTATCGGCACGGCTTTGTTGAATGCGATCTTTGCCTTCCACGGCTACGATAACGTCAACACGGTTCTTTCCGAAGTGAAGAATCCGGCCAAAACCCTTCGCATTGCCCTACCCACCGCGATGGGCCTGATTACCGTGCTCTATATCCTCGCCAATATCGCATACGTGAGCTTTCTTCCACCCCTTTTATTCATTCATTCATCTTTTTTATTTTGGCCCTCTCTCCTTCTCTCCTTCTCCCAAGTCATGGCTAACAGTATTCATGGTAATCAAGTTCGCTGCTGTCCCTAAAAGCCAGTTCCTCGACTCGGACGTCACGATTGCCGCGTCTATGTTCAAGAACGTCTTCGGAGAATCGGCTGCCACCAAGGCCCTCCCAGCTCTGGTGGCTATATCCGCCCTAGGCCATCTCCTAGGCATCGCCTTCACCGTTCGTATGTTATTGCTCCCCTTATCTCCAAATCTTCTTAATCCCAAGTATCGCAGCTCGCGTGATCCAGGAACTCGGCAAAGATGGCATCTCCCCCTTCCCAAGCATTATCATGCAGAACCGGCCTTTCCGCACTCC
Organism: Aspergillus chevalieri; assembly: GCF_016861735.1. NCBI lineage: Eukaryota > Fungi > Ascomycota > Eurotiomycetes > Eurotiales > Aspergillaceae > Aspergillus > Aspergillus chevalieri. The sequence goes on from NC_057365.1 coordinate 966,754, forward strand.
CATAGTCGCGCTGTTTGTCCACCTAGCGGTAACAATTATTTTTATCTGCGCACCGCCGGCCGGGGAAGCATTTAATTTCGTTGTGAAGCTGTCATCATACCCATCAACCGTGTTACTGACGGCCACGACAATCGGGCTCGTTAAGCTGCGTTTGGACAAAGGCAAAGGATTCTGCCCACCGTTTTCTGTGCCTTGGCCTGTTATTGGATTTTATCTAGCGGGTAGCCTGGTATTCTCTCCTTCATTTTTCTATTTCTTCCAGGTTTTATGGTATGTATCATCTTGCTGACATGTGGGAAACACAGTTCCTAATCGTCATGCCGTTCGTACCTCCGTCCGCAAATAAAGCCGACGGGCAAATTCCTTATTGGCTTTCGCCTGTTGTGTCGCTTGCTATCTTGGCGCTGGGCATTGTGTATTACGAGCTGATATTTGTCCTGCTACCCTGGGTGCTGCGATATCAGCTTTATCCTGTTGCAGTCGAACTAAGCGATGGGTCGCGAGTCACGCGTTACAGGAAGGGATTCTGATATCGTTTTTACACTGGACATGGGTCAGTTCAAGTGTGTATCTTATCGTTACCTTGTTGCTGTTTAGACTGTACTCCGATAAGCCAGATGGGATGAATAGGCGCCTATGATAGGAAATAAGCAAGTGTCCCGATAAATTCGGATGGAGAGCAAAATTGCTATTTTGCAGTTGCCGATAACTTACTGCGCGACAAAATCCCTACAGAAGATGAAGTAGAGAACTCCACTAAACACTGCAAGAGAGAAGAAATGTCTATCGATGGGCAATACTCAACCTTGACTCTAAAGCATCACCTCAATCACCTACATTCAACTAGAGAAGATACTTTCACTCATATCCTATATCGTCTTCATGGAAATTCGCTTTGCACGGTGTGGTCTTTTATCTGATCCAAACCTAGCGTTAGTGGCCCCTTGACTTCAGCAGGCGACTTCAAATTTTTGTGTTGAGTACGCGCCTTATGCAAACATGTACCATAGAAGGTCAATTGGTCAGTTTGGCTATCAGTTTCCAGCCAGACGCCTACTGTGAATATGGTCAAGGTCATTTATTTCAACAAGGATAACAATACCTCTGACAACATCCCATAACCGTCACCATGGTTTCCATATCGCAGCTATTCTCGATGGCATTCATGCGGCTTCTCACCCAGCACGCAGCAGCGGTGCCAAACGAACCATGCCCGCCAGAAAACCTTCCTAACCCGGGTTTTTCTACCGGAGCTCGCGTGATTGTCAAAGTATTACACATGCTCAAATCGGATCCCATTGCCGGTCAACTTGCTAACTATCTCACTATGAATGGGCTCAAAGCCAGAGCAAGGATTCAGCTATTTGAGTAAGTTGATGAATCCCAACGTCATGCGATTGTTTCCCTTCGTGTTTCTCCGGCCGGATGTTGTCGACATATTTATCAAAAAGTGCTTCAACGCGAGCCTTACCGGAGATTCTCATTATATGGAAGTCAAGCAGGGACAGCATAGCGATGACTGCCTGCCGGATGGGCCCTTTCGACATCCTGAGCATTCCAGCAGCTGACAGAGAAATCCAGAGGCAGAAAAAGCCAAAGCCGGCTTCATCTTCCTGTATTTTAGGCTCTTCACAAGTAGCCATTCAACTCCCACAAATTCTGCAATAGATCAACTTGTTAAAAGCTTGTCAAATGGCCATGATAACACTATAATTCTGGCAACGGAAACATGATTTACAGGGTGCAAATGAGAAACAACAACAGAAAAAAAAAATCAGAAACAAAAGTGAGCGCTCTAATAGACAGATAGTCTACACGCGTGGTCTTTCTATCCAGGAGGCGCAGGGTCCTTGAGGATGAGGCCCAAGAAGCCTCTGCCACTATACCTGTCAGAGCTGCTTCAACAGCAAGCCAAACCTCTATACAGGCACCACCACAGTGCAGTGATTGTCATATTATTGGGCATAAAAGACTGCAATGTCCTAGTCGCAGTAAAGTTTAGTTTTTTATAATAAATGAAATTTTTTTGGTTATTGTTGTGTTATTGACTCTGGCATGTCGACCACGGTCGGGAGGCCAGTTCGGGGGTGTGGCCGACTCAGGGGTGGATGACGTTAGTTATCTAGTTAGTTGACTAGTTACCCCTGATAACTAAGTGGCTCAGCACAAGCGCATATACGTACATAATCCACCAGTCATGCATAAACTGGGTGTTATGGCACAGAAGCGGAGAATGGCTCGCCAGGCAGCTTGGCCCAGGCGGCAGGAAACTGTACGCGCTCATTGGTAGCGGTATCTTTATCCTGAAGTACTCCTGAGAGCCTTGGGGGCCGCAAGGCTGAATTGGCAACATCTCAATAAACTTGAAGCTAGCGGCTATGAGAAGGCGTAATTGTTGTTTCTTTGCTGTTCTCACTGCACCTTGGATATCATTCAGGATCTTACAAACAGACAAATTTCAATTATCCAATGCGTCTCATTCGTACAACGACCCCCCAGCCTGAACTAGAAGAGTTCGCTGATAATTCTATTCCCGATTATGCGATACTCTCCCACCGATGGATAGAAGATGAGGTGTCCCTACAGGACATGATCAGTAACCAGAAAACGTGTTCATTCGGCTACAAAAAGATTCAACAGTTCTGCAAACGGGCGGCACAAGATGGGTTTCAATATGGGTGGATTGACACTTGCTGCATCAACAAAGAGAGCAGCGCAGAGCTCTCAGAGGCCATCAACTCAATGTTCTGCTGGTACAAGCGAGCCGGGCTCTGTTACACCTACCTTGTGGATGTTCCCCCAAGCCATGATACTGGGCGATTATCGGAGAGCTTTAGAGAGAGCCAGTGGTTTAAACGGGGCTGGACACTCCAGGAGCTAATTGCGCCGTCAAATATGCTATTTTTAGCCAGCGATTGGACTAATATTGGGTGGAAAAGTGAGCTATGTCACTTGATTCACGACATCACTGGCATTGATGAAGGCATCTTGAAAGGCACATCCCAGCTCCAGGAATTTAGCATCGCGAGGAGGATGTCTTGGGCTGCAGCAAGGGAGACTACCAGGGTTGAAGACACCGCATACTGTCTCATGGGTCTCTTTGACGTTAATATGCCATTGCTGTATGGCGAAGGTGAGAAGGCGTTCATTAGACTTCAGGAGGAAATAATGAAGGATTCAGATGACCAGACACTCTTTCTCTGGGAGGCAGACAACATGTCCCCTCATATGCAACCTCGGGGGCTGCTGGCTCAGTCACCTGCAGAGTTCAAAGGGTCGGCAGATATGGTTCCATATTACTTTTCCAAAGCTGGTATCCCCTTTGCGACCACAAACAAAGGGATTAGACTCCACCTGCCTGTCATAGAGCACGCAGATAATACATGTATCATGATTTGCGAGTGCCAGACAGCTTCAATCCATGACATACGACTCGTGGGAATCAAGCTGCAGTCTATACCGGATCGCGATAGCCAGTTTCTCAGAGTCAGTCACCCTTTGATTCAGGGTATTTCGGTTGGCGCTCTACATGGTGCTGTTCTAGAGACTGTTTACGTGATCAAAGACCACGCAGGGATAATGCGCCCGTCATTACCGAGCTCTAGTTCCTCTATAAGCCTCACAAGTGGAGGAGCTGCGACAAGCAAGAGCATATCGCGTCCGAAGGTTGAGCCTAAAGACCATCACATGCAATTGATTCTTTCATTTGATGAATCCGAGAACGATTCAAATATTATCAAGATTCACCATATGCTGCATCGGCATGACAGCTCTCAGGCACATTATTACAGCCCAGGAACCTACGGTACTGATACTGCTGCCCTAAAGGAATATGTCATGGGAGGGTATAGAGTAAGAGTCCCTTGTTTGCCCTCAAAATTGATGATTCCTAAGTCTGACTTCTCTTTGCAGTTTCTCATGAAGCAATGCAAGACTGAGGATGAGATTTTCATCTTTGGCTCTGCAAGGGGAGCTTATGCAGCGCTATATTTAGCGGAAATGATTGAGCGTGTGGGTCTCCTTTCTGGGAATGAGGAAGAACTGGCTCCTATTGTGTGGGAAGTTTACCAAGATTGGAAACGAAATCAGTTTCCTAAAACGAAAAGGCAAGAACGGAAACGACAAGGGTTGTTGGAAACAATCAAAGGATTTCGGGAGACCGTCTGTCGACCTGCCGGCAGAGTCAAGTTCTTTGGTTTGTTTGATATGATAGGTTGCACTCGCAAGCGGGCCCTAACACAAGCCTTATGGCATTGTTCCATCCCAAGCACGGCCCAATATATTCGCCATGCAGTCTCCATAGATGAAGGACGGGCTGAATTATCGCCAACTCTGATCCAGTCTATGGGCGAGAACCAAGGAATGTCAGACATTCAAGAAGTATGGTTTCCAGGGTCCCATGGTGTGAGTGAGCAGTCAAACGTACTTATCATCTTTTCACTCATTGACTAGGATCTAGGACATTGTGGGGGGTCTAGCGTTAGAGCCTGGAGAGCTCTTCAGTCTTAGCCGGGTGCCCCTCATCTGGATTATTCACGAGGCGCAGAAGGCTAGTCTACGCCTTGACCAGAGTAAGCTTATTGAGTATGGATTTGCTGAGCAAGAGAGCCAATTTTGTCACTCCTTGTATCTTGCCATCGCAACTGGGCGCGTCCATAATTCCTTGCCTTCATTAGACCCATCTCGGATGTTTTTCAAGGTCAAACATATGGTTCGGCAAAATCTTCCATCCCACAGTTCTCCACCAGAGTCATCTGCATCGCAAGGGAGACGGCGAAATATTAGACCCAAAGCCGCCGTGCATACATCCGCTTTATGTCGGATGCGTTTGAACAAACAGTACAGACCATCCAACCTAGTACTGGGAAATAATGTCGGGGAATGGGTTATTTTAAGGAAGCAGGGCGATCCTGTCGAAGAATGTTACGCTCGGAAAATCTGACCGAATGGCCCCCGTTATTTGTACGGTTGGTATTAATTCAAGAGAGATTTTTCAAGCAGCTATAAGATACAACAGATTCGCCAAGTTAGCGGCATATCATGTAAGCGACTAGCTTGAGGGACACAATGCATGAACTGAGGCATTCCTAATTATGGGCAAAAAAGAAACCCTAGTCCTTAGCACGTGATCGCACTTCCCTTCGTCTGATTTTGTGGATTCTTCCTTTTCCTCTCTATATTTGATATTCTCGTCGAGAGGCCATTATCTGAGTTATTGTAGGGTGTGGAGTTTTCAACAGTCACTAACAACAGGGCTCTCATAACATATGAAGAGGTGATGTCAAACTCTTTGAGCATCCATAACGTTGATGGTGATCTATTTGGGCCATTTGGACGATGAGATGAATCGTCAGTATGTACTAATCCCCGGCAAATTTGAACACTGGATATTAACCAGGGACGTGACGCGGAATAATGGTCAGACTGAGACCAGTGTGTCGAAGGTAAGCACATATTTGCCAGTTAGTATAGAAGATGAGCAGTCGCTAGTGTACGTAAGAACATACGTGTATTTCTCATCATTGAATCGGGTATCTAACCTTTAGTCCACATACGGTAGCCTTGTGTAGGCCATGAGATCGAGCCCCTACACCATTAGGCTTGTTCCCTCCCCTTCTGTGTGTTCCAATTGGTCGAAAACGGGGTGTTTGGAGCAGTGTTGATTGGATTCCAATGCTCCTGTCGATACATTGTATATGAAATCGGTCTATAAGTGTTGGGCGACGGTGGGGTATGGCTTTCCATCTGATCAATCACCTCATCCATATCAAGCTCATGATAGAACCCCCTTTTGAACACTGCAAAGAAACTAAGAGACTATCTAGCTGTGTATGGATGAAAGATTGTTGGAAACCACCCAAAAAGACAATTCCAGTCTCGTGACATATTTCAGAGGTAGTATATACTTTTTGTTCTATCTCTATGGTTACCCGCTGCCACTGTCGAATCATCGAGGTAGTATTGCCTTCGGGTTTCAAATTCATGAGTGTCTTAACGAGACGTAGGCGCTCTTCTGCAGGTGAGACGCCATACAGGGTGTCCAAACGGGATAGGATGCCGTGTGGGTATTGAGTATAATCTGTTTGGACCTTGATGAAGAATATCACGCGTCAGGTCCAAAATACGGGTATGTAGCAGTCGTACCGATGTGTTGTACACAGCTGATTGCAATGGGTTTCTCTAGGCACTTCTTTGGGGAGAAGCAACACATCGCGGGCATTGATATAATCTGCATCAATGAGATCTTTCTTCCATTCTGCATCATTTTCTCGGCCATGGAGGCGTTTGGTGTCTCGCCAATGGGTTTTGGCGAGCTGATGGAACTTCTTTTCTTCTCTATCAACTGTTGATTGGCCACCCGATTGTGCAAACAGTTTGGATAGTTGCTCAACGAGTTGATTATCTGCTCGGAGATGTTCTGTGATTCTCTTCCTCTTTGGTGGGGTCACCAGAGTTAAAATGAAATGGTGTACCGGAATTCCCACGGAAATGCACAATTCCGCCCAAATCCCGCAGGCCGATATCGACGACCCGGAATACATGGAGCATCAAGAGTACTCGATTGGGACATGATTTTCGAGTAATGTCGAGAAAATTAGTTGCCGCTAATGAATGTAGCATCTCAGGTATCGGGTATAAAAGCTCGCAGAGACCCAAGAGTCAAATTGACATGGGACACATACGTACTTCATTCGAGCGAAAACATACATCAACATCGACGATGGTGCTGCAATCTGGAAAGGTCGCCTTCGTAACTGGTGCCAATGGCATCAGTGGTCATGCTATTATTGAGCAATTGGTAAAGAAGGACAAGACCGAGTGGTATGTCTTCTACACTTCAAAGTACATGCCTGTATGCTAATTAAAGCAGGAGCAAGATCATCGTGACATCCAGACGACCACTGCCAGTCACCTGGACCGACCACAGAGTCGAGTTTGTCGCCATTGACTTCCTCCATCCTGTCGAAAAGATCGTAGGCATCTTGAACAAATTCTGCACCGAGGTCACGCACGCGTTCTTCACCTCGTACGTGCACACCGACGACTTCAAAGTCCTGAAGGAGAAGAACATCCCACTGTTCAGAAACTTTATGGATGCCGTTGACACAGCTTGTCCGATGTTGCAGCGTGTTTCGTTGCAGACAGGTGGAAAGGTAAGACTCATATCCCCAGTCAGTATAGAGCGCAACACTGAATAGTATAGTACTATGGCGTCCACCTCGGCCCCATCCGCATCCCCCTCGAGGAATGGTTCCCCCGCTACGATGATCAAGGCTACAACTTCTACTACGACCAAGAAGACTACATCCGTGAAGTGCAAAAGCGCCGCAACACCTGGTCGCACAACATCATCCGCCCCAACGCCATCAATGGCTTTGCACCACACGCAAACGGCATGTCTGAGGCCCTGACCCTCGCAATCTACTTCCTTATCTGCCGCGAACTCAACCAACCCGCCCGGTTTCCCGGAAACGAGTACTTCTGGAACTCAATCGACGACAACTCGTACGCGCCTAGTCTGGCTGACCTAACCATCTATGCGGCAACCCAGGAGCACTGCAAGGATGAAGTCTTTAACCACTGCAACGGTGATGTTTTCGTCTGGAAATATCTCTGGAAAGACGCTGCCAGATATTTCGGCCTTGAAGCCCCTGAACCTATGTTTGAAAAAGCAGCTGGTCAGGCAGACACTCTAGCCAACGAAATCGACATGGTCGAGTGGGCCAAGGACAAGCGTCCTGTCTGGGAGGCTGTTGTCAAGAAGTACGGAGGTAAGCCTGAGGCTTTTGACTACGGCACTTGGGGGTTCTTTAATTGGGCGACTGGAAAGTCGTGGTGCACGATTTCGTCAGTCACCAAGGCGAGGAAGTACGGTTGGCAGAGAACGGACAACACGTTTGAGACATGGATTGAGACGTTCCGGTCTTATGAAAATGCGGGGCTGCTTCCTACCAGGGCTTCGCTTTTGATGAATGAGATTAGCTAAATCTGTTTAGAATGTCGGTGTATGCAGATCGGTTCCTGTCTAAGTAGCATTCAAGCACAGAGGCAGATATTCAAAACAACTGTCTCCACTTCAAGATCCTAGATATTCACGGATAAACATATGACCTTCAACAATCAGTTCGTATTGCTGATGCTCCTATCCGAGTGCAACCCCTCGGGTTTTGTACGACTCCCTTAGATGTCAGCAGGCATTCGCCTATTCTCGGTTCACGGGTAGCGCAGGCAGCCATTCAATCTAGCACTCTAACTAGCTGCAGCTCCTATAGGCTAGATGAGAGTTCAGCTATCAATGGCCGAACAGCTGGCAAATGCATGGCCCGCATGAATGCTGCAGGTTCAGCTCCGCCGTCCCAACCCCGCAACTGAGGATTCGGCATGACGGAGAATGGATATCCAGGTCAACGCGAATAGAAAAGGCCTCAAGAGCCCAACGAAGTTTTGAATTGAATTCCTTGAACTTGAATCACGGCGAAAGGCAGTAAGAAGCATTTCGAATTCAGCATGACAGCCACCACCACCACCGCCACCACCACATCCGTCGTCCCCCAGTTCCTTGCCCAGTACAGAAAAGACGCTTATGTCAAAGGCTGGGCAGATCTTTGGGATCGAGGCGGTGACTATGTAGACTGGGACAAGGGATGCCCGAACCCAGCGCTCGAAGACACCCTCCTCCAGCAGCGGTCCATTCTCGGGGGTCCGCTAACCTTAGACGAACAGGGACGACGGCATCGAAAGAAAGCCCTTGTACCCGGATGCGGCAGTGGTCTGGACGTCCTTCTTCTTGCCAGTTTCGGATATGATGCGTATGGTCTGGAATATAGCCATTCGGCAGTGCAGACTTGCAAAGCGCAGGAAACCAGAAGCAGGGCGCGAGGTGAATACTCGGTTCGGGATGAAGAGGTTGGTGGCGGCAGTGTCACTTTCATGCAGGGCGATTTCTTCGATGATGAATGGTTAGAAGGAATAGGGCTCGGACGGGGAGGCTATGACGTGATTTATGACCACTCGGTAGGTTTCCATCGGCTCCCGCCAACCCTGGTCGCCGACTCATTGAGATATAGTTCTTCTGCGCATTGGACCCATCCCTCCGTCCACAATGGGGTCAGCGAAAAGCACAACTCCTCGCTCCAACAGGTCGTTTGATTTGCCTCGAATTCCCTCGGCATCAAGATCCTTCGGAAATGGGACCGCCGTACACGGCACTATCGGAGGATTACATCGAGCATCTCAGCCGGCCCGGTCTGAAACGTGTGGCATACTGGAGACCTGAAAGGACGCATGCGAATGGCTTTGATGCGCAGGGTGTTATTCAGGATCGGGTTTCGATTTGGTGTTGGTGAGAATGGACTGATGTATATATAAATTCGGATGCCTCTCATGTCCGGATATTGATTCTTACCTTGAACTAGCGTCCGTATTGTATGTATTTGCTATCTCGTTAGCTCTGCTCATGGAATAATATTCCATTCAAAATCCATGCGAACAATTCTCTCTCTTTTTTTTTTGTTTTCTATGACGATAATATAGTTCGATTCGGTAATGGCGATGTCTCGGAAACCGACATCACCGAAACACCGACCGTGGGGTCGTTATAAACCGCTAATATGCAGAGTAGCCAGCACCATCCTCAGCAATTGATTCTTCTCACCATATACCATCACCATGACCAAAGTCCTAAAAGACGGCACCGTCTTAACCTTCGATGACACAGCCCAATCAATCCACGTCCTCGAAAAGGCCTCAATCCTAATCGAAAATGACCGCATCACCGCAATCTCAGAAGACCCTGACTTCCCAGTCCCCCAAGATGCAGAGGTAATAAACGTCCACGGCAAATTAGTCACGCCGGGTTTCGTCAACACACACATCCACACTTGGCAGACGGTATACCGCACCATCGGTCCCAATGTCTTCCTTTCGCAGTACTTCGAATGGCTGGGCCATATCTCTCCTGCTACGGCGGCTTTTACACCTGACGATGTGTATATCAGTTCATTGGAGGGATACCTTGAGGGATTGCATGGAGGAGTAACATCGTATGTTGAGCATGCGCATAATAATTGGAGCGCGGATGTTGTTGAGCCGGGGTTTAATGCCGCGGTGGATAGCGGCGCGAGAGTATGGTGGTGTTATGATGTTGCAGATCGGGAGGGGTTTAAGATAAAGCAGCAATGGGAGGCTTTGGGGAGGATCGGGGATAAAGTGACTGAGGGGTCGCCAGTGCAATTGGGGCTTTCGGTGGATGGGTTGTCGGGTTTGTTTGGTAATGATCCGGATGGTCACTTGGGTTATATGCGAGATATGGTCAGGAAACTGGATGTTCAAGCCATCACTATGCATCACTTGGGAGGTCCCTGGCCGGGTAAGTCAATTCTCAACAGAAAAACGCGGAATGACAGACTAATAGCGACAGCCCGCAAAACCGCCCCCTCTGACATCAACCTCAGCACCCTTCATACAACTAATCTCCCCATAATCTATTCCCACGCCCCCTTCCTCGCAGACTCAGACCAAAAGGCCTTGCGGGAGAATAACCACTTCATCTCCATCACCCCCGAATCCGAATTCCATTTCGGACACGGCCAAGCCACCGGCCACCTAATCACCGACCAAGCATCCCTAGGCCTCGACACAAACTGGACCTTCTCCGGTGACATGCTCTCACAGACCCGACTCTGGTTGCAAAACGTTCGAATAACTAAATCCCACCGCACCTTGGAGACAGGAAAACTGCCAAGAACGAACCCCTTCACCGTTGAAGAGGCATTCCTCATGGCTACACGACAAGGCGGTCGCGCTCTGCGCCGCGATGATATCGGTGTGATCAAGGTCGGTGCTAAAGCTGATTTGGTCGTGTTCAACGGCGACTCGCCGAATATGCTGGGATGGAGTGATCCCATCGCGGCTGTAGTACTACATGCGAACCCTGGGGATATCGAACATGTACTTGTGGATGGGGAGTTCCGGAAACGGGATTTTAAGCTAGTGGACAAGGTGTTGGCTTGGGGGAAGGTGCGGGAGAGGTTTTTGGAGGCTTCTAGGCGTATTAAGGAGCAGATAAAGGAGCCGCCTCCTATGCCGGAGAGGCTTTGGGGAGTGGGTGAGTTTGGGGATGTGGAGATGGTGAGTACTAGATGTTTTGGCTGTGGTCCTCGCGGTACACAGTAATGTAGAGGTGCTCACTTCTCGAGATATAACTCTGATATATTGATCAAATATGCATTGCTTAGAAGGGAAATATACTCGACATCGCCACATAATGCATCATTGATCAAGCTTCAATAACATTGATTGACATATCATCACCAAGGTTGACAGCATTCGGCTTATTTGATGAAAGTTCCCTAGTCGATCTGAATCTGTGTCTGATCAGCAATGAACACAATAATAAGAAACCATAATTCCGCGAATGCCAGTCATACATAGAACTTTGTCTAAGAGTGCCTGCAATTCGTTCAATATTGGTATCCAGTGGCCCGAATTTTCTTGGACTCTGCAGAGTTAGATAATGATGTAGGATGATAGACAAGAGCAGAAGGAGTAAGACATGGACAAGATCCTATCAGCATATTTCTGGGAGACTTCATCAGTATGGTAGGAGATTGTGAGTGAATAGGCGAAAATCCTGGAGACTTCATAAACTGAGTTGGGAGCAGCACAAGAATGGGAAATGAGTTGACAGATTGTTGTGGTTGATACAGCGGACGTTTGTCAAATCTATATGCGTTATTCACTCTCTCCCACTGTACGCGGGTACGTGCAGGATATTAGCGCCTATACAGAATATTTGTGCTGACAGAATACTTGGTCACATTGGTTTTAGTGTTGCAAAAGGGTGACTGGCTGAATATAAGATGTGATCAGTTATATTATGATTCAATTTACAAATATCTACCATGGCAACCTGTCACCGCTATACCTGATAAACTGACCAGATGTCGTAAAATTGGTAGCCCTGTCTATCTGGAAAGTGAAATCAAATCAGAAGTGTGTTATATTAGATCCTATTGCATGGACATACTTGCTTGACGATACCTTGAACACTTTTGGTAATAGTCATCGGCGCTCGTTCCAGTCCATTGCACTGCGCGCCGTGATTCCCCATGTCTGTTTGGACAAAGCTGGCAGATGTTAGCGAGCACAACTCCTTCATTAACGCGGTTGAAATATCCAGGATCAATTGGAAATGCGACGAGATCCGCATGTTCGGCATCAATCTTTTTAACCAAGTAATTCCCCGCAGCCTTTGAGACTCCATATGCAGCTGTCAAAGACGACAACTGCGCGACTCCCGCAATACTCGCTAGTTCAGAAGATATATAAACGAACTTGGTCTGCTTTCTAGAAGTAATAATGGAGCTGTGGCCCTGAACAACCTCAGCAGTCCCAAGGTATTTACCTCAAAATGAGCCATCAGGTCTGAGTCGTCCATATCCACTATGGGTCCCCATTGGTTGCAGATCGCGGCATTAGTGATGACGAGTTTGATGTACTCAATGTGATGCTTACTTTGGACTTGGAGGATTGTACCGGTGATGTCGGACGGGATATCGAGACTCAGAGAGACAAGAATCAGTTGTGAGCTAGGGCCCGTCCGCAAAGAACAAAGTTCTTGTGTGTTCTCGAGTGATGTTCTTCTGACTGTGGCGATGACGGTCGTGCTCACTCTGGCTAGCTATGTGGACACAAGGCCTTTCTCAATGCCTATGGAAGAGTTAGATTAAGACTAATGGTACTTGAAGTTGTTTGATCGGCTAACCTCGATTTGCACCCGTGACGAGGATGAAAATCTGGGCCATGGTGGTGTGGGATACTATATTTCTAAAATTTGGGAGAATGACACATATATACTATTGTATAACATGGTTGCTTCGTTAATCTCACGTATTTGAACTCAGGTTCTTAGAAATGTCCGATGATGAAGCGGGCGATAGCTATTATGTCGAGAGAGAGTCCAATCGGATGAAAAGGCTAATCAGACACCATCATAATCTGGGCTGCACTGGATTTGATAGACCTCGGGCTTCGGGACCTATATGTAGCGAGTCCGATCTTGATCAGCTGGATCTATGAAGATCAACCACCATAGACCGATGATTCAGCGGAGCTGAGATGATCTACAAGGTACAAGCCCAGATTAGGAACCAAAAGAGACACCATTCTGTCAAGAAATAGGTCTAGATCCAAGGCTTTGGAAAACTCCAAATTGCCTCTATCACGAGGCTGCGGACATAAATAGACCACATCGCCCTGCTTGACATCGCCCTGCTTGAAGCAAACAGTTCACCACATCAAGCCAGAATAAAAAGTCTCTCAAGTCTTCAAAACCAGCGAATATGGCCCCTCGAACAGTTGTTGTCATCGGTGCTACGGGCCTACAGGTTTCATCAAACACATCCTTCTATAAAGAGTAGACTATTAACATCTTTTTGCAGGGCGGCTCCGTAGTATCAGAACTCCTTCAACACCCCGGCACCTACAAAGTCCGGGCCCTCACTCGCGAGCCCACAAAACCCGCAGCTCAATCTCTCGCTGCGCGCGGTGCTGAGGTCCGACGCGCTGATCTCGATGTCGGCGCTGATGATCTCGAAACCGCCTTCTCCGGTGCACACGCTATCTACGCCTTGACCGACTTCTGGCAGAAGCAATCCGCTTCTGCGGAGATCGCACAGGGCAAATCCATTGCAGACGCTGCGGCCCGCATCCCGACTCTCGAGCATTTTGTCTGGAGTGCGCTGCCGGACCCGGAGAAGCTTTCTGGTGGCCGATTCCTGAATGTTAACCACTGGAAGAGTAAGAGTCTGGTGACTGAGTATATCCAGCACGAAAAGCCAGAATTGTGGGCGAAGACCACGACCATCCTCTTTCCGAATTATTTTGAAAATTGCATCACGACTCCAGAGAGGTACCTACCTGTGCCGGATGCGAATGGGATCTATACCCTATCATTCCTCCATAGTCCAGACACGGTGATGCCTAATGTTGCTATCGCTGACACTGGTAAACTCGTACGGATTATCCTCGAGGCTGGCTCGGAGTACTTTACAAAGACAATCGCATTTTATTCCCAAGCCCTCTCGGAGGCGGAAAAGCTGAATGCACTATGTGAAAGTATGTCGCGATGAGACACCAGTGTGAAACACGGCTGACTCTCTTTTAGGATATAACATCCCAACACAATACCGCAAGATCAGCGCCGACGAGTTCCAGCGGATTCTCGAATCTCGGGATGGCATGTCTGCGGAGATGGCACTGGACTTTACGGAGCAATTATTGATCTTCGAAGAATTTGGGAATATCTATGCGCGGGAGGAGTTTGTTCAAGCCAAAGAGGTATGTGGATTGCCCATCATATATATATATATGATGCCATATGGTATGGTCGGCTAATAGGTGAATATATCCCGGGCTTGACGCTTCGGAATTGGGCTGATTTCATCCGCGAGAGTAAATTCCCGGTGAAGCGGACTTAATTCATGTCAAGTGTCCATGTTCATAGAATGGTAGTTCTTTAGTAGAAACGAAGATTTTTCTCTTTTTTATGCAATGACGTTTATAGTTCGCTGAAGTCCGATTAGTCAGCGGGAATTGACCTCATTGGCTCTTCTCAGATATAAGACACCAAAGGAGAAGCAGTTACTGGTCAATTCCATTCAAATTCCAGGAATTGGTGATGCCCAAAAATCCAGTACCAAAAGCATCGCGGTATAAGAGGCGTAATCGCAAGGCGTGCGATTCATGCTTTCGGAAAAAGGTGTGTATCATGGCACAGGATGTTGAGTTATGCTAATTGATCAGATACAATGCGACGCAGTGTCTCCACAGTGCAATTGGTGCAAGCATCACAATCTTGCTTGTACATATAGTAGACTTGCCGATATGGGAGCACGTTCTCAGGGTAGAGGCCGAGGCAGCCAGTCCCATGCAGATGATCGTCAGTATATCTTATCCTCGCACGGCCATGGTAAAGCTAATGGTCTTTAGATGTCTCACCAATTAGAGCAGGGGGCACGAGCCCTTTCAACGGGATTGACCAATTCTCCGATGCAGGCAGGAGATGGATCGAATCCAGAACAGGAGAAAACGTTAATCTCGAGACGCTATGCGCACTTGAACTCCCATGGGCCAACACACATCGACTCTATACTGAATCTAGTAGCCCGGAGCTTCCCAATCGATTAGTCGTCGAGAAGTACGTGGAGATGTATTGCTCGTCGCTCCACATTCCTGTCTTCCCAGTGATTAGCAAGTCGCTTTTTATTATAACTTTAGATCTTGCCTACGGACTGCCGGAGGCTATTGGCTCAGCTAGTGCTCGATCGTGCGTTTATGCATTTCTCTCTGTGGTGACTCAGTTTGGATTTGATGATAACATGCATGGAGCTATGGATTGTGGCTCTTATGCTTCGGCTGCTCAGAGCTACATGGCTCAGATTACACAGGAGATGACGCTTGATGGACTGCAATCTTTGATAATGCTTGTACGTTATTTTCTTCACCTTTCTTCACAAAAAGGGTGACGGATTCTAATGAAAGCCAGGTTCAATTTCAGTACTTTCTAGGGGATCTACAAGCTGCAACAGTATCTGTCTCAATTGCTACCAGGCTCTTATACGCCTTTGGTGCTCATACACAATACGGTAATTCCCAATCATACGACAAGAGCATTCCAGAGTTTCACCTGCGTGATCTCTTCTGGCTGTGCTATTCATTCGACAAAGATATTTGTCTTCGGACCGGACAGCCACCTTCAATACAGGACACCTGTTGCGATCTCACTCTTCCTACTGGATATGCACAGATTCAGGACTCAAATATCCTACGGGATACCTTATCAATCGATGACCATACTCTTCCGCTGTATCCTTTCGACCTCCGCCTCTCACAAATCAAGTCCGAAGCATACCAGGCGCTGTACTCCGCCAGCGCGCGTCGCAAAACAGACACTGAGATATTGTCAAGCATCCTAGAGCTAGACGAGGCCCTGGAGCAGTGGAGACTCTCCTTACATCCGGACTTCCGTCCGACGCTGTGGTTTTCGCCTGAGATGCCTGTTAGTGCCATGAACACGCAGACAACCATGTTACGACTTGCGTACTATCATTGTGTGAATATCATCCACCAAGCGAGTGAAAGATGTAGATTTTCCCAGGAACATGGACCTGGACATGATGGAATCCGCTCCAGTATCAGTCTTACCATTAATGCCAGCCGGTCAACGCTGTCCTATCTACAAACTGCACTGCCGGTGGTCAAGGGAGAATGCTTTTGGTAAGGCAGTAATGATTCTGGAAGACATCTTGGTACTAATTGTTCTCAGGGTCGTCCTCTTTTATGCCATAACTGCCATTTTGACCCTCTTCCGAAGCATCCTTCACAATCCGCTCGACCCCGAAATCAACCACCAAATGAATATACTTGGTGAAGTCCCCGATTTAATTCGCAAAATCCCCATCCGGAGGCTCACTCTGGGCGAGGTTATCCATCTTCGATTTCTGGACGGATTTACCACCGAACTTTTAAGGTTATGCGCATGCGCAATCACCAAGGCACGACGAGACGAGATTTAAAATGTAGATATTTAGTTATATCAACTAAAGTATTTTCAGCACCAGGTTGACTCTTCTAATTCAAATCTGGTGAGGTATTAGGGCAGAAAACTGCATAGTTATCGGGTGCAGAGAATAATTGGATCCGGCTGCCCCGCATCCGACCGAACAAATCCTGTTTCTCATGCCGACCTCGACTACATATAGAACAAACAATACTACATAAATAATAGACACAATATGCCAAATCTCAAATACTCCATGCCCAAAGTCCTCTCCCGGAGCCCGCTGGTACGTGTAATCTTGCCCGTACCGAAACCAAAACCCATCTGACGCAGACAGAACGCCGAAGAAGCCCAATGGAAACGCCTAATCAAAACAACATATCTCGATCCCAACGGTGTCGAACGTTCCTGGGAATCTGGGGAGTATCAAAAGCGGCCCGCAGGTGTCAAATCAGTCGTCGGCGTTAGCGTGGTGACCATCCTCCCCAAAAGCACGGGTCCGGAACTTCTCCTGCTGAAACAATACCGACCCTCCATCGACAAGATAGCCATTGAGCTTCCCGGAGGTATGATAGATGCTGGGGAAAGTCCGGAGCAAGCTGCTGTACGAGAACTGAAAGAGGAAACGGGTTATGTGGGTGTAGTCGCGGAAAGTAAAAGGAATCTTCTCTTCAATTGTGAGTTCTGACCCTGTTTGTTTTTAGGTTAGTTGATCGACACTGATTGATATTACTTAGCTCCGGCATTCTGTAACAATAACTTCCAGTACGTCTATGTGGACGTAGACTTGTCGTTGCAGGAGAATCAACAGCCACAGGCGCAGCTGGAAGAGGATGAGTTCATCGAGTGCTTTGCCGTCCCTATGGCATCGCTATTCTCGGAGTTGAAAAAGCTTGAGAGCGAAGGGTATGCAGTAGAGACGAGGATTGTTGCCATTGCGGAGGGTCTCGAGATAGCTAGAAGATGGAGCTGTTCGTAGAGAGCTACGGATGGCGCCTAAGGCATCAATAATGTAGACCCAAGTCATGTGATATTGCTCTCGGATGTATTTTGGCTTAAAAGATGCAAGAAAAATAGTATATTTAGATTATATACGGCAAAATATATTGCTCTAATTGATATGTAGTGTCCTGGTTCCCGGATTCTTCTTTGTAGGGATGCGGGGTTTTACACGTGTAGGCACATGATTTATTCCCATCATACATGTCTCCAGCGGATTCTATCGAGAAGAAAAGACTTGTGGATCTGTCTTTGAGCATTGGTACCAATATTGGTGCTAAGCTTATTCTCCATGCCACATCTTACACGGCCCACAGTCATGTCTCTAATGACGCAACCCAAAAACACTGGCAACCGGGTCGCCATATATTCTATGCTTCTCTTTCGGTATTAAACTAGTGTCAAGCTTGACAGAAACACAGTGTTGTTTCATTGTTAGATATGATGCCTAAACCCCCAAATGCCTCGTTGAATTCCTCGCGCCGGAGAAGTCGAATCGCGCACATGATAACCACCAGGAAATACCCATATCCAGCACAGCTAGATCTGCTTGACTATTATTCAGTGTCCAATTATCGTTGCCACACATGGTGCCCATCGACTAGCCTGCTATTGAACAAAGCCCTATGCGAAATAGACCTCCACTGAGGATCAACCTTAACATTGCTGGATCTATCGTAGGGAAGGTGGAACTGCCTAAACTGATAAGGACAGAGACTTCTGCTTGCAATTATTGAATGCCGAGAAGCAATCTAGCATATCAGAGTGGACAGGAGTAGGCTATCCCCTCAAAAGCCGCGCATTCTAGTTCGGTAGATACGTATCTATTCCACAATACCGACAAGGCTTTAAGCCGAGATGGATTGTCCGGTTCAGTCAGTGTCGATTCGATCAAGCGCACTCCTTGCTCCTTTCCTTCTTGAAGATCGACGGATGGAAGATTTCGGGTAACGAAACTGGATTTAAATTGGCCTTTATTAAAAGCCTCAATAGCTGGTTTCATCGCTCTTCCTTATCCATGGTAAATGTGATGAAAAAAGGAGGATTAAAGAGTAGTATGTGGTGCATTCAGGGGAAGCCACCGCCGGCCGCGCAATTCGGTGATAGATAACGTTAATATATTTTTGCTTCTTTGAAGAGTCAGTGAGGGCGAGGCTGTGACCTGTTGATTGTAGACCGCGTTACGACAAGGCAGGATCCCGCTTCATCAATTCTGACTACGATACAACGGAAGCTCGGGAATAGAACACAGTCAAACCAATCGATCAAAAACATCTGTGGACTCAGAAACACATTCGTCGCGATGTCTCAAGGCAGCCCAACCTCCACAGACATACAGATGCTCCACGAACTGTGGGCAAAGGGGCCACCAAGAGGGTTTCTTGAACTGTTTCCTCAGTAGACCGGCATACAATATTATTGCGATGGCTGCAAAAGCGTAGGCTCTTCTAAGACCTCGTTCAAGGCCATGCCTGTTGCTTACTGCAAATGACAGATCATCGAGCAATTCCCCCCGCTTTCGCTGCCTAGCTGCGACAATTTCGACTATTGCATCAGTTGCAAAAATGAATCCCCAGCAACGCATAGTGGCCATCTCTTTAAGTGCTTTTACGAGCCTTCTCACGCTACCAATTCAAGATTATATTTTCAAGCCCTTGATGAAGAAGCCCGAAACACTCAGTCGAACAACGGTGGAGCGCAGGATATTACGGGGGCAGTTTCAACTGAGGGCTCCCCAACAGAGACCGAAACCTTCAAGCCCGAATTTTACACACCGATCGACCCGTCTAGAGAGGAGATACGTATACTTTCGATTCTCCTTGGCCGGGAAAGTGAGCCCGTTCGGTGCGAGTTGATACATGTGCCTATTTTTGGGGCGTAAAATATGCAGCCCTATCCTATACTTGGGGAGTGGGACCGGATGAATTCACCATAAGAGTGAACGGCTTCGTACTCCCCGTTCGTCTCAATCTCTTTGAGGCTCTGATAGCCATACGAAAGAGGACAGAGCCATGTTTTGTTTGGATCGACGCAATTTGCATCAACCAGAGTGACGTCGATGAGAAAACAGTGAGGTTCGGCGCTTACGACAGATATATGCACAGGCTGACAAGGTGGTTATATGGCTGGGTAGCTCCGCCGAAGAGAGTGATCTGGCCATGGATCTGGTAACGGATCACCTTTGATTTCCATTGGCGCTGCTATGACGAATCCTGGTTGGCCAGCACTAGACCGACTCGTAAGGCGACGATGGTGGAGTCGGGTATTGTGTATTCAAGAGCTGGCACTTGCCCATTGGAGCCCAGTTGTCGGAGGTTGTCGGACTATTGGGCCAGCTTGAAGCTGCAAGACTCGCATATTTCAGCACTGTCCCACTACATTGCTTTCTACGGCCACGGTTTAACCTTTGACGGACTCAATTCTATTCGAACACAGTATACGTCTTCAATGGAATTGCCCTTGCTCCACCTTTTATCCGTGACACTTGGCTATCAGACCACTGGTCCTCGAGACAAGGTTTACGCTCTTCTAGGTATCTGTCGCCCGAAAGATCGCGATGCCCTTGTCCCAGACTATAGGAAGACCTGTTCGAGAGGTGTTCATTCAAACAACAGAGCATTTAATTAAGGAGAGTCTCAATTGCTTTTGCTTCAACCTCAACTCCCCATCCATCGAGCAATTTGGCGGTAAACTACCTTCATGGGTCTCTGATTGGTCGCTTGGAGCACCTAGACCTCGACCACTGTGGAAGGAGGGGCTTTATTCAGCGGGACACCCTGGATCACAAAAAAGATACCAGACAGCATTGAAACGAGTTGAAAACCCAGACATATTGTTAGTCCGGGGATGTTCACTAGGGGAGATACAGTCCGTCAGCGAAATAATAAGCGCTGATGACACATGGACCTCGGCGAATCCAACGGGTTTTTACCACACGATTCGAGAGATCGAGAGATCTTTTGCTAAGGAATCGGCAGAAGAAGCCCCACCATTCAGATTTTTCAATATCCCTGCCATATGGAGGACTCTCATCACTGATGCAGAGAGACTACAGTTTACTTGGACCTCTCCAGCGTCCGCCAAGCTTCGAAGGGCATATGAGCAACTCCGCAGAAGAGCGTGGGTTGATCTTATTAAAAAGAAAACTAGAAACACAGATTCCTTGGCACAGAGCGCGGGAGATTTTCCAGAGGATGCTTCAGTCTAAAGCTGGGCAAGATGAAGACCTTGGTCTTCTTCCTCCTGATTGGGAGCAAATGATAACTCTTAAAGACCGCCCACATAACCTTGACCGCAATGATAAGGCTACTACCACATGCATGAACCACCGAGCTGTTATGTCAATTGCTTCTGGTCTGCGTGCTTGTTTCTTAGAAGCCACTGACCGCAATTTCAACACTAAGACAGAGAGTGTGGTCTGTGTGGAAGCTTCAAAAGCTGAACCGGAAAAGAATTCTCAATGGAAGTTGAATGTTTGTGAACATAATCCAACGAATGAGAGCGAACACACGGAAAGTTGTGATGAAAAGGAGAACGAGGTAGATGATGAAAAGGAAGTAGAGAAGAGAAATGATGGGAAGGAGGAAGGCGGGGAGGATAAAGAGAATGAAGAGAGTGGGGAAAGCGAGGAACACGGAGATGAGATCTCCAAGCACGACATCAAAGCCTTCATTTACCTGACCAAAGCCTCATTGCAAAGACGTCGGCTTTTTATCACCAAAGGTGGCTGGACAGGCTTGTCAAGTGAGGATACTCGTCAGGGTGATGTAGTGACAATTTTGGTTGGTGGCGATATGCCATTTATTGTGCGGGGCGATGATCAAGAAATGAGCGATGTATCGAAAGGGAAGCAGCGAGATGGGACAAGGGTAGCCCTCAACAGCTGATTTCTGAAGCGTACGTCTATGGTGCCATGGATGGGTCTGTCTTTTCCCGTATGCCTAAGACTGCGATTCCCCTCGCGTGATACTTGACAGATACATATCCCCTCATAAAGGGCGTTGAGAGCTATCCAAGATACAGTGGCGACCGCTATTAGCTTCCATGTCAGAAACAGACTCATCCTGTCAGACTGGCAGTTGTGTAATCACCTATTTGGCGGATTACATTCTAATTCAACCAATCAGATCACTACAATTTCACTGCATATCGTTGCCCTTTTATGCAGCTAGCATTGGGAGGATCCCGTAGAGCTGTGCTGTATAGCACTTATGAGTAAGTTATTATTATCTTTCCATTCATTTAAGAAAGATATGTCCTGACTGGTCAAAGCCGCTGTAAATCGGGCTCGAAAGCGCACAAACATGGCGAATTGCGTTGTGCACTCAATATTTACCAACGGAGAGAACTACACGTGCTATGAAATTGGGAATGATTCTCGGGTATGGACACTTCTCTTTCACTGGATTGCGGCAGTTAACTGGGTTCAGGTATCGAGAGTGCTTCACGACTGGCCAAGCCGGGAGGAGCAGATGAAAGCAGACGCCTATTCGCACTTCGAAGAGTGATTCGCTTTGCTGAAAAGTAAGCTAGGGAAGTATTGCTGGACACGAGGGTATCTGGACGAAGTAATCTATACGAAGCTCTATTATTATTATTTAATCAAGTTTATTGTCCATACCGAGCCCTAGAGCTATGATAGACCATGATTCGTGGACTCGAGGTCAGTGGCTATTCTACAGTCTCTTGTCCCCATAGGTTCCTGAGGCGTTAGCCCCCTTCTAACATCTTTCCAATCCTTTTCCTCGCCCCAGACCGCCTGTATGCGCAGGGCTTTTGAGCACCGTGCTCTCCTTGTGTTTTGGAGCAAGATGGGTGTGGCCTAGGCTGACTCTCAGCCTTGGGCTACCCTCCCTGCTACCCCTCTCCTGTTCTAACTGCTTCCTCCAATGCTTCCAGTCCCCATTCGTCATCTCTTTGGGCCCTTTCTGCCGTCTGCCGTAGGTGCGCCCGGGGTAGAGCTATGCTGGTGCTGGCTAGGAATCGCAGCAGCGCTCTGGTAGCTCTAGGCTCACCTAAAAGTCGTCCTTGTGGATATTCTTCTGCAGTGGTGGGTCTCAAGACTCCGTCAGTCTCTAGGTCCTTGTAGAGCCTGTTTCGTTGGTGTCGCCATTCCCGACACTCAAAGAGAAGATGGTGTATTGTCTCCCTTGATATACCGCATCCTTCACAGGTTGCATCCTCCCGGACCTGGATCCGATGTAGGTATGTTCCTATAGCGGCATGTCCTGACTTCAGTTGAAAATAACGGCTTGCTAGGTGTTTGGGAGCTATTGCAGCTGCCGGGTCGAGCCGCCAGTTCCTCTGTGGCCTGTATGTCCGTTGACCTTGTTGGGATCGCTGTCCAAGTTCTTTGTTGAGCCATCTCTGCCTTTGTGCTATAATGGCTTCTGTTTGGGCTCTACAGGTGAAGGCCAGGGATATTTCTCTTGGGCCTCTTCCTGGTGGCTTACTGGCTGCCTGTTTTGCTGCCTGGTCAGCTCTCTCACTCCCTTCTATTCCTGCATGTCCCGGCACCCATTGGATAGTGGTTTGGCAACCTCGGGCATGTAGTCTCTTGGCTATAGCATGTGCTTGGATCACTAATGCTTGGCCTGGACCTGGCTGGGTGTGTCGCATCCTTGCAATGGCAGCTTGGGAGTCCAACAGGATAGTGACTGGTCTTTGATCCCCCACTTTCTCTGCTAACTGGAGTGCTCGCACAACGCCCAGAAGCTCTGCATCAAAGACCTCATATCCCTTGCCTAATGGGAACCCCCGGGTCCTCCATGTTCCTCCCGGCTCTTGCCAAGCAATCCCTGCCCCGCTTTTGCCATTCTCTAATCTTGATCCATCTGACCAGATTGCTAGCTCTGGAGGGAGAGATTGCGCCGCTGCTAGGGCCTCTGGACCTGGTTGTCACGGCGCTCTACTAGGATGATGGAACGTCCAACTCATGGGTTCTACCTAGGTAGCTATCGACGAGAATAATCAACATGAGGAAGGAAGAAAGGAGGTAACGCCATATTTATCAACAAAGCAACAAAGCAAACAACCACACCTCACGTGATAAGCAACCAACGTGACCAGGCCGTCACATTACCCCCCGGCTTCAATAGGCATTGTCCTCAATGTCATGGTCAACCACAGGTAAGAACATATGAGAAAGCAACAATACATGAGACACTTGAAAAGAAAACGCATGGATGACATCTCCAAAAATCAGTCATCAGTCACCACCATCATCAATACCATTTGTCTCCAGCTTCGCAAGCATCTGCTGATTCCATGATTGTTTGGATTCCTTGTGTGCCTTCATGGAACAATCTTTCACCCAATGATCAGAGGAGCCACATCTCACACAGGATCCTTGTTGTCGTCGTCTGTTCCTTTCATCTAGGGAGGTGGACGCTGCTGACAGGGAGTTGATATTGATGACGCTGAGGTCCATAGGATCAGACTTGGTGTGAGAACCAGATTGGTGTGATTGAGGGTGGGAAACATTGGTGGAATTTGAGCTGAAAGAATGACTTCCCAATTGTTGAACCACACGAAGGAATTCGATGTAGGATCTTGGAAGATTTAGTTGCTGGTTGAGGCGTCCTCGGAGAGTAGGATTGAGGCCTTTCCTGAATGCTGAAATCTTGGTGACATCAGGCCAATCTTTGCCCTTTGCCTCATAAAGAATCCTCTCAAACTTGGCGATGTAGGCTGCCACAGATTCACCACTGTCCTGCTTTAGGGCTAATAGATGATCTTCAGCTTCTTGAATCTTGTTGGGGTTGTCGTAAACCAGAGATAGTTGATCAAGGATAGTGTTGTAATCCCAGGTGTTGGTGTCTTTTGCGTAAGATAACTGGGGAAGAACTAGAGCTTGGACTTTGCTTTCCAGATTCAGATAGACATAGTAGAACTGAGCCACTGCATCACCAATAGCTGGAGCATCAATCCTAAGCTTAGCCTTCATCGAAGCAAGCCAGGTATCAAACTTCAAAGATTGTCCATTGAATTTCTCGGGATCGGGGAGGCATGGCTTTGGTCGTTGAAGTGGTTTGGGTTCGTTTTTGATGGATTCGATTTCATTCTGGAGGGCGCGGATCGTAGAAGAAAATTCGTTTCGGAGTTCTTGAAAGGGGTCCATGATCTTTAAGAAAGAGATCGTGAGCTTGAATCTTGAAAAACTTAAGTCTTGAGAACTTGAAGGGGTGCCAGCATAGTCGCAACCACTGGACTTCTTGAAAGTTGAACTTGAATATGCCAACAACAGAAGTTTCAATCCTGAGCTCTAGAAACTTAACTGAAGCAGCGCTTGACTTGACTTGAGGATGAACTTGAGGATGGAAACTTGAATGGAGACACTGTTATAGCCTGGCCAGCTCCTGAACTGCGGCACCAGCGAATCCCTTGAAGGGAGAAGCCTTTGGTATTTCTCTCCCTAAGGTATAAAAGGAGGATGTTGATTATTATGTCACGGCGCTCTACTAGGATGATGGAACGTCCAACTCATGGGTTCTACCTAGGTAGCTATCGACGAGAATAATCAACATGAGGAAGGAAGAAAGGAGGTAACGCCATATTTATCAACAAAGCAACAAAGCAAACAACCACACCTCACGTGATAAGCAACCAACGTGACCAGGCCGTCACACTGGTAGCATCTCTATTTGGCCTGGAAACTGGCTACTGGTTGTCTGTGTTGTGCTCTCAAAGCCCCCAGATGGGTCCACTGGTAGAATATTGGCTAGTTGTCGAGCAAGGTGTTGTCCCAGGGACCATGGGCCTTGGTTGTTTCTCTCAGCCCATTGTCGGTTCCCTGGGGTCTGTTCCCCAGGTTGGGTGTGCTGATCCCCTTCCCGGAAGCTCACTGGGAGGATCTCCTTAGCTGGGTGGTTCTCCGGTAAGCTGAGCAGCCGGGTAGTGTATTTCAATTGTCGAGCCTCCAACAGGGCCTCTGCTGGTGCCAGGCCCGCTTCACGAACTAGTGGCCCTACAGGAGTGGATTTCAACATGCCGGTAATTGCACGGGCCTGTCGATTGATCATGAGCTGTATACCCACTAGCCTATCCTTCTGGCCCTGCCACCAGAGCTCTGCTCCATACAGAGCTACTGATTGCACTGCTGCTACTTGAACCTGACGAGCTAGCCCTGGGGCCAGTCCATGACTCTGGCATAGGCGTTGTACTCTGTTTTCTGCAGCCCGTGCCTTGCGCATACAGGTCTGATAGTGGGCTTTGAGATTCAGCCCAGAATCAAGCCAGACACCAAGCCATCGCGTTGCCTCTAAGTTGAAGGGCACACAGTGGCCATCTACCTCCACTTGTGCTCGTTGAATCTGATCTTTCAGTTCCCGGCCCCGTTTGCGAGTAAGTAGGACTGCTTCTGTTTTCCCCGCATCAAACTGGACCACATTACCATGCCCCCACTCAATGGCCACCTTGGCAGCTTCTTGCAGCTTCTTGCAGACCTCTCTAACTGAATATCCTGGAGCGAGCAGGCCTATGTCATCTGCAAATGAGAGACACTGGATACCATTCACTCTCCTCTCAATTGCATCAAATACACCGCTGAGGTATATAATGAAGAGAATTGGTGACACTGGCGAGCCCTGTGGCACCCCGGAGTTAATTGGGTGTGCTGGGCACTGTGTGTTGTCGATCTGTAGCTGTACCCATCTGTCGGTCAAGAAGGACTGTACCCATCGGATCAGATCCCCATCTAGGTTGAATTCAATCAGTCAGGCTATCAGTCGGCTTGGGTTCACATGGTCGAATGCTCCCTTCACGTCAAGGAATAGTGCTCCCATAAGTTGTTGGAGTTTCCAGGCTTCATGGGTGTTCTGTATTAGACATGCCACTGCATCAATTGCACTCCGTTGCTTGCGACTTCCCATCTGTCCTGGGTGTAGTATTCCCATAGTCTCACAGTGGTGGGCAATAGCATCTGCCGCTATCTTTTCAACCACCTTCCCTAGGCAGTTTAGTAAGCTAATCACCCGGTAGGCCTTCACAGCTGCGTAGTCTGGTTTATTAGGTTTCCTTAACAGAATACCCTTCGCTACCTTCCATACTGGTGGATGTAGACCCAACCGGAAACATTGTCGGGCCAGAGCAACAATTCTAGGACTGTCCCATTCCCACAAGAGCCGGAGGGCTCGAAAATTCAAACGATCGATTCCTGGAGCCTTCTGTACTGCCTGGTAAAACAGAGCATGTCTCACTATTCCTTCATCCACCTGACTATGCCAGGACCCTTGGGAGATCTCAACTTCCTGGCTATCTCCTGGTACCTGGGGGAAGGCTGTTTCCCGAATTAGGGCCTCCTTTTCCTCAAGGGAGCTGGCTAGCTGCCCCTGGGGTCCATGCAGGGTTGGCGTAGTTGTAGCTGTTCTGGGCTTTGTGTATTTCAGAGCTTGCCAGCATCTCACAGTGTCCACAGAGCCAGGGTGGGTAGTTGTCCCTTCCAGGAAGGTTTCCCAGCAGGTGCGTTTCGCTCGTCGGATGGCTTGATAGTAGTTATTCCGGACCTCTCTCAATTCTGTTGTAGAGATCTCTTGACCCTGCCATGCCTGTCTTGCCTGGCTGTAGGTCCTACGGGCTTCTTTAATCTCCGTTCCCCACCAGCGTTTTGATAGTGGAGTCACCCATAGCTGTTTTGCATGTTGATTTAATACTGCTGTCAGGGCCTCCTGGATCCATATGGCTTCCCCAGCTAGGTCTTCTGATGAGCAAGAGTCCCCCAAACAGGGTCTAGATTCTGTTCTCGTTTGCCAATCCCCCTTGGCTTCTTCCAGGGCTTGTGGGTTGGCTTGGAGCGCCTGGATCTGCCACCCTGTTACATCCTGTGAGGGCATTGTGGGTATTCGCTCCAGAGAGGTCCATTCCATGACTATCAGTTCATGATCTGAACCAGTTGGGTGCTCTTGGTCAATCACCCATGTTTCCAGAGGCCCCATACTAACCGTGGTTAGAGCCAAGTCGATAATTGAGATCCCTGGAGTTCTTTTTGGTCGAGTGGAAACTCCTAGCTCATTGTTGATGTAGAGGTCTGCTTCATCTATCAGGTCCTCCAATGGCCCCGCGTTCACCTGGGCTCTTGTAAGAGGGTTCCATAGTGGGCTATGGGCGTTGAAATCTCCCACAAGCAGGCATCTTCCCTCAAGAACCTGGTCCCATTGCACATCCTCTAGTGCTCTTCTCTGTCTCTCATTCCCCCCATGCCAACAATGGCCGATTCCTAACCAATTGTCATAGCAGTTGATTATCCTGGTTCTTCATGTTTTTTCCCGGGCCTGATTTAACTCCCATACATCCATTACCATGAGGTATGGGTGATCAAGGAGATCTGTTCGGGCCTCCACAATCATTTCATTCAATATATCCCGTCGGATTGCTACTGCCACTCGCCGGTCTCGAAGAGATCCTGCTTCTGGCCAATATATCTGATATCCTCCATGTCGGAACTCCATATCGATATAAGGTTCCTGTAGGCATGCTAGTCCCACCCCTAGCTCCAGCCCCGCCTCCAGAGCCGCAACTGTGACTGCATAGGTCTTGCGGCAATTGTGTTGGAGTAGTCGCATTAATGGGCTATTGAACGCCCTGGGGTGTTAATGCCCCTCATCTCTGTGTCCTCTTGGCCAGTTGTCAAGCTCAGTCCCAGATACCGCTGGGTCTGGGGGCTGTTGGGAGCTGAGCTGCTCCGTGGTCGTGATTGATGCTGGTCTCGGTTGACCACACTGAAAGTGAATCCTGGTGAGCTTGGAATAGCTAGTTCCACATTGGTCATTTGCTGGGGTCTCTCAGCCAGTTGGGATCTGTCTTTAGACTCCACAGTTCTCTTTCTCAGTTCCTTCCTCGCTGCTCGCTTAGCTGGGCAATTCCCTACTGTTGCGGGGTGTGGGCCTCCACAGGTGCCACATTTGGCCGGGATGTGTTTACAGGCGGTTCCTGGTTTGGCGGGGCAGTCTACTACCCGGCAGGCATGTTCAGTGCCTTCATGGGGCCCCGCGCATATAAAACAGCATGGTGGGCGGTCCCCGCAGGCCTTGAAGCTGCGGTGGCCCAACTGGCAGCACCTGGGGCAGACTGTATCCACTCCTGTTTCCCAGTATTGCTCCGTCTTATAGCGGGAGCCTCCAAATCGAATGCCATTGATGAGAAGCCTCCGGGCCTCATCTAGTGAGCCAACTGTAATAACAATAGTTGAGCCCTTTTGGTTGCTGTTGTGTAGCTCCTTTGAGCTCCGAAGCCATGTTGGGTTTCTTTTTAACCGGTATTCAGTGCCTAGCTCAATCTCTTCACGAGCCAGAGCCAGACCACAAGTGAGGTAACGTCTAATTGGGACCCCATGAATCTTGACACGGTACCATTGTTCTGGTAGTTCAACAGATATCACTGTTGGGTCTGCTTGTCGAGCTGCAGTGACCAGTAGGTCTTTGTAGACAGGTAGTAGCATAGAGCCTAGGGTGCCTTTCTCCAGGAGAATTGTAATCGCTCCGGTGTTGGTATATCCTGCATCCACCACCCGGATGAACGCTGGGAAGTGTTCCTTTGCTACTGCTCGGTTGATGGCCAGAATGACATCCTCTTTCTCTGATTTTGGGGCGGTTTTGCCTCCCTCTCGGCGAAAGAGTAGCCTCCGTGCCTCTTTGGGGCTGTCCTTGGCTGGCTTAAGTTTGGTTGGATCAGGCTGGTTAGCAGCAGCAACTGCTTGGATTTGTCTGTTCTTCGGCCTCTTTTTAGTGACCTCCTGCCATTCCTGTCCTCCCGGTCTGGTGGAGAGCAGTGCAGCTAGGTCTGCAAAACTAGGTTCCTGCCTTGGTTGTTGGCTCATTTCCCTCACCTTGGGGGTTTGGCTGTTGACATGTTTGTTTACCCAGTTTGGTTGGGTATCAATTGCCGGTGTGTCTTGCCTCCCCGGCGCAGGCTGCTGGATGGTGTGCCGGGCTTCTGTAAGCTCTGTGCGTAGTTTACTGACTTCCTGCTCCAGGTTTGTAATCCGCTCAAGGTAGATCCCTTCATGAGTCTGTTGTTCTGCTCTCCAGTTGGACAGCTCTTCTGCCAGGTGTGCCTGTACCTGTTCCTGCACCATCTGATATATCTCTTGTTGTTGTGTCTGGGCTGTTTCCAGGGCCCCCACTAACATCTGAGCCTGTTTGCTCACATCTAGCAGGGAAGTGTGATGCCTTGGCCTGCCAATCAATGACTTCTGTAATATCTTTCGTTGCCTGATTCCACTTCTGGCCTCGCTGGCTCGGCTGGGGGTCCTGCTGGTTCCTCTGGTTTGCCAGTGTTCCTGGCCCTCATTTTCATCCATGCTTGCACTCTCCATGTTGCCTTCATTGAATTCGGGTTGCATCATGTTTCCAGATCGCCAGCGGGTTGGCGTTGGGGTGACTGGCATATCTTCTGTTTCCGCGAACTGGGAGGCCACGTTGCCCACTCCGGGGGGTGACGCGTGCGATATACCACCACCATGGGGTCTCAGTGCCTCCATGGTGGTTTATAGGTGCCAGGAGGCCCCTATCAGTCGATAAACGCGTGAAGAAGACGTGTTTTTTGTGGGTGCTAATTTTGATGTTCCAGGCGCCTGATGACTATGATATTAAAGGTGGTTTTTACGAAGCTCTAATGCATCAGTGATTATTTGCTCTTTAGTTTCCAACAACCATTACAGTTCATATTCACCGTAAACAACAGTTCGCATTTATATCCAGCGGCAACGAGGCGAAGACGAGGAGTACATTGGGTGGTAATCGCTACGTATAGATTTTGTGAGAATCCGACGGGATTCAAATCGAAAATAGCAAGCAACGTGAGCATCGCAAAGCTCGAGCATTGCAGATGTTTCACCCTACTCCTATTTGGAGTACAATAAACGAAATATCGAAGCCTTGATATAATTGAAGAAGCAGAGATTATCTGACCGCTATGAACCTACCTGGAGTAAAGATGAAGTTATGCGTGAAGCAAACCATTTTGACAATCGAGGGAGCCTACATCTACCCCATATACAATGGACCCAGCGCCAAAGAGCCAGTTCCTGGTTCGGATAGAGCAATCACCCGAATCACGAGATATGATACGACATAATTAGCCGTCTTTCGATACACTCAACAAGTGCAATTCTTTCGTCGAGGTGTCCCTTGTGGAATCATGCCCGGCGAGAAGGTGACTTTATTTTAAACGCACAATGGACCTTGCCAGACCTGTTTCTCAATTGTCTCATGGGCATGATGATGTGAGGGTGATAGTGAGGTGCCTTGTTTCATATGCTTCGATTATCTGACTACGCTGCAGATGCTTGGGTAGAAGAGCGAGCAGGTGGAGTTGCAGGCTGATATTGCCGACCTTAAAAAACTGCTGTTTATTCTTTTTTTTCCTCAACATTACATGTGGCTTACCTGACCGAAAGCGAAGTTCACTGAGAAGGAAATCGAAGACATACCGGATAAATAATTTGCTAGTTACATGTAGACTAAATGATCTGGGCTCATGAATAAAGCGAGAGGTAGGATATACAACTGATGAATAGCGTCTTGTGGCGAGCTCGGAATAGCAGATAATGAATCGACATCGCTATCTAAACTATTGTAGCTATCGACGAGAATATCGAATCTGGGGAAAGAAGAGAAGAGGAAATCTATCTACAGGAAAAAGGGGGTTGTGTCTATGGATCATGTGGCCGCGCTAAGTGCTCGCCACTGAGGCGGCGTTAAAGTGCTGAGCCGTCACAGCGTTTGCACCAGCTAATTTGCTCAAATTAATTGAGAAATGAAAATTGGCACCTTCAGAGATTAGTGGAGTTCCTTCTCCTCACTTGAAAGGGTATATATAATACAAGCATGCTCTGTCTGTTGGAAAATCGTAACTGAACATGTCAGTTTCTCGGTTACCCAGCCTTTGTTATGGGCTAAGCCCGTAGTGCTAAT
The DNA here is from genome assembly GCF_016861735.1 of Aspergillus chevalieri. NCBI lineage: Eukaryota > Fungi > Ascomycota > Eurotiomycetes > Eurotiales > Aspergillaceae > Aspergillus > Aspergillus chevalieri. The sequence goes on from NC_057365.1 coordinate 998,224, forward strand.
GACTAGCTATCACACAAAAGATTTCGTTGAAGAAGAAAAGAACGGAGGTCCGATCGGACCGCTTTATATACAAATGTACATCGTGTGGGGTAGGTAGCCTGGTAACTCCTCCAATCATCCCTCCGAATACCATGTTATTTATTCTACAGGCGCAGCCTGTGACAGCCTTATTGCGCAGATTATAGCGGCACCGAATTAATCGACTTCTTGCAAGTGTTGATTACCAGGGGCCGGTGAGCCTGCTCTGGAAGCTATAATAAGGGGATGGTTTCGAAGAAAAAGTTTTGCATTTGATCGTCTCTGGGTGTGAGATAAATTGATGTGCTCTTCACAGAGCAGCTGAGCGGTCACCACAGCTGCTGTAGACTCCACTGAAATTTCCTGCAAATGTTGCGAGCATCCTGATTGAGTGAGCGCTGCTGGAGACGGTTGGGTTGGTAATGGATTATACTTATCCATCCAGTCGCTAAGAGCACGAGAGAAGGATCTGGTACGAAGGTGATTGGGCCCTAGTACTTTGCTGCACAACTTGCAAACATTTTTCCATTAGAGCCAAGGCATCATGAAGCTTGCCTTGAGATTCCCAGGTATAGGCGAGATTATTCATGCTGACCAGAGTGTCAGGATGTTCAGGCCCCAGCATTGTCTTCCTTATCTCCATCACTTGCACATTCAGCTTCTCAGCTTCATTCCATCGTCCCTGATTCCAGTAGGTTGATGCCAGGTTCGCCATGCTGGTCAGAGTAGAGGGATGTTTGGGTCCATTTTTTTCCTGATTGAACTTCATCAGCTCCCCGTATAATATCACCGCTTCGTGATATCTCCCATCACTAATAACACAACAACCAATTCTCTCCATCAAGTCTATGTACTGTCCCCGTTGTACTATGAATTCATTGTCATGCACAAGCGCCAAAGCATGAGGGAGGTATTGCCGCCAAAGCCCTCGATTGGTATAGTGATGGTCCGGGAAAACTTTGTGTGTCTGATCAGCAACCCTTTCGATCCAATGACTGAATAGCCCATTCTTTCTTAGCCAGTTCCGAATTGCGATATGCACAAGTCTGTGCATGTTGATATGTTCATCTTGACTGTTCGTGAAAGAATATGCATCCAGAAGTCCCAAAGCGTCAATCCCACATTTTCTGGATGTTGTCAAGGGAAGAAGGGACTGAGGGATGTTGCGTGGATTGATACAAGCCATGAAAGATAGATAGTCGGCCGCTAATTGATTTTGGTGCTGAATTTGTTTGAATGATATTAACCAGGTGGTGATCACTGGGTTCTGGACATCCTTATAGCGACCTGCATCTTTGAAGTCTTCACTCAAGAGATCCACTACTTCCAGTTCCTGCTCTTGTAGAAGCCCAAGATAGGTGGACAGACTGAGGCCATTTTTATTGATGTATGCCGATGCTTGCGTAATTGCTAGTGGAAGGAATGTCAGCTGTTTGAGGAGAGCTTCTGCTGTGACATGGTCCTTGAGCAAGTCCTTCTTTATTAATGACTGTTGTAGAATGCTCGACGCAACTTCTCCATCCTCATCCGGAATAGTGATGATATTGGACGATGTTAGCTCCACTGCAAGTTTCCGATTTCGGGTAGTGAGCACAATGCGGCCTTGTTCACTCTGAGGGAGGAAGTCCTCAAGAGCTGGACCTGCGCCATGAGCTGGTAGCCACATGTCCACATCATCCGCATTATCGAAGATTAGAAGCCACTTCCCGGCACTCTTGGAGCTGAGATATGTTTTGATCTGTTCTTTCACCTCTGCCGGCTTCACATCATGAAGTCCGAGTGTCTGTGCAATATTCAGGTATGTCTGTTCAACTATCGCATGGCTAGTACATGGGAGCCAGAAAATCGAGCAGTCCTTATCCCAGTCTCGTAAGCGGTAAGCTAGCTCCAGGACAACTTGGGTCTTCCCAACCCCTCCTAAGCCTGTAATTGCAACCTTGCTGGGCCCGTCTTGCATCATGATCATTTCTTTCAGTTCATTAATTTCATGCTGACGACCAACAAATCGCGGATTTCTTGCCAGTGGGACCATCCAGTGACGAACTCTATCTCTTTTCCTCAAAATCCGATCCGTACAGGACACAGCCACAACCGACAACAACAATTTTGTATAGGCAGCTGCTGTCAAAGCCGCATAGCCCTGCCACTCTTTCTGCTTATGAGAGTCGCAATAGTCGCATATCCCTCGGATCACCAGCGTTGGAAGCGCATCCATAAGACCTGCTGCCTCCATCTCAAAGCAAAGTATCCCATGCTGTTCAGCTAGACGGTCTCGTGTTTTCGAGTCCTTAATGACCTTATCTCCCGATGCAATCAACCCATAGTGGGTATGGGGTGTCCTGGTATCACGCGGTCGTCGGTTGACTAATTGCTCCTTATCGCAACCTTGACAGTTGCTTTTCTTGTCGGCATGGTGGTAGGAGGAATGGAAAAGATAATCTGTATCCTGCCTTGGAGGTGAAAATCCATCTTTCATATCAGGATTTTGTTCCAGCACTTTCCACACTACCGTTGAAATATCATTCTTTTGACTTGTCATTTGGATTGCCTCCAGCCGAGCCATATGCGTCAAAAGGACCTGTGGTGGCTTGTTCAAGGTGCCGGCCGGTTCGAATTGTCCGCCTTGAACTGTCTTGCCATAGTCATATTGAATCACTCCGCTATACCTTCCGACCGGCTTACTGATCACCACATCACCCAATCGAATGTCGTTACTGCGGCTCGGAGCCCCTCCCCCGATTCCCACCATTAGTCCAAACTGGATCTGAGGAAATGTTGAAGTCATGTGAGACACAACAGTCGCAGCGGATACCGTTCCATATATACCGGTGGGTAGGCAGGCAATGACAATATAATAGCCGTTCAATTCGCCAAGTTCATACGCGTTCGGATCAGTGGAAGGCTGAGGTAGGGAGTTGTGTTTTTTGTCCAGCATGACCCTCGCTGCCGCCATCTCCAGCGGCAAGGCGCATATCCACGCGATTGTATAATCACTGTGGGTGAAAGGACTCATTATGGGTTTAACCAATGTGAAAGACGATACTAAACGGGCCTAGATTGTTCAACAAGATCACATACCCAGATGGAAAGGGAGTTTCATCATGAACAGAAGGTAAAGGGATATTCACCAGTTGGGAAAGGAGGGGTAATCAGCTACGTGTTCCTGCAAGGCTAGTCTGACATCTAGTGGCGTATCTGAGCGTATTCGCTATAATCGTATCAACAGAAAGAGATAAGAATCTATGCTAGGAATGACAGCTAAAAATTCAACATACTCTATTATTCGGAGCCCAATTACTTCACCCAGGGTGATTTTCTTTTGACGGTAGGAGCAATATTGCTAATCACTCATGAGTCCGAGCTGGAAATATTATTATCCAATTATCACAGTGTCACTCGCAGCCTAGGTTGTTGAAGTCCCATGAGGGTCCCATGGATTTCCATCGGCGTCTGGTCGATCAAATCCAATCATTTCTGCTTAGCAATGTGACTCCTTCCATTTCCCAGAGGACCATCTCGTCTCCAATGGTTGATATGGCGCCACATCTTCCCCCATGGAAGCGGAAACTTATTCAAGATATGATAAACGATATTCCACTGACTACAAAGGAAATAACCTATGCAGCAGAATGTACCAGACAAGCCGTGACTAAGATTCGCTCAAACATGAAACAACTTGGCGGTGTTCGAGCTCCGCCAAAACCTGCCTGCCCGCAACGAAGTATGACGCCGTTGATGCTAGAAACTCTCTGTAATGATCTGCGCGAGCATCCTTATCTGTACTTGATGAAATGGCATCCTTTTTCAGGCAGAATTTCAATGTATATGTCTCACCGAGCACCATCAGCCGAGCACTAACTGAGAAGGGCTGGTCAAAAAAGGTAATTCGACAAATTTCCAACAAGTGCAATGCAGATTTGCGAGATTCCTATCTCTATAACCTTTCTCAATTTCGCTCCTTGTTTATTTGGATGAGTTGGATGTGACAAGCGTGCAGGTCGTCGACAGAGCGGCTGGTCTCCACTTGGGCTAGCCCCGGTGCAATTATCCGAGTTCCAGAGGGGACAGCGGTACCAGATCCTACCAGCATATGCTCAGGATGGCATTGTCCTTTCTCAGGTATTTCAAAGGACAACAGATGCCGCTGTGTTCGAGGATTCTATTGAACAGCTGCTCCATCATTGTGGCAGATGGCCAGCTCCCAAGTCTGTCTTAGTGATGAATAATGCATTTTATCATCATACTGAAATGGTCAAACAAATGTGTTGGGACGCAAGAGTGAATTAGTATATCTGCCACCATACTCGCCTGATCTGAATCCGATTGAGGAGCTTTTTTCCGAGCTTAAGGATTTCATTAAGCGAAGTTGGCAGCCCTATGCGGACAGCCCTGTTCAAGATTTCCACCACTTCCTTCAGTGGTGTATCGGCGGTGTGGGTGCATGCAAACAAAGTGCAGTAGACCATTTTCGGCATGCGGGCTTAAAAATTGATGAAATATAAAATTTTAGTTGCATAGTGGACATAGTGATAAGAGAGGCAGCCATATACTGGGAATAGCCAAGTGAAGCCTAAATCATACTGAGAATGCACAATTACCATGGATCGGAAAAACGTCAATGTGGATTATATTGAGGGTGCATGCAGCCAACTGATAAACATGACAAGGAACAAAATGATGCTTCGAATGCAAAAAAGGTGTAATGTAAACTTGAAGTTGTCAATCAGACTAGGAACCATCTATTCCTACCTTCTCCCTACAGTTTAACCCATTCGACGATGTCATCGACGAGACGATAAGCAGTGCCTATTTTTATCTCTCTATGAAAAATGTTGGATCCGGGTGACTGAATATTTGCTGCAGGTCAAGGCCATTTTTCAGCGCCACTTGACATGCTTTTCGGTGATCATTCTTGAGATCGTTATCATCCACTTTTGATGCATGCCACTCGCTGTAGTCCCTGACTGCTATATCTCGAGGACCCGGGATATCAAGACGCTTGTAGCGCGATGTTATTGAGGATGGTGTACCTGGGGCCGTAGCCGACGTAGTGGCTAACACAGAAGATGAAGGTGTCTGCGCGAGCAAAACAATGTTAATGGGAGGACAAGTTCCTCCATGTGCTGGTGAGTGTTTATCCTTGGATTTTGTTTTTAGTAGTTCCTCTGCATTCAACTGTTTGTGAAACCAATCAGGGATATCATGTTCGGTAGGCAACGTCAATGAGACAGAAGCAGGAGCGAGATGGATAAATGCGACTACGAATTGGATTACTGCGTACCTTTCTGATTCGATTCTCTTCATACATAACTCGACTAATAGCTGAATAGGATTTATGAACTTGTTCCCCCACCGTTAAATGTCTATACGAGGATCTATTTCACGGAACCGTGGAAACCCGAAGTCACATCCGACACACTGTTCTCTCAAGTCGTTGCACCACCAGGAAACATCACCGCCTCAGATCCTATCGACCCTCCTTTCAAACCATCCGGTAAGCACAGAGACGTAGTCCTGCGCAAAACGAGATATTATGCCGGAGACCCAAACTCGCTAGAGGAGTTCCTCAGGGTTGAAGGTGTTGATACTGTCATTCTGGTATCCTATAATCCTTTTTCCTACTATCGTTCGATTCGTTCCGAGACGAAGACGATTGACAATCGTAGTCAGGAATCCGAACCTCCGGCGTCGTACTAAGCACGGTATTCCGGTTATTCGACCTGGATTATAACATATACCTCCTTTCTCTCCCTGCCCTATCTCCCCCTCTAGTTTCTGTCCAAGGATAACGAAGGCAGATACATAATCTCAAAACAACACCCTCGAAACCCCAAACGCGCAACGCATCAACGACAACATCCTAACAGCAATCCTCCCCAAACTACCAGTCTAAATAATCTCTAAATAATCTCCCTCGAGCAAGCAATCGCAGGCATAAAGCGGTCTGCATCAACCAGTCACAACTAGCTTATCGCCGTTATTTCCCATTCCGTGTTCCCTGTTCCCTGTTTGGACCTTGTAGATCAGATCAGGGTCTCTGGCTAGTGATTAATTTGATAGGCGAGGAATCCTTATCCGCAGCCGTGGCGAGTCATGTTCATCTGCATCTGCATAAACAAACACAAAGCACGAGTATGACATAATTATGCATTTAGTCACGGAGAAAAGTGCATTGCTTTTCTATGTACACTCGATCATTCTATAACATAACATGACAATGCCGAATCGCAAATCGCATAGTAACGTAGGATAAGATAAAAAAGTAAAATATCAACATTAGTATGTACCTGTACGATGTACTCTGTACGCGTACTGAGAGGATTAGTTATCTATCGTAGTCTCGTCCGCGGTCGCAACGCCACTAACAAGAAACAAGCAGGGTAGAAAAACAAGTGAAAAAACAAATGGAAAAAAATCAACCCATGCAAGCGCCGTAATGGTATTGTCGTCGGCGGGTCGTGATATGTTACATCGGATGCATTAGAAAAAAAAAAAAAAAGATAGGAAGTGTGGGACAGAGGGGAGGGCAAAGGAGAGGTGATCGGAGGTAAAAGACTACCGCGGCTTCTGCGCGATAATGCGATAACTCGTCGTGATCAACCGTTTATAGTCCATCTCCACAAACGCCTCACCGTCCAGACAAAGCCGGTTAATGAGCGTCTTGAAGTGCGGCGGCAACACGCGCACCTTAACCAACGCAAGGATCACCCCGCGCATCGTGCGGAAGTACGTGTCCACCGTCTCGATCAGCGGCGCCTGCAACCCGTCCAAACTAGCATTATCCGATTTCACCACGCTAAACCCGGCGTCGGTGAGAGCGTCCTCGAGGAGTTTGGGCGTGGGCGTGCCGACGGCACCGATGAGCGGTTTTACGCGGCGCATCAGCGCGTCATGTTCGGGGTTCTGCGGGTCGTAGGCGTCGAAGGACACCCAGTCGAGCATGGAGAAGCGCGCGCCAGGCTTGAGCACGCGGAAGATCTCCGCGCACAGTTTGCGCAGGTCCTTGCACAAGCTGAACGCCTGGATCTGATAGAAGGCGTCGAAGGAGGAGTCGGCGAAGGGAAGCGGGAGGGCGTTGAAGTCCTGCTCGACGAACTTGTTTTCTGTGAAGCCCTGCTTCGCGTTGAAATCGCGCGCCTGCGCGATCTGGTTCGGGTCGATGTTGAGGCCCGTGATGTGTGCGCCGGAAACAGCGGACATATGTGCTGCGACACGCCCGCGACCACAGCCTAGATCCAGCACGCGGTCGCCGGGTTTCAGCTCGAGGTCGCGCGCGATAGACACCTCGTAGAGCAACTGGTTCTCGAGCACGGTGGCTTTGCGACTCATGAAGGGCGGGATGTACATCTTCTCGACGTCACCAAGGGCGCAGAGATGATTCAGCACGCCATAGTACGATTTCAAACAGTCACCAACTTTCTCCTGGTAATTGGGACCCAGGGTCTCGACCATTTGCTGCTCGTTGGACCAGTCCAGGTTGTAGATGACATAGGAGGCCATGAAATCATCGACCTCCTTCTGGTTAAGATTCGCCAAGTAGCGGAAGGCGGTCCAGAAGCTTTTCCAGCGCTTGGGGGCGGCTGCGGTATCGTTTAGCTCGGAGAGGTCGTTTCCTTGAGCATCTTTCTTGGACTTTCGGGACTTTTTGCTCTTGGTCTTTGTTTTTGTGGTGGCTGTGATGCCGTTCAAAGCGAGCTTCTGCTTTTCGGTCGCAGCGCCGTCCAGCGAGCTGCTATCGGAGCTCCGGCCGGAGTCGGGAGATGCAAGCGCGGTGGCCATTGTTAGGTTTAGAAAGAAGCAGAGAAATGCAGGAGCATGTCACGACACAGTGCGGGAGGGGAAAGAGGAAGATCTGAAAAAAATTCAGAGAAAAGAGGAGAAAAGAGGGACACAACAGGTTATATAAGCAACATAGGGATCAACAGCAGCGATTTTCATTTGCCCCGGTTTGGGTAAAGAACCGGAAAGAGCAGAGGTAAAGAGGGACGATGACTCGTCGGAAGTGACGGCAGGACCTGTCGGGCCGGAATGCGAGGCCGACATTATTGTATATGGGGGGAACTTGTACTTGTGTATAGTGCAGAAAAGACTACTACGGATATAGAGCTCGGACGGAAATGACGCATTACCGCTTTTCGCATGAGTAGAAGTATACTGAGTATACTCTGAGTATACAAGATGAGTATCTTCCTCCGGTCAAACTCTTTCATTCAGCTCCGTGTTAAATCCGTGTCCGTAGCCTCCGTATACTCCGGCCGCCTCTTATACCCTCTACCTAGTACAAGGAATACAGTACCATGGTCAATTCTACCAAACACCGGCCGGGATGGACGGACATGACTAAGCCCATCACCTGATGGTCCCTGAGATCGGCACTTGGCATGCATGATGATGCAATTGTAGCACAGCTGGCGAGTGAGAGTACACAGCCAATGTACTCGGTACTTAAGGTACAGACAGAGTGAAGGGAACAGCTACATATCTCTTGGTAGCGCAAGTATCTGCAGGTATTCTTGTATAGACTTTTTAGGATAGACTCAGTTGTTAAATAAAACTCTGCGTGGGCCCAAACAAGGTTAGCGCACGCGCCGGCTAACTCGGCCCAGCCCTCGTGTCACCTTCCCACTTGGGCAAGTACCTCCTGTCGCGCGCTTACCTAGGGCTGACTGGCCGGAAAACCCCCTTTTCTTGTTTAGATACTCCTACCAGTAGACTATAATGTACTCTGTACTTGCGGTTTATCAATGTAGCAGTATATTGATGCTATACTGCCTTCTGTACTCCGTACTTGTAGTATCTACTACACACGGCGATCGAGCCGTGCGGAGAAGGATTGCGATCGTCCGATCTCCCTCTCGCTAAGGGCGTCATTCTGCATACAACTGAGGAGAGATACAATGAGGAGAGTCTGGAGTGTGGAGAGACAACTCATTGACCGCGTACGATGACACACTGAATGTCGGTATGATGTATGAGATCTATCATATTATCGTCGTAACTATGCGTATAAACAAAATGCTATCGTATAAACCATAAAAACATCACACATTCTCTTTACATTTTCCTCCATTTTTCCTGCACTCAGGTTATATCTGGTGAGGATATCCCTGTGGGTACTGAGGGTATGCCTGCGGGTACCCCTGCTGAGCCGCCTGCTGTGGCGTCAACAACGGCGTCGCATTGACCTGGACCCCCGCCCCAGCCCCAGCCGCGTCCTGTGGTTTTGGGTCGTTCGCAGCGAACATCATCGACAACCGATCAAACTTGACTTCCCCGTTCGACGCCGCTGCTTCATCTGACACCGGAACCATCGAGTATGCCGATGATCCAGCCTGCAACAATGCCTTCTTCTCCTCCCTGCGACGGCGCATGATGCGCTTACGAAGAGCGAGCGCGATAAAGACGATCGCGATGATTCCGCCAAGAGAGCTGAAGACTGCGATCGCGGCGATGTTGCCGACGCGGTTGCGCTCAGCAGTCTCGGCGGAAGCTGTGCTGGTTGCGGTGGAGGTGCTGGTCGTGCTGCTGCTGGTGGATGTTGTCGATGTGCTGGATGTGCTAGAGCTGCTGCTGGAAGAGCTGGTCGAGCTGGTCGAGCTGGTCGTCTCCGAAGAGGTTGTGCTGGTCTCTGACGAAGTGGTCTCCGAAGAAGTCGTCTCGCTGGAGGTTGTCTCTGAAGAAGTCTCCGAACTTGTCTCAGATGTGCTCTCCGCAGTCGTCTCAGCGCTCGTTTCAGCGGTCGTCGCAGCGTCAGTCGTCTCCGTTGCTGTGTTGGAATCGTCCGTGGAGTCGCCAGAATCTTCCGTGGAATCCGCTCGCTTCTGTTTGATGAGCGTCGTCCATGTTGGTGCGCTGCTGGGTGGTGGTGTTGGGTCTGGGATAATGAGACTGAGACTGCGCGCAGGGAGAGCCTGGGCGGGCGTTTGCGCCGGCTGGTCGGCGCATGCCAGCAGACAGAGAGTCTGTAGGGTCAGAAGAATTGACAATTTCATTTTGATGCTCTTCTGCTCTTGCTCTCGTCTTCTCTGGATCCCTTTTCTCTCACAAAATGTGCAGCAGAGAGGAATGAAGGAGAAAAATTGTCAAGAGAGGAGAAAATGATGAGGCTGAGCGGTCTTTCTCTCTGCAGCCATTCAGAGGCCGCCATGAGACACGCACCAGCCAACGCGGCCACTCCACTGCGAACTGTTTCCATGGGTATAGGGCAGTGTATTTTTAGTTGTTTCCCAGGCTAATACTTTATCCATCCTATTTTTGCATCGTTGCTATACCGAAAAGAAAAACTACCAAAGAAGCACCACAGAGAAAAAGACAGAACAGAAGTACCTGTCATGCACGTGATATCACCTGACAGGCGCGTGGCTGGCGGCGGGAAATTTCTGCCTGACATTCTTAGCGGCGCTAGTCCCTGCTGCCTGTTGCTGCCTTATCAGCCTAGGCAGCCAGATCATGTGACTCGCCGCACAATGTCGGCAATCCCCGATCGTCACGGGACTATTGGGTATACAAAATGACTTTTTGAGCCTCAACCTTTCCTCATCGGGCAATCTAATCTATACGGAGCCTTGTTCCTGTACGGGATACGGACACCGACCGCTATGCAGGATCACCGCTAAGACCCTTAGCTGCTTGGCTTTCGATTTTGGACCAATACTAAACTTCCCGGTGTAATTCCGTTTGCCTTTTTGACTTTTTGAGGCTCGTATTCCGGTGCCAAAATGTGGATTATAGGGTTTTTACGGTTAGGCTGAGCCTTGCAGAGTCTGCCTGGTTGTGTATAAAAGGCTCTGAGTCTCGGGGGTTCTGTTCAGCATTCTCAACCAGACAGACACTGTCAATTACTCAATTGAAACCCCCATATACATTTACTTTTGAATAAGAACAACAAAATGAAGTCCTCCCTCACCCTCCTGGCCCTGGCCACCACCGCCCTCTCCCAAACAACAACCCTCAAAGTCTTCGACGCCGGCGAATCCGCCCTCCCCCTAACCGACATTGCCGCCAGCGTCGTCGAAGTCAACGCCCTCGAAACAATCCTGGCCCTAAACTGCGCTCCCAACGCTACAGCATCCATCTGCCCCCTCGAAACCCCTTTCACCCTGACCTACGGCCCCTCCACCGCATCCCTCAATGCCGTTTACGCCACCAAGACCAGCGGCGTGCAGGCCAAGATGTCTCTCGTCGAGGGCTGCGACATCACCTCGTCGACGCAGGGCGCGTCGTGCTCGATGTCGATGGTTATGGGAATGAGTGTGCGCGGGGTTTCGACTAGCACGACGACCACTACCACGACGTCGTTTGGGGAGGAGGATATCACGTATCGCGATTTGGCGGTTACCGCGGGTGTCAGCAAGTTGACTGCTCCCGAGGCTACGCAGACGCCTGAGGGGGGTGCTGCTCCGGGAGCTGTTGTTAATGGGAAGGGGATTGGGGGGTTGGCGGCGGCGGCTGTTGCGGCAGCTGCTATGTTTGTCTAGGCCTGCGCTTATGTGTGGTGCGTGCATTGTGGTTATGAGCCTGCGGTCATGATTTGACTGGATTTTTACCGAGAATAATCTGCCTTTATACCCTTGTCAAATATATACCAATTTGGTTAATGCATACAAATTACCTTGTCCACTATACGGTTGTGCGTGGATATACTTACGTATACACTGTCCTTGCTCTGACTGCACTGTATAAGTTATCTCCCAAAAGTCTGAGCACCTTCGTGGTTCTTAGAATTGGTTATTCCTCATGTCTTCTGTTGTGACTTAGCTCATCCACCAAAGTCCTCAGAAGTTCAGGGCATGCAAAGCTCCTGCATATGGAATAGGTCACCGAATATGAGATGCACGGTCACAGCCATAAAAAGCCCAGCAGCCAATCCTATTCTATACTCCATTGGACCATTCCTCGAGCTATACGATGGTTTCGTCATGCAGTATGGTCCTATGAACAGAGCAGAGATGGTGTTATCTATATACAAATACAATATTTACTGTATCAATTCCTCCGTAGTCTTAACAATGATATCAAATGCCCGCTGAATATACGACTCCTGAGCCGCCTCATTCGCACTCACAATCCGGATCGCCTGTACACCTGCCACAACACTGGCAGTGATGAAAATCTCTCCCCGGGCGTTAATCAACTCATATACCTTCTTCGTCAATGTATTAGACGCCTCATCCGGTTGCACGACAAATGCATTGGCCTGAGCTCCAGGCGCCTTAATCCGGAACACAGTCAACCCAAACGCAGGCCTAGTGATAGTCTCAAACAAGTCCGCGCGACTCCGAATCAAGTCTTCAAAGGTCTTCCCCAAAGTAATAGCCTTACGGACATGCGCTTTCATGCCAGTAAGCCCGTAGCTGCGCATGACGAACCAGATCTTCAACGCGCGGAAACGTCGTCCCAGCGAGATGGACCAGTTGCGGTAGTCGATGACCTGCCCGGTTTCCGAGTAGGTGTTGCGCAGGTACGCTGGTGTGATGTCCAAAGCATCGATGAGATCCTGGCGGTTGCGGACGAAAAGACAGCTTGCGTCGAAGTTGACAAGTAGCCACTTGTGCATATTGAAGTTAAACGAGTCGACGCCCTCTGCGAAGTCCTGCGCAATGTGCTGCCATTCCTCTGCGATCAACGCAGACCCCGCATATGCAGCGTCGATATGCACCCATATCCTCTGCCAAGCGGGCTTCTCGCTCAATACAGCCTTGATCTCCGCAAACCGATCAAGAGCACAGGTATTCGTCGTACCCATAGTCAAGGTGATATAATACGGTGTCAGATTATCCCGCTCACACTGCTCCAACACGCTTCGCAACCCCTCCCCCGTCATCTCCATATTATCCTCCAACCGCGCCTTGACACTTCGATATCGCGTCCCCGCAATAATCGCCCCCTTCGCTGTACTAGAATGCGCCTGGTCACTCCCCAACGCGACCAACCGCGGCCGCAAATCCATCATCCGCTCCTCAGACTCCTGCGTCCCCTCCTTCAACCCCTCCGCAAGCATAAGATCCCGCACCCTCCGCTCCCTCGCGGCAACCATAACCGTCGCAATCGAGTCACTGGCAGAAACCTGGATAACGCCGCCCCCGCGATTCTCCGAATCACTCAGAAAACAACCCGGTAGTGACAGCGCCTTTGCAACCCAGTCCATAACAATCGTCTCCAACTCCGTGCACGCAGGCGAGCACAACCAATTAAATGCCGGCGCGTTGAATGCAGCACTGTACATCTCGCCCAGAATAGATGGGTATGTCACGTTGGCTGGGTAGAAGGCCATGAAGTTGGGCGATTGCCAGTGGGTCAGACCGGGCTTGATTTTTGTGTCGATGTCGGCTTGGATTTCCGGCCATGATTCTGGGTCTGTGGGTGGGTTGGAGGGGATTTGGGGGCGGAGGTAGCCGGGTTCGATGGTTGGGACGACACGCTGGGAGGGGAGGGTTTCGAAGTAGTTTATTACTGCGTTGTGTTAGTTGCTGTTGAGGTTGATGGTGGTAGAGAGGGGGAGCTTACTGTCGTCAATGGCTGCATGAGCAGCGGTCCTGAATTGGTCTGGATCCATCTTGACTTGCTTGAATTGAATTGGAGTGAGGGAGAAGGTAGACTGTGAGATGAGGGAAAAGTGTGAGTTAAAGCGGCGGGGTCGGCGCTGCGGAATACGTCCGTCGGAATTCGGAATGGTCCGATGGACGCGGTGAGATATGTAACGGATGGAGCGTAATATAGATAATCATATGATTAGAAATGTGCTTAGCATAATAAAAAGACTACTCTGAGGTACCTTTATATTAAGTACTACAATATATCTATGAAATGACCGTCCAATAACGTTCCGACGTTCCGAAGTGTCCCAATGAGGCTAGCGCCATCTGAGATAAGATTAGATCTGGCCCTGGAATAGTAACAATAATGAGAGCACAATGGAATTACAATGGAGGGCACAAGAGGAATATTCAAAGACTCTTTTAGAAACAAGTGAGTAAGGCCAGCTTTGTTCTAATAATATATACCCAAGACTCAAAGACTAGGTCTCAACAATAGCCCTTTGTTCTTACAACATATATCAACGACAACCATATCTCCAGACATAATCCCAATTCAGTCAACCTAACCGACAATCCATATACCAAGTCAATCCAACAAGCAAAATGCCCACCCACAACATCTGCCCAGATGGTGACACAACCCTAACCCTCACAACAACCAACCCCCCCACCAAACTCCTTGTCTCTTCCCACCACCTCATCCACGCATCTCCCTATTACCGAGCCCTACTAACCGGACCATTCAGAGAAGCCTCCATCCTCCGTGCCAACGGCACCGTCAACATCACCCTCACCGACGATAACACCGCCGCAATGATTGCCGTGATGAACGCGGTACACGGACGCTTCTTCTCCGTTCCAGGGAGGAAGATCAAGCTCGAATTGCTGAAGGATATCGCGGTTGTCGTGGATAAGTATGAGCTATTTGAGAGCGTGAGTACAATGTTGCATACGTGGGCTAGTACAGTGAGGGTTGGAAATCCGAGGGCATCGCTGATGGATGTGGCGAAGTGGTTGTTGTGCGTGACTTGGGCGTTTAATATGAGTGATGCGTTTCGGTTTGCGACGAAGGAATTGGTGTTGGATACGGGAATGAATGTGGAGGTGGAGGGGACTTGTGTGCCGTTGAATGTTGGTGGTGAGTTCTCCCTTCCTATCCTTTTTGTTAAGATTGGGTGCTAACGAAAGCAGCGAGAATAACAAGACGAAGAGCAGCTCTCCTGCAAACCGTACGCTCTAGGATACAACGCTTCCGTGATGCCGAATACCGGCATTCAGCCGTCTGCACTGTCTACTGCGATGACCTGGTGCACGAGAAGCTCGATGAAATCCTGGGACTACTTAGTAAAGGGCCCAGGTCTGGAGTGAAGCCCCGCATCATCCGCAAGATGGTTCACGATTTGTATGAGCACCGGATGGACGGCCACCAGGTTATTGAGAACTGCGCGAACAGGTACGTCTATGTCCCGCCGCTGTGTATTAGGCTTTTGGAGGATCTGGATATGGATATTGGGCGGGAGTTTGATCGCGTGACCGGGATGATTCTGGGACGGTATAAGGGGGATGCCAAGAGGAGGGTTGACTGGATGGGGGGTGATGTCGGTCTTGATGCGAAGGCGCTCTGGCCGTATGGACAGCATCCTGAAGCTTCGTAGTAGTCGCGTTCTTTCACTAACTTACATAACTCGCGTTGTTCATCGATAGTCGTTTATATTCATTTATTCTGCCCATTGCCCTCATACTGCTCATCGTACACTTCCATCCCCAACTCTTTCCCTTTGATAGTCAATTGCTTAATCGGCAAAAACACAAACAACATCCGACACCACTCCGTATCACTCCGGTTCTTATACGAATGCGCCGTCCCACGCTGCACACTAATATCACCCCGTCTCAGTACCCGACTCTGCCCAGAGTCCAGAATGAGCTCGACCTCGCCCTCAAGCACAACCCCATAGTCCAAGCTTACAGTCCGGTGCATCGGACTAATCTTCCCAGGACGAAGGTCAATCGTTCGCATCACCGTACCTTGCGAAGTGGTCAGGCCGGGTGGTGTATGGAGAAAGTCGTCGTAGTCAGCAACATCGCCCTCATCAGTGAGATCGACGGGTGTGGTTGATGTGGTGTAGAGGAGGGCGATTTCGCCATCTTCGCCGGCCGGTTTGGAGGGAATGTAGTCGGGGACTTGGGTGAGGGAGAGGAAGATGGCTTCGCCGTCTTTGCTGTGGGTGGTTATGTAGCGGCGGATGTAGGGGAGGTGGTTTGGTCGTTGCATGCCTGACATGTTGTTGAGCAGCTCGCAATTTGGATCATGCTTTTGGTGCAAGTAGGTTGTCGCATGGATTATAGATTATTGTAGTTGGGGTAAGACATAATAATGGCATCATAGGTTGTCAACTACGAACCATAGTTGACAGCCGTCACGGAACTTGGTTCCTGGTTCCTAACTTTCCCGAAGCATCAATAAGGCACAGTAGCAGTTGTTAATTCGGCCAGCAACCCCGTCCAGTCCGGTGTGTCGGAAGACAGATTCTCGCTGTTGTCTAGCATTTCTGTCCATATATCCTCAAGGGTATCCCCGGTATCGTCTATAGCATTGCTCGGAAGGTCCGCTGGGGATTGCTTGAGATTAGCAGTTTCTGGCTCGGCAGTCGGGGTAGAATCACGAGCCGGATTACCCAGCTCCATCGGGTTGATGACAGGAGACGATGCTACCGCAGACTGCTTGCCATTAGACACTTTCCAATGCTTCTGCAAAACCTCCATCATCGCATTGATTCCCTCACGAACAGTCGATGAGGATTGCTGTGCTTTACTCAACATGCGACACGCATCCAGCACTTCTTCCTTTCTCTTTTCCGCAAGTATATCATCCCAGTTGAAGCAGACGTCCATCAACAGGATAACAGCTGCCATGAATACATGATGCATAACTGACCATACAACTGAACTAGGCGGCATAAACGTCGGCCCATCTTCATCCATGATTCTCTTCATTTCCAACACCTTGCGCGCTGATTGAAGACAGACCACATGGGAATAGGAATACGTCGGATTTCGAGCGCCCCGAACCAGATATTGACGATGTAGTCGACACAAACGTGAGTGATACGCTTGATGTAGAAGGCATCTCTGCCAAGCGATCGATGGTCGGTCTTGATAGAGAGGTCCATATTGCTGTCGGGAAACAGCGTCAAGGCGGAAGAACGCCGGGAAGTCATAGGCTTGCTGAAGCTTACGGTCCAGCTCGAGGACCTTATCATAGCTTACTTCCCTTCCTCGCAGGTGTTCGTAGGCAGTTGCGTCAACAATTTCTCGACACACTTCTGCAAGCTTGAGCCGCTCAAGAGAATAGGACATTTTCGTCGGCGTTGAAGTTGGCAACGAATAGTCTTTTTCTTTGCTGTCTGGTATTATGTCATCTATATTTGCCAGCTTCTGGACGTTCATGTGTTCCGGATGAATAAGATATGTACTTTCTTGCGGACCGCTGAGGAAGCCCAATAGCCTACGACTGAAGTTAGCCGTCGCATTGAGATATTGGATTGGAACTTACCAGTCATAAGACGCCAAATCCCACCAAAGACGTCGTTTGAGCTCGATTTCTATCATATCAGTGCCATTGGCCTTTCTTTCGAACTGAGGAGAGTCGATACAATGTAGCATGAGACTCTTCGCTTGACTAACAATCGCGCCATGCACAAAAAGCACACGAACAGATGGATGGCAATTTGTGTTGGATAAGTTGTGCGCCACTATTAACGTCGCCTGTAGTCCCTCGATTGTCGGATATGCAGAGTAGTTACTCTGAATTAAAGCAGCACCTGTCAAGAACGTATATTCCCGACTACACGCCTCTGCATGAACAGATGATTCAATAGATAATTGCAGGAAGAGAGAGCTTGCGATGATGCTGAACAAAAGCGCCAGATGGCCTAGATTGAGCGGCTCCTGGTTTTCGATGGCTTGGTAGATGGCGTTGATTTGTCCCTCCACCCGGTCGGGTAGGATGATATGGTACAAATAGTCGAGATAGTTGTTATAATACTGGAAAAGAGCCATTGTTTCCATTTTCTGCGGTAGGAACGAAAGCAGTTAAACCGTCGCGGGGTTCTCAGAAGAAGCCGTCCAGTATGTCGACAGAGAATTCCCCGCAACTCTCTGCCCAGGACTCATAACATCGACCTTTGAAGGTTCATTCAGTCCGCGTTGGGTCACTCGCATGCCCGTCTGAACTCGATCCCCCAAGACAATCTTCTCGAGCCAGTCCGCCGTCATCACAGACTCGTTCCTGTCGCGCGATATCTGACCATCCGGACGAGCGAAGGCAGCATTCGGATCTGGCACCCGGCTCTCATTTTGTACTGTCTTTGTAGATACTGTACTACCAGCTGGCTGAGTCTGACTTGTATTCGACGAGGGTACCGATGGCCCGTAGCTGCAGGGCAACCGTCGCGTCGCGCAGCTGCTGCATGGCTGTTGGCGGTTGCACTTGAGTTTCTTTCGTCTGCATAATTCACAGGAGACAGGATCCTGTCTGGGGGCGCGCTTTGGAGGCGTTTCCTCCTGTTCAGATGCTTTGCGCTTCATTGGAGGAGATGAGGAGGTTGACGAGGATGGTGAATTTGTTGCCTGAGGCTTGAAACCGGGAAATCACGTGTTCTGGAGGCAAAGTTCCGTCTTTTGAACAAAATACTAGCAAGTGTGGACAATTATCGAACAGGGGGAGAAGCGAAAAAGCATAGGGATCTGGTTAGATGATTCTTGTCGGCGGATATGTGCGCGAAAAGGTCGAATGATGTTGACCTCAGCGTCTCGGAGCCTCCGCGGACTCTCCGAGAAGTATCACTACGATGACCCGAAAAGGAAATCATCATCAGTGTTCATTCTGCTTCCGATTGCTTGCTTTATTCATTCCGCGGACACTCCGGGGATTCAGATTCGTACATGTTCACTCTCCTATTACCCGTCGTCATGTCTATAAAAGCTACTGCTCATCCGGTGTCTGACACCAGAAAACCACCAAGAATCTTGCACAGCAGACAAATTGCACCGGACTGGACATTATGGGCCACGAAAGCAATACTCAGATCGAGGCTCGTCCTCAGCCTCCAAGCGAATACACGTACGTTCCGCGCGTTCAACAATATATCCCTATAGCTAACACGGTGATAGTCTCAGAGCAAACCTAACAATCCTTGGCGCCTTCACCGGACTCTTCTGTACAGTCGGCTTTTTGAACTCCTTTGGCGTATTCGAATCATACTATACGCAGTACCAACTCGCCGAGGAAACAGAAACAACCATCGCATGGATTGGAGCCGTTAGCATCTTCTTCATTTTCTCCGTTTCGGTCATATCCGGTCCTTTGCTTGATTTCTTTGGTCCGGGGGTAAGTCTGATCCTTTGACATATGGCAGAAAGAGAGAGAGAGAGAGAGAGAGAGAAAGATGCTAACTAGCACAGTTGATGCTGTACATGGGTTCCATTGGAACAGTCTTCGCCATGATGATGGCCTCGCTATGCAAAGAGTTGTGGCAGTTTATCCTCGCGCAGGGCATTCTTCTGGGAGTCTCAATGGCTCTCCTAGTCACTCCCATGCTTGCCCTTGTCGGACAGCATGTCAAAGTGAAACGCGCCGCTGCAATGGGAATCGTCATCGCCGGTTCTTCTCTGGGAGGCGTCATATGGCCCATCGTGATTAGAGAATTGCTACAGAAGCCCAACCTCGGCTTTCCATGGACCATGCGAATTTCGGGATTCATCATGCTCCCTCTTCTCCTGATCTCTTGTATCTGCTGTCGTCCCGCACCCACGCCACAACCAACGCAACCTACCAACGAAGATCAACCAGCGTCGGCCTCCAAGGAACCCAAAACCCCTCTCAAGACTGACTTCTCCATCCTCAAACAGCCCAAGATGCAATTAACCTGCCTGTCCTTCTTCATCATCTATTTCGGAATGTTTTCGCCGTTTTTCTACACCACGTCCTACGGTATCAAGATGGGATTCTCAGACGATCTGTCCTTTTACACCGTCTCGATCGTCAACGGGGCATCGCTCTTCGGCCGCATCCTCCCCGGTATCGTCGCGGATAAATATGGGAAGTTCAATTGCTGTATCGTTGCTACTGGCTTGGCGGGAATTATCGCGCTGTGTTGGACGAAGGCGACTTCTGTGGCGGGATTGGTGGTTTGGTCTGCTGCTTATGGCTTTGCGTCTGGGGTTAGTATTCCTTCAATTAGTACTTGGCAGCTCTATACTAATTTGTTTAGGGTATTTTGTCCCTGCAACAAGCCTGCGCAGCCCAGGTTGCTACATCTCAGACCCTTGGATTGGCCATCGGGGCTGTTATGGGCTCTACTTCTTTGTCGTATGTTATCCTCTCCGTCCATCCTTCCTGGTTTGTTACTAACTATCCAGGGCAATGGCTGGAATTCCTATCAGCGGCCAGCTGGCTGGGAAATACGGATACCTGGCGCTTTCAATATACTCTGGCGTGAGTCTCCTGGTCGGAGCTATTCTTCTGGTGATCGCACGATTGGTGCAGAATCGGAGTTTGTCTGCTATCGTCTAGCGTGCCAATGCTAGCATGTGATGAATGATTTGAGATAGATAATGAGTATCCTTGGCTTCATTTAATACAACCATTCGAAATAAACTGGCCCATAATACACGTAAACCAAGCAACCCCCTTCAATACCTTCCGGATAACTTTCATCGGACAACCCCCCCCTCCTCCATAACCTCGTCACAGAATTACACAACCGGCCAGTCACGGATTCTCCGCCTTAGGCGGATACGCCTTCCCCTCGCGCTCAACTTGCGGCGTACACGTGCACCACTCGTCCTGCGAGACCGCGTCCATGACGCTGGGGATGTGGTTTCCGCAGCCCCACCAGGTGGTTTTGTCTGTCGAGTTAGTATATTCTGGTATTCAGGAATGAAATGAATATGGTGAGGGACGTACTGCAGTTGGAGCAGGTGGCTTTCTTGCACATTTTGGTTGTAGGAGTGGTTCGTTTGTGTTGGGTGGTGAAGTTGTAAGGAGGGAGAGGTGAGGTGGAGTTTATATGTGTGGTAATGTGGGGTCGCCGATTGGGCGGGGTGTGAAGCCCGAGAGCCCGAGTCGGCGATTCATTCCATCTTAAAATTTATAGAAATGCATTTTGAAGCGCATAAAACAATGAAGGGCTTAGTTTATATAGCAAAGGTCAAGTATAGAGGTTGTATAAATGTGGAGTCGATGTGAGGACCCCGGTGTTTAGCGGTCGACACCCCGGAGCAGATCGGGCTAATTATAGACACTCTGAAATTGACCAAAGATATTCACAATACTCTATCCTGATATCCAGTGCCATAAATGACCATGCTGCCATCAAACATGTTCTACCGCTCCAGCCTAACCTCAAACGAAACCCAGGCATCGTCACACTCTGCAACTTCTAACGAAACGTCATCCGGCGCCTCGAACCTAGACTCCCTCAGTATCAACTTCACGAGGCATGACAAATGCCGATCTTTCATCTTCGAATGTCAGTTATCACCAATCAATCACTGAAGAATGACGACGAATCCAGTAACTGGTTAGTTGTCCGTCCATGTGGATGTTTGTTTGCTTCCACATTTTGCTTCTTGCGTCGGTCGGTTTATTAGAGCATGGGTAAGGGCTCTGTTGAATACACACAGAGGATAAGTAAAGAAGGACGTCAGGATATCCATACTGAAAAAATGCTTTTGATTTTACAGTACAAAACTACGAGGAATGATTAAGAAACTATCCAATCTGTATTGATAACCAATCCGTAGATACAAGCAATCCAATTAAATCCGATTCCCAATCCCAAAATCTACCAAGGCCGTATTATGCAACGTTCAGTCAATCACCATCTAGCTGAGGTACCGTTAGCAGAGCAAGAACGAAGCATCAAGATACTACTCACATGAGACATGGAGGCCCAATCTATTCGAGAAAACAGATGCCATCATGGCAGACTCCAGGCGAACATTGCTCATCGTTGTGGCAGTTGACATCCTTGTTGGTGTCCTGCGTATCGCGCTTCTCCGGCGGCGGGATAGGACCGAAGGAGGTACGGTTCATGCGTTCGTGTTCATTTTCGTGGAAGGCGCCGGGGAGAGAGTCGGGAAGGGCGGCTTCCGTAGTAAGTGACTGGGTTAGTATTGAAGGATTCGAGGGGACTGGGGCTGAGGCTGGGGCTGAGGGCTTACCGTCGATAGCAATATTGAGGACTGGGAGAGCAGCAGAAGTCACCATGGTGACGAAGATGGAAAGGGAGAGAAGCTTCATTGTGACGGCAGTTGGTGAGCTGTAGCCACAAGAGTAGTTTAGAAGGTGGAGGTATTCTCAGTGAGAAGAAGAGTGAGGATGGTCAGAGGAAGGAGAAGAGAAACAGAGAAGTGAGGGTTTCTATATCACAGAATGAGGTACAAACAATACATACAAGTTAGTGACTTCTCACTTGCTGCATTGCTATAAAGGGAATTGTCTGATTCAATTCACTGTTGAGATAGGCTTTGAAGAATAAGCCCTATGGGGAGCTCCATCCTGTTATGGTGGTCAATAGTATAGATGCGCTTTGTCTAATCTTCTTGGCGACGACAAGAGTTATAACATCTGAGTGATGATAATTAGATTATATTTGAGTATCTTCTCCAGCACAGCATTAGATACTGGCATGTTTATTTGAACAGGCTCGAAACCGCTTTCACCATGACCTTGTTCTACGACGTGCTTATATCAACATACCACCTCACAACGAACGGAATCGAACGACAGATAATATGCCACGGGAGATCGACTAAAATGTGGAATCAACCCAGTACGAGCTCTATGCCGGCCCTTTATTGAACCCTGGCCAACGTGGTACACCGCGACAATTTCAACCAGATGTAACCAGAGAAAAGCATGGCGGAAACTGTCAAAGAAGAACAGATGATTCTTTTGTTCTCAGATTTCGGTAGGAGATCCGACGATGAGCGGCTGATCGACACAACGAACCCAGCGCTGTTACTGGGAATGGGCTTGGATAAGTGCTTATTATTAGGATTTTTAGATGGCTTTGTTTGCCTTATAGACTTATTTATTAATTTGCAAGTGAACACTCTAAGGCAAGATGGCCGAGTGGTCTAAGGCGCTGTGTTTAGGCCGCAGTACGAAAGTGCGAGGGTTCGAATCCCTCTCTTGTCAATATGAAAAGTGTTCTTTTTTTTTTTTTGACTTTCTTTAAGTCTCTTCTTAATTTCCCTCAGTGTACTCTTTCTCTTCTTCACAGCGTTTCCTTCTCCATCATTTCCTTATCCTTTTGCCCTTCTTTGCGCCCGAGTAACTCATGCAGAAGCAACTCTGACCGCTGTTCGCTCGCGGGGATGGATATCAGATCCGCGTGAACCCCGCACTGATTGGTCATGTACTGATACACTGCAGTTCAAGAGGATTGCCTCTGCTGGACCTCCTGTTACGGTAGTATGAGCCGAAGTTCAGCCGGCCAGGAGGGGTCTGATATTATGGTGGGGTTGTGTGGATTGAGTTATGTCATGTGAATTGACTGATTGACCTCAATTCCTTCTCTTATTATCTTTTTTTTCCCCACAACTCTCTACACTCATTTACGACACTTGGTAGTTGAAGGCATGATGGCGCCAGATAACCACACAGCAGAGCAGATAGAACCTCTGCTACCGAGTGATGCGGGCAGAGCTGACTATGGAATCGCGACAGACCGCCAGATTGACCAGGAGACTCAGGAAGAGCCGGAGCACCAGGCGGAGAGATGGAATGAGCCTCGTATCAATGCCTGGAGGGTTTTGGCGACTTATTACAGTTTCATAGTCGTGGGTGCCAATGATGGTTCGTATGGTGTATGTATCAACCCCTCGTGGTCTGTGAGCTTGGCTAACTCGTCGCAGGCTTTGATTCCTTATGTATGTTGAATGGATCGCATGATTGTCAATTCGAACTGACAAAATAGCTCCAAAAATACTACAATGCCGACTACGCCGCTGTATCCGTAGTCTTCCTCTCCTCCTTCATCGGCTACGCCACAGCGGCACTAATCAACCACTCAATACACGTCCGATTCGGACAGCATGGGGTCGCCATTCTAGGATGTGGTATGCACATTATCGCCTATCTCGCCGTTACCCGCCATCCCCCGTATCCCATCTTGATCGCCATCTTCATCCTGGCCGGTCTCGGAAATGGCGTCATTGATGCCTCGTGGAATGCCTGGATCGGCGCAATGGCAGACAGCAGCATGGTGATGGGTCTCTTGCACGCGTTTTATGGTCTGGGCGCGGCCTTGGCGCCGTTGATTGCAACTACGCTATTCACTAAGAGCGGATGGCAATGGTATGAATTTTATTATATCATGGCGCTGGCAGGAGCCGTCGAGTTTGTGACTTCTGTCGTGGCATTCTGGAACGCCAGGGGAGCAGCAGCCCATGCTGTGGAAACTGCTCCCACAGACGATGAGCAAATACAATCGCAGCAGCAAAAGAGTCCCACAGTCCAGGCTCTAGCACTGCCATCCACATGGATCATCAGCGCCTATCTGTTCGTCTACGTCGGCAGCGAAGTCACAGTCGGGGGCTGGCTTTTCACCTTTCTCGTCGACCTTCGCCACACAGCTCCGTTCGCCGCTGGAATTGCCAACTTCGCCTACTGGGCTGGTATAACCGGCGGACGGGTGGTTCTCGGCTTCCTCACACCATACCTCAAGAAGCAAAAGACTGCCGTAACGCTATACCTAATCGGCTGCGTCGCCGCACAGCTTATTTTTTACACAGTCGACAACTTCGTCGCGTCCGCCGTCGCAGTCACATGTCTGGGCTTCTTCCTCGGTCCGTTATTCCCTGAAGCTGTTATCGCGCAGACCAGGATCCTCCCGAAACATCTGCACGTCGCAGCGGTTGGATTCGCGTGTGCGCTAGGCAGTGCGGGCGGCTGCACGTTTCCGTTCATTACTGGTGCTATCGCGAAATCGCAGGGCATTGGGGTTCTGCAGCCGATGGTGTTGGTGATGCTCTGTCTTTGTTTGGGACTGTGGTTGTCGCTGCCGACGAAGCCGCCGGCTGCTAGGAGGGCTGCGAATGGAGCTGCTGTATAATATTGGCAATAAGGATTTATCATGAATGGCATTTGTGAGTAGCATTGAAATAAACGGATTGACCGAGTTTCTATGGTATTGCTTGGTAGACTTGCGGCCACACTGTGCCGCGGCTTCTGTTCTGGAAACAACGGCAGGGCAAGGTTAGACGGCAACCGCGAAATGATGACTTCCACATCCTGCAAGGTTGATTGAAGCTTTTTCATCCTTCCGCAAGACTCTGTTAGTCAAGTTCGCGCAGCCAATATTTGAACGTTTGCGTCTTGACCATCCATACCGTGTCCTCCGCACCGTTACCAAGTGCTCATATACCTTCTACGATGGTCTTGCCTGCGGCGCCCATTGTGCTGTACATCTGCATCTCAATCGTCCGTACCTTGTCCTCTGCAGCATTACCAAGTGCTCCCATACCTTCTGTCGCGCTATTCCTCTGTGTTTGCCGCGAAGGGCCCGAGAGAGATCTCGTGTTGGCATTGTCTTGAGAATTCTGGATATTTGAGGAGGTGGTTGGATAGTTGATATATCAATCACGTCATTGATTCAAAATGGAACTTGACTTTGCTCGAAGTCTAACAGGCGAGGCTCATAGAGGATATTGTTCCGTAAAAAGTGTGGTGGCAGGATTGGAGTCGGAAATTACATCTCGCTGACCTTATCCAGACCCGTCCGGGCCCGACCCCGACAGGGATAACGCGACCGTCTTCGATACCACTTCAGCTGAACGTATAGCCTTGAAACTGGAAGAGCTCGATAAAGATGGTGCGTTGATGAAACCGCTTCTCGGAGAGATTGAAGCGCGCATGAGTATTTATAGGAAGCTCTGGCAAGGTGACCCTGAGACCAGCATCATGAGCAGCGTTGGTTTTTGTGTGGATGATCTAAGGGTATTTCTTGCGAATGAGGCTAAGGTCTTTCCTGCTGCTGATTTGACGGCGATTGTTCTGCAATGGGCGGAAATACTGATAGGAGAGCGAAGACGTCGCATTGGAAGATTTGGAAAGAACTTTCAGCCTTAACCCTATGGGATTCCAAGGAGAAATCAAAGAGGCTCTGCCGCCGATGTTAAAGAAACGTGCACTGGACCGGGCCGCACTCATCTTAGAAACACGGGCAGAATGGTACCAGGTCTCACGTTTAGCCAGCTGAAGAGACGCGTCGATATGGACATGAGGATTATGCGACATCAGAGGCCCAGGGCCCAAACGCCAAAAAAGGAAAGACCGCGCCTTGGCTGCTCTTCTTTCGACTGCCGTTCTTCATCCTTATACGCATTTCTTCTCTCAACCGCTCCATGGCTTTGGTTGATGTGCTTTGTATTCTTAGCGATAGCGTGAGTACTATTGTTCTCTTTGTGTTGTTTTTCATCGGTTCCTTGCCTTATATACACCCTTCCACCACTTACTTCCACTCGCCGGAACGTCATTTACGCATTGCAGTGTGTGATGCAGATGCTGGTTGAATAGCTTGTTGCTCCACTTTGTATAATTCCTTGAACTATGGCATGCCGTACACTTTGAGTACGATAAATGGTGCGATTTTCATTGTGTTTGGCAGCAATAAATGAATTGAGCACTCCTATAACACAAATGAAATATGACGATTTCCCGGGTATTGGAACTTCGCGAGAAGGCTATACGCTACGCGAAGCTGGGTGAGGGTATCTTCGTTTTGTTCCACGAAGTGAATGAACGAGTATATAGTCAGTTGTATTTGCCACGTTAAAACTCGAATAAGCTAGGGCTTGGGGTCTTGTCAGTGTATTGGTTACTCCATAGACATCAATCTATATTTTACGTAACGTCCGCGACTACCGATGTAGATAGTTTATCACAGTTCTGGCGGATATTGGGTTGCTATTTGACCGATACAAACAAGAGCACAAATGCCACTCACTCTATCTGTCAAGCCGCACGGCGGATGAGCCGCGAAGCACAGAACTTGTTACATTGTGCCAAATAGGATTAGCTTGAGATGGCTTGACTGCATTGAACCGTCCCAGGGGTACGGTCTGTTCGGATTTGCTTCAGTCGAGTTTCCAAAGCTCCGGTGTCAGACGTACCGGGCATTGAGGGCATTCAATCCTCTTTAATGCCCAAGCCGAGCTTCCGCTAATCTGACACGACATGCTCGGCACCAAGATGGCCATCAGCGATGGTGCTATCCATATACCGGAGGCATCGGAAATGTCTTCCAAACGGACTATCGTCATACCTCACCCGGTTGATGGCAGATACGCTTATCATTATGTATACTTACTGTTGAATAACCTTATTTACTTAGATTGACAAGAAACAGAGTAGTAAGAAACGGCGACAAATAATCATCTCACTCGGAAGCCGGGCTCTATACAACACCGGAACAGCTTTCAGCGTAGCAACTTGCTACGGAGGGCTTATCTGGCCATGCTAACAGTAAAAGACCGGCCGCTCACCGGCTCAATGCGGTTCTTGGAAAATGGCAAATCGGTCATGTTTCAACTTCATCTCCGTAATAGCACGTGTGGCTGCAATGCGTTCATCCTGCATTCTGACCGCATGTATATACGGACTGCCCGTTATCGAATCGGACGAGGATGAGAAATTCAGATTGCATGCTATATGGCGATCTTCCCGTAAACAGCCTTGAGCCATATAATAATAGAAAAGAGGTTCTACTCAGTCTCAACACAGATCGTCTTGATATTGGGAAGACCGCTACACAAAATGATTTCTTACGTCTGTTGAGTTTTACAGTCTTTTACGAGATACTAGATAGTTCTGCTCTTAGATTCTTTCGATCCGTTATGAATATTCCTATTACTTTGAACAAAATCACGATAATATCGAAAACCTGTATCGTATATTTCATTTTCTCTTGGAATTTATCATGTTATAGCGCTCATCATTCACCAGGCTGAAAACCAAATTCGGCGAGATGGGTGCTTCCAATTGGAAACCATTTGGACATATCCGGATTTTCCACCTAGTTATTCCACTATGTATGTATGGAATATACACTCAGAGACATTGCACTTGCTACACTGGATACCGATCAACAATAGTTTCGACTCACCGGACAGTGTCTCCTTGGATGATTTGCTGAATATAAAGCTCGGAGAGGAGGGTATCGCAACCGTTGTTTACTTCTTGGCTGACCAGTCCATTGTTATCCTAACTTTATCATTATCACCTAAGGGAATTACAGCTCGGCTGCTGCGTAGTAATTGAAGTCCCTGCAGTATACAGGCAACAACAGCTCTACACTGACAACTCGCATCAGTAGAATGCAAACCCCGACCAGAATTCCTCGATACCGAGCGAGCTCGTAAGGAAACCACATATATCGGTATTAGAGTCTACTTGAAAAGTGGCTAAATATCGATTAGTTACTCCCTTCCATATGTTGCGGATAGCTGTTTCTGGCTGTTTAATTTTGGCTTATGGCATAGACAGAATTTCCGGTGCAAATACGCCGAGCAAGGTCACATGAGGGACAGGGATTAAATTCATCAGACATTTAAACTCATGCTTTGTTGTTCTTCTTCGTATTTCTCGGATTATTGTCTATTGTCCCTGTGACAGCTTCATGCATCTATTCCTGCCCAGTACGATGCAGATTCAATGGCAAACAACATTCCGGCCTTTCTCCTTCCAACTCCATAATTGGCTACTTGAAGATTCCTCGGCGCTTACTTGCTTTGATCTTGCATTGGAAAGGCGGCAAACAATACTATTCTTCATGCACTCGCGTTACACGACCGTCGAATGCATATACCCGTCGGCTAATTGAGCTAAAAGAGAGAAATGGCTTTTGCAATATATGTAGTGCTTACTGCAGTTCCTTCCGGTCTGACTATCGGGAATTATTCCGACTTTTCCGTTACTTTCGCTGTCATCGTGTCCTCGGTCCTTCGGAGCACATCCAAATCCTCCTTGTCACCCGAGTCGTCGGTAGGCTAACCGTGGGTCTTGTCAATTTCAGCTGCGGCATCAACCCATAAACTATATAGTACCCAAGGTTCAGCGCTTAGTTTGTACTAGCAATCTAAACAGCTAGCATTTACTAAATATGCCTTATTACCTCGTAAGTCCCATCCGAACAGCTCTTAAGACATATCCTAATTTGGCCCTGTGTTAGCGCCTTAACGTGCGCTTCAGCGACTTCTCGGAATGCGCATATATTGAGGATATGTACTATACTCCCTTTACTATACTCGCTCCTACTGTACGCTTACTACAAATCTAACAGTCCACCAGAGTTAGGAGAAGGTTCGCTGAAGTGGGTGCAAAGCTTGCGGCATTTGAGCGCTTTCCAAACTATCCTCCCAAGGTCTCCACTGTGTATGTACTATTTCCGTTGCATGGTTCTTGCTCTTGATGCAATCCGTTGATTGGGGGCTGATAAATTCCAGAATAGAAGTGCCATCCAACGTGCATGTGTATCAGTTGAAGATGATAGACTTTCCGAGGGGTATTAGGTTCGAGCTTCAACCACTGGATGCCTGAGTTTCTAGAGGGGCGTGTCTCGTATTTGATGCATAGCTTGTGGCCGGGATAGGGTGTCAGGACTAGACGAATTTAGGGCTCGAGACGAAGCCTTTGCTTGCCTCTGTTCAGTCCACTGAAATGTCAATTATTGAATATCTATAGCCTACTCATTAATCTCAAAAACAAATAGTTTATTTACTTGCTATTCAGATTTTCATTGACCATTCTGGTTTTGTCCATGGATGCTCATTGGGCATGATGGCAGTTTACCAACCTGTAAATTAGCCTGGGAAAATTGGCTTAATAATGTATACTGCTACACCTTAACAGTTTCTTACTGTCAGAGGAACATAAGTGTCTATGTGCCATACAAAAAGCGAATTACGAAGTTTCCAAATGTTGAATTCATTCAATCGTCCCTGGAGCTCCTGAAAGCGGCATTGCAAGACTATCCCTGCCTAGTGTGTGCGCTAACAGTACTCGATGCGCTATGAGCCCTTTTCGGACCAGTGAAAGAGTTACCGGGGGCTCGGACGCAGAAGGTCATGGGATAATAAGAACAGTGATATGAAACACCTTCCGTCAATGCTAAGAACCGTGTCCTATCTGACTTATCATACTCGAGATTTACCGTTCCGGCATATCGATTGGACAACGTGTGCAGTACCCACTGATCTGCTTAGGTGAGATATAGTGTGCATAAACTATTCTGTCAAGATGCATCTGTGCTGCATGCCATGTGGTCCTAATTGAAATTTCCCCTCAGTTAAGAACCCAGTCACTAATCGACAAAAATGGTATTTAACAGATAAAGATTTCTGCCCAACAACAAATTGATTTTCAGTGATCCCCCCCTAATCAAGCTCAATTATCTTCATCTTGAGACCTGCTACACTGGCGCAAATGCAAAGGCTTGTAAGTCAACACCTCTAGTTGGATGAGGCCTGGAAGGAAGTTGGAATGCCGTGTAAGATGTTAAGCCGTTCATTAGATAGTCGTTGTTCGGTATGCCGATGCTGCGGCGTTTCGGAGATTTCACAATAACCTGGGATATGTGTATTTCTCTCCATCCTTTCATATTATTTCTAGAGCTGCATACATATCTAACAACCTACCAGACTGGCGACAAAATATGGTGAAAAGGGTGCTTCAGGCTTTCAACCGATGACACCAGGAACGGGTCTTTCCGAGAGTACCACGTATGGCTGTTGTTTTTCTGTTTATGGCAATTACTGATTGGACATACAGCTTCACAGCACCTGATACTGTTCCAATTGAGGAGCTACAGGCGATACGGCTAGGAGAGGGTCTTTATCCGGTTGTTATACAGGTTTTGTGATAGTCTCTGGTAGCTCCACTTTTTGCTTCTTCTTCTTCTTCCTTTTTTTCCTTGTCTTCTCTCATTCACTTCTTCCTCTTGTACTTATAATGAGAGTTTTATGCATCAACGTCATAGCAATTAGGGCTATACCGGGCAGTGATGTTTTCTCTACGAAAAGGGTTTTTACTTCGTCTTCTAATCCCGCTCTCACCATTGTCTGTGATGCGGCTTCTCATTTTGTGCTCTAACTGCGTCTCAATAGCATCATACCACAATTCTAAATGGAGAGACGCGTGCACAAACATAAAGGGACAACTACTCACGAAAAGAACTTCTAAAACATGGCCAAGCGGTAGACTTAGATCAAATTTGCTATTCTGCTGTCTTTGATTTCTGTACCAATAGCGTAGCTTGTATATGTGTACAACTTTTGATTCAGACCGACCCCTCCTCGAAACATAATTCGACGACACTTGCAGCAACCGTGGTCCAATTAAGCAGCTTCCGGGCCGTTTCTCTGCAAATGCACGAAGAGGATTCCGGCGCGATCTGAGACTCTTAGGTGAGATGGGAACTCAGCCTCGTTCAGAATTCTAACGAATAGGCGCCTTCGGTCCACGTAGTAGCGCAAATAGTCTACTGCATGTCTCCTGATGCAGCAGACCTATCGTATGCCTCGGGCTACGCTCACCGACTCTGAAACATGGGACTTTCTGCTTGACAAGCGCGAAGAGTTTCAATTTGATCACTCTGTGTCCTTCATCCCGGCCTAACCTGCATTATGGGTCAGTGATCTGATCTGACAAACTAGAGGCATGCTTTCCGCATCGTATCTGAATCTATTGTTTTCCCGCCGATTTGATGCTAGACCGTTCTGCGTCGGTCTGTAGGACAGAAATTCTGGAGCTCGAGGTATATAATGAACATACCTCTACAAATACCATGAGATCAATCGACCTCGGTCACCTTCCTTGATAAGTCGCAGCACAAGAGGAGCAAAGTAGCGCAGTGCAGAATGACCCAATATGTTCGTTTTTCCTGCTGAATTTTGCGAAAACAGAGTGCTGATTCAATGTTACACCTAGAGGTGCATGATCGTTTACAGCCCCGACGCTTATGAGAAATATGCCCAAGATATTGAATACATGTACTACTTTACATCATATGATCAGATATATTGTACGTCTAACATATTACCAGAACGAAGGTCAAATTCGGTAACTTGGGTGCTTTGCATTTCAATCAATTCATTGAAACTCCAAGACCGGGTCCACTTAGCCATTTTACTATGTATGTCTGATGTTTCCGGATCTATGCTAGATACTGACATGATCCAGGTTCTGGGTACCAGATAATGTTCCATTGAATGATCTGCGAAATGTACAACTGGCACCAGGTATACGGACCGAGGTCACTGAAGTGATATTATGAGGTGAATATTATGTGATAATAACTGAGAGTTACTGTATGACTTCAAAATGGCTGGAGCGTATGTCTATAATTATGTTCGAGTGTAAAGAATACTCTATAAAGCTCGTTTATCCGTATTTCTTCACATTTCATCTCACCATTATTTACATAGAAGCATTCTGATAATAGTCAGCATGGCACAAAAAAAGCGTTGAGAGAGTGGAAACGGAAGGATAGGGCATTTTGTTCTTAGCCATACTGAGGTAATTATAGCCAAAGGAGCAGGTATTAGCTCCGACGTCTATCAACTCAAGCCCGAACGGTGCGTTCTTAATTCAATTCCTAATAACAATACTGTAATATTATGCCTGCCGCGCTATCTATGTGATAACGCATGCTCCTGGACATCTCCGTAATCTGGATCTGTTATCCAATCAGGCTCAATGAAAGCATTGATGTACATCTTGTGCATGCTACGTGTCCCCCCGCAGTTCCTGATTTCCCCACAACTCCTTGCTCGAAGGCATATAAAGGGATAAGCCTAACCGTGACCCGAACCAACAGCCACCGCATCACCCTCATATTCGAATTCCGGTCCAGAAATATCACGGCACAAAATGACCAAATATGTTTGCTTAGCCCCACCCGAATTGAATCTAGTCTTCCAACCCAAATCATTAACTCAATACGACCTTTAGAGGCTAACAATCCGCTACGCCCCTGGAGCCGACAGTAAATATGCTGCAGGCATTGAGAATATGTACAAACGCTTCTCCCATTACCAGCCATAGGATGTCTTGTCTAACAGGCTACCAGAGCGAGAACCAAATTCGGTGCAAAGGGTGTGTTGAGGTTTCAACGATTCGCTTTTAATTCAGGGTACCCTCCTTTTCATATTACACTGCAAGTCTACGGCTCTTCGAACTAGTTGTTTATATTGACTACTGACAAATATCAGGTTTGAGGCATCGGACAGTGTCTCATTGGAGGAACTGCAGAGTGTGCAATTGGCAGAGGGTGTTATAACTCAGGTTCAACGAGTGGACCGTCCTGCAGAGAGATAGGTGTAGCTGTTAATAATATTATTATGTACCAACATGTATCTATTGTACTCCGATAATCGTCACATCTAAATTTAGGCATCTACACACTTTGTAGACCTGAAGAGATCCGAATACCAACACATGGGAATTTCCAGTAAACGGAGGCAGGGAATCGGTATTGATATTTTTTGTTCTACATATACATGCTCTTATATCTATTATTGCACCGAGGCCTCGCTCCTTGGGCTGTATCATGGTATACCTCGAGCACGACTGCTCTATCTGTCATTCATTTTGGATGAAGTACGATTAAGAAACAGTAATAATAAAAAAAAAAGGCATCAGACGGTCATCGACATCCGTTACCACTCAATTTGAGATTGGCTCCCATAATCGATGCGCAAGCTAAACATTCTCTAGTGAGTCAAACGGCTTTCCGAAGTCTTTCCGCCGGAAGATCGGTAGATGTATACTAGAATCAGGACCAATCATATTGAAAGGTGAAAGACATAACCGTTTGCAGTCTAATGCATACTTCTGAGCTACTTGGATGCCCATGGGCAGAATTGGTTCTAACTAGTTCATGTTTAAACTATATCTATTTAAGTTCTTAAGCCTGATGGACCTGTAATGCAGAATCTCAAGACCATATTGACATCTCCGATGTTTATATCCATCTTTTTAACGACTAATATAACATCTTACATTAGTTGAAATATTTGCTGGTATCGGACGGTGCGTTACTGGAAACATTGTATCAGTACATTCGCAGCAGCCCTGACGTCCATCAGAGCCGTACGTCATATATAGAGGAAAAGTACTACTCCTCTGTTCAATAGGTCCCCTGCAAGCCCAGAGTCTATCAGCAATTTTAACACCTGTGAAATCCTACCACTCCCGGTCCCGCATACCTTGGGTGAGTCAGTTTGATAACATTATAGAGCTACACAAAATCGCATACTGATCATAATATGAATTATGCCTGCTCTACATAATCACTTCCTTATATACTTGTACTTTGGAAGCCCATGGACAATCTTCGAACAAATTTATAGCGTGCCAGCAAGAGATCGTCAGTCAGCCACTGTGGATCGTCCCTGGCCAATTACACAGCACTATGATATCTCGGGCAATATGGGAAGGATTGGCGTGAAATGAGCCCCTCGTTTAGCTGAGATTTTGGGTCAGCTCGGTTCAGCTATGACATAGCCGGCGGAACTCAGGTCATAGTAGATATAAGAACCCCAGACGAATTCAACTGATAAACAATATTCTCACCACCATTTCCGAGTCAAAAATGTCATTATACGTTGGTTGGATTCTTCTCTACCTATACAAAGCATAACAGAATTAACACATTCTACTCTCCATAGAGAGCCAGCATCCGCCTCACAGAAGACGAAGCCTACGCGCAACATGGCAGAAATATTGAGACTTTGTACTACCCCATCCTTAAAAGCATACCATCTGCCAACAAACATACCTAATAGTTTCACGGAGTTCAAAAAAAGCTTGGTGGGAAGGGAGGCTCAGACTTTACTCACATGATTTCGACCCGCAGCTATCCTCCTACCCATACCCTGGGGTATGAACAAGATTCTGAGACTTTATTGCTGTTTCTCTTGAATACTAATAGTAAATCAGATTTCAAGCATCAGACAACGTCTCACTAAAAGACCTGCAGAGTGTGGAGCTGACAGATGGTATCGTTATTGACGTTCAGTCCGCGAATTGTTGAGCAAGTGGATGCTGTTGGAGAGTCAGTCTAGCAAGGAATGATATAAACAATGCCAATAACAACGGGAATCAAATTTTATTCACTGAAGAGCCTTCGGAGCACAGATAAAAGAATATCAAACACCGATGAGATGGACTTTTCCCTTAATCTACCCATCTTTGCTCACTAATCATGTACTCCGTTGGCTCACAACTATGGACCAATTGCAGTTTAAATTATGATGCGTTATGGAAATTGTATTTACATTCTTGGTGACACTGGGACTTACTACCCCTCCTTCAATTTTGCCCCGCCCTATATTATTTGTGGTTTACCACCGCACACTATGACATAGGATCTTGTCTTAGCTGAAAATAGACAACCTCCTGCTGCATTTAAAACATCAACCGTTATATCGCTTCTAGTTCACGTACGGCTCTTCTACTGCTGCGCATAACGAAAAAAGAATATTCAGCCAGCGACATGTATCACTTCATCTACGGTGGACTGGGTCCCAGCACCGGAAATATTGTCGTCAGGAAGAGATTCAAATGGAAAGTGTTATTGAATAAAGAGAGACGGTTAAGTTCAGCTCCCAACAATTTCTCATAAGCAAGTAGAATGTTGCGCCTGTCATAGTACTGTAGACGCTCTGCAGATCTCTGCATCATACGTGGCCCCTATGTACCTTCCCCTCAGCTGAAGGCGATCCCACTATAAAACAATGAACCTGTTCCTGACTGCTCTATAAATACATGTCGTATTAGGGCTTCCATAGTAGGGATGATGCGGCAGACGCTTCAGGTCATAGCTGAGGACCATAGGGAACACCAGCAAGAGTAGTCCGATACGATAACATATTATTGGTAAAGGTCATCGGAGACTTTGCGATGGATCATCCATACGTCAGGGGAGGAACCGATAGATAGACCTTCGTGGTCAACATATTGAGTGTTTACCTAGGGCTCTGTCAACCTATCAGGCGGGAAATGTCTGGTCTCTTTTGTTTGAAAGCCCTGCAATAGCTGGAGAATGCAAGACATTCCTTAATATGGCAATCATGGGAGGCGTTGTAATCGTATGTTTGTAACGTAACCGCGGCGAAATTCCTGCCTCTCAAAATGTTGTCACGGACAAAATGACGTTGGGCTTTATACCAATTCCAGGTGTCAAGCCTGTAGGTCAGAATTTCAATAGAAGAAATCATTTGCTTAGAGGGGAGAGTCTTTTCGATGACTTCATATTGAGGCCAGAATCGCGTCCCATATACAGGATGCGTTATCCGTCGAAGCCCTAATGATAACGTACTTCATAGTAGCTTATTGGCCATCGAAAAATTAGAATCAAGCCTCGCTTAGTTAACTAAGTGAGCTGGTTTATGTCACGCGAGTTATTGTTCTATTCGCTCACCACACGGAGCTACACCTGGAACGAGCGATAAACTCACCAAATAGGAGCGAACCGGACTGAATGATGTATTATGGCGTCAAAAGACTCACAAGATCACAAAGTCGAGACCTACAGATTCACCTACCTGTAGACGAAAACAATATGACCCAATGGAATACAGGAATAGCCACCAGTATATTACGTCATGAATAGCGCGGGATGGGGACTCAAATGATACAGAGAAAGTCCTGCTTTGTTACAAGTACAAATACTACTCCAGTATTCCAAGATATTGGTCGACAGTTGAAGTCGATTATTTCCCTTCCACGACTCGTCAGATCATATATTCGCAATGGCTTCTTCCAATCACTACAAGACAATTAACCCGGCAACAGGCCAACTCGTGAGATCTTTTCCAGACAGCACCGATCTTGACGTCAGTAAAGCACTGAGCACTGCTCAAGAATGCTTTGAGAAGGACTGGAGGTGGCGTACCGCCAGCTCTAGAGCAGAGATTATGACGCGCGCGGCTGGTCTCATCAGGGACCGCACTGCACAGCTAGCTGAGATTGCAACCAAGGACATGGGTAAATTATACACCGAAGCATGCTATGAAGTTTCACTGTCAGCCGATATTCTGGAGTACTTTGCCGTGAATGCTGAGAGTTTCCTGAGACCGACAACTGTCCAGGAGCGCGGAAGCGGAGCTGTGGCGGAAGTTGTTTCTGAGCCCATCGGTATTATTGTTGCCGTCGAACCTTGGAATTACCCCTACTATCAACTTGCACGCGTCGCAGGACCACAGTTGATGGCTGGCAATGTGGTGCTAGCGAAGCATGCAGCATCAGTGCCCCAATGTGCACTCGCCTTCGCGAAGATCTTCGAAGATGCTGGTGCGCCCCCTGGGGCCTACACGAACATCTTTGGTTCCCGATCGCAGATGAATCAATTAGTCGATGATTTCCGTGTGCGTGGCGTCACGCTTACAGGTAGCGAGGCGGCCGGCGCAGGCGTCGCCGAACGTGCCGGACGACACCTAAAGAAAGTTGTCCTTGAATTAGGCGGGTCTGATCCTTTCGTAGTGCTCGAAGATGCGAACCTGGAGGCTGCTATATCACGGGCTAGTAGTGGTCGCTTGGTGGCTATGGGTCAAGTTTGTGCCGCGCCTAAACGGTTCATCGTTGTCGGTAAAGAACGTGGTGATCTCTTTCTTGAGGGTGTGAAGCAACACTTCAGCTCCCTAGAAGCTGGAGATCCGATGGACCCGAAAACGACGATTGGTCCAGTTTTCTCCGAAAGCGCTTTGCAAACCTTGCTGGAGCAGATCCATCGAGCCGTGGAACACGGCGCCACACTAGTGTGCGGTGGTAAACGTATCGACCGCCCGGGCTTTTATCTCGAGCCTACCATCCTTACAAATATTTCGGCTGAGAACCCTATTTACAAGGAAGAGATGTTTGGTCCAGTGGCAATGATGTTCTCCGTCGACACAGATGATGCGGCAGTTGAACTCGCGAACGCCACTAGATACGGTCTTGGCTCGTCTGTTAATAGCGAGGACCCCAAGCACGCCCGTGCGGTAGCTGACAGGATTGATGCGGGAATGGTGTTCATCAATTCGTGCACTGTCACGCTTCCTGAGTTGCCTTTCGGGGGCATTAAAAACTCTGGCTTCGGCAGGGAATTGTCTGACTTGGGATTCAGTGAATTTCTGAACAAAAAACTTATTCGGATGGCGCCGACGAACTAGTTATCTCACTTAAAAAGCTTGTCCGGGTGGTAGAATGAGAGATCCTTTCTGTCTGACCAGAATTTACACTGACAATTTGTGTTTACCAAATGGCTGCCATTTTCGGCTGTCATTTGGTAACACGTGATCCATGCCTTTCTGTCAGAGTTGCGGCTTAGTCAGGGTCGAAAGTACGTAACTAACTATCAAGCGCACGTATATGGTCGAGGTCTCTGATTTGTGCAAATGAAGCTATCTAGGATCCTATATAAGACCGTAGCTACCTAACAGAGTATTCTAAGCGAATGTGCGGTTTTAACAGCAATAAGGGCAAAGGAATGAATAAGCTGCTTGCGCCATATGATATCAGTGAGGCATAAATCAGGCATCAGTTGGTATTGTTCGGTAAGGAACCTCTCTATTCCGACACTTTCACCACGGCCATGTGTGTTTACGACCACGCACCCCGACCCCGACTCCTTGTTTCAGGGCCCCACTGCGGGCGTTCCCATCCTTCTCGGTCTTTCGACGAAGGATCACCTTTTGCTTCACCATCACGGCTGCAGTCGCCGTTCCGTGACGGCGCCGACAATGGCCTCATGGCACTACATTAGAGGCCAGGCCGCCATGGCGCCCACTCTTTTATTGTGGCCTCTTCCCATGTTTGTCCCTCAATTTCCAGTCATCCTGCCATCTTCCTGTCTCCCATTCATATTATCATTCTGGGTTCCTGTATTTACGAGCTTCTTTTTCCATATACCAGTTTCCGCATTACTGCATGAACAAAAAGAAGCTCGCTCACTGCTTTATACTTGCTCTCTAGCTTTGCCGTATCTTCGTCTCGCTTCCCACCCCCCTCTCCATACAAAACCAGTGTTTGTTCGTTATCTAATTCCGTCGAATTCAAGCGATGAAACGCCCACGGTCCCGACTGAATAGACATGTGGGAAGTAACCGTGGCGTAGATAACATCACAAGTAGCGGTACTGTGCACTTATGGGATGTTCCATGAGACGACTCGAGGGATTGTTGTTTGTCGAGACGAGCACGTTGCCATGCGCGGGGCTGACAACTTGGAATGCGTTGTTTGGATTACGGGGTTTGAAGAGGTTGGAGGAGGTAGATGTTGTGCTTGTGCAGGGGACGGGGGGTGTTTCTCTTTTTGCGATGCAGGTGTGTCTTTTTCTATTTCCCTTGGGGTTGGGTTATGGCTGACAAGGGAGTAGTTTGCGCGGGCAGCGGGAGAGACTGTAATAACGACGACGAGCAGTGAAGCTAAAGCGCCGAAACTTGCTTCCTTGGATGCGCATCATGTGCTTAACTACAAGACGGATCCAAGTTGGGCGAAACCGCCAAACAGCTCATACCCGACAAAAAGGGCGTACATCTCGTTGTTGATGTTGGCGGACTTGCGATAATCGCTCAATCGCTCAAGGCCGTAAGGCCTGATGAGTTGATTTCAGTGACTGTATTACTGGGTGACTTGCCCGACGCAGCGCGGACGGCTACGTTGTTGGAGTGTCTGGTAAGACCCTATATTGCGAGAAGTGTGGTGCTGGGAACGAGGGAGCAGTTTGAGGAGATGAATCGGTTTGTGGAGGAGAAAAGGGTTAGGCCGGTTGTTGATGAGAGGGTGTTTGGTTTAGGGGAGGCGAAGGAGGCGTATGGGTAAATGATGGGGCAGGGGCATTTTTCGAAGGTTTCTATTCAGATTCTGGGATGATGCATACGTGAAGTGTAGATTCCGTATATTACGTGACTCGTACATATGCTATCTAGTAAAGTGTCCATTACAGTTTCACCTGCCCCGGAGCACAGCATGCCTTCTCCGGGTGCAGCGTTGACTTGTTGAACAGCTGGTTCGACTGCGGAACATCCAACGCTGGGTTCTTTGTGAAGAACCCATCCGGCTTGAGCATAACGCTGACCTTTTCCATAGGCATGACCGGGAAATCCTCAATACGGGGGTTATGCGTGAGTCCGAAAGTGTGCCACAACACAACATCCTCGTTCTCAACAGGGTCCTTCCGCGCAACCATCTCTTCCACACCATGAGACTGCTTGCTTTGGTTGGTGAACTCCCCAGCCGCGAAGAGTTCTCCGTCGCGGTAGCGGGTCACCCAGATCGGCTTCGTGGCGAACACGGCGCGCTTAAGTCCGAATGAGTTCTTGCTTGCCAGCATCATTTGTGCGGGCGATGTTTGGAGCTTGTAGGCGATGGGGTGGTACGTGATGGGGTTGATGATGTTGTCGTTGCGGATCTTGAATACACGGTGACGGTCGACGCTCGTTTGTGCTGTGCTGCTTGTTTTGAAGACGGTTTGTTCCGTGGTATATCCGACCTTGTACGGATTGTTTTCGTCTTCGGGCATCGGAACGGAGTCTTCGTAATAAATTGTGTTTTGGTTTCCGTCAAGAGCGGGATCAATTCGGAAGGAGAACATGTGCTGGTGGAATGGAGCCATAACGCCGGGGCCGACGTTTGTTCCCCATGGAACGGTCGTTCCGGGCTTCTCATTGTCGAAAGGAACGGTGGAGAGAATACCAGTTGCCCTCACTTCGAGCTCGACATTGGCAGCCTGATCGAAAATGAAGGCAAAGATGTACTCATAGTTGCCAACTGTGCAGATCATCTGCGCCACTAGTTGGCGGTTCCGGACAACAGTCGCAGCGCCGGTACGATAGTTTGTGTGCTTGTGTTGCAGGCCATTATCCTGCTCGTGGAGGCAAATGACGTTCTTCAGCTGGATAGGCGTTCCCTTCGAGTCAGCGCGGAAGCCGTCAAAGTACTTGATGTGGCCGAGACAATCACATCCAAGTGTGAGCTCGTTCGCTGTGATACCGAAGCCGACGTCTCCAACGTCAAACGCTTGCTTGCGGTGGAAGGGAGCACGAGGGTCTATTGGTCAGCCTAAATATTGTGGTAGAGCAAGAAGTCAGAACATACGTCCGTAAGGAACCGTCATCTCCGACACCGACAGCCGGTAGAAAACACTCCGTCCGTCATAGTTCAGGTTGTGGATGACCATCCCCTCCCGGGTATTAAACCCAACCCGGAACTTCCACTTCTGCCATGAAACCTCATTTCCGTTCACAGAGAACGAAGCACCCTCCGGCTGCTGCACGATATACGGCTTCAAGTCATTGCGCAAAGGCTCCTCGAGCAATTCATGTGCATACTGGATTCCCGGAACTGGTCTCCATGGTTGCGTCTCAACGCTGCTATGATCAGGAGTAGAGGGCAAGTAATCAATCCGTACCAGTTGTCTGGTAAGACCGTCAAAGACAGGAGAGAACTTGCACGGATGCGCATAGTGGTTGTTTTGCGGGTGGTCCGTGGCAACAATGTACATGTAGCACTGGAACAAACGACGAGACTCGTTCTGGTCATCTGTTCCGTAGATCCAGGGATCGTTGCAAACTCTCATGCCGGATGGGAGCTGCATCTTGGCGATCTCAGCCTGGACAGCAGGGTGGTTGAGACAGAGTTGTTCGATTTCGATCATTTCGTCCACGTCGACAGGGGGCTGTCACGTTAGCATCCATGTACCCCATGAAGTATATCCAACTCACCTGAATATCCTTCGGCATCTCATTCAAAGACACAACAGCTCTCGTCGAAGCATTCAGCAATGCCTTACAGAATGCCCCGGTGTCCAACCGGTGGAACAAAGCAATCAAAAACCGCGCCGGCTTCGGCGGAAGAGGCTTCCCCAAGCGCTCAGCCTCAATATACGGCACGACATCCTTCTTGATAGGCTCTTGAATATCAATCCGCTTGTACCGCAGGTCAACGCCAGGGAGAGCGGCCTGCAGGAGTTTGGTGGCAAGCTGGATTTCCCCGGGTGTGATGGGGTCGAAGGGGTGTAATCCGGACATGGTGATACAGGAGTTGACACCAACTAGGGATAAATTGTAGAATATGTGAATACAAGAAAAGAAGAGCCATGAGGTGAGGGACAACGGCTTATATAGACGAGGTGTTGGCCATGCATTGCTGCGATGCCTGGGGCTGCTGATCGTCTGTCCCACTGCGGAACGGAGGTCGAAACTGTGCTTGACTCTTATTGGGTGATATGTCCTTCGGCGTATCTCCTGCCCTGATAGGCTTAGCGTACTTCTATAGGAGCATCTATGATTGGCTGATATTTTGGTTATCTACATTGCCAAATCGGGTTATGCGGAGGAGAGCCGGGGTAAAAGTACATCGGAGCCAGTCAGATGGGAGAATGTCCATAGTACTATCATCTGATATTTACACAATAGAGGGCTAGCACCAATTCAAAAAAACATAAATATCGTATACCCAATAACCACTGTTCCCAGCCCGCCTGTCGCAGCCCATGCACCCGCTCTATCCTTCAGCGTAAGCGGTCTCCACTGCCCCGGCAGCTCAGCGGAAGTCCTTCCTGTCCCGGCAGAACTATCGCCGTCACTCGATCCACCAGTTCTATCCGTTAACGGGCCCCCAACCGTGTCCAGTAGATTGGCCTGGATCACTTCCAGAGCGGACATTTGTTGGCCAACACCCATAGTTCCATCATAGGACCCCTTAGTCCAGCTGGTACCGCAGTATGTTCCTGTATCGCCACCAAGGCACTGCGCTGCCGCAGCCTTTGCACTGGGTCGCAGACGAGAGACGACGGTGTCGTACGTGAAGGGTGCGATTTTGGCAATGTCGCCCATCCACCGGCCTAGGTATGCTTTGAAGGAGGTCGAGTCGGTGGTGCACGCTTCTTGGGGCTCGCAGGCGGATTCGTACATGACGTTCTTTGATGTTTGGTTCTTGGAGAAGAAGACGTGTTGTGCGTTGAGTAGACCGGTGATTCGCTTCTCCCATTTCTGGGCTCCGTTTGTCTGCTTCGTTAGTATTAGAAGTTGTTAATGGAGGTTGAAACATACCAAATTCCACATATGGGCTGCTCCGTGCAAAAACACCCCATTGTTATACGTCCACTGTATATGGTTGATATCCGAGCAATTGTTCGTCTCGCTCGTCCCGTCATAAACTTGGTATTTCTCCCCAAGCAGTCCCACGGCTTCAGCCCAGTCCCAGGTATTCTCTGCCCATTCCGCATAGGTGATATTGCCCGTATACCGTGCCAGCCGTGCCGCGAGATCGAAGAAACAGCCGTTCGAAATAGCATTCTTGTACTCGTATCCGCTGTTGAATGAATATATCTGCCATTTCAACCCTCCATTGCAGGTTTCCATATCCCATCTCGCAGCTTGTTCGTTAAACACGGCTTGCGCCATCGCTAGCCATGATGGCTTATCCTCTTCCGGATTAGGGAAATTGGACTC
Source organism: Aspergillus chevalieri (assembly GCF_016861735.1). NCBI lineage: Eukaryota > Fungi > Ascomycota > Eurotiomycetes > Eurotiales > Aspergillaceae > Aspergillus > Aspergillus chevalieri. The sequence continues at coordinate 1,041,285 of NC_057365.1, forward strand.
CGCAGCCATCATGGCCGTGAATGCCCAGAAAGCCTGGTCATCGTTCCCTTCAGTCCGGGTCTGGTTCGTCGGCATGAGGTCGCCGTTCTCGCCTGCTTGGTGCAGGATTGCTTGCTTGGTGATATCATTGTATGTCGTGTCGCCGGTGTAGGTCCAGTAATTGATCAATGTCCCAAAGAAAGCTCCTGCTTCCCACCAGTAGTATGGATCTGGGAGGTTCCCGGGTACGTCTCCTGTGTTGTTGCCGGTGTAGAAACTGACGAGGTCCCAGGCGAGTTGGCTGGCGACGTTTTTGATGCTGTCTGTTGGCCATATGGATTAGTTCCGCCTTGTTACTAGTTCATGTCCAGCGAATGGAGGTCTGACTTACCTTCATCAGTGACATCAAGCTCAATCGCATCTACCTGGGTGCCGATGAAGCACCATAACGCAGCCAGGTATACCCAGACAGAGTTCACCGATATGCTAATGAACCTCATCGCTCCAAGCCACAATTGGCAGTATACACAGTGCGGAACGGATGATAGCCATGGCAATACGGGGAAAAGGAAAACTCGTTCGAGATATGGGAGGTTACCAAGGGAGGGATGGATTCCCATTGAGGGCCGCATATGCAAGGAATGTGGGCGATATGTCCCCTGCAGGGGTGCAATAGCTCCGATTGGACTGGTAATAATTCCCAACGGTTGAACATGTACTAGTTATTTCCCTGCATTCTGCGTTGTAAACGGGAGTTCTTCGTGGGGTAATGGTTATAATCGTTGGTGGAGCATTGTTGGCGGATCAGGGTGGTATACTTGGATATATGCCCTCCCTCGCGTACAATGGACTTCTGTATAACTATATTGGAATAGATACATTCCGTTACATTGAGCAGGTAGCACAGGAAAGTAATTGCCAGGTGCAAATATTATACCCAATAAGGCGTCGGGCTATACAGTGTACATGGCGACGTAAATCACAACATGCCATGAAAATACTGTACAACTTCATGCACTCTTCAAGAAAAGAACGTCTACCATAGTGTTAGCCACATTAGATACGATAATAAAGAAAAAGAACACTTACTATACTGATTCCGCGAACCCCACGCATCAACAACATCCAACCTAGCCTTTTCCAGCAGCGCATGGGCATCATTCGCATCATATTTATGGCTCTTTATAGCCAATATCCTTCGTCCAGCTGGGACCACCTCTCCACCTAGCCACACATCCGTCTTGGGGTAATAGTACTGGCTATGGCTCCCATTTTCGTGATCCCAGGACCCAACAACATCCCATTTTCCAAGGTCGAAAGCTTCATGACCAAGGATATCGTTGGCTCTTTCCAATCCATTCTTGATGAATCTGTGATTATTACCGTGCTTGTCGTTATACGCAGCTAGTACTCGTTCTTGATCTTTGCAACCGTCTAGACCAAGTAGGAAAGATCGATTCGATTCTCCGGGGCCGATGAAGCCTGACAAAAACCCCGCGGTCTCGGATCGCTGCATGCTGCCCACCGTCGATCCCAGTGATACTAAAACTTTCGGGCGCGATTCGAGCTCGGCCCGCTGCAGCCACTGACGGCCATCATTGTATGTCCCCAAAAGTCCGAAGCAGCGGATGTGCCGGAACGTACCCGGCGGGACCACGTTGAGGGTACGTTGGAGTTCGTGAAGGGAGACGTCGAGAGCGAAGTAATCTACATCGCGGCCTAGATCGTCGAGAGCCTCGAGCAAGATTTTGATTTTGCGTAGATTGCTGGCCAGTTAGACTTTGTATATCGTTTGTATTTCTGGTAGTAATACTCACCCACTCCCCAATTCAATAATCATACTCCCCGGCTGAATATGCTGCGCGATCTGATGCTTCTGCTCCTCTAAAATACCAATCTCCTCATTCGTCAAGTAGTATGACGGCGTATAAGTCACATCTTCAAAGTACTGCAATCCCTTCTTGTCCCATAGGAGAAGGTCGGGCATAGCAGCTTCGCCATGGCATGCTGCTTGGATACTATCTTGTAAGGAACTTCGGAGCTCGGTTTCTGTTTTTGCGGAGCTGATGTCGATTATATTATTTGGAGCGGTCGATCTAGAGACAGGCTCATAGACCGCGCGCGGTTTGACGTCTATTCGGGAGGAGATTATGTTTTCGAACATTGTCAATATTGGCGTGAAATGAACCAACTGGTCAATGAGCACGGGCGAGTGCCAATCTCATATACAATGCTACCGATGAGTATTTGTGATGCAATGCTTCTTTACTCTCCTCGATACTGCAGTAAATATTATGTGAGCTCATATAGTCGTCTTTTCCATTTCCTTGCTGTGTCGACCGAGTGCAGTACACTATACTCTGGTATCCACAAATCTGAGTTAGTATGAACTCACAGATCGGTCACCATGAGCCGGAAGAATGAAAGTCTATATAACAACCGACTGCTTATTGGAGATAACCGTGGATTGCAAGGTTTGGCATCATTGGAGGATCAACCACTATATTTATTCCCTAGCTGTTAAGATGATTGAAGTTCATAACAAACGGCCGTTGTGCATCCTTTCGCCTTGAATTGTACTGGAAATGCTGTATCCGCCATGTACGGCCGTGAGCAACAAAGCAAATACGGGGAAATATTCAATATACGTTGCTCGGTACTCTCTCATTAACTAAAGGTCTCCAGAATTAATGATGTATCATCTTAATGTTATTTTTTAATTTTGCCTATTCTACGTACGTTCGCGCAGTATTGTTACTAACAGTAATGGTTAGCGGAATATGTTTTCCTGGAATATATTCACCCCACATGCGATTATAAATGCACCGGAAACCACCATATCACCGCATATACCCCAAAAATGAAGAACGTATTCATGTGAGCAATCCTATACCCATCTACTTTTTCAAATCGCTAAGCTCAACAGTACAGGTGTCAGCGGCTACATCGGCGGCGACCTGCTGTCGGTGCTGGCGGTCCAGTATCCAGATTACAATTACCGCATCCTGGCCCGGAGCGAGAAGAGTAGCGAACTGATCAAGGCCCAGTTCCCGGCGGCTGAGATTGTACTGTCGGATCTGAACGACCTGGAAACGTTGCGCAAAGAAAGTGCCAGGGCCGACGTTATCATCCGTGAGTTTTCCGAGCATGCCCTGCCTCCCCAGTCCCTCATCTAACATGTCTGCTCTAGACACGGCCGATGCGTCAGACCATCTCCCTGCAGCGCAGGCAATTGTCCAGGGTGCATTGGAGGGCCATGATGAAGGACATCCTGTGTATCTGCTGCATACGAGCGGAACTGGTATTCTCTCGTTTCTCGATACGGAAAATGGGGTGTATGGGGAGAGACGGGACAAGCTCTATGATGACCTAGAGGGTGTTCAGGAGATTCTTGGTTTCCCCGATCATGCATTCCATCGGGACGTGGACAAGTTCGTGCTTGAAGCTGGTGCAGAGCATTCGAAGGTCTTGAAGGCTGCGATAGTCTCTCCGTCGACTGTATATGGTAGGAAATGAATGACGCACCTTAAAGCCATTGCCATAATAACATTATCGCCCAGGTCGCGGTCGTGGCCCTTGCTCGCAACGCAGCCGACAAGTATACGAAATGTCCAAATACACCCTACAAAACGGAAAGATCCCCATAATCGGCCGCGGACTCTCAACTGGCGGCAATATCCATGTTGCTGACGTGACCAGTCTGTTCGTCCTCCTCTTCGAGCGCGCCCACCATGGAGACAAAGATGGTAAACTCTGGGGAGGCGAAGCATACTACATAGGCGCGACCGGCGAGCACTGCTGGGGCGATGTAGCGAAGCTGGTTGGAAAGGTCGCTGTAGATGAAGGATTCATTCCGTCTGCTGAGATACAGTCTTTGGATGTTGAAACTGCGCGTCGGTTGGCGGGTTTTGAGGCTGTGAGTTGGGGGTTGAATATGCGGTCTCGTGCGAAGAGGGCGACGGAGTATTTGGGGTGGGAGGCGAGTGGGCCTTCGCTGGAGGATGAAATTCCGGGGATTGTCAGGGAAGAGTGGCAGCGGTTGCAGGAGTAGATATAGATGTCCATTGCTTCGGGCTCGAACTTTCTGTTTTGCTATAGGACATCAAGCGATGCAGGAACAACCAACATGCAAAGGACACGCTTACTTAACGAAATGATAACAATTGCATTTATTATCTCCCTGTATCCTGCTAGATAACGCCGATCTTATCATCCTCATGCGGGGTATGACACCGGCCCGAACATCCCCACAGTGGCTGACACATGATAAGGCCCCCTCATATGCCCGTCACTGAGTATCACAGAGACCAAATGCAATTGTTAGCCATGGATCGCTCCCGGCGCTCACGACGGACCCAGAATGCGTATGTATACGGATCACAATTGATTTGGACGTGGCTGACTGTCCATCAGATGCCAACGATGCCGCTCGCGCAAGGTCAAATGCTCCGGTATCCAGCCGTGCGAGCATTGTCGCAGGCGGGGGCAGGATTGTGTGTTTGATGAGGATCGGAAGATTGTGATTTCGGAGGGGTATGACGCTTCCAGGGTGCTGATAGGGATGTTGCTAACGAGATAGGTTGTTTCTGTCGATGAAGCGAAAATTGGAGGAACGCGGTGACAATGCGACAATCGAGCATAAGCGGACTCGGTTGTTGGATAGTTCAGGTGAGAGATAACGCGCAAACTATGCGCCTATGCTGGGCTAAAGCTAATGTTACTAAGAACCAGCAGAATCAAGGACAGAAACCACCGAAGCACGACAATCCGAAGAACGATTTGTCTCGAACCCGCTCGTGTCAGCCTCATATCTGAAACATAATGGACAGACACAACGCGCATGGTGTACGTTGACCGAATACAACGTCCTGGCTCAGACTAACACGTTTTGTAGTATGTCTCGGCCCGACATCAACGTGGTCTTTCAGCCGTCGCGTCCTAAGCATCATCCAAACCCGCGTCCACCCCGATAGCAACACACCGATTCCCCTCGCCGTTGACGGCGATGCATACCAAATACATTGGGGTCACGCGAGCTCAAACGAACCGCCGGATATCAGCGGCCTGCCATCCATCGACTATGCGCTGTATATGCTGAGTACCGTCAAGTTCCATTTGAGCCCGATGTATCGATTCTTTGACGAGAAGGAGTTTCTGTGCAATCTCTACGAGTTTTACGACAATGCTCCCGTGAAGGCGCAAGAGTCGCGACTCTGGTATATACAGTTTCTGATGGTTTTGGCGTTTGGAGAGGCGTTTCTGACGCCTGTAAGGACGGCAGAGAATACGGAGAACTGGACGCGGTTTTTCACTAGGGCCATGTCGTTACTGCCGGATATTACGGGGTTGTGGCGGGATCCGATACTGGCGATTGAGGTGCTTGCGTTGATCGCGCTGTACTTCCATTCGGTGGATATTAGAGATACTGCTTATTGCTATGTAAGTGTACCGAAACCTTTACGTTAGGACGGTATGCTAAATGTATAGATTGGCCATGCAATGCGCATGGCTTTGGTAGAGGGCTGGCATCGCGCTCTTCCTGTCGAGCAACTGGGAGAAAAGATGGTCGAGCGATGCAAGAATATCTGGTGGACGATATATATTCTCGACAGCCGTTTCTCGTCTTTAATTGGAACTCCTAACTCAGTTAATGATGAGGATGTTACTGCCATGCTCTGGGATCTGAGAAATTGTTCTCAGGAAGCAGCTGCGTTGACATTGCATGTCAAGATATCGCAGGTCGTCACGCGTGTTCTTAACAGTTAGTATTCCAATGCGGTCTACATTTCGTTGCTGACTTTCCTAGCTGTGTATAGCGTAGATGGCAAACTGGGGGGCGTCTTTCTGCGCAAGATGCGATCCGTCCTGCATGAAATGACGGATCTCTCTCGGGAGCTTGAGAATGTCTTTGCGCACCGGTTTCAGAATTCAGTCGATGCGATTTCCGGAGTGACCACGCGATTGACACTGTCTTGCCATTTGGTATGTTTTTTCGACACTCTACAATTTCCACGCTGACCAAATAGTGTATCATCGTAACGGTCCGTCCCCTCATCCTCAGCCTGCTATGGGAACGCCTGAGCTGTTACGAAAACGGCGATTCTCTGCGTCCATTATCAGCGCCAGTTCGAACACTCGTGCAATCCTGCGTCGACTCCGCCATCAAGTCCCTGCGACTGCTGACAGCCTTGCGAAACCAAAACCTACTTGGTACGACCCGTCACTCCCAGTGCCAACGCATCGCTGACCATGTAGAAACTTTCCTCCCATTCGACCTTGAAAGCCTTTTCTCAGCAGCCTGGATTTTATCCATGATTTTAGCTATCCTCCCAGACACCCTCCCCGACCACAGCTACCGCGACACATATTTCAGTCTTCTGGACGACATGATCGAGCGTGGTAATCGCGTAGCCCAATTCCGTAAATCCGAAATTGAGCTCTTAGAGGAACTAGCCCAGCCACTCCTCGTTCCTTCAACACCTGTATCACATCCAGTTGACGAGGAACCGGAGCCACTCATAACCCCGAGGAGTGAGACAGTCCCGGGATTCAATGACCTAGACGTGCAGCCTGTCATAGCAACGCCGTCATTGACTGCTACTGGAATACCAGATGTGAATGAGGACGACCTGACCCTCGATTGGAGGGATTTTGGGGCTTCACTGAATCAAATGTTATCGGCGACGGACGAGTTGGATGCGAATTGGGTGGATATGGATAGAGGGTTGGGAATGGATTTGTGGCTGTGGGATAATTGACAACTGAATAGTAACTGCTTCCTTTTATTTGAAAAATACAGAGTACCAGGGATAAAAGCGATTGGATTTGATCCACGCGGGGTTGTTTACTGGAATGCGTGGAATGTGGAGATGGAAGCGTGTTCAGATCCTGTACGTAGCGGTTGGATCGAGGGCCATTTGCTTTACAATCAACAGGCAAGTCTCTCAAATAAAAGAAATCCAGACTGTGTTATATCCCTGTGCTTTTTCCTGTTTGATTGTGGTGGTTTTGTCTATACAACCACACTATATTATCTGCCGTTCTTAGGGCTAGAATGTGGAATGTGGGAAAAATGGAATGTGGATCAACAAACACTAGATCTCAGAATATCCTGTAGATAATTCACTACTCTTAAGTTTATTTCTTTTCCTCATGCCCCCTGACTTGTTACATTTTATATCTCTTTATTCTTCCTGTGGGCTGGTCTACACAGTGAATAAAGTACAGCTTCACCCTTTCCTGATCAGGAAAAATGACTTTCCTTTAAAACCATTTGCCATTCATTGCTTGTTTGTGACTAACTTATATTCACTCTTTTACCTTTTCACTTGTTTGATGCCATTTGCTATTGAATTTTCACTCATTTTCAGAGATTCAGGGTATTTAAGGCCCTTGTCGCCCAGCGATCTTCGTTTCCTTTCCAAAGCATCTTCTCTTCTCTACTCTCTTTCCTCAGCTTCATCGGCAGCCTAATCTACGCTCAGGAAACATGCACTTGAAGTTCGTCTTCATCCTGCTACTCGCCCTCGTGGCCGAGTCAGTCTTTGCCCGTCTCCAGGGCCACCATCGTCGCCACATCCATGGCAAGCACCTCGCTATCAAGAACGACAACGACAACGACAACATCGGTTCTGGTTCTATAATCGAACCTCGCACTCTTACCGACGTCAACGGAAATGCTATCGGTATCGGTCCTCTCACTGCTACGCTCGGCATCCTCCCTGGTGCAACTCTGGCCCCGACCAACGATCACCCTCATGAAGACCATCCACACGATGGTCATTCCACTCACGGTGGTCACCACGAAGGCCATTCTCATGGTCATCATCCGCATGGTGGCCATCCCCACGACGGTCACCCCCACGGCCACGATAATGAGGCCAGCCCGCACCCCATCAAAGCAACCGCAGCCTGGGACCAGACCCCTCCCGACGGCCAATTCACCTGGGACGGCTTCAGCGGACGCACGCAGTCCCAAGGCGACGGCGTCGGCTACAAAGGCAACGTCGGCGACCCATGGGGTAGCAACATCATCCTGCTCGACTCCGAAACCGACGCTCCGTACTACAAATACGTCGCGCAACTGCACGGCCCTAAAGACGCCAACGCGCAGCCCTGGAAAGTCGTCTTCTGGAACAAGATCGGCCCAGATGGCAAGATATCTGGCTGGTACCAGCACTCTGCGCTTGAATTTGATATGCTGCCCAATGAGATCAAATATGTGGCTTTTGACAAGGACTCGCAGGGTGGGTTTGGTGCTGCGCCTGGGGACCATCTTCCTACCGATCAATGGGGTGGTTGGTCTAGTACTTGGGGCGAGTTTGACTTTGGTGATGTGAAGAATCATGCCATGTCTGGATGGGATGTGTCGTGTATTCAGGCGCAGAATGCCGGGCAGGAGGTGCAGGGGATGAGGATGTGCTTGTCCAATGGGGACAAGTGTTCTACTATCACGAGGGGCGCGAAGAAAGTTGAGAATGCGTATCCGAGTGATAAGGCTGGAGTTGATGGATTGGGAGGTGTTGTTGGGGCAGGGGCTGTTAGGATTGTTGTTGAGCTGGACTATGATGAGTAGGGGGTCGGGTTGTACATATGCATTTTTGGCCACATTGGATTGGAAGTAAATAATCACGAGAAATGACAACATTATTCAACGAAAAACACGCATTTGATAGTGATCACTTGATTGACTTCATTATTGTCCAGGCCGCTTTTCGCTGAACCAATATTAAATATGTTTCCTAATCACAAGGCCTCTCGCTCATAGGCAATCCGAAAACGGCCCCAAGGGTCTACATATCCCATCAGCTCCATTATCTGAATCCTGCCGTCTTCACCAACGGCATAACGCGCATAGTTGCCCCTGTTGTTGAAGTCTTGAATAAGGAGTGACATTCGAGGAGTTTCGTACTTCACATTAAGCCCGTTGATGTCGGCTGTTTACACTTAGAATTATTGTATGCCGAAAATCCCAGTCATAGAAACAAGGATATTGACTGTTTCTTCTGGCTTCTCGATCTCAATGTACAGTTCAAAAAAGAGCTATTCAATCGACACTTTTTTGACCTTCACAGGGTTATAGCCCAGCCAAACCTAGATGTCAAGCTGTGAAATGTATGGACATACATTTCAAGAAGCTCGCAGTAGGTTTTCTAGCAGGTCTGTAGGTCAAATACTATATGGTGGTAGTCTGCTTGGACATGGAGAACATCCCCACTTGATTGGTGGTTAGGGAAAGGCAGCCTGTGAAATGATGTCTCAACAGACTTGCATAGGAAATGATATCGCATTGCATGCCCAACAGCATACCAATGCGCTAGACAAGTACTGTCGGAATAGATACCTCGGAAGAGATTGATATAGAACCGCGGGGAACGACGTCATGTGGGGTGCAGCTTATAAATCAAAGCTTAGCCTCCAGAGAAATATACAAGTCCAATTCCACCATAAATTCCCTCAATTCCCACAATTCCTCACCAGAACACCTACAGTACCATTCAACATGTCTTCCACCATGAGAGCAATCGGTACTCTCCCTCTCCCGCACCCCCGACCCCCAGTGCCTATCTAACAACCGTGTAACCAGGCATAAAAAACAACACCGGCCCCGCCGAAAACCTCTTTGTCGACAACATCCCCAAGCCCTCTCCCTCCGCGGGAGAGGCCCTGGTGAAGATTAAGGCTTTCGGTCTGAACCGAATGGACCTGCTGCAGCGCGAGGGCAAGTATCCGGTTCCGCCGCAGGCGCCTCCGACGCTGGGCGTGGAGTTCTCGGGTGTGATTGAGGTGGTTGCGGAGGGGACGGATTGTGATTTCAAGGCTGGGGATGAGGTTTTTGGACTGGCTTATGGAGGTGAGTCACTCTTTTCAATAGAGGTGGATTGGCTTGGATTGGATTGGGTTGCTAATTGGGGATAGGTGCGTATGCGGAGTATATTGTGGTGTCGCCGGCGATGCTGGTTCATAAGCCGGCCGAGTTGTCGTGGGAGGAAGCGGCTGGTGTTCCTGAGGTAAGAAAATCAATATTTCAATCGCGATTAAGTGCTAATGAATACTGCGGTAGACATGGATGACCGCCTCGCAAGCCCTCTTCCTCATCGGCGACTTCCAACCCGGCCAATCCGTCCTCTGGCACGCCGGCGCCTCGTCCGTCTCGCTTTCAGGGATCCAACTCGCCAAGGCTCACGGCGCAAAAGCGATCTACGCGACCGCCGGATCGCAGGAAAAGATTGACTTCCTGGAGAAACAAATGGGTGTCACCGCCGCGTTCAACTACCGCACACAGGACTGGGCGTCGGAATTGCGCCAGGCTACGGATGGACAAGGGGTGAACCTAATTGTCGACTTCATCGGCGGGCCGTATTTCCAGGATGATCTGAACTCGGCTGCGCGCGACGGACGGGTTGTTTTCTTGGGGTTGATGGGCGGTGGCAAAGTGCCTGGGACGGCTGATATCTCCGCGATGTTGTACAAGCGCGTTCGCGTTGAGGGGAGTACACTGCGGAGTCGGGAGCTGGATTATCAGCGGAAGCTGCGCGATACCTTGGTTGAGCATGCGCTGCCCAAGCTCCAGGATAAGTCGTTCACGGTATATGTGGAAAAAGTGTTCCGCTTCGAAGAAATCGCAGACGCACACCGACTATTGGAGAGCAATGCCACCAAGGGCAAGTTGATTTGCGTTATCGATCACTAGTCATACATACACACATACACACATCTATATACACACGCGCATCCATCCTGTGGTTACTTTTTGGGACTATATACACTAATTACACACGATTAACCAGTTTAGTCAGACCCGCACTCGTGGTCCTTCTGGTCCGGGTAGAAGTAGTCACGGTCAATGCGCATCGAGTTGATGTGCCAGGTCTTTCCATTGTCTGGGGTGGTTATTCCGCTGTCACGCGCGCCGTCCAGGGCGATGGTGTTTTGGAAGTTAAGGTCTGCGTCACTGAGGTGGATGGTCATGTTCTGCCAGGAGTATGCGGCGAGGGTGCCGCAGGCGTCGAGGTAGCATTCGTTGCTGGAGTAGATGTAGGTGGGGTTGATTGTTTTGTCTACACGAACGGTCAGTACGATTGCTTCGCAATGGCAAGGGGAATATGGGAGACATACCATCAGCCTGGTGCGAGATCTCCTTGCCGTTGACAGAGATCTGCTGGATAATCTTGTTGCTCGCCTCATCGACGGTGATGGTGAACTCAAGCTCCGAGTCGTTCGGAACAGGCACGTATGGCTCTTGCACCTGGCCAGCTATCGGTCTGTCAGCATCGTTCCCCATACAAGCCGAAGAAAAAGAACAACATACACGAATGGTAAGTACTAGTAGCAACACACCACTCCTGGTTACTAGCAGGACAAGCCTGACTCTTCTGATCCGGCGACCAATTCAACAACGGCTGAAACAAATCCGCCTTCTGGTCCGACATGCTCGCACTCAACCCAACCCACAGCGCCAACCACGGCGCCTCATCGCTGGTATTCTGCTGCGATCCGCACGGCACAGCCGGCGGGACGAGCGAGTAAGTCGCCTTTGTGATGTGGATGTTGTCGCTGGTCGGTCCCAGCGCGAACATGTTGCCGAAATACCAGTCGTCGTACATGGCGGAGGCGCGCAGCGCCAAAGCCAAGGGGAGGAGGGTGGTAGAAAAGTGCATATTCAAGACCTGTCTTGAATAGGATTAGAATATTAAGGGATTGAATACCGCTGGGGTATTTTAAGAAGCAAAGGGTATAAAGAACAAAAAATGAAAAGAGAACACGATTTGCTTGTGTGAGAATGGGAAGACAGTCGGTGGACAAATCAACCTTTAATAGTATTGCGGACTAAACTAGACCCTTTGATAAAAAAAGGCTGGAACTCAGGAGGGACCACAAAACACGGTTAATTAAGAAGTGCCCAATGAGAGGGCTACATCCAGGCCTAAAAGAGGCACCGTTTCAGAGGCCAGACATACTCAATGGGGAACGCCCGAAGGTCAATCGCGGTCCCTGTTTCGGGATCGTCGAATTTCCCATTTTGATTGCGACTCGGCCAGGAGAGTTTCACGCTGAGACCGGATTTATTGCTGCATTTCCATTCTGACTAACTATGCATATGGCTATACTTCGTGCATCGTACAATGCACATTGTGACATTCTCATGATTTTCCAAAAACAGATAGAAAAAGAGGTGCTCTGTACATGTAGAATCTAGTTCTTCTTGCACTGCTTCGCAAACTGGTCCACATAACCCGGGAGAGTCTTCGACCACAACTGATCATCCGTCAACGCCGTCTTCAACTTCTGGCACTCCTCCTCCGAAGGGACGTCGTCATCGCCCTGGCTCTGCTTGCTGATCACCGGCTCGGCCGCCTTGAGCGCGCACTGACCGAACTGAAGAACACTGTCGTCGTCGTTGCACACCTTCTTGTCGCCATACTGCTGAGAACAGCTCTGCTGGATAGCCTGGCTGACTTCCTTGGCGACCTTCTCGATCTGATCCTGGTTGCCGGTGGAGATTCCGAGGCTCTGCGAGAGCTGCTGGACGAGCTGCGGGACGACGGTCTTCTCAAGGAACGAGGTGCTGTCATTGATGGTGGTGTCGCATTTGCTCTTCTGGCATACTTCTTGGTTGAAGTAGTTGTGGAGGGTCTGGGGCTTGTCGCCCAGCGAGTTGGGGATGTCCTCGCATGTTGCGGGGATGGATGCGGCCATGGCGACGGAGAGGGTAGCGAGGAAGGCAAGAGAGAGCTTCATTTTGGCTGTTGTAGAAGTCGTAGGCTGTAGTTTATTCAATTGAACAGATCGAGTCGATGGTGATGATGATTCAATCGAGTCTGGCGTGATTCAAGCGGTTTATATAGCTTCATCTTCTGCTCAACTAGGAAATACACAGCAAGGACCATCATCGTGTTACCAAAATCTCAGAATAGGAGCCCTTTGTTTCAATCCCGACCGTCGAAGAACCTCAATTTTTCGGTCAAACGAGATGAACCACATCTCCAGTGCCGCGAGGTTGGTATATCAACTGGCCTCGTTCGTAATGTTTCAATGTTGAATCCGGATGCATCACTTTTTTTGACTCGAGTACTCGCCATCAAACGCGAGCTGTTGCACTGTGGATAGTCTATTTACTAGTATTATGTATCCTTCTTTGTATCTGATAATGCTGTCTTTACCTTCTCCTCTCGTCACTTGACTATCAACAAAGAACCATGTCGATTGTCTCGACCCGTGAAACACCTCTGCGTTACGAGTATTTGTCTCTGCTTGTTCCTAGCTGCAGGACCAGTATCACGACGTCACCATATTTCGTCACCGGCCTATTTTTCTTTGAAGAACAGCATCAGCAACGTCAGCCTTGCCAAACCGTGAATGAATATATCGGAGTACAGAAACAGCCGGCATCTTGCATGAAGCCATGGTGATGCCCTCTCTTATTCCCCGGACTTTGTTCTCCATAGCCCCGGAGATCATCGACTACGAGTCGCGGACTGTGGCCAGAGCTTTTGGGACGCCGATGTTTCACTCGTTGTCTGATGTTCCATATCACAAACGCTGTACTCCGCATCATGTCTCGCCACAAATCTGCCAAAGGAGGCCTGACGCACTGGATCGCCTAAATCTGAAACTAGGATCTTATCTAGAATCTTTCTCAAAGCGACAGGTACCATACCAGATGCAACGAAGCTTTATCTCCAAACACAGCATGGCGATTCAATTCACCGTCTGCATTATTGATGATGTCTCATGGAGTAAAGCAATGCGTAGCGGAACAGAATGCCTTGCTAGCCGTCCTAGTAGCAACTAGAATGTCATCTAAGTAAAATTTTTGATGCTGTCCGGATTATGGTTATTCTCAGACAAAGCAACAAAACGCATTCTTTCCGTTGAGGTACTCAACTCGTACTATAAGCAAGGTCTAGACATCCCAGTCCAGCTAGCTCGCCGCCAAGGTGAGTACGGGATACTTCATTCATCAATAAGCGTTTTCCGGAACCATCTGAAGACGCCAACAATAATCTCTGCTCTTTATTCGCTCTTCCATAAATTCCAGAAGTTCTTGGAGAGGGATATTCTGTTCACAAACAGCCTGCAGCAGAAACTGAGTTGTTTTAATATGAGGAGCTTTAGATTTTTTCGCCACAGAAAGGCTTGCACTAGCCCAGCTCTCTGGGTTCGGATCGGCACCATGTCTGAACAGAGTTCAGACAATAGCCAGATGTGGTCGCATCCAAGTAGACTGTTTTGATGGGGACACTTCGCTCATATCGGCGCCGTGGTGAAGTAGGACATCAAGTATCGCTTCTGCCGCTTTAGAGTCGGATGCTTTCCTTGCTAATTCCAGACTCGTCAAGTTTCGTGGTGTCTATACGTGACTTGCTTTGTCCAGAGCGTACTCGGATTACAGTCTCGCTCGAATAGAAACTCCACAAAATCTGCATTGGCATTCGAGATCGCTTTAAGAAGCGGAGAGCCTTCCACTGTGCCATATATATCAGCGCCATGGTCAATCAGTAGGGCAATAGTACTCTTGTGGCCGCTGTCTATAACTCTCAGCATCAATGACGGGCTATACGAATTGAGCAAGAGTCTATAGCCTCTGACTTTATTGTTATAACAGCCGGGTTTGTTCTTAAGAACCCATTTGATGATCTCTGGAAATCCACAAGTTGCCGCCGTGATCATCAGGGCGCGATGGTCCTATGAACTAGGCATTGCTTTTGCGTGTTGATTTGCGGCATTAGAAACTTTGCCATTGCTACATGGACTTCACTGCCAGCTGCCTCAAGGGCTCTTAGCGAACCACGAGCATCTCCATCAGGAGGATTCACACATGCTCTGTTTTTGAACAAGACCTGGCGGCTCCAATACTGTATTGCGTGCTGCACGTATCAATGCAATATCCAACACAGAGAGGTCAGTGGCGGCCCAGGTGCTGAACACGAGCTGCAATACTTTCACCCGGTTGTTGCACGCTGCTTGCATAAAAAGCGAGCCATTGCCGAATGCTTTCTCAGTGTTTTATAATCGGTAAGTGCTTCATGAGGGACTTGATTCAACCGACGTCTCCCTTGCCCGCTGCCTGTATCAATAGTGTCTCTCCAGTCTCCAGCGTTCTCACTCACGGTCATCCAAGGGCATGCAGCTCTCTCAAAGCCGGCCCATATCTCTAATGACACTCGGTTGTACTCTCCATCGTTTAGAAGCTTCATCAAGTGGTCAATGAAGACTTGCACCATGGGCCCTTTGTCATTCAGCAGTGGCTTAAACAAGGAAGATGTCTCTTAGATCTCGTATTTGTACTTGCCTTTTTTTTTTTTTTTTCCACCACTCCCTGGGACGGGATTCGCCGTACCGATGAGAAGGACCATCTTCTGCGTCTTTTGACAGCATCTTTATGCCGGGCTATTAACCTCGCCTCTGACAACGTTTTCGGTCGTGGTTCTGGCTTCAAGAGCCTTTTGAATGGCTGATGTCATGTCATTATCAAATGCCCATTAAAAGCTGAGCCACTGTAGTGACGAGCATTGATTCGATATAAATGTGGATATATCAGACAGTATAGTCGACCTGAAACCTGCACGAGAGAGTAAATATCGCTTTCATATTTGAAATAGCTGGCGACCTTCAAGAGAAGCTCGTTGGACAGGCTTAGGAGAGATATCGTGCGGGCTAGTTGCCGTCTGGGAGATATTATCTGAGAACGGGATTTTGAATTTTACGAGAAAACATGTTCGTGGGTTGTTATTGAGTGAGATCAACGTGACAACCCGTCAGACAGTTCCATTATGTGCAGTGCCTGAGGCTGATGATCTATACAAACTCAACCACCCTCATCCGCATCCGTGATCATATTCCGAACAACATCAGCGAGATCCTCTAAAGCCGCTTTCTCACGTGGAAGAACATGCCCAGCTCCATGATCGAACAAATCCGCACGATCTTGATCACAAAGGTTATACAGTGCCAGCGATGCATCGATATACGGATCATTACTGCCAAGGACATGGCACGTATGAATCTCAATCCTCTCTTCAGTCTCATCCGCATACACGTCACCGCCAGAGACAGGATGAACAGGCTGCCACCCGCCAATGAATATCGCACATTTAATGTGAGGAGTCCGTCCCGAGTCCTTCTGTCTCTGTCTTTCATCTAAAATCAGCGAGGCAGCGACACGGGCCCCTTCAGAATATCCAATAACGCCATCGATATCCCCCTCTTTATCCAAGAGCTGGATCAGGTAGTCGAGAGCCGACCGAACACTCTCAAATGAGGACACGGAATGTTTTGTGATAGAGCGCAGAGTACTCTCGGGCGTTTCACCGCGTGGAAAATGGCGGAGGTGCTTATTAATGGCTTCCCGGTTATTCACGTTGAAGAATGCATAGTTTGGTGGTGGTCCAAAAAAGCCTGCAAATTCCTGAGGTATTTCGACAAGGACATTTCCCTCTGCGAAGCGGAAGGTAGCGCTTCCGTTGGATTCGAGGATATCGCATAATGGTTCTGGGGGCGAGAGGTTTCTGTTCTAGCACATGACAAGGGAGATGTGTATAGGCTTGGCTTACTGAGTTGTGCCTCGAATGTCTATTCGCAGGACCGGTCAGCATAATCAGATCTTCCACTGGCTTCTATTAAGCTCACCTTTGCATTGTTGAAAGCCCCTGGAAGACAAAGAAACCGCATGGTGGATATATTACTGAACTTTGCCGTCTATTGTTCAGATCAAAGAGAATTGTACGGGAATACGCTAGATTTAAAGCGATATAAGAGACCTTAACTCACGCATGCAAGGGAATTGCTGACTCCATCGACCTGTAGAAGAAATCGTTCGCCAAATTTTCGACGTGAATCTACTACTCGAACTCCTTACATATTGATTCCTTTCTCCAGGAAATGTGCCTTCGAGATATCCCTTTATTGCGTCCTTGCATGTTGACAAGCTGGGCCCGTCCTTGACCCAATCTCATTATCTGTTGCCATTCATGATGTTAAATTGTCCCGAACCATGCTTACATGTGTTTATTTGCGAGTTATCCAAGCTAGCTACAGCTTGCCGCCAGAAATGGCGGCTATGTATCATACAGCCTTGTAGCTGCCTTGATACTCAAGTTCGAATGATTTGACAGCTCAATTGCAAGTAATGCACAGCTTTTTTGAAGGGTCAATTTAGTCGCGTTATGGGGGGCACCTTCATGGTCGATGGTGCGAGCGGTGTGCAGTTCGGTGGTGTGCGGCCCAAAGCATTTAATTCTTGAATTATTCCCTTCGTTCTCCGACAGACCTTTCGTTGACATGGGGCTATCAAATCTGCCCAATGAGTTGATGATCTCAATTGTTACCTTCCTGGGATTGTGCGAACTCAACTCCTTCTGCCGAGTCAACCGCCATAACTATGCCCTGCTGAATCCACTTCTCTAACGGCGTGAATTACAAGAGTTTGACGCATCCGTTGGATTTCCCGTGTTGGCACTGTTCTGGGCCTGTCGCACAGGAGTTGAAGGTACAGTTAGGCTCAGTGTCCAAGCAGGAGCGCATATCGATGCGCCAAACAACGTGCGCCAGTCTCCATTCTCCGTGGCAGCAGAACATGGACATGTGAGCATCATGAAGCTGCTGTATGACACCAAGCAAGTGAATATAGACAGCAAGGATTTCTGCTCTCTGACACCATTGTCTCATGCGGCAGTCAGTGGGCAAGAGAGGGCTGTGAAATTCCTCCTTGACACCAAGAAGGTGGATATAGATGTCACCGATTTGAATAATGAAGCACCATTATCATTGGTGGAAGAGAATGGGCATGAACTAGTTGTAAAGCTACTATTCCCGGTCGATCCTGGGCCTTCAATATGTATATTGACTGTGATTTGGCACATAAGATCCCTTCTGACCGCTCCGCAGGCAAAAATCAGCGGAATGATCGCTACCAATCGCAGTAATAATAGGACGATGAAGGACTAGGTCATCAACCTGACAGTGGTTCTTGCTGATGGCCGGATTCTCAAGACACGCAAGAGGCCTCAGTGAGTTGCCCGATTGACTGACTCTCCCAGAGCTCTATAGCTGACAGGACAAAAGCAAACCATCTGCGGGATACAACCTCAATGGGCCCTTCACTGGTTCAGAGGGACCTTAGGCTTTGTCATAGAGGCAACCCTTAAACTGGCGCATATCACGGAAGAAACTGGCGTGGCAGTGGCGACATTCCCAACCATGAGAGAAGCTGCAAAGGCCGCCATTCAGGTGATTCACCAAGGAATCGCCATCGGAGCCATTGAGCTCCTGGATGACGTTCAAATGGACGTGACCAACAAAATTGGTGGAACGGGTCGTGAATGGAATGTCCTCCCATGCTGTTCTTCAAATTCAGTGGGTCCAAGCTAGATGTCCAAGACAATATCGACTGTGTTCGCCAGGTTGTTCGCCAAAACAGTGGGAGTGATTTTGAAGTTGAGCGGGACCAGGCAAAACAGCACAATCTCTGATCAGCGCGAAAGGAGGCGCTGTGGAGTAGTATGCTGTGTATACGGAAGTCGCGCAATAAAGTCTGGTCTACCGATGTGGCTGTTGCCTTGTGTCCATGATGCTGATCAATTAGATTTTTGGAGGCCGAGCAAACTCTACTTCAGAAGTCTCCCATTCAGAAGCCAGCTGAGGATGGAGCTCTTCGCATGCATAGGACGGCTCAGATTGATTCGCCGTATGGCATTCGAGGAACGACATGGAGTCATGTCCGCCTTGGTAGATGTACTGGTTTCGAGTCTGCTGGATGCATACAATGCCAATGTTGGGCATCAGGTTGCTTCTTGGGCTCAATCCGAGAGAATTGTGCCTCATGTTGAGAGCATTATGAAGCAGAAAGAGGACTTCAGTATCTTCAGAGAGAATGACCGGTCCTTTGCAATTTTTTTATCGCGTTATTGCTAGTACGTATCGACCGTCATTCTTTGCCCAAACTTCCCAAACCAAAGACAGGTATCTGTAGGGGAAGAGCTATAGCATCGCTCGTGGTAGCCTACAATTAGCCCTGCGATACTTTTGCGATAGCAAGTCCCTCGCTTATGCCAGTGCCATTGACCTACAAGGCCTGATTGATCTTGATCTAGGCCGCGCTACTAACACTCTAGCAGCTGTCTAAGAAGCATACAGAATCCGAGCGGCACTGGCTCCACTGGATAATGCGCTGCTAGCTGCTAGCTTCGTGAAATCGGCCTTGCGTCCACTGAGCTGGGGCGCGTGGAAGATTCCCGGTGTGTTCTCGAAAAGTCAACTGATATTCGCCTAGCGCATAATAGCGACCGAATCGGGAATCCCTACAGCAACATGGCCAGTTTACTGCTTTGCATGGGAAATGTCGATGCCACCGAAGAGATGCTGAGCCGCTTTCTATCGTTGCAGAGCTTTACAGATGGGACATTTCTCAAATTCGGAAATCCACGGTTCTCAGGGTATGCGTACGCTCTCAGAAAGAACAACTTGTTCATGGCGGCTGACCCAACGGCGGTGACATAGTTTTACTTAGTAGGATCAGACTAGCCCAGAACTGGTACCATGATGCTCTGTGTCTCGCGTTAAAAGCTCTGGATTTCCGGCGGCAATGCCTGGGGGATCACTTGAAAATCTGCGACTCGTTGTACCAGATTGCCTGTCTGTATGAGAAAGGCGAGAAACTTGATTTAGCCGCGTAAACTCTGATTTATTCCCCTGTCTCTGCCATTCTTTGTCAGGCTAACCCAGTCCCTTTCAGTCAACACCTACAAGAGTGCATCAATGTCTCCGAAAAACTCCCATTAATCGAGGGACTGCGACATTTGGCTCGTGTGATAAACAACCTATCGCACATCACGGGAGAGCAAGGAATACGAAAGAAAGCGCCGAAACTTTGTTCGGGCCTTGAGTCTCGGAGTGATATCCGCATACTCTTTCGCACAAAAATCTCAAATTAGAATGTGGGGAAAATCCCTGGTCCTATAATGATGGCTTTGTATTGCCGCCGGGATGGAGCAGCGGCTTGCGGAACATTAGGCGCTGATATGATGATCAACCATTCTAGATCAACGTGAGTGCTATCTCGTGTCCTTGCTATTGGCCAGTGATCGAATGATATGTTTGTATGCGTTTGAGTTGGACAGAAATTACGATGGGAATACAGGATGTCTTGTATTCATACGTACCATATATTGCTAATTTTGTGGTTGTACCTTTGTACATGCGGGTCTGTTTTAAGACGCTGTGTTGGGCATGGAAAATATGTAGTTATACAAAATATTCATTTCACTCAATAGACCACTCGCTATACTACTATATTATATGAGAGATGACGAGTGAATTTAGAAGAAGCTTTAAACTGAAGGCAAAGCGGCAATTCAAGCCTCGTACGTTGAATCCTAACTCATACCGATGCCCTACTAACAGAAGACCAGACAGCAAACAGCACCATTTTGGCAGCAAATCGAAAATATCGATCGCACATCTGACGGCATCAGGAATCTGGAGTAAACATAACCGAGCGCTCAGCTGGTATAATTCATGGCTCGCATTGCAGTTCGTGAATTTGCCGAGTGATCTATTCGGCATCTTCCCTCCACCAAAGGAAAATTGCGATGAAGAAAATGAATCGGAAGACTATTGGCAACCGTTCGTCTCTACATTTCTCAGAATAGAGGACCTCATCACATCGTCCGACTCCATCACGATTGATCAGATTATAGCCTTGCTGAAAGATGAGGGTCTTTTAAGGGCAGATGGAACAGAGGGTGATAATGATGAGCGCAATTATCACTATGCCCGGTACTTCGTCTTCTGCGTCCTGGGCTGGCAGACTATGCTTTTCACTCCGACCCCCAAGGGAAGCAGCAATGGTATCCTAGGAGCAGAGACACCGCAGCTCGCAATCGATGAGACGGATGGATGCTGCGGATACACCCACATGTCGCTACAACAGGATCGCCGCGGCTGTTCCAACGAGCCACTAAGCGAATTTCTAATGGGATTCGGTGTCCTACTCCCCTCCAAAAGCCTCTGTCTTGACGAGGATCCCAATATCCAGCATGCATTCCACAAGCAGACAGAAGTGCACGCGAGGACATTCAATGCGTACTCGTTAAGCGCCGTAGCGGGGCTTCGAATCAAATGGGTGGATGCGCTCGCGTGCCATCTGGAATTCAATTCGACAACGAAAGAAATTTCGCTCTTCCGGTTTCCTTCGTTTTGTCAGTCGTTGCTTCTTGAGTATACGAAGGGTCGTCGGAGGAATGTTATTCATGCTTGTGCAACGACAAGTAGTTCGCGCTCTTACTGGGCTACCGAGGAAGAGGTTAATCAGCTGCTTGTTGAGATACTGCTTTCTTATCGTCTTCTCTTTGGGCAGACGAG
Source organism: Aspergillus chevalieri (assembly GCF_016861735.1). Lineage (NCBI taxonomy): Eukaryota > Fungi > Ascomycota > Eurotiomycetes > Eurotiales > Aspergillaceae > Aspergillus > Aspergillus chevalieri. The sequence continues at coordinate 1,062,627 of NC_057365.1, forward strand.
GAAGTCGAGAAGCCTTTTCCGTTCGTCCTTAAATCCTTTTATCAAGAATCACTTTGTCAAGAAGGTTGCTTATGATGTGAACGTACGGGATCCGATATTGTCGGCATTATGTGGAACGAAAGATTCTTTTGATAGTATCCTCAGTGGCCTTGTGGAAAAGGATTTATATCATCTTCCGCGCGACTTTCCTATCCTTCGATACCGCATATCAGTCTTGCAGAGATATCTCTCTATCACGACGCCTCGTACATGGCTGCAGCTATGGCGAGACAATAGGGATTCGGCTGGTTGGTTGACATTCTGGGCTGTGATTGCCTTTGGAGTTTTTGGATCGGTCATGGCCTTTCTGCAGGTCGTTCTGCAGTTTGTACAGATTATTCAACAGTAATTTGTTTTGTCAGTGGACGCAGGAAACGTATATATATGCATATCCCTGTCTATAGAGTCACGATGTCAATGAATACTACTATAGAGCATCATCGATATCTCTTTCAACCCAGCTTTGAATAACCCCACGACTAGTCGGTTCGTATTCCTTCAGCTTAACGTTGTCCTCATCCTTTTCCAGAAACGTATTCGCATGGCAAAATACCAACGAGGGATCTTTTTTGGAAACAACTACTTCCCTCCACTTCAGTGCCTCGTCGTCGACCTGCGAAAGATTCTCGTAGAATTCTCGACAATTGTCCTTGTCTGCGGTGCACCGGTATATATGCAGTTGCAAAAGCATCCGGCCCAGTGACGGTTTGCCTTTTTGGAGAACCTGAGAACGGTCAACTCTGACTGTCAGTCGATTATTTTCGAGGTCAAGTTGAATCGTGTACAGCCCGTCACTGTCGCAAAGGAGATGTCGGAGCATTGCGTAGTGGGCCTAGAAGGTTAGAGATTTTTGGGACAATCAATTAGGATGATGAACGCTTACTCGACTATGCGCCTGCCCCCATTCCTATAGAAGAATGAGCATATCGCCCGTCAACCTTTGCCAGAATATCAGCTCACCTTCGTGATGGGCTCATAGTTCTCAAGGCCCCGGAGCCCGTCTACACCGAGTTGCAAATACATGTTATATATGACTATCGTAGGCTTAATAACGAAGTCCCGTCGCTTGAGGTAGGATTACTTACTATCATCAGCCCTGACTTCACTGCTTTCATCATATCCAAATAGCCTCAAGATCTCAGGCTCGTCAATCAGATACGCGCCAACAAGCTCTGCCCTGCATTCATCCACCGTGGTTGCAAGGTTCCCAAAAACGCTGGTCCATGTCTGGCCTGGACGATACCAGCTGTTGACTGGCTTCCCGGTCAAAAGATTTATGGGTGGGCTCTGTGGGTCGAAATTGAAGTTGTTGGGGGATAATTCGCTTAGGAATCTCCCGGTTCCATGCCCCAGTATCTCATGTAGAACCACCCAGATATAGTATGAATGAAATCTGTGCTGTTTGAAGGTCTCCTGCTCGATTGGGTCGACCATATGTAGACCTCTTGCCCGGCTGCTTTCAGATACCATGCGGTTCGAGAATATGATGTTCTTGTACCCTGTTTCTTGTCGGATATCGTTATACTGCCCAGGTCAGCCTATCTCCCAATTCATTTGGTCGGATGACGTACATTGGGAAGATTGATGCCCGGAAAAACTATACTCGAGCAATAGGCAAGACCTGAATAATATTAGCGTATATCATCTACCAGCAAAGACACAAACCCCTACTTTGAACGCTTGAAAAATCGGGTGGTTCAAACATATTTTTCTCAAAGGGTCCTTTGGATGTCCCATGATCCTTTACCCACGGTAACCTGCAAACAAGACCATCGGCTATGCCCGCGAGGCGCTGTAACCGACTCGTTTCTGCAGTATCCGCTATACCAACGATTCCCTCAAACTCCGCACGAACACCCAAAGGGTCTCTGTACGGTTCGACAAACCCAATAACGGTTTCAACAGCAGGTGCTGTATCAGTAACCCAGATCTTTTGGCCGTCTTTATAGTCTCTCAGGTCACCAGTTAGGAAGCTCCCATGTATCCTTTCCAGCATCAGCCGTTGAGTAGGGTTCGAGGTATATTCAAGGGCTTCTTGCAAGTTATGGCACACTTGCTCGAGTTCCTCTTTGTGGTCGCCTTTCACTATTCGGACTTGGCTAATCTTTGAAGTCTTACCCCTGGTCCCGACGACATACTCATTCCCCTCTACTGATGCTTGCAGAATTTCGTAACTGGGCTTCCCACCATTATCACATCTTCTCAGGCGGGTATTCTCCGGCAGTATCGCGTTCTCTTCTATAATGTCTGATATAGCGCTGACATCCTCCCGAGATGCCAGGCAACCGTCTCCGAGATAATAGGCAGTTTGCGTATAGGGGCCAGGGGCACCTAAGCTACTAGGCGTCTCCGCATACATCGGCTCCTTAATACGATTGAATATATCAATGGTGGCTCCCGAGACCGAGGCTAGCTTTATGAGACTCTCTTTAGATATTCCCGGTAAGATCTTCTGGTCTCCGGAGCCCTGCGCACATAAGTTATGATACAATCCAAATGAACGCACATGTTACTTACGAAATAATTCCCAACATTTGATAAGAACATGGCAGCGTAGTTTAGAAATCTCTCAACTTCATCGGAATCAACCTGTGTCTCCGTTGCAAGCTTTTCCCAATCCCCACCACATGTATGAGACAAGGCGATGATGAAGTCAAAGATATCATTCGCTTCTGGAGATACCTGTCGAAGGATGATTCTCGTGCCGCTCCATGCAGCTCTGGAGTTGTACGTCAGTTAACACCATGTTTCTAAATATGCGGCATTATCGATACCGAGCCATGTAATGTGCATAGTGCTTTTCGCTGTCGCTCAGGCCATCAAAGGCCTGTCCAACAGATAGTTTATATATTTGTGGTTCGAGCATTTTTGAAGATTTTGAGAAGACATGAGAGAATCAACGGATGACAGGCAATACATAGGGGATAGATAAGACCCCGCCCATGTGACCCCACGTGCGGACTGATTGCTTTTTGCTTGATTTTTCCACCGAAAAAATACATGCCAAACAATAAGAGAAAGTTGTAAGATGATTCCAAACATAATTTATCAGTCGGTGTAATTAGCTGTTCTAAAATGCTTGTCTTGGGATGGTTTGGGCTGGTTTCCGGCAATGTATATAGTTTTCCACATTCGGTAACTTTCTATGAGGCTGTCACCTTGACCTCACTAAAAAGTCTCAAAATCATAATGTCAATCCCAAAAAAGAATTTTATCTCCATGGAGCGTTTCAATCAACACATCCTGTGTCGTCGGCTCTACGACCAGCCCGAGCACGATGCCCCTCCTCACCCTCTCCAACGAACTCCTCCTAGAAGTCGCCAACTACCTAGAATGGGACAGCGACATAAACGCCTTCATGCAGGTCTCGGGCCGAACATACTACTTGCTATCACAAAGGCTGTTCTGGCACAACGTGTTCTGGTCTGAGAGTACAGCCTTCGAATGGGCTCTGTACCGCGGCTATGCATCGGTTGTCGAGAAAGCCCTTGACGCCGGGGCGTGGACAAACATTGATTACAAAACGTTTTCGGGTCCGCTGGACGTGGCAATACATTATGGATATGCCGATGTGGTGAAGGTGTTGCTAGAGAGAGGCGTTGACGTTGACGAGGATCCAACGTGGATTATTAGTTCGGCTAATGGGATACTTGAGATTGGGGATAAGTCGCCTCTATTTAAGGCGCTCGTGCGTGGTCATCCGGATGTGCTGCAGGTGTTTTTCTCGTTTGTGAAGAAGTCTCAGGGGTATGATGTTGGGAAACGAGCACGGCCAGTGCGTGGTGGGTGGCATACCTATGGGATAAACGTGACTAAAGCGGCTGCGGAGCAATTGATGAGGGATAGTGCTGCGAGGGGGGATTTGGATTCGGTGAAGTTCCTGACAAAGTTTCTACCCAGTTTGATCAACAGCGAGGTTGAGGATACGTTTGGTACCGCGCCGATTATTCAAGCCGTGAAGAACAATCAAATCGAGGTTCTTCGATTCTTGCTTAAAGCTGGCGTGGATCCAGGCCGGGATATTATGTTTAGGGAAGACACACCCTTGTACCACGCGGCGCAAAATGGTAGTGTCGAGGCTGTTCAGCTTCTGCTTGATAAAGGGGCTCGTTTGGATCCTCGTATGAAGTACCGGCAGGGCGGCCGCGGACATTCCCTGGAAATTCTGGAGACGGCTGTCACAAATGGGCATGTCAAAGTTGCTGAGATCCTATTGAGATTGATCAGGACCAGATCCAAGAGTAAAAGCACTCTTAAGGATAAGGATACTCTCATAACCGCGGCAGCAGCTTGTGGTTTGGCCGATCTTGTTCAGGAAATCCTTGACAATGTGCACAAAGGATATCAGAAAGTGGAAAAAGGCCAGCGAACATTCCTAAGCGATAATTCAAGACTGAAACCGCTTGCAGTGGCTACACAAAACGGCCACAAGGATGTCGTCTCAATGCTGATCGATTACGGCGCTGATATGAAGGACATCACCAGTACCTCACCACTCATCAGAGCTGTTTCAAGTGGTCACACTGAGGTCGTCAAATTGCTTCTCGATAAAGCTGTTGCGGATCTAACCGAGACCAACATTTACAACCTACCTGTTCGCTATTTGGCCCACTCAAAGCAGTGTACCCATGGTTTTGCTGCTTTGTGCCATGCAGTACCATTCCCGTCGACTTTTCAGGTACTTCTCGATAAAGGTGCTCAGCCCGCATCCAGAGCGGAGAAATTGATCTTGGTGACAGAAGTTGTGAGGTTTGGTAGTGAAAAGACGGCCCAGATACTTTCTAAGCAAGGCATCTTACTGGAGGCGTCCGAAATAGAGTCTGCGGCAAATGAAGGAGCAGGAGAGCAGTCACTTGATGCCACTTTCGACGATGCAATTGGACAAGCTGCCAGGCAGCGAGTTGAGCAACCAGGTGAGCAATCAGGCGGGAAGGCGCTCGATCCAACAGCAAAAACAAAAGCGGAGCAAAGAAAGAAGGGGAAAGCAAGGGGAAAAGCGAGCAAAAAAATACGTTCACTCATTCAGGAAATCGGCCCGAATTCCCAGGAGGTGAAAGATATAATGTTAAGTGCTCTCGTGGCCGGTGACGCAAGAATGGTCGGCTACCTCTGTAGTCAAGGATGCAGTCCAAACCACAAATGGCCAGGGTTTTCAAATGACAAAATGTCGAGCCTGGAGGTAGCAGCAATGGCACGTTTTTGCGAAGATACAGCTACAACACTTGATGTGCTGCTGCACCACGGCGCCGATATAAACCAGTTGCAAGGAGGCTGGAGCATCAATTGTCCAGACGACCGATACTTGACCGCACTGAAACTCCTTGTTGAGCGTGGAGCCGACGCGGCTCCGCATACGAGTAAATGGGGACTTAAGGTGCTGAAATTGGCATCAAAAATGCGATGTCGAAGAACTACTCGGTTTCTGTTGTCTGAGAGCTGTAATCGGGGTGCCTCTTTTGCTGTTGTTCAAGAATTGATAAAATTCTGTGAGGAGCATCTGAAACGGGGGTGTGACTTGAAATTTGAGAAGGTTCTGACAGACGCTTACTGGCGATCGATATATCCAGTTCCGAGGGAGAAGACTACCTGAGACAACTCCGCTAAGTATCTCGAGTTGGGAATGTTTGATACAGAGAAACGGTGAATTATTCCCCTACTGTATTATCGTTGCCTCGCTTCTTATAATAACAATGTTGGTTTATTTGTTTTGCTGTGCATGGATCACATGGCTTCGACTATCTACTGCTATGTATACGGGGTGTCAATTTGGTTAACAACGCGAGGAAGACGCCTCAACGGAGAGACCAAGCAGCAATAATACGGAATACAACTATCTTCAAGCAAACCCTACATGGATTGAGACACGAAGATCAAACATGGCCAATGCTCTGGGATATTCATCCCCTAGAAAAGGGACCTCCTTTTAGTCACTCAGCTATGAGCTCTTTTATTCTCCTGGGATTGTGATATCCTACCCTAGCTCACAGGCAACAAGAATAAGCATGACGATACTGATGCTTTATGGTAATCACACCAAGGGTTATGCTAATTAAGCATGTCAGTTAGCATTTATTCCATTTCCCGTTAGCCCGAGCTGTCAACAATATCTGAAACAGCTAATGCAGGGACAGTCGATTGCATATAGGAGGGGAATGTAGTCTACGAAGAACAGGGGACGGATTCTAATGCCGAGTATTCTACTCCGTATATCGTATATTCTCTCGACTGTCATCCCACATGATATCCAATGAAGAAACACCAAGCGAGAGCCGAGACAAACTCCGCATTTACTCCGTACCATGGATGCCGCATTATTCACAATACTGATAGGTTCGTTCGCCAAAGTGGCTCGGCTAAGGTTTTCCGAAACCGGAGATGGATCTGATAAGATCGAGATAATCTTGATTTGTGCAGGATACGGCGACGGATCGGACGCTTTGCTTTCGGATATCTACTCTAAGGCACAAAGTAGGCAATTCTACAAACAGGTTTCATGAGATAGATTCGCCGGATATCGCGGCCTCCCAAACTCTATACGGAGTACAGAGGATAAGCACTCCGTCCAAGTACTTTGTGCAGAGTCATACAGGTATGGGATGTCTCCTGTCACAAGTCACGGCATCCTTCTAGTCCTTCATGCTCTGCAGCAGAAGCAAATCACCCAATCCGATGTCGGTTAAGCAATCCGTCTCCAGGCACAGAAACCTGATACGGCAGGGCCCATAACAGAATTGCCGATCATGCCAATTAGGAACCATGTCCGGCCGCTACATACCAGAAGAGGATGGTGCGAGCGAGGTCATGAAAACTTTGATGAAACCGGCGCACAGAATGCTTGTAAGGGTATGGCGCCCATAGTTTTGCCGCTGGTCGACGGCTAGTTCGACCGGTGCAAGATAGATGCGGTCTTTGCAATCGTCGACAGATTGGTCGGTATTTATCTCGTATGATTCGGATTATTGGGCTTTGGTAGCGCTATGAATTCTTATCAGTCAGGAGTATATCGAGGCACATCGGGCCATGGTTTTTCCGGGTTTCGCCCGGGACTTCCCCGGACATCCTTCGCCTCCCCAGCCTCCATTGACATCTTCTGGAAGCAAAAAATAACACTTGGCTGGGCTTCGCCTGCTTGATATATCCATTGACTCGTCATCATGAGTTGAATTGTCACTCTGATGAGTCGTCCTCTGAAGATCAATTCGCCGCCGCAGCAACTGTGGCGGTCAGGCTAGGAGAATGAAGGCCCGTGATTGAGCTAACCTCGCTCTTTTTCGCTGTCTCCGAATCCAGAAGTCTGGCCGATCTTTCTTGGGCCCACCGTCTCCTGCCCGGCAACTACGGATACGCTGTTCTTGCTTACACCGAGGGTCAGGCTTCAGGGACAGGAATAGGGACAGGTCCGGCTTTGTTTTCCCCCACGTCCTGAGACGTGAACTGTGACAGATGTTTCTGGTTTTGCTCTATCGGCCGTATTCCCAGTGTTCCGAAAAGTTTATTCGAGCATGAGCACTTTCCCGATTCAGAACTGAACCCCCGGGATCGCGCCACCCGCCATGGCCTTGCAAGGATAAAGTAATAATGATACGGAGTGATAACAATAATGATTACGGCCGGATGATCCGGGATTGGTAATAATAGATGAGAAAAAAAAAATCGGCATTATCAGGGCTGAAGGCTATTGGTCGATCTGCACAGGGTGGCAGACTATCACCTCGTGGACCTTGCCCTCCTATGCCGGATCTGCACCGACCTTTACGCGAAAACTACGGTATCCCCTTCCCGGAAAGCGCACAACGAGTTCAAAGACACGAAACTGTCTGATTGAAAGAAGATAATAATGGAAACATGAACAACAAACAGGTGCATCATGACGGAATGGTGCATGAGCCACACGGGACAGTCAACAGAAATACAAAAAAAGAAAAATAGTGTGGCTGGTTTCAGTATGTATGACAAAGCACGCTTGCAGGGCACACGGGAAAAAGACACCTGCCACACGATCGACAACGGGGTTCATTGGCGGCAATTCGAACCTCCAAAAGCACCGGAAGACGAATCAGAAATGCCGAGAAGACCCTAGACCGATACCCACACGGGCTCGGCAGTCAATAGAGCAAGTTGATTTGGTTGAGAGGCCCCAGTCTGGATAAGCGGTCCCACTATCTAGTGATCTTCCGTTGGCTTTACTCTGCAACAGCGGTACGCCAAAAAGAATGATGCACCCAAGGGTCTATCGTCCGCGATCGCCATAGGCTAGACGGACCTGGTTGATACCAATCCAGTACAAGCATTTTGGCGCCAAAGGTCAACAAACTCAAAATGTCAAACCCACTCCCAGCCAGCGCCTGTCCGTACCCGCAACAAAGGGTCCATCGCTACTGTGTTGGGTAGCTAGAAATCCAGGCACCAAGATGTTGTCAGATGCAGTAGTGGCTGGTCTTTGTTGGGCCTATCATAGCGTCACCGGCTGATCCCCTGTTCTGGCGGTTATAAAGACTGTTGACTTCCGGTTCAAATTTTCCAATTTACTCTTCCCTCGATATTATTCTTCCTCACCTCGAATTTCAAATCTTATCCCAAGTTAACATCCAAATCACAATCACATCAACAAAATGAAGCTCACCGGTTTTGCTCTCGCTGGTTTCCTCGGCGCTGCTGTCGCCCTCCCTCAGCCTCAGGTCTTTGGAGGTGCCCCTGGTCCCGTCGAGCTGTCGAGCTCTGCCACTCCCTCCTCTTCGGCTGTTCCTACCAGTTCTGCCGTCGTCTTCAAGCGCCAGTTCGGCAGCTCCTCTTCGGCCACTCCCAGCAGCACCTCCGCCATCTACAAGCGCCAGTTCGGCAGCTCTTCGGCCACCCCCAGCAGCACCTCCGCCATCTACAAGCGTCAGGTTGACAGCTACCCATCCTCTTCCACCCCCATCGCTACCAGCTCTGCCATCTACAAGCGCGAGGACCCTCTCTTCCCTCCCCCTCCTCCTTACAACTTCCACCCTACTCCTTCCTCGAGTGCCACTCCTTCCTCCAGCGCTACTCCCTCTTCGAGCGCTACTCCTTCCAGCTCTCCTTCTTTCTTTGAGAAGCGCCAGTACGGTTCCATCTACGTCCCCTCGTCGAGCGCCACTCCCTCGTCGAGCGCTACTCCTACTCCTAGCGCCTCTGCTCTCTTCGAGAAGCGCCAGTTCGGCTGGCCCACTCCCTCCAGCTCGCCGGTCAGCAGCACCCCCACCAGCTCGAGCTCCGTCGCCGTCTCTACTCCTCTTTTCTAAATGATTTGAACCCGCCGCGAGGCATGAGTCAACACTACAACTGTTGACTTGAACTTCCAATTAATGTCTAGTTCATTTCACCTGGAAAGAGTCGGAAATGGATTCACCATGGACATTGAACAAACACTACTACTGGTCATAAACTAATGGGTCTGGTCACCTGTTTGGAGTTAATTCTTTCATGCGTTTTTGTACATTGGGTGCTTTGTTTTTGATTTGAGCTTCGTACATAGATTGCAATGCACTGCGGAGTACTTGTGACTTGTGATTTGATGTCTTTACGATTGTGTTATGATAGATTGATGTCATGAAATGATATTCTTGAAAAAGTTTCATCCCTGTTTATCATTGTGGAGCACCATGTAGAACATCCAACGAATTATATAACGATGTGCAGTCAACTTGGCTGTATAGGGTAGATATATGGAGGCGGCGTCCTCATTATCCTTATCCTTATGCTAATGCGTCATTTCCCCTGACAACATATAGTAAGGCACCAGGCGTAATGGCTATGGTTTCCTTGTTATACCCTGCACAGTATATCGTTTTGACATTGGCAAGTCAGGATAGACATACTCTGTACCATGGTGTTCAATGTAACAAATGGAATATCCATCTCAATTCACTCCGCACAACATATATATATCAAATAGACTGCATGGCATACAATAATCATTACGTTTAAGTATAGTTATTGCTCCTACAACGGCCCCCTCCGAACCCTCTGCACCTCATTCATCATCGCCTGCATCAATACCTTCTCACCCTCCGTCATACCCTCCTTAATCATGATTGTCGACCCAAGTAACGGCTTCATATCCGCCTCGCAAACCACATCCGCATCAGGTAACTCGCCAGACTGGAAGTACTGGCGAATACCCTTCGCGATGCAAAGGGATGGGGATGCTCCGGATGTATGCTGTATCGTCGTTATTATTAGTATATCATGATAGACGGATAGGGGGGAACTGGGCTGGGACATACGCCTTCGGAATCTTGTCGCAGAACAACAGAGCCGGGAAACTTCTGGGACATTTTTTGCGCGCTATAGAGGGGGGTTACTGGGTCGAGGTTGTTGCTGATGAAGAGGAGGGGGTGGGTTGTGTTTGCTGTAAAGGGGCCTACACAAGCACATGTCAACCATGGATTTCATATTGGAACCGGGGGAGACAGGGAGAGGTATACCTGATATCTTCCACTTAGCCTTCGCCTTCCACCCTACACAAGACATCCTAATATGCGCCCAGTAATCCCCAAGCATCTTGCTATCCCGCTTCAATCCATCCCAATACCCTTTAAAACCATCCTCGTCAATATCACCCATGTACTCCGCATCCGAGCACAATATCGCAGCAGTCGCATAGTCCTCATTCTCCCCCGGATCCCGGCAAGCCGTTGACCAGGGTCCTGCCAGTTGGCACTGATTCGACGGGCACGAGGAGCGATGATTCCCCTGCTTAAAATCTACCATTGCCGAGCCATCGCCGTTGCTAAGTTGTCCAAGGTACTGCGCGAACAGCGGAAACGCGAATATAGGTTGATACAGGGCGATGCGGAGAAGCGTGCGGATATCAGTCCAGGTGATAACCTCCGGTCCGTGGGTGCTCGATGCCATTACCGGGATCGAGGCATTATAAACCTTCTCGTCGAGGGCTAGGAATGCCTCTTTGATGGATGTTGGTCCGCCCGTTGTGTACAGTGGACACGCCTCTGGTCCCACGGCGTCGCAGTATAGCCCAAATCGATCGAAGATGGCGTCTGCGTCGCGGACTGGGTTTGGGCCGTTGCCGGTGTAGTATTTGTCGACGTCGACGACGCCGTCGAGGACCATGCGGGATATCCGGTCTGGGTGCAATGTTGCAAAGGTTATTCCTAGGACCGTTCCGTACGAGCGGCCCCAGAAGAGGAGCTTTTCGTGGTTGCGGTGCCAGCGCGTGTGGGCTACGATGTGTTGTTCTGGGTCGTGGCCGTGGATGTTGTCGTGGAGGGCCTGTTTTATTTGTCCTTGTTTCTCGCGCCATTCCGCGTGGCGTTCGGTGATTTCCAGCATGTCTCGTGCGACGGGTACGGTGTTAACGTGGTGTCCTAGGGCTTCGTCTTCGCCAGCCGGGGGTGTTGCAAGATTCAATGAACATCCTCGGTTCAGCGCCTGCGCTCGTTGCCAGTGACGCATGAGCGAACTCTCTGAACTGCCTAGCATCCCGTCTGCTTCGGTTTGTAGTTCCCAGGCCACTTGCGAAGAGAGATCGGGGAAGCAGCTGAATCCGGGGGTCGTATTATTCACCCCTCGTGGGTCAAAGCCTATCACGTCGAAGTACTTGGCTTTGGTTGTGCTTTCTGTTGTGTCAGGGCTCCCTTCGGCGTCTACGATTGTTTGTAGCTCTCGACCGGTCGTTAGAACCTGCATCACGCCTGATCCTCCAGGACCTCCTGCTATGCGTAAGCCCACTGACTAGCTGATGGGGTTAAACAGGACAAACCAGGATTGATTAGAACCGCTCCTCCATATCGCGGGTCCGTGACAGGAACTTTGGCCGGTAACCGTGTTAATGCAACGGCAACGCGACAGCCTTGTCCATCACCGCGATTATAGTCCATCGGGACTTCCATTCGGGCACATTGGAAGCCATCGAAGCAGTCATGATATTCAATTGAAGGAGACGGTGTGATCTGCTCTTATTAGCCGTGCTGGTTCTATAGATCGTGGTAAACCCCACCTGATGCCAACTGAACCCTGACCCAGGAATATCATCGAGAGGGTTCACATTATGATCATTATCGATATTTTTATAATTATCATCCCACCACAACAATCCAGCCAAACCCAGCAGTGCTATAGTCGCCGAACGAGCCACACTCTGCCGCCGTGGGCGTTGCGTGAAAGACGACAACTCAGTCCCCTTCATGAGAAGACTACCCAAGTGACTATCAACCTGCTAACCAAAAAAAAAGTCCAACTCACCAGTGACCCGACAAATAAACACCGGGACATTAAAAAGTAAATATATGACAAGCAGCACAGACCCGAAGCTGATAAACACGATGGCGGGGATTCGCCGAAGGGCACAACCCATGCACATGCACGGCAGAAGCAGAAGAAAAGCCGGCAAAAGTTTGATAAGCGGCCATATTTTCAGCTCGGTGGGATTGGCGTTCGTCGAGGTTCAGCTGATATGCACTTGCGATGCATCTATGCCAAACGGATTTTCACCATGTGGGTCGTGCGTCTTCCCCCGGGACTCAGCTGTGTCGTAAGGGTCCAGCTGGAAAGAGGTTTCTCGAGAGATGTGCCTCATACATAGTATAGTAAGTGAACCGGCCATTTTATGGCGATGAAGGCCGACAATGTTAGATCCAGATCACCCCGTGTTTGGCACCATAGCGGCTGGCTGGCTGAAGCCAAGCACCTGACCCATTTTGATATGATTGGTCTCGATGCTTGTTTGCGAGACAGCTCCCTGCGCCTTGCTCACGATTTGAAATTCGACTTTGCAGTATTCTGGCGCTCAGTGTCAACAAGTATTTTGGTCTCCGTGATGATATGACAATCTTCGTCCGTGGTCGATTTGACTTGTCTTTCTAGCGTAGATCTCAGGTATGCGAAACTGCCCAGGACGTCTATCTGCTGACAGATCTGAGTGCAGAAGACAAGCTGGGCCTAGGAGTGATAAGGAGGGTGCAAGCACAGATGTCATGCTGCCCTTAGTCTACGAAACCAGCTTGTGCCGGAGTAATCTACAAAATTAACCAAGCAGCAAGCTCTGATGTCTTTTGGCGAAGTAGCTAAATTCGTTGACTCAAGAAATATACTTTTAGGGTATCAATTTAAGCACCCTGCTCAGTGCTCAGACGAAAAGCAGGATATTTGACGGATCTTTTTCCAGGCTGATTCCAGCCATAAAGAGCTCTGGCTCAGATCCGACGAATACATAGCCCGATTCTACCGGCTATCCATTGTCCTGTTTTCGCATTGCAATAGTTTTGAGAACAGAGGCTATCCACTCAAACAACTGCATTGCACAACAGGAAAATCGATTGAGCGTACAGTGATTCAACAGTCCACTGTACACTGCACTCTGACACAAGATAGATAGCCGGAGATCCATTTGAGATCATCCTGCTCAATTCTCTTAAGAATTGTTCATAGAGTGATTTGTAGGGTTGTGCATAGAGTGATTTGTGGGGTTGTGCATCCGCGGCCTTTTAGCCCTGAGATACTTGGGCGCACTTCTTGGAAAATGTGGCTGGTGACCATATTTCTGGTTCTGCTTATTTCTGGCTGCGGCGGCGGCAGCAGCAGCTATCTTCTTCTGCATGTGCGCCCGCGATGGCATGCGACTTTCCACCGTCTGTAGATGCGCAATATGATCCTGGTATCTGTCGCTTTGGTACTGGAAAGGCATGGCCTCTTCCCGCACCGAGGGCAGCACGCGCGCCCACAGGTTCTGGATCCGCTGCTCCTCCGTCAGGAGCTCTTCCAGATTTGATTCCCATGACCCCAGGTGGTTTGAGAACTCGCGCACAGTCTGGTCTTCTCGCTGGGACCGGCCATAATACTGCCGCCGGGCGACGGCAGGATCAACAAGATTGATGATCCTTGATAACAGGAAATTGCAGAAATTCGGCCATGTGGGTTCAATCTGGTCATCGGTAGCTACATGAAAGCCCCAAGCTCGTTCAATGTCCGGGACCACATGCCGCAGTCCTTCTTCAATCTTGCGCTCATGTGACGCATAGTAGCGCTCGTACTGAGCAAAGTGACTCTGCAGAAATTCAATGGTAAGATTATACTCCTTTCGGCTCGCTCCCCGATACTGTCTCTTGACAGTGAATGTAGGAGGAACTTCCACATCCTCTTCTTGTTCATCCTGTGTCTTTTCCCGCCCACTCGATCCCTGCTGCGAAATAGGTTCCTGTGGCTGCTGCCCTTCCTCTCCCGTGTTATCCTGTCCCGCGGGCCTGTGCTCTTGCACATTCTCCAGCTCATTGCCTCCATTGTGATTGCTCGACTCCGAATGCGACCGTTTGATTCCTCGGATCAATTCATCCACGTCTTCGGTCGTAGGATTTGTCGGAGGAATCGGTCTGGGCCAGGGATCAGGCGGCGGATTGAATCTAGGGCGTTCAGAGGGCAACCGTTCTGCCAGTCGCTGCTCTACCGGCCGCTCTGGCGGGACTGCTGGCAGCTCAGCCAACCCGAGGCTCTGCTGGGCCTCGGCCAGCAGTTGTTGTTCCCTCGCAATCTCACTGCGTAGTTGTAGCAGGGCTCGTTGCTTCCGCATCCGGGTCAATTCCTCCTGTAGCTGGAGAATTTCCAGATCCATCATCTCGTCGGGGCTGGAGTTGGGATTGCTAGGGGGTAATTGGGAGGTCATGGCGGGCGAGAGGGATTCGGCAAAGAGGCGGAATATCGAATATCGTCCGAATTGTAGTTGAAATGCAACCAATATATAAAATATTCCCTCCCCTGGCTACTGTATCCCGGCGTCGCTTCGATGACTGAACTATGTCGTTCTTGATGACAGGAAAGAAATTGGTCGCATGGTATTCACGTGATGATAAAACTCTTGGCGCAGAGTCAGTTGCCGATAAGAGACTCTGCCACTATTTTAAGGCAATAAGGTAACAATGTCTTTAGACTGGTGAGCACAGGACAGCCGTGTTTTTATATGTATTCTGTACCGAATACTCCGGCATCAGAGACCGGTGAGTTTTCAGCTGCTTCCCCTTGCAATGGTCACGGGCCACCGTTCTGCATTCTACGGGAGTTATCACATATTTTCAAGACCACAACTGTGTAGGAGCAGAGATTCTCACCTATGGTCTTCGAGTAATACTCTGCCGGTACGACCAACGCAAAATCAATATCTTCTAGCACAGACGCAAACTAGCAAATGAATGCTCGTCTCCCAGCTGCCGCATTGCCAGTCATCAATCGGAACAGCACCGAGATTCGTGTCCAGCGATAGAGGTTTATTAGAAATATCGAACTCAGCATGGACTCCCCAACGATGCAGCTCTGAATCCCCGCGCTAACCGGTCCGGCGGTGCCAGGGTGTTCGGGGGCAGTTTGAAATACAAGAACCAAGATTATTGAACACTCCGCATCTTGCAACGCGTATTGTCAGCTCAGCCGTGATTGACATTGCATTAAGCCGGGCCAAGTGTTATTCGGCTCATTATTGGCACTTTATAGCCTCATGCACAATAAATGGAATCAACAGCGAATCGTGATAGCACCACATTCCAAGCATTGACTATTGTCCAAGTAGTCCCGCTGGAGTGTTGAGCTCTCTCCTCTTTCATGGCACAGACGCCGATGATCGACGGCCCTATTCTCCTCGGCAGCGTTTATTAAGCCACGGAAAGTTGACTGTGATCTCAATGATCTGGAAACCATCGAGCCGGATCCAGCGATCCTCCAGCTGTTCAATAATTCGCTCCACCGTGCGCTCGCTCCTCCTTGCCGCGGTGGGCATAATACAGAATTACATCGGATGTGATTGGCGAGGCAATGGTACTATAGGTCTTGCATCATGGACAGTGACAATAGTGGTAGTTTGCTTGTCAGACAGGGAAATGTTTCTTATATCTGTGTCCCTGGCTCTGTTGAGGCCATAATGCAGCCATTCCGTGATTCGTCTTCCTGCAGGCGCATCCCATGATAACTAAAGTACGGCCTGATAACATCCTCCAATCTGATCCTATGATTTCATGCAGCTGACCTTGTCAGGTTCTAATCCCAAGCTTATGAGGATAAAGTGATATCTCGATAGGCTCTCAGCCGCTCGCTGCTATCTGGTTGACCTATGATCGCTGGCACGGATATCTACATGGACTGTGTATAAAGTTGGGCATACTGGTATTGGATATCGCAGTCTAGCATTGTTCTTAGTATGCCGTTCTGGAAAAAGCCATGTCCTTGGCTCGGGGATAAACAACCATCCACCCCAGAAGTCTCAGAGGAAACCAAAGATCCCCAGGTCGATCTGGTCGAATCGCAATCTGCAGACTACGATGCAGTCGTATTTTCCAAAATCAGAGCAACAGAGTGGATGCGCAGTTGGAAGGGGAGGTATTTCGTATATGCCGGGTATGTGAAATTACATTTATAGTATAGACCAACGCTAACACGTCCAGACTCGGCTTGATCATGATCATCTTGTGAGTCCCGTGCCTCTCATACCGGATCCCGTCTAATAGACCAGCGAACTCGACAACGCAACAGTCGGCACATACCGAAACTACGCAACATCCGCCTTCAACCAACTCTCCATGCTCGCCTCCCTAAACACCGCAACCAGCATCATCGGCGCGGTCTTCAAACCCCCAATCGCCAAACTCTCAGACGTCCTAGGACGTGCAGAAGCCTACCTCTTCACCGTTTGCTGCTACGTCATCTCATACATCCTCTGCGCCGCGTCCAAGGACTTCGACACCTACGCGGGAGGCGTCATCCTCTACTCCGTCGGACAGTCGGGCATAACCGTCCTCAACGCAGTCCTAATATCAGACCTATCCTCAATGCGCTGGCGCGGCTTCGCCTACAACATTCTCTACCTCCCCTTCCTCGTCACACCGTGGGTCTCCGCATTCATAATCGACAGCGTCGTCAACGGCATCGGCTGGCGCTGGGGAATAGGCATGTTCGCCATCCTCATGCCCTTCTGCGCCAGCCTCATCATAATCACCCTGGCTGTCTTCCAATCCCGCGCAAAACAATCAGGCCTCATCCTCAAGCAACGCCCAACACCCTACGACTTCTGCTCTCGCATCGATCTCGGCGGCACCCTGCTCCTCAGCGGCGGCTTCGCCCTCCTCCTTATCCCAATCACCATCGCATCTACAACAACCTCCCGCTGGAAAACACCCTGGGTAGACGCGCTCATCGCGCTAGGCATACTCTCCCTAGTAGCTCTGTACCCGTACGAGCGCTACATTGCCAAACACCCCGTCGTCCCCGTGCGCTACTTCCGCGTCCTCGCCATCGTATCCTCCGTCTGCCTCACCTGCATCGACAACGTCGGCTTCGGCGTCACACACACATACCTCTACGCCTGGTCGACCGTCTCGCGTGGTTTTTCCGCGCGCAACGCCCAGTTCCTAACCTACACCAACGGCGTCATGCAAGCGCTCACGGGCATGGTCATCGGGCTTATCATCTACCGTCTGCGCAGCTACAAATGGATTCTCGTCGCCGGTGCGATCATCCGATTAATTGGCTACGGTGTGATGATCCGGCTGCGCACGAACGACAGTTCCATTGCAGAACTCTTCATCGTACAGCTCGTGCAGGGATTGGGCAGCGGGATCATCGAGACAATTGTGATTGTGGCGTCGCAGATTATTGTCCCGCATAGGGAGCTTGCGCAGGTGACGTCGTTGCTTATGTTGAGTGCGTTTTTGGGAAATGGGATTGGGTCTGCGATTGCCGGTGGTATTTATACGGATACGTTGAAGAGCCGGCTAAGAGCGAGACTTGGGAAGGAGGTTAGTGAAGGGAAACTGGATAAGTTGTATAATTCGATTACGGGGGCGTTGCCGGCTTGGGGGTCGTCGGAGAGGATTGCTGTGAATAAAGCGTATTCGGATGTTATAGGGTAGGTATCTTTGTCTTTGTGTGGTTGGGATAATGGGCTGACTGGATAGGTATATGACGATTGCTGCGCTTGGGCTTGCGGTTCCGGTGGTGATATTGGCGTTGTTCGTGCCGAATAATAAACTTGGGTATGTGCAATCTCTGTATACTTGAGACTTAAGCTTACTGACTTTCCAGCGACGGCCACAACCTCGTGCAAGACTGGTCGACGAACACGGCTACCCCCACAGAAGAAAACGAAGAAAAAGAAACTAAATGAATTTTATGATAATAATACCAAAAGAACCCAACCAAGCCACTATAATATCTAGGGTATCAATATCTACACGAAAATAGCAAAGCAAATACAACACAAGCGAATCCTCTACTCTACACTCTTCATCAACTCCACCCACTCCCCAGCCCGCACCCTTTCCTCAGGCTGCTTACAAACAGCAACTTTGACAACACTTTCTACAGCACCGCCCCGGGGAACCCTCATCCCGTTCCCACCTGACCTCGCAAACTCAACAACCCGATGCCCTTCGCGCGCCATCGCAAGTCTCTGCATGTGACTTGTCCCAGGGTACAAGAGCAAATCACCCGTCGCAGCAGCGAGCAGCGTCACCGCCAACGAAAACACATCAGAAGCAGTTGTCGGCGGAGCACCAGCAGGCGCCTTCAACGCAGCCGCGGAAAGCAACTCCGGTGCCGCAAACGGCGGCGTCAACGCCGACCCAGGCGCCGGCGAGGACGCCGCGGAGCAAGTATCATGCGCGGAAGAAAAGTCCGCGTAGAGGGGCTCATACACGAACTCCTCCCCGCCATCGCTGATGGCAGGAACCCGCCGCAGAAGAATATTATGCGGCTTGATATCCCCATGCACAACACTGGCCGTGTTGTGCATCCAGTCAAGTCCCGAGACTAGTTTCCGCGCGAGATTAATCCACCGCCGCTTCCCCAGCACGGGCTCGAACATGTTACTCGTCGAGCGGTGCTCTTGCGCTTTAACCGCTGCCTCTGTTATATAGCTCGACAGCGCTAGCGGCACAGCGCCCATAACCAGCGCATGGCTCCGGGGTATGAAGCCCAGAAACGGGACGATGTAGCGCTCCGCGCCGGGGGAGAGGGTTAGGCGGGTGAGAACCCTTGCTTCGGATTCGAGCACTGGGTGCGCATCTTTTCTGATGGGAGACTTTACGGCGACAATGCGGTTTTTGGAGGCTGGGGAGGCGGGTGGCGTTATTAGGGCACCTGTAGACGGGGGCGCGGGGAGGGACGAGGCTTTGTAGACGGCGCTCCAGACGCCGTGGCCGAATTGGACCGGGGAGGAGGAGTCTGGGTGGTGGTGGTAGTCGAGGGAGTCTGTGTAGTGTAGGATTCTGTTGAGATTGTCGGGGTCTCGCTTTGAGGGCGTGCTGGGAGTCGCCGGGGGAGTGGTGGTTGATGCAACGGGGGTGTCCGTCTGGACGGAGAGGTGGTGATGGCGCATTATATTATATATTATAGATCGATATATTGATATATTCTCAGGGATAAATTATGCGATCAAAAAGCAAGCAGCTGAGAAGGCGAGGCGTAGAGATAAAGAATCGTCGCAAGGCGCATAATCAAGAGTTGGGACAAAGTGGCAAGGCAGAACAGGTTTGAACCGTGGATGTACCAAGGATGACGACTGCGATTGTAAAGGAAGGAAAAGAATTGAAAAGAGCGAACGAGGAATGAGCGATATAAGAAAAAAACCTGGAAAAAGAAATGAGACAGAAAATTTGAGAGGAAGATCGCAGGAAATGAGGCGTCCCACATGGTGACAGCACCCACGTAGTCAGATATGTACAGAGGATGCAGTATTTGCAGTGCTACATTATGTTGTGACTCTCTTATCTCCTGTTATTATCACTCTTCCTATTCCAATCTCTAATGTTCTCTTCATAGCAAACTTCAGTAGAATTATCACTATGTAGTACTCGAGTCGATAGTACAAAAGTGACATCGGGTATGCCAGTGCATGCATCGGACACTATGCTCTGTCCGGCTTAGGGTACAAATATCACACCAATAACATCGACTGCAAACGCGTCCTTGCCAACCCGAGGGATTTCCTATTCGGGCCGTTTACTTATCTTTCTTTTCGTCTCATTTCCTTTGAGGTCAATGCGACCTTGATTGCCAATCTTACTACTCCATACTCCCCGTACTCTACCCTAGACATACATAGTCCTTCATGCATGAAAGCGTCTACTCTCTACAAATACAGACAGTTCGTGACCCACGTGGGTCTGCCAGGCCCTCGGATAGGTCCACCTTCCGCTTACAGAAGCCTGCCATTCCCCGATTGAGACGTAGAGCACACCGGATACTGCTTGTGTATTGGCGCTACGACGTTACAATCACACTCGATAGTCCGATTGGAAAACAGCCGGATTGGTCTATGTATGTCTAGTTCAATCATCCCGGCCACAACCCATGAACCCTGTCCGCACTGCACCTGCACTAATCCTGTATTACTGTACTGCAGCACCCCGTATTTGTATGCACAGCACTAAGCAACATAGCTCCTCAAATCCTGCACCCACCTCTCGAACGCCTCCTGAACCACCCTCCCATACATCCACCGCACCGCATACGCCGCATACCCAACCTGCACCTCCCAGTTTCTGACTTCACTCCCGCGACCCTCGCCGAATGGTTCAATCTCATGCACGCGTTCCGCCTGTAATAAAAACCGCGGCAGTGTCCCTGACGCAGTGTAATCGGCGCTCCATGCAATGCGACCGGTTTTACCTCCTTCCGGCGGCTCGAACAACGTGACGACGAGATACACGTCCGTTTCGGCGGGCGAGTTGGGGTCCATGTGCACGTGGAAGGTCATTCGTGTGCCGTTCTGCAGTATCGGGGACAGTTCATGTTGGCCCGGTTGATGGCGGATGGTTACGCGTGGGCAGAAGCTGTTCCATGATGGCCAGGTGGAGGTGTCGATGAGGGTTTGCCAGGTTTTTTCGGCGGGCGCGGTGGTGGTGGCGGAGCTGTAGGCGTAGTAGACGGCGTCACTGCCGTTGAGACTCGGGGTTGATTGTGCCATTGTGTGGGTGTCGGTGATTTGGAGATAGAATTGACGGTGATGAACGGTTTCCGCATCCGAGTCACGGGACAACGATTCGACGATGGCAATGGCAATGCTATGCGACAATATTTATTACTATTAACAGAGTATAACAGAGTACAGAGCTCGCTGGCGCGCTACTTCAACGGCGCCCCAATAACACAAACAAAATCCCTGTCCGGCGTGTCATCCAACGCATTTTTCACCAAATTCCACACGTTCGGATCATACGCCTCGCCGATATGCCCGACAATATCAAACCGACACTTATCCTGCACCCACACATTCCTCACTCCCTCCTCATGCACAAACGACGTCTCCACCGGCGTAACCAACTCATCATGCTTCGACGCAATGACGGTCAACGAATTCCCCTCCTGCACAATCGGTTCCCCATCATTCAGCTTTTTAATCGCCTCCCCCCCAGTAACCAACTCCGAACACGCCTGACAACCCACCGTGTCCAACGCCTTATCCACAGCACTCTTGGTATTATTCCCCAAATCAATCGCCAGCTTATACAACCCCGCAAAATCCGTCCCCCTCGTCGGCGGCGCAATCGCAACCAACTTATCAATCAACGGCACAACCTCGGAATGGAACTTGGGCACGTAAAGCGTCTGCAGCGCGCCCTCCGAATGTCCAACCACATCAACCTTCTCTGCCCCAGTCTTCTCCGCGACTTCCTGGATGTATTTCGCGATTTCGCTCGCGGACTCGGCGATCGGCTTCAAACCGCCCAGGAACGGAAAGCCATCGTAGGCGCCGTAGGTCCGCGCGAATGTGCAGTAGTCTTTCCCTTGCAGCCAGTATTGCAGCACATTGATGTCTTCGTAGCCTGTGGCGCCGAGGCCGTGCAGGAGGATGACGGGGTTCGGGTGGGAGGAGCTTTTGCAGGAAAAGTCATTGATGAGGGTGGCTGTGGCTGTGGAGCAGGCTGTCAGGGTTGCGATGATGCTGCGGAGGGAGGGCATTTTTGCGCGGTAACCCTTGCAGAAACTCAATTAGAATTTCGATATAGGGAAACAAAGCTCTGTAGAAACGAACAGATCGAAAACTCTGAAAGAAAATCTTGACGCAGGAAGGGCAGTCTGTTTATAAGGATCGAAAAAGCAAAATGGGACTATGTGTTGTGATGGATCTGTACACGGCCTAATTAATGACGATCGTCGGGAACTATTGATGCGAATTATATGGCGGTCGATCGTGGCTGGCTGAACTGTTAATCTAATTGAATTTGGCAGTTCATGTTGGATACAGAGGATTGGGATGAATTGTGGTTATGCTGATGTAGATGTCTATGCTGAAGTATACATCCGTGTTGTACTCCGTACACATCAACCATGATTCAGTCAAGTCACTATCACCTGCATAGCATGCGATGCATTCGATATCACTTAAAAGAGACCAAGGACAAAGGGGAAAAGTAAAAACAATAACATACTTGTGTGCCAGCAGATCAGACGCCCGAGACAGACAGACAGGTCAGCTTAAATTGGCTTCATCTGATAGTAACAATTTGCATCAAGAATTGTACGCTTTCCTTTTTCTGTTCCTGCTGCTTGGTTTGTACTTGTATATCCCCTATCCGAATGTGCTTTATACTTCGAATATGAAATGATCTGTAGTGCATACTTTTGATTCATACTTTATTCGGTAATAAGTACAAATACGCCGAGTATATGTGGAAATCGCTCCCCAATTGCCCTAGGCTTTTCCGGCTCTAGCTGGTTATATTATTCGGTTATCATGTAATCCTTGTCATTCAAAAACCAACAGTAGCAAGCCATAAACGCACGCTATACTTCACTTTACGCCCTGCGCTCTGGACTCTGAGTTTTGGTGTTTGGTGAAATAAGAGCACTGCTCAGCGAGACTGGCTTGTACACCGTATACAGTACCCTGTTGTTGACATGGCTTACAGAGTACTATGACAGCCTAGGCTTGCTTTGGTAGAGAATCGATATCTAATGTGATAAATACATACGATTGCCGCTATTGAGACTGAAGACATGATATATGAACAGAGAAGGCTCGTACGAGTGACAGCTGAATATCGAGTCCCTAACAATGCATCTGACATATTCAGCACTCTTCACCATTGTACTTGCCTCCTTGCGGCACAAGCGAATAATTGCCATGTTCCATACTAACATCAGAAGAACATGCTACTCCTGATCTCCTTGATAAGGTATATAGCCCCTCAACCATTAGCCCTCATATCCACAAACCCGTCTCAATCTCCCAAACCAAACCAAATCCACCAAAATGCTCCCCAAACGCCTCCTCACAATCCTCCTCGCCTCCCTCACCTCCCTAGCTCCCGTGTCCGCCTCCCCCCACACGGCCCTCTCCCACTCCGTCTCCCAACTTGGCTCCATCCAATCCCACCTGTCCCTCCTAACCGAAGCCCTCGACTCCTACAACGGCGGCGTCTGGGGCCTCCTCACGCTCGCCAACCGCGTGAACAACGCACAGAGCGCGATACGTGGTGCTCGCTTGAACCTCGACCAGTTGCCCGTCCTCAGCGGCGACGATTTCGAGAACTGGGCGGGTAGTTATGAGAAGTTGCAGCCGGTTATTCTGGGGGCGTTGAAGACGGCGCATGGCAAGGTTTGTTTGTCCCCATATTTCCTTTTTTCTTCTTTTAGGTGGTGATTGAAAATGCGATTATGGGCTAATGTAAATGAATGATGCAGACTGATCACTTCCACAAACTGGGTCTCAAGCCCGTTGTCGCGGCGCTGGTGCAGGGTCTTATTGATGAGAGAAATGGGTATAAGAAGACGATTGAGGGGAAGATGTCGAGGGAGAATATCACGGCGATGGTTGCGCATAATGAGGAGGTGGATAAGACAGTGAAGTTTGTTTTTGAAGCTTTGGAGTCGGTTTAGTTGTTTTGCTGGGATTGGATTGGATTGAGTTGTGGTATTAGGATTATGTGTGTATCTGTCTATAGGGGGCATGGTATAACATCGGTTTTCTTTTCTTTTTCGTTTTCGGTTTGCGCTTCTTGTGAAGGTGTGGTCTCGGACGAGGTGCCTGATAAACCCGGGGAGATAATTGGGGCTAGGCCGTGGTTGATTATGAATACAGTAGAGATTAGATGAGATTGCCATTTGGTACCCTAGATTTAAAGGTTCTAATTCTCGTGTATAATTATCATATCGTAATTCGTCCATTACTGTTTTTTATGCCATGATACATGATACATACATGATCATACAGAGTGGGCATACTAGTTAAGCCTCTTGTACGAAGCCTTATAATCGCCCGTCCGGAACGACGTCAACGACCCTCCCAGCAACCGATTCAAATGCACCGGCGACTTATCCGCTGCCGTGTTCATATACTCCAGCGTTATCTCCCACAGCGTGAGTGCGGGCAAACTGCGCAGTCGCACCTCACTAAGATCGTAGTCGATGTTCTCTTGGTAAGTGGTCGAGGGATCAACCTCAGATGGGGGAGGCTTGGGTATGCTGTCAAAGTCCGGCTTGGGCTTCTTCCCCGCATACGTGGCTAGGCTGGGGATAGCACGGATGAGATCGCGGATAGATTTGCTGGGGAACATCAGAGACAGAAGCTCAGAAACGGGCATACTACCGCGGGTGTTGAAGGCGAGGGTGAGGAATTCGAAGAGTTGAAAGAGATTGGATCGTTTCGATGGGTCGACTTCTTTCACGCGTTGTATGACTGGGGAATTCACATCTGGCTCGAAATAGAGCACCGTGCGATCGAGTTCTTGCGGGTACAGTTCCTCCGGGTCGATGTGGAGGGGCTCGAATGGCCGTCTATCCCAGTGAAGAAGTCCATCGTCAAAGTTACCCGTGTGAAGAGACGCGCGGTGGTCGTCGACGAGCCCTGATAAGTGGGTGAAGGTATCGTAATGGTTTTCGGATGCCTCCTCCTCGATCTTGGACAAGAGGGCATCAATCTGGTCCGTATACTGCTTCAATGATCCCAAGGTTGTCTTCGGA
Source organism: Aspergillus chevalieri (assembly GCF_016861735.1). Taxonomy (NCBI): domain Eukaryota; kingdom Fungi; phylum Ascomycota; class Eurotiomycetes; order Eurotiales; family Aspergillaceae; genus Aspergillus; species Aspergillus chevalieri. The sequence continues at coordinate 1,087,590 of NC_057365.1, forward strand.
TCTGCGGCCGCCTGAGAAAGGGACTTGGTCAGTTGGTCGATTTGGATTCTCTTTTCCTTTAGTTGCGCACGGATATACGCATGGCGGTTATCCTGATTGATTTGGATAAGCGCCCGGGAGCGTTTCTGCTTAGCAGTCTTGTCAGAAGAAGTCTTCGATACTTCTTCGACCAGCTTTATCAGTTGTTCAAGCTTTTCTGTGCTGACTCGAGGCGTATATGGAGCAGGCTTCCATCCTGCCTCGGGGCTTGCCGGGGCGAGAGGATAGGTGCGAGGCTCCCTTCCTGGTGGGATTTCGATCTTGTTCGCCGCAGTTCTCTCAGCTACCCGTGCTGCATTCTGGGCCATTACATCCCATCCTTTGGTCATTGTCCAAAACCCAGAGTCCATAGGACTGGCGAGTTCAAACGCATGAAGCGCAAGACTTTCCGTCAACAGCGCCGGCCGTTTTCGTTCCACAACGGTGCGAGGGATGATGTTTGGAACCTCTACCGATGGTAATGTAGCTAGCAACCGTACAGACCCGTAAGTATGGAATCCTGCCTGTCGCAAGCACATCTCCAGGAATATCGACCACCATCGCGATGGCGTATAGTGATTCCGTTTCGACGTATTCGGCGGCGGACTGGCAAGAACCAGCAGGGTATCGTTCTTGGCCACCGCACCGGAACTATCTGCACTCGAAGGTCCTTGTTCCGGAAGATGCTTGGAGATAATACTATCCCAGTCTTTGTGCGCATGTATGTCCAGAGATAACAATTCGTAGCCAGGCTTGCTTGCAACAAGGGGCTTGAGAAACGGGCCGTAGGTGTCGAGGAGCGGTTCGATCATCAAATGTCGTCGGGGCTTTAGAAAATCATTAACCTTGGACGAAAACAGGCCAACTCCTGGCCATAAGTCGAGGATGTCGATTGGAGATTTCCGATTGAGGTAGGGTGAAACGCGATGAAGAATGTCATCTGCAAGTTGTCAGTGTCTCCTCCTTTTGAATTTGCTTTCTGCAGCGCGTCTTACCGCAAAGATCCTCGTTCACGATCTCGGATTTAGCCCATGTTCTCTTCCTCCCAGGCCCTGGGAACCTGTCGTTCATGCGCTTCGTTAGAGGAAACCGGGCGACAGGCGTCCATCGGTTCATCCCCGGAGGCATCTTGGCTCGTATGCCAGTAAAGGTATTAGATTATAAAGCAGGATATGTGCGGCAATCCATGCTTATTGGCGTTTCAGTGCCAAATGGCTGTCGTTGTGGTGTTGTAAAAGGTAACGGGAGAAAGAGAGGGGAAGAAAGTTGGAGCTCCGCCACCGCCGACGGTTTCGGCTTGCGACGGACGACATTCTAACAAGCTCACTTTTCGTTGTACAAGATAGCTATATCTTTTAACACTTTATATACCGCTTGGTCGTTTCAGATCTTCCGCACTGTCACAGATCCCTTTTGTCTCGCCACCTTGATGCGGCTCTTCCCCGCTACGACGTCTCTGGTTTCGCACCAGGCACCGAACCTCTGACGACTGCCTGAGCTTGAGCTGGCTCGAGCCATCTGGACACAGTCCCCCAATAACCACCTATCTCAGGTGAAATTGAAGTCGCGGTCGGAATCGCTGAAATCACGAACATGGCGTCGCAATTATCCTCGGACTCCATGGGACTCACCCCACCTCAGAGCGTCGAGAAGATCACTCGCAAAGCTCAGGACTACGAATATAACCCACATATATCACTTCGGAATTGGTTAAGGACTGCGACAACGCTGGTCAGGGAGGTGTGTTTATCATATTCTCCCTTTGATGATTGATGACTTCTGACCCAGGTTGGCAACAGGCCCGCATCTACGAACGTGAAGGAAACGATGAACAAACCTACCTACTCCTCTTCAGACACGCCCAGCTCGTACTAGTTAACCTCTCCAAGCATCCTGAATCCAAGCAAGAAAAGAATCGCAAAGCGTTACTCGAGGCAGAGACTCAGGTTAAAGCCAGCATCGAGAAGCTAGAGACGCTAAAACCCCGAATCAACAAACGATACGAACGATATGTCCAGTTACTGCGCGAGCGTAAAGTGCGGAGACAACCATCGCTCACTACATCACCGCCCCAAGACCCCACTCGTCATGACCCGGCTCTGGCAGGCGTCGCTGCACCGTTGGAAGCGGGTGAGAATAAAGGGTTCGCGGTTGAACTTGCAAAGACGGAAATCAGTCGACGGGCGACGGCAAGGAAGGCATTACGGGAAGCAGGTGTATCAGAAGAGGAGGAGCGCATTCGACGTAGCGCTGGTGTCTGGGGTGATTGGGAGAGTGCGTTGGAGAAGGATGGGCGGAAGACGACGGATAAGAACGACTTGAGCATGCGTATCCAGGAGGTCAGGCTCAACGTCGACCAGACACAAAAGGAACGCTACGCGAAGCCTACTCCGCGACAGCAGACAATATCGTCACCTGTGGCTGCCTACAAGTATCCTACTGTTCCGCGACAGCAACCACTGAGTACCATAACGTCTCCCCCAGTGGTACCAGTTAAGACGCAAACTCGTGTGGATCCTCCCGCGCTACCTCTGAAGCAAGTCGAGAACCATGGCTCAGCACTCGTGGATAGCCCACCACCACGTCCAAACAAGATCTCGCCAACAGCGATATCAGAACCCGCACCATCATCCTTACTACCACCCGCTCTTCCAGACAAAGTACGCCTGGAAGATGATACAAAGTTCCGATCCGACCTCGACCCATCCAGCTTCACCTTCAAACCCTCCGCCTACCTCGAAAACGGGACACCTCTCCGCACCGTCTTCCTTCCTCCGGATCTCCGAAAACAATTCCTTATATTGGCTGCTTCTAATACCCGCCGTAACCTCGAAACCTGTGGAATCCTCTGCGGAACACTGATCTCCAACGCACTCTTCATCTCAAGGCTCCTCATCCCCGAACAAACATCCACATCCGACACCTGCGAAACCGTAAACGAATCTGCCATCTTCGACTACTGCGACTCCGAAGACTTAATGGTGCTAGGCTGGATCCACACGCACCCGACTCAAACCTGCTTCATGAGTTCGAGAGACTTGCACACGCACTGCGGATACCAAGTGATGCTGCCAGAAAGCATCGCAATTGTGTGCGCTCCCAGCCAAACACCTGACTGGGGGATTTTCCGGTTGACAGATCCGCCAGGTCTTAAGACTGTTCTGAATTGTACGCAGTCAGGGCTATTCCATCCTCATTCTGAGTCGAATATTTACACGGATGCGTTACGGCCGGGGCATGTTTTTGAGGCTAAGGGGTTGGAATTTGAGACGGTTGATTTGCGGCCTGAGCCGAGGATTTAATCTCTTTTTGTTCTACTATACCACTGCGATTTGATCACTTTGAATTATCTACTGTCTATTTCTGCTAGCTTGCGACGAGTTAACGATTTATTAATGAATTAGGCATGATTTAGATGAGCAATAATAACATTGATCGTCACGCACTTATACTGTCCATATAATTGTATGTATCGCCGCCTGATATTTTGCCAGCACACAAAAGCGGTAGAACTGAGTACAAGCTTTCGACTCCACTTTACATGGCAACTAGCCCTAAAATCCACTCCATATTGACCTGTATGCATGCACATATGTATACGTCAAACCTCCCGAACCAACACTATCTCAATATACACACAACCCACAGACACATTCCATCGCATCCCCACGCAGCACTCCATCAAAGTACTGCAAGTCAATCACCAATCCTCCTCTCCCGGGACCTCGACTTCGACGGCGCCCTAGATCTAGATTTCGACCGTCTCCTCGCCCCAGATCCTGAACGAACACCCGCCATCCGGTTCGGTGTGGGAGGGCGCCGCGAACTACGTCGGTTGCGCGTGTTGCTGGTGTTGATGGTTGAGCGGGTGTCTGCTGCTTGTCTCTGCGCTTTGTTAGTACAAGTATTTCAGAGAGAAAGGGGGGGGAGAATGGGAAAGGAAATGGAAGGGACGTACTAGGAGGCGGTTGTCCCGCTCGCCGCTACTTGCTCTCCCGCGGCGGGGGAGGTTGGCGGCTTGTTCAACAGCGAGGTTGTCTGTCATTGTTTTTGTAGGGTTGTTAATTGTTTGTAGGATGTTCTTAACTCTGATGATAATGGTGCTCGAGGAGAGATAGATGTGGATGGTACTTATACTGGGTGCTTGCTGGGGTAGGGTCATTATGGCGTGTGTTGCCCCAGGTTCGGAGGTAAGGTCCGTCTGGGGTATTATGTTCTGGACCAATAACCAATAGAAGGGCTCCGACCCAACCGTCAGAATGCTTCAAGTTAAACTGGCACGAACGCCAAACCAGGAGGCGCTGATCAGGGCAAAGAAAGGGAGAGCTAATCTGAGATAAGTACGATTGCGAGAGAAAGGCGGTTATAATCCGCAACCTGACCCGCGAATGCTTATCAACCACCCATCATGGTCACTCAAGCTCCCATCTGCTCGCTTGGCAGGGAAAAGACTGTCCCAACAGTTCGGTTACCTCTTGTGCGAATCTTGAGGTTGATTGTAGCTCCGGTTGTCCCGTGTGGTAATTGACCCCGAACCTAGACGCCGTGGCTTTGCCTGTCCCACCAGATGGGAAATTCTACCATATAAACAAGGAGGAAGTGGCAAAGGGGCCACTTACCTCGAATGAGACAATCTTTCTCTTGCCGGTTGCTGAACTTTCCCATCGAACCATCGGCAGAGAGCACGATTGTTCCATCGCATGGGGCCTTGGTTGGTTGTTCACCTTCCTTAAATGCACCTACCCATAGTTGGGCACTCGTCCTTTCTTTGGTTCTATGTCCTATTAACAATTCTGGGTCATGGCAGATCGACGATATGATACTAACACCTCCATGAACCATCTACGGCTAATGCCGCCATCCACTATCCACAAGACTGCTTGAACGAACAGCTGAAGTGTTATCTCCGAGTGAATTTCTTGACGCTTCTCTTGTGAGGAGCTTGTCATGTCACTACCATTGTCGGATTCCTCAACTCCTCGACTTCAAAGTCTTCCTCATCATCCTCATCGTCATCATTTTTTCTGGGCATCCTCATCTTCCGCCTATCTCGTCGCAATGGCAAGGGAAAGCTCCAAAAAGGAACATTTGAATGGATTGTGTCCAAGAAGTTCGTTCAACTTCCGCCGTCCATGCTTAACATCTGAATGAAGGGACAAGAAGGTATTCGAGTATTGGCAAGTACTCTAATTGCATTATCAAAGGATAGTTCTGAAAGATCTCAATATTCATGGTGTAAGGCTTACCTTGGCCGTCTATTCCTGGCATGTACCCTGGGGGAAATCTTCGCTTGGTATATCATTGAAGCAAGTCAAATGCAGGTTGTTGACGTGCTCGGAAGTCCACTTGGAGCCGGATACCCTGAGACTCGCCTTATTCATATTGTTATATTCGAAGGCTTTGATGGACTGTAGTTCGCTATCTGTGGGATCGACCATTGTAACGGTATAAAATATACAAGGAATATGAGAAAGGAAGAATGAAAATAGAAGACAAATTCCTGTGAGAGGGGGGGAAAAAGATGGTTAAATAGAAAAGCTTCTGTTGGGTGGAGCTGGCCTGGCTGCTGACAGCTCTCTGCTTGTTTGCTGCTTACATGCAAGTGAAAGCGTCGATGATATGTCTAACTGAATAAATAAAGTCATACTAATCAACTTGCAATGCGGTACTTCCGCATGGGGAATGGAAACCCAGGACGCTGAGTAAAGTATCGGCCTAATGCCATCAAACTTCTCAAGAATTTCCTCCGCGTGCCTTTGTCAACAATGTCGAGAGTTTTACTACGCAACACCTTCAAGGTACCGCGTACAGGCTTTCCGGCCCGTATGCTTTGGAGGTATTCGGGAGACATAATAGTCTTAATAAAGGTATGTGTATAATTTTCGATGCTGATGGCAAAAGCTTCGTGCTGTCCGAAGCTTCGATCGTAGTTGAAAACCATGTTTCCTTGCAACAGAAGATGTGGGATCTCGTATCTCGCCATCCCTAAATCATCGGCTTTTCGTTTTACCTGTAAAACCAGTTTTGCTCATTTGTTCAGCCTGCGGTGTACTGTTAGGCCAATCATATGGAGAAAGGGGACTTCCGAGATAGTCGCTAGCGGAATACCCACTGCAACTTTTATTCTTCGAATATCTCAAAAAAGAGCCGTCAATCCGTAATCCTTTACCAACCCTGAGCGCAGATATGTTTAATTGGAGGCAATACAGTTGTTTCGGGATTCTAGCGTTTGGTTAGTTAGAGGTAAAAAGATTAGAAAAGAGAAAGAACCATGGGGCTATGAAACGAACAGGATTAATCTGGATAAAGCCTGAAAAGAATATCGTCCAGTACGTGGAGACCGGTGTCATCAGAAACCAACACCATCCGGCCACACCGTTTGAGCCTGCTCAGGTCATTGAAGAATTTGAAACGAAGATCGAACTAACTGGGAACACCAAACGGATCCGCGCCCTCCACAGAGGGATTTTGGAATTCATCTACTAGGCGTCGAAGTTCTAGTAGTTGACATGTTAGAATGTCTCAGCTCTGCGTATATCAAAGCAAGCTTACATGTATCCTCATCGGAAGGAATGTATTCTACATGCACGATCCTGTCAATTGGCGCATCTGGTTCCTGTTGAATATTTGCAATCCTGAGATGTTCCTGCGTCCATTTACTGGCTTTTAGTAGAGCCGACGAGTGTCTGCTACCGGTGATGACGGTGCTGGTATTGCCATTGTCTTTGACTTGGTGGCTGCAACTGATGGATCTCGTTTGGCCTGACGCCTGGGCTTGCGCATTCGTTCTGCGGTCTCTTTGATGAAACCAGAATGCATCTTGATTGGTCTGGGGCGCAAATTGTATCGATCTGAAGACATTTTTTATGGAAGATGGAAAGGAAGAAGAACAAGAAGAGTGAGGTCTGGCGTCTACAAATCATAGTACAATGTCACGTGAGGGGAACGCGTTTGTTAGCCATATTTGGATTAGTATATTGTCTTTGTACAAGAGCAGAACAAAAAAAAAAACCGGCAATAATTCTCAACTAGAGACGGAGACAGTAGCAGAGAGTGTGCAAAATTCAGTCATGTGTTGTTGAGATGGACAAACCTGTATGACCGTTGCCATACTTAACATCTCTCCGCCGCCTTATCGCATCACCAACCGTGCCGAGTACAAGTATTCGACCTTCTCCTCTCTTCTATATCTACCATTTCCTCTCATTTCTGTATTCCAACCTCGATTGAATGGATTTATTTTGAGCATATCTTATTGCCCTCCGCATGCCATGTCGTCCAGCTCGATCAAATCCGGATCCCGCACGCCTCATGCCAACAGCAACAATCCAAACTCCCTAAACTACTTCTCCTACCCCGTCACGCATGTCGTCTCCGGTCTCTACCGTCGTTTCACAGACAATTCCTCGTCCTCGAAATCCTCCTCCTCCCGCAACATGCTCAACCCCCTCAGCAACAACACCTCCACCTCCCCCGAAGTCTTCACCCCCATCCGAACCGCCTCTCCCTTCCAACCACCACCCCTAACTCCCCTCACATTGACCTCCTCCTTCGACTCAATACCAGAACCAGACCTTGACTCTGACTCCCTCCAACAACTCCTCACCCGCGCACTCGCAGAGGAAATCCGCCTCCTCGTCCCCGCCCGCCTCCAACTCGTCGATACCTGGCGTTTAGCATATAGTCTCGATCGCGACGGCGCATCGCTGGGCACACTCTACGCAAAATGCAGGGACGTCGCGTCCCGGAGTCCCCGAGCGGGTTTCGTGCTGGTTGTCCGGGATGCATCGCCCAACGGCGCGGTGTTCGGGGCGTACATGACGGACCCTCCGCATCCGGACAACCATTACTACGGGACTGGGGAGTGTTTTCTGTGGCGGGCGAGTGTTCTTCCGCCGCCGGGGTCGATGGGGTTGCAAGATGTTTCTGGCGCGGGGGGTGAGAATCCGCCATCGGAGGATTTGTTGGAGTTGGCTGGTTTGCCGCCACCGCCTAGTGCGGATACGACGAATGCTGGACGGTCAACGACGTTGCGTGGAGAGCCGAAGCAGAAGCTGCGGCAGGATTCGTTTGATGATAGTAATAACCGGCTGGCGCCGCCGCGATCACAGACTCAGACACCTACGGGGAGCATCCGGTCGGGGACGAGCACTCCAGAACGCATCCGCTTCAAGGCATTCCCTTACAGCGGTGTGAATGACTACATGATGTTCTGCGAGACGGGCTTCCTCAGTCTTGGTGGAGGGTGAGTTCTCTTCTCTATCTTTCTTCCCATAACTATTTGCTAACACATTTACAGTGACGGCCACTACGGTCTCTGGGTCGATTCCGGCCTCGAAAAAGGCGTGAGTGCACCATGCCAAACCTTCGGGAACGAGCCTCTATCTGATGAAGGCGTTAAATTTGATATCATTGGTGTGGAGGTGTGGTATGTTGGTGCTTGAGTTGGCTATACTCACGCCTACTTTGATGCAATTTCAGCCTGCTATGTTCTAGCCCGCTATATTTATTGGGTATATTAAAAAAAGTGATCTGGTTTGAGAAGATCTAGGGAAGATCGTTGTGTACATATTTCAGAATACCCGGGCACGATGTGTGGCTGGTTCACCGTCGTGTTCTGTCTTCCTCTTCATATATGTTCCTCTCATTTCTATATCTACTTAAGACTCTAACTACTGGTAAAGAGAAATCAACCATAATAATTGAATTAACTACCATTAAAGCCAATCTAGAAGTGAATCCAGGACTTCCATTTCCCATAATCTCATTTCACGTTGAACAATCATTTAAAATCAATAAAAAAGGGTATGAAGAAAACACGTTACATCACCAATAAGGACAACCAAACCAGATAAGAAAGAAAACACCGAAAAGACAATCAAAACAACTAAAACGGAGAATTGACAATATCTTCCCGTCCCAACCGGTTACCCCAGCGGGTGTTACGACGGCTGGGTGTAACAGGAGGTCCGGCAATACTCTCCCTCGTCGGCTTCTGGAAGCTCTTCTTGGCCACCATGTTGACTTCGTTGGGGAGGGCAACGATGACGTTCTTGTCGGAGCCGAAGCGGAAGTTGTCTGCCTTGACGTCTTCGGCGTAGCGCTTAATGGTGTAAGGGTCCTTACGACCGGCGGTGACCTTCTTCAAGCTCCAGGTGATGATGAAGGGTCCGGTCGCGGTGATGATGGATGTCTCGGACGAGTCAACACCGGTGTTGAACTTGGCGGGTGTGAAAGAGAGGGGTTTCTTGGTTTCGTGCTGGAACTGAGCGACATGTGCGGGCTGAAGACCTAGTCGTCGGGGTTGAGGCTTCGAGTCCTTAGGGAACGCGCGCTCGAAACCAAGCTTGCCTTCGTTCTTGCCCTCTTTTTGCAGTGTGTCGACCAGGAGGAGGTATGTACGGCAAGTAGCCAAGACCCAGCGACCATCAGCAGAGACATCTGTACCGATAATCGGTTCTCCAAGTGCGGGAATGTGCGTCTTCGCGTTGATACCCAAACGGTCAAATAGGCGAATGTCACCCTTGTTTGAAGCCACAGCCAGGTATCCCTTTTCAGTCGTGGCCATGGAGGAAAAGTCGTTCTTACTAGCGTACTGCTTCAAGTCGGAATCCACCATCTTGTTGCCGGATAGACGAGGATCGACGCGGTAAAGTGCGTTGTTGGAGGCACCAACGAACGTCTGGGCGGAAGTCATTTGCGAGAATTTCTGTATCCAATTAGTGATGCACGTGGATCGTGGGATCTTCATAACTTACGTTCTCCGGTGCGAAGATGTTCACGGGAATATCGTCATGCACCTTCCACTCATCGACAACCTTACCATACTCCAGATCCATACGGTACAAGGAGTTAGGGTCATTCTCATTCTGGAGAATCATGTTCGAATCCTCCGCATGCAGCATAACCTTCTTGGGGCTGAACAGCTTGCCACCTGGTGTCTCGACCTTGGAGATGTTGGTCGAGAACTCCAAGTTGTTGTTGGGTGTGTGCTTGAAGACACCAATCTTGGAGCCACGGACGACAAATGATCGGTCATGCTTGTAACCAACGGCCAGCTGAGAGTTGACGTTCCCATCATCATCGCGCGTAACTACATCCTCTTCCTCCTCGTCCGAGTCGTAGTGCTCACTGCGCTGGCCATCAGCCTGATCCTCTTCTTCCTCCTCCTCTTCCTCCGCTTCAGCTTCCGCGTCAGCCTGCTCCTGTTCTTCGTTTTGGTCCTCCATAGTGAGGTCTTGGAAAGCATCCAACACGTAATCACGGTCATCTTCCTTCACCTTGACCCACTTCATCTCATTCAGCTGCTCCCAAAGGGCCTGCATGAGACCCTCCTGGAACCGCTCCTCCGTCTCCTGGTCCCTGAATCGCAATAACCAGGAGAAGGCTGACCCATCCTCGGTGTAGTGGTTAAAAATGAAGGAGAGGTATTCAAAGTTGAACACAGGGTTGAGATCCGCAACGACGGCTTGTCCCAACCATTCCTTATCTTGACCACTGATCTGAAGCCAATATTGCCAGGTGCCGATTTCAGACACGGTAGCTGTAATCTTTGGATCTTGCTGGACGAATGTGCCGGTCGTAAAGTCGAATAGATGCAGTTCAGCGGTCTCCTGGGCCAGGATCTCCTTGACCTCGGGCTGTGCCGCAGAGGGAGGAGCGACGGTGCTCTCCTCAGCAGGCTTGACGATCCCCTTGGTCCGGGAGTATTCCACGTCCTTCGCCATAGCAGCAGTCGACTCTTGAGCTGTCAAGGAGGGCGCACGGGATTTGGTTGTCGGGGACGCGATGGGGCTCGCAGATGGGATCGGCTTCTCTTCCTGGAACGAGAACTGCTCCAACTCTTGTTCGGTTGCCTTCTGTGCGCTTTGTCGGTATTTTCGCTCGTATTGGCACTGAACAGCAGCCAACTCAAAGGTGGCGACTTTCTCGGATGGCACAGATGGATCGCAAACAAATTCGAACAGGTCGCCCAAATCACCACTCAAATCACTCCACGCCAATACCTTGGCACCGCCTTCCCGGACTTCTGAGCGGAAATGCAAGGACTGGTCGAGAAGGAAGACTTTCTCGTCCTTGTCCAAACTGTCACTGCCGCCCTCTCCGTCGTCGTCGTCGGCCAGTTCCTCTTCACCTTCCTCGTAGGCTCTCTGGACCACCAGCTGGTACTGGAATTCCTGACCAGTTCGTCGAATAGTTGCCGCGGCGTCCTTGAAGATGAGTTCTGAATAACCCTTGGGAGAAAGGGGGCGGACCAGATACAGCTGACCCTGCGGAATTTCGATGATGGACTCTTTGGAGGTATCCCCGAAGATGAACTTGCTCACTGGCGAGGGATTATGTATTAGTATAAGGGACCTAAGTACAACACAAGTCGGTGAAGTGAATGATAGTTGAAGAGGGGATGGCGGGGCAACAACGTCAACAACTCTTTACTTACCGTTGCGGAGCATAAACATGGTTGCGACGTTTGCTTAGCAACAGATGGAATTCAAGTGGGAGAGAACGTAGCAAGAGCGGGAGATATATAGATTCAAGAGGGCAAATCCAGCATCACCCAGGCACGCCCTGACTTCTGCAGGAATCACGAGCAAGTGTTTCTTAAGAAGTTTTTTCTAGAAAAAAGGAATAAAGTCGTTGTTTTGATTCTGCCGTCATTGACCGGTGGCGTTTGTGGCGCTGCGGCTGTGCGGCTGAGTAAGCACTACTCCAACTATGAAACTATACAAGACGGACTATACATCGGATATCTAAACGCTAATTGACAAACTTTTATGCCTGTTCGGCGGTCGCATGTAGCTCCCGCTGTTCAATTTCTCCCTGAGCAGCTTCGGAAGCTTCGGCATCATTATCTTCACCATCATCACCATCCTCTTCAATACCCTCCGCATATTCATTAGTAGGGCTCCCCTCCCCAGCAGCAGCCTTACCCTTCAGCTTCCCTCCCTTGCGTTGAGGAATCACCTGCATAAAGGCCTCCCCCCAGTTCCCCGTCTCCAACCAGCGCAGCATAATCTCCATGACATGGTTCGTAGCCAGCACCGAGCGCGAAGCCATTTGGATGTAGTCCCCAATGGGAAGCTTAGCCGTCTTAATACCCCTCTCCGTTGCTTGTTTGTGGCAGATGCCCTTGTGACGGTTCTTATCCACCAGGCCTCCGATAATATATGTACTGTACGGCTTCAGCTCCGTCAACGTGTTCGGGCTGTCGCTACTGAGGTAGATAACCTCTCCATCCCCCGGTTTTGCATCGGATTGCTCCTCGAGTCTCCCGGCCAACTTGCCTCCTTCAGGACCCGTCATCCACACCTTCGCCATCTCTGCCGCATGCACGTAGTCCTCCTGCATGGTGCGAACACCCCTCCAGTTCAGATAGGTCTTCTTCAGCACCGTATCAAACCGCTCTCTGAGCTGCTTATCAAACGAGGATATCACATAGTGCACACGGTACTTGGACCGGCTGTTATCCGAGTACGCTCTCGTCAACTGCGACCCCAGCGATATCCGCTCCTTATCCATCATCAACTCGTCGAAGCCACAGTCCATGACGAAAGTAAGCGGGACAAGCGTGGACTGGTGATGCCGTTGTCTCGTTGACGCGAACTTTTTCCGCATCGCCTCTTCGGCCTCCTTCCCTTGTTTTTTCGCCTCCTCTAGCAAATTCTTTTTTCGTTGCTTCTTTGCGGCATTTTCTTCTTTTCTCTTCGCTCTGCGCTCATCGGCCTTTGCGTCCCAGGCTTCTTTGCGGCGGAGTTTCTTCAGTTGGTTTTTCGACATTGTGGGCGCGGCACCTTCGGGATGTTGCTGGTGGCCAGCGGTCTCGGATTCATTGTGTTCGCCATCACCGGTTTCAGAGGTAGTCTTATTCTCGTTCCCATTGTGCGTAGCTGTTGTCGCATGGTCGTCAACTTTTTCTTCGCCCACTGCGCCAGTCATCGCGGGACCCATATTCTCCTCCTGCTTCTGTCCCTCAGTATCCAGCTTCTGCTGCTTTCTCGGTCTCTCTTCCTCATCCATATTTCTCAGTCACAAAAGCAAATGCACAAGTACAAACACACGCGAAAAAAGAGTAAAATGATCACCAAAATCCCCGTGGAACTCGCATCCGCCATCCTCCCACAAAACCCACCAATCACACACCCCCGAGCCCGCATTACAAACTGGAGCATACCACGTGACACACGCATCCAACCTTCTCCCGGAAAGTCAAGCGTCACTTTATCGGATTCCGCGGTCGAGATCTCGCTCTCGCTTCTCCATTTCTTTCCTTCCCACCTATTACCTCTTACCCGCTGCTTGCGTTCAATCATACCCGCTTCCATCATGCCCCAGGATATGCCCCCCGTGGGGGGCTACGAGCCCGTCCAGTACAAGGTGCGTCGACCGGTCGATGGGAAATTCAATGGTGATTGACACCCACAAAGGAGAACAATTGTTGACTTGTTGGCTGTGATTGTAGCGTCACCTCCCTGCCCGCGGCTTCCGGCCCGTGTACTACCTGCTCGGTATGCACATGGTCATGGCCTACGGTTACTACAAGCTGTTCTACGGTGTCCGTGAGCAACAGTACGTCCACTTACTTCTTCCCCGATACCAATCCTCGCACCACGACAATTGAAGAAACTAATTAACACGAATACTAGTGAACTCGCCCGCGAGAAAATCTGGTCCAGACTGCACATCCTCCCCCTCCTGCAAGCCGAAGAAGACCGCGACCAGGTCCGTCGACACTTTGCCGACAAGGCACGAGAGCGTGAGCTGCTTGGCCAGGAAACCAAGGTTTACAACACGGATAGGTGCGCTTCAATTCAAAAGAGAATAATTAGGCGAGATGCGGGTTGCTAACGGGACATTTGCGGATAGATTCGTTCGCCCTACATTCGTCTATACCCCCTCCAACGTCACCCAGTAAATTTTGATGCGCTCCTGCTACGTGCTTGGGATATCTATGCTGGATTGCTCGCATCTTTTGCGGCGCTCGATCTCGCGTTTGCGGATGTCGGGTGTTTTACGAGATTAGAAGCAAGTGAGACAAAGGAGGACTGTACGCGGAGACTGTGTGCGGTAGCCATTACAGTTCGTTGTCGAGGAAGAAGAAGAAGAAGAAGAAGAAGAAGAAGAAGAAGAAGAAGAAGAAGCTGCTCAGAGATTTCTGGGAAAAATTCATTGTATGATGTAGATATACCGTCGCAATTGCTTTTTGTCAATGTTATCCCTGTTTACCTGGTTTTCTGCTATATCCGGGCGTCCGGCTATGTTTTTTTAGAGAATACAACGCGGATTATCGGAAGTAGAAGCACTTGATTGCCATGCTGATTATATTCTAACATTTTCATGTGTTTGGTTGTGCTTGCTATACATAGCAGTGGCTTTCTATGATGGTTATGCTAAACATGCCGAGGACCAAATAAATAACTTGACCAAACAAAAGAGAAAGAAACAGACAATGTCGACAAAATGAAGTTGGACCACACCATACTTCATACTGTACAGAAGTCAAAGAGTCACAACTCATACGCCAATGTCACCATCCGTACATCCATACATCCATACATCCATAATCCATATCATCCACGATAAACCATCAACCAAACATATCCGCAATACCACCCAAATCAGGTCCATCGTTTATATCGACCTTGGTAGTTTGCTGTCCCTCCATATCATTCTTCATATACTTCTCCTGCAGCGCACTTCGTGTCTTGCGGCGTTCTACTCTGGAGTCCAGAATCTTGCCTTGCTCCGCGATGCTGACGCCTCGAAGACCTTCTAGGAGTTCCAAAATCAGTGCTCGCTGCTGCCGTGCCGAGTTAGAGCGGAGGAGTGCATTTTCCGCGTATGCCACACGCTGCGGGTCAATGCCTGGGAGACTGAGCATGACTGTGCGAGGGGTTGGGCTGCTGGAACCGTAGAGAACCCAGATAGACGCAATAAGCGATGCAAGGTCTTTTTGCATATCAACGAAATAGGGCTCGTGTACCGATGTGATACACGCCTTGAGGACCTCTGAGCAGATGAATTCACGAATCGTGGCGGTGGTAGGGGTGTTGTTTGGAGGCGCAAAGTCCTGCAAGAGGGATCGAATGACGCGGGTAATGATGCTGCAGCATCGGGTATCACGCATGCGAAGAGCATGGGTACAAAACAACATGACCGGTTCAAAGATTTCCGGCGAAGAGAGAACAAAGTGTCGAATGGAATCAGTAATCGATGGCGGCGGTGTGGGTGCGCTTGGGTCCGTCGAATCCGTTTGATCAGGGTCTGCCAGTCGACATTAGCCAAAGCCATAAACCATGACAGTCAAAGCCGGTGAGGGCAACTTACCACCTCGTTGCGGATCTAAAAGACTTGCAACCATAATGACCGCCGAGTAAGTCAGTTGCCGGAGAATACTCTCAGACTTCATCTCGTCGGTCAAATCGCTTTCCGCCATTCCCGCTTTCTGCTGCTCAATGATCTCCCACTCCGCAGTGACCTTGCGATCGATATGGGTAAACAGGGCTGAGAGCATCGGCGGAAGGAACTGGCTCCGGAAGCGGACAGGGCAATCGTCGATCAAGCAACGAGAAACATTGAGCAACACGGAGAATTGATGCGATGACAGATGTACTGAATCATTAAACAGAGCTTCCGATAAGGGTCTGGGAAGTTCGGCAAACCCATAGAAATGCTCGCGCATCCTACTCATGCTGAACAAGATCGAGTAGCAAGCCTCGCGTACTGCTCGGACCTTTCCTCGGACAGAAGATGCAAATCCTTCCAAAGTTCCTCGGGATGCAGTAATCTTAGCGTAGAATTCGTCTCTGCTACCAGTCGAGATTCCTGCCTGCCAGAATCTATCGGTTAAGATGTGCTCAACGACCGCTTTCATTTCATCAGGAAGACCTCCCCAATTTGTAGGGTTATGGAAGGCATGCGCATTGCTGTATAGAATTAGCATCGTCTTTGCTGTCAGGACCAAGGAGCTATTACCTAACGAGCTGCAACAGGGACGGTAAGATAACGGGGATAGTATCATGCCAGGTTTTACATGCGAGTTCGTACGCGGGTTCGCCCTTCTTCACCTTCTCTGTAGAGATTGCTAGCATTATTTTGGTTCCTCGCAATGGCAATTGCTAGAATATGTTAGTGTTTAGTCAAGAACTTGCGGAGGCTAAACATACCTGGAATTTCCGGGTCATTCCCTCCTGGATCTGTTTTCCATCACTATCCACGGAAACCTCTGTCCAGTCCTCTAGCTTGTGCGCTTGCCTTGCCTGCATATAGGGTCCCACGTCTTGCAATCCGAGCATGCCGCAGAATCCTTCGAAAGATGAACTCAAGCGCTGCAATTCTTCGTCCTGCCAAGCCTGTCGTACTGGCTGCACGAAAGAGACCAGACGAGACTCGCGCACATACGGATCCATGTTACTTGCTCGTAGTCTAGATCAAGGTCAGTACAGGATGACGCTGGTCAGGAATAGAATCGCCATACGTTATAATAACAAGGACCGACGTGAGTTCCATTTGCAGTTTATCATCCATCTGGTTGGCCATGGTGATCTCTCTGATTTTCGGCTCGAGCACATCATAGAAAGTCTGTTCCCACAGTTTAGTAACATCCTCCTCGGATTGGGAATCAGTGATCTTACCGAGAAATAATCAGCGTAGCGTACTGCCAGACGACGTAACTCGTGACTTGACAAACCGTGAAGCTCCTTCACAGCCTCTGAGTAGGCCGGATAGTCCGGTTGGTCGGGAAGGCGTGTCATGAGGATATGTTCGAGGACTTTCAGCGCAAAGCTGGGGGTCTTGTCCAACGCCCGACACGAGATATCGACAGCCAACTTGATGATTCGTTCGTTCAGAATTGGGTCCTAGTTGACAATGAGTATAAATGCACTTCACCTCTGCTAGAGAAGACTTGGCAAACCTCGAAGTTGCGCTGCAGTAGACTCATCGCCCACGCCTCTAGCGCGGTCTCCAACTCACTCCGCTTCTGCTCCTGCTTTTTTGTTAGTGACAGACTTCTCAGTAAAACGCAGAAACATACATCTTGCTGAGGTGTTTTCCCGTGAGCAGAGATCCATTTGTTGTATCCCTTCAGCGTCGCGTCCACGACAGCAAACTGAGTATCAGCACGCATGAGAGGTATCGAAGACTTGGAAAATGTTGTCACTGGTTCAACTCTGTTAGGACGACACTACAGCAAGTAAAGAATGATACCCACCATTGAATGGAGCAACGCCCTCATAAAGACTGTTCAAGTTCACCTCAACCCCAGAAAGGATATGCGGAATGGCTTCTTGTGGTCTTTTTTGAACAATGGTTTCGATGATGTTCGAGCAATACCGTCGATAGTTGCCGACGAATGCATGTCTCTCAGGAACGGTATCAATGTCTTCGTAAAGGAAAGTGACTGTGGGGTTTCCGGAGTCCTCCGGTAGAGATTCCCAACGAACCAGTCGCTGGGTGCAGATACCTAACAATTGCGGAACGAGACCAGTGACAAACTCGGTGTTTCCGATTTTCTCAGACGCCAACAATTTAGACCATATATGAAGTACGGGTATCGAGATGGTCAGGCTTTGATGTTGGATGACGTTGATCATGAGATGGAAGAAGTACGGAAGGTTCAGACCATGTACCGTTTCTAGTGAGAAGCCCTTCTCCTCAAGAAAACCAGCAACGTAGGACAGCATCTACCGGACATCAGTTAGCACAATGAGAACGTCACCGTTGGCTGTAGGTCGTACCTCTGATAACTTCTTCGAGATAGTGTATCTCGGGTCATCTATATCGTCGGGCCCAACGATAGACCACTCGTAAAGTTTCTGCAGGAGATCCAAGTATTCCGTCTCGTACATCAAATGCACCAGGGGTTGGAACTCGTCAATATCGAAATTGGCTCGGCTGTACAACGAATGGAGCGCTTCCACGCCAGCCTAGGTAGCTTAGTAAAGGATTCAGAATTTAAGACTGAGAATGTCCTTACCAATAACACCTGCTCATCATGGCAAGTGAAGGCCCGAACGATGTGTGGAACGCAGTTTGTGGAAATGATGGCCTTGGGAATGGTCCAAGCGAGACATGCCTTGAGAGTCGCAAGGGCTTTGATTGCAGCGTCCTTTGCCTGCTTAGACGTCTGCACGTTCTCGATGCATTCTCCCAAAAATTCACACATCCTCGCCATCCAACCTTCCGTGCCGCACCGGATTTCGAGTTGCTTATCTCGCTTCGGGTAAACCTCCTCGAACACGGACAGAGGCGTATAGATCTCGATGAGCGCTCGGTTGAGGTCAGTTCCCCGTAGCGACGACACGGTGTCTTCGCGGTAGAAGATGTCCTCTGATAGAGTTTCCAGAACGGACAGGACAAACTCCTTGTGAACCAAGCTGGCGCTCCAGAACTGCACGAGCGTCTGGTCCATGTCGAGCCAATCCAGGCCCCAGCTCCGCTTTGCGACTTCAGTCCATAATTGCGGGATCTTGTTGCGGATGTACGGGGGATCTTCCTGCCGTATAGACTGTGCCAATGGGATAACCAACTCTCTGAGCTCGACCAACTGGTTCGAAGTAATAGAGGTATGGCGCAAGACATGGTCCAGAAGCGTCAGACCAAAGTAGCGAACCAGGGGAGCATTCTCTGTCCGAGAAGCCAGCAGAAACCCATTATGAGCGGCAGCTTTGCTCTGCTTCTGCGATTCGACATAAGTCAACGCCTCTCTGCGCAGCTCATTCGTGGACGAAGGACTGTGAATGAGCTCCAACGCACGGACGAGGTCGGCCATTCCGCCCTCGGACAGTTCTGCGGCCGCCATTGTTGTTGTCGCTGTCTGTTTGCGTTATCTTGTGCGCCAAGCCTGGCCGGTATATCTCCTTGTCGGATGGCGCTTTGTGGTGGGCTTGTTTGTTTGTACCGCCGTAGATCTTTATACCTTTGATGCGCTTGTTAAATTCTTCGTGAATTTTCCTCAAGATGTTCAATGATGCAATCGCAACACCAATACTTCCATACTCTGGTCGTATCTGGAGTTTGGATATATCCAAACAGAAATTCGGAGTTCCTTTAACGGGCGACCAAAATGGCAACAGCCATAAAAAGCGGCTCCCGCGTCAGACCTCCGGAGATGCGTATCTGATCTGGTTTCTGTAGCCGGGAAAGCAAACAGAACCGGAAACAGTTATGTTTCTTTCTGTTTATATAAATTCAGGGTTTCAGTGCCTGTTCTTCTGCAGTCGCGGGAAGGAAGACAGTATGAGGAAGAGTAGGAAGAGGAAAAACGGACGAACTCTGAGGCAAGTCGACGGAGTTTCCACGCGCTCCGCTCCAATCACCACACACCGACCGTCTGGACCTCACCGCTCACTGATCATGGGATCTGTAGCGATAAATAAAAATGTACTAGTGAGAAGTCCTGTTGGAGAGGAAGGGAAGATGAGATGCTTTGGAGAGCTCTGGAGTGCAGCTGGTTGAAGAGATAGTGGTAGTCAACTACAGTTGTTCCTTCCTTGTTTGGATATATATCACGGGAGTACGGAGTGTATACTCTACCATAGCGGACAAACTATGCGCATTGAATACAGGATTAAACAAATGTATTGCTGTAGAATGTTGAATTAACTTGAGAATAATAAAAATAAGACTATCACACATGCTACAAGACACTAATTCCAAAGTGCCAATAATCATTGAACATCCAAAAAAGAACCAGAAAAGGCATTCACATAACAGTGCATCCTCCCTTCTGACATTGTTCCAGGTAGCTGATATCATCCCCTGGGGCATTAGACACCTCGCCCAGTTTGCGCTTAACACCTTCAATCTTGATGTTCTGTTTACCCCCTTCATGCCACCACCGCAGACGCTGGACTTTCACCGAATTGAACTCCTCAGCATCAATCTCCCATTTACCGCTACTAACAGAGACCTCTGACTGATCTTCCGGAAAGTGAAACTCGGGAAGGTAGATCTCCGTCGGCGTTTCCTGACCAGCCATCTCCTTGGCCTGCAGCGACATGGTGAAGGTGCACTTTTGCAAGTCGAACAGATGGCTCACAACCTGGCTATTTGTCTTGATTGGACTAGGACGGATGTACGCCTCTGCTGCTCGGTGGCCGGACCCTGCGCCAGTGGGCTGTGAGCGTTCCGACGAGATCGACGGCGGCGAAAGTGCCTGCTTCAGATCTCCTGGTCCAACGTGCTGACCGCCGGTATTGCTTTGACTTTCCGAATAACCGGGAGATTGGAGGTTAAATGGGGCTGAAGATCCACTTGGCAGCTCCAGGTCATCGTTCGAAAATATAGACAGGTCCTCTCCATTCCAGTGATCTCCCCATTCGTGATCGTTCTAAATCAGTTAGCGATTGCCAAATTGCTTTGATCATTGGGATGAACGTAGACTTACTCTTGTGGAATACAACCACAGCGTAAATCCATTGGAGGTACTGCCTTCCAATGCAAAGTGATTTGCATCCATGGCCCTGATTTGGCTACTGTAGTCGCCGGTTTTGTACGCATACTTGTCATCCATGTCGTAAGGGATCCCAATTTCCGTGAATATCATCGGGTGATTACCCATATACCGAAGACTTTCGTCTCTCAAGAACTTCAGTTGATCACGCAAACAGTTTCTAATAGCTGTCTCTCCAATTTTGACAGCAAAGGCTGGGCCCCAATACTTGCCACGGAGCACACCAATCACGTCAACATTGTAGAGGCGATTCCTACCACGATTTAGCAATGCAATGAGTGGCTACAGTGAGAGACCTACCAATGTTTCGTCAGGAGAGTGAGACCATCGTAATAGTGCACTGCGTGCACCATATTAGGGTCGTCATCAATCGTTCCTTTCAAGTCAGGGGGCACTTCCATGACAGGTGGCTGACAGAACATAATAGCCTCCGGCCAGACACTCCGGATGGCGTCCCTATATGCCCGATAGTGCTCCAAAAAGTGCGTGTTGGTAAACTTTTCGTAATCCAGAGGCTCTCCGGTATTCGGGTCTTTCGCGAAATAGTCTTTCTGGAGTAGTTGATCGGTCGACGGGTCCCAAACGCCATGCTGAGCCCAGATACATTCTCCCAACTTCCAACCAGGGTCTCTCTTCCAACCGTATCTACTGTCATCATAGTCTGCTGGTAGCCAGGCCGATTCGCCCTCGGGATCAACAAGCTCCCGACCAGTTTGGTAAGGCCCGAAGCTGCCGAATCCCCATGTAGTGATTTCGCAAGGCCGTCCAGCTCCTGTCAACATGGCTTGCCAAGCAGTTGGGGATGTACCCAGCTGGAGCTGCTGTTCAGGCGGGATCACGGAGATATCCTGAACACCAATCAATCCCCTATGAGGCTCATTTATGCTTTCCCATCCAATGACAACCTCATTCTCAAGATCGCCAGCTTCATGGATCCTCTCAGCTAGGTATTTGCATGCGGCGATGAAGTGGCTTTGAAGGTAGTCCTGAATGTTCATGCCATCTATGATGGCCTTGGGGGCAAATTGGCGTCCGGCCCAGAATAGGGTAAACATTGCTTGACAGAAGAGCCGGGTATAGTTGGTACTCCATATCATCTTGGGAAACAGGGCTGGATTGTCATATGTGTTTTGAACGAGAGCGGCTTCAGTCTTCTTGAAAGCTTTCGGGTTGAATCCTGCGGCGTATAGTGTCCATCCTGGCGCTCCCGATCCTCCCGATAAGCGTGACCACTTGATGTTTCTTAGCTTCCACCTCGCTTGGGACAGAGTGTCAACAGGGAACATACCACATCCTGATGGGGGTCCATATAAATGTAGAAGCCATATTTCTTAGAAACACGAAGCACTTCTATTGTAAATTCAACCCATTCCTGGTCGTAAATGCCTGGGCCAGCGTGCTCGATAGCCTCCCAAGTGAAGACGTATCTTATGGTATTGTAACCCCATTTTCGAAGCTTCGCAAAGTGCATGTGTGCATCTTCGAGAGGAAAGGGTCGGTTGACGAATGATACATCATCAGCGTCAAAGAAATGATCGGAAATATACGTAGGGACGTCCGGTTTCGCAGGATACTTCGCTTCGCCGGCAACGTTGATTCCCCTTATAGTGATCTCCCGATTCTGCAGATCCTTGAACGTTTTGCCATCGATCCGAAGGCGCGGAGATGCCATTATTAAACGAGATTGTGTCCTATACTTCTGTGGAAAGAGATAAGAATCCGATATCTGTATCCAAGGTCTTCCGGAGCCGGATTGAGGAGTTGACGGAAGCACGCAAAAACGACAGCGATTTCAGGATGATTCAAGACTATGCGTCGAATAACGTGCTCAGAATCGCGCTAGAGAGCTATTATCCTCTGTGTAACAGAGAGAAATCAGCAATCTGTTCGATGGCAATGAATTCAATTGCCCGTGATCTGCATCTATACATAGCACGAGAAGTATAGCGGACCGACCTTGCCACGTTCTCCAATAGCGTCTGGTGAGAGGAATACTATCGTCCAAGCCCCCAAAATAGTTCGTCTGAAGCATGAGAAGAAACACAGAAGAAAGAAAAAAAGAACGAGAAAAGTTGTCGGCAGTAGTGCAGATGAGGAGCTCCAGCTGTCTGGGTTCCCAACGGGTGCGGTCAGGCGGAGATACGAATACGAAGGCGCTTATCTCGATAAAGGCCAGCTCTGACGTTATGGGCTCCCCACAGACGCTAAACTAAACAGAGTAACCGCGAAGCTCCATCTTGGTCTGTCCCGCACCACCACCGAGTCGCGAGCATTCGTTCCATTCAATTCGCTATTGGCGAAGGAATTGTTTCAGGACGATGAGCAAGTCAGCGCTCAAGGCTGTCCGGACAGCTCTGGACTCCAAGGACTTTGAGGACGCAGCTCAAAAAGCCAAGGACATAGTGAAGCAAGAGCCTCAGAATTATCATGCGTATGTGACATTGGGATCCAGGTGCTCCGTGCGTTCGTTCTTTTTGTCAATGTTGCTCATTCGTCTCCAGAAATCTCTTTCTAGGTCTCGCGTACGACAAGTTAAATAAGAACGATAATGCCGAATCCGCATACTTCGCCGCAACCCACGCAAAACTGGGCGACCGGGCAGCATGGCAAGGATTGATCAACCTATACGAAAAGCAAGGAAGCCATAAGCTTGAGTCCTATCGCTATGCAGCTGTCAACCTTGCTCTCATATTCGCAGATGAGTATGTTGTGAAGTCTCGTCGAAGGTCGAATTGTGACTGATTTTGTTCCAGAGACGACAAGCATCGTTGTCAAGATGTGGTGGACAAATATACGAAGTTCGCCAAGAGGCAGGGCAGCCGATCCCAACAGAAGCAAGCGCTTGAAGTGCATTTACCATCTAGCCCGCTATACAACTACCTCGAAGGCCGGATACCGCATCCCTCCCTCACCTATCAGCGTTTAATCGATATTACCGAGGCGGAGGAAAAGGAGTTCATAAACAGAGAGATCGGTGAGCGGAGGACTCGGTTAGGGGCCAGAATTGACCAAGTGACTCTGGAGGTGAAAAGGGAAGCTTTTAAGCGGAGCGAGTTGGAGCAGCTTTATCGCGGGATCGTGGACTGGTCTCACGATGATCAGGTCCGTCGCCAGTATGAAGAAAAGCTTATACAAAGAGCATATGATACTCTTGCTGTTCTTCCGTCCGCAGATAAAAGCACAAAGCGAGACGAATTGTTGCGAGCCGCTCATGACATGGTTATCATCAAACACCCATTTGAGCTTGCATGGAAGATTGTGCTCGAGTGGCAAGATGTTGAGGAATTCTCGCAGTGGGATCTTAATTTCTTGAAGGAATTTATCGAATTCTTCCCGGAAGATGGTCTTGCAAAGGTTCTGAAAGGCTTTTTAGCCAGCGACATTTCTTCATTCCCCAAGGAACAGAAATCGCCCAAGGAATCACCATCAAGCGAACAGGAGCCTGAGCTTGAAAACAACGGGGATTACCAGGAAATGGCAGTGCAGGATCGTTTGATTCTCATGGTTGAGGGTTTGGATTCCGCCCGCTCCTCGATTGTGGCACATCGAATTATGGCTGAGCTCTACCTGTCCCTTGAAGAATATGAAAGTGTGGCTGATGTCGCCCGTAAAGGACTTTTGAACATTAAGGATTTGGTGAAAATGACTGGCGTGGATCTCCAACATACCACTGATGCTGTGAATATCATGCTTGCTAATTCATTGATTTACTACCAGCTTCCTCGGAATCATCCGGAGGCGAAGGCGATCTTTGAAGGCATTCTGGAGAGAAAGCCAAAGTCTACCAGTTGCCTTCTTGGCATTGGTTTGATCCTCAAGGTCGATGAAGATTACGGTGAAGCCATCGAATTTTTGGAGCGTGCTCTAGAACGCGACTCACCCAACATCAAGGTCCGGGCAGAGTTGTCATGGTGCAGGGCGCTCAACGGAGATCTCCATTCTGGCCTCGAGGGGCTCCAAGGGGTTCTTTCGGAAATTCAAGACTCGCGCATGGAAAACCGGGACTTCAAGTCTGAGATCCTGTACCGGATAGGTTATTGCCTGTGGGAGTTGAACCCGTCATCTGCTGCACGAAAGGATCGCCATGGCGCATATGCTAGTTTCCTTGCCTCGATACAAGCCAACATGAATTTTGCCCCGGCATATACCAGTCTGGGAATTTACTACGCCGATTATAAGAGAGACAGGGTTCGTGCACGCAGGTGTTTCCACAAAGCCTTCGAGCTGTCTGCATCTGAGGTCGAAGCCGCTGAGAGACTGGCTCGAACGTTCGCGGATCAAAAAGAGTGGGATCTTGTTGAGGCCGTAGCTCAACGAGTCGTGGATTCTGGTAAAGCCAAGCCTGCCCCTGGTTCCAAGCGAAGGGGTTATAGCTGGCCATACGCCGCGCTTGGTACAGTTCAAGTGAACAAGCAGCAGTACTCCAAGAGTGTTGTCTCCTTCCAGGCAGCTCTTAGAATCTCCCCAGGCGATTACCACTCATGGGTCGGACTGGGAGAAAGTTACCACCACTCTGGCCGATTCATTGCCGCTACGAAGGCTTTCGACCATGCTCAGCAATTGGAGGGGAACCTCTCGAACGACGAAAAGGAGAACATTTGGTTTGCGCGGTACATGCTCGCCAACGTGAAGCGTGAACTTGGGGAATATGATGATGCCGTTTCGAGATACGAGGACGTCCTAAGCATCCGACGGAATGAGCTTGGCGTTACGATTTCACTACTCCAGACCCTCACCGAGAACTCATGGAAATGTATCGAATCTGGGCTCTTCAACGATGGTGCTGAGCTGGCAAGCAAAGCTATCAGAGTGGCTACGTCACTGGTTCACGAACGAGCTGATATCTTCAACCTGTGGAAGGCTGTCGGAGATGCTTGCGCAAACTTCTCTTATATCAAGTTGAAGGCAGATAAATTGCCAATCAACGAGGTCCGGCAACTGCTCAACACCGAGCTCGATCCAGCTGCATTTGATATTCTCGCTGATGTCGACGAGATGGGACAAAATTACATTTCACTTCCGGAAGCGGATGAAACTGGACCATTTCCTAAGTCTGACATTTGCGTGTATGCCTCCATTCTGGCATATAAACGCGCTATACATGTCTCGATTCAAGACGTCCATGCTCAAGCAGTCGCCTGGTACAACCTTGGTTGGGCCGAATACCGGTCGTATAGATCCGTGCAGAATCGTTCAGCCAAGAAGAGCAAGAAGCAGCCCCGCAAATTCCTCAGGGCGGCGATTCGATGCTTCAAAAGAGCAATTGAACTTGAGGCCGGAAACTCTGAGTTCTGGAATTCCTTGGGTGTGGTTACAACGAACCTGAGCCCGAAGGTCGCGCAGCATGCCTTCGTGCGGAGTCTCCATCTACACGACCGGAGTGCCCAAGTGTGGGCTAACCTGGGAACTCTCTATCTCATTCATAATGACATCCAGCTTGCCAATGAAGCGTTTACACGCGCGCAGTCTACAGACCCAGACTATGCACAGGCTTGGATCGGCCAAGGACTCCTCGCCCTTCTCTTTGGAGCGCCCGGGGAGGCAAGAGGTCTTTTTGAGCATGCCTTTGATATTTCGACTTCATCGCTAGCCTTGTCTAAGCAGCAGTATACCTCGACTCTATTTGACCATCTTCTGTCTGATTCAGCCGCTTCGAATGAGCTTTCGAACCTCATCCAGCCATTCTTCGCCCTCCACCAGCTTCGTTGCCAGGATCCGTCGGATATGATGTTTATTCACCTATCATCCCTCCTGGCAGAGAGAATCGGCGAATTCTCCGACGCGAGCGCTAGCCTACAGGGTGTATGCGCAGCTATGGAAGAGGAATACGAAATCTCCGAGTCAGCTGCATCGCTTTCCAGATTCGCACAGGCGAACGCAGATGTTGCACGTATCCTTCTTGCGCGCCACGAATTTGAGGAAGCCGCAGAGAAAGCGGAGACTGCGCTCATGCTCTCTGGCGAAGAGGATGCTGAGAAGTTTGATCCCGAAATGAACGGAAGACTACGCTTGTCGGCTCATCTAACCGCCGGTCTGGCACATTACTACTTGAAGTCTATGGACCGTGCCATTGACATGTTCCGTGATGCACTTCAAGAGGCGGAGAATGCGCCGGAAGTGGTCTGCCTCCTTGCACAAGTGCTCTGGGCCAAGGGCGGAGAAGAAGAACGCGCTGTGGCTCGCCAGCAACTGTTCGATTGCGTCGAGAACAATCCAGACCATGTTGGGGCAGTTACCTTGTTGGGAGCTATTGCATTGTTAGACTCTGACAAAGACGCCATTGAGGCCGTCGAATCTGACCTCCAGGGCATGATCACCAGGGATGATATCGATATTCATGGTCGGGCCAAACTAATCAAGCTCTTGACTGCAGTTTCTACCCTGGGTCTTACCGACTCCAACATACCAGAGGAAACCCGGCGTATGGGTGAGGCTACAGCGGCTGTTATGAGGGCACCCGATCAGCCACAAGGTTGGATGGAGCTGTCCGCAGCCTCTAATGAGCTTCACCCCGCCGAAATGGCTGTCAAGAGAGCATTGCGCAGTGTCCCGCCACGCAGCAACCTTGACGCTAATGACCTATCCGAGGCGTTTGCACAGACCGGGAAGGCTGGTGATGCGCTGCGGGCGATCATGTATGCGCCATGGAAAAGAGATGGCTGGGAAGAACTGAATCATGTCGTGTCTGGATCAGCGTGATTGTATGCATTTTGACAGAGACGCATTGCATTATGTAGAGAGAGGGTAGCATTGTATAATGAAAAGAATAGTCCATACCTTTTCCTTTCATCTTCTGGGACACACATCGCTCATCCTTCCATTGCATCTCCACCTCTGCTTCCGCTCGTCTGTCTCTCCTCCCGTGCCATCTCGTCAATTCTCGCCAACAACCTTGCCTTCCGACCCTCCTTCCACGCCCGGTCCATAGACTCAATCTTCCCTCCCAATACAGTAGCGCAATCAGGAGTCAACAGCACCATACCCCGAGCAACCGTAGCATTCCGCAATATCATCTTAGCACCAATCGGCAACTTCCCAATCGAAACATCACCGATACGCCTCAACTCAATCCCTACAGTCCTAGTCCCTGCCGCATCCTGCAGGATCAACCGATGAGGCCCATTGCTGCCACCGCCAGCATTATTATTGTTGTTGTTGCCATTGTCGTTACTAGCCCAATCTTCACTATCCTCCCCCACATTCACCGTCCTAACAATCTCCCTCCCCCGAATCGCCTCCCCACGCTCCACCCGCTCAATCGCCTCAACCTGACTCCATAAACTCGACCCAATGTCCTCAATATCAAGCACTTGTACGGGTATCGGGCCAGACAGACGCCTCTCTTTCACTGTCGGATCGAAGATATCTACAGGGAGGACGGAAGAGTGGTTCGTGGTGGTGAGGGTATCGCGGAAGTCGGAGGAGAGGACCCGGAAGAGGGCTGTTTGGGTGAGGGCGGAGATGGGGACATTGCGCTGGAGGGAGGCGCTGGAGGAAGCGATGAAGGTATCTAGCCAGGAGGGGGAGACGGAGAGAGATTTTGTGCTCTGGAGTTGAGCTGCGATTTGGGTTTGGGGGGTGGACATGGGGGTGCAGTAGGTGGTGGTGGTGGCTGAATGTCCGGTTGATTGTAGGGAATTTTAGGCAGACGCCTTTGCTAGGCAAGGCAAATAAAAGAGCGAAGCAGGTAGGAATCTGTATACTTGTCGTGTAGATGTGTGAGGCTGAAAATGTTAAGGTTGTCCGGGGAAAAGATAAAGCACGGGACCACCGCTTATCGGCATTGGTTACAGATCGTCTTCAACATTCACCTCTCCCTATTCATACCATTAAGGACTAGCCACCATGTCAACAATATCCTCTCCTCGCCCGTCAATAGCTTCTTCGCGCGCCCACTCCCCCACACCCACATCCTCCCACCGTCCCTCCCTCGACACTCTAAACACCAACACCGGCGCCGCAGGTCTCAGCGCATCCTCTACGCCCTCAACAGCACGAGCAGTCTCCCCATCCCTCCACCCTCCACGACGCAACCGCGCCGCCCTCCGAGACTACTATAACCTCAAACCCGAAGCCGCAGCCGCAGCCGCAGGAAATGCAGACGCACGCCGTTCCCGCAGCGTCCCCCGCCACACGGACGCCGGCGACATCTCCAACACCAACCCCTCCGTGGTAGCAACGGGCACAGAACTCGATAACCCAGACTTCGACGCGCAGCGCTATGTCGAACAGTTACTAGCGACGTCGTCGCTGTCGACGGTGCTCAAGGCTGAGAATAGCCTTGTTGGTGATATTCGCACGCTGGACAGTGAGCGGAAAGCGTTGGTGTATGATAACTACTCAAAGTTGATTCGGGCAGTTGAGACGATTGGAAAGATGCGGAGGAGCATGGATGATCAGGGGGCGCCGTTGAAGATGACCAAGACGTTGGGGCCGGCGATTGGGTTTGTGGCGGAGACTGCTGGGAGCTTGATTCAGGAGGGGGAGGAGCAGCGGCGGAGGATGAAGGAGTCGAAGACCACGGAGCAGGCGAGTAGTAAGAAGGCTGAGAAAGAGACGGTGAAATGGGTATTGGGAACACCGAGTCGATTGGAGAAACTTTTGGCGGATGGGAAGAGAGAGGAGGCTGACAAAGACTGGGCTGAGGTCAAGGATCTACTTGACAAGTGGGAAGGCGTGAAAGGGGTTTCTGAAATCAAGGAGGCATGTTTGAAGGCCATGGAGACCGGAAAAGACAAGGATTCATAAACTGGGACTTTGAGTATTGGAATGCACAAACTGCCTCGCATGGCTTCAAAGCCTACACAAAGCTCACACGGGGACTGGTCCTTCAGCATCTTTCATGACCTAGACAGCGCTGCAACTCGCCACGGATAGTTTACCGGACTGTCCTTATAACAGGATCTCCTGGCCTTATGGCGAAAGGTCTTGTACCAACGCAGTTGAGGTCTACAGCGCCAATCCAAGTCCATGCTGCTGGACAGACTGGAGACACCGCGGCGCATGAACAGGATACACTAGACAAGAACATAATATAGCACATAATCATCAATCTGTACATGAATGTCATATCATCATGAAAACCCCATCAAACCTTCCCCGCCAGAACATCCTTACTAGAGTACAGGCTCGCTTTCAATCCATACGGGTTATCCCCCAAAATTCTCAGATACGTAAACGCATCAGCCTTGTAGTAAATACCCATCCGCTGCTCAATGTTCACCAATTCCAACTCCACCAATTTCCCAAGCACCCGCCGAACATCTTCAGTATCCTCGTAATCCTTCGTATAGATCATCATCCCTCGCGCCTCACGGTCACCTGCATCTGTCGCAACTTTTGCTCCATCCCCCAATTCCCCGTCCACTGTTGCCTCAACCACCGCCTTCCAGACAGCATCCACGCGGCCGACAGATGGAAATAGCATCCATTTCCCAGAAACGACACCATTCTCTCGCGCCAGCGCGAAAATGTCTTCTTCCAGCGCGCGTCGGTGAACATTCAACTTGCGGGTCAGCGGTGCCTTGCTTTTGGCACCAGAGCGGTCATGTTCTTCTTCCAGTTCGGTCTTCTTCTCCTTGAACTCGTGCAGTAGTTCCGTACCTTTGGCGACAAAGCTCGCCATGTCCTCTTCTTCCTCTTCATCAACGCCCTTCCTCCTGTTTGGCTCCGAGACAAAGATCCACGGTCCAACGGACTCTTCCTTTGTGGTGGACGGCGGTAGACGTGCAAGAAATTCTGGAACTGGCTCGTTTCGACCTCGCGCATTTCGCGGCAACCTGCGAGATCCTATGGGCGGCAAGCATTCTTCTTCTTCCAAGCCAGCGGTGGTTTTCGATGCTGGTGATGGTTGTGCCGGTACAAGCGCATCGTGCTGGATGGTGGTTAAGAGGTGTGGGTGAGTCTCAACCCAATATGGCTCTGGGTCATAGCTGTCTGCGAGGTCTTCATAATGCGTTATTTGAGTGTCATCGCCTGGTGGATGGAGTTAGTTGTTGTTGCTTAGGGGGACTATGTAAACGCGTACCATAGAAGCTGGATTCGTCGGAGAATAGGTCTGTATCTTGGATGGTGGTAGCCATGGGTATCCCATGCACAGGAATTTGTGGAATACAAAAATTTAGATGCTCAGGATCTGTGTATGTATGCAGTGAAAAATGTCTAGAATGTTGGTTGTTTATTCTTTGCCTCAAGACTGATAACCTGATCTTATCAACGTGGGGATTAAATGTGGACACTGATTGGCCAATTGATTGATTCTATGAGATGTTGACGTTTGAAGCGATGCTGAAAGAGGGGATTTTAGAAATATACATGTTCTTACATGATAAATTTGCTGATATATAAACTAGTGAAAGTGCTTTGAGAGCCGTCTGATATAGATTTACATTACAGTAGCTATCTACCAGCAATCACGTCCAGATCTGCTTGACAAAATCCGTCAAGTCCGCCTTGATCTGCTCCGGTCTCTCAAGAGCAGCAAAATGACCGCCCTAGTATAGGTGAGCAAGGTATCTGGTAAATAAGTAGTTATAGGACATCATACCTTTTGGTGTTCCCGCCAAAATACCAAGTTTCCTGAAGTTTCAACCCAAGAGCGTGGAACGGGAAGCACTTCATTGGGGAAGTACGAGAAACCGAATGGCTTGGAGATGTACCAACGAGGGTCGTTGCCAGCAGGAGTGCCCTTAGGAGGAAAGTTCTATCAGGTACAATCAGCCTCGAGCTGGTTACGTACGAACCATTATCAGAGAAGTACGAACCTCGCGATAAGGGTATATTGCGCGTGGGAATGTCTCTGTCAGCCAGTAGAGCGACGCGAATTCGAGAATGGTCGTGGATGAAAGAGGATCATCAACCCAGTCCAGGTACTTCTCTCCAACCCTAGACGTGTGATAAGAAAAAACCACCCATGATTTCGGATAATGACCTTATCAACTTACCACGCAAGCAAGGCGATAGGATTAGACGCTAGAACATGGCCAATGGTACTAGGTCTGGTGCCATGCTCATAAGCATAGGCAGTGCCCCTCGTCACAAAGTCTCCTGCCCTCTTCAACCCGCGTTGCTCGAACTCATTGAGAAACTCATCCGAAAAGCCATTAGGGCGTTGCATGAAGCAAGCGTTTACTGCTCCCAATTAGTATTGAATGTGGAGAAACTTATTCCCATGATAAAGTCTTACAGTGTACAGCTAACTCGATGTTAGCATGCATAATAGTTGAACGGAGTTATCGAACAAACCTTTGCAACTATCATGATCCACAGCGAGCACTCTCCCAATTCTGCTCCCAATGTCCCCTCCCTGAGCTACATAGCCGCCCCCAAATCCAAGGTCTTTCATCAATTGATCAACGACTCGAGCAATGTCTTCCGTGGTAAAGTTCTTGTCCACCGGAGGACCAGACGACAAGGTGTATCCGGGAAGGGAGGGAACAATGAGGTGATAAGGCAGATTAGCCGGCGTAAATTCCTCCCGGAATAACTTAAGAAGAGGCAGGAATTCTTGGAAGCTTCCTGTTGGATAAACTATGAGCAATTGTCTCTAAAACCAAACAGGGCAGTGTTACCTGGCCATCCATGAAGCAGAAGGATGGGCACAGCATCATCTTGTTCCGAGAACAGGGCCGCAAAATGGATACTCATTCCCTCAATGGTAGTAGTGAACTGCGGAAATTCATTGATACGGGCCTCGGTTGCTTTCCTGCTCCGGTTATTTAAGGTGACTAGTATATCTAGAATCAAAGCATTGATTACCAGTCAAAGTCCTTTGTCCACTGCTCCTTGAGGTCATTCAGCCAGTCCGATGTAATCCCATAACGACGGTCCTGCTGCGAGTTCTCGTAGGTACGAGGCGCTGTCCGCGCCAGTCTGACCAGCGTCTTTAGATCCTCCAGTTCGTTATCCGAGAAGGATATTTTGAACGGCGCTGGGGTGATTCTCGCCGTAGAGGGCAATCGACTAAATGATAAAGACATTGTTAACACAGAATTCGTATACTATTTTCAACTTAGAGAAAAAGGAAGTTGATAACGACATGGTGCCTCCAGCTCATCTCCTTTGCGGGGTGAATGGAGTCATCTGACCCGATAAGATTCGCCCCCCGAAAAGCTTCAATTCTCACCGCCCAAGGTTCTCAATTTTCCCCTTTTGCGAGCCATGGAAGCAGAGGAAATGAGGTCTATTCGGAGTATATCAAGAACAGTTTATACACTTCGATTATGGAATCCGCAATTCAACGCCCCCAGTCCGCCTCCACCATCTTCCTCGACCAACCCCCGAGTTGTCTTCAGTTCTGCCCCGCGGCGCCGGACTATGTCGTGATAGGCACGTATCTGCTCTCGGAGACGAGAGATAGCGAAGAGGAAGGGGCCGTCCAGCAGAAAAAGACTGGGAGTTTGCAGTTGTGGAAAATCAACCCTATTGCCAATACGCTGTAAGAGGAAAAAGAACGTTGATACCCTGTTTGCTCGTTAGCAGCGCGACTAACTGGTATGGATAGATCGTGCGTCGAACGATTGCCTCTACCCTACGCCGTTTTCGATCTACATTTTCATCCTAGAGACCCCACGTTGCTGGCCATTGCCGGGAGCTCCGGGTGTGTGGCTTTGTTCAAGGTGTCACTGGCTTCATCTACTAATGAAGCGATTATCCCGATATGGACACTTTCTGTTCACGAAGACCTGTCAATCCCCGCATTATTTTTAGCATGGACACCAGAACATTGGCTTACACAGGAGAAGGCTGATGGGTTTGCCGTGTCATTTTCAGACGGCCGGACAACCGTATTCGGGACCAGCGGCGATATCACGGAATCCGAGAAGGTAGCCGACTTGGGCACCTTCAGCGCGAGACAAATGATTGAAGTTTGGTTTGTTGCGCTGGCCACTTTCCACGACGGCGAGGAGCAGGAGACGGATAGTCCCACGCCGAAAATACCTTTCTTATTCACAGGCGATGACTTTGGCTCTCTACATACGCGTCGCTTTGACGTGGAGAATTCGAGCGATGGGGACGATGATGGACGGGGCATGCCCCCTGTGTTGTTAGACTACGATGACCGTGCTCGTCATCATAGCTCTGGCGTGACCGCTATTCTCCCTCTTCCGTTCCCCATGGTTGAAGATTCCCCTCTCCTTCTTACAGGAAGCTACGATGAGCACCTGAGAATCTACCATGCAACCAGGAGGGGAAATGTTCTTGCTGAACTGTCTCTGGGCGGTGGTGTATGGCGCCTACAACCACTTGGCGTGGAAAATATGACCTTCCTCTCAGAAACTGGGCCGCAAGAATGGCGATTCCTGGTCCTCGCCAGCTGTATGCATGGCGGGACGAGAGTGGTGAGGATTACAGGTGACGGTGAACATCAATGGAACATAGAGGTCCTGGCTGAGTTTACAGAACATGAAAGTATGAATTATGCGTCTGATGTATGGAAGGGTGGACAGGGTATCGGAGCGAAAAGGTCTGAATTGCTCTGCCTCTCTTCCAGTTTCTATGACCGGCGCGTGTGTTTATGGAGGGTGAACGTATAATCTGGCGATATATGTTTGGATATAAACGGCACCAAAATTATCGTGATAGATTGTCATGAGAAATGCTCGATTAGATCATAATGCAAGAAAGATAGAAATACAACCACGACCGAGATTGAATAGAATGATAACAACCGTATAGATTATAAATTAGACGATTGTCTCCAACTCCCGGGCATAGCCTATCGTGTTCTCAATCACAGTACTGCTGGCCACCAAGATGTCCTTCTCAGACCGGGCAGCCTGCTCCGGCTCGACAGGGAAGTGTATCCGACCATCACGAAGGATCCAACCACGCTGCTGGGCGAACTCAATAACGGCGCCTTCAGATTCGAGGAAGAGAAGGTTCTTGGCGTTGAAAATAGGCAGGGATGGGTAGGCTTTCTCGGAGCAGTCTGCGATCTCGCTGCGGATGGTTCCGACAAGGACCTGCAAAGAAATCCAAAGTCAGCATCTTTTTCCCATTCATAAGACACAAGTAGACACCCGCTATGCAGACGTACGTTCGAGAACAAGCCGAAATCCTCCGACGGCACTCTCTCCGACTTAGTCTCCCTCCACACCTTATCATAGCTCCCCTCCATCAAGTTCCTCTCCAACTCAACAGGATACTTGATATAAGGGTCATCCTCAACACTCTTTCCATTCAGACTAGCCTCCTCAACCAGTCCCTCCAACACGGTATGGAAGTTAGTGCTATTACCCGTACTCAGCAACAGCAGCAGATACAACCCTGTTATTTTGCTCCGCTGGCTGGTGCTAAAGTCCATGTTCCCTGCACTCTCTCCGGGCGTCGACGCATGTCTCTCCAGATCATAGAACGGCTGCAGCTGTTGGTAGTATCTCGTGAACGTATCTGCGTCGGTCTGTCTGATTGAGGCGATGGCGCCGAATTCGAGCACCTCGCGGGCCAGGGAGATCAGCTGGGGAGGTGTCAAAGGGGTCGGGATCAGTGCATTTTCCAGCAGGAGGGATCGCTTTGCGCGGCTGAGGAGGTTGTTGGCTGCGTCGAGTTGGTTGCGGTCCAGAGCGTTGCGGAGCTCTGGGACGATTGATCGGAGATCGGACATGGTGGGTATTCTCGGGAGTGATTAAAAGGGGGGAAATAGGAGTAAAGGTTAACGATGATAGATGGAGTTGAAACGTGATAGAGGATGTTTGGGCGAGAAAGTGTTCTGACGTTGTCGGCGCAGCTCATCGAAGCTCCGTGTGGGCAGGCGGTGAGTCACGTGAAGTTCCTCATATCCTCTTTGGGCGACCGCTATCAGGTCTTGACTACATTTCTTGCTTGATACTTGTGAGATTCTATATTCTGACAAACTCTTTGGCAGGCTAGCTTGGCGCAACGATATCTGCTTATAGTAGTATTCTATATAATGACCGATTCATGTTTTAGCTTTCAATGAACGTTATTATGTCTCGTCATGTACCCTCTGTTGAACACGCAACTTTAATGAGAGTATTCAAATCTGGGGTCCCCAGGCCAGTGACAGGATCCCAACCCTGGGTGGCATTCCAGCTAGCGTGCGGCACTATTGATGCACGGCCACCAACATCGGAGTATCCGGTACAACCTACTGACCCTCCATCCACAATGTCCGTGAGACCCGTGTTGTTGAGCGAGTAAAGCCACGGGTTCAGGAAACCCATTCTGCCTTGGCCTCGCTCTAAACGAGCGGCATTCAAGCGGGAAACGATAGCTGCGAAGACAGGGGCGGCAGCGCTAGTGACAACGGTTAGCATGTTTCTCATCTAAGATCTAGTGTTGGAAAGACAAACCTTGTGCCGCCAAGCTTCATGAAATAACCGTGGTCTACAAAGACGAAGCCCCTGGCTTGGGCAGCAACGTCAGGGACCCCTCTTCCTTCTGGGTTGTACAGGCCTTCCCACTTGTCACCCAGTTGATCGAGATAGCCGTGGACGCTCTCATCCTGGTAAGCCGGACGCTGGAAGTATTCCGAGAAACCACCCCCAGAGAAACCAACGGCTTTCTCTGGATCGACCCCATATGTTCCACCGACAGATGTGACAAAGGGGCACGTGGCTGGGAAGGTTGGCATGAATCTTGTCCGTCCGGTGCCGTCATTGGACACGCAAGATCCTCCAACACCAGAGTCACCACTCGCAAAAATCACCGAAACTCCACGTGCCCCGAGTTGGGCGTACATGTTACAGGTGACGTTTGCGTATGATTCGGGGATAATCTGCTCATATTCGCCGTATGAGGTTGACAGAACAGCAGGGAGATCCTGGTCTGGAAGGTTGAGAAGGTAGTGGAGTTGCTCTAGGTAGGGCTCGTTGGATGAGCTACCGACGTTGGGTTGATCGACCTCTGGCACAAAGGGCCCGCGGCCTCCTGTTGTGTAGTACGTCGTATCGGTGTTATAGGCCAATGCTACCGCGTACTGAATATCCATGCTTGCCTCAGTACTGGCAAAGGAAGAGTCTTGATCGTTGCGACCACCATTGATCGAAACCACGTTAAAATTAGCATCAGTGTGATCGGGCTCATATGTGCGCATGAAGGCACGGAAATCGTCGTAGCGGGCGTATTGGTCCAAGAACCCAGACACACCCAGCTTGTTCCTTGGATCTGGCTTTGCTTCTGTATCATAAATACCATACAATCTCCGGAGGCATTTGGTGGTGACGGTGGTTGAGCAGTTGACATTCAGGTCATCGAAGCGGGTAGCCACAGGCTCAAGGTCTGGTTGGTTTTCCTGGGCACTGAACTGCCCGAATTTGATTGTCGGTTGAATCATTTGGATAAAATCACGAATATCTTGTGGCACGGAATATTGCAGCGTTCTGATTGCGGTTTCCTGGCTAACATCGTTGCGGAAGCTGTGGAACCGCGTCTTGAGCATATCCTCTGCCTGAGACACAGGGACTGTGAACGTGATCCAATTTGCATGTCTCTCGATTGATTCGCTGGGTACACGCTCCGATTTCATCCATGCAACAATCCTATCCACGGTGTCATTTGATGGACGCAAGAAATCCCCAACCTCATCGCGTGTCATAAACTGGCCGTAGAGCTGGTGACCAGGCGTGGCGATTTCGATGACCCTTTGCTCAAACTCTGCCATCCTGTCGTTGCTGACGGCCATGTGAAACTTCATCGGTGTCGCTGGAGACGGCACGCCATCTTCTGTCCAGCCATCTGGCACGCCATAAAGCTGTTCAACGATCTGATAACTAGACTCCTCAGGGGAAGTAGTCTGTGAGCACGAAAGAAATAGGCACATTGGCCTCCATAAGAGAGCGAATGAAACCATCGAAATGGCCAGAAGTGTATAGACCACGATACGTTGGATTCAAATTAAACGAGAGAATGGGCATCAAAGGAATGACAACAGTACCCTCCGGTATATACTGGATGGCGAGGCGAGCCCGTTAAGAAAGATCCAGAAAATTACCGACTCGGTGGCACATAAGAGTTTTAGAATCGGAGAAATGTCTAAAAACAGCGATTGATTGGGGGCAAATCGGAATAGGGTTTGTTCAACCGGCGATTCGCGGGATATGATGTCCTACCCCAAGCTTTCTGTTGCCTGTCAGGCGCTACTCACTGTTAGTCAGGACATGTTGGACCTTGGTTTGATGGCCTCGTATACTCGGGAAATCGGAATAGCAGTCTAGACGTCACAGGAGAATTGATTTCAAGGGGCCATCAATTGGGATTACTAGCAGCAAGAATTATGCAATATGTTTCAAGGTTGAACGCTCTTCTATGTTCCCCGTCACCGGCAATTTCAATGCTGACCGTGAGTGCAATAAGACCTCGGATCGTAGGGCTGAAATATCCGGCCCGACTCATAACATTCCCTTCGAAACCTAAAGCGGTAATGGAGATTTTTGCCACGCCAATAAGAGCGATCAAGTGGACCAGAGCGCTCTCATTGGCTGTCTAGGATCTTTTGCCGAGAGACTGGCCGCATTCGGGAACCAACTGCTGTACTGAGAATGCACTATTGCTAATGTGGTAAGACATCGGACACCGGCAAGGGTCCGATGCTCTCCAGTTTCTCACTCGCATGGGAAAGAATGACGTTCCTACCAATACCTGGAACCTGGGAATCAGTTGATGAGCCTGGCATATCCTTCACAGCTACACAGAGTACGCGTACATCTCAATATTGGAGGAGCACTCTAGAAGTTACTTCGTACAGTATCAAGGCCTGGTTGATCCCAGAATTGCACTCGAAACACCCCGCCGTCCGCCTGTTCGTACTTCCAAGCTTGGTGGTCCAACCCGATGCAGGCTCATTCCCAGACCCTGGTCATGAGGACTACGCAAGCCTGTCTCGTAATGAGTTGTAGGGCTGCTGTGCTATGCGATAGCTGACGTATGGGAGGCATATTGTGAAGATGTGGTGCATTCGCCAAATGAGTATCCACTAGTGCATGACGCTAGCAATGCGACAGTAAAATATGCATCCCAGCGCAAAGGGACCCTTTTTTGAGCTGAGTACGTGGCAGCGATCTAAAGGAACACATGAAGCCATATACGAACCTGAATGGTATTGTCTGAGCCATGTGGCTGTGGAGGATCTGCTGCTCGCGGGGCACAATACGAGGATACGAGGTTCGGCAAGAGGGGAAAAAATCCAAATAAAATCAAAAGAAGGGAATATCTCTTGCCGACACTTTCACATGCGCATTCTATCCAACGGCTATAGCATCAAGCACAAAACTACAATCGGCGACTTCAATAATGGCGGCAGAACTTGCCCTCCTTAAACAGCCCGTCGCTCTTCGCCCAGAACACATCGCCTCGGCCCCCACCACACTCCGCATAAAACACGCAAATCGGACCGGGGTTGACTACAAAGTCACAACCGTCGCACCTGAGGCCAGCTCTTCCAAAGACTCAGAGTCAACGGTGCTGTTCACCGTCGACGGCGAATTCGCATCATGGAGTCAGCGACGGGTCTTCCGCGATGCCAATGGTCTTCCCCTATTCAATCTCCGTCGGAAATCGACTGGCGTGACATTTTTCATTGAGATCCCCGGTGATGAGGACCGTCCGCTGGCTACGTTTGCGCCCAGATCAAGTGTTTTGAAGGACAAATGCGACATCTATCTTGCAAATGCTGCTGCGGACGGAGAGGAGGTGATGCTGGAGGTGCGCGGGCAAGATATCTGGAAGAGGTGGACACATGTCTATTTCAACGGTGCTCTGGTTATGAGGACGAAGTTGGCGGATATGGTCGCCGTGTATGTACCAGGAAAGCGCATTTCATGGGAGGCAGAAGTCGCAGAGGGCATGGATCTTTCGCTGGTATGTTTGAAGAACGTTCTATATTTGTCCAGAGCCTCATGCACTAACTCGATCACTCACAGGCAACGGCCATCACGGTTTTCCTTGCTGAAAATCTGTATAATTCCAGTTATCCGTCGTCGTACTCGTCCAATACTAAGAAACCGGAGGATGCTGACCCGACAGATACTGTTCATATAGCGCCTACTAAATGATTTATGGAAATGTATAATATAGAAGATCCCAACAGACATAAGATATCAAACAAATTAGATCCGACTGATGATGATCTGTTTTTTGGTATCTGTCCGTGATGTATCACCCGAGGGTCCATCATAATCATCCGTAGGAACGCGCTTAATTAAAGTCCAACGATGCATGTTTCCGTCTTCTTCACAACAATCGTCGCTAGATTCAGGTTATCGAGTTACACCCAGAACAGAAGAAGATATCGAATTTTTCCATAGGAGAGAAATAATTGACAATAGCAGCATGTCCTCTTTCCCGTCAATGCTACGCCATCTCCGAGTTCAAAGAAACGGAAGCAATAGAACAAACGCTGCGAGACAAAGACCTCCCCGGAACAAATGAGCACTGAAACTCTCTCCTTTTGAAATCTCCCCCTTCGAATCTGCAAAAATGAAGCTCATTTCCTCTGTCTCCCTGGCTACTGCTGTTGAAACGGCCCTTGCGTCTACTGCTGTACCGGGCGTCTAGCGGGGTTGATTGTCCAACACGCATCCATGCAGAAGGCCAGAAATTCCTGTCGTCAGCCTA
Organism: Aspergillus chevalieri; assembly: GCF_016861735.1. Taxonomy (NCBI): domain Eukaryota; kingdom Fungi; phylum Ascomycota; class Eurotiomycetes; order Eurotiales; family Aspergillaceae; genus Aspergillus; species Aspergillus chevalieri. The sequence continues at coordinate 1,127,635 of NC_057365.1, forward strand.
ATCTCGTTTCTTTTTCTTCTTAATTTCCTATCTCGCTGTCAGCATCTATGCTAGGAACTCCCAGATTATCTTTCATCTCTATCGCTGTCAGGGGATGAGTTGCTGAAAAACAACCACCTAGTGTTCGCCCTATTTCTCTGCCTCTTCCTCCTCCTCTTCTCTCTTTTCTCAATGTCACATCCACTCGTGGCGGCTGTGTGGGAACAGTTAGGTCGCACTGATATTTCCAACATCCTCCGAGAGATTATAGGAGACCATGCCGCGCAACTGGCCGTTTCCCAAGTGCAAAATGGACTGGTTGCGGATGTCGAGCCGTTGGTGCGCATGGTCTTTTGGATCAAGGCCATCTTCGATCTACAACGGTCCTATCTACAAGGTCTGACGAGCTTTCGCGAATGTCCCCCGAGTCTGCTTCCGTATCTCCTACCATTGGAGACTATCTACTCGACCCTCATGTACCTGATCCGGGTCAAGGCGGAATTGCTACCCATGACGGCGGCCGGGGTTCGTGATCGTGCGCGGTATCGGTATTTCCTGGCGGAGGCTGTGCTTGCAGGTGTCAGACTGTTGTTGCTGCGGGGGGAATCCTTACATGCTGAGATGAGATCGAATCTAGAGCGCGCGATGAAAACTGCATGGCAACATCCGGGTCTGACGAATGAGGAGGGCTATTTGGTCAACGTGCTTTTGCCGAGAGCCATTAATGATATTGGAGGCGCAGATGCTTCAAACGCTCAGAGCCCTTTGGCAGCTTCTGGGAGACATTATCTTCCGTCTTTCAATTCGGGGCTCGTGAGTATATCCTGTATCTTTGCTATCTTCATGTCAACTAACTGCGCATAGTACCCTTTCCTTAGTGTGCCCGAGACACATATTACCGATCTCTTAACCGGCCTCGTTGGGAGCGGACCGGATCATACATTATCATTCTGGACACTATTTGATACGTTATGGGCTTCTGAATCCGCACTTATCCAATGCTATGTTGACTCCCGTCGAATACCCCAGCAGCAAGGGGACCCAAACACGACGTCATCCAACATCGAAGAAGCATTTGTCCAGACAGGAAATGCCAGAAAAAGATTGGCAAGAACCATCTTGGCAGCATCAGACGGGCAGACAGATACACCGGCGCTCAAGATTCTTGCGAGTATTATCCTGAGTCAAACTGGGGATGGAAACCCGCCATTGCAAACACGCAAGGTCAGAGACGCGTGGAACCAGATGGCCAGCTTTAGAAATGAGTTGGATTGCTCTCTAAGCCACTTTGTGAGGTGGCTCATCAACCGCAGGGTTCAATTGTGGGACTGCAACGGTGAACTAGAGGCCGTGTCGCACGAGTATCAACGACATCTAACACTGTGGCTACACAACTCGTTGCCTGCTGGGGCAGAGAGGCAAGATAATGAGGCGGATAAGGCTGGTGCTGTATATGTGGTGGACTGTCCTTTCGTTCATCCGGTTCCCAAGGCATTGCTAGAGGAACAGTTGATAAGAAATGGGAGCGATACTGACGAGGTAGGTCATTTCTCAAAAAGCTCAGCTCAACTCACATGTCCTATCTCACATGGCATGCTAGATTCAAGGAGTTAACTTCATATAACAGCTCCAAACCATTCCAGAACTTCTTTCAATTGATGCCTCTTGTCCTCTCTGTCCCGAAGGCACAATGATTCAACACGCTCGCATTATCGAGCCTTTGGAACATCTATCAAGTGCGCTACAAAGCGGCTCCGAATCAGGGAGTATCCTCAGTCGACGATCAGCCTTTGGATCAATATCTGGACGTACAGCTTCCCGATCAAGCTCTATGAGCCATTCCACCCGTCGTTCCATTGGCTTTGGTGACTCGAAACCATCCTCTCCAAGTAACAGTATGCCGAAAATGAAAAGCAGCCAATCTCTATATGCGATGGCGAATTCGCTAAACCATCTCTCTGCGCCCTGGTTGGACAAGAATCAACAGAAGCAGGCGGTCAAGTCTTTGTCCAGAGAGCTGAAGAGTGTCAAGCTAGCTCTTCCTGTTCGTCGGGCCTCGTCAATTCGAAAAGGTCTGTTGAGAGAACAGCGGCTGTCGCGCCAGCCCAAGTTTTGCTTTTCCTCTAGTGGCAAAAGTCTCTTCTTCTGGGGCGAAGATAGTAGTTGCATATCGCGTTTCGATATACCAATGATAGATGGACAAAAACCCGAAACACTCAGATATGATGTCTCTGGTGTTCAGTGTGTTGCGGCAGGAGAGCAGCGTTGTGCTGTAATTTCCTTAGTGGGACAGGTATTCACACCCTGATTGTTTCAATACTTAGGCCAATACTAACGTGCTTTAGCATTATGAGCTCCTTATATTTGGTCCAAATGGTGTCTCTGCGGAGGCCCTTGTGACCATCGACACTCCAGGTCTTACTCTTCGCTCTGATTGTATGGCTATGTCCCGTAATGATAGACATATCGCGTTCATACTCGAGAACCAGATCCATGTTTATGAACTCGGGAACATGTACGACCTAGAAGCCAGGTCCATTAGAAAAGTCACAGTCAACGAAAGCCCTAGGTGGGCCCAGGAGAAAGCAGCTACCCATCGAAAAATTGCATTCTCCGTTGATGGAAATGGACTTGTTCTTACTCGTCTTGAAAGCCAATCTGTATACTTCGACGTTTGGCACCGCCAAGGAGATGTATGGGACATTGCAAAGGGCGGCTTTTATTCTATCAAAGTAAGGTCTTGCTCTCCTGTCTCCGTTAACTAATTGCTAACAGCACAGAATACATCAATTGACGGGAGTCTTACTGGCGCGTTCTACGACAACCTTCATCACTCTATATTTATGACAGCCTTTTCAAGCAGAGAATATCCCCTGTTGTTTTCGACATCCAATGGCGAAGCCACTGGGTCCCCATTTAGCACCAAGATTCTTCATGCCGCTCAATCCCCCTCCGGCTCGCGATACGCATTCGCAAACGGCCTCAACGAGATCTACATTTGCGATTACACCCCAGACGGACCATTCAACCCTATCCGAATCAAGAAAGCCTCCTCCAAAATATCCTCATCAGCCTTCAGACCCGGAAAGCTACTACTTTCCTTCCTTCAAGGAAACGTCCTCTTGGTATTCTGGGTCAAAGACGAAAAGCTCGTTCTCCGGATAGCTCGACTTAACGACAACGGCGAGGTTATCAGCGACTATGATCTCCGGGCAGATCTTGAACGTCTGATGGCAGAGCGAACGCCAAGTGCAAGCTCGAGGACGCAGTCACCGAGGATTGGTGTACCGTCCAGCCCCGTGGTGAAGAGGGGTCCGTCAATTAGCCTCAGGCCTGACTTGCCGGAACTTGCATCGAATTGATTGTGATCATGATTGTATTTAGCGTCAAATTGTAGAAATAATACACGTCAGTCTACAAGTAAATACATATTTCTCGATAGGATTGACTTCCTCAGGCGATGACCTGCCAAAACGGGTGATCGCCCGGAGAAACCAATCCCCGGCCCCCGCTTTGTGGACGACGTCACTACCGTCATGGAGCTAAAGCAGTTGCTTTTTGTTCTTTTATTTCTTGCTATGAAGCTATTTGAGGGCATATTCTACTTCTTGCTAACTTCTGAGTTTGTCCATTTTGTCCAGTGTGGTTTGACTCTGCAAAGAGTCGGTTCCTCCGGACCAACCCCGCCGATTGCCTGATTAGTTTCAGTGATTTTTGTCAATATCTAGGCCATTGCTGCTCTCTTGGCAGTTCTGAACTGACTACCGGAGGGAGACATTGCCATTGCGCTCTCTATTCAAAATCACATTCTCCCGATTCTACTCTGCCGGCTACGTAAAATCGGCTAACCGACTGGCACCGGATCGACGTCATCAATACATTCCCCCTCAAATTATCTACATCTACCGACCTCGTCTCTTTAACATACCTGTTAGTAAAAACACTACACTGTGCTACATACGCCATGTCCGTACCGGAATTCGAACAATCGCGCCGGCTGTCGCAGGCCGAGAGCCAGACCGTCCTGAGAGCGGAGATTCCCCTCAAGGAACGGTTCTTCCGTTACTTCCAGCATGAGATCACTGGTTGGTGCCCTATATCAAATTGATTATCGAGTCCCGGTGAGCTGACCTGTGTTAGCACTGCAGGAGCAGATGGAGCGTCTGGCGGATACGTCGCTGGTGGGTGGAGAACGGACGGATGCTACCGATCATTGTCTAGCTGGAATCGCACGATTGTCCAATGAGGTCAAGGATGCGGCGAGTTACATTCCAACTTACGACCAGCGGATATATGCAGAGGTAGGTAGATCTGGCATTGGACCTAGGGATATGTGTTGACAATTATCCAGGCCATCAAAGCGCTCCAGGACAAGCTGGCAGAGACTCGTGCCGTCGTTGAGCCACGTTCGAAATTCAGCTTCAAGACGAAGAAGAACCCTGCTTCTATCTCTCTTTCCGATGCAGCTGAGATGGCTTTCCAGGGCTATCGTGGTGTGCCCGGGTATCGCTCACCAGGAACGTCCTCAGTTGGCTCATCCGCAAACAATACTCCTCTCTATCCCTCGACTCCATTGAACGAGCCGGACAAGATCCTCCAACAGCACAGACCAGAGGTTGTACCAACTTCCGTCCCGTCAATTTCTGTTGGTGACACCGAAGAAAAGCCCAAAGAAAAAGAACAAAAGGCTTTCGCGGCGAATGTTTTGTCCTCTGTAACAGTAAACAACCATCATGATCTTCATATCATGCTCCCGGCTTCAGGATCGGCCTCTGCTGTTCCTGCTTCTATAACCTCATTGCGCCACTGTGTTGTTGATATGTCCATTCCCACCGCCAACGGAAAGCCGTATGCCAGTTTAACGGTGAAGGGAGTCGAGGAGAGCTTATTAGTTTGCGGGCAGATCGACGGCCCTGCGCATATCACCGGTGTCGAACATAGCGTCATCGTGGTTTCTTGTCGCCAGTTCCGTATGCACGATTGTCGTGACGTGGACGTCTATTTGAGCTCAACAAGCAACCCCATCATCGAAGGATGTTCTAATATCCGTTTCGGGCGCACGCCTAGGGCATATGTGAGTCACCTTTCATCCAATATCTTTTTATGGAAAGTTAATAATCCCCAGGCCCTCGACCACGACCGCCCCGATAACGAAGACCGCTGGAGCCAAGTCGAAGACTTCGAATGGATCAAGCCCGAACCTAGTCCGAACTGGAGTCTTCTGGGTCCTGAAGACGCTGTTCCAGAGGGCGTGTGGGCTGAGATCGTTCCTGGTGGTCCTGGATGGTCGTTGGATGATATCCTACGGGCTATTAAGCTCATACAGTGATAGCCTGGAGAAAAGGTAAAGGAAAAAGGGTCGTATGATTTGACTTCATTCTATTCTGATTTATAGTATTATGGGTAATTATATAACGTACTCCACATGCGAATGTAACACACGGGCGAATGTAACACGAAATCGCTCCGCCGCGATGTTAACTCCAACATTTCCACCAATGCACTAAAATTCCATTAATACTATTCAGAATCATCTTCCTCAGACATCTCTACTACTATCTGACAGGAACGCGCATTGTGTCCGGCCTTTCCGCAATTGCCACAGCGCCGCGCGCGTGTCTCAGTCCGTGGTCGCCGACCAGCCCTAATGCGTGTTTCCTCCTTTAGTTGCACCTCAACCTCCATTTGATCCCCTAATTCCTGAGCTTCCAGTATAGAAAGCGACCCTCCTTTCCTTAGACGTGTTTTTTTAGCCCTCCGGCGTTTGCTAAGGGCCTCGTTTGCCGCCCGAAGATCATGAATCTCTGCTTCCATCAAATCCATCTTATGCATTATTCTCGTCGTGCCTTTCGCAAGGATGTCAACAGCATTCAATATTGATGTTGGAGAGCTATCTTGGTGATGAGAGATTCGGCGTTTTATAAGGTTTGTCTGGGATGATGCTTCAATTGGGTTATTTGGCGTTTTAGAGACCCAGCTATGGGAGGTACTCGGTCGTGAATTTGATGGTGTTGGCGTTTTGAATCGGACATCAAGCTTAGATATTACCCTCTCAGGGTCAAAGGGGATAAGTCCAGCCCCTCGAAAACCACCTTCAATATTTTTTCCTGTCATGGTGGCTTGGTACGCGGCGTAAAATGCAGGAAAGAAATCTTCTTTGGTGACATGGGTAATATGCGCCCGCATCAGCCCTTCAATATGCTTACCATAAGCAATCTTCAAAGGGCTAAAGTATCCGACATCAAGAGGTTGAAGGATATGGGACGAATGTGCAGGCATACAGAGTGTAATAATGTTGTTATTCTTGCAATAAAGCTCGAAGTCGGTTGAGTGGTGACTCTCATGGCCATCAAGGATCAGGAGACGATAACGACCGATTGTTCGGGCCTTTGTGTATTTGTCAAAGTGCTTGATCCATTCCAAGCCGAGTTCATTTGTTATCCAACCGCTTTCTGATGTAGCGATAACCCAATCCATTGGTAGTTGATTATTCTGATACCAAGAAAGAAGGTGATATTGACCTTTGACAATGATGTATGGCGGGATCGCCCAGCCACGAGCATTAACTCCCTGGATCACTGTGACCCATTCGCGATTGCCAGGCTGTTTTGCTTTTGCCTTGCCATGTCGTTCAGAGCTTGTGACAACCATTGTAGTCGAGATCACTCCCATCTGAAACCCAGTTTCATCAAAGTTATAGATATCTGCTTCCTGGATGCCATACTTCGCAATTGTGTTTTGAACAAGTGTAAACCAACGACCAATAACTTCTGGGTCTTCGCATAGAGCCCTCTGATAGTCATATTTCCGATTGAAACGAGTTGTGAGCTCTGGGTGCCGTTTGACAAAGGTGCTAGCCCAGTTTACCCCAACGCGTCCCGCGTCGCGCGTTGTGAGTAGTCTGTTGGCCATATCTTCCACACCAGACAACCGAGGAGGAAACCCTTTGGAATCTAGATCAAGTATGTGTTCGACAATTGTTGATTCCTCTAGATCAGTGAGCTTCCGTGAATTGGCTGATATATTGCATCGTGATCGCATGCCACCCCGGCGGCGACTAAGCTTCACATGATCCACGTGATAGATCCTGCCAGCGGCTCGAGCGCTTAGATTTTTATCATTTTGCATAGCTTGAAGGGCCAATATTACTTGGCTTTCATCATGTTTCTGAGGCATCGTTGGGTGTGGTGAAATTTGTAGTAGAAATCGGAAGTCCCGGCGGAGTGATTTCGTGTTACATTCGCCCGTGTGTTACATTCGCATGTGGAGTACGTTATTCTAATTGTATTAGGGTTTTTGTTGGTGTTGATCGGGGGATATTGGAAATCTACAACCGGCAGTGATGACTTGTATCAGTGTTACAGAATGACCAATGCCCACTTCATTTTCTATTCACGAAACAAATAAAACGCTCAAGTTTAAAAAGAAATCTTGAAAGCAAGAACCTGGTTATCCAGACTGTAACCCAACTCATCGGCATAGTCGAATCTCCCGAAGTTCATATGCCCTAGAATGAACAAGTTAGCGACATCAGATCCACAAGGAATATTGTTCGAATACTCACCATCTTGGGTCATAAAATCATTATCGCTGAAACTGAACAGAAGATACTCCTTCTTCCCGTCCCCAGATGAACTTGACTCTGGCTCCAAAAGAGCAAGTGCCAAACTCTCCCACTTCTCATTCAGCGCCTCAGGGCCCGACTTCCCACCATTCCGCATTCCGAATCTCGCCAACTCGGAGTTGACATTGTAATCCACGAACTCACAGTACTCAACTGGCGTGATACCGGGGTTGAGGACACCTTTGCTAGATGCGATCGACCCATTTGCGGAATCGTATTTCGAACCTTTCAGATCTGTAGCGTTCGAGATAGAAAAGACATCCGCATGCCGGTAAACAGAGCGCGTGTTTTCCTGACCGTTACCAAAATCCGAGTCACGGGCCAGGACTAGGAAGTCGCCTGTGGGGAGGATATGAATTTCAGACTGACTTGCGACGCGGTATGCCTTCTTATCGTCGGCAGACTTGGTATAGTCTCTGTATTTCGGGAGCAACGCCGCATATTCATGTTTGTACACAGGTGTATCCGGGGAAGAAATATCATATTCAAGAATCCGCGCTGGTTGACGATGTTGTTTTTCCGGACCACCCTCCTGGTCCAGCGCGGATTGGATCATCGTGTATAATGTCTTTCCGTCGGGGGAGATAGCGATAGCTTCGAGACCCTGGTTGTTATTGCGTCCTGTCTCTGTATCTTCTGGAGTGGAGATTTTCTCTGGTGCGTAGATAGGCGGGGAGTCAGAGTTAAAGCTGATACTTCCGTTGCGCCGGGGGAGGAAGGCATCTGGTGGTTGGATGGCCAGGAGCATCTTCCCATATTTATCGAATTTGTACACATACGGTCCGTATTCATCGGAGATCCAGAACGTGTCGTCGTGGCCTAGCGCTAGACCTTCGCTGTCGATTGAGATGCGCTTTCCGCCTGGTCCTGCGCCCCCGAAGCCATCGCCTTCGTAAGTCGCGACGGGTAATGGGGGGAAACCTGGGTAAGAGGCATGGCCGGTGATATCGGCGTCGAGGCCAGTTGTGGGTTCACCGTCAGGACCGGTGAGGAGGATGGTATCTAGGTATTTGAGGCGGAGGTTTGGTTCAGACGGATTCTGTGCTGAGGCATGAGGAGCGAGGGTAAGTGAGATGGCTAATTTGTGGATGCGGGATTGGAAGTTGAGGGTTCCGTTTGTGTTCCTGTCATGACAAGTCAATGGAGTAATCGGATTTGTTTGTATTTCATGTGATAAGATCTTACCATCCGCGATCTGGAAGGGTGTAGACAATCCCCGCATACGAGCCATTGCCTGTCTTGCGCCAGGAAGACTGGTCAATTGCGGCGGAACTTCCGTAACCTCCCAACGTGTCGCCGTATTTATCGGTTGCATTTGAGGGCACGAAGCCGTATCCGGCTAATTCGTTGTAGGTGTATGTCGTGCCTCCGCAGGTGGTTTGATTCACGACATTCTTCGCAGCAACTGTAGAAGCAGCTACCATAGGTAGTCCAGATATCAATTGTGATAATTTCATGACTTTGCTGAGCTTCTCATTGAATTCGGGGGAATTGGAAACAGTGGGAGTTTTGGATGTTATGATCGACGGGCAGGAGAATATATATATACCAATCCACTCCCCACGTGCAGATCGAAGTTAATTGTGTCAATGTGGGATGATGAGCACGAGCTGAATTTCGCTTGTGTGAATGGTTGACTGTAAAGATATAAACAGTAAACAATTGTTGTATTGTACTGCCTTTTCTGGAAGTGAATATCACGGAATACTGCGAAGTATGACAATAGACCTCGGCAGAGAATAAGTATCCGATAAATAATCGAGATAAATAGTTTCATTAAACAAGCAAGGTCAGACATTATTCCATACATGTATCCTTTGTATATCGATGATTCCTCGCGTCCTAATAGTACACGAGCTTACCAGCAATTCTTCAGCGCAGACCTAGGAATGATCATCCCAAGTAGTCGGCACTTGGGGATAATTCTTCGCATCCAATCCTAGATCTTGATAAACAGTAGCATCACCTACGAAAATCAGTAACTATGCCAGCGTGATCACTCAGTTGTGATGACTTACCCTGCAGAGCTTCAATTCGCTCTTCATTCTCGTGCTCAAGCTTCTCCAATTCCTCGCCCGGTTGTTCTTGGTTTTCTTTCTTTCCACCAGGCTCCGCAATAGCAGCCTTTCCAAGTTCATCTTGGGCTTCACCGATCATGAGAAATTGTGCGTTGGGATAATTGATGAACACGGGCTCCAGTGGCACCCATCGATAATCGGCGAATTTCTCGTGGATTCTTGCCATTAAGTCAGTCATCATCATGTACAGGAGCTTCTTAGGATGAACGAAAGTCTTACTCCTCAGGATATTCTGGTTTCTTGGGAAGCTGTGCGCTAGCTGGACCGGGGAATTTAGGGTTCTTGGCCTGCACGATCCAGCTACCACGTCCGCGAAGACCAAAGTCCTCCTGTACCGAGCCGAGTTCGTCGGGTATAGTAATGATGTAGGCAAGATGTGAGGCCCGCTTCGTCGAAGTGATGGCATATACTCCTTCAGCATATGGTCTGGCCTCTTCAACCGTGCGCTCGCCTCGTGTCGAGGTTTCGTACTTGCCCCCAGAAATGAAGCTTTCTTTCAACTCTCTCATAGACTGTCCTCCCTTCTCCACGAATGCCATATCCCGTTCTCTAGCTGATGTTGGGAATTTCTTCTTAGGAAGGACGATCAAGCGACAGCTCGCACCAGGCTCAAGCGAGCCTTGCTTCCCATCAATTGTTGCTCCTATCGGTGTTGGGCGCAAAACGACGAAACTTCGGGCGACTTCTTTCATACTGTGTGGCTCTTCAACATTGACGCGCGGACGATAAAAGAAGTAAATGATTCCTTTTTCGAGGATGTTTGACGGCACGATTTCTTCTCGCTCTTGCGATTTTCTAACACCGGCTTCAATCCTATCAGATGGCTTCTCGTCTTCAGCGGACTTCCCCTCTGCTTCTAAATGAGACAGGTTAGCTTCAGCGTTGTGTGCAGAATCCTGGATGATATGGGCCTTACCTGCACCGGCCTTGCTTGGTTCTCCTTCATCCTTCTTCTCCTCTTTCGCCTCTTCTTTCGCCTCCTTCTCCTCTTCCTTTACTCTCTCCTCGTTATGAGATGGCTTAGGAGGCTCCTCTTCCTTCGCTTTCTGGTCTACTTCTTCTTTGTTCTCCCCCGGTCCCTTCTTCGGTTCTTTATCACCCTTCTTTCCCTTCTTCGATTCCGGAGCTTTTTCCGTAGCTCCCTTGCGCTTGGTGCCAGTGGTACCTTGACTCTTAGGCTCCGCAGTGCCTGTAATCGCTTCCTTGGCCTTCTGGGCGGCCTGGCGGGACGAAGTTCGCGTTGCAGCCATTGTTGCGTGACGATTGCGACTATCGCGACAGGTGAGTCAATTGGGTTGTATGGTGTTTTTTGAATCCGATATTCAAGGCTGTTTGACCTGAATGGAACAGAACACCGATGGACGTCGAAAAGCGATATGACTGTGTGACGTCATATATGTTTAGATAACGTTGAGACGTAATGTCACGTGTCATCATTGGTAGCGGCCAATCGGAGCGCACCATTCGCCGTCGACATTGCTCGACTGCCATACTGCTCGGTTTCAATCCATGTCCATTTCGTCTGGAGTAGCAACTCCATTGCTCGTGGAACCGCTGCTGCTTGCATCTGCAAACTGGGATTCCGAACTGGGGCTCATGGACAGCCCGTAATTATGGTGAGATAGAAACGCGGCATCAGCAGCGTCCAGATTGGCTCTGAATTGCTTGCTCTGGCCCTTCCTACGCCGTCTTTTCGGGCTCATGTTGGTCGTCCCGGATTCGGAGTCGTCCGATCGAAGGTCCGGGTCCAATGATGGCGATTGGTCAGGGTAGCGATCCTGAGACGATGTGCTGGCGGACTTTCTCTTCTGGCCCCTCGTTGGACTGGATCTCAACGAAGAAGCACTAGTATCCGACTCACACGCAAGTTCGTCCAGCGATTCCACCAGTTCTCTCTGCCACTGTGGGATTGGCTCTGTAGTTTCCCAGATGCGGTCCTCTGTTTCATCATCCGGTTCCTCAACCGCATAGGGTCTCACCACCAGCTCCTGGTATGCTGCAAAGGTGTTGTTCTTCGGAAATTGCGAGTGCGTTGATGGATTATCTTGCACATAGTAATTACCCGGATAACGTTCCCCATTCATATTATCTTGTATATGCGGGAATCAAGCAAGGGTGTCTCGAGTAACAGGCTTCTTACAGCGTTGAATGCCATGAAGCCTATCGATGTTAAAGGTCAATTTGAGAATAATGTTAGCAGAGATTTGAGTATGCAAGAGCAGAAAAGCAAGATCATGGCCGACACGCTGTTCCTGAAGAGTGGTTCATGTTATCATTCACGATCCTTATGGAAGCGTCTCGAACCACTTGCGGAAAGAGGCAGGTCTGGCGTATGGCAGCCACAGGCACCGGTGCCCTTTGGGACATCTATCTCTGGAATTAACACATCTAGATAGACAGCCCAAAGACACAGTAGAACATATAGAACAGCAATAGAATGTAGTCTCTTAATGAAGAGCCTCCTGTACAAGCGCGCTCACCGCCCAGGCCATCATTGGCCCGCGGGATTCGCTTATTGGCTCGACGCCAGAAAGTCCACGTTACCGCTCTCCAGGTCAACCTTCCCCTATAACGAATGCTCTCTGCCATTCATCTGCTTCCATTCTTTATCTTGATTTGTCTCTTTTCGTGTGGAATTGCAGGTGAATACGGGCGGACGATTCTGCCCTCTTTAGTTTCTTAGATACCCCCCTGGAGTGTGCGGAGCTTGTTCTATATGGTGCGGCTCCGGCCTACGTTCGTTCAAGATGCAGTCCTCCCCAAACATGCTCACCAAGGCACGTTTCTCCCACCACATGTCTAGCGCTTTACCGGGACATGCTAACAGTTATGTGCGTTGTAGTTTGAGTCAAAATCATCCCGGGCAAAAGGAATTGCCTTTCATCCTAAACGGTCAGTTCGGAGATGATGGTGTTGATGCGTCGCAACCCGCGAGCGCTGGGCTGACCTTGCATCGACAACAGGCCATGGATCCTCGTCTCGCTTCATTCTTCGACAATTCAGCTATGGGACTATCGCATGGGTACCCTGATCGATCGATTCGAAGAACACGATGGCCCCGTTCGCGGCATTGACTTTCACCCGACGCAGCCCCTCTTCGTCTCCGGAGGTGACGACTATAAGATCAAGGTGTGGAGCTACCAGACACGGAGATGTTTGTTCACATTGAATGGACATCTGGATTACGTGCGGACAGTATTCTTCCACCATGAACTTCCCTGGATCGTGTCTGCCTCCGACGATCAAACAATCCGGATATGGAACTGGCAGAACAGGTCGTTGAGTAAGTTGGCCACCTGTCCGATCCCGAACAATTGAGAAGATCCTAACACAAGGGTCATCATCTAGTCTGCACAATGACAGGTCACAACCACTATGTGATGTGCGCGCAGTTTCACCCTACTGAGGACTTGATTGCCTCCGCCTCGCTCGATCAGTCCGTCCGTATCTGGGACATTTCAGGATTGCGGAAGAAGCACTCGGCCCCGACCTCGATTTCCCTCGAAGACCAAATAGCCCGTGCCAATAACAACCAGGCTGATATGTTCGGAAATACGGATGCGATTGTCAAGTTTGTTCTGGAGGGTCACGATCGAGGTGTGAACTGGGTGTCCTTCCACCCAACACTGCCTCTCATTGTTTCGGCTGGTGATGACCGTCTCATCAAGCTCTGGAGAATGAGCGGTAAGACTGTCCCTATCTTTCCATCTTCTCCATGGGCACCCGCTGACTTCGTCCAACAGAAACCAAGGCATGGGAAGTTGATACCTGCCGCGGCCATTTCCAAAACGCATCGGCCTGTCTGTTCCACCCCCACCAGGACCTGATTCTCTCCGTCGGCGAAGACAAGACGATTCGAGTATGGGATTTGAACAAAAGGACATCGGTACAGTCTTTCAAGCGCGATATGGACAGATTCTGGGTGATCGCGGCCCACCCCGAGATCAACCTCTTCGCGGCTGGCCACGACACCGGTGTCATGGTCTTCAAGCTGGAGAGGGAAAGGCCCGCGTCGACCGTGTATCAGAACCAGCTCTTCTATATCACCAAAGAGAAGAACGTCAAGTCGTACGACTTCCAGAAGAACATTGAGTCCCCGCCCATGCTGTCGCTGCGAAAGCTTGGCTCCGCTTGGGTTCCCCCGCGGACGGTTTCCTACAACCCCGCTGAACGAGCCATTCTCGTCACCTCGCCAACTGATAATGGAACTTACGAATTGATTCACCTCCCGAGAGACGCCACTGGGGCCGTCGAGCCGACCGACGTGAAGCGTGGTCCTGGATCGTCTGCCGTCTTTGTCGCACGCAATCGATTCGCCGTCTTCAGTGCTGCCGCCCAGCAAGTTGATATCAAGGATCTCAGCAACGCCACTACCAAGAGCATTAAGCCACCGGCCGGGACGACCGATATCTACTTTGGTGGCACCGGATGCCTGCTCTTCATCACCCCTACCTCTGTTGTCCTCTTCGACATCCAGGCCAAGAAGCAGTTGGCGGAGCTGGCCGTGAGCGGTGTTAAATACGTCGTTTGGTCTAACGATGGTCTCTACGCAGCACTCCTCAGCAAGCACAATGTCACTATTGTCACCAAGACCTTGGAACAGGTGAGCAGCTTGCATGAGACCATTCGTATCAAGAGTGCCGCTTGGGACGACGCTGGCGTGCTCCTGTACTCCACACTGAACCACGTCAAGTATTCTCTTCTGAACGGGTATGTTACCAAATCTTTACCATCCCAATAGTTGAAGGCTGACAAATATCCTGCAGCGATAACGGTATCATCCGTACCCTTGACCAGACCGTCTACCTTGTCAAGGTCAAGGGACGCAACGTCTACTGCCTTGACCGAAACGCTAAGCCCAAAGTTCTGGAGATCGACCCCACCGAGTACCGTTTCAAGCTTGCCCTGGTCAAGAGGAACTACGACGAAATGCTCCAGATCATCAAGACCTCCAGCTTGGTTGGTCAGAGCATTATCTCCTATCTCCAGAAGAAGGGCTATCCGGAGATTGCCTTGCAATTCGTTCAGGATCCCCAGACCCGCTTCGAGCTTGCGCTTGAATGTGGTAACCTCGAAGTCGCTGTGGAGATGGCCAAGGAATTGGATCGCCCCAACCTGTGGAGCAGACTCGGTGTTGAGGCTCTGGCCCATGGCAACCACCAAACGGTGGAGATGACCTACCAGAAGCAGCGTCATTTCGACAAACTTTCCTTCCTCTACCTGTCGACAGGTGACTCCGACAAGCTGGGCAGAATGGCCAAGATTGCTGAGCACCGTGGCGATTTCACATCACGCTTCCAGAATGCCCTCTATCGCGGTGACGTTGAAGACAGAATCCAGATGTTCAAGGAAGTGGATCTGTACCCTCTCGCCTACCTCACTGCCAAGGCGAACGGCTTGACTGAGGAGGCTGAATCCATTCTCGAGGCCTGCGGTCTCGCTGAAGGTCAGATCTCCCTTCCGACCCTCGAAGAACCTATCCGTGTTGCACAGCCCGTCGTGTCCACCTTCAAATCAAATTGGCCCGTCAAGGCTGCGGCTCACTCTTCCTTTGAAAAGGCGCTTCTAGGTGAAGTTGGTCTGGACGAGGAGGTCGAAGCCGACGGGTTGCAGCCCGAGGAGGAAGAGGAAGAGGCTGGCCTCGCTCGCGAGACCCTTGAGGATGAGGATGATGATGTCGACGGTTGGGATATGGGTGAGGAGATCAACGTCGAAGAAGACGCTGACTTTGTCAATGTGGAGAGTGCGGAGACTGGAGCAGGCAGCACCGAGGCTGACCTTTGGACTCGTAACTCCCCATTGGCTGCCGACCATGTCGCTGCCGGCTCTTTCGAGTCTGCTATGCAGCTTCTCAACCGCCAAGTGGGTGCCGTGCACTTTGCTCCTCTGAAGGGTCGATTCCTCGAAGTCTACAAGACATCCAAGACATATCTGCCTGCCACCACCGGTCTGCCCCACTTGGTCAACTATGTGCGACGGACTGTTGAAGAAACAGATATCCGGAAACTCCTTCCTGTCATCCCAAGGGACTTGGAGACCATTGCCAACGCGGACTTACAGGAAGGATATGCGGCTATGAGGGCCAACAAGTTAGAGGATGGTGTCCAAATCTTCCGGAGAATTCTGCACGCTGTCTTGGTCAACGCTGTCTCTTCCGAAGCTGAAGTTGAGCAAGCGAAGAAGATCATTGCAACCGCCCGAGAGTACATTCTTGCGATGTCTATCGAGTTGGAACGTCGATCCCTCGACACCGAATCTCCTGAGAATCTCAAGCGAAGCCTTGAGCTTTCCGCATACTTTACCATTCCCAAGCTGGAGGTTGCCCACCGACAGCTTGCACTTATGGCAGCAATGAAGTTTGCCTTCGCCAACAAGAACTACTCGTCCGCTCTCAGCTTTGCCAACCGTATGCTGGCCAACGGAGGCTCCCCTAAGCTTTTGGACCAGGTGCGCTATTTATCCTTGGTATCATAACATTGTATTCTAACTATTCAATAGGCCCGGAAGATCAAGCCCCAGTGCGAACGCAACCCCCAGGACAAGATCGACATCGAATTCGACCAGTTCGCCGAATTCGACATCTGCGCAGCCTCGCACACACCTATCTACGGTGGCTCCCCGAGCGTGTCGGACCCCTTTACTGGCGCCAAGTATCATGAGCAGTACAAGGGCACCGTGTGCAGGATATCCAATGTGACTGAGATCGGGGCACCGGCCAGCGGACTGCGGTTGTTCGTCCCCGGCCAGTACTGAAGATGATGAAATGTGACGGTTTTAGTGACTTGCATTTTTCAGTTCCCTGACGTGAGGAGCGTCAAATGTGTTCAAACTTGTTTGTGGGGCGGCGCCATGGGTAGACGTCCTTGTTCGTTTACTGCACGTCTTTCTTATCATATAATTTCTTAGCGACTTCAGCTATTTTCAGATCTTGTTATGTTTGTGGTTTGTGTAAAATGGGAAGTAGTTTGTCCAGTTCAGTTCTAGTTGTAATGTACTTTACAAATCAATATGTTGCAATCACAGGTAGAAGAATAGAGATGTTTATATTCGGTCGTCATCCAAATCATGACCTTACAGATACAGGCTCTAGAAACTATTCATACAATATATCTAAATCAGCCACAGCTGTATAACCCCAATACTGACATCAACTCTCAATCACACCTCCCATCCTTCCACCCCGTCCTCCACCTCTCCTCCCAAAACCGACAATCAAACTCCTTCTTCCCCAGCTTCCGATTCACCTCATTATGCGCCTCACACATCCACCACCCAAACTCACTCCTGCCCCCCAACCTCGGCCGATTCCTCCCACTAGGCTCCGCCATCCAATTCCGGAAGTCATCCGCACATACCCAGCAAGGATACAGCTTCGAGAAGACATTCAGGAACGTGCGCATTTCGTCTTGTTTCTCCGGGGTAGCGCGCGTGGGGTATGCGGCTGCGAGAGAGTGGAGGAGGGTCCAGGTTGAGTGGCCGAGGGCTTCCACGTCTGGTGGGCATTGGTTGTCGGAGGCAGGGTATGAAGAGGAGGGGAGGGTGCTGGTTGATGCGGCGGAGGTGATTGATTGGGCGAGGGGGAATGATGCTGGGGAGGTGGAGGATTGGGGTTTGTCTTGGGAGTTAGAGTTGGACTGCGCTGCTTGCTTGGAGAGGGCTCGCCATGAGGCGGCGGATGTGCAGGTGCGGCATCTGGAGATTGATGTTAGGACATGTAATTTGTACTCTAGTTTGAGATGTTTCGCATGCTTGGAGAGGATTGATACGTACGGTTTGCCGTCCTTGTCAAGCACAACGCCCTTGGGCAGGTTGGCCTCGGAGGTTTGTTCGTCTCTCGTTGGTTCTGGCATTGTGTGCGTTGACGCTCTCAGAGGAAGTACCAGAGTGACACAAGTCCAGTGGAGTCGTAGAAGTTAAGTGCGCTTCTTTCTCCTTCTCTTGTCCCAAGCAGGCCTTGGATTTATAATGCGCCGGTGGGCAACGGAGAAACTCGGAGGTAAACCGGACGGCGAGTGGAGGGATAGTAACAGTAAACAATCAGATAGACTAGGTTTTCATAAAGCGTGAAATCGTTATGTCCATAGGAGATTTATAGAATTGGTTTCTGGTCTCCTGAGCACGCAGTAAAAGAAATCTCCCCAATCACAGGTTTACTTCGAAGATCTGCTGCTTTGTCAGCAACGATACCCGATATGGAAGCCCTGCTGCGATCTCGCCTCTTCGCGATGCTTATTTGCGATTGATACAAAGACAAAGAAATTGTGGCATTACGCATTGTTGTCAATATATTTTGACTTACTTACTCATTTGCATTCATAAAAGCGAGCCTTTCCAGATTATTTCTCGCATATCTGGCGCGCGTGACCTACTTTCTTCCCTATCGCGTCATACAAACTAAATGCCTACAAACTATTCCTCCCACGAACTAGACGGCACAACAAGATACCAACATGCCCCCGCGAAAAGCGCTCCTAGACTCCGACTCCGATCCCGACCAACCCCTCACATCCTCCCGTCCCTCTGATAAACAGCTAGCAAAAGCGCTACGCGATGTCGTCGCAAATACCTTCAAGTCAGGCAAGGTGGAGGAATTGACGGTCAAGCGCATGCGACTTGCGGCGGAGAAGGCTTTGGGTATTGAGGAGGGGTTCTTTAGGGCTGATAGTGTGTGGAAGGCGAGGAGTGATCAGATTATTAAAGATGAAGTGGTGAGTTGGGTCCTTGTTATGGTTACGGAGGAAATGATCATTGGTTTGATTAACTAACACGATTCGGGAATTTATAGACGGCACTCGATCGAGATTCACAGGAGCCAGAAGAACGGGAAGAAAAGCAGGAAGCAAATTTTAAGGAAGAATCTCTTGCACCCGCACCGAAACCTGCGAAGCCGAAAGCACAACCAAAGAAAAGCACCCCGACCCCACGAAAGCGTCAGAAAACAGCTACTCCACAGCCTGAGAATGACGAAGACGAGGCCTCGGATTACAAAGAAGAGGAGCAAGAGGAAAAAGAAGTGAAAAAGCTGGCAAGGAAGAGGAAGGCAACACCGCAGAAAACTCAACAAAGAACTACTACCTCAAAGGATATCGTAGAAGGTGATTCTGATTCTGAAGAGAAACAAGCCTTCCAGCCTTCGAAAGACAAAGAGGAGAAGCAAGACGCCTCGGAAAGTGAAATGTCCGTCGTGCTCGATGAGGAACCTGAGCCTAGTCGCAAGCGACAGAAGAGCTCTGAAGCACCCAAGGGGAAGAGAACCACGACGACAAAGAAAAAGGCGGCACCCAAGGCAAAGGACGCGGACCAGGACCCCGACCAGGCAGAGATCAAACGCTTGCAAGGTTGGCTCATCAAATGTGGTATCCGCAAATTCTGGTCAAAGGAGCTGGCACCGTACGACACATCAAAGGCAAAGATCAAACACCTCAAGGAAATGTTGGCGGATGCGGGAATGAAGGGACGGTACTCTCTAGAGAAAGCCAAACAGATTCGCGAAGAGCGGGAACTCAAAGCGGATCTCGAGATGGTCCAGGAGGGCGCGAAACAATGGGGTACAGGCAGTCCGGAGGCGGAGGAAGCAAGTGATAGCGTACCACGGCGACGGAGACTGAATCGAGGACGCCAAAGCCTTGCATTTTTGGACGACGAAGATGGCGAGGAAACCGATTAACGAGAGATGTGCATTTGTACCTGCAATGCAGGAATTGCATTGCCTGCCTGGAGCAGCTGTAATAACCCATAGCGAGCAATTTGAAGCGTAAATGCCATGATTCTGCACATCATCCACGCCGGTTATTTGCCCGATTTGGCTCCGCTCATTCGTTGTGCCGTCAGACTGAAGACGGCAACGGAAGAGATGAAGAGGACCAGATTATAGAACTGTCTCAGCATTAGCATCTTCAATAGTGCCATTCAGACTCTGCTCTTACAGCGGTCCGTGAGTACTCGTTCTCCTCGGCCTCGGAGCGGGCCTCGACGAACAGCCGGCGTAGATTGGGCAGATTGGCCTGTCAGTCAGTAACTACGATTGCAGCATTGTTTAAACAACTTACCATTGTGAATTGTTATTTAAATAGTTTCTGCAAAGAGTAAAGGAGCTGTCAGGGGGAGTTGGGGTTGAGGTAAAGTTGGGCTGCGTCTAATTTTAACCAGACACAGCAGAGCCGCGTTTCCTCTCAGTGGACAACTTTATCTTAGACCCTTTTCCTCCCATTCCTCTTCCCCAGCTTCTACAACAACTTTCCGCGAACGATACCTTTGTCGTTGATTTTATTCACGAATAAGTCCCCGACACCATTCAAGAGGATATCTAATCAGTTCTTGTCCGATATCCCCGAATCGCGCGCCAACGTGGTCGCTGAAGCTCCCTCGCCGCTCATTCCCCGCAGCCCGCGCAGACGACACCGTTACAGCATCAGGGCCTCCATTACTGTCCTATTCGCTACGAAAGTGCGGCGGAATCGTCGCTGAAGTTTATAGGTGGTCACGATGGCGATGAACAGGATCCGGGGGGCATTTGCCGTGCCCCGGAAAGGAGAGACGTTTGAATTGCGAGCTGGTCTTGTGTACGGAGTCTTGCGTTCCCTGGTCTATGGGTGGAGTGATGCTGACGGGTGATACAGATCCCAGTATGCGTATGAACGGTATGCAACTATAGATTACTTTGTTTGGGCTTGGAGACAACGGCGGCTGACCGAATTCGCAGGAAGGAAGCGATTCAGAAGACCATCATGGCCATGACGCTCGGGAAAGACGTTTCGGCCCTTTTCCCTGATGTCCTGAAGAATATTGCCACCAATGATCTTGAGCAGAAGAAACTTGTTTATTTGTACCTTATGTGAGTGTCGTCCGTTCTCAGGCTCCCGTTCTGTTGGCCAGTCCGCTAATGACTTCCATCTGAACACCGTAGGAACTATGCCAAATCTCATCCGGACCTCTGTATTCTCGCCGTTAATACCTTCGTCCAAGACTCCGAAGACCCCAACCCACTTATCAGAGCCTTAGCGATTCGGACAATGGGATGCATTAGGGTGGACAAGATGGTCGACTACATGGAGGAACCGCTACGGAAGACGCTCCGAGACGAATCGCCGTACGTGCGCAAGACCGCAGCCATTTGCGTGGCAAAGCTCTTCGATCTCAATCCCGCGATGTGCTTGGAGAATGGCTTCCTCGAGATGCTACAAGAAATGATCGGTGACCCTAACCCGATGGTGGTCGCAAACTCGGTTACGGCGCTCTCGGAGATTTACCACTCTGCACCGGAAACTAAGGCCCTCCAAGTGACCTCGAATACGTTACGGAAACTGCTTATGGCGCTCAACGAGTGTACTGAATGGGGACGTGTCACGATTCTCACGACTTTGTCCGAATACAAAGCCGCTGAGGTGACGGAGTCGGAGCATATTTGTGAACGTGTTGCACCACAGTTCCAACACGCTAACCCAAGTGTGGTGTTGGCTGCCGTCAAGGCGGTGTTCTTGCACATGAGGAATGTTAACACTGAGCTGTCTAAGAACTATCTGAAGAAAATGGCGCCTCCGTTGGGTATGTATTGGTTCCAGCCCATGGGATGCTGTTGTACTGACTTTCGATATAGTGACACTGGTGTCATCCGCACCCGAGGTGCAGTATGTAGCCTTGAGAAACATTGACCTCCTGCTTCAGAAACAGCCCGACATCCTTCAAAAGGAACTTCGTGTTTTCTTCTGCAAATACAACGACCCTCCATACGTCAAGTTCCAGAAGCTTGAGATTATGGTTCGCATAGCCAATGACCGCAATGTTGATCAGCTTCTAGCGGAACTCAGGGAGTATGCACTGGAAGTCGATATGGATTTCGTCCGGCGTGCCGTTAAGGCCATTGGTCAGGTTGCTATCAAGATTGAAAGCGCCAGCGAGAAATGCGTCAACACACTTTTGGATCTTATCAATACCAAGGTGAACTATGTTGTGCAGGAGGCTATTGTGGTTATAAAGGACATTTTCCGGAAATACCCTGGATACGAAGGCATCATTCCTACTCTCTGCAAATGCATTGACGAATTGGATGAACCAAATGCTCGAGCTGCGCTCATCTGGATTGTTGGTGAATACGCGGAGAAGATTAGCAACGCGGGTGATATCCTGGGCGGGTTTGTGGACGGGTTCAACGAAGAATTCTCACAGGTTTGTCACCTGCATCATACAGAAACTATATCAAAAGCTAATGTGTTGCTAGACCCAATTGCAAATTTTGACCTCGGTCGTCAAGCTCTTCCTGAAGCGGCCCGACAAGGCCCAAGGACTTGTGCAGCGGGTTCTCCAAGCCGCTACGGCAGAAAACGACAACCCCGATGTTCGCGATCGTGCGTATGTGTACTGGCGTCTTCTGTCCAACACTACCAACCCCGGCGCCCCCAAGAACATTGTCCTTTCTGAGAAACCTCCAATCTTGACTACCGTTCAGTCGCTACCTCCCACCCTTCTTGAACAACTCCTCAACGAACTTTCCACGCTGGCTTCTGTCTACCACAAGCCGCCAGAGCAATTCGTTGGCCAGGGTAGATTCGGTGCTGATGCCGTCCAGCGGGCTGCCATTGAGTACGTCTTCCTTGCCTTAGGTTTCATATATAAAGTTACTAACATGTACCAGGGAACAAATCCAGAATGCACGCGAGAATCCCTTGGCAGCAGCAGCGGCTGCCGCTGCGGTCACAGGTACTACGCCCCCGCCCCAAGCACAAGGCAACGTCGAAAACCTGCTGGATATCGACTTCGATGGTGGGGCGCCCGCATCTGCACAGAAAGAACCAGAGAATGGCTTGTCTGGCCTTGAGGGGTTATCTGGTACGCCCGTACGGGCCCAGTCGCCAGCAACACCTGCTGCGGCTCCCAGCAACAACCTGGATGACCTCCTTGGAGTGTTCGGAGATGGTGGAGCTCCTGCACCATCGACAACCGCGGGCCCATCAACTGCGGCGCCTAGTGGAGGTGCCGGTGCGGACTTGTTGAACGGACTCGATGGACTCGATCTTGGCGGGAACTCTACGACTTCGCCACCGCCGGCGATATCAGGGGGGCAGCAGAAGAAGACCAACGAGGATATCTTGTCGCTTTTCTAGGATTAACATAAAAGAAACGGGTGGCTTTTCTGGGGAGCGTGTTTGGTCTGAAGTGAAGTTGATGAGAGGCATACATGGACAGCGATCAATGCCGGCATTTGATAGAGGACCTTTTCCCTTTCAACTTTTGATTCCTATTATACTACTATTATCGTCTTTACCCTTATTATGTTTATTGATACTTGAAGATATACTTCGTTTACCAGAAGCTCCCTATGTCTTAGTTAATTACAGTCACCCGCATCCTTTTCTGTACATCCTTTAGCTATTTAGTCGGTCACATAGAAGTTATGTCTTTAGTTCATCTGTTCGAATATAGATCAAGATCAGTTCTTGACCAGTAAGGCACCGACTGTCGTCCCTCCAAGGTCCCTGCCGAGGTTCTCATTATTAATGGCAGCTTCTAGTGGCGTTCTGGAAGCTTAGATCCCTGCAGATGCTGTCATACGTGAGATTGAGATCTGATATGATAACTTTGCTATGCTTATTTTGACCATGGCATCTTTTGAAATTGACGATATTTGCGCGTTCTTATTCTTGTGGAATTGGTTTTTATCCGTATGTGCATGCGCATATTATAGTTATACCTACAATTAAAAAAGTAAAAAAAAAAATAGGTGAAAACATTAAACGCCTACTACTGTCCGGTATTATGCTCTATACTCCTTCAAACACCCTCTTTCTCTACTCTATACAAGTCCCCCGGCACGCCCACATATCATGAATTGGTAAGCAATCCCAATTCGGACTTAGGACTTAAGCTAACCTGCTGCAATTCTTTTCGGTTCCAAACAGTGGAACCCGCAACGAGTACCAATCGATGCTCAACAACATTATATAGGGAAAAAGGGAGATCCCGATATCCGAATTCGCGGTGTGCCGGTGCTGCGATTATAAATTTAATGGTCATGTCCCGAGGCCGCGTTTTCACTCCCGTTTCATTTCGCGAGTACCTCTTGTGACCATTGACAACTGACAGACTTGACAGCAATCATGGCGCAAACAGACTATAAGTTCGAAGGATGGATGGGTCTCGACAAGGACTCTGTTGACGGAAAGATGGTTTGGCAGGAGTTTGAGCCCAAGCCTTGGGAGGAGACCGATGTTGATATCAAAGTTGAGTGTTGTGGTATTTGCGGTACGGACCTGCACACTCTGCGGTCTGGATGGGTGAGTTTTTCCCTTTTTCTTTGTCCTGGTTTGAAATGTATGCTAATTGTATAGAAACCCACCATGTACCCCTGCTGCGTCGGCCACGAAATCATCGGTGTTGCCGTGCGCGTGGGCTCCTCAGTCACCAACGGCATCAAAATAGGTGATCGCGTCGGCGTCGGCGCGCAAAGTGAATCCTGCCTAGGCCGTCTTGGTGACTGCCCCGACTGCGCCATGGGCCTGGAGCAGTACTGCTCGCACAAGTTCGTCGGCACCTACAACAGCACCTACATCAACGGCGGCAAGTCCTACGGCGGCTATGCGCTGTACAACCGTGTTCCCGCGCACTTTGCCATCAAGATCCCCGACAGCATCCCGCCGTCTCACGCGGCGCCCATGATGTGCGGTGGTGTTACTGTGTACAGCCCGTTGAAGCACGGTGGTTGTGGACCGGGTAAGCGGGTTGGTATTATTGGTGTTGGGGGACTGGGACACTTTGGGTTGCTTTTTGCGAAGGCGATGGGGGCGGAGCAAGTTGTTGCTATTTCGCGGAAGGCGGATAAAGCGGCTGACTCGCTGAAGATGGGTGCGGATGTTTATATTGGGACTGATGATGAGCCGGACTGGGCGACCAAGTATGCTCGTTCTTTGGACTTGATTGTCTGCACTGTTTCTTCGTCGAAGGTAAGCAACATTTATTTATTCGTCAATGGGTTCAGAAGAATGCTAACGAATCAGATGCCCCTGAATGACTACATCGGCCTCCTCAGAACGGACGGTAGCCTCGTCCAAGTCGGTCTTCCCGACGACGGCGTGCTGAACGCCCCCATCCCCAGACTCATGCGTCGTCTGACCGTTGGTGCTTCTTTGATTGGTAGCCCCGGTGAGATCAGGGAGATGCTGGAGCTTGTGGCTGAGAAGAACGTCAAGCCCTGGATTGAAGAGATCCCGATGAAGGATGCTAACCGGGGTGTGGTGGACATGGAGGCTGGTAAGGCTCGTTACCGTTATGTGCTGGTTAACGAGCAGTAAGGGATATCCTTTCTACTGTACTGTACTATGAATTGTAAATAGTCGTGATAGAAAATCAATCTATTAATCTGTATAAATGAAGTATAGATGAGAGATCAATGTTTGAGCACTATCAGGCAGACGTCTGGCTTGCAGGATGGCAAATACATCCCCGAAATCTCTTTGGGAGGCTGTTAGAAACATCAAGAAGGTATCTACATTCTCATAGACCCGAATTTTTCTGTAGGTACAATAGAGAAAGCATCTGCACATATTTTCGTACGGAGTACGGAGTAGACGAAGAGAACCAACGGTTCCTGCACGTGATCCGGTCCCCCGCTGTCGGAGGGGCTAATCTAGATACGGCAAGGGACTTTTCCTTGCTTCTTTTGCTCTTCCTCGCTGGATATATTCGAAAGAGAAACACAAACTGGGGGAATGATACGACTTACTTTCACATTGTGAACGCCAAATAACACAGATTGAACCGAGTTAAGAAAATTCCTCACTGTCTATCCACCCACCATGTCGCACACCCTCTCGCAGAAATACCTTAGCACACGGGGTGCCTCCTACGGTGTATGCTGCCATTGCATATCTACACTATCTACAACGCGATGCTAACAGGTATCTGGACGTTTAGCTCTCCTTCGAAGATGTCGTCCTCAAAGGATTGGCTTCGGACGGTGGCCTCTTCATCCCCGAGCACATTCCCGCACTCCCCGTCAACTGGCAGTCAGAATGGCAAAATCTCAGTTTTGAAGAATTGGCCTTCCAGATCATGTCTCTCTACGTCTCGGAGTCGGAAATTCCAGCGAACGACCTCAAGGACATCATCAACCGTTCCTATTCGACCTTCGACCACCCCGAACGCACTCCCTTGATCGAGCTGGACAGCAAGAAGAACCTCCACCTGCTTGAACTGTTTCACGGCCCCACTCGCGCCTTCAAGGATGTAGCGCTCGCTTTTCTTGGAAACCTGTTTGAATATTTCCTGGTGCGGAAGAACCAAGGCAAGGAGGGCAAGGAGAGACACCACTTGACTGTTATTGGTGCTACCAGTGGCGATACAGGGTCTGCGGCCATCTACGGTCTTCGGGGAAAGAAGGATGTGTCTATTTTCATCCTGTTCCCAGACGGACGGGTTTCGCCTATCCAGCAGGCTCAGATGACCACTGTCCTGGATGCCAATGTGCACAATCTCACTGTTCAGGGCTCATTCGATGACTGCCAGGACATTGTCAAGGCCTTGTTTGCGGACCCCGAGCTCAACTCCACGCACAACCTGGCTGCCGTCAATTCCATCAACTGGGCCCGTATCCTGGCCCAGATGACCTACTACTTCTACTCCTACTTCTCGTTGACCAAGACCCCCGGTTACAACAAGGACTCGAAGATGCGCTTCGTTGTTCCATCTGGCAACTTTGGCGATATCATGGCCGGATGGTTCGCCAAGCGCATGGGTCTCCCCGCTGAGCGATTGGTGATTGCCACCAATGAAAACGACATCCTGGACCGTTTCTTCCGCAGCGGCGGCCAATACACCAAGAACGACTCCGCAGGAGCTGGTGTCAAGGAAACCCACAGCCCCGCCATGGACATCCTCGTCAGCAGCAACTTCGAGCGTCTCCTTTGGTTCCTTGCCTTTGAAACCGACTCTGCAGCCTCCGAGGACGAACGCCGCAAGAACGCCTGCCAGAGCGTCAGCAACTGGCTCAACCAGCTCAAGTCCCAGGGCGGCTTCAGTGTCCCCACTGCCGTCCTCGAAGGCGCCAAGGCCGACTTCGAAAGCGAGCGCGTCAGTAATGACGAAACCATCGCCCAGATCCGCTCTACCTACCTCTCCTCTTTCCCCACGAATCTCACCCCCGGCAGCGCCAGGAGCTCCAAGACCGGCGGCTACATTCTGGATCCTCATTCCGCTGTTGGTGTCGCGGCGTCCCTGCGCTCCGGCGAGCGTAACCCAACTATCAGCCACATCTCGCTTTCCACTGCCCACCCAGCCAAGTTTGTTAGCTCTGTCGACCTTGCCCTGCGTGATCAGGATGGCTACAACTTTCAGGAAGTGCTTCCAAAGGAGCTTGTTGGCATTGAGCAGCGGGAGAGCAGATCTACCCCTGTTCCCGCTGGTGCTGGATGGCAGGGCGTGCGGGAGCTTGTGAAGGCGGAGGTTGACCAGGAGCTGCAGGGATTGCGATAGATTTCTCTCTTCTTTTATTATGTTTAGACGATCTAGTGTCTTGTGCATGGAGACTTTTATATATCCCACATCTCGTTTACTTAACGAGCAAAAGCATAAGATATGATGCAATATAGAATGGATGAATTTGTGCCTTGTCATTTATGCAACTTGTACGATTGTAAGGGCTTCAGATTCGATATAGCCATAACTCCATTCCTTTTTATTAACTAAGAAGACTCTAAAAACAACATCCAGTTGAGCCCCAGTATTAAACATTAAGTAATTCTAACAGAAATCAAAATAAACATCCTTTCTTTTTTTGGTATACTCTCGCAACACCATAACACGTTCCCTTCCATCTTCGACAATCTCTTATTATATATTATATAGGACTTCCCAAGCCCCACAAAATATTTCTCACGGGACTCGACTCACCCAACAGCTTAGAAGAAAGCCATAAGTCCAACAAGACCAACCAGGACACCAACAGCAGGCTGGGCCTTACCAGCAGCGCCGGTGAAAGCAGGGCTCTCGGGAGAGACACCGCTGGGCTGCTCGGACTCGGAACCACCGCCGGGGGAGACAGGGGACTCGCCCGAGGGCTCAGAGCTGGAGGGCTCGGGGTTGGAGGGCTTGCCGGACTGGGCCGGGGTGGATGGGGAGCTGCCAGAGGGGATCACGCCACCGGAGGGGGCGGGCTTGTTGGGCTGACCAGATTGCTCGGGGTTGGAGGGCTTGCCAGAGTGGGCCGGGGTGGATGGGGAGCTGCCAGAGGGAATCACGCCACCGGAGGGGGCGGGCTTGTTGGGCTGACCAGATTGCTCGGGGTTGGAGGGCTTGCCAGAGTGGGCCGGGGTGGATGGGGAGCTGCCAGAGGGAATCACACCACCGGAGGGGGCGGGCTTGTTGGGCTGACTAGACTGCTCGGGGTTGGAGGGCTGGCCGGACTGGGCTGGGGTGGATGGGGAGCTGCCAGAGGGGATCACGCCACCGGAGGGGGCGGGCTTGTTGGGCTGACCAGATTGCTCGGGGTTGGAGGGCTTGCCAGAGTGGGCTGGGGTGGATGGGGAGCTGCCAGAGGGGATCACGCCACCGGAGGGGGCGGGCTTGTTGGGCTGACCAGATTGCTCGGGGTTGGAGGGCTTGCCAGAGTGGCCCGGGGTGGAGGGAGAGCTGCCCGAGGGGATCACGCCAGAGTGCTCAGGCTTGCTAGGGTAGCTGGAGTGCTCGGGCTTGCTGCCGGACGGAGTGGGTTGAGCGCTGGGCTTATCGGAGTGCTCGGGCTTGCTGGGTTGGCTGGAGTGCTCGGGCTTGCTGCCGGATGGAGTGGGCTGAGCGCTGGAACCGTGAGGAGTGGTGATCGGCACAGGGACGGTAGAGGTACCGATGGTGGCCCAAGTGCAAGGAGTAGAGTTGATCACCGTGGTGTCAGGAACCGAACTGCTGGGAGTAATGACCGGAGTAGACTTCTCAGGCGAAGGAGTCGCCTTCGAAGAAGACTGAGGGGTGGTGACCGGCACGGGGACGGTAGAGGTACCGATGGTGGCCCAAGTGCAAGGAGTAGAGTTGATCACCGTGGTATCCGGAACCGAGCTGCTCTTCGAGGAAGAGGGGACAGGGGTCACCTTCGACGAAGAGTGGGTGGTGACCGGCACGGGGACGGTAGAGGTACCGATGGTGGCCCAAGTGCAAGGAGTAGAGTTGATCACCGTGGTATCCGGAACCGAGCTGCTCTTCGAGGAAGAGGGGACAGGGGTCACCTTCGACGAAGAGTGGGTGGTGACCGGCACGGGGAGAGTAGAAGTACCAATGGTGGCCCAAGTGCAGGGAGTAGAGTTGATCACCGTGGTGTCAGGAACCGAGCTGCTGGGAGTCACAACAGGAGTGGGCTTGACGGTAGGAGTCTCAGTCGGCTTAGTCGAGCAGAGAGTGGTGGTGGTGAGGGTGATCGTGCTGGTCTGGGTCACCGGCACAGTAGAGGTGTGGGTGCCCGAGGTGACCACGGAAGAGGTGACCGGACAAGTGGTGGTCGTGATAGTGGTCGTCTTTGTATACCAGTGAGGCGTGGTAGTCGTCTCGTGATGGTGGTGGTGGTGAGAGGAGCCGGACGGCTTCTCCCAGGAAGAAGTCGTCTCCGAAGTGGTAGCAGAATCACTGGGAGAGCTGGCGGTCGACGAAGTGATCGAAGACGACGATTCAGTCGAAGAAGACCAAGTCGAAGTGGCCGACGTGGACGGCTGCTCCCAGGTGTTGGTTGACTCAGGAGTAGGCTTCACATGGGGAGACGAAGAGTGCTTGTCCTTATGGACTCCCCAGTGGTCCTTGCCTTCGCCACGCTCGATGACACCAGCGAAGGCCGGGGCAGCCAAGGCCAGAAGAGCGAGAGTTCCCTTGACCATATTGGACGAATGGGATATTATTGCAATACCGAGGACTCAACGGTGAACGAAAGGAAGCGAAACGAGAGAACTTGAGCGAATGACTGCTTTTGTGACTGAGATGTCCGAGGATGAGGAGCTGAAATGGTGCGTGAAGGTCGAGGTTTATATCCTGAGAGTCTGAGCTTGGTCCCTCTTCGGGTGGGCCGCAATTGATATTGCAGGATAAGGAACATGCCGCTGTATTCGTGGATAGCATCACGATACAACAGTTCCTATTGGATCACCAAGATAGCCAGAGTTGGATCTCCGGTGGTGGTGGTAACATCTTTTACCGAATGCAGGTGATTAGATCGTATGAACCTTGGATCGAAAAGGAACCCGAAGTAACTAGATCATGAGTGAAAATTTTGACACTTCCAGGTGAACATCCGATTGTAACATGGCGGAAGATCGTTTGGAGGCAAAATCCACACAAGCAGCCCAAGGTTGCAATATCGAGGAAAACAGGTAGTAGTAAGAACTGTATCAATAGCGTCATCACTGAAATGCAGCTTCTTGCTCGTTCGCTGCAAATAAAATGTTTCACAAGATGTAGAATAACTCGACGTTTTAGGGTCTAAAGCCGGTGAATCCGCTCTAGATTAACTATTGCAGGCGTGTCGTAAAAGGGCCAAGTGCAATTAATCAACTACCAAAACGTCCAGACATTCCAAGACGCCCCAGACCAACTAAATTCCCATAGAAAACTCGGAATTGCCCAGGTGCAAGCGACATAGATCTTGTGGAACGTGGAGACTGGTGGGGAGAATCATAGCAATTAGGCCAGTGCTATTAGCGTATTCGTGAGAGGGACGGATGCACCCAATGCCAACTCAGGGACTAGTGGCTTTCGCTGAGAAGAATGTGTCGAGGGATTCCCTAATCTCGACTTTCCCGGACTCCACCTAGCTGTTCTCAAGGCGAACTTACTCGGTGGGCCGTGGTATCCCCCCCTTCCGTCGTGAGTAGTTAGTTACTATCCTTAGACCCATGAGAACATAAGCTCCATGATCCAGGGACATGAGTCGCATACGAGAGTGCCATTCAAGGCTTTTGGTTCCTGATCATGGACACCCCTCCACTGAGGACCAGATCAAGTCGAAATGGAAGCATCATGCAACCCCAACAACGATACCTTATTGGAAGACCAATTTACCACGTCGCACTGGAGATGACCTGTGCCTGGAAATGGTCTCCGAAGAATGCTGGAAACCGTGAATCGTCGACCAGAACGGAAGGAGGTGGAGTTGTAGAAGTCTGAGTTCGATTTCCGTTTGCGGCAGTGGAAAGAAGGGTAGCAAAGTATACGTTTGTGCATTATTGCACTACCTGTATAGACATCTGCGCTGTTTACCTAAGGTTTCCTGGTCATGTACGTATCCTCAGGCAGTTATTTTTTGCTATCAGGACATATGGGCCAGAAATGGGGTAGAGCGGAGAACGGGCGTGTAACTCAACGGAGAGCGCTTGAGTCTAGTGGCTCAGGAGGCCCGGGTGACTCCGGCCGTCTATCTTTTTGCTTTTTATTATTATCATTATTATTATTGCCAGCAGTGATAGATGTAGTGGTAGTCCTGACGTTGACTCGTTGTCTGCGTCTATGTCACGTGACTATCTAATATGTTCACGTGATTTAGGGCACAGGGTTGCGGGGAACGCGTCCCGTCGCGCGTCGACCGCGTTTACGGAAAGTAGAGGAGAGTTCACCAGAGACGACACAGTGACAAACGAACACCTCGAATTCAGAACCACGACGCCGTCATGCCGCACTCTGTGTCTCCGGGAAAGTCGCGATCTCCGGATAATGCCGAGGATGAGGTTATGCAAGATGCGCCTGCTACGACTAATGCCCAGGAAGGAACGGGTGTAAGACTGGAGGAAATGTTTGACGACGACGACGATGATGATGAATTTCCTGCATCGAGTGCATCTGATAACAAGATGGATAATTCGGAGGCTCCTGCGTGAGTTTGGCTTTCTCTACCAGGTATTCCAGAAGAGAGGAAATCGCTAATCCATGCGCCTTGTAGGTCGTCTGGACCACCACCGGCCGAAGTCGATACCGATACGATGCTTGCTTTCTATCAGCGCTTGTTCCCGTTCCGTTATTTATTCCAGTGGCTCAACCATGGAGTCGTTCCTTCTCCCGATTTCGGGAATCGGGAATTCGCGCTCACGCTTCAAAATGACGCCTACCTGCGGTACCAGTCGTATGCAACTGCGGACTTGTACGTGGACCTAGATACAAAATAAGTAGGCTTTCTATATTAACGTGTCTGCTTTTCAGATTCCGCAAAGATATCCTAAGAATGAACCCATCTCGTTTCGAAATCGGCCCTGTTTATAGCACAAACCCCCGAGACCGAAAGACCCTCCGCGGCGGACAGATGAAGCCAGTCTCGAAAGAATTGGTTTTTGATATCGATTTGACAGATTACGACGACATCCGTTCGTGTTGCACAAAGGCGAATATTTGCGGGAAGTGCTGGGCTTTCGTAACGATGGCAATGAAGGTGGTCGATACTGCTCTACGAGACGATTTCGGCTTCGAGCATATCATGTGGGTATATTCCGGTCGTCGTGGTGCCCACGCCTGGGTTTGTGATCCTCGTGCACGCAATCTCCCTGATGACCGACGAAGAGCTATTGCGGGTTATCTGGATGTGATCCGCGGAGCAGGCGGCAAGCGCGTGAACGTAAAACGGCCATTGCATCCGCATCTCTCCCGAAGTCTCGAGGTCCTGAGACCCTACTTCGCCCAAACCACCCTCATCGACCAAGACACCTTCGAAGGCTCCGAACAAGAACAACGTCTCCTCTCACTCCTCCCCGATGGCTCCTTAAACGACGCCCTCCGCCGCAAATGGGCTTCGTCACCCGGCCGCTCCAGCAAGAACAAATGGGCCGACATCGACGCACTTGCAGAATCCGGTCAGAGTAAATCCCTCAACACAACCTCCCTCAAGAACGCAAAACAAGACATCGTCCTAGAATACACCTACCCACGTCTCGATTCGGAAGTCAGCAAGAAAATGATCCACTTGCTCAAAAGCCCCTTCGTCATCCACCCCGGTACCGGCCGCGTCTGTGTCCCAATCGACGGCCGGAAGGCCGAGCAATTCGACCCCCTCTCCGTGCCAACGGTTTCGCAGTTACTTTCTGAGATTGACGCTTGGGATGCAGCGAACCCTTCGAGCAGCGCAGGCGCTGAGGTTGCTGAGCCGGAGGGGAGTGTAGCCGACGGCTCTGACGCGAGAGGGAGTCGCAAGTTGCAAGATTATGAGAAGACCAGCCTGAAACCGTATATTGACTACTTCCGGTCGTTTATTGCGGGACTGCTTAAGGAGGAGCGAACTGGAAAACGAGAGCGAAATAAAGAGGGCGCTGAGGTTAAGTCGGAGAGTATGGAATTCTGAGTCTCTTTTGGAGTTTTTCTTAGCGGTTTGGAGGGCTTAAGGTTCATGGCGTTGGTGTTGTGTTTATATCCAGGGATAAAGGATATACTATTTTATGAATGCGAATGAACTGCTATGATTTTATTTGCAATTTTTTCTTACATTAAGGGCAGGCGAGATTACAATAATGCTACAGAAAGACTTGATGAGAATGCATATACATCAAATTCATATCTATTGGTACACATGTCGACAAACATAATAGATCAAGTGAGAATAATTTTGCGGCATAATAGCGATTACAAGATTCGAGGGGTTAGAGAGTTGAGAGGCGTACTATCGTATCGACTCATGGCGCATTTAAGCAGAGACAAAGTTCTTGACGTCTGTAGTTCTGTTAGCTAACTGACCAAGCATCGGATAATGGTACGGCGGGCACTCACTCTCGAGCCAGCGAACGTATTCCTTCTGCTCCTTAACCTGGATATAGTCAGGGATCATGTTGGCAAGCTCAGCGTTAATACCCCGCTCCTCGAGGAAACGCTCCAAGAAAGTCTGCAAGTCCTCATCCAAGTTCTCAAAAGGAGGACCAGCGTAGAGGCTTTGTCTAGCCCAGTCCTTCTCGGCAGTCTGGGCGTGGGCAAGGTCGGGCTTCTGGAAGTAGGAAACCTCCTCGATCTGGAAGAGACCGTCCTGGGCGACTGTCTGGATCAGAAGAGCGCCGTTGCCGGGCTTCTCGATGGTGACGTTGACGCGGGCAGGGAAGCTGGGCTCGACATCACGGTCTAAGGGGTCCATCTCACGGTCGGAGGGAGCGACGCGGTCCTCGGAGTGCTGGGCGATGTTACCACCACGGCCCTGGTTGGCGGGTTGGTGGCCGCCCTCGTAGTCCAGCTCGTCGCCAAGAGCGTCGTCGAACTCCTCTTGCTCGGTTAGGTTCTGGAGGTCTGCAACGGTGAAGGTGAGACGGATCCTGTTTAGGGTGAGGTCTCGTTAGAGTCGGATATCTACCGAGGGAAGGGAATGAAGGGACTTACTCCTCGTTGTTGAACTTCTTGGTCAACACAACC
Organism: Aspergillus chevalieri; assembly: GCF_016861735.1. NCBI lineage: Eukaryota > Fungi > Ascomycota > Eurotiomycetes > Eurotiales > Aspergillaceae > Aspergillus > Aspergillus chevalieri. The sequence goes on from NC_057365.1 coordinate 1,161,646, forward strand.
TCCTGCTCGCCCGGAACATCCTTGACCTGCTTGTCATTAACACCAAGGCTTCACCATATCAGATCCGTTGTTGACTGCGCATACCTCGAAAGAGTTGTTCTGAAGAACATACTGGATGTTCTGGACGGAGGTCTCCAGGTCATTCAGACCGGAAGCCTTCTCGTGGCTCAGCTCGTCCTCAAGCTTAGCAACCAGCTCAACGTCACCTAATAATGAAGAACGACCATATTGTCAGCTTGAGTCCATGACGGATCGCTGGAGCTTCTGCTGGCTTGGAAAACCTTCCGTTACAGCTTCCACATCCAAGCAAATTGGGTATATCGTACCTTCAGCAGCCTGCCTGAAAGCGCGGCAGGTCGAGAAAGCAGCGTACGAGGGTCTTGCGACCTGCTTAAATTGCGACTGGAACAAAGACTTGGGGATGGTCGACCCAGGACGCAGAGCGGACGGCGCGGAGCTGGCGATGGAGCGGGAGACAGTGCGAGGCACCGAGCGGGCGAAAGTGCGGAGGGTGAGCATTTTTAAAGAATATGTAAAGATAATAAAAGAATTTGTATTGGAGGGGAAGAAGAGGGTGTCGGGTTGTAGGGTGGAGGATGGGTGCGGCAAAAACTATGATGTTAACGTCCGCCAAGAACTGACGCCAGTGCCGCTGCTAAAATGTACCGTATATAGTACGCACAACAACTAGCAGTCAAAGGGCTTTTCTCTCATCTTATATTATTTAACTTGTCATTTATTTACAATGGCATGATAACTTTCATACAGTCTGGAAATAATAGTACTTTTGTACGCCGTCTATGTCCCATCAATCATATACTCCGCATCATAGCAGTATGGATATCAACGAAAGCCACCGTTTTCGAAAAGGAACAAATGAACAAATCAAGAAAGACCTTTCGGAGGGAATGTCGAGGGTTGTTTCCCACCGTCAGACGTAAACCGGATAAACTTCATCGCACTGAGACTCGACCAGACTTGGTTCCATCGGGGAAGCGCTTTCACCACATCTTCGTTGCTCAAGTCAGGCATCCAGAACCCGGTCTTCAGCTCTTTATTCTCAGCGTCGGTGCGTTGTAGTAGGGCCTCTTCACGCTTCGATGGCGGACGGCCTTTGCGCCGTTCGTGTTGTAATTGCTCGATCTCGGGGACGTCGCGGTTGATGTGTCTATGAAGCGCAGTCAACGATTGTCGCTCAGTGTACGAAGACTCGACATTTAGAGCGTAGGTACGCACCTTGTCACCAATTCTCTGATGTCGTCGTCGGAGAACGGCCCTGATCCTTCGGGGACATGCTCTTGGAAGTAGAGTATGCGCTCAACTGTGGCATGTTAGTTCAGAGCGCTTCATAGACAATGATGCAAAGAAAGCATACGGTATGAATTCCTCCCTCTAGCCATTTTGGTCTGCATTCGAGCCACTCGATCGTCTCTTGAATTCGCCCGGTGCAATCTCTTCGCATCTCGACTGTTCTCATGAAGCCCCTCAATCACCCCCCGCTTTTTCGAGATTTGCTTGTGTACCTTATTGAATGACTTGGGCATGGTGATTATATCCTGATTCTCACCAACGTGAGAACGACTCGGACGAAATATGAACTCGAACTGTTCCTCGAAATTTTTTCTTCTTTTTTCGTCGTTTCTTTCCGCCGGCAGAATAGTAGGGCGGTGTCAGCGGCTATCAACACCGCTCGGAGACGACCAATGATAGCACGGCTTCCCAAAGAGGGAGGCATCGCGTCTGCGCGTCGGCCTGAAAGTGCAACATTCCAACCTCGTTGTCCTGGCCGTCGTTTGGGGTTGGTTTGTGCTTGGGCCAGTGGAGTTGGACTATTTTGTCTCATTTGCTTGTGAACGTCCCCTTTTGTTTTTGCGCCTGTTTTGGAGCTTCACTCCCCATGCCCGCTCCTGCTGCGCAGGTAATCCAGACGAAGACCATCTTGATCCTGCAATAGGCCCACCATCATGGGCATTAAAGGTGAGATGATTGTTTGGTGCTGTGCTCTGAGAGAGAGCGCTGACAGGTGCAGGTCTCCATGGTCTTCTCAAATCGATCCAGAAACCATGCCACTTGAAGAAGTTCAGTGGCCAGACCCTGGGGGTAGATGCGTATGGGTGGCTGCACCGGGGTACAGTTGCATGTGCAGTGGATCTGGTGCTTGATAAGCCTACGACTAAGTATGATCTTCCCTGGTGCATGCGTTTCGTGGTCACGCAGCTAATGAGACAGGCATATCGACTTCGTCCTAAATCGTGTCCGCATGCTTCTTTACTTCGGCGTCACACCATACCTCGTCTTCGACGGCGATGATCTACCGAGCAAGTCCGGAACCGAGTCTGATCGGCACCAACGACGCCAGCAGAGCAAAGCTCTTGGATTGGAACTTCAACGCAAAGGACGAATGGCGGAGGCATATCAAGAGTTCCAAAAGGCGGTGGACGTGACCCCCTACATGGCCCGCCAATTGATCGAGGAGTTGAAGAAGATGAACGTGCAGTACGTCGTGGCACCATACGAGGCTGATGCGCAGCTAGTGTATCTGGAGCGCCATGGTATGATCGACGGTATTATCTCCGAAGACTCCGATCTTCTTGTCTTTGGTGCGAAGAGGCTACTATCCAAACTCGACCAGCACGGTGACTGTATCGAGATCAACAGGGCGGACTTTACAGCTTGTCGTGAGGTCAGTCTGATCGGATGGACGGACGCGGACTTCAGACGGATGTGCATTCTCAGCGGTTGTGACTATCTACCCAACATTGCGCGACTCGGATTGAAAACCGCCTATCGATGCATTCGAAAATACAAGAACGTGGAGAAGGCCCTTCGCATGCTTCAATTCGAAGGGCAGTACCGTGTTCCCGCCGATTACCTCGACAATTTCAAACAAGCCGAACTCACGTTTCTTTATCAAAGGGTCTTCTGCCCGAAAGCCGGGAAATTGGTGACTCTCACCCCTCCTGAGGATGTCAACCTAGACGAACTGTCATATATTGGCGGTGACGTCGATGCAGACATTGCAGTAGGAGTGGCCCGTGGGGATCTTGATCCAACGACCAAGGAGCCGATTGTATTGAAGCCACTTGCCCCAAGCAGACCCGTGCTCGGCATCCAACGCCGGCAGACCCTTGGCTCTTCAGCTGAATTGAAACCGAAACCGAACAAACCAATTAGCACTTTCTTCACTCCGAAGAGGATGCCTTTGGCTGAGTTGGATCCAAACAGTCTTACACCATCGCCGAGCCAGCAACGGCTCCTCGAACGTTATGCAAACAGCTCCTGGGACAGCAGTCCCGCACCCGCAGGGCTAAATGCCGCTAGGTCAGCGCCTTCTCTCCGTCGCTCTCAAACCACACGAGTTTCAAGCCCATTGGCAAGAAGTGCAGAACGGAGTTCTTTCCTGGCCCAGGCTTCGAAGGCCTCAACCTTTCAGCCAGCAAAGCGACAACGCCTTTGTGCTGAAGCCGAGGAAGGACCCTTGCCAACTCTCGCAAACTGCCGCAGTCGGTTCTTCGTGCACAAAGATGGGGAGTCGAGTCTCAGCGGGCAGAAGAGCACGAAGTCTGAGAAAGCGCGAAATTCGACCATTGGTGTTTTCTCCGACGATAGTGCTGAAGATATCATGTCTGAACTCCCGGATCCTACCCAGCCAGATGGATCTGCATCGAACGAGATCGATACGCCATGCAAAACGGCCGATCAACGGGAAGCTGGCTTGGTGGCGCCAACCCCTGCTACTCCTGTCGCGTTGCCAGCAGATGAAGGTCAAAAGGAAGAAGAGTCTTTTGAAAACGCTGCCGTTTCTGAGACTACCATTCCTGAGGATACCGTTCCCGAGCCTACCCCCGAAAAGTCTGTGAGCGCCGACTCAGACAGCGAAACTTTCCATCAAGTATTGAATTATCATGTCGAACGGCAGAATACATCTATACTTTCCAAATTCACCTTCAAGCCGGGTGACAGCCCTGGCGTCTCCAGGAAGTCTTCCCTTGGGGCAATGAACGCTCAATCGCCCCGAACATCTCCTGCAGGTCTCTTATTAGGGCCCCGCAGAAGCCCGGCACGACGACAACGATCGACACCCTTGCAGCGCCTTGGACAGAGCGCTCTCTCCCGGTCCCGGTCCATGATTGTTCCTGGCAGCAAGACTGTTCCGCCTCCGCCCACGTTTTCCACCTGTAGCGCAGCAAATCAGCATCTAGCTGCGCCCAAAATCTTTAGTGCTCAGGGAAGCGAAGACATGATCATCCCCAACAGCGAAGACGAAAGCGAGGACGACGCCAATGACTCCGGCGCTAGCCAGGGACCGGTTTCACTTGATCTGAAACAGTTCTCATTTACCGGATCGGGGACAGATTAGGAGCATTGTATATGGATACTTCAGCATTGTAAGTGAACGGAGTTTTGGGGGTTTATTGGACAGTTTTTTTTACAATCATTTTGTATGGTTTTGCATTGCGCGGGGTATAAGTAGGTTATCTTGGACATTGTTAGGCATTTTGTTACTGTATCTAAGTTGGATCGTTGACTCAGACGGTGCCAAGGGAGCTTGCAAGGGACATAGGCCCACGATACATACAAGTACTCAATTTAGAACAGAAGATCATTCTGTTATTTTGTCGCATTAGCAGCAGTAGAAAGATTGATAAATCGGGGGCTGGGGGAGACACGTGACGATAGGCGGTGGTACCGGACCCACAGTGTCGCCGGATCCAACCGTAATTGGCTCTAGCGCCCAGATCTATCCGAATGAGGACTAGTGCTAGCGCTGAAACAGCAGGCGGTCAATGGCGGTTACCCGGAAACCAGACCGCCGTAAACAAAAGGCGGTTGGCCCAGCCTCCTTCTATACTAGAGGGGAGTCAGTCAGGTACGAACACGCATACCAGCCACCACAATAATCCCTCCACTCCAGCTCAATTGATGCAAACTCAGAAGGACGGTCGGTCCAGGATTACGGGCTAAGTGTGACGGGGATTGCCCACTTACCATCTCTTCTTTCATTCTCTCCCCCTTTCCCCTTCTCCCTCTTCCTGTTCTCTTTTCTTTTCTCACTTTCTCGGCTTTTTGCTTCCGTTTGATCTCCTGCTGCTGCTGTGCTGCTGTTGCGTCTCTGGCGGTCTGGCTTGCATATTATTGATTCTGTTGTGTGTGCCTGACAAGATTCGGTCTTTTTTCCAGGTCGAGAAGGACTGCATTCCTTTGATCGATTCGTCCAGATAGCACTTGGTCCTCCACATTCCATTCCACGCTGTCCCGGCATTCCTCTGTACAACTTGCTGTTATCTCTGTCCGACATCACTGGCTCCGCTGTTTTGACCGGCTCCACGAGGTGACCAGTTGTCCGATCTCTTCGTCCACTATCGTGACCAGCAACTCGATTCGATCGCTCCTTCTCGGGGATCCGGGAAGTGAGTAATCTGTTAAAGAAGAAGTAGAAGGAAGAAAAAGGAGTGACGACCGTCTGACAAGATGGCCATCAACATTGCCCAAGGGTTCGCCCGTATGTTTATCTCACTTCGGCATGACGGGTAACAGATTCGAAGAATGCTAACATGGCGCTAGGGTTCATTCCCATGGTCGGCTACCACCATGTTCTGATGATTATCATTGCCGTTGCAATTATTCTGCTATGTAAGATATGCTCGACGTCCACGTGGATATGAGGTATGAGGCTGCAGCTAACATGTCACATTAGCTCTACTATTGGCCGGATGCTCGTCGTCGTCGCCGCAAATCCCCGACATCTTCCTTATTTCCATGTACTACGAGCGTTACAAGCCTACATTCAACCTTGCCCAGGTGGACCCCGGTGTGGTCACGGCAACAGCGAACATCGTGGGAGGTGCAGAGATGGAGGTTCGTGTGGGGTATTTTGGAATCTGCATCCAGCCCGACGGAGGATCATACATCTGCAACTCGAACGCGACAGCGCTGGCGGAGGTTGTCACCGTCGACCAAGATCCGTTGAACTTGATTTGGGTTGCGGCCACATTTAAAGATGCCGTCGTGTTCCCGTATTTGCTGTATGTGCTCTTTCTTACATACATACCTGCCTGCATGGACTAACGTGGATTAGAATCATCGCCGTTATCCTGGCATTCTTCTGCTTTATTCTTCTCGCCACTTTCCCCGGATGGCACGAGGAGGTCGACGGTACCGGTTCAGAGAAGGAAGTAAAACCATTCCCATCACGAGCGGTCTCGCAAGTTGCATTGGCACTCATCTTTATCGCATCCGTCTTCATCCTTGTTTCAGTGCTATGGCAACATACAGCGTCCGTGGCAGCCAGTACCATAGCGCAAGACATGGGCAACGGCAGCGTAAAGAGCGGCGTCGGCTCATCTGCCATGGTCCTTGGCTGGTTTGGATTCGGTTTAATGGTGGTGACGACAATAGGCCTGCTGGTTATGATCCTCAGTATCAGGTTGATCCGGCAATTGACGGACGATGAAGAAGAAGCATAATCCAATTATACACGGTGCCAATGCCGCATCTGATATGGGACGACGTTCGTTTTTTATTTTCCCCCGACACTACTTTCACGCCCCGGTTTGTTATTACGCTTGGTTTTGATTTTCGACATGAACCGCTACGATATAATATGTTGAATGGGATATGGAAACGGTTCCTTCTTATGATAACCCCAACACGAGACGAATATCTGCCATGATCTATTCGATTCGTCCCGTTGATGTCCTTGATTTTCTCTTTTCTTCTCCGTTTCCATGTTTTATGTATAAAAATTGACGTGTTTGATGATTTATTCCCCCCCTTGTTTTGCGCTTTATGTTTATTTTATGGTTTTTGGTTTATGGTTATTCGGATGGATAATGGATGGATATGGGAAATGGACTGGACTGAAATTGTGCTTGTGAGATATCCCGAGACGAATTGATAAATGCAAGTCTCAATGTGTGAATTTGTCTGGTGATCATACTCTGGTTTGGTTTATATATAGACTTGAATAATACCACAGTAGTCTGCTCTTGCCACCTTTAGTATCTGAAAAATTCACATCTCAGCATCAATTGTTGCAAGTCAACGATACTTGCCTCCAGGCAAGGACACTCCCCCATCGTCTCTCCAATGAGCACAGCTGAGCATCAGACATGCGGGGAAAGGCTGTGAGTTGTCATGCATTCAGCCGAAAAGAACAAGCAATGAGATTCGATATCTACAGATTAACTCCATCCTCTATGCAATAGACTGTATAATATCTAAATGCACATATAGGTTGTTGCTGCTGCTGCCCTGGACATACTAACTATATTATCCTCCCCTTCCCCCCCCCCCTCTCCCTTTCCAAACCACTCTACACCTCCCATATACGCATACAAACACCCACAAACCAAAAAGCAACAAATGCAACAAATGCACCAAATCCTAATAATCGGTGGCGGCCCCACCGGCCTAACAACCTCCCTCTCTCTCTCCCACCAATCCATCCCACACAGCCTCCTCGAAAAACACCCCTCCACCTCCATCTTCCCCAAAGCCGTCGGTCTAAACACCCGTACAATTGAATACTTCCGCTCGCTCGGCCTGCAAAATGATATACTCAATGTATCCGCGCCCCCGGAGACCGTCTCGCAGACATGTTGGTATACGAGTCTGGGTCTGGGTGTGGGGCCGGATGGGAATGGGACTAGGACTCGGACAGGGACTGGGAGGGAGGTGTTTACGAGGGATGCGTGGGGTGGTGGGAGGTATAAAGGGGTGTATGGGCGGGCGAGTCCGGTAAGGTATACGATTTGTCCGCAGATACGGCTTGAGCCGGTTTTGCTTAGACGGGCGAGGGCGAGGGGGGTGAGTCCGGGTGTGGTTAGGAATTGTGCGGAGGTGACCGGGGTTGAAGAACTTGATGATCGGGTGCGTGTGCGTGTGAGGTATGCAAGTCCATCTGATGATGATGGGAAAGAGGAAGAGGAAGAGGTTGTTGAAGAAGCGCGGTATGTCATTGCAGCAGACGGAGGCCGTTTTGTCGCCGATACACTTGGGATTAAGATGCAGGGGGAGCGGGATATTGCGAGTATGGTCTCTGCGCATATTAGGGCACCGATTAGTCGGTATCATCCGAACCGGCACGCACTAATTACTTGGTTTATTGATCCGGAGCTGGGAGAGAGTATTCGGACGGGGTTCATGTACCATGTCGGCCCGTATCCGAGTACGCCTGAGACAGAGGAGTGGATTTTCGCTTGTGCATTGCTACCTCATGAGAAGGCGAGTGGTTTTGACGAAAGGGCTATGCTAGAGCGTCTCCATCGGACGCTCAAGATCCCGGGACTCAACGTGGAATTGAAATCGATAAGCCATTGGAACATCAACGCCGTTGTCGCGGAGCGGTATCGCAGTAAAGGTGGTCGAGTATTTCTCGTCGGCGATGCTGCGCATCGGATTCCACCTTGGGGCGCGCTGGGCTTAAATACTGGTGTTCAAGATGTGCAGAATCTAGTCTGGAAGCTGGGAATTGCCCTAAACGCTCGCGATGAAAGGGAACAGAGAAAACTGCATAAATGGCTGGATACATACGAGGAAGAGCGCAAGCCGCTGGCGCACCAGGTCGCTCATACTAGTCTTTCGGACTTTCGTCAGCATACGCTCGTCGTTGATCGTGCTTTAGGGATTAGTCCTGATGCGTCACCAAAAGATAATGTTAGTTCTTTGCAGGCGTATCTCGACAAGATGAACCCCGATGGAGATGAACTGCGGACGAACATAGCAAATGCGCAGAGCATCCTAGATCGCGAATTCAGTGCTCTGGGATTTGAAGTTGGCTGGTTCTATCCTAGCTGTGATGTCGATAACGAAGGCGCTAGAACGCGCCACGGGGGACAATTAACAGAAGACGGTGAATTCGATAACACGACTTACCGCCCCTCTGCGATCCCCGGTCATCATCTCCCGCACGCGTGGGTGTTAAAAGAGGGTGTGCGGGTTTCGACGAGGGATCTGGTGATGAATCCTGGTGGAAAGAATCAATGTGTTCTTGTTACAACGGCTGCTCAGCCATGGATGGCATTGCAAAGTGACTGGGTGCATGTTGAGGTCGCTGTAGAGATTCCCCCGGGACCGGAAGAGGTAGATTTGGCGGGGCTTAATGGGATTGAGAAGAATGGCGCCGTGCTTGTACGTCCTGATGGAATTGTTTTATGGAGGTTTAAGGGGCCTGATCAGGTGTTTAAAAAGGCTAGAGAGGATCCAGGGAGGTTTGTTAGGCGGTTATTGGGGATTGACGGCCGAGATAGAGCGATGAAGATGTAAACCACTATGTTGGTGTAGGGCAGAAAGAAAATATCGGCAGTATAGATCATAGACAAGGAGGTAGTAGGTTCTGGAACTTACAGCGGCTGTATCCCGTATAATATTGGTTGGTGAACTGTCAATCGTGATTGGGCAAGGAATCTGAGTTGTCACTAGAAAGAGTCTATATAGCATCATTCAGAATCCGCAAATGCGTTCAAAATACAAGACTATTTAGCTTGAAATATGACCGATATCAACTTTCTGAATACAAGCAGTTTCATATAGCATATGCAACAACAAATATCAACCACGCCTGGAATACACACGCCATGCCCACTGAGTAAAGATACAGACTCTAAAAACTTGCAAGCTGTAGATTAAACGCGCAAACCAGCCAAAATGTAAGTGAAAAGAAGAGTCGTGAACCAAAGGCTAGTAATTCATCACACCCGATCCCGGCTTGTCATCAAATCCTCCTTCATGCCCATAATCATCAAGCGACTTGTAGAACGGGTGGGCACCGGTATCCCGTCCACGGCCTCTACCACGTCCCCGGTTAGAGCCTCGTCCCCGTGGCCCGTTCCCGCGTCCTCGACCGCGATACCCGCCACGACGGGGCCCATCGTCGTGGTGGCGCGGCCTATTGGGTGATGGTCCAGTATAGCCATTGGGTTGCTGGCGCGATTGTGGGTATAAGGTGTCCTCTTCACGCTCCTGCTGGTGACGTCTCTTATTGTTCTTGTTGGTGAACTGGCTTTCCCATTCACCTTCGTTGGGAATCTCTTCTTCCACGCGCAGGACGACTTTCTCGCCAACCACTGTGTCAAGTGTCAATGCCCGATCAGCTGCCACCGGGTTCCAGTTTTGAATCTTTCCTGCGTCAATAGGACGGGCGCCTCTGCGCACCGCCAAGACAACAATAGGATACGGGTTGTCAGTGTAGTATTTCTCATGAGCAGGTATAGGGGTCAAACGAGCTGCCCAAACCCTATTCTCATACACTGCCGTACCGGTAACCTGCCAGCTAAGCTTCTTGCCCATCCCGCCAACCTTGTCCAGAATGGACCGGGGCGCAGGGCGGGGAGTTATTAGTATGCTGTTAGCCATATATTTGAGATCATTGGAATCAGCAAGCCCGTGGGGCAGGTTTGGGAGCAATAACTGATCAATCAAGCGATTCGAGTCCAGGTTAGAGATTAGATACCCAGTATAGAAAATGGTGCGTTTTATGCAAAGTCGGCCAAATGGCGACTTGGTCATGTTGAGACTTGGGTTGCGTGAGATGATGGTATTGTGAGAGTTGATCATGCGCTGTGCCTCAGCAGCTTCGACTACAGGGGAGAGATACGTGCAACCTTCAGCTACCTGGATCACATCATAATTGAGGAAGCGCCTCGACCCAGTGCTTTGTAGAGCTGGTAATCTCCGATCAAGCTGTTCAAGCCATTCCCGGAAACGTTTGACACTGCTTGAGTTAGAGACAATTTCACTCATAATCAATAGGCGTAACTTACTGCTTCACACGGTCCTCATAAATGCGAATCTCGTCAGCCTGCTCATAGGTAAGAACGAGATTCTCAAGAAGCGCCTGTTTAAACTCCATGGTAGTTGCAAATCGCTCATTGTTGGGCCCAACTTCCGGCTTGAGGCAGACAAGGTCGAATTCCAGCTTCTTACTATCCACCATACGCCGGACGAGATCAGCAAAGCCGTTCTCACTCCGACCCGTCAGAAGAACCGTGAGTGCATCTTTCTGCTCCATGCTCAACTGGACCAGTCGTACCTGACACAAGTCAGTGAATATGCCCATACCCTAAGGGGTGTCCGAAGGATCACACAATATGCTCATTCCACCAGCCTTCCCAGGCGCGTGGTTCTTCTTTCTCCAGTCCTTCTCCGGTAGCTGCGAGGAGATTCGGATCGTGCCACCATCCTCCGTTCGCGAAGCTCTCGTATGCTTGTAGGAATCCGATAGTCGGGCCGTTCCATAGTTGGGGGTTGGGGAGGGGGCTCAAAAACACTGACCTATGTCAGTATCGTTGAGTGCAATAAGCCCGGAGCACTTACATGTGTTGTCAAAATCGTATACATGAATAGCTCTTACCAGCGAGGTCGCTATCCGACACGACTGGTTAGCAAGCCATTCTATCTGTCAAGTAATAAAGGAGCTCACCTGGCAACTCGCGATTCGCAATCGACCACCTCTTCAAACCCGTTATCGTCCGCAAAGGTAGCTGCGGAGGGTCTAAACCAGCAGCATACCGGTTCTCAGAGACGACTGCTTTGGCGGACTTCATTGCGTCCCTCTTATCCGGCACGAGGGAATTCCCGTTCTCGTCAGAGCATTTGCTTGTTGTCGTAGCTGTCTTCGTTGTATGGTCACTGTTCTGCGCCTTCTTTGCAGTCATGGTCGATTTGGCCGCGGGCGGTCGGCGAGATTTTGCCGTAAGACAACGCCAAAAACGTGACCGTGATTGGGGGCAACTTGGATTCACTTCCCGCCACAGCATGGACTGTCACTACACACTCACCGTCTCGCGAGGATATCTGTTGTTAGCGCTGTGTATGTCTGATGCCTGATGATGTCGAACTGCGGCAGGAGATTCTGCAAAGGACGCTGGAGGAAGTAGCGCAGGAGAAGAAACAGCACCAGAACCACCGGAACGAAAACGCGGAAGAGGAAGGAGCGGCCAATCCGTGTGTGATATGCTTGGACGCGATCGCAGAGCCGGGAATAGCTATACCTTGCGGACATGCGAATTTTGATTTTCTCTGCTTCTTGAGTTGGTTGGAACAGCGGCCGAGTTGCCCTCTGTGTATGATCTCATCTCTACCCAGCGGACTGAGGAGACGGGTTCTAACGCGGACGCAGGCAAGAAGGAAGTTATTTCGGTGAAATACGACCTAGATGCTGCTGAAGGTCCCAAAATTTACAAGTTACCTCCTCCGGCTCCTCCCACTGCTCCTACGTCTACAACTGCACCTCCGTCGCATCGTCCACATCGACCGGATTTCCGTCGCGGCCGCCGTCCTCCCAGAGAAGCGCAACGCCCCCGAGCACCAGAACCAGATGACCCCCTCCTGCGACGAAGACATGTTTATCGCAACCAGCTATATTCCCTACGAGTCGGCTCGAATCGTCTCTCGCAATACCGCGAGTTAACACCAGAGCTCTTCAACTGCGACGAACAACTAGTATCGCGCGCGAGAAAATGGATCCGACGCGAACTGCGCGTATTCAGCTTCTTAAACCCCGATCCCGAAGAAGAAGACGAAGGACCAGGCCCTAGTCGCAATAACCGAATAGCCCATCCCGGCCAACAACGACTAGAAAACCGCCGCGGAAACAACGCCGAGTTCCTCCTCGAGTATGTCATTGCAATCCTCCGCACAGTCGATGTGAAAGGAAGTGCTGGGCAGGCGGAAGAACTACTGCGCGACTTTTTGGGAAGGGATAATGCTCGGTTGTTTCTGCATGAGCTGTCGTCTTGGTTGCGGAGTCCTTATATGTCTCTCGAGGACTGGGATCGCAATGTGCAGTATGAGGATACAGTAGGGAGACCTTCGAGAGTCCCAGGTCCGCGAGGGTTGGAGCATGATCGTCGTTCGACTCCTGTTTTTGGGCCAGATAGGCGCTCTGGGCGTGGGAGGATATCGAAGCCATATTCCCCAAGAAGACCATATGATCGGGGGAGGTCGCGAGATGCGTCGACACAAGCGCGACGAATACAGTCCGCACGAGACAGGTATATCCCTGATTAAATGTACAGTATAGAATGTCACGTCGCGACGAATAAATAGATCTGATTATGCTATGAATAATGCCTTATATACTAACTAAATTTGGTATCTCTAATGAACAAGAATGCGAAATCATCCCTCATAAACGTCCTAACTATCTCCTGAAGCGACCAGCGCCCCGTCCTTTAGTATTCTTATTTCTAATCTTAAGAGAGCGGTAATTCGCATGCGCCTCAGGGTTAACCTTGCGCGGGCGAGGTTTAGCACTCTCTTCCTTCTCCTTGTCTTTCTTTGCCTTCTCTTTTTGCTTTGCCTTCGCTTTTGCCAATTCGGATGATTGAGATGACTCTTGTGGATTGTTCTTGGAGCCTGCGGATATGGCTTCCTTCATCTTCTCGGCGAAACTCTTGGTTTTCGTAACGGGTTCGTCAAAGTCGGGGTCTGAGTCTTCTAGTTCGGGTTCTGAGATGCTGTGTAGGGAGGCGTCGTCGGCATCGTCATCTTCGGAGAAGTGGTTCTCAGATTGTCCTTGGAATTGAGTCTCCGGAATCGCGGCTTGTTCATTTTCCTCCTCATCGTCTCCAGACGGTTCTGTCGACTTCGTCTGCGCCTTCGGAACAACGACCGGCTTCATACGGACGCGCCGTGTAGACCTCTTCTGACCCTTTTTCTTATACGGTTTCCGACTAGCGCCGTCACCTGCCTGGCTATCCTCCATATCGATCTCGTTATTATCCATGGCACCTTGTTCCGCTTCCATCTCCCGCAATACATCCATGTCGTCCTCCATCCGCTCTTCCTCCATATCCCGTAACCCCTGCACGAGCGCCGAAAGACCCTTCCCAACGAACTGCGGTGGTTTGCGCGCTGCAATCGGGCTCAACCCACCGGTCGACGGATCAATACCATTAGATGATCGTCCCGCATTCGAGCGTCGTAGGAACGATGGTGTTTCGCCCGGACCAGCTGCTTTCCTGTTTGCTGATGCTGCAGCCTCTGAAGCCGCGTAAACATTGGCCGTGAGAGGCTTGCGGTCCTCCTCATCTTCTACCATCGCGGCGTATTTCATCGTTGTGGGTGTCGCGAATAGATTTTCCAGATACAGTTTTTTCCCTGATGATGCGGGCGTTCGTCCTCCGCGGGGGTTCTCTTCTTCTTCCTCCTCGTCTTCCTCGGCGATTGTCTCCATGCGGTTTCGTCTAGATGGTGTCTGGACCGCAGCTCCTTGGAGACTGGCTATCCGAGTCGCAGAGGGTGTCGCAGTACTACCCCCAGATTCAGACAGGAGATCGAACAAACCCAGTGCCTTCCCATCACGCTGCGGTGTAGGTCCAACGGCAGCTTTGAGCGGTGTCGATTGCTGATGCGTACTCGGACTGAAGAGCCGGCGTAACACTGAGGGGGAGTCGTAGGGATCTAGATCGGCGGGATGGTTTACTCGTGGTCGTGAAGGGGTCGCGAAGATTCCTTTATTTGATTTCCGGGGAGTAGCGGCGTTAGATTGTTCATGTCCGGGACCGGTAGGGGAGGTGTGCTTTCGCTTCTTGGGGCGTTCTTCTAGTGTGCTTTCGTTCTGGTCGTGGTGCTTATCCTTGTCGGCTGCGGACTCGAGGGCTTTCATTCGACCGTAGGCTTTGTATTTGGCGGCTGGTTAGTGTTAGCAGTAAGGCCCTCTCTGACTGGGTATATCCAGAAAGTATACCAATATCAGGATTGTTTTTAATATCATGCCGTCCGGCCTTCCTCCCTCCATTGGCAGCTGAGAAAGCGCGCTCCCATTCCTTCAGTTCAGCGCGGAGATCCGTAGCCGCGAGGGTAGCGGTGGCCATTTTGCATGACAGACAGAGTATATAGTAAAAGATATCCAGATCAATGCGATTGAAAATATGTAGATTGGTAATCAGTTCTGTGCAAGTCACGGAGTGGGAAACGTGACCCAGCGACGCGTGACTTTTGACGCGGTGACGCCCGCGTCGAAGCTTTATCCAACTTTCCTTTTTTGGATTCTTCCGATTGACCAAGGTATGGGCAACTAACAATGGATTCTATTATTAGGATAAGAACTATGAAGACTTTATGTATATTCAGGACCGCTATGCAGAATATCAACATCACCAGCTAGTCACTCCCCGCAACCGATCGAATCCTCCCCTTAACTGTGACTCGGGATGCACCACCTTGCCGTGCATCACGGTATACCGGACGATTCCCTCGCAATGCTCCGGCCTCACTCTGGCAAGCCAGATCATCTGCTGTTCCTGCTTGCGATACACTAGCACGTTCGCGGCGTACTTGTGCCCGCCAACGTGCGACACGAAATAAATTCCAACACCACCGGGTCTTTCGTCGCTGTCGTCGCGGTATAGACCCAGAGCTCGCAAATGGCGTTCAAGTTCCTTTTTGATTAAAGGTGCGGTGATACCACAACGGGCATCGCGGCGTCTGTGGGAACAGAGCAGGATGACATAGTCGTGGGGACAGGCTCGGGGGGTCATTTGAGAACCGTCGTGGCCATTGGCTTGCGGGTCGGGGGATGAGTTGATGAAGCGATCGATTAGCTCCGGGACGTCGGTGTAGCGGACGGAATCAATGAAGGTGAATGAGGGGAGGAGCAGGACAGTGCTTTTTCTCTCTGCGTCCGAGTCTGCGTCTGACTCTGCAGGGTCCTCGGGACTTTGCAGGTTGGATGCGGAGACCATGATTTTCTGGAAAGGTTAGTATCGTACAGCTTTCTCTGTCCTGGGAGGAAACGTACTCCATGTTTAGACCTCGAAGAATTCTGCGCAAACGCCTCCATCAAACTCCCCTTGTCATTCTTCACCTTCTCAATCCAATCAGACTGCCCCGTGGCAACCAAAACATGAGTGCTGTATGCTTTGATATGCCCATACAACGGTTTAGACTCATCAATCTTGAACTTGGGATACTTGACAGTGCAGTCCGCACAGTCCTGACGACAATCAGGCCCATCCTCCTCTGGCCTGACAGTTGGAAAGATGTATTCCGGCTCCCGCGGGGCACCACCAAACGAGAGCAGCGAACGAAACATGGTGGCAGGTACTTTTTAATAGTGCTTTGATTTGAAAAAGAACACGTTTGAGAGGTCGAAGCGCTTGATATAAGCCGGGGAATTGCGGACATCGAATCTCTATCACCGACACCGATACCCCGAGCCGTTCCTTCTCCGACAGGCATAATAATATAGATACGGGCATGAAGGAATGGCTATGTTTGGGAGAGACAGAAGGATGATGGCGACATTGGGCAGAAATAGCATGACATATTGTAGCTGCACTTGAAGTTATACAGAACAGTAGATCGGAGTATTGGATGTACAGTTGTAGATAGGGCCCACCAGAAAAAGCAATACAGACATATCAATTCCAGTATTCTGGTTGATGCCAAATATGATAGACACGGGTTGATTGACGAGTATTGTGCCGATAAGCTAGTTAACCGCCTGAGTGACTAGTAACGTTCTGTATTCAGTATCGATGCCAATACACCCACGTCTCACCAACACACTCACCCATACACTATTTTCTATATTCTACTCGCTCTGCCGTCATCATACAAGTTGATCTAATCTAACCGCAAAAACCTCTGCCGGACGGCGTTTCCCAATCTGGTTATCTAAGCCGGTGGACCTCACGCGTAATCCCGTGATATCAAGAGCCGCTACGATCAGCCAGAGAAAAAGGGACGACGAGCAAGGAAAGAACTGGAAGAAAATGCTTAATTCAGACATCACAAGCATCCATCATGAATGACAGCACCGAAATCCCCAGCCATGATCCCCCCTCCGACCCCCCTCCTCGTGCGAGAAAGAGACGCCGCCGTACGATGGCCTGCACGCAATGTCGCAGCCGGAAGCTCCGTTGCGACCGCGAATATCCCATCTGCGGCCGGTGTCAGAAAAGCAAGAACCCTGCGCAGTGTACCTATGAGGATGGCTTTCTCTGGCAGCAGCCGAATACTGTCCCTGCGACTACGGTGTTTTCCGGAGCAGCTGGAGGTGCACCTGGAGGGGTGCCTGGAGGAGTTTCAGGGACCACCGCGACGACGGCTACCAACACCAGCTCTACCAGCAACACCAACACAGCGCAAGAAACGACCGTTAACAATGGTTGCAATCATGCCAATCACAATCCAGCATCGTTGCCCCGACTCGCAGATCGGACTCCCCTCCACACTCCCCCGGACTCGGCGATAACAGGCTGGGCCTCTCGGGCTCAAGCGCAGACCTCGGGGACCGAACGACGCACGGAATGCGAGGGGAAAAAAGATCGCTTTCTCGAGACGGTGCTGGGTGCGCCCAAGTCCGCAGTAAACCAAGACTCGTATGTGAATACTGAGGTGCTGCAGCGCCATCCTCCGGGCAGTAGTGGGCATTCGGGGTACTATCCTGCGTCTTCTCACCACAGTCATCATCACTCGGGGCCGACACATCTGCCGCCGCTGCATCATCACCACTATAGTCACTACGGCTACGGACACTATAATCCAGAGCAGGACGAGGAGGATGAAATGGGGTTGGCATCGCCGTCGCAGCAGCTGGATCTGGCGCCGCGGATTATGATGCGTGGGAAGGAGACGAGGACCCGATTTAACGGGTCGGGGATATTGGCCAACGTGATGGCTCAGGTAAGCTTCCTGTGGGGTGATCTGATAAAATGCATTTAACTAATAGAGTAGTTCCCTGATATCAAATCCTTCGCAGAAGACATTCGAGTATCGAGTCCGCACATGGCCCAAGTCCGACCGGATCTGGAGCGCGTAAAACGAGGTCTATGGAAGAAATACCCATTGAACACGCCCTTCCCAGTTCCGGATACATTCTCGTTGGTTGCATCATTGCCGTCGCGTCGCGTGGTGGACGATCTCGTCGTCCTCTACTTGACCTACATCGAGTCCACCCATCGCATCCTCCACGTGCCTTCGTTCCTTCGTGAACTCGACCATTTCTGGGCACAAAAGGACAACCCAACCCTGGTCTCGCCTGCGTTTGTTGTCGAGTTGATGTTGGTCCTAGCGTGCGCCTGGAACCTGGCGGACCCCGAAGTACTCAAATCCAAGAGTGAGGACAGGCTGCAATGTTATACAGCTATCGAATGGGTTTTGCATGCGGAGAAGTGGTTGGAGAATGCTAGCATCAAGCGCCCGGAGATTACGGCCTTACGGCTGTATGTGCTCTTGATTATTGCCCAGAATAGTCATGGCATGAAACGCAGCAAGGCATGGCTGTCGACTGGCACATTGGTCAAGCAGGCTATGCTGGCTGGCTACCACCGTGATCCAAGTCGCTACACCAAGATATCCGTGTTCAATAAGGAAATGCGACGTCGGATATGGACTACTATCGTGGAATTGGATCTCCAGGTGTCTATGGATCGAGGAATGTCCCCGACGGCGCAGGTCTCGGACTACGACACGGGACCTGCCTTGAACATCAATGACAATGAGATCCAGGAGACGACCACGGAGCTTCCCCAAAGCCACCCGATTGGCGAGTTGACTGACTGCTCGTTCCAGACAGTAATGACGCAGTCGCTACCGCTACGTCTGAAGATCTGTCAGCTAATGCACATCCCTCGCATCAGCTGTCATTACGACGAGATCCTCCGCATGGACTGGGAACTTGTCCGATATCTATCGAAGATCCCCACATGGGCTACTTCAGACGCAGACGATTTACAAACCCAACACAAGGTGATCATGATAAGAGCACTACTGGAAACCCGAATTGGGCATTGTCTATTATCGCTTCACACGCCTTTTGCCATCGAGGCACCCAAGGAACCGTTGTTCACTCCTTCTGCGCGGGCGCGGTTGGAGGTTGCTACTATGATGTTGTCGACGCAGCGACGGTTACACGAAACGGCGCGGTCTCTGTCGCTGTGTAACACGGGTGATTGGACAATGCAAGCGTTCTGCTCTATATGTCAGGCACTTCATGCTAGTGTTGGAGATGGTGGTGGCGGTACGTCCTCACTCATAATTGCCCCTTGAAAACCGCTTTGTTCTAACTGTTTAGGCTCCGTCACATCTCTAACTCGAACGCTCCTCGGATTCCCCGAAGCACTAGTCACCCTAGCAGAAGCCATTTTGATGTGTCTCGAAGCCCGCTGGCTCCTCGTCGTCAAAGGCGCCAAAGAATACTTCTTCATGTCGACAATCTTGGCATTAGTCAAGACAAAACTCTGGCCCTCGCAAGGGAACATGTACAAACAAGAGGTGATTGACCGGGTCATCACATTCGCACAGACGCTTTTCACGCGCCATGCCAATTGTGCGCACTTGGGGCCGTTGGGGATGGGCTGTTTCCAGACAAATCAGGTGCGTTTTGCTGGTTTCCCCGTCATGATGAGTGTCGACCGCTTGTTGCTGACTCGTACGTGCAGATTCCGACTTTGACGCCGGGCCCGCCGTTGGCTCCTTCGTTGACGCCTGGGTTTAGTGGGCTCTTGCAGGCGAGTGGCTTGGGAATTACGGTGCGTTTTGCTTCCTCTGTCACTCTGTTGATATTACTTTTACTGACTGGTACAGCCTCCTGGCGAATTCGACCCATTCTTGGATGTATATGATTTTGAGGATCTGACGGGGATCACTTTGGGAGAATAACGGATTCTATGTAAAATGTGACCACATACATAATATCGCGACATTTTTAATACCCGCTCAACGGAGTATTCTTCCAGTCAATCGCACTATTACTCATGATCGACAGAGTTCCTGACCGATCAACGTGGATCCTCGCCTGGACATGACACGGACCCAATCACGAACTGCGGGATTTGACGTGTCCGATTATTCTCCGTGTATTGGTTCAACAGAGCAGGCTGTGTCAGCCTAGCTGCATCCAGATATCCCGTTCACACAGCCCCTGTACTGTACAAAGAACACTTCACACCCCCTATACTAGCAGTGAGGCTCAATCCTGTATGCAATGCCATGTCATTGGCGCATATGAGCCGCGGTGGGCCGGAGCCGAACCAGGCTAGCGTCAGGCAGCGACAAAAGCTTGGCGATATTTTAAGCCAAGTCAAGCATCGCCCAGCCAATCGGAGACTATAAAATGTCCTGCTGTGTGGGCCGCTAACCCAATTGGCGGTCTGGATCTGGCCAGGGGAAATCCCGCATCATCACGTGATGATGATTCGCATGATAAGCAGCACTGCCATGTTTCTTTTCTTTTTATGCCGTCACTGCCAGCCAAGAATGTATCTTCTTTTTTCCCTCTCGTCTGTTTCTCTCTCTACTGCATCACAGTCAGTGGATCATGTCTCAGAACATGCTATTCCTATCAATACTTTTAATCCTCGCTACATTACCACAATGGACAGCCGCCATCCCAGCCGTCCGCCTCCCCAATAAACCACACATCTTCTCCGAAACAAAAAACTACCCCTTACCAAACCTTGGCAACATCCAAGTCCACGACCCCAACATCGTCGAGCTAGACGGCGCGTTCTACCTCTTCAAAGGCGGCGTCCACGTGCCCATCCACAAAGCGTCTAGTCTCGACGGACCATGGCAGAAGATCGGAACTGTATTGGATGGGCCCAGTGTGATTGAGAAGCAGAATCGCACGAGGCCATGGGCGCCTACGACGGTGCAGTGGAAGAACCGGTTTTACTGCTTTTACACGATTAGTAAGAATGGTGTGAGGAATAGTGCGATTGGGGTTGCGTCGAGTGATTCGATTGACCAGGGTGGGTGGACGGATCACGGAGCAGTGATTAATACCGAAAAGGGTCATCTTGCTGATATCTATCCGCTGACTGTATCGAATGCGATTGATGCATCGTTTATCGCGGACCAGAGCACTGGGAAACCCTATTTACTGTACGGGAGTTACTGGCATGGGATCTTTCAGATACCCTTGGCGGATGATTTGTTATCTGTTGAGGATGAGGAGAGGCTGAATGCAGAGCATTTGGTGTTCCTGCCTGAGCACAAGGTTAAGCCGCAGGAGGGGAGTTTTATGACGTACCGGGAGCCGTATTATTATCTTTGGTTTAGTCATGGGAAGTGTTGTGATTTCCATAAGGGGTTTCCGGCTATGGGGAGAGAGTATGCCACCCTTCCCATTATTATTGCGGACGGTAAACTAACAGCCTACAGATACAGTATTCGAGTCGGGCGGTCCAAGGACGTGACGGGGCCTTTTGTGGATAAGTCCGGGAAGAAACTCTTAGACGGTGGAGGGACGACTGTCTATGGATCGAATCACGGCTTGGTTTATGCTCCTGGGGGGATTGGTGTTCTGCCAGAGAACAAGGATCACCAGGACATTATGTACTATCATTATCGTGGGTTCACTGTCCAAATCTGTACCAAAGAAATGGCTAACTCTCCATCCTAGTAAATACAACCATCGGCTTCCATAACAGCGTACGTATCCCAACCGCACAATCAATCCACACAGCTACTAACATAATCCAGGACGCCCAACTAGGCTGGAGTTATATCGAATACATCGACGGCTGGCCCGTCGCCAGAGCGAAAGCCAGCAGCGCGCCGCCTCGAGCCAACTACACCATCAATCTCATGGTGCTGATGTGTATGTGCTTTTTGATCCTGAATCTGTTGCGAAAGCATTCGTCGGGCCTGAAACTCATTGCTTCTGTGGCCTTTTTAGTCGTTTGGGTTTTGGTTTGGCTTGTACGGTGATGCCGTGTCAATATCAATTCCTTTGCATTGAGCTAGCACGTTCGATGCTTCTCTTTTTATCTCTGTGAGAGCGTTGGGAATGTACATCGGTTCGCGATGGTGCTCCAGCGACTCGCAGGGTCCGATCTGGCAGGCATGAAGCTGCGTCCATGTTGGTTGTGTATGGAAAGCACTCTCTCCGCCAACGATAATTTCGTATATGCGTACGCAGCATATATGAGACTATACATTCGACGCGACGGGATTCCCATCCCGCCTGGGATGGCGCACCTGATACCCTCTATTCCTTGTCGCCGTATATGCGCCTGAGAGGCGTTCACCACGAAGATGATTTTCATTTTGATGGCCATCGTTTCTGCTACTGAGGGCAGAGATTTCATGTATAGATAATTATTAGATTAGAGATACCCATAGACCTGTTTATGCACTAGTCACTTCAAGACAAGCTTGCGACAGAATCGGTCTGTACCTGCTTGGCAAATTCTGCCGTAAATGTGAATGCTACCTTGTGCAGAAAAACGCGACATAATAATATAGCCACCGGATCTATTATTGTATGCGGCACGGGAGTATATACTAAATCGGAAACAGTGATGTCCCAACATTCCTGAGCCGAGGCATGATCGAAGTTATGCACCGCATCCGCAAATCACACGGCTCTTATTCAGCCTTATTCAGTAATGCCATGCATAACTGCGGCCCACCCAGTTCGGGGTGCCCGAAATGTATGATGATGTGTTGGGAGCTCTTTCAGCTGTATATAAGAGGGATTCTTCCTTTCCTTTATATAATCTTCGTATTTCCTCCACCAGAGCTTAACATTTACAACACTTTTACCGATGGTATAGGATTTCCACAGCTAGCAACTTCTATCATCACCACCTCCGAACCATTAATATCGATCTGATACCCGCGACCTCTGCCCCGCCAAACACAGCCAGAGGAACAGCTTACAGCTATCCTCTGCCATGAGCACAAACAAACCAGTCCCCATCCCGGGGCCCAGGGGTGTCCCGATCGTGGGAAATCTTTACGACATCGAGCGCGATGTACCCTTGAACAGCATGGAATTGATGGCCGATAACTACGGTACGCTAACACCCACTGACTCGCTACAATCTGTCAACATTAACACTAATGCTGCCAGGCCCCATCTACCGCTTAACCACCTTCGGAATCTCACGGGTCTTCATCAGCAGCCATGAACTTGCCGATGAGGTTTTTAACGAGGAGCGCTTCGCTAAGATGGTTGCCGGGGGATTGAAGGAGATCCGGAATGGTATTCACGATGGTTTGTTCACGGCTAATTATCCAGGGGAGGAGAATTGGGCTGTTGCGCACCGGGTTCTGGTGCCTGCGTTTGGGCCGTTGTCCATTCGGGGGATGTTTGATGGTAAGCTTTCTTTCCAAGGATGAATTTATAGATGCGTTGGTAAGCTGACCTCTGGCAGAAATGTACGACATCGCCACACAGCTCGTCATGAAATGGGCCCGACTAGGACCCAAAACACCCATCATGGTGACAGACGACTTCACCCGCCTGACTCTGGATACCATCGCGCTCTGCTCCATGGGCACACGATTCAACTCCTTCTACCACGACGAAATGCACCCGTTCGTCGAAGCCATGGTTGGCCTGTTGCAAGGCTCTGGAGACCGGACTCGTCGGCCGGCATTGCTGAA
Source organism: Aspergillus chevalieri (assembly GCF_016861735.1). Classification (NCBI taxonomy): domain Eukaryota; kingdom Fungi; phylum Ascomycota; class Eurotiomycetes; order Eurotiales; family Aspergillaceae; genus Aspergillus; species Aspergillus chevalieri. Next base: position 1,184,992 of record NC_057365.1, read on the forward strand.
CAGCTTGCCTACTAGCGAGAATGCCAAGTACTGGAGCGATATCACCTATCTGCGGGAACTTTCGCAGGAGTTGGTTAATGCGCGCAAGGAGAATCCGGAAGATAAGAAGGATTTGCTTAATGCGTTGATTCTGGGAAGGGATCCGCAGACTGGGCGGGGGTTGTCAGATGATACGATTATTGATAATATGATCACTTTCCTTATTGCTGGTATGTTGCCCTGGTGAGCATTATGCTAGAGGGTTGATGGACTGATAACCATCTGCAGGCCATGAAACTACCTCCGGAATGCTGTCGTTCCTCTTTTACTTCCTGCTCAAGAACCCAGCCGCATACAAAAAGGCGCAAGAAGAGGTCGACACGGTTATCGGGCGACGAAAGATCACCGTGGAGGATCTGTCCAAGCTGCCATACATCAACGCTGTCATGCGCGAAACACTTCGTCTACGACCAACAGCACCCGTGATCGCTGTGCATGCGCATCCGACTAAGAACAAAGAGAGCCCCGTGACTCTCGGAAACGGCAAATACGTCCTAAACGATGACGAGGTCATCGCAGTCGTCCTGAGCAAGCTGCACCGGGACCCAGAAGTCTACGGTCCGGATGCGGATGAATTCAAGCCGGAACGGATGCTCGATGAGCACTTTGACAAGCTGCCCAAGAACGCATGGAAGCCATTTGGAAACGGTATGCGCGGCTGCATCGGACGTCCATTCGCATGGCAAGAAGCTCTGCTGGTTGTTGCCATCCTCTTGCAGAACTTTAACTTCCAGCTGGATAACCCCAGCTATGACCTCCGGATCAAGCAGACACTCACCGTGAAACCCAAGGATTTCTACATGAGAGCTACACCGCGCGAGGGTCTTGACGCGATCAAGCTGGGCACCTTTTTGAGCGGCAGCGACGCCCCTGAGACCTCGGGAGCCACTAGCAGAGATCGCAAGGCGAAGGTTGCTCCTCCACCGGGCGAAACGAAACCAATGCATATCTTTTATGGCAGCAACACCGGGACGTGTGAGGCATTTGCTCGTAGACTTGCAGATGATGCCCTTGGATATGGGTACAGTGCGGAGGTGAAGCCGCTTGATTCGGCCATGCAGGATGTTCCGAAGAAGGATCCTGTTGTTTTTATCAGTGCCTCGTACGAAGGAAACCCTCCTGATAATGCGGCACATTTTTTTGAGTGGTTCAGTTCCTTGAAGGAGAAGGAGCTTGAGGGTGTTAACTATGCTGTGTTTGGGTGTGGTCATCGTGAGTCTCATTTACCAAGCTTTCTGTACCATGTTGCTAACCCGTACAGATGACTGGCATGCTACGTTCCACCGCATTCCAAAGACCATCAATCAACTGGCTGAAGAGCGCGGTGCAAACAAGCTCTGCGATCTCGGATTAGCAGATGTAGCCAACTCGGACATGTTCTCTGACTTCGATACCTGGGGCGAGTCTGCTTTCTGGCCTGCTATAACGTCCAAGTTCGGCGGTTCTCAAACGGCAGACACTTCTAAGCCAAAGTCTGGCTTCCAAGTCGAAGTGACCTCAGGACTGCGCGCTTCCACGCTAGGCCTCCAACTCCAAGAAGCCCTGGTCCTCGAAAACCAACTCCTAACCCAGCCCAGCGTCCCAGCAAAGAGAATTATCAACTTCAAGCTTCCCACAGACATGACCTACCAATGCGGCGACTACCTAGCCGTCCTCCCAGTAAACCCCCGCAGCATCGTCCGCCGCGCCATCCGCCGCTTCGACCTCCCCTGGGACGCGACACTCAAGATCCAAAAATCCTCCCAAAGCTCCGGCAGCGCATCAATCCCCCTAGACACCCCTATCTCAGCCTTCGAACTCCTCTCCACATACGTGGAACTCTCACAACCCGCCTCAAAACGTGACCTGAACACCCTCGCCGACGCAGCCGTCGGCGACGCAGAAGTCCAGGCCGAACTGCGCTACATCGCTTCCAGCCCCAGCCGCTTCGCCGAGGAGGTCTCCAAGAAACGAGCAAGCCCGCTGGACATCCTCACGCGCTACCCTAGCATTGCCCTCCCCATCGGCGAATTCCTCGCTATGCTCCCGCCAATGCGCGTGCGGCAGTACTCCATCTCTTCCTCTCCGCTGGTCAACCCCTCCGAATGCTCAATCACATTCTCCGTCCTCAACGCACCTTCCCTCGCAGCACCCCCAAAGGACGAGGCAGACGAAGAAGAACGCTACCTAGGCGTAGCATCAACGTACCTCTCCGAACTCCAGGCCGGCGAGCGCGCACACGTCATCGTCCGCCCCTCGCACTCGGGCTTCAAACCACCCACCAACCTCAAAACACCCATGATCATGGCCTGTGCGGGAACAGGCATAGCACCGTTCCGCGGGTTCGTGCAAGACCGCGCGGAGAAAATCCGCGGACGCAGCGCTGGCCAAGATCTGCCTGACGAGGATAAACCCGCCAAGGCAATCTTGTATGTTGGCTGCCGGACCGACGGAAAAGACGATGTCCATGCTTCCGAGCTCGCGGAATGGTCGAAGCTCGGCGCTGTTGATGTGCGGTGGGCGTATAGTCGGCCCGCCGATGGCTCACCTGGTCAGCACGTGCAGGACCGTATGCTAGATGATCGTGATGAGTTAGTGGAGATCTTCGAGCAGGGTGCAAGGATTTATGTCTGCGGTAGCACGGGCGTCGGTAATGGTGTAAGGAAGGCTTGTAAGGATATTTACCTTGCGAGACGGAAGGTGATTCGGGAGGAGAAGAGGGAAAGGGGTGAGGAGGTTGAGGATGTTGATGAGGAGACTGCTGCGGAGAGGTTCTTTGAGGGGTTGAAGACGAAGGAGAGGTATGCGACTGATGTTTTTACGTAGGATATCTTGTGCGTGCGTTCTTTAGACTTTGTGGAATTATTTCAGTTATTTTCATGACTTGCCTCAGCTCAATAGGGTATATGAATTGTGAATTTTGACATGACAGCGTCATTGTAGTTGGCCGGGAGTAGGCTTCGGAAAGCAAACCCGCCAATATTCAGCATTGTGTCAATCCAACTTCCACATACAACTATACAAAAGTATCACTACCCTACCACGCTCCTCATATCCACTCCCACATCAACACAGATAATCCTAGCACAATGCCCACCCCCAAAACAATGAAAGCCATAACCTGGGAAGGCAAGCCCTTCCACATGTCCCTAAAAGACACAACCACTCCCCAACTCAAAGACCCAACCGACGCCCTCATCCAGCTCACAACAGCTGCAATCTGCGGCACAGACCTACACACCTACCGCGGCCTCGCAGGAAGCAAAAACCCACCCTGGATAATGGGCCACGAGGGCATCGGCACTGTCATCCAGATCGGACAGGGGGTCAAAACATTAAAAGTCGGGGACAGGGTCGTCATTGGACCGACATCATGCGGATACTGCAATAACTGCGTCCGCGGTAAATGGACATACTGTTTGACGTTTCACCCGGAGACGCTGCTTGATTTCCCGGGGTTAGGCGATGATTTCGGTGTTGGGCTGGGGGGTACGCAGGCGGAGTATATAAGGGTGCCGTTTGCGGATTCGTCGAGTTTCCTCATCCCGCCTAATTCCACGGAGCATGACAGTGATCGAGATATCGACTACGTCTTGTTGTCTGATATCTTCCCGACGGCGTGGAACGGGCTTAGCAGCTCTGGCTTCGAACCGGGAGATACAGTCGCTGTCTTCGGGGCAGGGCCTGTAGGTCTCCTCTGCGTATACTCCGCTGTCCTCCGCGGCGCGAGCAGAGTCTACTCGGTTGATTATGTGCCCTCTCGACTAGAAAAGGCAGCATCTCTCGGTGCGGTCCCGATAAACTTCAAAGACAGCGACCCCGTGCAACAAATCCTCGCCCGCGAACCACCCAGCCACCCCGACGGGACGGACGGCGGTGTACGACGAAGCTGCGACTGCGTTGGCTTCGAGACGCTTAACGCCAAGCTAGAGCGCGAAGCCGGCATCGTCATTCGCAACTGCATAAACGTTACCCAACCAACTGGTGGAATCGGGATTGTTGGCGAGTACCCGCCCGCTGGCCTTGGGGCTAGTCCCGGTGCACCACTGGCGACTGGGAAAGAAGGGGTATTCGAGATCCCTTTGGGGACGTTGTGGGCGAAAAATCTTTCGGTTGGGAGCGGGGCTGTCCAGGTGAAGGAGTTGCAGTTTGTGTTGAGGGAGATGATTGAGAAGGGGGTTGCGAGGCCGGGGGTTGTTGTTGATGAGGTTTTGTATGGGCTTGGTGGGGTTGTGGGGGCATATGAGAGGTTTGAGAGGAGGGAGGTCGGGAAGATTGTTATTAGGTTAGGGCATGGGGATGATTAGTGAAGTTAAGCATTGTTGTCTGGAGTTGTACCATCAGTTTGGTTGTCAGACCTGGATCTCTGTGAATTGGGTGGAATATTAGAACACCAACGAGCAAGCAAGAGAACCACTTGTAGGATAGACGAGCGAACTGGGAGCCAAACATTGACCATAACTCCTCTCGGCCTGTAATCGAGACAAGCCCAGGGTGCTAGAATGCTAGAATGGCTAATGACCTCAGGACCAGAGAACACGCCATGGCGATAATTTATGACATCCGACTGGCCCTTGCAATAACTCCATCTGTGCACATAGGTCCTCTTTCACAATATGCAATCGTCATTGCATGGACATGCCCTGCCAATTCATCCATCACTCAAAAATGGCTCATGCACGGGACAATAATTCCGTTCGGTAGTTGTACTTAAGCCTCGGAGTATAGATGATGAAACAGTCTGCAAGGCTGACGTTGCGTACTTTGGTGTGGTTCATTCGACTGTGTTCAGTTCAAAGGAGTTAAGCATTATCATGGCTGAGGGATATGACTATATATTTTTAGTATTGCAACAGTAGAAGTCACGATGCGATGCAAGAGGACCATGGTGGCAAGGACCAAGCTATTGCGTTGAGAACCTTGTTAACCGAGCAGAACAAGACCCCATAATTTTGGAAGCCGAATTCTATCCGAAACAGAATATGCCCCGGTGCTGCGCTGGCAGATAGCAAACATACTATTCCCCCTCTCATGGCATCATCCGCCATCGTTGCCCGCCATCAATGAGGAGTCATCCGGTTTCGAATCGTCTCAGTTTCTCGACAACATCCGCGAGTTCCGTGGCAACTGGCACGATCCTTCGGAGTGCCCCGTACGCCACCCATATGGGCGTTCGCGCACAGATGTCCGGAGCCCCAAGTTTGGACATCTGTGGATCCCGATGGAGTCGGCGTGGAAGCGTTATCAATTCCGGAGTGGCCTACCATCCACGGGGCAAGCATTCGAGAAGCAGGAATGACACCATAGGGACAATTATTTGAGTGTCAAGGACCATGGTTCATGCATGTTTGTCCGAGGAACAACCTAGTATTGGTCAGGAACAGATCCGAACTAGAATTTTCGAAGCCATATCATGGGCACGCCGTGATTCGATTTTTTGTTTGTAGTATGTAGAATAGGGTTGTTGAGAAGGTATCAGAAGGTATCAGGTATCGCGAGGAAGAAGAGATGAAGTTGAAGAGGCCGTCACTACCGTACTCGGTTATACTCGCCCCTTTTTGCTTCTCGCACACTCTTCCCCTTCATTATCACCATCTCATCGCGTTCGCGACAACAAGCATCATCGGTAAAGGCATATCCAAAACAGACAGTAAAAGTATGCTGGAAATAATTTAGCCGAGTGGGATAAGCGGGATTAGTTGCTTCAATTTTGAGGCGTCGTGGAAGCATTCCGAATTCGGACATCACTCCACGGATCCCGGTGTACCCCATACTGCACAATAGCAGATTTCACATATTACAGCAATTATGGAGGCACGGATCTGCCATCACACTCGCTCCCTAGTTATCCAGACTTAATGAAAATGTTAGGGAGTACTCCGTACGCTGTATCGCAGTCGGAGTCGGAACGCAACGGTCAAAAACGCATCGCGATCTGCTCTTCTGGAACAGCGCGGGGTTTCAGGGCTGTCGCAGGATTTGCCCATCGCAACCAAGTGCCTGGCCTACAAGTTGCTCGCCCCGTGGGATGATTGGGTGTTGATGATCAGTTGTGGGCCCTCATTCGGCATGGTTGGAGGGATCTGCATCTTAAAATTGAAGGTTTGGAGTGCATACGTACGTCTGTCCCCTCCATCTGGACTCACTGGCTCACAGGACTGCTAATACGCTTTTGAATAGGCTAAATTTTGGTCGGAAGACACGAGATCTAGGATTTTTATCAGGTCTTCCAAATGGACATCACAATCAACGCGGACTGGCAATTGCCCCTTGTACAGCGCACTGTACAGTGCGTCCGGTTGAATCACTTCAGTGCGAGACAGGAAACTTCTGGGTTGCATAGCGTTCGCATGGCAGTGAGGGTTCGCATCCAACACATGCCAGGATAAACTTCGTGTTAGTTCCGTATTCTTCGGCTTTGAATGAATCACCGAGCCTTATGATAAAGTTTTGTCCCTGGAGCCAAACGAGTGCCGATACTTGCTTGGTTGGAACAAGCACTTTGAGTACTTCTTACAATTACCCTGATCGGCAGATACGCTTTCCCCGAACAGTGTCCACCATCCGAGATGGACTCGGGATGAGCAGGTGTGCAATCGCATCAGTGAAATGACGATTGCTAAGGCTATTATGACCGGATCTGTCACGACACCCCACGACTATAAAGATGTCTGAAATCCCCGTTGACTCGAGTAGACAACCACTCATTCAGTGACTATTCATACATTCCATTCTTTAGGAGCCTAGCCTTCGTCGTCTTTCTTTGACCACCTTTCAAAATGAAGTTCAGCGGTGCTGCTACCGTGGGTTTCGTGAGCTGTGCTCTCGCTATGCCCACTCGTGTCAACGAGCGCGGTCTCTTCCCCTTCCCTGGCCTTGGTGACTCCAAGCCCTCCGACCTCCCCAAGCCTTCTGGTACTCCTGACCTGAGTGACCTCCCCAAGTCTTCCGGTTTCCCCGTCTTGGGCGACCTTTCTAAGCCCTCCGATTTCCCCGATCTCGGTGAACTTGCCAAGCAGTTCGGCGGCGACAAGGAGAAGCGTGGCTTGTTCCCCTTGCCCACCGGTCTTCCTAGCTTGGGTGACCTTCCTAAGCCCTCTGGCTCTGGTATCTCCTTGCCCTCCGGTCTCCCTGACCTGAGCGACCTCTTTGGTGGAGGTTCCGACTCCGAGAAGCGCGACCTCCCGTTCCCCATCCCGTCGGACCTCCCCAAGCCTTCCGGCCTTCCCAGCTTGGGTGACCTTCCCAAGCCTTCCGGTCTCCCCGACCTGAGCGACCTCTTTGGCGGTGGTTCCGACTCCGAAAAGCGCGGCCTCTTCCCATTCCCCATCCCGTCGGACCTCCCCAAGCCCACCGGCCTTCCCAGCTTGGGTGACCTTCCCAAGCCCTCTGGCTCCGGCCTCCCCAGCCTGGGCGATCTCCCCAAGCCCTCCGAGCTGCCCGACCTTGGCGACCTGGCCAAGCTGTTCGGCGGCGACAAGGAGAAGCGCGGCATCTTCCCCTTCCCCATTGGCGAGTTCCCCAAGCCCTCAGATCTCCCCAAGCCTTCCGAGACCTCCAAGCCTTCTGGTGCTCCCAAGCTTGGTGGCTTCCCTGGTTTCGGTGACCTCCCCCAGCCCACCGATTTGCCTTCGCTCCCTAAGCCTTCTGACGCTCCTACCCCGACCGGTGCCGTCCCGACTCCTACTGCCCCCGTCATTCCCTTCTTTGGTTAAAGGGATGGAAATCGGGAATGGTTGAATTGCCGTTGATCGGCGATTGATTGGACTGGATTGCGGATATTGGGAAATGTGCTTTGCGAATGGATATGAATACAAATGGATATCTGTTGGATAGCAACATCACACTGAATGGTTTACCTTTGTCCTCAATGCGTATGGATTCCGTAGACTCCCAATCCTACTACATAGTACATACATCTAAAACCACGCCTGCCATTTTCCATACAACCCCACCCTAAGCACAAACATCCAAAATCGCCACTGTAGGATCGTGATCTGACGCCTGTGCATCATATTCCAACCATGTATTCAAATGCAAATGCTCCACGCCTGCCTCCGCCTTCGCCAAACTCTCACTCACATACGTATGGTCCAGCTGCTGACAGTTCATGTCATACAGAAATGTAAATCGTTCTGTGGACGGCGTGCCCACCACGTCCCAAGATCGTAGAGGTCATTGTTAGTGAGGGTCTGAAGGAACTCAACGAAGGAGAAGTCGTTGAAGTCGCTGGATATGAGGATTTTGGCAGATGGGGATTCAGTGAGGGCGTTTACGAAGCTTTTATAACGGTTGATGGTTAGTTAGTTATATGTTCTTTAAAAGAAAAGGGAGTCGTACAGCGATGGCTTCAGCTTGGGAGATTCATTTCTCAACACCTCCGTTGATGGGTGGTCTGGCGTCGCCTTCAAACGAAGAACCGCCTCCCTTATGGATGTGGGCTGATTATTCGGTTGGTAAGCGGGTCTGGCAAACCCTCTTTGTTCCCCAAAATGAGTTCGTATCGTTGCTTGCGGCTATATGTGAAGCTTGGTCGTTTTCCAAATCCCCGCAGGATTCTTCGACTGGAAGGAACGTCCTTAGATGATAATCAAATATTCTTGTCCAGTCGTCAATGTCTTTCTACGTGAACTAACCATGACGACGATTTGCGTATCCCGCTTTTTGCTTCTTGAAGAGCCTTTTTGGTATTACTTATTGGGCAGCCTCCCTTAGCTTCTTGATACAGACCCTTCCTACCATCTTGATCTATGGCCCGCTTAATGAGATCACCAAAATCTTGCTCCACACCCTACAGAGGAAGACCTCCCGGTTCAATGCCAATTCACGTTGATCAGGGCTTCGCTGATAGTACCGCACGCTATGGAGCGCACGCCTCGGCCGGCCGTTAAAAGGCCAAGCATTAATGTCTGTCTCTTTTACTGTATGGACAATCCCATGCCAGGTCGCACTGGCAATGCCGGCGAATATCCCATATAACATGGCAAACACGCACAGGAGTGGCAGGGAAACGCGATAGGCCCCAGATCACAAAAACACCGAACACTGTGCTGATGGTAGCTGAGAAAATAACATTGGCGACATGTCACCGGTCAATAAAATAACCAGTTAGAATGAAACCAATCACCATACCAGCATTCGTCAGTGTCAAGGCAACTGTAGTGCCGAAACCGGACTCCCCAACCACTATCCGAAGGGACAGAATAGCCCAGACTCTGTAAAAGGCTCCCTAGTTGGAATATGAGGACAGTGTGAAGCAGTGGACTGGAGTGGAGCAAGAGTCAATTGTCTGCCAGCTATTGCCAGTAATGGCTCCACTGCTTTCACGGCTCAGCTCAGCACCTTTGCCAACAACACCATCAACATGGCAAACGATGCCATGCAAGCAATTAAGATTAAGGGCCGCTTAGCGATGCCACGCAACCTCCATAAAATCTCTTCTTGTAAGTAAGCTTTTCTCTTTTCTTCTTTTCTTCTCCAGACTCGATATTCTCATCGATGGTTACACTAGTTTAGATAGGAATATCATTTCGTTATTATCTACTAGTCCGAGCCCGTGACATCTAGAAAGACATGAGGCAAAAAATGAAGAAGAAAAAAAATGATGACCAAGCAAAAAAATGGCATACTTATGCCAAATAACTTTTTCAAAGTACTGTTTGGTTTTGCATGGCTCTGCTCACTCACTGATCACCTCAACACTCACCCTTGACCCTGAAGGCATCACCTTGATCACCAAAGAGAAAAGAGTAACAAGATGCATTGCCCAGTGGGACAATAAAAACAAAAACATATAACAGTCAGGATTCGCTGGTGGTCATGCACCCAACTACTAACCGGCCGGCGTGGGATTGTCTACGGATAATAGTTGGGTAGGTGCCCCTAAAAGGTGCGAGATGGTGCGAACTCTTGGCGCTCGCGCGACTAGCGTGGGTGTTTCTATAGAGGGGTTCGATGTTCTACGACCACTCACACCCGGTACAAAACCCGCCGGTCCAAGCGCTGGCACCATCAATCTGACGGTCAATTGTCTAGATTAAGTTCGGGTGAATTAAGTCTACCTTCTCATCCATCGACTTACTTGTGACACTAAGAGTATTATTGCCCTGTTTGTCACGGCCTCGGTCTAGTAGATAAAATGAGGTAGTATTCTCAATCTAAACTAGGAAGCCATGAGACGAGAATATCAGCCCTGGAGAGGAAAAAAGGAGAAGAAGCCATGGGGGCGAGACAAAGGGAACCGGGTGAACTCCTCGGATTGCTTGATAGTCGAGAAGTTGGCTACAGCTAACAAAGATACCACAATAAAACAGATAGTCCAAGTTAGCAGTAATATAGCCATATCATCCCTGCTGATTCTCAATTATATAGATGCACAGACATTATAAGAGCTTTCTGATGGTTATACAGCTGCAATTCAGAATAATCATTGATGAATACAGCATGCCATAGCCTAGGCTCCGAGAACCCTATTAAGTTGTTAGTGGGATAACTCATGGATACTGAATTGAACACTGAGAACAGACCTTTGGTTGGTAAAGAAGTCGCACAGTCGATTATGATCCAATCTTTGATCATCTTCTCCTCCAGCCAGGGATGATACTTTCCGCCTGCCTTGAATCGAGAGATATGTTCATCAACTTCTCCATGATCTCTCAACAATTCAACAGCCCATTTCTTTTCAGGGATATAGAAATCCACTCGACCATCCTTGGTCCTTGACCATTCACTGGATATCGGTACACCTTGCCCTGCTACATGGTTGAATCCCCTGTAGAATTCATCCTGGTATTGGGCTTCCACAGGTCTGGGTTGTGATGCACTTGACATTTTTTTGCCCTCAGCTGAATGCCTTAAGTTCATGATGGAGAATTTGCTGAGGATTTCTTTGCATAATGTTGGTAGTGAGTTGAATCTGACAGGCAGGCGCTGTGACATTGTGCCAATTGAATATTCAATGTATCTAAGATGGTCAGATCAGAATAACAATAGTGGCATGTGAGAAGAATTACTTTTCATGTAAGCGCGATGGCAGAACTGCAATATCATGACCACCCAGAGCTACTCTGTGAATCCAGCCTTTCTGATAACAGAATTTGATGCTTGCATCATTGATATCAAATGGAATACTTCCTTCCTCTGTAATTTTGTTCAACACATCTGAAATCCCACCAGTAGCTTCTGGTATTTTTGGGAAAGAGCGATTAACTGGCTGCGTGCTTAGTTTTTGAAAGACTGTGGCGGTGTCCTCCAGGAACCAAATGACATGATCTTCTGTCAAGGTCTTAATATGTCTATACTTGATGTCATGGCGATAGGCCTGAAGCTGTTAGCTTCTTGGTTCAGATAAAGCCTCTCAACATGCCCACTATGGGGATGCCCAAAGAATCCTAAAAATTATTTGAAATCATATTTGACACATACCTGGAAAAGTGTGCTGAGTATGGATTCAACCGCTCCTGGATGGCCATTTGATAATGCAAATATGTAGTCCTGGGCACCTTCATCAAAAGTGAACGTTTCTTGATACTCAACTGGAATTGACCGTGAAACAACATCCCTGAACTCTTCTTTGTCATAAAATAAACCAATAGGTGGTGAGTATTGCTGGCTTTGTGGCGTCAATGAGATGCATTGTTGGTTAGAAAGCCTGACTGGAGTGAAGAATGTTTGATCTGGGCCTGCTTCTGGACTGCCATAAGAGCAGAAAAGACATAGTCGAAAATTATAACCAAAAAGAGATGACTGTCTCCCTTTGAGGATTGTGTTCCAGAGCACATCATCACTGTAGGTCATCTGTGCCTCATCCACGAGAATAACAGTGTTCGATGTCAGAACCCAAGAGAGGTCATGTTTGGATTTTGATGAAGTCGTGGTGAAAGTAGTGATGGGGGCATCTCCTAGTTCTTCATTCCATTTCTCAACAAGCTTGACAAGACTGTCCCAAGGATTCTTGAAATCAAGACCTTCCCATTTTTTGATCAAGGAAACCCTTCTTCCCCCTTTGCGATAGTGGTGCCTCAGAAGTTCAGAGATATATGTTTTCCCACTGGCTGGAGTTCCACGCACATGGACTATATTCACTTCATCCAAAATGGCCGCGAGTCTTGACACCGTACGCTCTCGAGGACATACATGTGGATCCTTTGTGATGGGTTGTGTCTGAGATATATTCGCTGTAACAAGTGATTGTTAACTAAAAGCATGAAATATCATTAAGAATGGGATATTCTCGATATTCTCACCATGTTGTGATTCCGAGCACTTCTGTTTCTGTGGAGTGGCACCTCCGCTCACAACAACAACAATATCCACATCTGGATCCTTGCTTTCTGGGAAGAGGGGATTGGATGTAATCATTCGGCGTGGATGTAGAAATTCACCATCATCAATCCTGAACTGCTCTTCATGATTGAGTTGCACCACAGGGCTGTAGAGAGTGAGATTGCTGTAGTGAGGTGCAGTATCCTTGATTCTTTCCTTTATCTTCTCCCATATTTTCTCCTTGAGTGTCTCAATATCGTCCTGGTCTGAAAAACACGCAACAGAGAATGGCTCCCTAAGATTGCTAGGGACAGCGCACCATAATTTGCGAGTGCGTGGTCGAGACATTGTCAAAGATTGGATTGGGTTGAGCACCCAGCTGGTGATGGCGGCGGCCATTGTAAGATAAGGACTAGAAGTGCACCTGCCTGACGCGAACAAAGATTGCACCTGCCTAATGAGAACAAGAAGTGCACCTGCCTAATAAGAACTAGAAATGCACCTGCCTGACAAACAACACTATAAGCAGTGAGGTTGCTGACGGCCTTGTTACACAGAGGCAAGTGCTATGTGTCAGTTTTCCATTCAGGACTATTTTATGTTAGTTGAGAAAGAAGTTTGCAGGGAATAGGATGTAGTGAGATGAGAGATGATCACTATGATCATTAGAGATGGTAAGAAGACCTACGGAATATACTACCGCCGCCACCGTCGCCGCCAAGGAATGTGAGCATGTGATATTGAGGTGTTGTTAGTGATGAAAGTCAAGATGGATTAATAGTCGGCCCGGTTACTGGAAGCGGCCTGATTACTGAAGCGGAAGATTCCTTATAACTATATATAACTATATATAGGGACACCATAGCTCAGAGGATGCTGTAAAGGGCTAAACCCGAAAGCTATTGTTTAGCTATATACAAAAAGGATTCGATGGAGAAAGAAAGAAAGAAGGAGAGAGGGAGAAGCTAGTATATAAAGGCTCGCGTAAATGTAGTAGTAGTAGTTGCTATTTTACGTCGGTAAAACGGTCGCGTGTCAGTGTCGGTGTTGCGGCTTAGTCAGGGTTGAAAGTACGTATCAAGCGTATATGATTGAGGTCTCTGCTTCTGCAAATGAAGCTATCTGGGATCCTATATAAGACCGTTGACTACCTTATGAAATATACTAAGTGATTGCAATGATTGCAATAAGAGCACGCCATATGATATCAGCGAGGCATCAATCAGGCATCAATTGGTATTGTTCGGTAAGGAACCTCTATATTCCGACAGTCAGAAACAGATCACGTGCCGCGGGGTCCTTGTTGATGAGGATCGCGGATAAATAGTTGGCCCGAGTAGCGAGGTCAGGAGATTCTTATAGTCAACGTGTGCACACATATAGTAGATTAAGCACTCAATCAGCTACATACGCGCATATACGTTCGATAGACAATATAGCTCTACCTTCCGCTGGTCCTCTCCATATAGACCTCGTTAGTCCGGAATAAATCGACTCCCGATTTCCCCTCTGAGCTACGATCCGAGAGACCCCGCTTCACCTGTTGGTACCCAGCGGGTCACGTGTCTCACCGCCCTCGCTTTCTGCCCGGTAGTTATAGTTAGCCTTAGCCGATAGGCCACCAACCAATCAACCATCCATCACACACCAAAAGTCCCGAAACGGAACATACGACGGGCGAAGCGGAATCGCCTATCTGGTAGCTAAGCTAATTTTACCATACATACTGGCAAAAAAAAAATCCCGCGTGGGAGCCTGCCTGAAAGTCTTGTGTCGCAGGAGCGATAATACACATGCTGGGGAGGGAGGGAGGGGGGAGAAAAGGAGCTGGAAAGGAAGAGGAGAGGATTTTTTTGGGGGGAGGGTGTCAGTGAGCTGGGCATATTGTGCAGTAAAATTGAGACCTCTGCAACCATTCATGGAGATCCCTTGTTCCTGACTTAGAGCGCAGGATCTCATCTACCTGCCGGGGCCCCCAAGGGTGTGGGGATGCCTTGCGGCCATTCCGGCAGTAGAAGAAATGGTGCGGGGCCTTTAGGCGCCCGCATGAGCACTCCATCCTGGCATCCTCATGCCCAAAGCGTTTGTGGTAATGTGCAAAGTCTCCGTGGCCTGACCGGGCAGCAAGAAGTCGCCCTAGGGTGGCTCTGGGGAGGTATAATTCAAAAGGAGATATATCCAGGCCAATGAAGAGGTCCCGGTATTGCTGTAACGCATTCTCAGCCCAGAAAGATTGGAAGCGTTGCCAGAACTCTTCCTTCAAAGTTCGGCTTGACCAGGCATATCTTGCCGGAGGGGTGTTGGTCTGTGGGATAGGTCTAGCACCTTTCTTTGCTTGTTCATCCGCCAGTTCATTCCCTGTGATGCCAGCATGACCGGGGATCCAGTGGACATGGACTTGTCCAGGCTGAATGGCCTGGCATCGTGGGGACCGGGTGGGCCAGGCGTTTGCAACTTCTTGGAAGGCCAAGATGGTGTGCTGACTGGAGTGTCACAACCTGGCTTCTCTCGTGTCGTACCTAGGGTTCTAGCTAGTTGTATTTCGAGACTGGACACTTACCCTAAGTGTCTCCCAAGTAATCGTATGCTCAATGCCCCTCCGGGTCCGGTCCGGTATGTCGTATGCGTTGATGGGTATATCGCCCCCTCCAGGCTCCGTAAGATAATCAACAAGTAGAAACGGTAAAGGTAATCGAATGGAGAAACAAGGCCAACCGAGTACGTTTACTGGGTTGTTGGTTAAGTGCGGACGAGTCAGAAACTAGAAGGTAACCAATGCTGATTGACTTGTATTGATCGCGAAGAACTAAGCTAAGTACATGAATGAGTGTTCTTATATATCCTCCCTTTTCCTGGTATGATGTTTTCATAGTATACTTGTATACCTATACCAGGCTGATGGTATAACATCCGTCTTGTATATTAGTATACTCCTTGCATATCACGTGAAACACGTGATCATCAGGTGCCAACACGCCGAATATCAATTTGATCCCTGTTCCTTCTTGCATATTCTCCATGAGCTGTTATCCAATGAGCCTGTCTTAACTCTGTATCATCACGTGAGGCTGATACAGTGAGTTCTGTAACATGGAGCCTCTGGGGGAGCCCTGTAGCTGCTGACTTCCTGGTTGTCAAGGAGGACATATAAATTCTGTGTGTAGGGGGCCTGGGCACTGTCACAGGCGGCCTTTAGCCCTTCATATACCGCAGTGGCCTCTACATCAAAAACTTCATGCCTAGGCAGGCAGAGATGGCCGCGGGTGGACTCCTGCTTCCAAGCACCCCAGTGTCCATACCATCCAGCACCAACCACAGCATCGGAGTTGTTTAAGCGGCTGCCGTCAGTGAAGAGGAACATGGAAAGTGGAGGGCATGTATCAGCCCACTGTTGAAAGGACGTGCCTGCCCTGTCACAGGTAGGCAGATATTTTGGATTTTTGTGGGGTTCTCAGCCTGCCTGTTACAGAACCCAACGTATCAGCCTCACGTGACGGTATGGGGTCAAGACAGAATCATTGGATATCAGTTCATGAGAGAATGGCGCAGGAAGGACTAGGATAGTCGCACGGAAAACCGGGATCGGGATGATAATCAGCGACCATATCACGTGACTGTATACCGTCCTGACTACTTGGAAAAGTATACCGCTGAGTATATGAAGTACGACGCACTGATTGGCTATACTCTGGATATACCTCTTGAAGGTAGAAGGATAGTATATGGAGGAAGATATATAAGGACGCTCATTCATGTACTTAGCTTAGTTCTTCGCGATCAATCTAGTTAATCAAGCATTGGTTACCTTCTAGTTTCTGACTCGTCCGCACTTAACCAACAACCCAGTATACGTACTCGGTTGGCCTTGTTTCTCTATTCGTTACCTTTACCGTTTCTACTTGTTGATTATCTTACGGAGCCTGGAGGGGGCGATATACCCATCAACACATACGACATACCAAACCGGACCCGGAGGGGCATTGAGCATACGATTACTTGGAAGACACTTAGGGTAAGTGTCCAGTCTCGAAATACAACTAACTAGAACCCTAGGTACGACACGAGAGAAGCCAGGTTGTGACACTGCCAGGGGGGATATATCAGAGGGTCAGTCTGTTCTACCCCCTCTAGGCACGGCAGGTGATTGCGGAGAAGGCGTGTGTTTGTAGGAAAGGATCGCATTCGGAAAAGGCGCCTGTGAACTGGATGGCAGTTGTCCAGTCTGGCAACACGCAGTCTGGCAGAAGCGCGTTCCTGGTCAAGGATGATCTCCATCGGGGGAATGGCAGTTTCTTGATGGAGGGCTGGAATAGGGGTGGTCCGGTATACTGGGAGAGTACCTTGGAGAGCATCTCTGAGTACCCGGTCAAGGCAGGAAAGGGATGAATCGACTCGATTTGATACAGAGCCCTGGTTCCTGGGCCTGGGCCTGTTTCGGCCCGGCCACCAGGCCTCAGCCCCATAGCAAAGAACTGAAATGACACAGGCAACTGTAGCTTGTCGCAGTAGGTATGCCCTAGTCCCTCTAACTGTGTTGGCTAATGATCTGACACCAGCAGCTGTCTGCTTGGCTTTTGCAGCTAAGGTTCTGCAGTGTTTGCTAAAGCTCAACCTCCGGTCGAACCAGATGCCTAGCCAACGCGTTGCACCGCCAGGAGAGGGAGGTGTGACTATGTGTGAGCCTTGAGAGGTGTGAATAGAGCATGTGGGGTTGGAAAGGTTGGTGCCACGTGTGAAGTGCTGCAGTTGTGTTTTTTTAAAGTCAAATGTAAGGCCTTCTCTAGCTCCCCATTGTCTGAGCTCCTCAGTGCAGTGCTGAAGCAAAGTGCAGTTTTCCTCCAAGGAAGGGGAGGCCACAAGTTAGCATATGTCGTCAGCATATCCAAAGCGGCCACGTTGGGTGCAGACTGAGCCCTGTTTGAACATGGGCTCAATGAACAACATGAAGAGGATTGGGGAGACTGGGGAGCCTTGTGGGAGACCTGCTGGAACCTGGAATGTCTGGCTTGTATGGTTCCCTAGGCGGAGACTGGCAGTTCAACCTTGGGTGAAGCTAGCTACCCATCAGGCCACATTGATAGGCCATCCCTGTTCCTGGAGCCGTCTGATCAGTCGCCCCCGTAGGACAGCATCAAAAGCGCCTTGCACATCCGATGTGAGCATGGAGGCCTTCAGACCTCGTGACCATGCCTCCTCAATGTCATGGATCAGAGCTGCGGCTAGGTCCGTTGCAGAACGCAGTGGGAGAGCTCCAAATTGCTAGGGGTGGAGGACCTTGTGTTTGATAGCAATCCATGCCATTCTGCGGGCTATTAGGCGCTCAAGTCCTTTTCCCAGAACTGAAAGGAGAGCAATGAGCCTGTAGGCCCGGGGGGGGGGAGCTGCGGTCCCTTTTCCCTGGCTTTGGAATAGCCACAAGCGAAGCGTCTCGGAATGGGGTAGGATGCCATCTTTGCTCCAGGCAGCTTCGGTATAGGAGTGAATTGGCAGGTCCCAGGGAGGGTCATGCCTTCCTCAGGATAGAGGTGGTCACACCGTCTTTTCCTGGGGTGCTGTTCTTGGGTTTGGCAACTGCAGTGTAGATCTCTTTCTCTGTGATGGCAGGGAAAGGCAGCTTGGGATCATTGATAGGCTCCAAATTGACCTCCACATCCTCTGAGCATGAGGCCTTTTGTAGGAGTGCCCGGACCAAATAATTTGCTTTGTCATCTGTAGAGGAATGAAGCTGGTCGCCCTCTTTTAGAGGGGAGATAGGTAAAGTTCCTTCTGTCGGCGAAGGCACCCTCGTGATTGGTAGTGCAATGTCAAAAGCCTCTCCTGTGCAGCCTGCTTCGTTTGCCGATGAGGCCGCCGAGGCGGACACGTCCATCGCGGCCGACCCGATCGACAACTACTCGCTGAGCGGGGAGCTGGTAAACTTCTGGGGCATCAATGGACTCAATGCCAAGCTGGACTTTAACCAGGTGGACGGCGCGATGCGGGAGAAGGTCAATTGGCTGGGATAGGGCCTCCTCAAAGTCTGCACCGGCCCCAACTTTGGCGATGTCCGTCGTACCAACAACATCACACAGGAAAACACTTTCATTTAGAGCAAAGATATCCCGACTATGTTGAGATGGATTTCAATAATTCGGTTGACGACTTTCTGATGTTTATCGTGGTGCCATAAAAGAGTACATCGGGATTGAGAGTCAGTATGTGAGTACTTAGACTGATATGGTAACCAGCCTCGTGAGGGAAATTGGACTTAGCATGCTTGTTTTGTTGAAAGATTACCAGTGGCATTAGCAACAATCCTCGCATGATATGTTATGGATTGGACAATGAATAGTCCGAAGTGCCTTGGTACCTAAAGTCCAGGCAGTCCGGATGTAAATAAGGAATCTAGATGAGAACTTTACAGGAAAGCCTAGCGCTACGATGCTGCAGCAAACTCTCATTTAGCAACTGAAGTACAGGGGAAAGGCAAAGGAATGCGGGTCAGAATCCATTTCTCCAATCCCTCTCGGCATCCAAAGGATGAATTCATTTTAACTCTCGATTTTGCTATCAGATTGCTAAACTTCATAATTCCAGAAGTAGACCATCAGCAGCAGGTACAGAGTGTTGTCGGACATCCCGAATATGAGTGGCCAGCAGACGAAGTGGTGCAGAAATCGATATAGGAGGGATTTGCCATGGCTGAAAGATAGACCACAGGAGATTGTATCTAATGGGAGTAGAATTTCATTGAAGGGCTTGTCAAATAGGAGAGCTTGACCATAGAGGGGAGGAAGAGGGCCGTGAGAATGGCAAGGGAGAAAAAAGAAGCCTCGATGCGATGCGGGATGATGGATGGAAGGGGTGTGCTGATAATATGATGACGACGATAAAAATTCAAATAGTAGTTAATTGCACCAAAGTGTAGCGATCTTTCTGGGGTTTCTTCAAGTCAAAGTGGTGGTGCGAGAGTCAAAGTTCGGCCCGAAGAGGCGATTTGTTTGTAGGGAAACTGCGATGTGCTGAATGGTTGTGACCATGAATAGTGCCCTAATGACGTGAGATTCTGCGCCCGTATCGTTGACTTTGATTTCACTAGCTCATGGATAGGGCATAGACTTTTATCATCGTAAGGGACAACATGACATACCATTCCAATGCTCCCAAAGAAACAACCATTTGAAGCGCAACACAATTGCCTATATCACAGTCATTCGGAGATGATGAGGTAGCTAGCGTCATGAACCCAGCAAACCACAATATCATTGTAACACCTTCTATCGCCAGAATGACAATATGATATACAAGTCGATCAGAGGGCACCGATTGTAGAGAAAGGAAGGGTGTTGCCAAGAAAGCACTCCATATCCCAATGCTGAACATGAAAATGGTAACGTGGTCGAAACGTAAAGCATTGCTGTCGGAGGTCAGAACCAACTGGTTCGCATCATGAGGCAAGGTGACAGACCATATGCAGCCAGGCCAAACACGATCATAGCAGTGATAACTTGGAATATCCGCACAGAATATATCCAAGGAATGCCCCAGGCCATATTTGAAAGACTATTTTGAGAGTGATCAATATGTCCCTCTGGAATATTGGTACTCTGCATATTCCGCTAAACTTTTCATCAGCGGTATCGGACAATCGAAATATGGAGCAGAGCCAATTTGATATCTTAAATGGACATATGCAACATTGCAAGGGGACTTTCATCCAGTTGACATTTGACGTCACAAGCATCCTTGAAGCCATTGTGATTACTGATCTAGCTGATACTCAACCACGCTATGATGGTACTGCATCAATGGTACTGTATGTTAGCACCCCGGTAATCAAAATGGTAATTGAGCTAGGTTGAACTTCAGGAATAGTAATCACAGCCAAGCTTTTCTGGTGGGAAGAGGAAACATCCTAGAAATAATCGGAATGAATAGTAATCAGATATCTACTAACGTATTCAACGGGCGAGCGGCGAATACGGCCGAAGTGCGAATTTTCCCCGCAACCACCAAAATATTCAACACAACCATTTTTAACACATCATTTCTTCTACTTTTTATACACAAAAATGCCTTTATCTAAGGAAGCCCGTATGCAAATGGCTATTACTGCATGGAAAGAGAAAAAAGTTCAATCAAAATTGAAAGCCGCCCAGATATATGGTGTCTCTGAATCCTCCCTCCGCAAGCGGCTTAATGGAATCAAACCACGTACAGAAACACGTGCAAATGGCCATAAATTGACAGAATATGAAGAAGAAGTGCTTGTCAAGAGTCTACTAGATGCAGACAAGCGAGGATTCTCAATTCGGTCAGAATTCCTGCGTGGAATGGCACAAATTTTACTTCGTGAGCGTACACAAGATCCAACTGCAATTCTTGGAATCAACTGGGCCTATTCCTTTACCAAACGTCGTCCTGAACTACGTACAAGATACAATCGAAGAATCACATACCAGCGGGCAAAACAAGAGGATCCAAAGGTTCTTAAAGAGTGGTTTGAGATTGTACGCAAGGTTATCCAAGAACATGGTATACATGAAGATGATATCTGGAATTTTGACGAAACTGGCTTTGCAATGGGACTCTGCACAACATCCAAGGTTATTACTGCAGCAGAACGCAGTGAGAGACCTCGTACAGTTATCCAGGGAAATCGTGAATGGGTCACAATCATTGAATGTGTGAGCTCTAAGGGCATTCTTATTCCAGCGGCAATTATCTTGAAGGGGAAAGAACACCAGGCTGCTTGGTATGAAGAGGATAATCTTCTCCTGGATTGGAAGCTTACCAACAGTCCAAATGGCTGGACAACTGATGCAATTGGTCTCAAGTGGTTAAAGCAAATTTTTGATCCTTTTTCAAAGCTGCATTCAACTGGCGCGAAGCGGTTGCTTATCCTTGATGGTCATTCAAGTCACCAAACTGCTGAATTTGATGATTTCTGCAAGAACAATTCAATTATCTGTCTTTGTATGCCTCCACATACATCTCATCTTCTTCAGCCCCTTGTCAGGGTGCGGGGTCAGGTGCAGGAATATGGTAGGAATTGACGAACAGATTAAGCTACAGGTCAGGCTATCTACAGGTTCATAGACAAGACGCAGCTCGAAGAGCTGCAACAGGATCGCGTTGGCGCAGATAGATGTCGGAATCCATAGCTCGGAGGTGGACTATCTAAATTGCCGATTGTTTTGTATTAGTCAGCTTGCCCCTCATAAAATTGCCAGATAGGAGCTATATAGCAAGACAGACCTCTTTTGCGATTCCATTGGTTGAGCCATATGTCCACTACACCCTGGGTTCCAACAGTTATGAGCCCGGTTCGCCGCCGAAATCGTCAGTTTTGAAGCTATACACATAGGCTTGTGGTAGCGAGTGTTATAGGACGATTACCCCTGAGCAAGTTGAGCAACGAGCAACTGAACCCCTACAAAACAGAGTGGATTCATAAAACCATGGAGTCAAACAGTGTGGTCTCCGCCATGAAGGGCGATAAACTGAAGGACTCTCCTCAATGGAGAAACTGGTTTGCAAGAGTGAAGCTATTTGCTCGCCAGAAGAAGGTGTGGGACCTAGTAAACCCACAGATTGAGGAAGATTACCTCGAGCAGCCAATGCGCAAGCCGAAGAGGCCTCAATACCCAGAAGGTGGATCTGAGAGTGTTAAGCGTGAATGGAGAGATCGGCTTGACATCTATAAGCTTGATCTAGCGGAGTGGGAGCAGCAGGCAAAGGGCTTGGATGCTGTGAACGAATGGATCATCACTAACCTTGATCCAATTCACCATGCCTCCCTGCTTGACTATGAGACTCCGTATGAACGTTTGGTTTATCTCACAACTCGATTTGCCCGATCGAATGCATATGAGGAAGATATCCGTGCTCAGTGGAAGTGGTTCTCATCATCTCCGCCTAGAAAGGGCGTTGACATTAATCACTGGCTAGCCGACTGGAATACTCTGAGGGAACAAGCAGTTAGTTTAGATTTGCCTGAAGTGAAGAGTGCGAACAAGGATTTCCTTCGTGCAGTGAAAGACGTCTTGCCTACCTGGTGGCAGGCGAAGTATGAGTCAATCATAATGAACCATGAGGATTGGGAGACTCGAGATCTGATTGAAAACTTCCGAGGGTTCTACCAAGAGATGGTGCCACAGAAACCAACCAGTACTATCTCAAAAGCATCATTTTCGACATTCCAGGACTTTGAAGAGGCAGAAACAGACCAGCTGCAGAAACCACCACAGAAGCAAGGAAACAAGCCACCGATCCCTAAGCGCTGGTGCCCCTGTGGTAACCGAGGACATAAACCCTGGCTTTGCTATATAATTAATGAAGCCATACGCCCACAGGGCTGGACGGTGCAGAAGGCAAAGAAGCAAAAGGTGGATAAGGCCCTTAAGGATGATCCTCAATGGAAAGACTGGATTGAGACAAAAGTCAAGGAAAATAATGAGAGGCAGCAAAAGGAAGAGAAGCCCAATGAGTCAGCCAATAGTGCTCTGCCCTCACAGATATCCTTCTTCACGTCGACAGATATAGCAGCACTTAATAGTGCTCCAGAGAGCTTCCAGGATCTTAGATCTCGATGGATCCTTGATAATGCCTCATCGATGCACGTCTGCAATGACCGAAGCAGATTTGTCACCTATACATCAACGAGTTCGAGCCTGAAGACTGGTGACTCAACCACAAGAGTAGAAGGACTTGGTACAGTGAAGCTTCAAGGTGTGGACCCGACAACTGGTAAAGAGAAAGCTATCACACTTAGCAATGCCCTCTATTCACCTGGATTCCATACCAACCTTGTGTCATATGGAGCATTGAAGAAGAAAGGCGGCCGTTGGGATGAGGATGGGGATTGCATTCGTGACCCTAATGGTACACCAGTGGTTAGCCTTAAGCCAATCGATTCATTGAACTTGTGGGCATTTGATATACCCTATACAGCAGCAGGTCATGCACATGCAGTCCGAAAATCTGAACAGCCACTAGTGGCAGAAGCACCTGCAGAGATATGGCATCGAAGACTTGGACATGTTGCTCCACAGGTCATACAGAAAGCAGCTGATATGGTTGATGGTGTTAAAATCAAAGGTGAACTACCAGATTCGACCGCGCCAGAATCGACAGAGACAAGTATTTGTGAGGTCTGCAAGCTATCTCATGCACCAAGACAGATCTCAAGGCGTCCTATTGGACAAACATTTGGATGGTGTGGCCGAATCCATTTTGATTTGGTTCAGTTCTCACCTGGATATAATGGGCATCAGTGGATGACACACTTTTATGTTGAAGGCATCCGATTTCACTGGTTATACACTCATACATTCAAGTCTGAGTGTAGAGAAGCTGTCAGAAAATTCATTGCTTTGGTCAAGAACTGGTGGAACTTACCAATCAGAGCATTCCACTATGACAATGAGCAGTCCGCTGGAGATAATGTGGAAGCCTTTCTAAATAACTGTGGTATAATTGTTTCCCACAGTATTGTAGGGCACCCTGAACAAAATGGACCGGCTGAACGGTCAGGGGGTGTCATACTTGAAATGGCCCGACACCTGCGGATTGAGGGTGGCCAGCTACCAAAACAACTATGGCCTGAGTTTGTTAGCGCTGCAGCATGGATCCTAAACCGAATCCCCACTTATCTGAAGGATGAGAAACGATGGATAGTGCCCTGGGAAGAGGCACGCCATGAGTTTGCAGGAGATAGAATGAAGAAAACAAGCCTTGCAAACCTTCGTGTGTATGGTGCTCTATCCTACTGTCGAATCAGAAGCATTCCACGCAAAGAGAAGACCCATCCAAGAGCAGAAATCGGTTTCCTAGTTGGATATATTGCTTCAAACATATGGAAGATATGGTTCCCAGCCAGAGGGAAAGTTGAGGTCGTACGAGATGCTTTCTTTGATGAATCGAGGAAGTGGAAGCCAGATATGCAGTACTGGCAAGATGTTGACCTCCCCACGCAAGAACCAGTTATTTTAACTGAGTATCAACAACTAGATGCTATTCGACAGGACCTTAGTATGCCAGCTTCAGTACTACCACTCGAGGAGGATCAGAATAGGAACCGTACAGATGACCAGCATGAAGAACCGGTTGACAGTCAGAAGGTGCAGATTCCGAAGGAAGATGAGATAATAGCTCAGGAAAGTGCTACGCCGGAAAAGAGATATGAGGCTCAAGAAACCATGCCTCAAGCCTCGCCTCAAGACACCTTACCAGGAGCGTTTCCCACAGAAGAACAGGTCCCACTACCACCTACTCCACCGTACGAAGCGCTGCAAAACACGCTGCAGGAAACAGATTTGAGCCCTGTCACTGCTCAGGGGGTGGAAGACCAGCTTGAACATCAGACACAGGAGCTGGATAATCAGGAGCAGACACCAGAGCTCCAAGTCAATGAGGAAGAGGAACAACTCTCCGACAGTGAACAACAGCTACAACAAGAGTTACAAGCTCCACGCAGCAGAGATGATGGCATTGACATATCAAATATCATCAGCGGTGGTAGGAGAAGGAAGGCCAGGGAGGATCATGAATATGTGGCTTATGCCACTACTGAGACTGAGGACCCCCTGAGCTATTGAGGGCATTCGCAGCTGCCTTATACACAGAAAAGCCGATCCAACGTCATCGAGATGACTTGCCACCACCACCAGAGAACTGGAAGGAGATGCTTAAGCATCCACATGCAGAGGGCTTCATGGAAGCATGTGCAAGGGAGATTCATACATTAACAGAGAAGTCAACGTTCACCATCATTGAGAAGCCAAAGGATGTTTCAAAGCAAGTCCTACCCTTACGCTGGGTTTTTGCATATAAGTTCAACCAGGATGGCTACCTTGTGAAGCTAAAGGCTCGAATTTGTGCCCGTGGAGACCTTGAGATGATCAGTCCTGAAGAGAAGAGAGCAGCTACATTAGCTGCCTGTACAGCAAGGATGATCTTTGCCTTAGTGGCCGCATTTAATCTTGACCTCCGCCAGCGAGATGCTGTTGGTGCTTTTCTCAACAGCAAGCTACTGAAGGAGATATACACACAGATGCCACAAGGTTTTGAACAGCCACGGAAGTGCTGGAAGCTCAATCGCGCACTATATGGCTTACGGATCTCACCGAAGCTATGGCAACAGGAGGCATCAAAGGTGCTCACCAAGCTAGGTCTTAAAGTCGTTCCAGAAGATCCTTGTGTGTTCGTGAAGGAAGGCATCATTGTCTTCTTCTATGTGGATGATATTCTTATTGCAAACCATCCAAGCGTACGAAATCAAGCAAGACAGCTTGAGAGAGACCTCGAGGCACATTGGGAACTCACCGACCATGGTGAAGCAGAGTGGTTCCTTAATATTCGGATACTGCGAGACAGACAGCAGCATAAGCTATGGCTGTGCCAGGATACATACATTAGCAGTGTCGCTATGAGATACCACCTCACACATCGCGCACCTGTCTATACGCCATTACCTGTTGAAGAGTTGATGCCATATGAAGGAACAGCTTCAGCAGAAGATATCAAACTATACCAGCAGAAAGTAGGATCATCACAGTATGCCACCACAATCACACGACCAGATGCAGCCAAAGCAGCAGCCAAATTGTCTCAATTCCTTATGAATCCAGGCCCACAGCATCAGAACGCAGTTGACCGAGTGATATGTTATCTATACACAACGCGTTTTAGGGCCATTGAGTTCGGAATTGGCAGCGGATTAGAGTCCATTGAATTTGCCAGCGATGCGTCATATGGGGATAATCCTGACCGGAAAAGCTCAGCAGGTTATATATGCCAGGTGTACGGAGGACCAGTGGATTGGAAAGCTTCAAAACAACCCACGGTCACCACCTCTACCACTGAAGCAGAACTGCTTGGCTTGTCAGAAACAGCACGCTCTCTCCAATGGTGGAAGCGGTTCGTTTCCAGGATCCAGTTTAACCCTGATCATACAATATCGATTCGATGTGACAACAGACAGACAGTTGAGCTGTTGACCTCAGAGCAAGCCAAAATCAGTACAAAGCTTCGACATGTCGATATCCATGGACACTGGTTAAGGCAGGAGGTCAGAGAGGGTCGAATCAAGGTTATATGGGTGCCAACAGGCCAGATGGTGGCAGATGGACTCACCAAGTTACTCCCTCGTCAGAAGCATGAGCACTTCGTTAAGATGCTCAGGATGGCTGATATAAGCCATATAATTGACTAGCCCAAGCAGAAGACAGAGGCCAGTCTATAGAAGGACCAGAAATGAAGGATTCCAGGCTGTGCAGCTCTCCCTGAAACAGGTAGAGCTGAGGGGGTGTGTCGGAATCCATAGCTCGGAGGTGGACTATCTAAATTGCCGATTGTTTTGTATTAGTCAGCTTGCCCCTCATAAAATTGCCAGATAGGAGCTATATAGCAAGACAGACCTCTTTTGCGATTCCATTGGTTGAGCCATATGTCCACTACACCCTGGGTTCCAACAATAGATAACTCTGTGGGTCACGTGCCCGGTCACGTGCATATATCACGGGCTAGCACCGTGACAGTACTCCCCTCCTCAAGGCCGAGCTCCGTCGAGGCCAGGCCCAGGCTTGTAGGGATAACGGCGATGGTAATTTGTTACGATCTCTTGAGCATGCTCCAGGTATGAGGCAGGTTCTTCAGTCAGCTCATCATAACCAGTCCATTTGACAGTATACTTCAAGCGAGGTCCTCCACGGCCTCTTCTTTCCCAACGGGAATCCAAGATGTCTTCAACTTGCCATTCTTCGAGTCCATCAACTTCAACAGGTGGTGGGGGCTCTTGTCTTTGGCCCGGGGCAGGGTTTCTGGCAGCAGGGCGAAGTAGGCTGACGTTGAATACTGGGTGTATCCTCATGCTGGCAGGCAGGTCAAGCTTATAAGCGTGCGGACTGACGATCTCAGTAATGCAGAATGGCCCTAAGTTCTTCCAGTCTAGCTTCTTCTGCGGGCGAAGGGTCCGGATATTGCGAGAATCTAGCCATACATACTGACCAACTTGGTAACAACGGGCAGGTTGTCTCTTCCGGTTGGCTTGTTCCTCCTGGCGAGCCTGGGCAGATATAATTTCTGTACGAACAAACTCAGTGATTAACTTCATCCGGCAGGCGAATTCCTCAGCATCTCTGGTGGGCTGGTTGGTAGGCTGGACAGGTTCAAATCCCATTCGTGGATGAAATCCATAGTTTGCAAAGAATGGGGAAACACAGGTAGTCTCAGAGCGGGTAGAATTAGCAGCAAACTCTGCTAGTGGTAGCCATTCAGACCAGTCATCTTGCAGGTAGGATACATAGGCGCGGAGGTATTGTTCCAGAACAGCATTAGTCCTCTCAGTCTGGCCATCAGTCTCAGGGTGATATGCAGTTGAGAGCAAGTTTGTGATTTGCAGGCGGCGCATCAGATGTTTCCAGAATTGGGCAATGAATTGCGGACCTCGGTCTGATACAATAGTTCGTGGCAGGCCATGGAGTTTCCAAACATTGCAAGTGTACAGGTGGGCAACTTCTTCTGCATTGCAGGTTCCCTTGCATGGAATGAAGTGTTTCATTTTTGTCAGTCGGTCTACTACAACCAGGATTGCATCATACCCATGGCTTGGCGGGAGATGTGTGATGAAGTCCATGCTAATGTCTTGCCAGGATCTTTCAGGAACAGGCAGAGGGCGCAGGAGGCCTTGACGGGCTTCTCTGGATGGTGTTATGCGGCGGCATGTGTGGCAGTTCTGGGTCCATTGCTCAACATATTGATACATTCCAGGCCAGTAGTATTCTCGGGACATGAGCTCATAGGTTTTGGATCGGCCAGGGTGTCCTGCAGCTGGCTTATCATGACATTGTCTCAATAGCTCGGCTTTTAACTCTCCATGATCTGGAACATAAAGTCGATTCCGGTAGAAGAGATAGTTGCCTCTTCTCTGGCAGTCAGCCAAGGTGATCTTAGGGTGTCGTGTGGCATTCTTGTCCAGGGCTTCCAGGATTGACTGTACTGTCTCATCAAGTGGGTATGCACTGTCCAGCAGATTCTTGATATCTTGTGGTGGTTCTGGCACGTTGTGATTGGTCTCATCAGCAAATCTAACTCTCCTTGTTTGAGCAGGTGTTCTGGGTGGGTTCACAATAGGGTTCTCAGCAGAATGAGCTTGGGCTCTAGTTGTAACGTTCAGGGTAACAGATGAACTGTCAGGTGCAAGCTCAAGGTTCTCTTTCTTCAGAACAGTCTGGCTTTGGTGTAGCAGGCGCTCATCCCCCTCCTTAGGGAGATCCTCTGACCTCCTGGTCAGGGCATCAGGTTTCACTCCTTGTTTGCCTGGGCGGTAAATGATCTTGAAGTTAAAACGGGACAGGAACTCAGACCAGCGGGCCTGTCGACGATTCAAGAGCTTGGTTGTCATGAAGTATTCCAGATTCCGGTGATCAGTGATAACTTTGACAGGAGATGGGGTTCCTTCCAGCTCAGGGCGCCATTCTTCGAAGCAGCGGATAATAGCCAATAACTCCTTATCATAGATCTCATAATTGCATTCAGTCACTGAGTGTTTCTTGGAGAAGAAAGCCACAGGGTGTAAGACACCATCATCGTCATACTGAGACAGGACTCCAGCAGAAACATAGTCAGAAGCATCAGTTTCCAGAATAACTTCCTTATTCCAGTCAAATGGTCTAAGGACAGGTGCAGTGGTGAAGGCCTTTTTCAGCATATTAAAGCTTAGCTCACAGGTAGTGTTCCATTTAAACTGGATGCCTTTCTTTGTCAGGTTCACTAGGGGTGTAATGATCTTGGAGAAATCCTTGATGAACCTCCGGTAGAAGTTTGCAAAGCCAATAAATGCTTGGACATCAGTCACACAAGTTGGGGTTTCCCAGTCAACAATAGTCTTCACTTTGTCAGGATCCATGCGTAGGCCATCTCGGCCAACAATGATACCCAGGAACTTGGTCTCAGGCACAGCAAATTCACACTTGGACAGTTTGGCAAAGAGGCCTGCATCTCGCAGTTTCTCAAGAACCAAGCAGACATGGCGGGTATGCTCCTCACGGGTCTTACTATAGATCAGGATGTCATCCAGATAGGCAGTGCAGAAGGTATCCAAGTAGTCTCGCAGGGTGTCATTCATGAATCGCTGGAATGAAGCAGGTGCACCAGTCAGACCAAAGGGCATCACAAGGGATTCAAATAACCCTAGTCGTGTACGGAAAGCAGTCAGGTATTCAAGTCCTTTCTTGATTCTCAGGTTATTGAAGGCAGAAATGATATCAATCTTGGTGAAATATTTCATCCCTTTCAGGTTGTTCAGGGTCTCCTTGGTCAGTGGTAGTGGGTAGCGATCTTTCACAGTGATGGCATTCAGGGCGCGATAGTCAACACAGAACCGGAGGCCTCCTCCAGGCTTCTTCACAAACAGGACAGGTGATGCAGCAGGTGATGAGCTGGGGCGAATAAACCCTTTCTTCAGGTTTTCCTCAATCCATTCCTTCAGGGCCTTCAGCTCTTCTCGGGACATTGGGTACAAGGGCCCAAATGGGGGCACTTTCCCATCTTGTAGCTTAATATCATGATCATATGGGCGGTGGGGTGGCAGGCGCTCAGCCTCCCTGGGTGAGAATACATCTGCAAAGTCTTGGAACTCAGGTGGTAGTTTCGCCATTGGGTCTTCTTCATCAGGCACAGGGTTCAGGGCAGCTTCAATATCATCAACGGTGACAGTAAACAGGCGATAACTCCTTCGGGCATAGGCACAGCAGGCAGACATGGATACAGCAGCAATATCTCGGTGTTTCAAGCGCTCAGGTCGGGGAGGCAGGTGTTTTGGGCGGGTCTTTTGTGGAATATCATGTAAAGCTCGTATTTTTGCAGGTCTCATGGGCATGTTGCAGTGTTCCTGGCAGTACTTGCTATCAAACAGGACAGTATGCTCAGCAAAGCCAATTCGGGGATCGTGGATCTTTAACCAGGGAAGTCCTAGTACAACAGGATAGTGCGCTAGCTGTGTGACCAGGAAGCAAGCCCTTCTCTCTTGGTGATCGTTAATTCTCATATGCATTTGGGCATAGTGGGTGATTGGTCCACTCTCAGCTTCTTGACCGTCAAAAGTCTCAAGGCGGATTGGTTTTTTCAGTGGCAGTAGCTCAAGACCTTTGTCTTGGGCCCATTCCTTATCAATAAATCTCTTTCCTTCGGCACCAGTGTCAAGCATGGCATAGCTTAGCAGTTCTTTTTCATGTCGGGACAGGGTTATGGGCAGAATCATCAGGTTTGAACGGTAGGATTCCTCTTCAACAGTTAATCCTTGGGTGGCAGCAGCAGAGATACGGATAGTGCGCTCATTCATCGTCTGGTCGCGACTTAGGCCAGACTCGCTCCTTTTGCTGACAGGTCTGGGGATGGGGAACGGTATCGTTCTGACACAGGTGTAGGTTCTGGGCTTGCGGGGGAGTGAGGACGGGGGTGATAGATAGGCTGGGCAGACTCCCACAGGGCGATTATCAGGTAGTGGGCAGTTTCGGACCAAGTGGTTTTTGGAGCCACAACGGAAGCATTCCCCACGATCTCGACGGGAGGTTGTGTGACGGTGAGCAGAAGACAGATCCATAACATCAGTATTGTTTTCAGCAGGCTGCAGTGTAGCAGGGTGTTCAGTGGGTCTGACAGGGTTGGTGGGTTTTGTAGCTGAGGCATAGGTTCGGGCAGCAGGTGGAGGGTTATTCTCATAGTGACGGCGGCGGTTTTCCAAGTCTTGCAAGAAATTGGCAAACTGGTGATATTCACGGTTTGGGGGTTCATTATGCATGAGCATTCCTCGGAGTTCTCGGTTGATAGCTTGTTCCAGCAGGGTAGGCAGAACATCTTCAGACATTTCCCCTTCTAGAGCAAGGCGCTGGAACTCAGCAAAGAACATACCAAACTCTTTGTTGGCTTGGCGCAGGCGGAACAGTTCATTACGGGCATTGTTCACACGGTTCGGGTCACCAAAGGCTCGGTCCAGGATTTTTAGGATTTCTTCATAATCCTTTAACTGGCAGATTCCTTTCTTGATATATGGCAGAACTTGGGCATATGGAGCCCCTCTCAGGCGATTGGTAACATAGGTCATGCGGCTTTGCGGGGTGGGATAACGGTCATGGTTGACATTCATCTTCTCATGGATTTGGGAGATGAATCGGCGAAGATCCTTCCGGTCACCTTCAAATCGGTCTGGGTCAGGTAGGCGTTCAGAGAGTCTGGCAGAGCTGGTAGATGGGGGATCAACCGACGCAGGCGTTCCCACCGGAGCAACTGTGTGTATTTCAGCAGTGGGTTCAGGAGTTCGGGCAGGTGTATTAACCACAGGAGTTGCTAGGCGTAGTGCTTCATCCTTTTCCTTCAAGGCTTCAAGATATTTCTGCTGTGATTCCCGTAGTTGTTCCTTCTGATATTCAATGATTCCCTGGTCTCGGGCTTGGTTTTTCTCTTGTTTGAGGTGTAGGGCAGAGAGTTCTTCCTTCAGGCGGCTCACTTCCGTTTCAGAGGCTTGAAGCTTCAGGCTGGTCTGATCAGCTTGTCCTCTTGCTTCAGTAATAGCAGCCTCTGCCTCCTCAATATACTCATAAGCAAGGCGACAGTATTGAAACCATTCAGAGTGGTGGGTTGCAGCATGTTCAGTGAACTCCTCTAAACTGCCCGGCAAGAATGGTGGACGCGGGGCTGCAGACATCTTCAGGCGTCAACTCCTAAGGGTAGGAGCTGCGTAGTGTCAGGGTGCGGGGTCAGGTGCAGGAATATGGTAGGAATTGACGAACAGATTAAGCTACAGGTCAGGCTATCTACAGGTTCATAGACAAGACGCAGCTCGAAGAGCTGCAACAGGATCGCGTTGGCGCAGATAGATAACTCTGTGGGTCACGTGCCCGGTCACGTGCATATATCACGGGCTAGCACCGTGACACCCCTGGATGTCGGGGTTTTTGGGCCGCTCAAACGCGCATATGGAAAACTAGTGGAAGGTATGATGGTGGCTGGAAACAACCACATTGACAAGGAAGATTTTCTACATTTATACCCTCCTGCACGCAAAGCAGCATTTACCAAAGGGAATATATGCAGTGGCTTTGCAGGTGCAGGTCTTAAACCATTGAATCAGGGTCGGGTTCTTGAGAAAATCACCTTTCAACTTCGTACACCAACACCACCGCCAAATCTAACTGAAGGCTCAATCTCGTCTGCTTTTCAAACACCTCAAAATCCTCGCCAGTTAGACCATAAGGTTCGCAGCCTACAAAGAAGTCTTCGGAAAAAAAGGACACTTTCTAGCAGCCCAATCTCTCATATTCAACATCTTGAGAAGGCTGCACAGATGGCGATGAATATGAACCTCATTCTACAAGAAGACATCAAGGTTCTACGGGCTGAAAATGAGCGGAAAATGAAGAAGAAGGCAAGGAAACACACTTCTCTAGGGGATGACCTCTTTATCTCTGTACAGGAAGGCCGTGAGCATATTCAGCAGCTTGATACTATTCAGCAGCTTGATGCACAGCTTAATGAGCAACTTAATGATGCTACACCTCGCCAGCGAGCTCCACCACGCTGTAGTGGTTGTGGGATTATTGGGCACACTATAAGGAGATGTCCTAGTAAATAGACATGTATTTAACTAGGAGATAGTCTCATTCAGTCAGATTGAATGGTGTTGGTGGTTGAAAAGCTTCGAAAAGTAATGGTTGCGGGGAAAATTCGCACTTCGGCCGTATTCGCCGCTCGCCCGTTGAATACGTGTTACAGACCTTGTCGTATCAGCCTCACGTGATGATACCAGGTTAGGAGGGAATCATTGGATAACAGTTATTAGTGGATATGCAGGAGAGAACAGGGATCAGACTGATATTTGACGGCCATGTCACGTGATCGGCATATCAGTGATATGTTTCCGCATAGCGATGATATGAAACAACATAGCAGGGCTACGAAATACCATATCAGTGATATGAAGCGACAGATCACTGATATGATCGGAAAGGATATATAAGGACGCTCACTCATGTACTTAGTTTAGTCCTTCGCGATCAATTTACAAGTCATTCAGCATTGGTTACCTTCTAGTTTCTGACTCGTCCGCACTTAACCAACAACCCAGTATACGTACTCGGTTGGCCTTGTTTCTCTATTCGTTACCTTTACTGTTTCTACTTGTTGAATATCTTACGGAGCCTGGAGGGGGCGACATACCCATCAACGCATACGACATACCGGACCGGACCCGGAGGGGCATTGAGCATACGATCACTTGGGAGGCACTTAGGGTAAGTGTCCAGTCTCGAAATACAACTAACTAGAACCCTAGGTACGATACGAGAGAAGCCAGGTTGTGACAATACGTTAACTTAACTAGTGGTAGATGACATAATAGCCAAGCGCTTAAGGAGACCCGTAAGGAGACCCGTAACAGCCAGGAAACATGGTCCCCTGAGCTTGAACTCCGCCACTGGATTAATTTGTCAGCGGCAGATGTCTCCCTAGGATCTTGATTTTGACCTTCCGGCTCCTGGGATTGATATCTATTATCTGTTCCAAGAAGCATTCAATTTTGCACCAGATTAGTGTCACAACCTGGCTTCTCTTGTATCGTACCTAGGGTTCTAGTTAGTTGTATTTCGAGACTGGACACTTACCCTAAGTGCCTCCCAAGTGATCGTATGCTCAATGCCCCTCCGGGTCCGGTCCGGTATGTCGTATGCGTTGATGGGTATGTCGCCCCCTCCAGGCTCCGTAAGATATTCAACAAGTAGAAACAGTAAAGGTAACGAATAGAGAAACAAGGCCAACCGAGTACGTATACTGGGTTGTTGGTTAAGTGCGGATGAGTCAGAAACTAGAAGGTAACCAATGCTGAATGACTTGTATTGATCGCGAAGAACTAAGTTAAGTACATGAATGAGCGTCCTTATATATCCTTCCATCCTGTGAGTGGTAGTTGTTTTGGTAGTGACTTGGTAGTAATTTTGGTAGTAACTACTACCAAAATCCTCCCATATGACTACCCGGATTACTGATGAGGATCGATCGGATAAATAGTTGGCCCGAGTAGCGAGGTCAGGAGATTCTTATAGTCAACGTGTGCACACATATTGTAGATTAAGCACTCAATCAGCTACATACGCGCATACACGTTCGATAGACAATATAGCTCTACCTTCCGCTGGTCCTCTCCATATAGACCTCGTTAGTCCGGAATAAATCGACTCCCGATTTCCCTTCTGAGCTACGATCCGAGAGACCCCGTTTCATTGGTTATGAGCCCGGGCCTGCCCAAGATATTTGGATATATCGACGCCTAACCAGCGTGTGGCACCCCGGGGGTTCTATAGTCGCTTAACATCTTCTATAGACCGATCGATACGATTCCGACTACGGGCCTCACCCTCGATTAGTTCCCTACACGATTATCGGCCAGTAATCTGCTCAGCGGAGCCTATTGGGTTGTGAGAACGTCATGATGGTAGGGACTGGAAGTGAGAGCAAAATGCCATCAAAGGAGCCGCTAGAGGATCCTGGCATAAAGATCTACTCCTTCAATATCGAGAAGCTGAACGAGGAAAACGCTCGATACTGGTTCTATGCAATGGAGAGTCAGTTAAAGGTCCAATTTGCATGGCAGGCGATTGATTACTACTACGAAGTAGGAAAGGAGACATATAACCAAATACGGAAAGACAATTTGAAATGGACGAAGGTAGATATGAAGGCGGACATGATTATTCAACAAGGCCTTACTCCCACTATTGTCCTGGAGATCAAGGACCTGCCAAATGCCGGCGCGAAATGGGACTACCTGAAAGAGGCGTACCTGAAATCATCAAATGCGATGAAGGCCATGCAGTTGATGAAAATGGCCAATTGGTATCAAGGTTCCAATGTGAATGCCAAAGACGCCTACCGCGAAATCGAACAACTAGGACGCGAATTAATCGACATGAACGGCAGCAAAAAGATCGATATTGATGAATTGGTTGTGATTTGGTATCTCCGTGGCCTGCGGGAAGAGTATGCAATGCTCAAAGGGACTGTGATGAGCTCAGATGTTAACCTGAACAAGAGCTATGTGCTCAAACGAGCAATAGATTTTGACCAGTTACGAGGCGGACCAACTGAGAAGGCATCAAGGATTCAAAAGAAAGGCACAAAGTGCTTTGCTTGCGGGAAAACTGGACATCGAGCAAGGAATTGTCTGAGCAAGCGTGATGATCATGATGCTAGCGCTGATGAAAGCAAGCGCCAAGGTGGCCGAGATGGCCGGAACAAGAAGCCCAATCGATTCTCCAAGCAGAAAGGGAAGTCTGCAAAGGAAGGAGGTAGCATGGCTGGCAACAACAATGATGATGATGATAATGATGATGGCGGATACATGAGCGAGTATGGTACTCGTGCCATTGAGGTGGCAGACATAAGTGAGGAAACTGCTATGCATGCAGCTGAATGTGCTGTTGAATATACTGCTGAAGATGCAGGTAGCTGCGTTGGAGATGGCCATGTGGATGAAGATAGTGACGTGCAAGATGGCTTCACATGTGAAGAAGCCCAATTCCCTGAAGAGCATGATGCTTGTGCAACAGAGGATGTGCAAGCTAGCCCCATCACTGAATATAAGATTGAGTGGGCCAAATACATCATAGAAGGAGCACACCGAGTTAGAATGGATCCATCAAGATGGTGCTTTGACAGTGGTGCTACAAGTATGTGCTCTGGCAATCGAAGCATTTTTGAGTACCTTGATGAGACTAGCCGAGGTCATTTGATTATTGCTAGTGGTACTGAGATGCCCATCAAGGGACGAGGGATCGTTCGATTCAACCTGCCAAACGGCATGTCAGCCAGGTTAGGTAGGGTGGTGTATGTGCCAGGCCTAGCAGAGAACCTACTGTCATTAGAGGTTCTACATATGGCTGGCTTTCAATCAATTGGCTCTAGAAAGGGGTATGTGCTCAAGAAGGATGGGAAAGTGGTAGCCCAAGGAAAACGAGATGGACGGACCACATACTTGCATTCAGTCAGGCACGTCAATGCACTATTTATTGGCCCAAAAGCAGCGAAAAGACAGCAATACGCCCGAATGGCCCTATCTGCCGATGAGCAAACGCGAATGAAACAGGAGCTCATTCATCGACGCCTTGGTCATGCAGGAAGAAGCCGATTTAACACCTGTGTTGAATATATGGAGCTAGATGAGCTGAAACTGGGGAAACGAGACCAGTTGCTCCATGATAACTGTGAGGTGTGTGCGAAGGCCAAGAAGGTGAAGAAGCAAAGCCATGCGCCAATTCCTAGAGCTAGAAAGCCGCTTGAACGAGTGTACATGGATTTTTGGGGTCCAAATCGCGAAGGAATAGGGCAGGAAAGGTATTACCTGTCATTGATTGATGATTGCACGCGATATTCATGGATCTTCATCAAGATGGACCGAAGGGCTGAAAGTGTAATGCACACACTGGATAGTTGGCTGCGCCAGGTTGAAAGGCAGTCAGGGAAAGTGCTATTGGTCATCCGTACTGATAATGCTGCTGAGTTTGTGGCATTGAGACCATGGGCAGAAGAGAAAGGCATTGAACTGGAATTTATTGAGGCTGAAACACCAGCACAGAATGGTGTGGCGGAACGATACAACCGTGTTATTATGGATATAGCGCGTGCCTTGTTGATTGACTCTGGTATTAGCAAGCGTTATTGGAAGTATGCTGCTGTCACGGCAAATTACCTGAGAAACCGGACATTATTGGTGAAGAGGAAAGAAGATGGCCATGAGAAAGTTGACAAAGATGAGAAAACACCATATGAGCTATGGCATGGGCATAGGCCTGACTTGGCCCATCTTCGTGCTTGGGGTTGCCGAGTGCTCTTTTATCATAAACCAGAGAGCAAGTTGGAAAGCAGAGCAATGGAGGGCACATTCCTGATGTATGGGAAGAGCAACAAGCAGTATTTAGTATTGCCTAGAGGTGGTAGTGAACTGAAGCTGGTCACTAACCCCGAGTTTCGAGAGCGGGAAAATGGCAATTTGAGCGAACTGTCAGCTGGTCAAGTTGACATACAAAGCCTGCTGACCAGTACTGTTCTACCTGTTGGACCACCTACCGAAGCGCCTGCTCAAGCATCCATTGGAATGACTTCTAAGAGGCCTACTGAAGAGCCTGCTGGAGCAGGATTGCCAGTCAATGAGCCCTTCCACACCAACGAACCGACAATTAATTCAATGCCAGAATTGCTGAATATGCGACTGAATAAAGAGGATGGAGAGAAGGAAAGGAATTCCTCTTCATCAACTGGGGGCACAACAGATAAGCCGTTGAAACTGTCTGAAGTTCAGCCTGAAGGGGAGGTGGAGCAGAGAGCTCCTGTGGAATATACAAACAACGAAGTGCTTGAGAAAGAACCCCGAGAGCAGGCTGATGAAACACCAAAGGATATGCCTAAGCCTGAACCGGTTCCTGAAGACGGACGCCACCGGTCTGAGCTTGAAATGGAACGGCGGTCCGCTCGCGTACGTCAACCATCAGAGAGAATGATGGAGAGCCGCCAAACAGAGCAAATGTATGGCCGCAAACGCAAAGCTGAAGGGGAGGACACTGGGAATAATGATCGTCCAGCTCAGCGCATGCGGGCCCATTTTGCTAGGCTAGCAGTAGCTGCAGAGCTATTGCAGACTGATAGAGAGTATGAGGTTGCAGAGAAAGCATGTGCTGCACGTGAGAAAGCTGGAATCCGTATACCGAAGTCGTATAGCGAAGCCGTTAATGATCCAATATATGGCTCGAAATGGAAGGAAGCGATTCACAAAGAATTGAGCACCTTAATAAGCTTTGGCACATGGGAGCTAATCCCCCGGAAGGAAGCCGAAGGAACGATTTCATCAACCAGATGGGTGTTCGATGTGAAGCTAGGCCCGGATGGCCGAATTGACCGCTTCAAAGCCAGGCTGGTTGCCAGGGGAAATGAGCAATCAGATGACGATTTCAACGAGACGTTTGCACCAGTATTTCGAATAGATAGCCTACGAATCTTGTTGGCTATAGCAGCCCAGCTAGGCTTATTGGCACATGTGCTTGATGCTAATAATGCATTCGCTGGTTCCGACCTCGACAAGCCTAATTGTATGGAAATCCCGGAAGGACTGCAGGACTTTGATCCAGATGTTACTAGCACGAGAGGCCTAGTTTTGGAGCTGAAGAAGTCGCTGTATGGCCTCCGCCAGTCTGCTAATCTATGGCATCGAAAGATTAGTGATTTCCTGAAGAAGATAGGCTTTAAACCGATTACTGCAGACCCCAGTGTGTTCATCAATGGTAGGGGCCTGATTATCGCTGTGTATGTGGATGACATAGTGATATTTGGCAAGGATGCCAATGACATCGACGTGGTGAAGCAGAAGCTCAAGGAGTTCCATCCAATGACTGATTCAGGATTGGTCAAGAAGCTGTTGGGTATTCGCTTCACATGGGGAAGAGACAGGTCTATTCAACTGGACCAGCAGTCCTATGCACAACAAATTCTTGATGAATTTGGCATGGCTGATTGCAAGCCTGTGAGCACACCCATTGGCCCGAGCATTAAATTGGAAGCGCCGGATAGCTCACTGCTTGGACGAGCTGAGCATAAGCTATTTCGGAGACTAATTGGGCGGTTGATTTTCTTGGTGATAGCCACACGGCCGGACATCGCTTTTGCAGTCAATCAACTGTCTCAATACCTCGCGGAGCCAAGGAAGGTCCATTTGGCAGCGGCCAAGCATGTGCTTCGATATGTGAAAGGCACCATGGGCTATGGCCTAACGTTTGGTGCAAAGGGGAGTCCAAAAGGGTTATATGCATATGCTGATTCCGCGTACGCTAATTCAGCAAAGAACCGGTCGACTACTGGTTTCATTTTCTTTATTAATGGCACGCCAATCACCTGGTCGAGCAGAAAGCAATCGGTTACTGCACAGAGCTCGACGGAAGCTGAATATATGGCCGTATCGGAGGCAGCCAAACAAGCGGTTTGGATTAGACATTTCCTATATGCAATAGGAAAGGGATCCATTTATCGTGACGCTCCGACTACCATTTATGAGGACAACCAGGGCGCCATAAAGATTGCTGACAACCCAATCAATCACCCAAAGACGAAGCATATAGCCGTACGATACCATGCCATCCGGGACCACATAGGTAATGGGGAGATCTGCCTTGAGCACCTCTCTACCGACAAGATGATTGCCGATGGCTTGACGAAGGTTACCAACCATGCTAGTCAAGGACGGTTGGTTGAAGACCTGGGGCTCGCTTAATTAAGCGAGAAAAGAGAATTCAACATCTATGAGAAGTTGAAGCGTGCGTCCAACCGCCGCTTATCAAATTGCCAGATATTGTTTTTGATTGATTTGAATATGCGGCGATTGAACGAAGGGGAGTGATGAGGATCGATCGGATAAATAGTTGGCCCGAGTAGCGAGGTCAGGAGATTCTTATAGTCAACGTGTGCACACATATTGTAGATTAAGCACTCAATCAGCTACATACGCGCATACACGTTCGATAGACAATATAGCTCTACCTTCCGCTGGTCCTCTCCATATAGACCTCGTTAGTCCGGAATAAATCGACTCCCGATTTCCCTTCTGAGCTACGATCCGAGAGACCCCGTTTCAATTACTACCAAGTAGTCATGTGATCCTAGTCACGTGATCCTGTGCCACATATAGTCATATCGTGCCACCGTAATCCCTGTTCCCATATCCAATGATTCTGCCTTATCTTCCCGCACTATCACGTGAGACTGATGCAGTGAGATCTGTAACAATTAGCCCTAGTCCGAATAATCTCTCTCCCTTTCCCCCTTTCTTTCATTATTTTTCTTTTGTTCTAGCAATGTTATCTTATACCTGCTTATGATACGTTGAAGCCCCACTTACTCGCAAGACACAGCTTAATAGAGCATCATCGAATCTCTATACACAATCTTTACGTTTTTAGTGCCTGCCCTACCCTTGTCCAAAGTTCATAAACAGGGAGCCAGCAGAACCTGAAATTTTGGATTGTGACCCCTTGATCAACCCAGACATGGCGGGTGGAAAGGAGAGGCAGAGACATGCTCATCCAGCAAACACAGCGCGGTCGACCAGCCCTACTGTTATCGAGAATCGTCCAGACAGAAGGAAAAAGGGTCGTCCGAGGATTCGAACCGGACAAGAGGCATCGCCTAATGTAAGATTTCGTCAGTTGTCGAACACGCACAGGATCGCTGATCAAGAATTAAAGAGACGAAGAACTCAGATCAGACTTGCACAGCGAGCCTACCGTTCACGAAAGGAAGCCACAATAGTATCGTTGGAGGGTCGCGTTCATCAATTGGAAATGCTGGTGGAGCAAATCAACAAGACATTTCTATCGTTCACCGATGAATTGATGAAATACGACGTGTTGATATTATACCCGGATCTTGCGCGGAAGCTTCATCAAACCATTGAGCAGTCCCTGTCTTTTACTAATCAAGCAGTTCCAGTGGTTCATGATGACAGTGGCACTTCTACGGATGCAGAAAGACTAGAGGCAAACGCGAAACCAGATATCCTGGACAAAGCAGCAAGTAAAAGCACTGCTGGTGCTAAAAATACACATTACCTCACCAATATCGAGTTTCCTGATGTGCTGCAATCCTCTCAATGGGTACAGCGGGGAAGGGAAAGCCAGAATCCGACCCAGGTATCCCCGAAAGAATTAAACATTTTGGTACCCGAAATACCAACAGAAGCACCACTGTTTCCACAGACCCCACTAGTGTTGAATGCCCCATCGGCTAGCGTCTATGAACCGATAGAAACAAGCTTCGCTCATCGACTCTATCATGCATGTGTTCAGCGAGTATATGATTGTCTAAGAGATCCATCTTCTCGGCTTGAGAAACTCGCCTATATATTTAGGTTCCCTTTGAAAATTCTGACGCCGCAGCACATCATAGCACATTTCGAAACATACCTAAGACATGGGTATTATGGAGGTTTTCGAGGGATAAATATCCCTTTTTTCAGCATTGGTGGGGCGGGAACGCACTTTACACACAATCAGAGGAGCTATCTCATCGAGGATACTACCCCCAAGCCGAGCATAATACATGTTGCAACAAATCAGATCGATCGTGATATGTTAGGCGACTGGTTTGACTGCTACGATGTGGAAGAATACTTAAGAAAATCCAAGATTGTCCCTTCCCGGGGACTTTCACTGGAGACTAGATTACCACCCCCAGCGTATGTCTCGGCTTCGGACCTGGGCCTTCACGATCAGTATCAATCTGGCTCTGGCATTTTTCAGCAGTCTGAGGATCAAAAATTCATTGATGAAACAATCTTGATTCAATGTAGGTTTGCTTCTCAGGCGGATTGAGTGATTAGAAGGTATAAGTACTTGGCAAGCTAACAGCCGTGATAGTTCTGAGTAGGTCTTGTGTGTGTCTCGGCCGAGCACCTGGATTCGCCCGACAGACTGTTGAGTCTTATGTGATGGAGCATACAAAGTGTTGATGATGTTGATGGTAGGAATTCAATGATTTTGTCAATGTCGCTTGCGTTACCTTACTTATATTGGTTCTACCTCGAATTTGCAGGCCAATGAAGCCCGAATAATTGCCATTGTGTCGCTAATCTCGTATCCATATCTAATGTTATTGTGGCATAAATATTACCACGGTATAATAGTATCGTGTCCAAAATTATCGTATGATCTTCTGTTTCATCATTTCTATGATTGAGATATAGCTTAATCCTTTCCATGACTGATTGGATACCGAAGGATGAGTGATAATAATCGGCTGCAATATCCATGGTTATGTCTCCGCGCAACAATACAATACGGACATGGCATCCATGATAGACTTCCAATTGCTGCCATAATGATGGATTGATATCATCTCACTCTTAATGATTAATCATCAATCCCGACAATGTTTGCCCACTAAGTTAGTACTAAGTTAGTATCTCGAACACAGTAAAATGATTGCCACTCTGACAATCGGGCTGATTCCTAATCCCAGGTTCAATCTCTAGGTTAACCTCGAGATCTTACAAAGCGATAGAAACCATCCGGCTCCGGTACCCCACCTACCACGTATGTGTATAAAAGCTTCAATGCCCCCCAGTCGAAAGTCTCAAGCTTCAAGGCATCATCATACCCCTTGATACAGCACTGAATTCATCGATACAACAATATACACGTGGACAAAATGGCCAATTTGAAAAAGATCGCCGTCATCGGTGGCACTGGCGCTCAAGGCATGCCTGTCGTCAAAGGTAACTCAATTGGTTGGATCACTTGCCCCCGGCCTGCGCTAACCTCAAATTAGCCCTGGCTGAGAGCGGAAAATATCGTCTCATTGTTTTGACCCGCAGCGTCGAGTCTTCTCGTGCAAAGGTTCTCGCTGCTCTCCCAAACGTGACTTTGCTCCAGGGTGCTCAGGACAACCAGCAGGATCTGCACAGGCTCTTCCGAGGGG
Source organism: Aspergillus chevalieri (assembly GCF_016861735.1). Classification (NCBI taxonomy): domain Eukaryota; kingdom Fungi; phylum Ascomycota; class Eurotiomycetes; order Eurotiales; family Aspergillaceae; genus Aspergillus; species Aspergillus chevalieri. Next base: position 1,227,760 of record NC_057365.1, read on the forward strand.
TCTATGGCGCCTGGGTCAACACTGACGGGTTCACTCTGGGAGAAAAAGATGAGCTCTTCTACGGTTTCAGGGCCTACGAGATCGCTAGGTCAGAACGTGTACAGCACTACGTCTGGGCGAACATCGAGTACGCCATGGACGCCGCCAACTTCGACGAGAAGCACCATTGCGGCCACATGGAATCCAAGGGAAGAGTTGGCAAATTCATCCTTGCGCAGGGGCAGGAGGACATGAAGAGCACCCTTTTCAGCACCGGTCCCTACATGGACATGCTCATGGATGGGATGTTTGTGCCTATCAAGCAGCCGGACGGGTCATTCATGTGGGCCAATCCAGCCCGTGAGTCTCCCCTACTTTTTTTTCTGAGCTTCCCTAATCGAATTTATCCCTGGTACACCTAGCTGACTATTATTGAAGCGAGTGATGTGAGGATACCATTGATAGCTCTCTGCGACATCGGAGTCTACAATCTTTGGATCTTTGACAACCCGTCCGAGTCTGCAGGCATTGACCTTCAAGTTGTGACAGACAATGTCAGCTTCGGAGAGATTGCCAGGATCTTCACCGAAGTCACAGGCAGAGATGCGGTTCATAAGACAATCCCTTTTGAGACATATGCGCATCTTGCAGAGCCCTACCCGGGTGCGTCTGTCAACTGGGTTCTCGGCCCTGAGGCTGCTCGAGATGACTCTATCATGAGTTGGCGCGAAAATTTCGAGGCTTGGTGGCGTTACTGGGGAGACGGAATCACTAAGCCACGGGATCTGTCAATCCTGGATCGTATTCACCCTAATCGCATCAAGACTTTGGCGGGATGGATGAAGCATGTCGGATACGATGGAGAACGAAAAAATGTCCTGAAAATGGTTGAAGACTGGGGCATTAAGAACGGAGCTCCCCCAGCAAGGTAGACCTTAGAATAATGACTTCTCCTTGTCCACGCAGCGCTGGGTGATACTCTGCAACTTATTACTCTCAATCTAAGGGTCTATAGCTAAGCGCATTAATACTGCTCTTATTTATTCACAGAAGACCAGTAACATATGCAATATAAAAGTCATGAATGTCGTGTCTCGAAACCCGAATCATGTCATGTAATATATTGGAGCTTTAAGTATGTTATATCTTTTGGTGTCACCTTAGAAACCTTGATCTTTTTTTTTCTCTCTTTTTCTTTTCTTGCTCTAAAGCCTCTCATAGAAAAAAGGCTAGTACATACGACCATAGGGTGTGGATAACAGGGATAGTCCCAACGCGCCGAGTGTCCATATTCCGTGGTTCCGGACAGATTACCAAATAAACTACGATCTCGACACAGTGGTTCAGCGAATCAATGGACCGTACTAAACACTATACATATGACTGTGACATAATCCCCTTGCAAGACTTAGACAGCATCCACATGAAAGAATTCTAACTATTTTTGAAAGGCGGCAGTTCAGAGACGTTTACAGATCAAACATAGAGACAGGGCGAGAATGTATTGCTTTGCAAACTCAATTCATGATGTCTGAGTATATTTCATAGAATGAGATTTCTCAACACAAGCCGCACTATGCGTTACTAATGAGAATAATATCCCTGCGTAGCCCCGAGTGCGAGCACGGAAAACTTGGAGACATGCTCAGGCCTAATGGTGCGGCTAGCATGAACCCTACAAGGAAGTCGATTTTATCCGCGCATATCGGAGAGGAAAAAAAAAAAAAGGCGAAAATAGCATAGCAAGATAACGATAAAATTAGTCAAAAGATCCGCGTTTGCCGCATATTTAGGAAATTGGCCAAGTGGGCTCAGGCCGTCACATCATGTTCATTGAGGGGCCGGTTGTGGTGAACGCCACATTAGGGCATGATGCTTAGTCCGAAAACGACTATGATATTGCACCTGTAACTAGTTAGTAACCAGTTGACAACTAACTACAGTAACATGAGTAGACATATCCTTCACGTACCCCCTGCATAATATCTTTTTGACCTAAAGGTTTTCTTGGATTTAGTGGTACGACATAGGTATATCCACTTGCATAGATTCAGGATAATCTGGCAGAATAGCAGATACGTCAACAAGATCGGTCATAAGAGGTTGTTGGCCATTAGTGAGAACATTTGGAATAAATGTCTTGACTGGTCAGCAACTAGTTACGAACTAATGATTAATCGATACGGGAAATACCTCATCGATTTGCAAAATCTCTTGAGCACTAAATTCGAGCGACTGTTCTCTATCAGTGTATCAGATGCATTGACTTCATTGATAAGAGGGCTTGCAGCAGCCATGTTGACTAGTTGGCTACTAATTGAAACTTAGAATTCAGTGTAAAATTAAGTACAGGGTAAGGGTGTGACATGGGCGTATTTATAGAGGTTACAGGTGAGCTGTAGGTCACATAACCTTAGAAGCATCCAGCTAGCCGGGGCGCGTTGTAGGCTCCCAGATCTCTAGTCATCATTGTCGCGTGACTGCCAGTACGGGCCGTTGGGAAATCAATGATCCACTAATGAACAGGCCATACCTTGTCGTCCAAAAGTGTATCGGTGACTCCTCTTTTCAAGTGTAGCAAAAGGATGCAGTAAGGAATGAATAGGAGAAAATCCAAAGTTCTTTGATATTATCAATCAAGGACGAATCTTCAAGCAGTATCCCAACAACTTCATAGATCTGATCCCGTCCAACAATGGCCAAGAGGACGACAAAAACCAAGATCCTGTTGACTTCAATACTGTGCACAGGGACCATGTTGATGTGAAGGTATTTGGGAGCTCGGCTTATACAAGTCATAGAGGCTCGCTCTAAATATTACCACACGCCGCTGTCATGTGCTGCAGTGAAAAATCATTTTGCAGAAGATAATAGAAGAAATCATATAGAATAGAATGCATATTGTACACGTTATTATTGCCATGGGTGACCAAGTCCGAGTGCCAGGGAATATACGACCGAGACCTGCTTGCAAGAAGCCTACCAGTTGTCAAATGATCCAGATGTATATAAAGATTCAACTTCCGTACATTGGTATTGAAAAAAGGCCTTTGTAGATACTGGCCTTCAGCCTTCCTGTAGAACTTGGTCAGCTATATATATAGTTATTTATTCGGATGGATCAGCAGGTTATGCATCAAAGTCATGCATAGAAGGGCCCTTGTCGGGCTGACCATGGGCTATGGGGTCAGCCCGCGCTCTAGCTAGGCGGGCCTTGGGCCTTCCCTAGGGCCCATAGGCGGGCTTTGCAGAGGTCTAGTTCCAGAACATTGATGGCGGAAGGGCAATTGTTGTACCTTTGCCGGCATTTTTCTGGAATCTGTCTGTTTCGAAGGCCTGTAGATTTCGGAGAAGCTCGAGCTATTTAGGAGGGATGATCAACTCTGGGCTGCGAACCAAGTGCTGGAATACGTACCTTTTGAGAAATGTGAGGCCATGTATCTGACATGCTGATCAAGAATCTTTGTCTGGCAGCTTCATGGCCTCTTGAGAACTGGAAAAGCCATGATATTGTCGCCGTGGCTGCCACCAAATGTCCAACTAAGGGGCTGTACACTTCAAAACCAAGAGCTCGCACGTTTGTATGAGCCGAAATACCCAGCCGGAGTGGAACAATGCCTGGTCCACAGTCTGTTGGAGGATCAACCGTGACTGGGACAAACCATGATTGCCCCGCAGGGCAACAATATGAATAAATGGATGGTTTAGAATAGCATTTGATGCGTGGATAATAAGCTGCATCGATATTCCGTGGGTTCCAGTACTCCCGTTGACTTGAAAGGCCGGTATGCGACTATACAGAACATTCTGAAGCAGGTGTTTGTCTGACAACTCGGACTCACGCTCATGTAGTTTGACATGTATTTGGGCATGAGGAGAGTCTGGGAGCCATGGAGCCACAACCTTTTCCATTCATATCTCGTGTAGATAGCAGGAGAGTCTCTGCCAGACGGAAAGAAAGTCGATGTAGCAGACGTTAGTAATTAGCCGTGTCTTCGGAGTTCTCAAGATCAGAATGGTAGTTCCCTTTTTTTCCAGACAGTAAAGGAGGCATTGGAGCACTATAGAGGTAATCTATATTCTCCTGGGGTTCTGGAAGGGTGCACAGCTGTGGGGGAAATATCCCCTCAAGTATGTGAACGCTCCAGTGACATCTGGAAATTGCTTCCCTACCATACTAGCCGGAGTTGTCCGTAGCAAACATTCGCAAGGCCTCGAGCCTTGATGCAGTCTCAATCGCCATCCAGACTTTACCTGATTTCTGTGCTGGGTTGAGTTGGTGAATGTACGTCAAGCATGATAGACGGTGAGTACCGTGCTTACCGTTAAGATTTGTTAGAATCAATAGACACACAATGTCTGTATCACCTCTATTCTCGGTATCCCTTCGGCAGCTAATTTCATGAGATTAACTTCTACAGAGCGGGTATAAAGTTCTATAGCCTCAAGCTCTTGGCCTTGATAATATTCATGACTAGAAAAAGAGAGTACGAGCCCCAGAAAGCCCCAAAGGGGAAACTGGGGTGAGTCTCGGAGATTCTCCTGTAAATCCTGGAGCTCAAATAGCGGCAGCGGCTGGAGGTGGAGCTTCTTTTGGTATACTTGCACAAAATGGCTCAGCACCAAAACGGAGGGTTCTGGGCTGGGAAGGGCATTAGTTCAACCACAATCAACTTGGCACGGCGGAAGCGAATCCTACTTAGATAAGGTAAAGAAAGTGTAGTAGATACGGGCTGGCCCTCAAAAAGCATGTCAGTGCCCCCAGGTTAGTAATCCGCTACTGCATTGTCAATGGTCGTTGGCCATAACTCATTGCGTCCTGAAAATGAGCTTGACATATAATGTTGTTAGATGGGTGCCGCACGTGGAGGTGTGCATGACGTACTGCAAAATATGGTACAAAACTGTTGACTTGAGATTCAAGCATTCTGAATCAGCCTACCAGAACACCCAGAATATCAAAGCCACTTGTTGAATAGATATTAGTATAAGGTGAGGCCTCAAATTGCGACTCGGATTTTACTTTGGACGGAAAACTGTCTTGAATAGGGATTGACAGATTAGCAAGGCCCGGCTCCAATATGCAGCAGAATACCCACCCTGGAATTGTTGGTCTTTTGGCTGAGTAGCCCTCGATTGCAACGTCCGCTGAGGAGCATATGTCTGAGGATATGCTTGAGGATTTTGATACTGTCCTTGTGATTTCTGAATCGATCTTTGGTGGCTTTTCTAAATAAAAGTTAAGGTGTGGTTCTTGTTTATGGGGATACTTGTAAACACACGTTTTCATCAGTCGACTGGAAGGGCCAGTCTCGCCAGTTCCCGAGGGAGATAAACACATTCACGACTGAGTCGCTGGCAAATCGAGCAGACTGACCTCTCAGCCGGACATTCTGTCTTCCTCCGGCTGCATGGGGCATTAGACGTGCATGATTATTTTATATGGCTGATCGACTCACCGACAGGACTCACAACCCTGCCGACTTCTTTCTTGAGGCGGCAACACTCGGTCCATGTTCTAACTGGACAGCTAGAACCAAAACAGCAAGATATGAGTTTACGGAAGTCTGAACAACTCCGAGGGTGGGATTGAGAGCGCGGGGAGTTGAAGGAAATTAAGAGGGAGTTTCATCTTGACCAGGCATATGGCTGTCAGTCCCCCGCTATCTTGATTCAAATACTAGAGTATCGGGTCGTCATTGGTCGATGCTGGTATGCTAGGAATCCCCTAATTATTATTAGAATAATTACGGGTGCAAAGCTTTCCAGACACATACTGGTCGAAAGTATTTCTTACTGGTAGTGGATTATATTTCAAACAATGCATTTGATATTTGCACATCCTTGCAGAATACTAGCCAGCAGGTACTACCTAGCGGTGCTCAGAAAAAGCATGTACAGCTGAGATTCTCAAAGTTTTGCTCATCCAGGGGTTGCTGCTCCCATCGCGCAGGCTCTCCGCGGCTCTCATCTCCCACAAAAGTATCTGTACTATCTACAAAGTCCTTCCGGAACCGCCACTTGTTCGCAAGATGGCATGGCAGCGTCTTATTGATGGCCTGGGACATGTACTCGCCGAGGACGGGTAGGAATCTGAATGCGCTGCATCACTCTCGTCAGTATCGCTCTTTTGCATGATCGGAGGTCTCCATACTGTCCGCTACCTGCTCCATCAATCAACAGGTTCCGGTAGTACGGATGGTAATCTGTGATGAAGTCACCCGATGTCGTATCGGTGTACCAGCACAGGGCCACCCGTTCGAGTGGCTGGTCTCTCGAACAGACCGTGTCGCAGCCGTTGTTCTCTATCGGGAGAGGCGAATTTTGGACGCTCGCGTGGAGGGATCAAAGAAGGCGAAGAATTATTTGACCTGTCACCGGCACTCTCCTCTCAACTGGGAATACGTGTATATCCCCTTCCGGTCAGCTCCGGTAATGCCTATCAGTGCTGCTGTATCTTTATCTTTCTCTAAATGTCTAGGGGAGCAGAAGATCATGTGAACAGAATCCGATCTTGTTATCTCTCCGGCCTGCAAGCTCAAGGATCGTGTTAGTAAAGGGTAGCCACAATGGAGTATAGGTGTTCGGTTTTATGTTATCGGGACTTGGGGAACTCGGGAAGAGAGATGAATGCCAATGCGAACCGCCAATTCTATAGTATCCAGTAAACGAATGATTGTTTTAAGAGATGTGGCTTCTGTTACTATGGATCTCCTCAATGAGTCATCAATTAAACATGATTATTGAATGCTTAAGTTCTTCATATTGCATTGAAGGGTCCTCTCAAAGTAGGAAAACATGGGGCTAAAGGGTTCTTGTTGAGAAAGGGCACAAAATCCATCTAGATATTAGTACGCACACTCTGGTAATCCAGGTATTCCTGGGATGGGGATTCAAAGTGCTCCTCGCCCTTGATTAAGATACTCACTGCTGACTCGTTGGCTGCAACCCGCTTGAAAAAGCCATACGTCCGTTGCACTTGGTTGATTTCCTTGAGCGCCTGAAGCGATGAGTCTAGCACTGGCCGATGATATGCTCCTGCCCACGGGGAGATGTAGTTGACCGAGATGTCGGAAGGGAAGTCTCTCGCTACAAGCAGAAGGCCTGCGTCACCCGCATGCATTGCTAGATGCAGTGTGCGGTAGAGAGGCCGCTTACTCCCGCTCTATGTGCGCAGTGTCAAGCTGCATTATGCCTTTGTAATAATCCACTGACCCCATCACGACGGTTGTCTCAGAGGCAGGCATGTTGTAACAGATATTGCAAAGACGAAGTAGGTATTGAGCGACACGGACACGGTTTAAAAAGCCTTGGATGTTTGTTAATATATTGCCAATGTTTCAATGAAGGTCCCCCTTGAAGTACCGCAGGCATTTTGGCGATTCCCGCATCAGATGGTTCATTAAAGATACGAGCATGGTGGACCAAAATTGATATTACTACTGGACTGGACCTACGAGAGCTCGGATATATTGACTCCATCATTTTCACCGAGGATGAAGACTTACCAGGTCAAGCAGTGAGTGAACTGCACGGCGCATACGCGAGCGGAATTTGAAAGCCAGGTGGACTCCGAATCGAACTCTAGTAAGAATTTGCCTTTAAGTAGATAAGACAAGCATAAATGTGCTATGCAGCTCTGCTCTAACACGATCCATACATAGCTGGGGCCAATTAGCCGGCGCCAATTGACCAATTACAACGCCCGCGCACGATTGCCGGCTAATCAGCAACATCGCGAACCTTTTACACTACGATTCTGCACAACGGCTGGTACGAGCTCCCAAAAGAGAAACGACCATAGCAGTTCCCTCGCTACCAGCGACCATCTGCGGGATTTACGGTTGAGTGGTTCTTTTATTGGGCTCTGCGGGCCATTGCGTGGATGAAGCTCTGATGGCGTGACTCCTTGGCCATTCAGCGTGCCATGTCGCAGAGTTTTTAAAGATCCGGACATCCTGCTGATAATTGAGCAGGCTATACCGCTTAACGAATTGGAACTGTTGAAATGCCAGCGAAAAGCGTCGCGATTATCGGCGCGGGGCCTGCAGGCGCCATCACTGTCGATGCTCTGATGCAGGAAAAGACCTTTGATTCGGTCCGGGTATTCGAGCGCCAGGACCAATCTGGTGGATGCTGGTATGTGTGGAGAACCGGAGCCCTGTCCTCTCTAATAGTGCAACGCGACACCCGACTCATGATTGATTAACAGAGACAACCTATATATACAGGATCTATCGCCCAAATGAACCCCGACTCCCGCTGGACATCGACAAACTCTCCGCCAGGACGGCCGACACGCCCATTCCCATCCCCCCTCAACTGCCCTGCCATGCCCCCGCCGTTTCACAGAACCGTTTCGCCGACTCACACATCTACCCCACGCTCGAAACCAATGTCGACGCTTCGGTTATGTCGTTTTCGCAGGAGGCCATTCCCCCCGTCCGATCTGAGCGGTCGATTGCCCTGCACGGTCCGGATACGCCGTTTCGGCACCACACCGTTGTCAAGAAATATATCGACGATTTGTTCAATCGCAATGGGTATCAGGATCTGGTCGAGTATAATACCACGGTCGAGCGGGCGGTGAAGAGTCCGGAGTCGGGGAAGTGGGAGCTCACGTTGCGGCGGGGTGAGAAGGGGAATGTGGATTATTGGTGGACGGAGTCGTTTGACGGTCTTGTTATTGCGACGGGGCATTATTCCGTACCGTATATTCCTGCTATTCCTGGGCTGAAGGAGTTTGCAGAGCGGTATCCGGGGAGTGTTGAGCATACGAAGCAATATCGGGGTCCGGAGGGGTATCGCGGGAAGGTATGCTCCCTTTTCCAGCTTGAAAGAAAAAACGGCACTGACTCAAACAGCGAATCGTTACAGTGGGAGCATCCGTCTCCGCAGCAGACACAGCAGTTAGCCTGATCGACCATGCCCAAGCACCCATCTACACCGTCACCCGTGGGAAATACAACGTCTATTTCGGAGGACATGCATTCAAGCATCCCCAGCTCTCTGAACGGCCGCCTATCTCGCATATTTCCGTCGACAATCGAACCGTCCATTTCGAAGATGGCACCTCCGCGGCAGGTGTAGACCACATTATCTTCGGGACTGGTTTTACATGGACACTCCCGTTCCTCCCTGACATTCCAACCAGAAATAACCGCGTGCCGGATTTATACCAGCATGTCTTCTATCAGCAAGATCCAAGTCTAGTCTTCATTGGCGCTGTACGTCCCCACACTCAGTCCCCATCTCATCCACAGAAACTTACAAGTGACAACGCAGGTCGGTACCGGTCTAACCTTCAAAATCTTCGAATGGCAAGCCGTCGCAGCAGCCCGCGTCCTCGCCGGCAAGGCTTCCCTCCCACCCCTCCACGATCAACGGCGCTGGGAAACAGACCGCATCGCTGAAAGAGGCGATGGGCCCAGCTTCACATTAATACATCCGGATTTCAAGGAGTACTTCGAGGAGATGAGACGGTTAGCTGGGGAGCCTGGGGAGGGGCAGCCCGGGCGAAAGTTGCCTGTTTTTGAGCAGAAGTGGGTGGATGATTTCTGGGCTGGACATGAGAGGAGGATTAAGATGTGGACGACGTTAAATGGGGAGGGCAGGGGGTATCGGTTGTGATCCATCTACCTGGAATTGGGTTACATGATGTCGGAAGTCTAGACCATACTGATAAATATATAGATAGATGCACATATTGAACATGGACAATCCTATTATGGGCATACTATACTTCACTGACAGCTCAGTCATCTCCTACATGCAATGAAAACCGCTGCCTAAGCCCTACTCCAACCCCCTCACTGTCGTCTGCGCCTTCACCTTCCCCTTCCCTTGCCCATCCTCCAAATCTCCACTCTCTTCCTCTTGCGCACCCTCCCCAACCCCAACCCCATTAACTACCCTAAACGCCACCCTCTTCTCCTCCAAATATCTCCCATCAACCCACCTCAACAACCCCGTCATAACGACAACAACCCCCACCAATCCCGCCGCACTCTCCCAACCCACCCTATAATTCGGCGCCTCAGCAGCTGGCCACACAAGAACCTGCGACCACGCCGAAACCGCATAATACCCCGCCACACTCACACCCACAATCAACGCCCTGCTCTCGGGGTTCTGCGGGATGAGGTCGGATAGCCATGCGAAGATCAGCGGCGCTGTGCCCAGCGGCACATACGAGAGAAAGTACGACGCGTATGCTGCGGAGAGCGGGAGGGAGTCGGGGTGTTTTGTCCAGAGGGACATGATTATGCAGGGGATGAGCGCGATTAGGCACTGTGTTATGATGAGGGTGTAGCGCGTGCGGAGGAGGTCAGATAATAGCGCCCAGAACCATACGAAGACGACATTTATGGCGGAGCCGGCGATGGGGATTGCATTGACTTGGGCTGTGGACCAGCGGCGGGTGCCGTCGGGTTTGCGCACCCATTCGAGGAACAGCGAGAAGTAGTTGTATCCGTATGTCCCCAGGACGGAGGCGCAGTAGAGGATTGTGATGAAGTAGACGACCCAGCCGGAAAATGTCCGCTTAACAGCATCCCAAGACATACGCTTTGGCTCTGCGCGGCCGTTGCGGGAAAGTCTCTGCATGGAGAGTTCCGCGTCGACGGTCTTGTCGAACCAGATTGCTCGCGGGTTGGGTTTATTGGGGAGATCGGGGATCATGACGAACCCCGCGAAACCCCATACGACCGTGATAATCGCGTTGATAACGAACAACCAACGCCAGCCAGCCAGACCCGCGTGGTTATTTAATGTCTTCGTGATAGCCGCTTGCAGTGCGCCGGAGAGCATCTGCCCGACTGCTTGACAAGAGTGGTAGAAGCCCATTCGTTTGGCGAGTTCGGTGGGTGTATACCAGTGCACTAACACTCTATCAGCCCTTCAATCCAGACCAGTTGAGAAGGGAAATGTACTGGGACGCACTAAATAAAGTAATCATCCCCGGCCACGCACTACTCTCGCAAAGACCCAGGAACACCCGCAACACGTAGACTTGTTTCGCGCTGGTTGTCATTGCCATTAGGCCAGTCAGGAAGCCCCAGAGGATTTCTAGGCCTGGGAGCCAGAAGCTAGGGCGGACATATGTAAGGATGATTTGCGAGGGGATTAGCATGATGCAATAGGCGACGTTGAACGTTGTTGTGAAGCTTTTATCCATCAATATTCATCCAATGATACCAATAATAGGGCAGATAGAGGGGAGGGGAGGTACTAGTTGAGTTCATTCCCGTGAAGATGGAGGTCTTCTTTCATGCCGGAGACGTAGGCATTGTTAATATTTTGTTGGTCGAGGTATTTAATCACTATACTTTTTAGTTTCCAAGAGTCTCCAGGTTATTGAGAAAGGGATATGGCTCACCCTGGGAAATACACCCAAACGTCAACAGAAACATATCTAGTCGTCGGACAAGAGTCCTTTCCTCCGACGAGCGGGCATTGTTTGCATCTCCTTGCAAGTTATGGCTATGTTTGTTGAATACACGTTTGAAAGATGCCATTTCTTTCTATGCGTGCTCTGTACTGTCGAGAAGACGGTACGGCAAGCAGTATTCATATCTACCGACTAGACAGGTAGTATTACGGTAGACGCTTAACCGCCAATAACCGTCTCTCCTCTCTATCATGTTATCAAGAATGCAATATATCCCTGTCTGGAGTAACCGTAACCTCATGATAAGGAATGTTGATTTATTGATTGATAAGATCGGCCCCGCCAGAGACATATGTATGTATATCTCTACCACCCATCTCCAACCGCTACTATATACACAAGTCACAATCAAAGCAACACAAAATGCCCCAAGGAAACACCCTTCCCAACCAAGCCCCCAGTCTAAGCTACTGGCAACGCACAACCCGCTCCTTCCCCCATCTCCACGCAAACAACACGAACCCCGTTCCAACCTCGGCAAAGTACGTTGTCATCGGGTCGGGCATTGCAGGGGCCCTCACAGCGTTCGAACTACTCGAGGCAGGCGTTAATGCCAAAGAGGTTGTTATCCTCGAGGCGAGAGAGGCGGCTGGTGGTGCTAGTTCGCGGAATGCGGGGCATGTGAGACCGGGTGTGTACCCCTCTTTTACTAGTGATTGGATGGATGGTTAATGGGGTGTTGGCGATGGTGATGGTGAGGTAGATGCATTCCGGGGCTTTACGGCGTATTCCAAAGTCCATGGCAAAGAACAAGCATTGAAGATCATCGCGAACGAGCGCCTCGTTCTACAAAAAGTAGATGAATTCGTGAACAAGCATAGCGTCGCCTGCGACTTCCACCGCACGATGACATTCGACGTCTGCATGACACCCGAATTCGCAAAATACGAAGCTGCGAGCATCAGTGCATACAGGGATGCAGGCGGTGATGTATCCCATATCAACTACTACACTGGAACAGAAGCGCAGGAGAAGACGAAAGTCCCCGGCGCGGTAGCTGCGTACGAATGGTCTGCTGGTTCGAGCCATCCGGCGAAATTGGCTCAATTCCTTTTAAACAGTGTGATAGGAAGAGGCGCGAGGCTGTTCACTTTCTGTCCGGCCATGGCTATAACACAGTCATCAGATGCTAGGCCTGGGCTATGGAATGTCCATACGCCCCGGAGAACACTGACGACTGAAAAAGTGATACACTGCACCAACGCGCATGCAGCGTTTCTACTACCCCTGCTGGACAACTACATCACGCCGAACCGCGCTCAGGCACATTCATTAATCCCAACGGCTGCATTTACAGGGACAAATATCCTCCAAAACACATTCTCGCTACGCTACAGTCTGCACCATTTCTACTCCTTGGTTCAGCGACAAGCAGACGGTACGCTTATCCTTGGCGTGTCGAGGTCAAATCCTACGCTTAGCAGGGAGACGATTGACGGGCAGTTGAGTACGGACGACAGCAAGTACAATTGGGAGATTGCGCAGGATGCACTGCGTAGCTTTGGGGAAATTTTTCCGAGTTATGAGCCCGGGGCCTTGATGCATGGTGAGGGATTGGACCATGCTTGGACGGGCATTATTGCGATGACGGCAGATTCGGTGCCGTTTGTTGGGGAGGTTGAGGAGCTTCCGGGGCAGTTTGTTTGTGCGGGATTCAATGGGCATGGTGAGTATGCATGTCTTTGGCATTGTGAGGATAAAACTGACTTTGCAGGTATGGCGCGCATTTTTACGTGTGCGCCGGGGATTGTTAAGTTGGTGCTTGGGAAGCAGTGGGAGGAAACGGGTTTACCTGAGTGCTTTCAAATCAGTACAGAGAGACTGGGTAGACTGTCGTCTCAAGCCGTGCCATCAGTTTGGTGATTACAGCGAAGATAATGATGCACGCATGTTCGTATGATAGACTGCCCGTGCGAAACGTGTATATTCAAGGGCAAATGAAGCGTCCTCATGTGTAAAATCCCAATTCAAAAATGGAAAAGGGCTCAAATCAAGTAGTTGTGGTATATACAAGGTAGCGAAAGGACCTTGAATCCAATATTGACCAAGAAATATGTGTACACGTATCCAAACGAAAGTAAAAGATGGATAATAAAGACAATATAAAGAAAGAAGGGGGTCAAAAAAAAAAAAAAAGAAGAAATGTACGGTCAAAAAGTCGTAAGAAGGAGTTCACTCCCAAACCCCAAGACGCCAAACACCCACGGGGTAATCCCCGGACCAGATCGGCCTGCGATAGGGCGGGAGATTACCCGCCCAAGTCCGTGGGAGACTATAGTAATCTCCCTGTTGGTGACGGACTAGCTTCAAAGCTTGTTTTCGTTCTCGTTTTCGGTGGACAGCTAAGAAACCGGCTGGTAGCCTTTGTTCCGGAATTCACTTTGCTTCCAGTCGGACTGGAAGTTGCTCATCTCGGCCCGGTCTTGGTTCCAGTTGGAGTCGTCGAGAGCGTGTTCGAGGCGGCCCTTGCGGCGCTGTCTGATGCAGTAGAGGATCATGGCGGCGATGCCAATGGCGCCGACGGCACCAGCACCGATACCAACACCAGCCTTGGCACCGGTAGGCAGTTCATCCCACTTCTCGGAAAGAGACTTTGGTGGCGGTTTGTTCAGCTCGGTCACTGTGGTAGAGTTGCCCCTAATGACGATCAGCATCATGCATAAAAGAAAAAGTAGCAAGGAAGACATACTCGACCACATTGATGCTCTCCCAGTCACCGGTCTTGTCTGTATATTCGTACTCTTTGCCGGACGAGAAGTCGTGCACACGGACCTTTTCTACGACCATGGTGTAGGGACCCTTGTCGTAGTCGACCTCACCTCCTGCCCACTCAATAGTACCCAGGGGGTTACCAGAGTCACCGGCGGGCCAGATACCAAAACGAATGTTACTCGGCGTCTGAGGGAAGTTCTTTCCATCCAAAGCGTCTTCATAGTTTAGAGTGCGGACCAATTCCTGGTCAATCCACCACTCCACCTTGTCCTTGGTCCAGTAGGTAGTGTAGTTGTGGAACTCGGTGTCAGCGTTGGAGACGTCGTGGTAACCGCCGCGGTCGTAGCTCGAGTCGTTTCCTTTGCCGTAGTAGTTAGACTGCACCTGGGAGGTGTTGTAACCGACCCATTCCCAGTCAATCTCGTCCAAGTCGTCAGACTGCAAGACAACACTGCTGATAATACCACCACCCTTGGCCATCTTGACGTGCGACTCGACAATGCCGAAGAAGATGTAAAACTTGGACTGCAGGGTGGGGGAGTCCAGCTTCTTTTTAATGGAGAATTCGGCGCCGTTCTCGGTCCAGTCGATTTCGCCATTGGTCGTGGTCCAAATGTTCTCGTCTTGGGTTCCGTTGAAAACCCACGTGTGGTTTGTACCCAGAGCAGGGTCTGCCGGACAGTCCTCTTTAGTCGGGTTACAATCGGTAAAGGTCTGGGCATGGACGGAGGCGATACAGGCCAGCAACAGGCCGATGAAGAAGCGGGCAAGCATGGCGGCGTTTGGTAGACGGGGTCAAACGAAGGAAACGAAGGAATCTCTTGCTGTAGGCGAGGGCAAGCAAATATATCACTCAATAATTGCAAAAAGAATGGCTGGCCAACAGACAATGGGCCAAAAAGGAGTGGAAGTGCGCTGAAACGCACGAGCAAAAGAATGAACGAACAAGGAGTGGGACAACAGCCCACCACCACAGCAAGAAAGCGCGATATATGGAGAGAGCGAGAATAAGCAGAACAAGAATAGAAGAGAGAGAAGAACAGAAGAGAAAAAAAAAAAAAGAGGAGAACAGACAGAGATCGAACCCCGTGACCGGCGGCAAATTCAACCGCCGAATTATTCTTAGCGCTGCTGTAAGGGGCTTTCCAAATCGGGTAATCTACGCTTGGTCCAGACCCCGCCGCTAATCCTGACAAGGCTAGCCCACCGGGTTAATCAGGGTCTAGCTGTATTAGGAGAAGATCGGCAGGAGCCCGGCGAGGGCCCGGGGGCTTGTCCCGGGCTGTGATTGGCTGCTGGCAGATGACCTAATCTGCAGCTTTGTGGTCAGGTGACTGATCTGATCAGGATTTACAGTATCGACATACGGGGTAAACATACTGTACTTGTATTTTAAACTATATGGTAGAGTATGCTTACTATTGCTACAATCCTAAGTCGAGTACTCTGTACAGAGAATAGAATTGAGTGCAGCCAAGCAAACCCACTGAAACTAGTGTCGTCCGAGGGTCCGCCACAGACCCTGATTCTTTAATATAGGAGTGGCAAACAAAAAAGGGGTTTATCTTTACGGAGCGATACGGTCCTAGGACATAGTATGCCATAGCCACTCTAGTGCTATTTGTGTACATTTAGTGACACCGTCAATGCACAATGCTTGTTTCTCGCTTAGTGCTGCTATTTTGATGCTGTCAAGGCTCACTTGTTTAAGACACCGTTGAAGAATTAACAGAGAACACCTCCGAGACATGTCATAAGTCATCCGAGTCGTAACCATAGCAAACACATCGAGTCATGAGCGTTCGTCGATCACATCATCCCTCAAGTCATATACACCCTCGCCGGCCGTCTCGGCTCATACCGCGGTCGCGAACGGCTCCCCTTCTCCACGTATTCCACCACCGACGGACTACTCGTGCGCCGTCTGCGCCGTCGACCCCGACTGCTGGTCCCGGCTCCAGGAACATATCCGACATCGGGCTCTCCACCGCTCCAAGCACCCTTCAAAGTGCACACTTTCCATAGCCAAATCAGCAGCAGTGTGCCGGCGATCGATCCGATGACGATGCCTGCGATGCCGCCGCCGGATATGGTACTGGGGCAGGTATTACCGCTGTCGGAGGATTGGCGGGCGAGGATGGGGGCCTGATGGATGTGCGATCTAGATGAGCGGTTCGGTTCCACGGGATGAACATCGGGAGCGATCCAGGGATCTGACTTACCATTTCGGTGGGTTTTTGGACCGGTGGTACGGAGTACTAGAGTACCTGGACCAAATTCGTGCAGGATATGTTTCTCTACGAGAATGAGAGAGGGAGAAGAGCGCCTTTTATCGCATTCAAGGATATCCTTCCGCACTGACGTCAAGAGCACGTCTTGCGACGATCGCGGCAGAGCCGAGTCAACTATACAACACTCGATATACTACTATACTATATGTTTAGTGACTGGCAGAACTATATATGCGTGGCTAGCTGCCATGCACGACATAGGTATATCGCATCTGCAGCAATTGAGACCCATTTCGGGGCACCTATATGGGGATACTGTGCTAAGTGTTGTGCTGGTGGCAGGCGGGGTAATCAGGTGATTTACATGCGATTGAATCCTTTGGCAATGATCAACTTGCTGAGGCTTGATAGTGATAAGAAAACCTGGAAGACTGATAGAAGTGGAGAAATGCCCCTGGAGTGTATACTGTAGTAGGTAATGAAACCAGTAATTTGCTGATATCCTATAGTACCCTTTTCTTTCACCGTGGAATGCTTAGATGCAGTTGTTAGTGAATTGACAGGAACATACAGAATAGGAAGAGTGCAGCATGCTCTAATATTAGTATATCTCAGCCATATCTCGCGTTATCATTCACTCATCTTGATCCCGTCTCTCGATGCCAACGGCGATGGCCAGCTATCTTGATGTTGATGCATAACGCATAAAAGAAAGTCTCACTTGCTCGTTTCCTAAAAAAATGCTCTAAAGGCATTGTCCGTCAAGATGTTAACTTGCACACACATCCATTCTTAGATCCTGCAGATGCCAAAAAATTAGGTGTGGCCTGGGCTTATCGGGCCTTATCGGGTGTGGCATGACCCACCCGCAGGTGTTCAGTTCACATAACTATACACTTGTGTACCTCAACGTTTCAGGCGGCCACAGGGATGACTTATGCAGCCACTCGATGCGGCTTAGTAGCTAGATCACTGATTTTTATATAGGTCAGCATGTCGGTACACTTAGTTAAGGTGTTAAGCACTCTATTACTCGATAACAATTCCTATTTACATGTACCGTTGGACATCCAATGGATTTCCGCAGTCGGACTTGGATCTCATCCCGATATCCAACATCCGCAACTTGCGGAATTGGATGTGGAGACTACATCCAAGTCGTACGATATGCCGCAGCCTAACTAGGATCATGGAGTCCTTACTAGATGCTTGAGGCATAACATCTTTATTTGAGTTGTACATTATCTTCGCTACACCATGGCTGGCAATAACGAGCCCAAGACTTTGCACAACTACATACATCCACTTGTTTGATCATGGCTTATTACATTCTCTAAGCTACCAATACCCATCAGTGTATCAAAAGGTGCCATAGATAGTATATCCAACCAGTCCAACTCATATAACTGTATACATTGTCCTCCCACAGATTTCTTGTCCAAGCCGAGGACGTACAAAGAGTGAGTCGCGTAGATACAGCCAATGCCATACCAATTCAAGATTGAATTGTATTCATTCTTGAAATATGTATTCTAGACCCTGCTTTCAATCCCGAACCAGGCCTACCCGCCCAGATACCGGAATTGGAACACATCACCGGTTGGTCCAAATGAACCCATAGGCGGCAGGTTCTGGACTTTGCCGATAAGGCTCCCATCACCAGTCAAGACCTCAATCTGAAGGAAAATCACCATGGTCGATATAGGGTCTTTCTGCGCCATAGGCATGGAGCAAGCGGAAGTAGCAGCTGTCTGCCCAGCCCGCACCAGCGCGCAGGTAACATTTTTCCGACGCCCCTGGAGCGGGTGGGGTTGTAGCGAGATACGATTGCGTCTGGTTGTTCCAAATAACGTATACGGTACCAGCCTTGAGCTATAGGGAGGTTAGAAAGTAAAGGGAGGCCATGATAGGGGGGAGGCCTCCTGCATAGTTGATGGGGACACCTGATAATTTTGGGGGTGATTTATTCGCTTCTTTTGGGCCTCAAGCTGGTTTCTATCCGCTGTAGTCTTGCCTGCACCAAAGGATTGATTGCTATGTGATGATGAAGGCGGCGTTGGTGTTTTATATGGTAACTAACTAAATTCTCCATAATTACCTTGAATAGTCATAATATAGGGTAGTGGTATCCTGCATATCGCCCAAGACAAGAGATCAGGGCACGAATTTTACCGCCACAACCTCCCTTACTGTATCATTGTCGAAATATAAGCCCCATACAGCGTGTGACGGTTTGACAGCTGACAGTTTACTTGAGAATGATGTACATTATTTCTCCAGAATGACAGAAGTTCTGTTTGAAAAGAGATACGGCCTTCAACCAGTCCGAGCTATAAGGTGTCGCAGAATTGCGTTTGCCGATAAAGATTTGACAGAGGACAGAGAATGGAATCGAAAAGCCGAATACAAGGACAGATTAACTCAACAATACAATGAATTACGAGAAAGCCTCGTTCGCCTGTTGGATGATAAAATTTTTGTTGCCGAGAGTCTTCGTTTTGTAATATCAAAGGTCACTGGCACCAAGGCCCGCAGCGTGATCCCAAAGCTCCAGTATGAGGAGACCGACAGCGAACTACATTGAGTGAAAAAATCAAGAATATCAAGGTCAGGATGGAAGACTCTCCTTAACCCATAGTGCTGGTATTGAGTCACTCCATATGCTCAGTAAGACACTTATAACGCAGAACCTAGTTTCATTCAAGGAATCTCCGGAGCCGGACACACCAGCGTTTTTGTATCGTGCTTTCAGAGATGGGGCCCATACCCGACATGACAGAATGCTGGGATTCCGCTGCTCCAGGCAGCCAATAACCATGCCTTATTATCATACTGGAACGCTTCTCAGCAGCCAATTAGTGGACCAGGAAGTCCTGGAGAATCATTGCGAGGGATGCAATCCATCAGACCTCATTGCGTTGGCTGACAGTCCTTCAAGAATCCTCAAGATCATTGCGACTTGGGATTTTGACGACAGAGGCGGTGACCGAATAGCAGTGATTAATGTCCCAAAGCTCCTCTTCAATCGCACTTCTACATTGGCCAAGTCTTTAGGCATGAAACTTTGGACACCAGTACAACCAACTGGACTACAATTTGCAAACGAAAATTATTGGGTTGCATATAGATGGATTCCGGCTGAGTGCATAGAGAGGTATATCTCTATACTTCCTAGAGATAGCCTGCAAAAATAACACCATCGGTGCGTAACTAAATTCCCTGCAGAGTCCAAGTCTAACTGTAAAAGGTCCTGAAGATTTTCATAAGACACTCTCAGAAGAAGAAATGTTGTAAATTGATATAATTGAAAGACTGAAGATTTCATCATGAACGAGCAGGAAAAAGACTTAGACAGACATTTAGGTGGGTATTAGTTAGTAGGAAGATTAGATATCAAAGCAGTTATGTTGCCGTATCATGGAATGAAGCTTGAAGTCAAGAGCTCAGAGTAAACGTTTGTCATATCCCGATTCGTCCAAGAATATAAGGTGATATGAAGAGAATTCAGCGATATTATGAAAGTATTCATCCACAATTTTTTTTTTTTTTGCTCGCTTGCTTTTCACTGAGCTATCTTTTTAAACCATGCATTCTTCAAAAGAGCACGCCTAATGCTGGGTGTGGTGACGTTTGCGCTTCAAACTCCAGTAGGCGATCACAAAGTGCTTCAGTTATGGTCGTTGTGATACTTGGTGGCCGTCCACCTTTAATCGGAGGTGCTCGAACGCTACCAAAAAGCGTAATATTGGTGCAAATGCCAGTCACAGCTCATTTACTGCAGTTTGCTGCCTCGGCTAATTGTGCATTAGTGTCAGGGTGCGGGGTCAGGTACAGGGATATAGTAGGAATTGACAAACAGATTAAGCTACAGGTCAGGCTATCTACAGGTTCATAGACAAGACGCAGCTCGAAGAGCTGCAACAGGATGGGCGTTGGCGCAGACAGATATCTTGTTAGTACCCAGCGGGTCACGTGCCTCACCGCCCTCGCTTTCTGCCCGGTAGTTATATAGTTTAGCTGAGCCGATAGACCACCCATCCAATCAACTACGCTTGCCCACTAAAATATCTCTGTGCTCACGTGATTAGTCACGTATGTATATCACGGGCTCTGCGCCCGGACTTCTCGGAATATCTTCGGGGTTTAGTGCTCGTTCTACCAACATAAGAATAGCGCCTCAATTAGTTACCTCCTGTCAACTAAAATAAGAAATGACCATCTCCCGGTCAAACGACGAACGCGTATGGTAGCTCGTAGTTTAAGCCGCTGCCTAGGAAGGCTGTGCTAATTAAGCACGCGTTGCATTGCGTAGGGCTGAAGAACTCCATGTGGAGTCTTCGCCTACTCCGGAGTACACCAACATCAAACCTCAACACAGTGACCAGGCTTCTGAGTATTCAATACGACCCGATGGCGTACGCGATTCTATCTAGGCAATAGTTCGCTTACCAGTGGCGTCTGTCATGTCATACTCATGGAATTATCATGGAACGTACCGGCAAAGATCATGCCCACCACTACGCCACTCTTAGTGGGACCGGGGCTTGCGTATACTCAACGGCGACGCCTCATTTTTATACTTCGTTAGTGGCAGCCTAAACCGAGGCGTCTTGAGGGAAGGAGTATATAAAAGGATGAATAGCCCGGTAGTATCCTCTAACATTCATCAGCGTTCTTTCACAATCACAGAGTACATACTCGGGCTCCAGCGGAACTACAAGTCATACACCGAAAACCAACCATCATGCACGGCCATCACCATCATCACCACGGTCCCCCCGGCGGCGGTCACCACGGCGGTCCTGGAGGCCCTGGAGGCCCCGGTGGCCCTGGTGGTTTTGGAGGTCCTGGAGGTCTTGGCGGCCCCGGCCCTCACCATAGCCCCGGTTTCGAGAAATTCAGTCCACCGGGCACTGGTTCCCACGATAACCCGCCTCCATACCACCACATCGAAGGTCCCAGGTCCAGATTCGGCGGTCCAGGTCCCAACCACGGCCCTGGATTCGGTCCTGGGCCTGGGCCTCATGGACATCATCACGGACCCGGACACCATGGACCTGGACATCGTGGTCCTGGTTCGGCCGGTTTCGGACACCATGGCGGTCCACCTGGGCACCATGGCCATCACAGCCATCATGGACCGGTAAGTTGGAATTCACCTAAGACAGATACATTAGACGATTTGCTAAGTGCGGTTCGAAGCACTAGTCTCACCAGCAACACCATCACGGACTTCTGGGAAAGATTTTGCATCACCGTCACCATAAACCATAATCCTTAGACAAGGTATATAAGAGGATTGGTTTATCTCTGAGAGCGTTCTGTTTGTCCATTTGATATAGGATTGATACCCAGTTTGGATGAGTACTGTGTTTGTTAATTCCGTTAATGTTATGAACGAGTGCATCTTTACTCGATTGAACTATATATAAACCAATGCTCAGAATACTAACATAAAATAACCATGATCAAAACCCGGACCTTTGCGTAGTATATTCAAAACCAAGGCAACAAACAGAACACCAATCCCAGCCGTAGGCAATTTGCATATGTTCATAAACCATGCACCGAAGTCATTATCGTCCCGTGATATAATCCTTGTTTTCAATCGTTACACTCTTGGTCATATGGTTGACCTTGTACACTCCCACCAGGCGAGAGGCAAGTTCGAACTGTTGGCTGTCAGACAAGGATCTGATTCAAAGTGAAGGGGGAAACTTACCATGTTGTTTCTGAGCGAAATAACGATAAACTGTGCATTCTTCGTCCTCTCCTTGATATACGACGCCACAATCGAGACCTAACCAGTTAGCGACGATGCATATAATTGGTAAGAGGCAAGCTCACGTTTCTAAAGTCGAGGGCAGCGTCAATCTCGTCCATGACATACAGCGGCGTTGGCTTGTAGTGATGGAGCGCAAAAACTAACGCCAAACTCGACAGCGTCTTTTCACCACCAGACAAGTTACTGATGTTCTTCCAGCTCTTCTTCGGCGGCATCACAGAGAACATGATACCCTCTGAGAACGGATCAAGGGAGTCGACCAATTCCAGCTCCGCGTTACCACCCATGGTGATCATCTGGTACATTTCCTTCAGACGGAGCGAGATAATGCCGAAGCCCTCCATGAAGCCGTTCAAGCGAGCGGACCGGAGACCATCAAGACGTGCCTTGGCGCTGTCACGGGATGCCAGAGCTGTGGCCAAATCGGCGGAACGGGACGAATGTTCGGCTGTACGGCGGCGGTATTCCTCGATGACTGACAAGTCGACAGACGCGCTCTGGGTCTTCTCCTCGAGTGCTGCGATGATAGCTTTCAGAGATTCCTTGTTCATCTCGTCCAGCTCATCCTTGGTGAAGGTTTGGAGCTCGGCGGGTTCCTGTTCATCATCGCCAAGGTCACTGACATTCTGAAGCGTCAAGTTCGATAACTTCTCCTGCCAGTATCGTCCTCGTTTCTCGTTTTCGGAGAGGGCTTTCTGGTTTTCTTCGAGCTTGTTGCGCATTTCAATCTCGATAGCTCGGCTTTCGTTCAACCCCGCCACCTTATCATCCAGCTCATCCTTCATGGACTTGAGTTCACCCTTCTTCGTCTCGAGAGCCTGCACAAGATCTGTTAGTCATTGAAATCTTAGAATGCTGTAGTATGTTGATCTTACCTCTTGAGCATCTTCAACCCTTTGCCTCCAGCCAGATGCGTCGTTGGTCTGATTCTCCACATCCGCCTCCAACTTCTCCAGACCCTCAGAGACCTGCTCAAGTTCCTTTTCAGCATCAGCACGAGATTTCTGGTGCTTGGCAATCTGCTTCTCATTCTTGGACTTCTCGACTTCAGCGTTGGAGATCTCCTCGGCAAGCATGCTGATCTGTTCCTTCAGACCGTCGACCTTGGCCTTTTGGCTACGCAGCCGGACACCACCAACTTCCATGATCTTGTCTTGGAGGGTTTGGATCTCCTCTTCGATTCCACCCCTCTGTTCACGGAGCCCTTCGATTTCCTCCTCAAGGGAAGCAATCTGCTTCTCGAGAACAGCCGCCTGGCCAGCATCGGTCTTGGAAGGCTTGTGCTCCGCACCCAGTTCCTTGACTCTGCGTTGGGCATCGGCCAGACCACGACTGGCACTCTCAATTTCGAGCGTGATCTTCTGGATCTTGGTATCGATTCGAGGAATCTCTTCGGTCTTCTCGCGCATCATAGACTCAATATTCCGTTGCTTCTCCTGGAAGACGAGAAATTTCCTTTCTGTCTCCTCGAGGTCTCCTTCCAGTTTGGCCACTTGTTCCCTGCTCGTGTCGGCGACCTGCTTCGAGGACATTCCGCCGCGGGCAACGCGTGTTCCACCTCCACTCATGGTACCGGACACGTCGATGAGTTGACCGTCCAGTGTCACGACACGCCAGCGACGAGCACCATAAGCGATGCGGTTCGCCTGCTCAAGGTCCTTGGCGACAAGCGTGTTTTGCATAACACTGTAGAAAGCCGGTGCAAACTTAGGGTCTTTGGGCTTGACTAGATCGAAAAGACGCGGAACACTCTCGGGAGTGTAGATACTCGACATGTCCCTGCGGGGCAGACGGTCGAGAAGAATGAAATTGGCACGACCAAGGTTGTTCTTTCTCAAGTAGTCGATACATTGCTGACCGACTTCGACGGATTCCACAACCATATTCTCCAGCGCTGGGCACGCAGTCGAAATGGCGACATCGTATTTCTCGTCGATCGTACCAAGGTTTCCTAATCTTCCATGGAATCCATCAATACGTCCCGACTCCTTGAGACGCATGAGACCGGTCAACACGCTGCCACGGTTTTGGGTACTGTGCAGACTAGCCCTCGCCTCGTCCGCTTTTTGACGTGCACTAGAAACATGGGTGCGAACTTCTGGCTCTCGCGCAGTGTACTTCTTGAGGTCGCTCTTTAGTTTGGCCACCTCTTCCTCCAGCGTAGCTTTCTGGGACTTGTGCTCTTCCAGGTCATCTTGTTTCGCCGCAAGCGTTTCCTCAATCGACGAGACCTTCGACTGCGCTTCTTCCAACAAGACAGTACCAGCATTGCTTCTCTCGCGGAGGATATCGAGTTCACTCTGCGCAACAGCAATTGCGGACTGTTTCTGGTTGATCTTTTCGTCCCAGGGCTCCAAGGATCGTTGCTTGGCAGTAATCTTATCGGACAGGCCTTGTGTCTTACCCTTTAGGCCATCACGAATGGTCGACAGCTCCTGTTCTTCAACCTTCATCTCTTTTTCGAGCTCGTTTGTTTCCGCTGTCTTCTTCTCAATGTCGTGAGTATGCTTCTCGACAAGACTTTGGCATTCGGATGCCGCCAGACGAGTAGAATGCATGGACTTTTCGAGCTTCTTTTGCTTTCCAACAAGAAATTTCTTCTTCTCATCGAATTTCACTGATTCCTTATCGTACTTGGCCATTTCTTTCGTCAAGCTCTGGACCTCTTTCTCCATGCTCTCGTATTCCTTCAACCCGCGTTTGTAGGTTTTTTCGATATCCTTAATGCCAGACTGGTTGCCTTCATGTTTCTCAAGCTCAAGATTCAAAAGTTCCTGCATTTGCAAGATCGCTTCTTCGGTGACACGAATGTTGTCAAGGCATTCGTTGATGTAGATCTGATACAAGGCCGACTGTTTCTCCGCCATCTCGTTCTCGTCGCGGATGTAAGACAGTGCCTTGTTCTTCTGGTCTTCGAGGCCTGCCTTCTCCTTCTCCACATGCTGGACACGGTTGTTCTTCTCGACACAAACGTCATTTAACGATTCGAGTTCGTTAGCAGCTTCGTCAATGGGGGTCTTGTACTTTGACGTGCCGATAATGTCTTCGAGGTATTCCAGGAGTCCATCCTCGTGCTCGTTGGCCGCTTTGGATTTCATCTGCGAAATGGATTCGACTTCACCTTGCAAGATCAGGAAGCGTTTGTGATCGAGGTCGACTCCGCGGTCGCGCAGGAATGCTCCGACTGTGTTAAAGCTGCTTTCTTTACCGTTCATGTAGTATTTGCTGGTGTTATTCTTAAACGCTTTGCGTGAAATTATCAGTTGGGAATCTGGGACTACTTCGTGTTCTCCGGTTGGCAGGTCCATGACCTCCTGAAAATGAACTTCGACTTCACAGTATGGCAGGTCGGGGTAGTTCGCGGAGTTATGGATAAGGGCCGAAATTTTGCCCTGTCTCATCTTGCTAGCTCGGAAACCAAACACAAACAGGAGGGCGTCGATAACGTTCGACTTTCCGGATCCGTTTGGTCCGACGACGGAGGAGAACGATGCGTGGAACGGTCCGACAATCTGCTGTCCTGCATAACTCTTGAAGTTGGTTAGAACCAAAGTCGTCATCATCAAGCGGGTCTTGGGCCCTTCAGGTTCCTGGGGCTCTGGCGGTGCAACGTTGCGGGACTTCATCATGATGTCCATGGGCTTTTCGAGGACCGTCGTGTTCGGGTTGATAATGGAGATCTGCGACTTTTGCTCCTCTGTGGGCTTCGGCGTCTGGTTCACAGCGGAGTCGGTAATATCGGCAAGTGGCGCAATGCTGCTTCGTCGTGACGGCGCTTGCGATTGCGGCGAGGCTGATGTCTCTGGAGTCGGGAGTGAGGACTTTTCCGGATGGGTTATGGGGCCACTACTCTGGCGGGGATATTCCATACTCTTTCTCTTCAAAGTTGCTGCCGCTGCTTGTGAAGGCGACTGGGGTTCTTCTCCCATACTAGCGACAGAGTCGCCATCCTCGTTCGAATCGCTGGCCTGGGACGTTTGCACAGGCTCTCCTGACATCGATCGCCGTGACTTTCGTGCGGGGCGCGTAGTACTCGGGGTAGCTGGTTCGGCAGTGGGGGCTCTGGACGCTCTTGATGCCCTCGACACTGGTCTTGAGGCTGTGGAGGCCCTGGAAGAGGCCCTTGAGGCTGAGGAGACCGAGGAGGCGGTCGAAGCCGTGGATTGTCGTCGAGACTGTCTGGTCATGGATTGTCTTGGCATGGACTGTCTGCTCGTCGAAGTTCTTTTGGGTACCGGTGTGTACTCCTCTTCTTCCTCTTCTTCATCGTCGTCGTCGGCTCCGCCGTGGTTGGAGGGGGTCGGTGTGACATTGCCGGAGTCTTCTGAATCGGGCGTCGATTCGACGACGTAGCTTCTTCGGGGGGCAGAACGGCGCGACGGCCTACCCTTTGCGATTGTCGACATCTTTCGAATATACTATGCGAGGCAACAGTCGCATCAAGACGAGAAGGCGTTGTAGTCGTCGGCGTTTGTTGATTTTCGGCGGCGGTGGAAAGTGGGCGGTTGTTTACCTTTTCGCCGCATCGGGAAAGGCGTCTTTTTCTGCCATAACAAAGAACACCGCCCTGCTTATGTCACTGATAACTATCTGTAAATTACGGTAATTTATGGCCGGCAGAAAAGACGATGGAGCAAGACAGCAAAACAACAACAGCAAGCAGATAAGCAGGCACCATGGCTCCCTGGGACGATTTCGACGCCATATTCTCCTTTAACAGGAATTTTGTGTACGATGGCAAGGTCATTGAGCAGATTATCTCCAACCGTCGTGCGCTGGAGAACAGGCTCTTCGCAGACCGACTGCTAGGATTGCTCGGGGTCAAAGCAGGTAAGTGGCAAGACTGCGAAGTAGTCGATACTAGCCACGGGATATATGCTTACTGTGCACGTTTAGTTACGAAGCTCTATCCTCCCAAATCGAATTCAGACCTCCGGACGCTCGTTGGACACATCACTTCGTCGCCGCTGGACATTCATCACAAGCAAGCCTTGATCTACTACATCCTGAAGGACTGTCGTGCTGCCGGGGATGCCGCCACACATTTCGCTCGTCGATGCCACTTGCCGGAAAAGTACAGGCTGTTCATTGAAGGATTGTGGAACCTGGATCGCTTAGAATTCAGGGTATGTTGCTCCGATGGGAATGGTGGTAATGCCATGGACTTATAGCTGACTGTCGTAGCGCGCCGTTGAGTTTCTGACCGAACCCTCTATCATCCCGACCTTCCCAGACGAGATACTTTACGCCCTTACCCTTTCTAACCTCCCGAAGCACGATGACAGCCTCGTCATGGCATACTACTTCACCGTCGGTCCCCCGCTTGCGACAGAGAAGGTCCAGAAAGCATTCTTCGCAACCATTTGCCGCGCTAGCATTACGGAGGCATTCTACTTTACGAGAAAAAATGACGAGTCGCTGCGCCGTAGCTATCTCGAACAATTGATCGTATTTGTCCACAAGACTACCGCTGGTCAAATACGAAGCAAGCGGGCCATGGAGCTAATTGGTCTCCCGCTGGACGAGAAGGAGGAACAATGGTTTGAGGAAGCTCTTCTTCAAGGACGCGCAAAGGCGCTGCATGGTGCCAAGGATACTGTCATGATGCGACGACTTGCGACGGGGAAGTTGAGCGGGCTCCCTGCGGATCTTGAATCATTGGGTGGAAAGAAGGTAGACGGTTTGAACTGGGATATTCTCAAGCAGAGCATGCCCGTTCGCAATACATAATACCCTGGTGAGGATAGTAATGGTGTTCAATATGCTTGTTCATGGAGATCTGGACATGAGATTGTAGTCGCATTGCAAACACAACCGGAGTTATGGTGTTTATTTTTTCTAGGCTTAGCACGAACCAATTCTTGCTCTTTCTTATTCTACTATCTAATATTCTATATTCAATATTTTGTAGACCAAGTAGTCTGTAGATGCCTTTTGTTGGGGTTGTAATATTACCGAAAAATAACGTACATCACCGCAGGCATCGCCCTTGACCTCGACAACCTCTGCCTACACGTCTATTCTTCCCTGGAAAAAGCATTATTTCGAATTTTTCTTGTTTCAATCTTTAGCACAATACTTGGGCTCTATATTCAGGCCATCAGTGAGATTCTCTGGGCCGGTTGAAGGTTCGTCTTCGTTATTGGCCTTTACCGCCGCAGATTCCTCTCCTTGGGGAGCTCCGGTCATAAGCAGACACCAAAATGGTCGTCTGCAATTTCTTCCTACAAGGCCGGTGCAGATTCGGGGGTCAGCCTTTACCTGAGTGTATTTTTCGTGATCTTTGTGACTAACGCTTATCAGAACGCTGCAAAAATGAGCATCCGGGCCAAGCTACAATGGGCACGTCTGGAAGCCGTTTTGGGGCTCTCGCTGGCGGAGGAGGTTTCGGAGGTACGTTCATTCTTTTGAATACGGCATGTGCTACTCGTAATAACTGGTGTTAGGCCGCACGGGACCACAGGCTCAACAAGCGCAAAAGTAAGTCAGCAATCCCTCTATTTTGGTCTGCTAGGATACTGACGGATTACAGTTACAGCGTAAATGCGGATGATATCAAAACCGACTTGACCGCTGGCAAAGGACGACCAGAATGGATTTTCTCATGCTATGGTCCTGGACGGAACGCTCCAAGGCAGCTCTTTGGAGGTCCCCAGCGCGAACAGAGTTTCGAAGAACTACGACTACGACATTACGAAGCAGCAGCAACAGGAAACGCCGAGCAAGCGGTACAAGAAGCTCAGATGCTCTATGCAGAATCAGTGAACCAGATGGAAACCGCCCTACGTGATATCAGCGGAGCTATCAAATACGTCCTGGATGGGGCCAACGAACATCCGAACCGTATCGATATTACAGAGGGAAAGACTGGTCCTATTCCTGGTCCTGGTCCTGGTCCTTTCCCTCAGCCATCAGCAATTGGAACCTCGCCCTTTGGCCAGCCTTCCGGGTTTGGCCAGGCAGGCCAGGCAGCATTTGGAAAACCGTCCGGGTTTGGTCAGCCTTCAGCATTTGGGCAACCTTCTGCACCTGCGCAGCCCTCTAGTTTCGGGCAACCGAGCGCCCTGGGAACAGGTTCAGCATTTGGACAGCCATCAGGTCTGGGAGGAGGATCTGCCTTTGGTAAGTCAGCGTTCGGACAGCCCAGCTTTGGCCAGCCATCCACCAGTCAGCCGTCCGCTGTTCAACCGTCCTCATTTGACCAGCCGGCATTCGGGCAACCCTCGTTCGGTCAGCCGTCCGCACCGGGAGCAGGCCCGTTTGGGAAACCTACTACTGCATCGCCGTTTGCACAGATATCGGGCCAGGCTCAACAAACAGGTGGTTTTGGTCAACCATCCGGCCAGACTGCTTCTCCATTCGCGCAAATAGCTCAACAACAACAATCATCACAACCCGCTCCAACAGGGTTTGGCCAACCATCCACAGCCGGTTTCGGTCAGCCCTCACAAACAGCGTCACCAGTTGGCCAACCAGCAGCCCCATTCAGTCAGCCAACACAAAGCCCTTTTGGGGCCGTTGCTCAGCGACCTCAACAACCCACGCCCTCACCATTCGGTCAGCCCGCCGGCGGCGGATTTGGCCAACCTGCTGGTGCACCTACAGGATTCGGACAACCAGCCCAAGCCCCAGTCCAGGCTCCAGTTCCATCACAGCCAACAGGAGCAGGGCCACCACCAGTTATCAAGGTCGACGACTCCAAAGAACTCAACCCCATCCCCCCTCTAAACGGCCAGACCATTCGAAATTCTATCACGCAGAAACCCACGACGTGGAAGGGTCAGCCTGTGAAAGAAATCGACGATGCACTATGTTATTTGCATCCTCAGGATCGGCAGACTTGGGTTCGTATCTTCTTCCCCAATGGGCCGCCGGAACAGGCTAGTCTTCGAGATGCGCAAGGGAAACCGGAAGAGTATACACCGGAGGTGACGGAGCAGTATCAGTTCTTTTTGCAAAATGGGTATTTCAAGGATGGCGTTATTCCAAGTGTGCCGCCCAAGACGGAGTGGGTGAGCTTTGATTTCTGATAGTGTTATGCAGAATTTCTTATACGAGCCCTGTAATATATCATGGAAACGGTCATTACTTGCTTACACCCTGCATCATTTAGCACATGGCAATGGCACAATAATCCTTTTGAATCCGTATCCTTTTTTTATTTCAGGTTCTATAGGGTATATAAGCCGACTCCACAGGACATCCAAAGTAATCAAACCCCAATATCCCGCAAGCCAACCACATGCACCATCCCAGTTACGAGACAGCACTAACAACCCCTCCCCTGATCCGTTCGAAACGAAACGAACGAATCTAAGCAGCAATGGTAACCTCAACCTCAACACCAGCCTCGATGTTGATGATGATCTGCTTGACGGTCTCGGTGGGGGCAAGCAGGCTGTATAACCAGTTAGCATCCAATCCCTTCTCCATTCTATTCTCTGAAACGAGGATTTCGGAGGCACATACTCTATGAGACGCTTGTGGATGCGCATCTCGTACTTGTCCCAGGTCTTGGAACCCTCACCGTTGGGGGTCTTACGGGTGGAGATGTGAAGGGACTTGGTGGGCAGACGGACGGGGCCCTTGACCTGGAGGGACTTGGAGCGGGCACGGTCGATGAGCTCCGAGCAGACCTTCTCGAGGGCGGCGACCTTGCGAGAGGTAAGAGTGATACGGATCTTGTGGACCTTCTATAAATTCGAACAGATGTTAGCACTGCACTCGATATACTCAAATCGCAATTCAATCGGATCAATGGACGTACAGGGCCCTCGCCGAAATCCTTCTCGGGCTTCTGGAAAGACATCTTGACCGTTTTATTGAGAGATGCTGGAATAATTAGCGATTGTAGAAATGACGGACGGCAAAAAGAACTCACAGGTTACTGCCAATCAAGACCTGAACTGCGTGGCTCGGTAAGGTGATGATGGCCGTTGAGGTTGAAAGTGCACGATTCTCGCTTGGCTCAAAATTGATAACGATTTGGCGCTTTTCTTGTGCGGGCGGAAGCCTTGGCGCTCGCCTATCTGGCACTAACCGCTTCTGGAAACCGACTCCCGCCGACGTCGCCATAGCCATAGAGGTACAGATACAGGTACAAGTACAAGTTGCCAGTTAGTTACCACAGTAATATTGTTCTTGAGATACCCTTGCCGTGTTCTTTTTTTTTTATTTTTAATTCCTCTCTTCATTCAACGCTTTGATGGCCGATCTACCTCCCCTCGCCCCAGTTCCACCACCCGTGGTCCGGACTACGCTACAACAGGCCGAGTGGGAAGCATGTATAGATGCATGGACGGTGCTTCTTGGGGTCCGGATAGATGTTCCAGCAAAGATATTCCAAGATGTTGCTTCCAAGGATGAATCTACTGTTTTGTTTCTCCTCTCATTCTACGACCAACTGGCCACCTCGGGAGAGGCAGGTCTGAAACTGGGGTCAAAAGGACGAACACTTCGAAAGCTATCTTTCCTGCTTACAAGACGGATATTACTTGATCTATCTTCACCACCGGCAGACTTACTCGCTTGGGACTTCCTGGGCAACCTTTGCTGTTGTTATCCGTCCAGTGCTGCCTTGAAACGCTTACTATCAGATGCATGGAATAAAAGCCATGAGACCATCACAGCCAGCGTTGAGAAGGCGAAATCATCAATCATCAAAAAACTCATGAACAATAAGACCGCTGAAACCCCCGCTGTCAACGCGGACATCCGCACTTTGACGATTCTGGCTTCGACCTTGCCCGCATGTGGCCAGGTGCTTATGGCGGGTTCTGACTACCTTGATACCCTCTCAGATGTATATCAAGCATACCCCAGAGAGACTCTGCGGAGGGTTCTCGTGGCTAATGTTTACGTTGGGTTAACATCATTACTGAAATCGAAGCCGAATCTGTCCTCTCTCTTGGATCAACTGTTTGGTCTAAAGGCGACTGCGGGGGTTGGCACGGTAAAGACGAGAAAAGAGCCTACGCTGCTCTCTGATTTGGTTTGCAGTTCTGATTTGCTTGCTCGTCTGGAGAAACATCTCAGAGACCACCCGCAGAAACGCGGGGAAGATCTGGTATCCAGTCTGCGAACATATCAGACAGAGTCGAGGGTGTTCCATCATCGCTATCAAAAGAAGAAAAAGACAGTCGAGAAAGGCAAGGGCCGTGACGTACCTGTATCTGGTGGCGAACTACACGCGCACAGGATGTCCCTCGTCACGCAGATCCAGGATCTCTTCCCAGACCTGGGATCCGGATATGTCACCCGACTACTAGACTTCTATGGTGATAACCCTGAAACAGTGGTTGCACACCTCCTCGACTTTTCTCTCCCTCCTGAACTCCAATCCCTCGACAAATCTGAAGACCTATCCATTCCACAATCCATCATCAACCCGGATCATATGGCACCAAAGTCACCACCTTCTGAAATCGCTGAACCAGATGAATCATTCGCACGCAAGAATATCTTCGACAATGACGTCGACCTCGCAGAACTTGCCCAGTCAAACGACCCCAACGCCCGCAACAAACTTCGCTTCGGCCGCGAAGACAACCTCACAGCCGACGACGTCCTGGCAGACCGCTCCAAGCACGCCGCTAATAAGGCCGCTATCATCTCCGCCCTGGCGACCTTTGACTCTGACGAAGATGAACGCGATGACACGTATGACACCGCTGACGTGGGTGGTACCGTTGACACCGTCCCGGCCAGCACAGACGCCGAGGCAGAAGCGCAAAACCGTCGCGCCACAGCCGAGGATCTGGACGTCTCCCTGTTTAAATCTTACAAGTCCAACCCCGGTCTGTTTGCACGCGACGCAGCCACCCGCCGCTCACAGCCACGGACGTCGCTTAAGGGCGAAACGGGCATGACTGATGAGGCAATCGAGGGATGGGCGGTTATGTTGCAGCGCGATCCGAAGCGTCTTTCAAAACTCGAAGACAGACTTGCGCTTTCTGCTGGAACACCTGGCGGAGCTATCGCGCAGCCTGAATTACCATCGACATCATATAGGAGACCCCGTGCTGATGAGGAGTCGGAAGAGAGTGATGCGCATGGCGGCTATGGCGGCAGAGGCCGAGGACGCGGCCGTGGAGGGCCAAGGGGCGGACGTGGTCGCGGTAGAGGTGGTGGTAGAGGTGGTGGTGCTTCTGGGGAGCAGAATACGGCTGCTGCGAGACAGAGGAAGGAAGAGAATAAGGGCAGTAGAGCGAATCACAATCGGAGGCAGCAGAGGGCTAAGAAGATTGCGAGAGGTGGCGGCTTGCCTGGGTGATTGCTTGATATGATAATGTTGCATTAATGAAGCATATTTTTCTGCTTAGAGAATAGGCGATTGCTACTTGTATATACATACCGTGAGCATGAGCATAGATGTGGGTGAGGTTGCAATATACATATATCGCTTGCTGCATACATCTGTGCTACATCGTACGCACTTCGACCTTTACCTCTTTGCTTTTACTCTGTCCAATAGACTAAATAGGATCTAGATAATAACCTCTTCCATACTAGGAATGCCCCTTCTCTACTTAAATACGGAGTACTACTTCATACTAATCGGGAAACTCTCAGTGGATGTTCCGTTAATGCCTCATAGTACGGGAAACAGCACTTTCCCGCCTTCAATAGAGGAATTTCAAAGTACTCCGTAGACACCAGTTGCATACCTTCCTAGGAAATTATTTAATAGATATCAAATCCTACAAAGTCCTGTATCTATCGGCAAACAGCAACAGTGACAGCCGAATTAACCCGATCTGGCGGGTGATTACATACGCGCCACTAACCGTATCGATACCAATACCGGGCCGGCAGCTTTTCCCTTGGCCAAACCTCGAAAGCTCCTCGTCCCAACAATCTTCACTGCGGGAAACGTCACTTCCGTCCACACTGCGTTCATTGACTTGAATACTCACTGTCTTTAGAGGATTATAACTCATTCTGTTACATCGCTTGCTCTCCGCTCCTCACTACCGCCATGTTCCGCTCCATGTTGCCCCGAACATCACCGCGGGCGGGCCTCCGCGCTGCTGCCCCCCAGTCCGCTCAGTCGACCTTTGCTGTTCCTTCTATGACCTTTTTGAGAACCTCGAGACGGGGTTATGCTGCTGAAGCTGGTATGTTGTGTTTGCTGAAGGTGGTGGGGGTGAGAGCCTGGGACCCGGCGGAAACATGGGAAGCTACGGCGCAGAACATCTGAGCTAATCGTTATGGTTTCCTGGCAATAGGTGACCACGATGTTGTGATCATTGGTGGTGGTGTCGCTGGTTACGTTGCTGCCATCAAGGCCGGTCAGGCCGGTTTGAAGGTATGATCTACATTTAATTGTTCCATGATGCGCAATTCCGGCTGTACCGGAGATACATGCTAATTGCGCATTCAATAGACCGCATGTATCGAGAAGCGCGGTCGTCTCGGTGGTACCTGCTTGAACGTCGGCTGTATCCCCTCGAAGTCTCTCCTCAACAACTCCCACCTCTACCACCAGATCCTCCACGACACAAAAAAACGCGGTATTGAGGTTGGTGATGTCAAGCTCAACCTCGAGCAGATGATGGCCGCCAAGGACACCTCCG